>NC_082677.1:19925140-21175140 GCF_025265405.1 Mesoplodon densirostris
TTTTTGTATGGTGTTAGGGAGTGTTCTAATCTCATACTTTTACATGTAGCTGTCCAGTTTTCCCAGCACCACTTATTGAAGAGGCTGTCCTTTCTCCACTGTATATTCCTACCTCCTTTATCAAAGATAAGGTGACCATATGTGCGTGGGTTTATCTCTGGGCTTTCTATCCTGTTCCAGTGATCTATATTTCTGTTTTTGTGCCAGTACCATACTGTCTTGATTACTGTAGCTTTGTAGTATAGTCTGAAGTCAGGGAAGCTGATTCCTCCAGCTCCATTTTTCGTTCTCAAGATTGCTTTGGCTATTCGGGGTCTTTTGTATTTCCATACAAATTGTGAAATTTTTTGTTCTAGTTCTGTGAAAAATGCCAGTGGTAGGTTGATAGGGCTTGCATTGAATCTGTAGATTGCTTTGGGTATTAGAGTCATTTGCACGATGTTTTCTTCCAATCCAAGAACATGGTATATCTCTCCATCTATTTGTATCATCTTTAATTTCTTTCATCAGTGTCTTATAATGTTTTGCATACAGGTCTTTTGTCTCCTTAGGTAGGTTTATTCCTAGATATTTTATTCTTTTTGTTGCAGTGGTAAATGGGAGTGTTTTCTTGATTTTACTTTCAGATTTTTCATCATTAGTGTACAGGAATGCCAGAGATTTCTGTGCATTAATTTTGTATCCTGCTACTTTACCAAATGCATTGATTAGCTCTAGTAGTTTTCTGGCAGCATCTTTAGGATTCTCTATGTGTAGTATCATGTCATCTGCAAACAGTGACAGCTTTACTTCTTCTTTTTCGATTTGGATTCCTTTTATTTCCTTTTCTTCTCTGATTGTTGTGGCTAAAACTTCCAAAACTATGTTGAATAAGAGTGGTGAGAGTGGGCAACCTTGTCTTGTTCCTGATCTTAGTGGAGATGCTTTCAGTTTTTCACCATTGAGGACGATGTTGGCCATGGGTTTGTCATATATGGCCTTTATTATGTTGAGGAAAGTTCCCTCTATGCCTAGTCTCTGCAGGGTTTTTATCATAAATCGGTGTTGAATTTTGTCGAAAGCTTTCTCTGCATCTGTTGAGATGATCATATGGTTTTTCTCCTTCATTTTGTTAATATGGTGTATCACATTGATTGATTTGCATATATTGAAGAATCCTTGCATTCCTGGAATAAACCCCACTTGGTCATGGTGTATGATCCTTTTAATGTCCTGTTGGATTCTGTTTGCTAGTATTTTGTTGCGGATTTTTGCATCTATGTTCATCAGTGATATTGGCCTGTAGTTTTCTTTCTTTGTGACATCCTTGTCTGGTTTTGGTATCAGGGTGATGGTGGCCTCATAGACTGAGTTTGGGAGTGTTCCTCCCTCTGCTATATTTTGGAAGAGTTTGAGACAGATAGGTGTTAGCTCTTCTCTAGATGTTTGATAGAATTCGCCTGTGAAGCCATCTGGTCCTGGGCTTTTGTTTGTTGGAAGATTTTTAATCACAGTTTCAATTTCAGTGCTTGTGATTGGTCTGTTCATATTTTCTATTTCTTCCTGATTCAGTCTTGGCAGGTTGTGCATTTCTAAGAATTTGTCCATTTCTTCCAGGTTGTCCATTTTATTGGCATAGAGTTGCTTGTAGTAATCTCTCATGATCTTTTGTATTTCTGCAGTGTCAGTTGTTACTTCTCCTTTTTCATTTCTAATTCTATTGATTTGAGTCTTCTCCCTTTTTTCTTTTTTTTTTTTTTTTTTTTGCGGTATGCGGGCCTCTCACTGTTGTGGCCTCCCCCGTCGCGGAGCACAGGCTCCGGACGCGCAGGCTCAGCGGCCATGGCTCACGGGCCCAGCCGCTCCGCGGCATATGGGATCCTCCCAGACCGGGGCACGAACCCGTATCCCCTGCATCGGCAGGCGGACTCTCAACCACTTGCGCCACCAGGGAGGCCCCTCCCTTTTTTTCTTGATGAGTCTGGCTAATGGTTTATCAATTTTGTTTATCTTCTCAAAGAACCAGCTTTTAGTTTTATTGATCTTTGCTATCGTTTCCTTCATTTCTTTTTCATTTATTTCTGATCTGATCTTTATGATTTCTTTCCTTCTGCTAACTTTGGGGTTTTTTTGTTCTTCTTTCTCTAATTGCTTTAGGTGCAAAGTTAGGTTGTTTATTCGAGATGGGAAACTGTAATTCTTTATGTCAAAGCCGATGAGAAGAATTCGTGCCTCCCTCTGCTATCTTCCGAAGTTACATTTTAGCCTTCTTATATTTTCTGAACACTTAGCCTGCAATGGTGCTTGCTGAAACAAGGGCATGGTCTCTGAAACTTTCAGCAAATAAGCAAAAACAAGATATTTAAAGCAGAAAAGCTATGTGACCACTTCTACAAAATCATCTTAATAAGCCACTGTATGGAAGTATTTGGGTATCCTTGGAAAAGTTTCTATTAAGAGCTACTACAGTTAATACAAGAAAATATATTTCAGTATAACTTACAGACTAAATTAAAGTTAGAGAGACAGGACTGAAATGACTCGGTATTTTCAGGAAATGTGAGAAATAATTCAACAAGCTTGTACTTTGCCATTTTAAAGTGAGACCCTAGGTAATCTGGTTTTTGAAGACAGATAATCTAAATTTGAGATTCTTTTTTTTTTTAACATCTTTACTGGAGTATAATTGCTTTACAATGGTGTGTTAGTTTCTGCTGTATAACAAAGTGAATCAGCTATACATATACATATATCCCCATATCCCCTCCCTCTTGCGTCTCCCTCCCACCCTCCCTATCCCACCCCTCTAGGTGGTCACAAAGCACCGAGCTGATCTCCCTATAGACTGTAATATGTGTCAGATTCTGCCAGAATCAGTATTGCCATGGTCTTCTTTCTTTAGGATGCTTAGAAAGAGCTTTGTTAACACAGCCCAAGTGAAGGAGGATGTGACTGAAAAAAAAAAATCACATCTGGCTTAATTAGAAGGGTATTTCCTGACTAAACTAATGCGGCCCTGAATCATGTAGATGAAAAACTTGGCTTCTTCATTTTACTTAGGAAGCTCAGATGCAGGCTCAGTCTGGGATCAAGAAACATTGACTGAACAGTTCCTGAAGACATTTAAAAGCAATAGAAACTCAGAGACAAATAAGAACTGTCTGCTCTACTAAGGGATCTGAATGTATAATAAATAAAGCTAGTAACTCTTTCTTTCTCTCTGTTTCTTGAGTTTGTCCAATAGAACTTTCAGTTAGTTTTAAATGAAAAAACAACAACCCTAAATTGCTTCTGAATTTAAATAACACTGTTTTATTTCTTTGAATTAAATTGAAGCCTGTTTAAACATTTTCTCCACCACGGAAGGGTCACTTAATGCTGGAACGTAGAGAAGGTGGAAAAGCTGACATAGAAAAGAACCTTTAAACTGTGCTGGCTGATGTGTTTTCTAACTGAATCCTCTGCTTGTCGTGTTCTTCCTTGGGGCAGAAAAGCATCCCAGGATTGATCGGAAATGATTTAACTCAGCACCATCAGCCTGTCTCATGAGACAGTTCTTTTCATTTTCACTTGTAGTGTCATAATATATTTAAGCTTCTTCTAGATAGCTAAAGTACTTACACATGAAAAGACTACTTTTAATTAATACCTGAGAAAATAAATCAGGTTTGTACTAAAGCTGCATTTAAAATGCAGTGTAGGGCTTCCCTGGTGGCACAGGGGTTGACAGTCCGCCTGCCGATGCAGGGGATACAGGTTCATGCCCCGGTCCGGGAAGATCCCACATGCCGCGGAGCGGCTGGGTCCGTGAGCCATGGCCGCTGAGCCTGCGCATCCGGAGCCTGTGCTCCGCAACGGGAGAGGCCACAACAGTGAGAGGCCTGCGTACCGCAAAAAATAAATAAATAAATAAATAAATAAATAAAATGCAGTGTAATTTAGTCTTTATGATTCACCAGTTTGGTTCAGTGGGTTTTCTGACCAATTAATATTTATTTTCATACTAATCGGTAATATAAATATAGGTATATAGCAACACAGACTTTTGATCGCAACACAGAATTTTAAAAATTTGACACTTTTTTCTTCTTTTCTCACTAGTCCACCCACACATGTAGACGTTTATTATAGCTGAATATTTATTACCATTTATATAATACTGTCACATTAAAAATGACTGCATTTTATTCTACTCCAAATATTTAAAAACGTAGATGGTAATCAAGTTATATTTTGTCGTTATTGTGACAAAAACATCTTAAGTTACTAAGCTAGTTAGTAAATCACACATTTGTAAGCTTCCTTTTAAGGTCAACATGGCTGACTATGAAAGTTACTTTATTTTTGTTTATTTATATTTGATACTGTATAATCTCTTTTCTATTGCAAAAGTCATACTTATGTAGAATGCAAATGAAAACTTCCAGGGTCACTTTCCTATAAGGCTGAAAGGCACACCAACAACTGTTTCTTCAGAGTGCTCTTAGCTAGTGTTCTTTAAAAAAAAAATGTGATGCTTCCAGTATGTGATTCTTAATTAATTACAAGATGCTGCTATTGCTTGTGTCCTTTTTTGCTGTGCTCCATCCTTACTTTGCTCTCCTCATTAGTGAGCGAACTTTCCTTTCTCAACTGAGATGGCAACAAGCCAGTGTCCTATACTGTGTGTACCATTAAAAGCAACACTGTGATTAGCTATCCTAAGAACAAACTTAAGTGACTTATTTTTTAATATATAAGGTGCCATAGAAATACTGTCGTGAATTGTATTTTTTTTTATGAGAAAGCTACTTCATCTGTGTAGATTGTGACTTCTTATGCAAGTATATTTGGGTTTCCACAATTCTATGGTTTTGTTTGCATTTGTATAAGACAGCCAAGTTCCACAAATCTTTTCACATTCTGAAGCCTCTGATAAAAGCTGAAGTTTTTCTGAAATAAACAGAAACGGCAGTGATAGTGGCAAAAGCACATGGGAGTCTGGTACTGACCTTAAGTCAAGATCAGAATGAAAAGTGGTAGCTAGTGATTTTCAATGTGCTGAGAGATTCAATACCCTCTAGAATTTCATGAGTCCTTTCAGTTATCCAGTTCTGTGTAATGGCTGCAGTGATGAACCTCATGGGAGGACCTAAAAGCAGGAGATCCCAGGCTATGGAATGGTAGAAGTTGGTCAAGCTGCAGGTTGGTTAAAATCTTTAGTCTGCTTAGAGTATAGCTGCAGACACCTCTTGAGGGTATTGGAGAATGGCCCTGTCCCTTGGGAAAAAGGATGGATGAGAACAAGGCAATGCCTTGTCATCTTTGTGTGACAGTAGGCAGATACCCCTTGGCACAGAGTAGAGACCTAGAAAAATGTTTTTGAAATAAGTGAATGAATAGAGGAATGCACAAATGAAAAGAGGTGATCGTACAGGCTGGTTTTCCTGCAGCCCTGAACTCCAGAGAGTGGTTCAAACTTTAGCAAAGTTTGGTTCCTCCAAAAGCCTAGTGTACTCCTGCTTCAGGACCTGCGCATTTGCTTTTCGTCTTCTCAGCACACGTTCCCCACAGATCCTCGAAGTTCATTCCCTCACTTCATTTGGGACATTGCTCAAATCAGAGAGATACTTGCTGATCACCATATCCAAAACGGTGTCCCCTGCCCCATCACTCTTTATCATTTATGCTGCTTCATTTTTCTTCATAGAACATATCACTATCTCATATTAGATTGTATATCTGTTGGTCTGTGTATTTAAGGACTGCCACACAAGAATATCCATTCCGCTTGAGTTGGTGTTTTTGTGTCTTGTTCACCGCCTTAATCCTAGTGCATGGAGCACATATTACATGCTGGCACATATGTGTCATGCTGGCAGACACATATGTGTCTGGCACATATTACATGCTCAAAAAGCATTTGTTGGATGAATAAGCTCTCATGCCCAACCCATATGGGTTTCACGCATGTGGTGGGGTATTAGGATCGTTAACCATCCTGGATGGTTGATAGGATGTAGGGCCGAAGTGGTTCCTGGGATGTAGGACTTTGAGTTTAAATCCAGATGAGATGATCACTCTACTGAGCTTCTGCTTCAGCTTCCTGTTTGTTCATTCATCCATCCATTTTTTGGTCCAATATTTATTTAGTGCTACCGTGTAACAGCGCTGGTTTAGGTACTGGAATACAGCTCTGCACAAGTCAGACAAAGTATCTGCTGTAAGCTTTGTATGAAGCTTATATTCCTCAGCAGAGGCAGGAGCTTGAATTAGTGGATGCTGAGGTTCACCCCACACAGTAAGACTCATGTTAAACCCCACGGGATGGTGGTGCAGTATCACTGACCTGCTGGTGTGGCTCAGGAGAGATACATGCCATGGTTAGAGGTAGGCTGTGCAGAGGTGGAAGCCCAGTAACTCCCACCAGGAAGGACACTGCTGCCCTGGATTCTGGCCAACATCTCCATTCAGTCTGTAGCTAAGACATATCAAAACCCACATATGGGGCTTCCCTGGTGGCGCAGTGGTTGAGAGTCCTCCTGCCTATGCAGGGGGCACGGGTTCGTGCCCTGGTCCAGGAAGATCCCACATGCCGTGGAGCGGCTGGGCCTGTGAGCCATGGCTGCTGAGCCTCCGCGTCCGGAGCTGTGCTCCGCAACGGGAGAGGCCACAGCAGTGAGAGGCCCGCGTACTGCAAAAAAAAAACACAAAAAACAAAAAAAACAAAACCACATATGTTTCAACTCGCAAATATTTTCACTGATTTTTCCTGTTAACATTATTAAGAGTTAAACATCGGGTGATTTGGTGCATCAGCAGAGCTGGCTTAAGGCAAGGCTGAAGGAAAGGCAAAGTGCCTGCTTTTCTGCACCAACCTTCATGCTTGAGGCATTATATTGCAGTGTCCTTTCAGATCAAACTGAACTAGTTTGAGGCTCCCCTTTTATTCTCCAGAATTTTTCCCCACTCAAAATTATTTTGTCTTATTCCTCAGTGTTCTGAGCAAAAAAAAAAAAAAATAATAATAATCTTAACAAGTTCTTGCAGATGTATATGCTTCTTCATAGATAATCAACCTCCAGGTAACCTATATGCATCTTAGGGGGTAGTTTCCTAAAGGTAATTTACCTAAACCAGTGACTCTAGCGGTTGGAATTTAATGAGATATGTCATGCCTATCATGGAGAGAATTAACTCATCACATATACGGGGTCAGGCTTGACCAGCTCCAAGAGCTGCACAAAACATTTAAATGTTCCATTTCAGTTCCCACAAGTCCTCATATTACCCCCTTGGTGGTACACTATTTCTTCCTGCCCTCAGCCAGTGCCCACGATAAACTTCTCGGTTTCATACAGTATGTCATAGAGGTTTTTTTTTATTTTTTTTTTATCTTTATGGCTGTGTTGGGTCTTCGTTTCTGCGCGAGGGCTTTCTCTAGTTGTGGCAAGTGGGGGCCACTCCTCATCATGGTGCGCGGGCCTCTCACTATCGCGGCCTCTCCTGTTGCGGAGCATAGGCTCCAGACGCGCAGGCTCAGTAATTGTGGCTCACGGGGCCAGCCGCTCCGCGGCACGCGGGATCCTCCCAGACCAGGGCTCGAACCCGTGGGTCCTGCATTGGCAGGCGGACTCTCAACCACTGCGCCACCAGGGAAGCCCCTGTCATAGAGGTTTTGAATATCAGCATATAGCTTCTGCTTTCACCTTAAATGATTTAACGCTTTCCCTTGTATTGCGGGGCTCGGGGTAGGGATGGCACTTGAAGAATATTTGGCTCAGTGTGTGGCTTGTTCCACTGTCTCAGCATCCCTATCAAGCAGTTCAGTTTGCAAATGAGAACTCAGCAGAGGGGTTGAGGGAAGGGTGGTGGAGAGGGGAACAGTGCAGAGAAGTGCTAGACAGGAATTATGCCAAGAATATCCACACTTCCTATATTGAGAAAGTGCCCAGGGTTTGTTTTTTTTCTTTCCCCCAAAATGAAAAATAATCTGAAAGTCTGCTCTTTTACACTTTTCTTATACTTCCTGTCTTCACAACAGGAGATTTTTTAGATGCTAGTTTTTGTTTTAGCTCCTTAAGTGTCTCTGTCTCCTTTTAAAAGAATCTCATGATGAAGTAACAATGATGCCGTTTATGTCAATGTGTTTAAGTTTCACATGATAAAAGAGTTTTCCTTGTTACCTTCACAAGGTCAGCAAGTTCTGACTCAAAGATGAAATCTAACGTCGCTGTAGGTGGAGATAGCAGTGGATAGCAGGAGATAGAAGGATCCCCTGCAAGTATGTCTTGTGCTCTTTGGCTTAAGTGACCCGACAGGCCTGGGGCAGGGTTGACCACAGTTACACAGTCTGGGTGTTGCTGCCTTGGAGGGATGGAGACCCAGAGAACAAGGGCTAAAGAGGGCAGTGTATACACAGCCAATGTCTAGCTGGGTTTTGTACAGTAATAGAAGCCTTTAACATTATTTTAATCTTTATTGACTTGTGTAATGAAAATTTCTCAAATCCTTATAGAACTAAAACTAAAAGTAGTATGATTATCCTAAAATTTTGATGCATAAGCAAAGCCATATAAATTCTCAGAGACTGAGTAGCCTCACATATAATTAAGACTTTTCCAACACAACAAATATTTGTAGAGGTACTGCTACTTGCCTAGAACAACACCAGACCCTAGATATAGGAGAATAAGTAAAACAGAGACAAGTCCCTTCCATAATGGAACAGAGCAGTAGTAGGGGAAACACAAAAAGCACACATATAACTATATAAGGAGCAATTGTAGAAGTGCAATGAAGAAAATGTGTTTTTTAAACAAATAACAAGAAGAACCTAATATGGATGGGGGTGGTCAGGAATGGTCTCTTGAGGAAGTAACAGTTGAACTGAGACCCAGGAGGTGAGTAAAGGCTAACTGGATGAAGAGAGAAGCTAAGGGAGTTCCAGGTAGAAGGAACAGAATAAAGTTCCAGAATGGAAATGAATTGTGCTGGAGGAACTAGAAGATGCTGGAATATTTGGCACTTAGGAGATGGTGTCATGAGATGAGGTTGGCATTAGTCAAGAGAAAGACCATATAGGCTCATACAGACTCCCTTAAGGGTTTAAATTGTAGGGGAAACCACTCATAATGTGTTACGCAGAGGTGTGACATGATCTAATTACAATGTTTAACAAAATCATTCTGACTTCCATGAGGAAAGAGATTGGTAAGGGGATAGACTTCAGGTAGGAGACTCCTGCAATCTGAGCTGGGAATCAGTGAAATAACAAGAAAAAATAGCAAACATTTAAAAATAAACATATACACAAAATAAGAGATGCTGGTGGAAAATAAAAACAATAAGTAACCATTTTCATAGTTGTTTCTGAAAAATAGAGGAGGCGCTGTCCAATGCATCTTTTTGAAGCTTGTGTAAACTTGATTCCAACAGTCATGAAAGAGAACACAAACACATTAAAAAATTATAGGCCAAGTTTATCTATGAACATAGATTTCAAACTTCTGTACACAATTGTATGTAAGTTAATCTACATACTGTGAATTTAGAGAAATAAATCATGGTCAAACAGGTTTTATTCCTGGAATTCAAAATGGTTCAAGAGTGGAAAAATCTATCAAGGAAATAAATCATATTAATTGGACTTATTAATGGAATTAAGGGAATAATTATATCACTGTCTCAAAAATTATAGCAAAGTCATCTGATAAATTTCAATGATTATTTATAATTTAAAAACTATCATAAATACTAGGGATATAATAAAACTGTCTTAACTTGTATAGAGGTGTTTTAAAACTTTGGTCTCTCCCATGTGCCATTTCTTTTGCTTGGAATATGCTTCCTTCCTTTACAATGAACTATATTACCTCAGACTTCAAGATTCAATTCAAGGTTTGATGTTTCTGGAAATCCTTTTTACTTCCAGTTTACTTGGTGTGGATCTCTATCATTTATCACACTTCTGGTATCATTAGTTTACTCACCATACACCCTGCTGATCTGTAAAGTATTCTAATGAGGATCTTGTCTTATGTGGATTTGTACCCACAATATCTACTCCATAATTCTTGGGACACAGTAATTGCCCATCACTGAGCTTCTAATTACTTTTGTCTTTAAGGGGCTGGGAAGAGAGAATAAGAATGGTCATTTGAATGGTCTCTGTGCCTCAGCATAACCTCATGAGATCACAGTGCCCTCCATAACATTGTCCCTGCTATGCTGCAGGAACAGGGTAGCAGGAACCGTTCTCCCAAACGTAACACATAACCGTTCTCCCAAACAGAACACCTCCCTTAGTTCTCACCACACCTTATGGTGTTTTCACCAAACCCTGTGATGTTTCTCACCTCCATGACTTTGCTTATTATGGCCCTTCCTCTAGGAATGGCCCTTCTCTCTGGGTACCTCCTACTCAACTATGGCCTCACGCATCTGCCCTTTCCTGGCCTTCTTACTTCTCACACTCCCCACCTTGAATACTACTGGGTTTCACGTACTTTCTCTAGGGTCCTACAAACAACTGTATATATCATAATTACTGCATTTACACATTAGTTACTCATTATTTCACAGTTTTTTTAGTTCCTTCTGCACAGGAACTGTGTCTTACTCATTTTTATATTCTAGACCCTTAGCACAATACCTGGCATACAATAGGTGCTCAGTGAATGCTTATTGATAACTAATGCTGACTTTTCTTTTACAATAAAACATGACAAAATTAAATTAATTTATAACTCAATATGACAGATCCTTTCATTCCAATTAAGCAATCATTTGAGAGGGAAATACCTAGAAATAGCTTTGCGAAGGATGGGTTGGGATGAAGGGTCTGGATGAAGGTTCTAATTATCCTATCCATATGGCCCCTCCTCCAGGTAGCCTCCTCTGATGCTTCCATGGGTGCTAAGTGCCCTCCTTTTGGCTTCCTTAGTACACTGTGGATATCTAGTTGTGGTATTCTCTATATGTTATCTTATAATTTTAGTTTGCTTGCTGCTTCCCTCACTACAGTGTAAATACAGTGTAAATACAGTGAGGGAATGACTCATGACTTTAACCTTTTCTTAAACATAATAGGAGTCCTTAAGTGACTGATGAATGAATAAGTGGGATGTGGTTGGCAGGGATGAGGTAAAGACTCTTAGCAGTTGGTGACATTTTGACATTTCCTGACATCACAATCCTAAATAGAGAAATACATATCCAAACACTGAATATCCATTAAAATTCAAATACCGGTATAACACTTATCCAGGAAGTGATCTTATGAAGTAAAAAGGTGATTATACCCAGCCATTCAAAACAGTTCCCTTAAAAATCAACATTTCACTACAAGGTGAGTGGGATGACTATTTATTGGGTGAAGAAGACAGGAAAATTGATGGATGCAGGTAGAGAAGGCTTTGGGCAAAAGGACACATAGTTCTGCTTTTACAAGCACTCCTACTAAAAATACACATAGAGAAAATACAGCTGTTAGAAGGGACATTGCAATAATTATAGAACTCAGCATTAAAAGCTCCCATTGCTTAAATACCAATTCCTTTTTAAAACAGAGAAATAGCTCATAGATTACTGTTCAAGAAATTAAATCAATGTTCATCAGCACCCTGCACAGAAGCCTTCAGGTCCATCATTATTCATGTGCTTTGCCACATGTGCACATGCACACCACACACGTGTACACAAATGTGTGCACACACACCATTTCTTATTAAAAAGGCAATGAGCACCAAAGACACCTTTAAAAGACCACACCACACAGAGAAATAAAAATAAAGCAGAAGGAATGTTGTCTTCCTGATACACTAAAGATAATATTGCAAAACGTTTATATATATGTTTTTTTAAGTTACAATAATCTCAAATTATGTTTTTTCCCCCTGGAAAACCAGCGCTTTATTTTACAATATATTTTATGTGTTTAACATAAAAGAATTTTTTTATCTTGGTAGTCCCCTGTCAAGGAAAGATTAAGAACAGTAAAGCCTGTGCCTTCTAGAAAACTTGATTTTGAAGGAACAAGCAATTTACTTAAAGAGGCAGGTGGAGGGAGACACAAAAGGTGAAGCTGAAGAGGTAAGAGGTCAGATCACAAATGCCTTGTAGGTTAAACTATGGAACTCCTGGTTTACTTTAGAGAGAAAGGAGAGCCGTGGAAGAATGTCTTTGGGTCTTAGGTAGGTCATTCAGGAAGCTTGAGAGAAGTAATAAAACAAATTTGAGGGAGGGAATAGAAATGGGAGATTATTATTACAGGGTAGACAAGAGACAATGAAGGTCTGAAACAACATATTAATAAGGGTCGAGTTGAAGGAGAGAGAATAGAAATGAGACCTATTTGTGAGGTAAAATTGGCCAAATATGTATTGAGTCTGGGGTGTGAAAGAGAGTGAAGAATTGTAGATTGCTTTTCAGGCTTCTAGTTTGAGTGACAGGGCAATTGATTGAAGCACTGAAATAAAGACAAAAGGAGAGCAGGTTTAGAGGAGAGTATGACAAATTTAGTTTTGGATATGCTGAGTTTGAGATTCTTATGGGACAGTCAAGATGTATTTGGATACCTGAGTCTGAAGCTCTGAGGTCTTTCTCTGAATTGAATATGTAACTTTTGGAGTCCTCAGCATACAGGTAGTGATTCAAATCATAAAAGTTACATGGAATCATTCAGAATGTAGGAAGAGTATATAGCATCACCAAGTTTTGGGGAACTCCAACTAATAAGAATGGTAAAACTGCGAGAAACCCATCCTTCCCCCCTCCGCCAGAATGAGAGTTTGGGATTAGCAAACTGTTATGTATAGAATGAATAAACAAGGTCCTACTGTATAACACAGGGAACTATATTCGGTATCCTGTGTTAAACATAATGGAAAAGAATATGAAAAATAATGTGTATATATATATGTATGTATAACTGAATCACTTGCTATACAGCAGAAATTAACACAACATTGTTAATCAACTATACTTCAATAAAATAAATTTTAAAAAATAAGAGAAACCCACAAAGAAGATAAGAAAAAGCATGGAGAGGTTCAAGATGAACCAGAGACATCTAAGGAGGAGAGTTTTAAGAAGGTGGGAGCGGTAAACAGTGCCAAAAATATTAGAGTGGTCCAATAAAAATAGGACTAAAACATGTTCATCGAGATGTACAATTATCAGGTCATAATGACACTGGCAAGTGAAGTTTCATTGTAGTTTGTGAGTTAAATGGGTCTTTAAAAAGTAGAGACAATTACAGACTATTGTTCGGAAACTTTTGGCTGACATGAGTGCCTAATTTGCTACAGTATTTACATAGGTAGAGACCAGGAAGTTTTAAATTAGATTTTTGGGTGTTTTATTTAATAAATGATTGAAAAATCAAATAAAATATAGATAAAGCATCATTTAGTGGACCAAACCTCTTTCGGTTTTGAGCAATCATTTCTCATGTTTCTGCTATAAAAGATACTGTTTCTCTTCAAAGTTATCTTTATTCTCTTCCAATTGAAGGCATAACTCCTAAATAGCCCAAAGATCACTGAACACTGAAAATAATTCCTTTTATTATTTTTAGTTTGGAAGATGAAGTCTCCAGATGTTCAGAGCTTCTGATTAATGGTGATGATTATATACCACGGTGCAAATAGTGGAATACAGAAATACTTAACATTTATCTCTATAGCAATATCTTCTACTTGTTTTTATCAAAATTAAGAAAAAACAAGCCAGTAAAAGCAGATCATGTCCTAAGGAACTTGTAGCAGATACAGGGAAGCTAAGTGCCTGGGGTCAATTTTACTCCAAGCTGACATTTCTCCTGGGGTCAATTTTACTCCAAGCTGACATTTCTCCTGGTCAAGAAGGCTGCTGGAGACTTCTGGTGACAAAGGTGAAGGGCAACAATTTCCATCATCTTGAAATAAAAATATTTGGAATCCATAGATGAATAGTTTTTTTTTGTTTGGTTTTTGGGTTTTTTTGCGGTACGCGGGCCTCTCACTGTTGTGGCCTCTCCCGTTGCGGAGCACAGGCTCTGGACAACGCACAGGCTCAGCGGCCATGGCTCACGGGCCCAGCCGCTCCGCGGCATGTGGGATCTTCATGGACCGGGGCACGAACCCGCGTCCCCTGCATCGGCAGGCGGACTCTCAACCACTGCGCCACCAAGGAAGCCCGATGAATATTTTTTAAAAGGTTTTTATATTAGTTAATTGTATCTTCCTTCCTTTATAAAAATTCCTATAAGAATGCTAATATTTTAGAATGTTACAGCCTTCCCTACCCTCTGGATGTGATTTGTCTTGTAAAGGGCTATATTTATCAGGAGCAAGATACTTGTTGAAATTAAGTTGTGCCTTATTACACTTCCAGAGCTAAACTGGCATAAATACTGAGGCGTTAATGGAGGATTGCTTAGAAAGTTACAGTGGCAAAAGTTGAAAATACCAATTTGCATCTCAGTGACTACAGGCTTTCAGAAGCAAACCTTGACTGCCAGGTAGCAGTTGTCGGTCCATCACACCTGGGCTGGGCCCTGATGCACCCAGCTGGTTTTCTCTTGCAGGTTTTTCAGCTCTGGTACTTCAGCACGATGTTGAAAAGCAGGGATTTGGGGGACAGAGAAACAAGACTTCTGGCTCTGCTACTTACTGTGTGTGACCTTGGAAAAGTTCCTCTGCCTCTGAATACCCATTAAAATGGGAAGAAGAATAGCACTCATAGGGTTTAGGAAACAAATGAATAAGAACAGTGGTTAACATCTAACAAGTATTCAATGTTACCCTTATCATTTTTTTTAATCTGTATCATCTGGTTATGTGGACAGACCAGTTTTTAAGAAATGAATCAACATAACTATCATGGTCACCATCGTTATTAGAACCATCCCTCACTGTCATCAACCTCTGACATTAATCGAAGGCTTATTGAGAGCCAGGCACCAAGAATATATTGGAAAAACAAGAAATATAAGACTGCCCTTGACAGATGCACAGTCTAGTTGGGGAGGCAGGGCATGCATATAAAAAAGGGCAATACCAATGAAAGGGACATACTTTCTGCATGCGGGCAATGCAGATAAACATTTTCCTAGGTACATGCTCACTGTATCTGGGAATGTCAGAGGAGGACTTCTCTGTAAGAGATGAGCAAGAAGAATGCAGGAAAAAGCATTGTGGATAAAGGGAAAAGCATGAGCAAAAGTATAGATTACATTAAAAGTATTTAGGGAATGTTATGTGGATAGCCTAACTGCAGCAGAATATTTATGTAGGGGAAGTGCGGGATAAATTTAGGGAGATGGACAGAGACCTTTGCAATAGAAACTAATTCTGGAACTAATCTTTTAGAAGAGGCCTACCTTCCCTGCATCACCTATTCTGGGCACCGAAATTTTTATTTCAGCGGTTAATTGGGGCACATCCAGCCTAGATATTTAGAATAATAATACCTGAAGAATTCTTTCTTTACATTTTAAAAAAAATTTATTATTATTTTTTACAGTAGGTCCTTGTTGGTATCCAACATTTGATAAACGCTACGAAAAATAAGTTAAGAGCAACAGCAAGAGGTAGTAGAAAGAACCAGATGTTTGATGTAGACCATGCTTGAGTTCAGATCCTTCTCCTTTACTTTGTAGCTAAATACTCGTGTAATAAGGCTTGCCGTGAGGAGTTTTGAAAATTAAGTGAGAAAAAGAATGGCACTATCTGAAATAAAGGAGATCCTCAAGCAGTGTCAGCTGCTATGCATTTGTGACTAAGAAAATCCAGTCAACAGAATGAGAAAAACATACAGTTAATTTGAGTATAATTATATACAACAATCTAGTATAAGTATGTGAGGTGTTACAAACTTCCAATTCCTCTTTGCCAGAAATGTGCGAAAACCTTTAGGCAAGCGTATGTTTCAATTTCCGTCTGGTCTGTAGCTCTCATCTTGAGTACTCAAGCCTGTTGATCTCATTCATACCACATGGTATTCTCTTAGAATGCTAGTTGTTTTGGGATGGCCACTTCAGTCACTGACTCATTACCCTCTGAAGAATATCTTAGGTTCCTGCATCTATATTAGCGTAGGGATTTTGTGTCTCTCCAGTACGGTTTACCAATGCCTACTGCTGATAACATATTGCTTCCTCCTGTCTTAGAGTTGCAACGCTGATCTGGTTCTTGAACGTATCCTAATCTCTTTTCACTTGTTCCTTGTTTTAATGCTGTACTCTGGCTGGAAATGTAGCTGCTGCGGGAAGGTAATAAACACCCCTGTCCTGGTGGGAAAAGTAACTACATTACTGGGAAACATGTCATGGGAAAGGATGGGGCATGAGGAGAGGAGAAACGGATAGAGCAGGAGTCTCTATACCTTTATAGCAGGAATATATATTCTAGCAGGAATATAACTCATCAGTCTTTGGGATAACAGGAAGACCCATAATATATGTGGGGAACACCACCAAGTTTGTTCAAAGCCTTTGGAATTCTTCAGGTCATGAGGCGAGTTCAGATTAGTGAGAAAGCACAACAAGCTTTGGAGCAAGTTAGAACTGGGACCAGGTGAGCATTGTCCAGATGCTCATGCAACCACCTCCCAGGTTTGTATTTGTAGTCAAGTCTCTCAACCTTTTTCTACAGCTCAGGGTCCTTGTCTACATAATGAGGAAAATAGCAGCATGTATTTGTTGGGCTGATATTAGGATTAATAAAAGCAAATTCAAGTAAAATACTTGGCACGTGTCTGTATTTTATATAAATATATACTCTTATTATCAACCTCACTTTACAGGTGAAGCTCAGGGTACTTTGCCCAAGTTTACACAGTGGCAGAGTAGATTTTGAACTAAGGTTTGTCTGACTCCAAAACTGTTATTTTTACAGTACTACACTGCCAATTCAGATGCTCTGGCTAGGTCTAGAACATTTGCTTTAATCATTTCACTGTTGAACCTTCGCTAGGCCATCCCTTTTTATTTCCAAACTTGTACTGCATTTCCAGTCCATGAGTCTACTCAGGCAGCAAGCCAGATGCACCAACACAGGGCCTGGGTGTGTATTTGAAAATCACTTACAACGTGTAATTGTTTAGGCTTTAAAAAGATACAAGATAAAACTTAAACAATTGTTCAAATAATTGGACGATATTTCTTAAAAAACAGAAAATGAAATGAAAATCATACTATAGAAAACTGAAATTAATATAGCATTAAACATTTTCTCATTTCAAGTAGCTAATTTGAATACATAGAGAAATAAAATACATATATATACATATATGTACACTAACATTGAATTTTAATGAGTGTCTCAGGCATAGTGCTACACTTCATCACTTTAATTTTCTTGTTTGTTCCGCCCTTGTCAAATGTTAATTCATCCATATTTAGATTTTCAGCCCTCTGTGGAATTCCAGAGCTAAGTAACTTTTAACAATTTCCTTATACAACTTTGGCCCTTCCTTCCTCCTTTTTATATCAAATACCACACACAGGTGATGATTTTAAAAAAAAAGTTTTTTTAGAAAGATATTTATTTATTTATTTATTTATTGGCTGTGTTGGGTCTTCATTGCTGTGTGCAGGCTTTCTCTAGTTGTGGAGAGCGGGGGCTACTCTGTTGCAGTGCGCGGGCTTCTCATTGCGGTGGCTTCTCTTGTTGTGGAACACGGGCTCTAGGCACGTGGGCTCAGTAGTTGTGGCTCGCAGGCTCTAGAGCACAGGCTCAGTAGTTGTGGCGCACGGACTTAGTTGTTCTGCGGCATGTGGGATCTTCCCGGACCAAGGGTCGAACCTGTGTCCCCTGCAGTGGCAGGTGGATTCTTAACCACTGTGCCACCAGGGAAGTCCCCACAGTTGATGATTTTAATGGAATAAATATGTTTACCCTTCTTCAGTGTCTCCACAGCATGCTTACATTTAGTTCTCACCACAGTATTTAACTGTTGCTTTAAGTGCTTGATAATAAGCCTTTTGAAGGTTGGTGATTTAGTTTTATCTGTAGTATCTTACCATACGATTTGACAGCTGACCTCCTACCCAAATGACTTGAAATTTTATTTCTACACAAAAACCTGCATATGAATGTTTATAGTAGCTTTATTCATGTCATTAAAAACTAAGAGCAACCAAGACGTCTTTAACTAGGTGTGTAGATAAAGAAACCGCAGTACAGCTACAGAGTAGTGTACTATTCAGTGATTTAAAAAAAGAGTTATCACACCAGACAAAGACATGGGTTAATTTTAAGTGCATATTGTTAAGTGAAATAAGCCAATCTGAAAAGGCTACATATTGAATCATTCCAATCATATGATATTCTGTAAAAAGGAAAAACTAGAGACAGTAAACAGGGCAGTAGTTGCCAGGAGTCCAAGGTTGGGAGGCAGAGATGAATAGGTGAAGCTCAGGGGATATTTTTAGGGGGTGATACTATTCCATATGACACTGTAATGATGAATATACGACACTACACATTGGTCAAAACCCAAAGGACTTTATTGCACCAAGAGTGAACCTTAACGTGTAGAAATTTTTTAGAAAAGCATTTAGGAGGTTCAGGGATCTCAGGATGAAATACAAAATATGAACATAGAATCTAACTCTATTACACATGTATGAAACAGTTCACTGAAGAGGGTGAGGGAAGTGGGTTGAACTAATTAGCTTTGGAAATGAACGTACTCTGAATAATTAAGAGCAAAACGAACTGTACATAAGCACTGTCCTCTGTAAAGCTGTGGTACATGGCGGTATAGGTTAACAATTTTAAAACCACTCTGTGTATACACTGGAATTGAACAATTAAGCAAATGGATGGTTATGGTAGGAACCAGATGTGTCACTATTGGAGTGGAAATTATAGCTAAGAATGGGGAGAAGTTAGGAAGATCAACATAGTAATAGATTAGAGTTGGAGACAGTGTGAACTCACGTTTAGCTTAATCTAGATACAGATGGTTACATATAAAATATTTATCGACATGTGCATATACACAGGTTAATATAAACACATATATTTCCTTGCTATGTCAGCGAGAAGCCTAGAAGCAATGATACTCTGGGGGCAACAAGCACATCTAGCACTCAGATCTTGGTTTCTAATACCATTCATTGTAAATAAAAACAAAATAAGGACTTCTTGAAGATACGACTGTATCTTTGAATCTAGGAATGGGGCAGAAAATATAGATGAGCCTGGAATACTGGAACGTAGTACCAGAAAGTAAGGAAGTACTAAAGATGTGCACACACACATACCACACATTGTACAGTGAGAGCATGTCACAGAGACAAAGACCTCCCAATGGCCAAAGCTAGGACAATTTGAGCAACAAAATAAAGTGGTATTGGATTATAACCCAAAGTATAAAATTAATATCCATGGGTTCAAACTGATATAAATGAATGAGTAAAAAATAAAATGGGGCATAAAAGATAAATCTCTCATGCAGAATAATTCCAAATAGTTTATGTTGGTAATCTGTCCTTGTGGAGGCAAATTATAACTCTTCCTCCTTAAGTGTGGGCTGTACATAGTGACTTCCTTCTAAAGAGCACAGCACAGATAGGGAAAGAAGACTAACTTTACAGTGGAAACCTGACAATAGTACCTCAGCCAGGTGATCCATGAAAATATCAAGTGATAAGGTGTCTTGAGAGTATATACCCTTGCTATAATATGATGAGAATGTCACTTTACCTCTATGTCCTTCCTCCTCCAAACTCATAAATTCAGTCAAATCTTGAAATATAAACAAAGAAACCTCCAAACAAATCCCAAGTGAGGAACATGTTGTTAAATATCTGACTAGTACTCCTCAAAATTGTCAAAGTCTTCCAAAACAAGGAAAGTCTGAGAAACTGTCACAGCCTAGAGAAGCCTCAGGAGACATTAGGAATAGATGTCATGTGGTACCTGGATGGGATCAAAAGACAGAAAAAGGACATTAGGTTATAAAATCTGTACAAAGTATGAACTAAATTATGAATTTCAGTAAATAATGTATCAATTTTGTTTCATTGACTGTGAAACATGTACCATGCAGCTGTCAGATGTTAATAATAGGGGACCCCGTTTGGGGTATATGGAAACTCTCTGTACTATCTTTGTAATTATTATGTAAATATAGGACTATTCTATAATAAAAAGTTTATTTTTACAAGTCAGGTGAGTATACTTGTGTATTTTTAACTCCTCTGGAATGTGAGTTTTATACTGGTGAGGAACTTGTCTTATTTACTACTTGATCCCCTAAAGAGTCCCTAAAACAGCATACTGCCTGGCATGTAGTAGATCCTCATTAAATACTTGCAGAATAAACAATTGGAAAACATTAATGCCATTATAATACCAAATTAAGTAATTATCAACTGATTATTATAAAAACGATGAAATTAGCATTTTTACATTCTGTACTCCATGTCTTCCTCCTCCTGTCCAATATTTATTTGTTAGGCTATTATTTTTATTTTTTAAGGTATATATTCTGTTTTGTAACCATAATTTCCAGAGTTGCTTTTTCTCATTCTTTTGCTTCTGCTGCTTTCCTGAGTTTTTTATTATTGGTTTTCTCTTGGTTAACCAGTTATAATCAAGTAGTTATTTTCAAAAATATATCAAGTGTTGTATATCCCAAGTTTTGCAGACTTGAGAATGTCTGTTGAAGGATAGGACTATGAATAAATCATTGAATGCCACATTTCTTCAATAGTGTAGAAAACTTGATCCACTTTTCTGGCTTTAAAAGTTGCTGTGGAGGGCTTCCCTGGTGGTGCAGTGGTTGAGAGTCCGCCTGCCGGTGCAGGGGACACGGGTTCGTGCCCCGGTCCAGGAAGATCCCACATGCCGCAGAGAGGCTAAGCCTGTGAGCCATGGCCACTTGAGCCTGCACGTCCGGAGCCTGTGCTCCGCAACGGGAGAGGCCACAACAGTGAGAGGCCCGCACACCACGAAAAAAAGAAAATTGCTGTGGAGAAGTCTGAGAATTTCCTGTTTTTTCTCCTTTGAATTTTTGTATCTTTTCCTGCTGTCTGAAAAAATCATCTTATGTTTTTTAAGTCTGTTTTAATTGCTCTGTCTGGTTTTCTTGGAACAGTGAATGCACTGTCTCTTACCTGAGAGAATGGTATATGAAAATATGCTCAACATCGTAAATCATCTGGGAAATGCACTTCAAAACCACAATGACATATCACCTCAGCACAGGTTAGGATGTCTATTTTTTTTTTTTTTTTTTTTTTTTTTTTGCTGTACGCGGGCCTCTCACTGCTGTGGCCTCTCCCGTTGCGGAGCACAGGCTCCGGACACACAGGCTCCGCGGCCATGGCTCGCGGGCCCAGCCGCTCCGCGGCATGTGGGATCTTCTGGGATCGGGGCACGAACCCGTGTCCCCTGCATCGGCAGGCGGACTCTCAACCACTGCGCCACCAGGGAAGCCCAGGATGTCTATTATTAAAAAAATAAAGATAACAAGTGTTGGCAAGGATGTAGAGAAAAGGCAACCCTTGTACATCGTTGATGGATATAAATTGGTATAGCCGTTATGGAAAACAGTATGGAAGTTTTTAAACATATTAAAAATAGAACTACCATATGACTCAGCATTCTCACTTCTGGGTATTTATCCATAGGAATTGAAATCAGGATCTCAAAGAGAAAGCTACATTGCAGCATTATTTACCAGAGCCAAGATATGGAAACAACTTGTATGCTCACAGATAGATAAACAGATAAAGAAAATGTGGTGTGTACATACAATGGAATATTATTCATCCTTAAATAAGAAGGAAATCCTGCTATTTGCAACAACATAGATGGATCTGGAAGACATTGTGCTAAGCGAAATAAGCCAGACACAGACAGACAAATCTTATGCATGATCCCATGTATATGTGGAATCTAAAATAGTCAGAGACATAGAAACAGAAAGTAGAATGGCGATTACCAGGAGCTGGGGTTATTAGGAAACGGGAGAGATGTTGTTTAAGGGGTAAAAAGTTTCAGTTATGCAATACGAATGAATCGTGGCAATCTAACACATAAAATGGTGACTATAGGTAACAACACTATGCTGTAGATGTGAAATCTGCTAGGAGGGTAGATCCTAAGTGTTACCTACAGAAAAAGAAATAAATAATGGAAACTATGTGAGATGATAGATATGCTAATTAGCTTGATTGTGGTGACTATTTCACTATGTATATATGTATCAAATTATCCAGTTGCATACCTTAAATACATAAAATTTAAAAAACCCAGAATTGTCCCTTTTAAAATTTCAATAGCAAGTACACTGCCTGGAGGATATACCTAGGTGTGGTATTTCTGCCAATTAATGTAAGCTTTTCTCTGTTTCTAGTATAAGAATTTTAGGCCATAATTGTCCCTCTAATTACCACTTGTATTGCATCTCACAATTTTCTATATGTAAATAGATCTTTATTGTTTAGTTCTAAGTATTTAAAAAATTATAAATTTTTCCTTGAGCCCTCAGTTTGATGATCATATACCCTATTGTCTAAATTAGGACATATATCAAAGTGAAAGAATGCACTATCATGAATTATCTGAAGATGATAGACACAACCAGGATAATTCTAGGCAAAGTTGGGTATAACGACAACCTCTACATGAATTATTTGGAAGTATATTTAAAATTTATCCATAGTAAATTAATTTTAAATTACAGATATTTTTGTCCCTTTTTAGAGGATACCAATTTTTGGAACTTTTTAAGGCGTTTTATGGCTCAGAATAAGGACAATGCAGTCTTTTTTTGTTTGTTTGTTTGTTTGATTTATTTTTGGTTGTGTTGGGTCTTCATTGCTGCAGGCGGGCTTTGTCTAGTTGCGGTGAGCTGGGGCTACTCTTTGTTGCGGTGCACGTACTTCTCATTGTGGTGGCTTCTCTTGTTGCAGAGCACAGGCTCTAGGTGCACAGGCTTAAGTAGTTGTGGCACGGGGGCTCAGTAAGTGTGGCTTGCAGGCTCTAGAGTGCAGGCTCAGTAGTTGTGGCACACGGGCTTAGTTGCTCCGCAGCATGTGGGATCTTCCTGGACCAGGGCTCGAACCCGTGTCCCCTGCATTGGCAGGAGGACTCTCAACCACTGCGCCACCATGGGAGTCCAACAATGCAGTCTTTATGCAGTCTTTTTATTAGACTTCCCACTTAGGGTGGGCCCTGGGCTTTTCTCCTTTGTTCTGGAATTTTTATAGACTTGAAAGCAAAACTCAGAACTCAGCATTCATCAAGTGATTCCAAGGAAAATGCTGTCTCTTTCACTTGGTTTTCTCTTTTTTTTATGGTTCTCCCAAAATTTTTTTTTTATTGAAGTATAGTTGATTTACAGTATCATGTTAGTTTTAGGTATACAGTACAGTGATTCAGTTATACCTATTCTTTTTCAGATTCTTTTCCCTTGTAGATTATTACAAAATATTGAGTATAGTTCCCTGTGCTATACATATATCCTGTTGGTTATCTATTTTATATATAGTAGTGTGTATATGTTAATCCCATCCTCCTAATTTATCCCTCCCCCATTACCCTTTGGTAACCATAAGTTTGTTTTCTATGCCTGTGGATCTATTTGTTTTGTAAATAAGTTCATGTGTATCTTTATTTTTTCAGATTCCACATGTAAGTGATATCGTATGATATTCATCTTTCTCTTTCTGGCTTACTTCACTTAGTATGATAATCTCCAGGTCCAACAATGTTGCTGCAAATGGCATTATTTCATTCTTTTTTATGGCTGGGTAATAGTCTATTGTATATATGTATCATATTTTCTTTGTGCATTTGTCGATGGACATTTAGGTTGATTCCATGTCTTGGCTATTGTAAATAGTACTGCAATGAAAACCATAATTTGAAAACTATAATTCAAAAAGAGACATGCACTTGGTTTTCTGCCTCAGAAGATTTTTCACTTAATAAATAGCACAATGTACTGTTTTTATTAAAAAAATTTATTTTGTATTGGAGTATAGTTGATTAACAATGTTGTGCTAGTTTCAGGTGTACAGCAGAGTGGTTCAGTTATACATATCCATGTATCTACTCTTTTTCAAATTCTTTTCCCATTTAGGTTATTACAGAGTATTGAGCAGAATTCTTTGTGCTATACAGTAGGTCCTTGTTGGTTTTCTATTTTAAGTATAGCAGTGAGTACATGTCAATCCCAAACTCCCAATCTATCCCTCCCCACCACCCTTTTCCCCTGGTAATCATAAGTTCATTTTCTAAGTCTGTGAGTCTGTTTCTGTTTTGTAAATAAATTCATTTGTATCATTTTTGAAGATTCTGCATATAAGCAATATTATATGAGATTTGTCTTTTTCTGTCTTACTTCACTTAGCGTGATAATCTTCAGGTCCATCCATTTCCCTGCAAATGACATTATTTCATTCTTTTTAATGGCTGAGTAATATTCCATTGTATATATATACCAAATCATCTTTATCCATTCATCTGTCAATGAACATTTATGTTGCTTCCATGTCTTGATTATGGTAAACAGTGCTGCAATGAACATTAGGGTGCATGTATCCTTTCAAACCATGTTTTTCTCCAGATATATGCCCAGGAGTGGGATTGCTGGGTCGTATAGTAGCTCTATTTTTAGCTTCTTAAGGAACCCCCATACTATTCTCCACAGTGGCTGCATCAATTTACATCCCCACTAACAGTGTAGGAGGGTCCCCTTTTCTCCACACCCTCTCCTTTTTAAAATTTTTCAGATAAATATTTTATCCTACATTTTAATTAGAAGGATCTTCATTATATTTAGTTCTCCATACTACTAGCAATGGATCTCACACTTTTACAGAGGTGGAAATTAAATAATTTTTCCAAGATCACGTATCTAACAAACATGAAAATCGATTAGACATGATGTCAGTTTTTTTCCCCCACTAACTTTTGCTGCCTACTGCCATACTGGCTTTTATTCCTGCCAAAATTACATGTCTGTAGTTTGGCAAAGAGGATGAATTTACTATAGGAGTGATCTTCCTTCAGTTTTATGACTCTGCTTGGAGAGCAGTGGGTACTTGGCAGGCTGGACAAAAGTACTTATGTCCCCACTGTTGTGCTAAAATTCACCATGGCCATTGAAGGCCATGAAACTGATTATCTCTTAAGTGGCTTTGAGCTTCTTTGAAGTAAATTATACCTGTAGCTTTCATGACTTCTCTTTGGCTCTAGGTGTTTTTTCAGCTCCATAATGGGAATTCATATGCACTGGAGTCTAGCCAACTTTGATATTTAATAGTCTTCATTTTATGGGTGAGATTTTATGACCAAGGGATCAGAAAGGTACTTTCTCAGAGAGAATACAGCACTGTGATGTGTCACAGATGATTTTTGTAGCCCATTTCTTATAAACATTTTCATTGCTTTGAAGAAAAGTTTTTGTTTTGCTAGTTCTCAGAAAGCGTAGAATAGTGTTGGGAATGTTGCAGATACTCCATAGTACTTGCTGACTCTGGTTAGATTTGATTTTCAATTCAGCTGTCAAACTTGAATGAACATCCAGGATCTTGTCTAATCTGTTTTATCACTATCTCCTCTGCTGGTAAGTCTGACTCCATGGGTCATGGGCCTAACTTCCTCAGCCTGAAGGCCAGGTTAATTTTGCCAACATCAGTCATTTCCTTTGGGACAGATATAGATAAAATGGATAAAATCTGAGGAAGAAAAAATTGAACTAAACATTGAGAATGAACAGATGCCTAGCTCAGAGGGCTGGAAAGTGCAAGTCAGAGGGAAGAGTATTACAACTCATGTTCAGCTGTAGACTCAGCTTTTGGAATATATATTTGATTACTGAGAGTATGTAGTCTAATTCTGGAAGCAGCCATATATTTAGTACATCAAAAGCCTAAAAAGAGTGAAAGCAGAATTTGTAGGAAGTTGGAATAGGACACAAATACAACAAATTAGAATTGGAATTCAGGACACCTTGGTTCTACTGCTGGCTCTAACGCTTTCAGTAAATAACTTCTCTCCGAACGTTCATGTCTTTATCTGTGAAATAAGTGGGTTGGACTCCAGTTTCTTGACTCCTGTTGCAATGTGCATTTTGCTACACCATCCCTCCTGCTCTCCTTTGCTATTTTTAAGGACCATGTAGCAACCCAGCCTAGTATTTGTGGCTTGTGCATTCCTCTTACACCATCTCTTCTGTGTTTCTATAGTTCCTTGGGCTTCCTACAATTTTTTTTTCAGTTAAGGTCCCTGCCAACAATAGAGATCTATGGTTTTATGTGTCTAGATTCTTTGGCTGTAAGCAGCAGAAACAGATCCAGTTAATTTAAATATAATATAAAGCTTTCTTAAGAGGAAATGGAATGACTATGAGAACCCAAGAAAAGGCTAAATAACCAGATATACCAAGAACACTTTGCTCAATTATTTTGTTCCCGGGAAATAGAGGCTGATTGACTCAGCTTAGGTCACATGCCCAGGGCAGGTAGGGGAAGGGGCTCTTTCATTCTCATTTCCATCCAGACTGAGCAATGGAAAAGCAGACTGTTTCCTTAAAGGGAAGATGAAGTGCTGCCACCAAAAGAAAGTAGGGTGGGCAAGCAAAAACAAAGATACCTATGGTATGATTCCATGCTTTGGAGCCTGTTCTCTTTAGTTTTATGTGGCAAGGGATTCCGAATCATTCCCTGTCTCCTCAGTGCGTGGAATTAGGCTATTGGTGTGACATAGGAATAGATATCTGACATGGGCTATTAGCATTTAGTTCTCTGTAAGAGATATAAATCCAAGTAAAACACATCAGCCTAATGTCTTGGGTTGTCTGTGGCAATATAATTGTAAAAGTTAATGAACAGTGTACTCTGGTGCTTCAGTCCATTATAATCCACCAACAATTTTCACACATGAATGAAATGTTGCCTCTATCAACACAGTCAAATTAATAAGTCAAAGGGCTTGAATTATGATTTAATAAAATCTGACTTTAAGACTTATAAATTGGTCAAAGCAAAGTGAACTTTGCCTGTTTATCTTCTCATTTTTGAAATTGCTTTTTGTAAACACATAGTATTTACATACTAAGAGCAAGTCTTTCTGAAGGGCTCAGAACACTTACAGCAATTTGTATTGATCTGCTTATTTTCTCTTGGAGATGAGCTGGTTGTCAATTACAGCATTAAACTTTTTGAGAAAACTTGTATGAGCAAAGTCATGAGCATGGGAAGAAGTGGCAATTATCCACATTTTAATGATATCATGGGAAAAATCTAGATGTTTACCAGTGTAGAAATAATAGCCATCATGTTGGCTAATTCGTTTGGCTTTTCATTTTCATCTATAAAATAGTAAGATCACTATCATCACCCTAATCAAAACCACGTATTTAATGTATTGGTTTGGCCAAAAAGTTCGTTCGGTTTTAAATAAAAATACACATTTTTCACTTTCACCAAGAATTTTATTGAACAATGTATTCACTAACCGAACGAACTTCCTGGCCAACTCAATAGCTTATAGCACTGCTTAGAGCCTATTAAACAGGCATAATTCTCTCCATTATTGCCAAATATTAATATTTAACAAGAGACGTCTCTTAGATTTGAATGAATAATCACAGCATTTAGGGCCTGCACATGTAAATGATCTATGTTTTATTTTATTTTTTTTCAAGAAGAAAACGGGGTTCAGAGCAGCAAATTCTGGAGATATTAAGGTATGCTGATTTATTCATGTGTATGCCCTCTCTCAGATCTGATTTTTAAACTCTGAGCGCCAGCGCTGTTGGTCTCTCAAAAGACAGGCAAGTCTGGAATCGCAGCCAGTCCTGCTTTTATTCATATCCTGTAGCTCAGAGAAGCATTCTCTCTTGTCAGCTTTATGAAGAATAGAACATAATTTCCATTTGCCTGCTTGAATGACAATTATTTGGCATTCTTAAAGGGATTTTACCCATAGGCATAATATTAAAATAGAATTTACCTGTATATATAGATCCATTCTTATTAGTCATGTCTCCAGGGCATTTCATAATTCTATACTAATAGTTTGGTTTCCATGCAGGATAAACATAGACTCCATTCCAGGCTTCATTTTCAGAGTGGGCGTTGTGTTGTCGAACTCCTGCTGCTTCAAATGGTGAAAATGTATTTAAAACCCCAGGTACCGCTTTTCTAAATTCAAGGCCTCTCTAACCAGTAGCTGCTGTTGGATCTGGAGTACTGGAACCTTTGTTTGGAATTAAAAAACAAACAAACAAACTGTAACGTCTATTATTTGCTGACTTAATGCAGACTTCAGGCATGTGAACGAATGCTCTACTCTGGGCATCACTTTCTGTAACAGAAGGGAATCTAGGTATATTGTCAACAGCAAATAACAACAACAAAACAACATTCTGGCTGACAGGCTGGAGACTTGCTTGAACAGATGACTGGCTGCATCAGAGCTCACCATCTCTGGTTGCAACCTCTAAGTGACAATGACCGTATCTTAAATATGTGTGTCCCCAAGTTAGTACTTGGGGCCTGGTGACTCAGTTTTACAGCCCTATAAAATCTCACATAAACAGCATTATCTAATCCTATGACACCTATACCACCCTGTCTTGTCCTAAGTGTAGATAACTGACAGCTCTGTTGTAGGATTTCAAGTTCTATTTCCGTGGCATTTCTCCAGTCAACTTCCCTGCCCCCACCCTCCCCTCATTCTCTTTACATAGCTTAATTTCCATAATTGTTATCTTCTTGCCACCCCTCCTCTTCACATGAACAACCTTACTAATAAGGTCTAGGATTAGCTCTCAATCATAAGGCTGGTGACTTTGAAAAAGACTCTTAGAAGTGATTTCTTCAATACCCGGAGTGGAGTCTAATATAGGGGCTAGCACGTGTTAAGTTTTCAATTAGTATTTGGTGATTAATAGCAAAATATTTATCAATATTTTACTACTTTATTAACATATGGACAATATAAATATATAGTAGAAAATGTGAAAGAATGGAAATGTGGGTAACTTTCTTGAATGCAGGCATGCATGGTGGACATAGGAGCACATAAATCTAGGCATGGGTTGTACTCTCACCTTTTGTTACATTAGAGACATAGAGCATCTCTCCTTCCTACACAAACCATTTTTCATAATAACTATTAAAAATTCGGGTTTATAGAGACATAATCTAAATATTCAGTTTTTTACCATTGAGTACAGATATTAGATGTGGGCTTTTCATATATGGCTTTATTATGTTGAAGTCATTTTTTCTATTCCTAATTAGGTGGGAATTTTTTATTATGAAAGGGTATTGAATTTTGTCACTTTCTGCATCTATTGATATGATCATGTGATTTTTGCCTTTTTTTCTGTTAATGTGGTGGATCACATTGACTGATTTGTGTATGTTGAACATCCTTGCATCTCAGGGATAAGTTCCACCTGGTCATGGTGTATGATCCTTTCAATGTGCTGTTAATTTGGTTTGCATTTGGCATTATTCCCTTTCACTTGAAGAACTTGCTTTTGCTTTTCTTGTAGTGTTGATCTGTTGGTGACAAATTTCCTCAGGTTTTATTTGCCTGAAAATCTTTTTTCATTGCCTTCCTCTTGAAAGATTTTTTTTTTGATATAGAATTCTATGTTACCATAGAATTTTCTTTCTTTTTATACTTTAAAATGTTATTCTGTTATCTGCTGGCTTCTACTGTTTGTGATGTCAGCCATCTCTCATTATTATTCCCCTATGTAATGTGTCTTTTTCCTCTGGATTCTTTCAAGAATTAGTCTTCCTTTTTGGTTTTCAGCAATTTGACTATAATGCACTTAGGCATAGTCTTTTTTTTATTTATCCTGCCTTTCAATTTGGCAGAACCTGAGCTCCAATCTCTATCTTCCCACCTCAGGTAGCTGCTATAATACCTGTTTAGATTTTTAAACTCCAAGCTGCTGATTTCTGCTGAGTTCCCTACAATCTTACCGTGTACATGCACAGTTTAGGAGTCAGCCAAGGAGTTCAGGGGAATTGTATGCAGATTTTGAGGGAACTCCGTCTATGCTATCTTCTTTCTAGGCTTTTCTTCTTCTATTTCCAGCCTTTCTGAAGGCCCTTATTCTAGCCTTAGTCTCCATAGCCCAATGGGACTACTCTTTTCTTAATTCCCATTTTTTCTAGCACTGCACACTGCGCAGTGCCTTTACATATAAGCCAGCTAAATGTGGAACTCATCTACCATGCTTCTCTTTTCTCAAGGATTGTATGTCCTCCAATTCTACCTTGGGTTTCTTGTCATTGCTTTCAAGTACTTCCTTTGTTATATTTTGTCCAGAGTTTATAATTTTTATCAGCCAGAGGGTGAGTCTAATACGAACTCCACTGCCAGTATTGGAATGAAAATGTTATTTGTTTTCTTTGCAGTAATAAAGTCAAATGCTAATGCAGGTACAAATGCTAATGCTAATGCAGTCAAATGCTAAATCAGGCAGTCCTAACTTATACATCCAGATGACCCTGGTTCATTTTACGTTGTATTTTTTTAGATTATAAATGAAGTAAAAACTCCAATTTTAAATTTTTAAGGAGAATTTCTGATCCCTGAGAAATGTATTCAGCATTCTTAGGGAGAACCCAGTTTGAGATATACTGCTTTAATAATAATAGAACAGTAATAATAATAATAATAAATTGTTAACTTATTTAGAGAAAACTATAGTAACAACAGCAACAGAAAGAGACTTGAAGTGCACATGAAGCAATGATGAAAGCAGAGAAGAGTCACAAGAGAGTGGAGAGGAAAGCTCAGGGCTTAGACTCCCACATGGGAAGAAAAGCTGGAAAGAAGGACCAATAGGAAACTCTTTTAGGAAACAAGGGTATAAATGGATGTACAATAGAATAAAGAAAGAAGGGAAATCTGTAAAATGGGAGTGAGTCAAGAAATGTATGTTTTATAATAATTCACATTTAATCTATTGAGGAGAAAGAAAAAGGCATCACACACATTCACTTCCCATTGTCCTGGTCCCCTACCTTCCCAGCCCTGCTTCACGTTGCATGAAGTGCTGGAACTGCTCTACATTTTCTGATCGGTTGTGTGTGGAGAGCTTGGTAAGGGGAGAGGAGAGTGGCTGGAAGATGGGGGAGAATCCTTCAGTACTGGATATGCGTGAAGTGGGAAGGAATACGGATATGGTGGCATGGATCTTGAAATCCAGGTATTTGTGGATTACAGCTAAGCATATGAAAAGACTATGTAAGAGGAAATAGGAAAAGGGTTTTTTTCTTCATTTAGGACTGGAACTACAGCCTAAGCTCCACCCAGTTTATTATGACACGCTTTGGGGTCTTGACAATAACTGGTGTGGTAAACAGAAGTCCCTGAGCCTCTGAGCTCATGGAATAGACAAACAGAACCCTGCAACCCCTGCTGGGCTGGGACATTGGGGCAGAGGGAAAACATGAAGGTGGGAGCAAGAGAAAGAGAGAGAGATTTGATCTTGAGGTGACCATGAAACACCCAGGTAATTACATAGAGTGGAACCAAGGAGGAAAATTTCGAGTCAGAAGAGTAAGTTTGTGAATTAAGTGGGAGCAGCTCATGTAAAAGCACACAGGTTTGAGAGTCATGCAGAAACAATTAAAAACCCAGTGCTTATCATTTATGAGACTGTGTGTGATACTAAGCAAGTTGCTTAATTTTCTGCAGCCCTATATTAATCTATAACATGGGGCGCAACACACAGCCTGGTATTGTTGCAAAAGCTAACTCCTTACACCTGCTACAGCAGCTGGGACTAGAGACAGTCTGTTTCTCTCCTCTTCTAGAAGATCAAAATGGAATTCTGATTCAGATCAAAACTGAATGGTTTTGCTTAAAAACTTCAAAGTTCTGAGTATCTTGTCCTCAGAACCACATGTTCCCACGCCTCAAAATATAATAGAAAGTAGAGTTTATGCTGCTGAGTCACTGTATCAGTCAGAATGCCAGCAGAAAATAGAGGCTTTAGTGAAGGACTAGCTACACAGGTACGGGCAGGGTTAAGGGGGAAACAGATGCGGAGGTGCCATAGACTAACCCTGGGAAACCATTGCCAACATAAGGCTGGAGCGGTGGGAAGAAAAAGTGCTCTTGGAGTCCAGTGGGAGCCAGAGCTGTGGAGGAAGCTTTGCACAGCAGATGCTCTTCAGCAGATGCTGCTCAAAGAGGGACACACACGTGCCAAAGTTGGGTGAGAGTGGCAGGTGGCAGGGGGTGGGGAATACTCCGAACCCCTTCTCTTCCCACACTCTGATTTCTGGGCAATATTTCCTTTCACTAAACTAAATCAAGCCAGGGAGAAAGGAGTTCAGATGATGCAGTTGGTGAGATCCAGCCTTCTGGAGGGAAGAGAATATATCTAGGGGTAGAGCAAATGTAGCAGTACATCCATCCTGGAAAAATGTAACAAGGATGGGATACTAGCTGCAGTGAAGATAACTTATACCTTCCGTAGTGAGAGTCTCACTCTCACCTTTGAGTGCTGTGAATCCTGAGAAGGCCGACTCACCGAAGAGACCTATTGCATTCACGAATACTAGGATGCTGCACCCTAGCTCAAAATTAGCCCTTCCTGCAGAAGCCATCTGCTGTCATCAGAGTTGCCCACTTGCTGGAAGTATACCTCCCTGCTTACCAGTTATCACCCAGATTTGATTTTGTCTGTTTTCTTGTCAGTATCCATTCCCTGGGCTCTAAAGTTTTAAGGAGAGAGACAGTGACTCTTCAGAACTTTACAGAGTGCATGGAACCTCACCAGTGCTCACTAAGTATTTACAGAACTGGTGAATAAAGGAATATGTGAAGGAATGGAAATCATAATGTAACTGCTTGCTTGATGCAGGTGCATAGGGATACACCTGTGTGATGTCTATATGACCTTGGATATGTTACAGCTCTTCTGGGCCTCATCTTGAAAATTAACAAGGTTATTCATGATCTTTAGAACGCTTTTATGTACTAAAATTAGATATCTGTGTATTATGAAAAATAACAAATATGGCGGTACTTATTGATTTCTTTTGAGAAGAAGGACAGGCCATTTATTTTGAGAATAAGGAGGAGACGTGCATGTGTCATTGTTAGAACATCAAATGTTGCTTTTCCATCAACGACTGAGGATCAGGCACTGTGAGAGCAGAGAGCTCTTGGTTTCCACATCCCCTTTGAGTGTAACAACACAGGTATTATTGAGTTTTGGAGAACTTGTATCATCACGCCTTATCGTGCATTTTAATAAGTCAGATATTTCAGGTCACTTTGATTCCCTTAAATACTCACATTGTAAAGTACTGAAAGTAAGGAGAGTGTATAAGAAATACAGAGGGCCAAGACTCCGCATGAGAAGTCCAGTGGAGGAGGGATCTCTGTGGGACGCAGTGAGGAAACAGGAAGTGGTACAGTTGAAAGTCAAGAGCAGGGTCTAGAGTCAACCAGACATGGGTTTGAATGTCTAAGAGACTCAGGCCTTTTATGAGTTGTGTGATCCTGGGTAAGCCACTTAACATCTCTTAACTTCCAGTTTTCGACTTATAAGATGGAAATCAAAATTCTTCGAAATGCAATGAATCGTGAGATATGAAATACAAAGGACCCTGAATATAGTATTAAACAAATGATAACTACTGGTTTTATTATGAGTACAAGTGATCACAGAATCACAGGTTACAAGGTTATAAATTGTCTAGTTATTCCTGATGAGTTTAAATAACATGTCCCTAATACCAATTTAATCATTGTTAGGGTTTATGGGCTGATTTCTTCTAGTAATAATAATACTGCTTTATATATGAAGTCTGCAGTAACAGTTTTCAGAGCACCACTGTTTTCAAATGTGGTAAATGAATTACTGCATTTTGATCTCATTCCAGTGTACAAAGCAAATGAGATATTTCAAAAGTCCTCACACTAAGATTTATTGAACCAGTTATTTGGGTCAACATTTTTTGGGCACAGATCAGCATTGGATTTAATTCCTTTCAAATACTCAAGTGTCTCTTGACCTTAGAAACAACTGGCAGTAACTTGATAGACCAGTTAATTTGCATGGACTCTTTGGATGTATACCATTCAGATGTGGCAATCTGTATATCTGAATATTTTCCAAGTTTTCCACCTCTAACACCAAGCTATTTCAACAAGACTTTAATTACTTTGCAGTTTTCCCCAAATCTTTTTTTTTTTCCCTTAGGACAGATTTTTTTTTTAATGGTGTTCCATATAAATTAATTAAATAGCAGCTAAGGAAAAATGTTCTTTGGATATAATTAGTGAGAGTTCATTATGCAAGGAAAGTGTTACCAGCAATGGCAAGAGCCAACAAAAGCATGTCACCCAGGTCACCAGATAAACAGTCCCTTCCTCCCATAGAGTGTGTCCATGCCAGCCATCAATACTCAGAGCAGTGTTCCTATTTATTCCAACAGATGATACCACATCATTTAATTTGGTTTCTGTGCTGTACGAAGACAAGTTTGGACCTCTTCTGGTAATAATAAATTTAATAGGAAGAGCAACAGTGGGGTTTTTTTGTTTGTTTTTGTTTTTAGCAATGGTGTTTTGTAATGTGAATAAATAAGTAAATCACCAATTGAATAAATTTAAGGCCTGTCTTGTGTTAGATACTCCAAGGGATTCACGATGAATAAAGCATCATCCTTTTCTTCTAAGAGCTTACTTTCTAACAGGAGAAAAAAAAATCACATACAAAATACTGTAGTACAAATAATAAGGTGAAAAACATAATAAAACTAAGATTGAGATTTAGTTAATATCTACTGTGTGCCAGGCATTGTTCTAAATAATTTCCAGGCCCGATCTCAGGTGATCTTATGATAACCCGTTGAGAAAGGCACTGCTACTCCTTTTATTTTACCTGCAGGGAAACTGAGGCACAGGGAAGTTAAGTAATTTGCTCTAGGGGACTCAGCTAGTAAGGGTTCAACCTAGGATTTGAACTCTGATGGACCCCCAAACTCTTGTTTTTAGAGAATACCTTAAATTGAGAACAGAAAAAGTACCAAGGGAAATGAGAGGATGGAGAGATTACTTTCAGATCAACTTCAGAGTCACGATTTATAAAATAGGTATAACTGTGATGCCTGCTTTGTATGGATATTTTGAGATTAACCAAGACAGTACCTGTAAAGTACTTCAATATGAGGCTGAAGTTCTCACCTGAGCCATGTGGGGTCCCTCAGCCACAGCATGGGTGTCAACCTCCTAGCACTTGACTGAACAGGTTCTGTCCAGATGGGGGCATCAGCACCCATCCAAGCCAAATGTCTCTTCCTCTCCAGCTCTAAGAGTGCTAGGATCAGCTGGACAGACCAGTGTGGACTTCCACCAGGGGAGTGGTGGAAGTCCACACTGTCCTAGGCAGGTATCCAGGAGAGCACTCCACTATATTAGCTATTGTTGGAGTGCCAACTCCAGTCTACCATCTGATACAGTTTGTAGACACTGGAGTCCAAAATGTGGCTCTGAAGAGTCCTGGAAACTTTTCTCACTTCTGAGTTGGAGGGTTTCAAGCAGAAACTAAAAGTGCCATTGAGAGTTTTTTACATCAAATTAAGTTGATCCAGACACATATTTTCAAAGGGAAAATCAACTCTTTTTAAAGTGTTTTAGAACAAAGCAGAATATAAGTAAAAACAAGCAGATGAATATATTTTTCCTTGGAGAACAGTAAGTACATGTCCTTATAGAGTGGAATGCCAGGATGCAGATGTTAAAATAGCAAATTTCTCAAACCATGATATAGGTCAATCTCCCAGGGTAAACCTCGTTCTGTTCAATAAGATACTGTGAAATGGTTAACATGGGGAAATGTAATCAATACTTTCTTACCCTATTACATTAGAGAGTCAAAATCTAGCACTGGGGTTTAAAATAATCTCGAAATTTCGCTGGGAAATCAAATAGAAACTGAAAAAGTATGACAGGAGTAATTACTTCAGAACTCAAAATTAAAATTCTTCAACATACAAGTCTAACAGAAGAGACCAGATGTTTAAGAAAACCAAAAAATATTAAAGACGTCATTCGAAACATTCTACCAGCTGGTGTCTTACAATTACCCAAAGTATACCCCTTTCCTCAAAACACTGAGGACTGGGAACGTGATGGTTTGTTCACACCATGATCCCTATGTCTATATTTTGCAATTGCTGGTATCTTTAGTCTCTCAGTATCAAGGTAAAAGTGCAGATCAGCTTTGAAATCTGACAGCCTCCTTCACACACACACACACACACACACACACACACACACACACACACACACACACACTTCCTCCTAAATGGAAAATCTTATTAGGATTAAATTGTATGTCAAAATGTCATTATGTTTAGTTTCATCATATCTTCTAAAGGAATTGATACAATTGATACAATAGGTAACTTCAGAATGAATATTTTTGATGATGTTGTCAATTACCATAGTAAGCTGAATAATAACCCCCAAAGATGTCCATTCCCAATCCTGAAACCTGTAAAGTGTTATTTTACATGACAAATGGACTTTGTAGATGCAATTAAGTATCTTGAAATGGGGTGATATTCTGGATTCTTTTGTAGACCTAATGCAATCACAAGGGTCCTGATTAGAGGGACCCAGGAAGGTTAGGGACAGAAAGCACTGTGATGACAGGAACAGGTATAAGAGAAAGAGAATCTGCAGATGCAGTGCTGCTGGCTTTAAAGATGGAGGAAGGGCCTATGAGCCAAGGAATGCAGATGGCCAGTAGAAGCTGGGAAAGGCAAGAAAACAGATTCTCCTTTAGAGCCTCCTTTAGAGCCTGCTGACAACATACATAACCCAGTGAGACTGGTTTTGGACTTCTGACTTCTAGAACTGTAAGATAATAAATTTGTGTCATTTTAAGCCACGATTTTGTGATCATTTGTTACAGCAACCATAGGAAACTACTATAATTACTATTACCAGTAACTGTAATTACTGGGTATAATTACTGGTAATTGATGGGTTTATAGGCTCAGAGCAGAGCAGAGAATGAGCAAAAACTTACTGACACAGAGATTTCAATTCATTTAATATACACCACTCCTCTGATGGATATTACCAAACCACCCAAATAGAATCCAAAATTATGAGATGGAATCCAATTTATCATGTTATTTCCTTTTGAAGCTTTCTTTTTAGTGTTATATCAAGAATATTTTTCCTAGCCCAATGTCATAAGTTTTTTTCTCTTCTAAAATGTTTGTAGATTTATCACCTGTATTTAGGTCTATGTTCACTTTTTGGGGTAAATTTTGTGTATGTTGTGAGGAGGGGTCTAAATTAACTTTTTTGTATGCAGATATATAGTTGTCCCAGCACCATTTGTTGAGGAGAGTATCTGCTCCACCAATGATTACTTTGGCACTTTTGCCCCAAATCAATTGACTATAGCTACAAGGGCCTATATCTGGACTTTCAATTTTGTTCTATTGATCTATAAGTCTATCCTTATGCCACTACCAAACAGTTTTGATTACTGCAGCTTTACAGTAAGTTTTGAAATTGGGGATTGAAAGTCCTTCAACTTTATTCTTTTTTTTCCAAATTTTTCTTGCCTAATCTGGGTTCTTCGCATTTCTATATAAATTTTAGTATTGGCTTCTCAATTTCTGCTGGCATTTTGAAAAGTTTTAATGTTGAATCAACTTAGGGAGAGTGTCTCCTATTTCTTAAGCCTGGCTTGCCCTTGGTTTAGATAGATCTTCATGTACTCAGTCAGCTAATTAATACCTGGCTCCTCTTGGGACTTAATATTGGTAGGACAGAGATGTGAAATCTTTTCCTGGAAGAAAGTTTCATCTTTCAATTACTGATTCATCCTGCTTCAATCACATACCAACTTGGCAGGAGTAGGCATCCATTCCGCCTTTTCTTTCCAGCTGGTACCTTTCCCATGTCTACTCAGCATTGTTCACTCTTATAGCTCCATTCCCACTCAGCCAGTCTCCCATTTTGGCCTCATGCCCCATTCACTTTCAGACTCTTTACTCTGCTTTCCTCTCCAAGTCCTGTGATTCAGAATCCCTTCATAATACTATGAGCATTTGCCTCTACCTGGTCTTGTCCAGAGGACAAATGAGGCAATTGTAGAATGTTGGATCAGATTTCAGAAGACATGTCTTCTCTTCCTGATCATGTCACCTATGGACTGTGTGATCATGGGCTGGTTATTAACTCCCTACATCAGTTTCCTCATCCAAAAAATGGGAATATGGATAACTCTCCCATGAAGCTCATAGAGTGGCTTGAGAGTCAAAGTAGGTAACATATAAGAAACTTAATTAAAAGCAGCAAAATACATTAGTATATTGTATATATATACATAGTATATTCATTAAGCATTTAAAACAATATTTTTCTTCTCAGCTAGATTATACGATATCAGTATATTTCTGTGGCATCTAGCATATTATGAAGTGTATAGAAGGGGCTCCATAAATATTTTAGTTGAAAAGATGAAAATCTATGAATTAGCTAGCGATAATCATTTGAACCTGGGGCAAGGCCAAGAAACTTCCATGAGTGTGGGTGTGTGTGTGTGTGTGTGAGAGAGAGAGACAGAGACAGAGAGACAGACAGAGATACTTCTTTCACTTAACATCTCAAGAGACTAGGATCTTGTGGAACAAATATTGGTAGGGTGAGTCTTAAAAATGAGCATACAAAACCTGAAGTCTGAACTTGGAGAGTCAGGTATTGAAGCTCCACGTTGAGAATTTATAGTTAAAGATGGTCATGGCTCCTCATCCACACCCCCACAAAAAGCAGCACAGTTTTTATTAAAAATTTAAAAAAGAACAGTTCTTTGACTCCATTTCATAGTTCTTCAGAAACACAAAAGGGTATAGAAGGAGGCAGAGGGGAAAGCTATGGCAAGACATCAGTTCTAATCTAAATCCCAGAACCCACGCTCTACTTGGGTTGAAATCATTACAGTCATTACATCTCAATTTCTAAGATTCCATGAAAGATGACACCCAAGTCTAGGTGCACGTCACCATGTCCAGGGACCTCTTGTGAACTCTCTCAGGCCTTTCCTTGTTCTCTCTCATCCTCTCCTCTTATCCAGACGTGTTCTCCAGAGTTCTGCATGCCTGGTCTCATTCCCACTTCCTCCTCCCATGGATTGTTCAGAAGTCCCGCCTGACAACTTTACACACTCTACCATCCCGCACAGGGCTGTCTGACTAAATGCTTATTGAGTTGAGTTGACCCCTGGACCTTCTTCTCTTCCTCATCTCTTTTCTTCCCAAATAACTAAGTTTCCATTCCTCCCTTCATCACACGTATGTGTTTATTCCATGCAGGCACTGTGTAGGGGATTACAAAAGTATTAATTAAAATATGTGGAGGAGTTTTACAGTTGACAAACTGTATTATTTTATCATTCTCAAATTGGTAACTATAGGCCCCTGCTATTCACCACCTTTCCTGGAATAGAATATTCTCTTGCCTAGAAGCGTTGTCATCTTAAACTTCAAAGAGCTCCCTTAGCCTCAAAATTGTGATTGGGAGAAAGCTAGAGTGTACGTCCCTCCCATTCAGCCACAACTCTCCTACATCTTTCTCCTGCAAAATCCAGGGGACTTCTTTTTCTTGGGAAAGTTCTGTTTTCATTAGTTACCAGGGTCAAACACTGGCTCATGACAAGTACACATAGTGAAAGTAACCTGGCTGTGTTGCATTTTCTGGCTACTGAGTCCACTTGGGGGTAGGGTGGGTGGTGACTTCTGCCACAGCCGCCTCCAGAGTGGAGAGCTGCAAGGGTTCAAGGACGTGGATTTGCCTCTGTTGTTTCCACCGATGTCTCACGATGGTCAAGGGAGGAAAATACACTGGCCTTCTGCCACTCCCCCTCCCCACCCCTGACCACACGCAACACGTGCCATAGCCACAGAATTAGCCAGTTACCATGTCACCATTGATCCCTTTCATCAACCACCCTCCATTGAAGAGACCGATGGTTCCTATATACAACCTGCCATGAAAAAGAATAAAAACGTTTATGGGCATTCACTCTCCACACGTATATTGAGATCCCACCTCCGTGCTAAATGCTGAGGTTATAAAGATAAAGGATACGTTTTCTCAAGAACTTGAAAACGTAGGAGACAAAAAAGGAAAACCACCTCTGCAGAGTGGTTTAAGTGTCATGATAGAAGGAAGCCCAGGTGCCATGAATGCATAGAGCATGGACCTGGGTCACTAAGACCATCTGGTGCAGAGAGAGAAGGGGGTGGTCAGGTGGGGCTCCCTGGTAGGAGGTGATACTGATACTTGAGGTGAATCTTCATCATCTTAGGAAATAAGGAAATAAGAATTCTTATTTCTTCACACAAACTCTAGTCTCAGAATCGTGGCAGGAATTAGGACAAGATTATTTTCAGTTGTGTGAGATGGCATGCCTCCCTCTAGAGGCACGGAGTGGTTGAGAGCATGGAACTCCAGCTCTGCTACTAACTCTGTGACCTTGGGCAGGTTACCCTCCCTGTACCTCAGTCTCCTCATTTGTGAACTGAAGATACCAACAGCACTCATCACATAAGGTTGTTATGGGGAGTGGATACAGTCATGAGTGCAAAATGCTTCAAATAGTTCCTACCGCGTGGTCAATGCTATATGTTTGTTATTATTATTATATAAGCACGATACCATTTTGTTTGTACGTTGCAGTATATTTTTTGTGCCTTTCTCATGTTTGAGATCAGTTACCTATTTGGATCACAGGATATTTGAGGACCGGTTTCCTCTGTTTTCTGAATGGAGTGTGTGTGAGGTGCCCTCACAGCATATGCAAACCTAGTAAAGGTTTTTTTTTTTCTCGCCCGCACCTAAGGTCAGCACCAGCTTGCATTTTCACTGCAATAATAGCAAGTATCATATAATTGCAATGGAGTCATTAGATGACTCCAGTAAATTCCTGCCACCAAACCAAGCCTGAAACATGTGAGAACTAAGACTTCTAATGTGCAAAGCCACCAAGCATATTGTTTGCAAGTACACATTTCCTTTGTTTTTTGTAGGTTCTTCACTTCTAATAGTCCCTTGAAATTGGGAATAATCCCCATGCATATATGAGAAATCTGAAGCTCAAAGAAGTTAAGTGACAATGCACGTTACATAACTCAAGAGGGTTAAAGGACCCCAATGAATCTGGAGTCCTTGCTCTTAGACCAGAACTTCCCTCCCTGCACCAAGTTGCCCCTCTAATTTCAGTGCATGAGAGAGACACCCAGGGAGACATCATGTCACCAAGAAGCCATGACATGCCCTCAAACCAATGATGGAACAAAGTTAGTCAGTTGAGAGAGAAACTTTCTAGAAAATGTTTGGCCTGGAGCAAACGTTCTAGGAGCCAGATGGTCCATACACTTCAGTTCTGGTGATTTACAGCACAGCTTGACTGCTGAGATGAGGGAGGGAAGATGGGAAGGAGAGGGAGAGAGAGTGAGTCTTAGTTTATATGATAGTGGTGTCCTCTTTAGGACAACATGGTTGTTTGGGGCCTGTACTTTGAGGGACAGATAACATTCCTATCGATATTATGAGAAGAAGAATTTAGGCAACAGAGGTAGCATGAAAAAGGTGAAGAAGTAAGAAGAGACAGTGTTTGAGAGCATTTGGTTCAGTTTTGGAGAATAGGTAGAGAGAGGTATAACTAGAAAGATAGAATTAATATAACAAAAGGCTTTACTAACATGCCAGCCCACAGAAGAAGATGGCTTGTGTAGGGTAGGACTGTGGAGGAACTGACAGTTTCCAAGCAAGACTGATGTACAGCTGATGCCTTGGATAATAGTTATGCTACGCTGAGTCTTCAGTCTATAACACCTTAAGAGTCGAACTCCATGATCAAGTGGCTTGGTATAAGAAAATAAATCTAGTTGGTCCATGGAGGATGAAAGAATCAGAAATAGGGAAAATCATCAGGAAGTTGCAGCATCAGCTAAATTGTGAAATAATAAATACATTGACTGGGAATGGAGAGTGAAGGCCTGGGTGAGAATGTAGAGGTTGTAATGAATACCCCTTGTGATTACATTCAGCTGACCTGGATAATCCAGGATCATCCTCCACTCAAGGCTTAATTTAATCACATCTCCAAAGTCCCTTTTGCTATGTAAGTTTACATATTAATAGGTTCTGGAATTAGGATATGGGCATCTTTGTGGGGGGCATTCTTCTGCCTAGTGTCCACCACAGTGCCCATAACTATCACATGGAAGGGGTCAGTAATGATTTTTGGTGACTTGAGATTATGATGGTACAAACAAGTGTTAATTGTTCAGAAAATCTGAGACAAGTTGAAGTGTAGAGTTGAATACAACCCAAAAGGTGTGTGGAAAAGTGGTGCTTTGTACACCTTCAGTTAGAGAAGATGGAGGTGAGCAAGTTGCTTCTAGGAACTGCTGATAATTATAAAGGAACTCGTATCTAAAGTGTGATGCAAAATAGAAGTGTCACTGAAACATGTCATGGTCGTTTTATAGAAACTCAAAACTCAGAATCATTATCTTTTACTCTCAGCCCACAGCTGACTTTTCAGATTGATTATGCACCTGTGCTCATTCATTCACTCAGCCATTTACTAATTTTTTTATGGGACTATCCCTAGTGACTACCTCTATCCTTAGAGCTAGGAGACTTAAAAGTGCACCTTTATGGGCATCATCTGTGAATATGTTTGGCAATTAGTGTGTTAGACATTCAATTAAATAATGAGTAACTTGTGCATTCTAGACCCTGTTTTAAGTTGTAATGATACAAGACAAACTGAATTCCTGCTCCCAAAACAGAATGAACTTGCATTTTGGTGGAAGTAGAAAGACCATAAACAGAAAAAAAATTAGGGTAATAAAGGTAGAATGGCAACTAGGGATGGACTGCATTCCCTAGAGGGTCAAGGAAAGCATCTTTGAAGAAGGAATATTTGATTTGAGCTCTCAATTATATGCACCTGTGAATTTGCCCTACTGAATTACAACGCAGATGATTGAGCCTTAAGTCCTAAATTAGAGAAGCAGGCATTGACAGATTCAACAAATAGACCACTCTTTTCAATCAATTCCTATTCACAAAGCATTTAACTTGTATAGGCTCTCAATGAATTCAATCACCCACTCACCTTTCAAAGAAAAGAATTGCAAATTGAGAAGCCTTGTGCTTAGAAGAATTTATGGCTATATTTTCTTTAGCCCAACTCTCAGATGTTTGATCCCTACCAAATGATATATTCTGACTTACAGTGCAAGTTTCAATGGGTCATATCTTTCCTAGTGCAACCCCTCTTTGGTCTCTTCTAAACTGAGCCATTATCCACCAAAGCACTTGAGCCAAACTTTTCTGGGAACACTGATAAAACTATTCATTAGCTAATGGATTCTTAAGATAATTGAATTGAATTTCCTCTTCTCCAATCCAAGTACTAAAGCAGAACACTTCTTCACATTTTTATTCCAGGATCCCAGGTCTCAACTCAAAATGATAAAATGAACTGCCTGTAAACCTGACTATTGCTCAAATTCATCTTTGCCCATTTGATGATTTGGTTCAGTCAGACATATGTAGGTCTAAACTAGACATTGGTCTGCTTGGATAGCTGGGAAGAAGGAAAGGAAAGAAGAAAGAAAAGAAAGGAATGAGAACGTAGGAAGGGAGAAAGAAAGGAAGAAGGGGAGAGAAAAAGAGAAAAGAAAGTGCCTTTTACATTTTGAGCTTATCTCTGAGCACTATCCATATTGAGTTTTAGGAGGTGTCAATATTTATTTACCAATCTGCTTGGCGCAGAAGGCAAGATTCCCTACTAGGGCTGAGAGCAATTACCTTCATATAAACTGATCTATGTTCACATAAACAGCAGGTAGAAAAAACCTTCATGTTAAGTATTTGAATAAATAAATTTTTTCCACCTCTCCATCCCTTTTTCTGAAAAACGAAACAAGACAAAAACAATTTCAAGTCATAGAGCAATTCCACCCCAGGCAAAAATTCCCCTCAGCAGAAAAGTCCATGGTCATGCTCTTTCAACAACTTTAACAACTTATCAACATTTGACAATTATGATTCCCTTCTGAGTCCCAAGGGGAAAGTTGTAGAGAAAGAAGGAATTCCACCTAAGAGAATAAAGCAGGAAAGAATAAAGTTTTCATTTTCTTCTGAAAGAAAGACCCCTTGAGTGGGAGTGAGAGGGAGGAAAAGGAGGAAAGTCAACTTGGATCTTAGAAATGCGCTATGGAGACCGCTGCAGGGTGGATGGTGGATGGAACCTGAGAGCTGTCAAGGGAGAGTCTCAAAGCAGGATCACACAGGCAGGGACCTGGGGATAGCACAGATAGTGTAAGTCCTCTAGCTTTTTTCTTTTTCAAAGTTGTTTTGGCTATTCTAGTGTTTTGCATTTTCTTTATAAATTTTAGAATAAGCTTGTCAATTAAAAAAAAAAGCCTGCTGGGATTTTGATTGTGATTGTGTTGATTCTACAGGCCAGGTTGGGGAGAATTGACATATTAGCAATATATGTCTCCTAATCCATAAATACCTCTCAATTTGTACAGCTTTTCTTATATTTCTCTCACCAATGTTTTATAGTTTTCACCATTCAAATCTTGGACATCTTTTGTCAGATTTATTCCAAAGTGTATTATGGTTTTGGAGGCTGTGATAAATGGGATTATTTTGAAAATTTCAATTTCCCCTCGTTCATTGCTAGTCTGTAGAAATACCATTGATTTTGTGTGTTGACCTTGAATCCTGCAGCCTTGCCAAATCACTTATGATTTCAAGCAGCTTTGTTTTATATATTTGGGGGGTTTTCTATATATGTGATCATATTATTATATGGACAGTTTACATTTGTCTGTAGACCTTTTTTATTTTTGTTTCTTGCCTTATTACAATAGCCAGAGCATCCAGCTCAATGGTGAGAGGCGGGATTCTTGCTTTTTCCCCTAATGTTATGGGGAAAATATTCAGCTTTTATAATTAAGTATGATATTACCTGTAGGTTTTCATAAATACCCTTTATCAGGCTGGAGGAGTTTCCTTCTATTCCTAGTTGTCTTCGAGATTTTTTTAAAGCTCATGAATGGATACTGAATTTTATACAATGTGTCTACTTTGAGTTGGTCAGATTTATTTTTAGTCCGTTAATATGAGAAATACATCAGTTGATTTTAAACCTTGAACCAATTTGCATACCTGGGATAAACCCCACTTAGTAGTGATTTAATATTTTTTATGTATTTCTAGATTCAATTTGTTAATATCTTGTTAAGGGTTTATGTATCTGTGTTCAGGAGGGATGTTGCTCTGCAGTTTTCTCTTCTTAAAATATCTTTGCCCAGTTTTGGTAAGGGGGTAATTCTGGCTTCATAAAATATATTGGGAAGCGTTTCTTCTTATTCTGTTTCCTGGAACAGGCTGTGAATCTTGTGTTTCTCAAGAAAATTTTCCATTTATTTTAAGTTGTTGAATTTATAGACAAAGTTATTTGTAATATTGTCTTAATATGCTTTTAAATGTCTGGAGAATCCAGAGTGATATTTCCTCTTTTATTCCTGATATTGGTAATTTGTGTCTTCTCTCTTTCTTTTCTTGATGTGTCTGACTAGCGTTTTATCAATTTTACAGATCTTTTCAAAGAACCAGGTTTTGGTATCATTAGTTTTCTCTGTTGTTTTCTATGTTCAAGTTTATTCATAAATCTTTTCTTTTATCTTTATTATTTCCTTCCTTCTGCTTGATTTGTGAATGGCCTGAAAGAGGATATTTGGCTTTTCATTAATTGTGACCATTGGCCTACATGCATACTGAATGAGCACAGAGCCAGAATAAAACATAGTTTTCATCTCAAATGGTTAGATATTCTTCAAGTTCCTGGACAAATATTCTTTTAACACTCTGTGAGAATCGACTCAGATTAGGGAAGAAATTCCCATTGGTGTTTTTTGGTAGCTGAAATGGGCAATTCTAGGGGATGTGACAGAGGATTCTTTGATTTAAAAAGCAAACATAACCTCTGAAACGTTTGCCCAGAACTAATAATTAAGAGCTCAAACTTATAATCCCTCACCTGGTTCTACTGGGAACTGTAATCTCCAACAAACCTCCACAAGCCTTAATTTCTTGGCCAAGGAAGTAAATCTAATGATAAAGATGCTCTGTACTGAGATACTAAATGGATCAAGAACATCACATTTTCAAAAGAGAAAGAAAAAATTTCTTCAAAGTGTTCATCTACAGCACATGTATGGGCAACTCCAGTCAAGTTATTGTTTCTCCACTTTTTTCTTCCAAAGGCTTGAAATTCTTAATTTGTGCAAATTAAAGATATTTATATAAGTGCCTTAAGCAATATTCATACTTCTGTTTTTCCCAGAGAGAACATACAGATCTTTTCTTTTGTCTTTTGCTGTTATTGGTGCTGGTGCTCCTTTAATTATTTGTCCTCTGGTGAAATGGCCTTCAGGGTAAAAGTAATCACAACAGTGCTTTGCCCAATGTCACCTTGAACTTTCTCATTTCCATCTGAAAATCTATTTGATAATTGGAGAAGCAAGGACTCTGGAAATCCACTTATGAGTGAGATGAAGATGTGGCTTACCGACCCGAAGGCAGTTAGTGAGAAAATACCTTGTCTTGACTTCATGTCTAGCTCCATGTGGTTTCAGCAGATCCTTACCATCTTAGTGGGCAGGTAGGTAGGTAGATGGAAATGGAGGTTGAGGAGTAGGATACAGACAAAAGAGTTGAACAGTGTAAAGTTTAGAGATCATTTCAAATAAGGCATGGTTTTAGGGTATTATTTAGAAAGTATGAAAATTTGTGTGGAATATAATAGATGCTTTGTAAGTATGAGCTGAATCTGAAACCAAACCAAATAATCAATTAACACCCAGACCCCTCAGATTCTGGCAAACTTCAATGTAGTAAATGAAAGTAAAAAGAAAACCACTTATTAAATGAAATCAAGTCCTAGCCTAACGTAAATCTTTACATGCTCAAGGTTTCGGCTTCTATGGAGATGTATTGTCAATAATTCTCCTTCGTGTATTACTGATGCTCCTTCAGTCCACTCTTCCCATTGTAATAAAAGTGGACATTCCACAAAGTTCCATCCTTGGCCTCTCGTTTTCCCTCTACATAATATTTCTTCCATAAAGACCACTCCTTTTAGATTTTTATTGAATGATGATGGTCACAAAAACAGTTGGATGGTAAGATTTTGGTGAGAAGGGGTCAGGGAATAACTGAGCAATGGCAGACAGGTCCTTTAGTGAGCTGAGGTGGCCAGGATACTAGTGTGCCTTATCAAGGGCTCAAGGAAATTTGGAAATGCTGCCCCAGTACATAAACCTGGACCCAAGTAGCCATATTTTCCATCATAGGATGTGAGGACATGGGTTATCAGTCAAAGAACCCAGCACCTGTTCACTCTCATGCTGGGCCAGAGAAAGGAAAGGATAAACACAAGAAATATCACAGCTTTCAAAAATATTTATTTTCAAATTGTAACATAAACAGGTGTATGAGATAACAATCTCTGAAGTTTCTTTTTTTTGTTGTTATCTTGGCTGCACTTCGTGGCATGCAGGATGGTTCCCTGACCAGGGAACGAACCCAGGCCTCCACAGTGAAAGCACCAAATCCTAACCACTAGGCCACCAGGGAACTCCCTCTCTGAAGTTTCTTGAGGTAGGGGCTGTAATATGGCCATATTTATATCCTCAGCACCTAGCAAAGTGCCTGGCATGTAGTAGGTGCTAACTTAATGAAAGTAAAACTCTTGCATCCCTTTTACACTTTGGCAAAAGGACCTTTGTGTTAATGTGGAACGATTGACTCTGCACTGTGCTGGATGAAGGCGTCAGCCCTGAGAGGAGCTAAGCCTATTTTCACCCAACTACAGCAAAGCTCCTCATTGCTCTGCTAGATGAGCCCCAACGTTCTCCTCTGATTTGTGGACCCAGGAACTTCACTGCTCAGTCTCTGGCCCAGGCCTTTAGGATCTTTTCCCCTCCTAAATAAAACCATTTTGCATTCTTCATTTATTCCGTTGAACCACCACATGAAATTTTATGTTGTTGTTATCTTATTCAGCTATTCTTTGTCTAGTTTAGAAACATTGCCATTTCTTGCCATTTGGCGATCATTTGCACTTAAAAAAATTACTTTATATGAAAGGCAGTGATTTAGAGGGCCCATGAATCAGACAGCCTGCCTACAAATCCCAGCTCCATCCTTGCTAGCTGTGTAACCAGGCGTGAGGTACTCAGCCCTTCTCTGCTTCAGTTCTATCTTCTCATCTGTAAAATGTATATAATTATAGTTCCTACCTTATAGGATTATGAGAAATGAAGTTTAAAACAGTGCTTAGAACATGGTAAACACTTAATCAGTGTGAAACATTATTTTTCATTGATTTTATTTTTTGTTCATTCTAACCTGTAACAGGAAGTACCAATAAGCAAGAAGTAAGTTGCATGATCCCATAGTCCAAGTTAGGCTTTTCAACCCCCAAAGGCCTCTCTACTCCCAGAAAAAGACCTCCTCACCAGACTCAGGTGGCTCTCTTAGTCAAGAATCGATTCTCTAAGAGGCCACTCCTCTTACTAACATACGGACCTCATTCTTGCCACCTCCCACAAGAAAACAAGGGATTCCAGCATAAAAACAGGTTCAATCACAGTCTCTCCCCTGGATCACTACCGCAGTCTTCTAATCAGTATTCTTGCTTCTGTACTCACTCCCTAAATCCCTTCTTCCCTCAACACAAAAGCCAAGTAACTTTCTCAATTTTTTTTTTTTTTTTTTTTTTGCTAAGAGAAATTTTATCTCTTTCTCAATGTAAATCGTCACATTACACCTCTGCTCAAAATCATTCAGTGACTCCTAAATTTTGGTAGAGAAAAGTCAAAGTTATTTCTATGTCCTTCAAGACCCTAAACGATCTACCTCCTCGGCTCCATACCTACAGGATTTTACCTCCAACTTCTTTTGATCTTCCTGACTCTGCTCCAGCCTCACTGGCCTCCCTGCTGTACCTCAAGCATGTCAGGGATACGCTCACCTCAGGGATGGGCACTTCCTTCTGGAATGGTCTGTGCCCAAAGAGTCTTAAGGTAATTGCTTCACTTTTGCATCTTTGCATCCCCAGGAGACATCTGGCAATGTCTGATGATATTTGTGACTATCACAACTGAGAGGGGGTGATAGTGGCACCTAAAGGTTAGAGGTCAAGGGCCCTGCTAAGCATCCCAGAGTGAACACGACAGTGTCACAACAAAGAAATAGAGACACAGATGTAGAGAACAAACATATGGATACCAAGGGGGAGAAGTGGCGGGGGGGCGTGGGATGAATTGGGAGATTGGGGTTGACATATATACACTAATATGTATAAAATAGATAACTAATAAGAACATGCTGTATAGCACAGGGAATTCCACTTCGCTGTACAGTAGAAACTGACACACCATTTTACAACAACTATACCGCAATTAAAAAAAAAAAGTATTAGGTTCAAGGTATCAATAGTGATGACCCTTTTCTTGTCTAGCAGACCCATAAATTTTGTAATGATGTTAGTAATATAGTAATGCTGGAAAAATTCAAAGCCAAGTTCAAAATAGGAAGGAAATTTTTAATTTTCTGAACCTGATAAATATTTCTGAACATATTTATCAACTATTAAAACTTTTTTCCCCATAATATGGCAAATGTAAAAGCAAATACTTAGAAATTAACTTTTCCACATTCATGTCATCTTTACTATCATTTGCTTTCAAGAGACGTGGCAGAGTGGAGTGAGAACATTTTAAATCTTGCTGCCCAAGTTATGTTGTTAGAAGCAAGAATATGCCACCCAAATGGAGGCCACTTAGTTCAGCTTTTAATAGCTTTGGAAAATGTAGAAAGAGTGCATTGTCCTGTTTTTGATTAATTCTCTAGATGAGACCAAAGTGGTCTTCCCTGTGCACAATCACTCCTTCAAAGCTACCCTATGTCTCATCATTTACAACCCTCTCAACTTGATACTTTTAAAGGATCTATAGGTTACTTATCATCTTTAGACATATAAATGAAAGAGATGGATATGCTCGTGACATAGGAGATCTGGATTGGGGTGATTGCTTCTTTATGGAGAATTTCACCAGGGATAGTGATCTGAGTCAAAATCAGAAAATATTTGGTTATGCTTTTTAATCTTCACAAAGTAATATTATTACTTGCCACTTATGATTTAGGGAAATTATCCATGGAGTTATCTTCCTAAAATATAAGCCAAATCATATTATTTTTTCTCCAAAACAAACAAACAAAAGATAAATAAAACATTGGTGCTGTTCCTGACTCCATTGTCTCTCCCCAAAAACATGTCAAGCATTTTAGTTTGGCAGTCATATGATTTTCTGACCTAAACACAAACTACCTTCCAAATACTTTTTGTTTTCCTTGTTTCTCTGTTTTCTCCTCTTGGTTTAAGAAGGTATGAGAAGGTTCAGACTAATTGCCAACATGTCCCTTGTGTTTAATATATTAACAACTTGTACATACCAGCTGAATATCAATTCTGGTTGTAGATGTGCTGGCCATGGGAAGTGATGGGAGGAGAGCTTGAGGCGTGGATGGTGGTCCCCTTTTCAGAGTAACTGACAGGAGGTTGAGGAAGGATTTGGGGCTGGGGCTTCTTCCTTAGAGTCCAAGTGCATAAGACATAAGATGGGATCCTGAAAAGAGCCTCCTAGAAAATTGCTGTGCTAGAAGCTTAGGTAAGAAGTCTGCAATGATTCATCAATTCAAAGGGCTATGTGAAAATGATAGCTGAGGGAAACTAGGAAATCAAAGACTGAGGAGTAGTTGGATGGAGAAATAGAATATTCCTCAAAGCAATGCTTCCTAAATCAGTAATCCAGAAATATTTACAAGCTTATTTAAATTGCAGTTTATTTCAGTGATAATCTAAATGAATAATGTAAACATGCTTGGAATCATTTAGATGACCAGTGATTTTAATTTGCATTTTCCACATGACTAATGATTTTAAGCAGTTTTTAATGTACTTACTGGCCATTTGAGCATCTATTTCTGTAGAGTGCTCAAAAGTTGTTCCCATTTCTTTTTCCTTTTGAAATAATTGTAGATTCATAGGAAGATGTAAGTTGTCAAATTCATGTGTGCAGAGTTGGTTCTTAGGATTTTCTTATTATCACATGATGTCTGCAATGTCTGTAGTGATATTCTTATTTTATTCCTGTTATTGATAATTTGTGCCTCTCTTTTTTGTCAGCCTTGATAGAAGTTTATTGACTTTATTGATCTTTTCAAAGAACTAGCCTTTTGTTTCATCTATTTTCTCTATTGTTTTACTGTATTCTATTTGATTGAAATCTGCAGTTATCTTTATTGTTTCCTTCTGTTTGCTTTGGACTAATATTTTAAGTATATTGAGGTGTAAGCTTAGATTACTAACTTGAGATTTTACACATTTTCCAATGCAAGCATTTTAGTGCTACAAATTTTCCTCTCAGCACTGCTTTAGCTGCATTTTACAAACTTTTATATATTGTAGTTTTAATTTGATTCAGTTAAATTTTTTATTATTCCCCTTGAGAATTCTTCTTTGACCTGTGGATTATTTAAAATTATCCAGTTTATACACTAACAAATGTAAAATAGATAGCTAGTGGGAAGCAGCCACATAGCACAGGGAGATCAGCTCTGTGCTTTATGACCACTTAGAGGGGTGAGATAGGGAGGATGGGAAGTAGATGCAAGAGGGAGGAGATATGGGGATATATGCATATGTATAGCTGATTCACTTTGTTATAAAGCAGAAACTAACACACCACCATTCTGTTATAAAGTAGAAACTAACACATCAGAAACCATTAGTTTCTGTTAGCAGAAACTAACACACCACCATTCTGTTATAAAGTAGAAACTAACACACCAGAAACCATTAGTTTCTGTTAGCAGAAACTAACACACCAACTAATCAGCTATATGTATAACTGATTCACTTTGTTATAAAGCAGAAACTAACACACCATTGTAAAGCAATTGTACTCCAATAAAGAGGTTAAAAAGAAAAATAAAAGTATCCAGTTTAGTTTCCAAGTACTTAGAGATTTTCCTGTTCTCCTTCTGTTACTGATTTCTAGTTTGAATTTATTGTGGTCAGGGAACACATTTTGTATGATTAAATTCTTCTAAATTTGTTAAGCTTGTTTGATGGCCCATCGTATGTTCTGTCTTGGTAAATGTTATGTAATTGCTTAAATAGAATGTGATATTGTTGGGTGGAGTGTTCTGTAATATTGATTGGTTGATGATGATGTCAAATTCTTCTGTATCCTTGCTGATTTTCTGCCTAGTTATTCTATCAATTTTGTTGAAGTCTCCAACCAACTATAATTGTGAATTTGTCTATTTATCCTTTCAGTTTTGTTTGCAATTCACAAATTGGAAACTCCATTTCTTGATGAATTGACCTCATTATATATCACTCTCTCTTCCTGATAATTTTTTTTCTGCTGTGAATTCTACTTTATTGGATAGTATTATAGAGACTCCAACTTCCTTTTGCTTTATGTTTGCATGACATATCTTTTTACATCATTTTATTTGCAACCTGCCTATATTGTTATATATATCTGAGGTGAGTTTCTTGTAGCCATAAATCAGCTGGGCATTTTTTCCTCCACACTACCAATCTTTGTATTTAAATGGTGTATAGAAATCATTTATATTTAATGTAATTATTGATATGTCTGACATTATATTTCTTGTTTTTCTGTTTGTTTCATTTTTCCTTCTCTGTTGTCTTTTTCCTGCTTTCCTATGAGTTGCTTGAATATTTTTGAAATTTCATTTATATTTTTCTGTAGTTTTTTCTGTAATGTTTTTGGATATCTTTGTGTATGTGCTTTTAGTGGTTGCTATAGGTATTACATTATGGACACATAACTTATTTCAGTCTAATACTGTTGACATTTTATCAGTTTGAATGATTTTTAGAAACCATACCTTTTAAGTCCTTTTACCCTTCCCTATTTACAATATGATGATCTTAAATACTTTTCTACATACATTTAAGGTCTTATTAATATCATTTTTGTCTCAACCATCAAACATAGAAACTCAAGAGGATACTAATATTTTCCTCTTTTCAATTTTCCTTTTCCCTTCATAATGTTCTAATATTCCTTCTTTTATCATTTTCTAACTGTTCCAAGAGAAAATCCGGGTTCCTCTCTTAATCTGTGTTTAAACCTTGAGAGGGATGACATCTCATTACTCCTCTCCATATTACCTTTACTGGCATGGCAGGATGGGGGTGGTACTTGCTATTGTCCAGTAGGTATGAGGTTCTGGATCCCCATGCAAACTTTCTGACCCCATCCTAATGCCTCATTGCAATCAGGTGAGAATGGAAGTCGAGTTCCTGTCACCTTTGTTGACTGAGGTGGGCTGAGGCCACAGTTTTCTCTATAGTGTTTGCCTGAAGTAAAACGGTTATTATTTAAAAATTTTTTCTCTTGCTCTGCTGCATTTATCTTGGTCCTTTGGTGAGAAAGAGTTGGGTTTCTTGTCTGAACTAATTTGTATGTCCAGTATTTAAGCACCCAGTCTGAGATACACGAGGCAAAAATTAAACTCAGGGAACTCACTGCCATGTTGTTACTCAGGGCCTTAAGACTCTGGCCAGTGTACCTTCTTCTTGCCAACTTTAAGAGTATTCTATGTTTTTCTTATGTTTTCTGTGTTATTTTCTAGGAAGAACAGGGAGAATTTCATCTACTAGATATTGTCCAAAGCTAGAAATCCAATCCTATTTTTTTAAGTTGAGTTTGGTTTTTTAAATTAAGCACTTGATTGGCCAAAAAGTTCATTCGGATTTTTCCATAACATCTTACAAAAAACCCAAGTGAACTTTTTGGCCAACCTAATATTAGCACTTTGGAAAGAACTGACATCTTAAAAATATTTAATATTCCAATCCATAAACATGGTTGATATATTTATTACTTAGATCCTATTGAATTTCTCCCAGTAATGTTTTGCAGTTTTTAAAATGTAGATGTCTAGTATATTGTTTTTAGATATTGTATTTTCAGTTCTGGAATTTCCATTTTTTTTAAGTTTTCATTTCTCCCTTGAGAATTCCCATCTCTATTTATCCATTATATCATTTTCCCTTTAAATTGGAAAACATAGCAATTATTTAAATCCTTATCTGCTATTCCAATGGCTGGATCATCTCTATGTCTACTTCTTGTTTGTTTTTTTCTCAACATAATGGGTTACATTTTCATGTTGTTTTTCTCAGTGTGTGTCAACAAGTTTTAAGTTTTATTATGGTTACTGTGTTTTAAGGAACAGTGGAGACTAAAGTGTTATTTGGGGGTTTTAATTTTGTTTTGTTTTCCCTAGAGAATACTCGTTCTCTCTGTGACTGCTGGGGTAAGAGACTGATTATTCAGATTCCAAAAAGGATCAAGTCTAGGTGGTACTGGTCCACAGCTTTAATGTATTTAATTCAACACTAGTTAGCACAGTTTCCAACTTCTCCCACCACTGTCATCAAGTTATCGATATCTTTATCTTCAGCAGCATTTGAGTTATAAAGGGACTGTGCTATAGTTTCAGATAGGTTTGATGAGCTTTTGGATTCACCCCAGCAGAATTCTAGAACTTAAGTAAATTTGGAGCCACTAATTCTCTCTGCTTTCCAGCACCTTCATTACTGCCTTCTTCTCAGTAAAATTTTGTGGATGAACGAGGATTATCAAGCTGGTTGATTTACTTTTTGCCTTTGGAGCTCTTCTAGATTTCAATCTGTTCTGCCACCTCACCCTAACTTTAAAAGTTCAGTGCATTTCTTCTTGCAATGACATCTTGCAAAACATCTAGTTTTGCTTCTCTACCTATGCAAACCCAGAACAGGTGGTTGATCCCAGGTATGCATGTTCACACTGCTCTTTGCTCATCTCTGAAGGGCTTTTCCTTCTCTAGAATTCATTTCACCAATATTTCCTTTGATAACCCAATACAAAGCATGATGTTTACTTTACCTGTTTTGTTTTTTTCTTGTGGTTACCATGGGAGCAAAGATATTTTGCATCCTTCAATACCCTAATTAGAAGTGAATGAAAAGCATTGTTCATTTGCACAATTAAGTTAAACTGCAGTACAGCTGCAGTAGAGAGACATTCTCATCCACTGTTGAGGTTGTATAAACTGGTGAAATCTGGCTCCTACTAAATTCATTAATATATGTCAAGAACTTCTAAACTATTTATACCTTTTGACTAATTATTTACCCATCTAAGCATAAGTACTAGGAAAGTAATCATGGTTGTAAGCAACTATTTATATCCAAAATTTGCAGTCACAGTAGTACTTATAATAAAGAAAAATTGGAAACCCCCCAAATCCTCAAGAGGAATGATTAACTCTACAGAGATACTAGGTAACTTCACTATAGTGAAGCCACGTGATAACATTATTCAGCTGTTAAGATTTTGTTAAGAGTGTTTAAAAATGTGATAAATAATTATGTTATTAAAGCTAAATAAGCACAAGAATAGAAACATCTATATTTAATTTAATCTCCATTATGTAAAAATACCTATTCATAGAAATGCACTAATATATCAAAATACTATCTTTAGTATTCTTATATTTCTTCTATGTTTCTGTAACTTACTAATTTTTACTGTGACAACTGTGAGAATGTGTCATAAATTCCATACTGTAATCATCTACAAAAAATGTAAAAGCAGGTGTATGATCATTAGTTGTAGGAAGGAATAGACATGAAAACTGGGAAAGAAGAGAATAGAGTAAAATAACAGATACTGTGAAAAGCTAATATAATTAAAGATTATAATTAGTGAAATGGGATATTTTTTTATGAGACATGATATACTTTTTGAGGGATTACAGTCATGACAGGAAATGTGTTCACAAATTAATAAGAGTGAGTTAATATTAGATATATGCCAGACCAAAGCAAGAACTGGGGAATATTTATATTCTTCACAAACACTGTTTGCACATGGTAGAAATCTGCTAGCACAAGGACAACAGATAGCAGTAAGTGCTCCTTTTGGGTCATGGGCTTGTTCCCAGTAACCAGTGTAAGATACTTTTAAAATCAGATAGACAAAAAAACTAACAAAATCGCTACAAACTAATAAAGGACACCTTTTTCTCTTTCACAATTTGGTCTTAAATTAGCTGTTTTTTTAAAACCAGTAGCACTGAGCTCCTAGACTAAGCCTAATGTAGGCTTATTACTTGGAAAGTCTTAATTGGTCAAAGGCACCTGCTGGGGAATGAACTGCATTCCCCAAAAAGATACATTCAAATCCTAACTCCCAGTATATGTGAATGTGACCTTATTAGGAAAGAGCATTTTTGCAGGTGTAATCAGATTAAGATGAAGTCATACTAGATTAGAGTGGGGCGTAATTCAATGACTGATGTCCTTATAAGAAGAGGGATAGGGCTTCCCTGGTGGCGCAGTGGTTGAGAGTCCACCTGCCGATGCAGGGGACGTGGGTTAGTGCCCCGGTCCAGGAGGATCCCACATGCTGCGGAGCGGCTAGGCCCGTGAGCCATGGCCGCTGAGCCTGCGCATCCGGAGCCTGTGCTCCACAACGGGAGAGGCCACAACAGTGAGAGGCCCGCATACCACAAAAAAAAAAAAAAAAAAAAAAAAAAAAAGAGGGATATTTGGACATTGAGATACACAGGGAGAACACTTGTGAAGACAGGCATAGATTAGACTGATGTACCTACAATCCAAGGAACACTAAGGATTGCTGGCCATCATCAGCTAAGAGAGAAGCATGGGACAGATCCTCCCTCAGGACCCCCAGAAGGAACCAACTCTGCCAACAACTTGATTTTGAACTTCTTGCCTCTAGAACTGCGAAGGAATAAATTTCCATTGTTTTAAGCCACCCATCCAGCTTGTAATAATTTGTTACAGCAGCCCTAGAAAACTAATACAACACCTAAAAATATTCTATTCTGTTTAGCAGTACATATACTGATAGGCTTACAGGTAACTTATAAACTGTTTAGTTTTTCATAATATTATAGTCAATCACTTAAGATAGAGTGGTATGATAAATTTCATGTGTGTGCTTTTTAAGGGAGTGAAAATCTAATTTTTCTGTCATGGTATGTTTCAGAAATTATATTTCCCCAATTAATAACACTGATCATAATAATAACATAACATTTTATAATAGACAAAGATAAATTACAGTATAGTAATTAAAGTGTGGACTCGAGCTAGACTACAAGTGTTCTAAATCTAGCTCTGCACCTACTATGTATGTCAGGGGTCCCCAACCCCTGTGCTGCGGACTGGTACTGGTCCATGGCCTGTTAGGAACCGGGCCGCAAAACAGGAGGTGAGCAGTGGGTGAGTGAGCGAGGCTTCATCTGCCGCTCCCCATCACTCCCCATTGCTCCCCATTGCTCATGTTACGGCCTGAACCATCACCCCCACCCCACCCCGGTCGATGGAAAAATTGTCTTCCATGAAACCAGTCCCTGGTGCCAAAAAGGTTGAGGACCACTGATCTATGCTATTTTGGACAGATCACTTAATCATTCTCTGCTTCAGTTATCATCTGTGAAACGGGAATAAGAGTGACTGCCTTCAGAAGTTAAAGTGAAAATTAAGTGATGTGTAGTAAGGCTTATGCTTATGATTCTATCATTATATTTCAATAATGGTTTTTCTTTACCTTGTATCAAGGATGAGGGCAGGTCCCTGGCAATTAGAGTGAGGAAGGTTGAACTGTACATCAGCATCTCCATGAAACTGACATGATTCATTCTTAAAAGGGAATATCAGGGGGCTTCCCTGGTGGCGCAGTGGTTGAGAGTCCGCCCGCTGATGCAGGGGACACGGGTTCGTGCCCCAGTCCGGGAGGATCTCTCATGCCGCGGAGCAGCTGGGCCCGTGAGCCATGGCCGCTGGGCCTGTGCGTCCGGAGCCTGTGCTCCGCAATGGGAGAGGCCACAGCAGTGAGAGGCCCACGTACCACAAAAAAAAAAAAAAAAGGGTATATCAGTGTCCAAGTTCTTGGCTCCCTAAACCAGGTGTGTCACTGGTTTTCTTCTCCATGGTGTGATTTTCCAAGATGTATTAATACAACCTGAGTTTTGATGCTAAGTGTAGCACACGTACACACACCTGGAGCTGATGGAAAATATCCTTGTAAATACTTACCAATCCAAGGAAACATTTTACTTAATGTAAAAGATGTAGGCAGAAAAGAGAAATGAATACATTCTCTCAGAATTAAAAAGCACAAATGCAGCACATATGTCAGTCACCAGCCTCCCACATTACATTTTGCTTTGCAAGGTCTCACACAAAACTTTTGGCCAATCTATTGTAGAAGAATAGTAAAACTACTAAGTCATTTTTTTTCTCTTGGCCCAGTTAGAATATATATATTTTTGGTTCTGATTAAAAATAAATGTATAGATCTTGCTTACACAGGTTCTATTATTTTGTGAAGAGGTTATGTTGTAATATAAAATGGGAGCAATGATTTTTGATATGAAATTTAATTAATCTACCAAAAAAATTAATTCAGCAGCTTCTGTTTGTCAGTCTGTGCTCAATGCTATTGGCAATACAGTTAAATCATAAGACATGGCTCTTTCTCCCATGAAGCTGACAGAATTCTTAGGAAATAAAAATTAGTCAGAGGGAACACTCAACAGATAAATATGTTATAAAGTGCTTATTTGTTTTGTAGATTCCGTAAGTGCCATCTTGTTTAAGAAAGGGGTCAAGGGTCGGATCCCCTGGGAGTCAGGGGTTTAGGAAAGATTTCCCAAAAGAGGTAGAAATGAGCTGAGACTTAAAGGATGAATGCATTTTGGATAGAAGACAATATTAGGGAGGGGATACTGTAGACAGAAACCCTATAATTAAGGTCACAAAGAGGTGAATGGACTATGTGTGCAAATAAGAAATGAAAACTCACTGGGTCAACAGTATGCAAAATGGAGAACACAGGGTGATAAAGTCAGGTGGGCCTTTGATGCCAGTGTCAATAGTTTTGGCCATTCATAAAGCTGAAACTAAACCAAAAATTTATCATTTTAATTCAGGTAAAACAAAAGGCAGACTAAGATAAATAAATAAACTCTTTTCTGCCAAGGGTGCTGACCTTTTCATATTCCCCTACAAAAGGGCCCGGGACACCCTGTGGGCCATGCAGTGTGGGTTCCTAAAAAGGGAAGAGGAGACCCTAATAATTTTCGTAAAAAATATATGAGAAGATAATGTGGGAGCAGCTGAGGAGGGCGGCCTGAGAAAGGCATCTGGGGATTTTGCTTGTGTGGATAAAAAGTATCAATGATTCCAAGCAGAGGAATACCCTATCATCTTAAACTTTCTGTGTAAAGGATATAATAGAGCCACAGAATGGGAGAAAATATCTGCAAATCACATTATCTGAAAAGGGACTTATATAAAAATATATGAAGAACTTACAACAATAATAAAACAGCAAACAACCCAATTAAAAATGGACCAAGGATCTGAATAGTTCTGCCAATAAAATAAGCAAATGGCCAATAAGCACAGGAAAAGATGTTCAATATCATTCACCAACAGAAGGGCCACATATTGTATGATTCCATACATATGAAACATCCAAAACAGGCAAATCTGTAGAGACAGAAAGTAGATTAGTTGTTTTCTGGGACTGGGGGGATAGGGAGATTGAGGGGTGATGACTGAGGGGCACAGAATTTCTCTTGGGGGTAGTGAAAATGTTCTAAAATTGATTATGATTATGGATGCATAACTATGGGAATATACTAAAAGCTATTGAATTTTACACTTTAAATGGGTGAATTCTCTAGTATGTACATTATCTCAAAAAAAGCTGTTCACAAATGAAACAGAAAAAAGTTGTTTGACAGTTGACAGTTATTTCTTGTGAACTGTCTGTGTCTTTGATCAGTTCTTCTATTTGAATTTTTGTTTTATTTTTCTCCTTTATTTGTAGGAACTCTTTGCACATTGAAGAATACTAGTCTTTTGTCATATGTATAGCAAAAATGTTACCCATTTTTTATTTTGGGTTTTTGTTTCATTTGTGGTATTTTTTTTCCTGCAAATGTTTTGTTAACCCCAGACTATAAAATAGCCAGTTATTTTACCAGAAAAAAAAAAAAAAGCCTCCTCCCTTTCCTCCGCACTCACCACACACTATCCCTGGCTATTTTTTAAAATCACAGTTCTGATTATGGAGCTCCTTTGCTGAAAAAGCCCAAAAGGCTATCAAAAGGTCATCCAAACTATTTTTCTAACTTTGTCCTAAACACCATCTTCTGTTTGTCCCAAACTATGCAATTTCCCAAATAGTCCATATAGTTTCAGATATCAGAGCCTTTGCTCCTGCTCTTTCCTCAATGTAGAATGTACTCTCCACCCCTGTTCTCTACCTGTCCAGTAAGTCAACTTAGCCTTCAGGACTCACTTAAATTTTACATTCTCTACAAAGACTTATGCAATTTTTTTTTTTTTTTTTTTTTTTTTTGCTATACGCGGGCCTCTCACTGTTGTGGCCTCTCCCGTTGCAGAGCACAGGCTCCGGACGCGCAGGCTCAGCAGCCATGGCTCATGGGCCCAGCCTCTCCGCGGCATGTGGGATCTTCCTGGACCGGGGCACAAACCCGTGTCGCCTGCATCGGCAGGTGGACTCTCAACCACTGTGCCACCAGGGAAGCCCTTCTGTAACTTTTGATTCTTCCAGTCAGAATTGCTTTCTGTTCTCTTCGAGTCCCTATGACTTGGTGCTTATGCCCTTGTTTAATATTAATCATAATCTAACATGTGATAATTGCCTATCTCCCTGTTTTTCCAACAAAATTATAAGCTATTTGTGCACAAAAATAACGGTTTAGTCATTTGGTATCTTGTTGCCTAGCTCAGAACCCTTAGTGAACAAAGAACAACTATTAATTAGTTGATTGTGATCAACTGTTTATCACTATTATATTAACAAGATTCATGAAGTCTATAGAATAAAAGTTCTGAGATTAAATTTGATTCTCTTATTTTAATGCAATTCTTTTTCTAAAGATGTATAAATAATGTAGAGCCCTCACATTATTTACTTTGAGTGCCTCTTTCACCTTCCAATTAATTTTTTTCCAGCCAACATTAGGAACTTGTTTGTAATTTAGAGAAAAGATACTGGAGGGTCAAAAGAAACATTCCAGATGCAATACTTTACTGTAAGAAACCCTGGCTTAAATAAAGAGAAGATAAACATACTTAACAGACATCCTAACTGTTTAGACCAGTTAAGGAAAAATTTAACCAAGAGGCTAGGAGACAGCTCGATGACTCATGAATATGTAACATGAATTTCAGTAAGCCAAAGAGCATTGAAAAATACTGTCACAACAGAGGCATGCTTGTGGAAATGGTCTACAATATCCAAATGCCAACTGTCAGCTCTTCAATATAAGTCATACATCTGAACATTAATTCAGATTATACTAGAATTAAGAATCCTTGGGCTTCCCTGGTGGTGCAGTGGTTAAGAATCTGTCTGCCAATGCAGGGGACATGGGTTCGAGCCCTGGTCCGGGAAGATCCCATGAGCCACAGAGCAACTAAGCCCGTGCACCACAACTACTGAGCCTGCGCTCTAGAGCCCGCGAGCCACAACTACTGAGCCCACATGCCACAACTACTGAAGCCCGCACGCCTAGAGCCCATGCTCCGCAACAAGAGAAGCCACCGCAATGAGAAGCACGCGCACCTCAACAAAGAGTAGCCCCCCCCGCCACAGCTAGAGAAAGCCTGCATGCAGCAACGAAGACCCAACGCAGCCAAAAATAAATAAATTTATAAAAACAAAAAATATCCTTGATGGAGCCAAGTAAGGTACCTGGGAAATGAAATCCTGTGCTTGATTTAAATAGCCATTTTGCCAGGGAATGAGTTGTTGAATATCAACACACATGGGATAGTATTTTGGGAATTTTAGTATGGTTGTAGTAAGAGCAACAAAGAAAGAACACTGTGGACTGTAGGTATTACCCTAACTCTCCCAAAGGACTTAATCTGGCTTAATCTGGGGATCAGGTAATGGGAAAGGAAAAAGGGGAAGCATATATTTTTTTCACCCAATTGTCATTGCACCGAATGTGATGCAAGGTAATGACCTTTGTTTCCTTTTCTCCTTGCTTCCTGTGGCTGGATGCTGCTCAGTGGTGACTGAAGTGGGGTGTTTGATACCATTTGTAGCTTTCATAGTCATGGTCTTTAAACTAATTTCCTCTTGCTTTTTATTTACCATATTTCCTTCTTGACTTCAGAAACTTCTGTTTCATCATACTGAGAGATTTCTGAGCCACCACCTCTTCAGGTTGTTATTCTGCCTTATCTTATATATGTCCTGTAAACCAACCTTACTTAGCAAGGTGAAGTGTTCTTAGGCAAGAATGATGTGACTGTAACGGTGCCAGCCCACCCACCAGAGGTTATTTGATTGGTCCTTCAGTTGACCCCTTCTTCCTTCACTCTTCTACATGCCTCCTTCAAAAGTCAGATGAGTCGTAGAAGAGGATAATACACCCAGAGGTTGGAGAGCTGGGTTTTGGTGATTGGTATGATAAATGGGGAGGCAGCGTGAGTGAGAAAGAGAAGTTAGGAATGAAGAGGTTGGTGCCCCAGTTACATCTTTGTGTTTTCCTGGATTGAGGATTACCTGCAAGAAATTTGATATATTTTTTTAGTTCTATCCAAGGTTCAGATCTAACATTGGATTCCATCCTTTTAATATCCATGTACACTAAAATAATAACAGGTTTTACACATTTTATTTAATGGCAAATAAAGCTGAAGCTCTTTGAGTAAAGTTTCAAAGTGCTTTGTGATCAAGAATTATAATAACAGAATATTTAAAATAGTGGGAAAATGTTAATAACAATAACAAGGCAGTTTTTTTTCTTTATACTACCAAGGATGACCCAGTGGTAGTAGACAGTAGGAGAGAAAGGAATCTACTCCGGTCATAGGTGTATTTCTGAGCAAGATACCAATACTTACCTTGTGTCTCTCACTGCTTCCAATTCTGATGAGGATGATCCATTAAGACCCTCTTGACTGCAGGAAATTTAAGCCAAAGTAACATAAGCTGAAAAAGGAAACTTTTTGAAAGGACACTGGGCATTCCAGCTGGGCATCATGAAGAGACTCACTGCCTAGAACATTGTAGGAAACAAGGAAGTCCTTGAACCATTATGCTCAGTATTGCTTTTCTCTACAGATCTGTTACAATTCTCTAAGCATAGGTCACCCTATCAGCTTCCCAGTCTTAATGGTAGAAATGACTGCTGTTTACAAATCCAGAGTTTATGTGTTCTAGTCCCCCTGAAAGAAGCTTCTCTCTCTCCCTCCCTCTCTCTGTTTCAGCTACCTTAATTACCAAGAGAGGAACAGAGTAAGTGGACTTGTCCAAATAAGCCCTGGTATATGTTAAGTCAAATCTTTCCAGGTAAAGTAGCTATTTTCCAAGAATCAGATGGCATTTAAAAGTATTTGAACTACAGACTCATGTCTTAAATTGTGCCCTGATTAACATCCTCCCAGTACACCATTGATGAAGGAAACTACCAAACAGTGTAGCTGGCATTTTGATACAGTTTACTCATCTAAGAGAAGCTATTTGGGATCTGTGAACTGTAGGTATCTTAGAAGGATCCAGAAGGAACTCTTATAGGACAGTATTATTACTTATGTCTTTAGAAACAGCAATTTGACCTCTTGGTAGGAGATTCTCTCTGCCTTAGGAGGGTATTAATGCCACCCTTAGAGGCACTGGATGAGTTAAGGTCCCTTTGACATTTTACTTCACTTTTAGAACTCCAAAATTACTCACTTAATACTAAATATGTTTGTTTCTTATATGTGTATAACAGGTGACATTACCGCAATGACTTTCTCTTAATTTAAAATGAAAATCTGAAATTAAGTATTCTTCTATTAGGAAAAAGAATGAAGTAACACCAGCTGAAAAAAAAAATAGTCGGTGACTATGAATTCTCATCATAAATTCATCTGGGCTTCTTTGAAATAAGCATAACATTAAAGATGAAAGAAAATAATGCACCCTGCTTAGTGATATCATGACTGATTTATTTATGAGCACCTTCCTTTAGAGATATTAAAAGCCTCAATCCCCCAAGTACTAAATATTATTAGTGGTAAGTATATATTACATATCTCAGTGTTTCTCTGGGTGTGGTAGTAGTTTTTAAATTAAAACAAATAAAAAACCCTTAGGGAATAAATCAGTTGACTTCTATTTAATTTCCTCTGTTTTGCCTAAAAACTGAGGGAACTCTAAAGTAAGGTTTATGTTCAAGTTCCTTGTTTAAGGCGGCCCTTTCCAGTGACAGACAGCCCCAATTCAATGTTTATTCACAGGGCTCCAGCATTTCTCTCTGCTTCTGTGCTGAGTTTCAGAGCATCTGGCCCCTGAGCTGAAGGTGACCAAATGCATATTAGATGGAGACATTACAGTGTTTTAACTAATTCTGACTCAAGTAATGACTTAGTGCTTGACAAGGAGAGTCTTGAAATGTTTCCTCTTTCACATATTTACTGATAATGTCTTATGTGGTTTTCTCCCTAAGCACTTTGCTGACTTAATAGGACAATGTCAAGTTCATGCTGATGTCATTTCCACCTGAAATAAATGCACTTAGGAAGAAAATAGATAGAAATAGGCAGGGGGAAAATCTCTATTAGTGTTAGACTGAGAGTCTGCATTAGGGTCTGTTCCAACTTGACATATTGGGGACTGAGATTGTTTGGTTATATATGCCTAGAAAGTCATGTTTTATTCCAAAGGTGCACAGAACACTGATGGTTCATTATATAAATCTTTGCTTCATAAAAATAACTTAAAATTCTATCAAGGTCTGGATTAGCATCTCCATTTTTCATAGAAGGGAGCTCTAACACAGAGACAGATGTCTGGGCTGTACCTGAGCAGCAAAGCCAAGGTCAACATCCAATTAAAATTTTCTAATGCTCACTGGGTCTCTAACATTTTATCATGAGCTCAGTGGTGTTTATACAAAGAGAAAAGGCAATTTCTATCTTGCAAGGATGTGAAGAGCAGTTCCACTTATATTTCATATGCAGTTCTGCGACCGTATTTCAGAAGATACACCCAGTGTCATCTATTTTGCTATATATGGTAGAGAAAGATTCAACCCACAGAAAAAGTTAGATTCTTAGTCAGTTGTTTCCAAACATTTGAGTTACGAGAACCTCTTTTTAAAATTAAAAAAAATTGATTTTCTTGAAAATTGTAATTTTATTTTTGTAACCCCCTATTTTTAAGAATAGCATATCCATCAGATTTCTATTCAACACATTTGTATTCTTTTTTACATCTTTATTGGAGTATAATTGCTTTACAATGGTGTGTTAGTTTCTGCTTTATAACAAAGTGAATCAGTTATACATATACATATGTTCCCATATCTTTTCCTGCTTGCGTCTCCCTCCCTGCCACCCTGCCTATCCCACCCCTCTAGGTGGTCACAAAGCACCGAGCTGATCTCCCTGTGCTATGCGGCTGCTTCCCACTAGCTATCTATTTTACATTTGGTAGTTTATATATGTCCATGCCACTCTCTCACTTGTCCCAGCTTACCCTTTCCCTTCCTCAAATCCTCAAGTCCATTCTCTAGTAGGTCTGTGTCTTTATTCCTGTCTTACCCCTAGGTTCTTCATGACATTTTTTTTTCTTAGATTCCATATATATGTGTTAGCATACTGTATTTGTCTTTCTCTTTCTGACTTACTTCACTCTGTATGACAGACTCTAGGTCCATCCACCTCACTACAAATAACTCAATTTCGTTTCTTTTTATGGCTGAGTAATATGCCACTGTATATATGTGCCACATCTTCTTTATCCATTCATCCGTTGATGGACACTTAGGTCATTTCCATATCCTGGCTATTGTAAATAGAGCTGCAATGAACATTTTGGTACATGACTGTTTTTGAATTATGATTTTCTCAGGGTATGTGCCCAGTAGTGGGATTGCTGGGTCATATGGTAGTTCAATTTGTAGTTTTTTAACGAACCTCCATACTGTTCTCCATAGTGGCTGTATCAATTTACATTCCCACCAACAGTGCAAGAGGGTTCCCTTTTCTCCACACCCTCTCCAGCATTTATTGTTTCTAGATTTTTTGATGATGGCCATTCTGACTGGTGTGAGATGATATCTCATTGTACTTTTGATTTGCATTTCTCTAATGATTAATGATGTTGAGCATTCTTTCATGTGTTTGTTGGCAGTCTGTATATCTTCTTTGGAGAAATGTCTATTTAGGTCTTCTGCCCATTTTTGGATTGGGTTGTTTGTTTTTTTGTTACTGAGCTGCATGAGCTGCTTGTAAATTTTGGAGATTAATCCTTTGTCAGTTGCTTCATTTGCAAATATTTTCTCCCATTCTGAGGGTCGTCTTTTGGTCTTGTTTATGGTTTCCTTTGCTCTGCAAAAGATTTGAAGTTTCATTAGGTCCCATTTGTTTATTTTTATTTCCATTTCTCTAGGAGGTGGGTCCAAAAGGATCTTGCTGTGATTTATGTCATAGAGTGTTCTGCCTATGTTTTCCTCTAAGAGTTTGATAGTTTCTGGCCTTATATTTCGGTCTTTAATCCATTTTGAGCTTATTTTTGTGTATGGTGTTAGGGAGTGTTCTAATCTCATACTTCTACATGTACCTGTCCAATTTTCCCAGCACCACTTATTGAAGAGGCTGTCCTTTCTCCACTGTACATTCCTGCCTCCTTTTTCAAAGATAAGGTGACTATATGTGCGTGGGTTTACCTCTGGGCTTTCTATCCTGTTCCATTGATCTATATTTCTGTTTTTGTGCCAGTACCATACTGTCTTGATTGCTGTAGCTTTGTAGTATAGTCTGAAGTCAGGGAGCCTGATTCCTCCACCTCCATTTTTCGTTCTCAAGATTGCTTTGGCTATTCGGGGTCTTTTGTGTTTCCATACAAATTGTGAAATTTTTTGTTCTAGTTCTGTGAAAAATGCCAGTGGTAGTTTGATAGGGATTGCATTGAATCTGTAGATTGCTTTGGGTAGTAGAGTCATTTTCACAATGTTGATTCTTCCAATCCAAAAACATGGTACGTCTCTCCATCTATTTGTATCATCTTTAATTTCTTTCATCAGTGTCTTATAATTTTCTGCATACAGGTCTTTTATCTCCTTAGGTAGGTTTATTCCTAGATATTTTATTCTTTTTGTGCAATGGTAAATGGGAGTATTTTCTTAATTTTACTTTCAGATTTTTCATCATTAGTGTATAGGAATGCCAGAGATTTATGTGCATTAATTTTGTATTCTGCTACTTTACCAAATTCATTGATTAGCTCTAGTAGTTTTCTGGTAGCATCTTTAGGATTCTCTATGTATAGTATCATGTCATCTGCAAACAGTGACATCTTTACTTCTTGTTTTCTGATTTGGATTCCTTTTATTTCCTTTTCTTCTCTGATTGCTGTGGCTAAAACTTCCAAAACTATGTTGAATAAGAGTGGTGAGGGCTTCCCTGGTGGCGCAAGTGGTTGGTAGTCCGCCTGCCGATGCAGGGGACACGGGTTCGTGCCCCAGTCTGCGAGGATCCCACATGCCGCGGAGCGGCTGCGCCCGTGAGCCATGGCCGCTGGGCCTGCGCGTCTGGAGCCTGTGTGCCGCAACGGGAGAGGCCACAACAGTGAGAAGCCCGCGTACCATGAAAAAAAAAAAAAAAAAAAAAAGAGTGGTGAGACTGGGCAACCTTGTCTTGTTCCTGATCTTAGTGGAAATGCTTTCAGTTTTTCACCATTGAGGATGAGGTTGGCTGTGGGTTTGTCATATATGGCCTTTATTATGTTGAGAAAAGTTCCCTCTATGCCTACTTTCTGGAGGGTTTTTATCATAAATGCGTGTTGAATTTTGTTGAAAGCTTTCTCTGCTTCTATTGAGATGACCATATGGTTTTTCTCCTTCAATTTGTTAACATGGTGTATCACATTGATTGATTTGCGTATATTGAAGAATCCTTGCATTCCTGGAATAAACCCCACTTGATCATGGTGTATGATCCTTTTAATGTGCTTTTGGATTCTGTTTGCTAGTATTTTGTTGAGGATTTCTGCATCTGTGTTCATCAGTGATATTGGCCTGTAGTATTCTTTTTTTGTGACATCCTTGTCTGGTTTTGGTATCAGGATGATGGTGGCCTCGTACAATGAGTTTGGGAGTGTTCCTCCTTCTGCTATATTTTGGAAGAGTTTGAGAAGGATAGGTGTTAGCTCTTCCTAAATGTTTGATAGAATTTGCCTGTTAAGCCATCTGGTCCTGGACTTTTGTTTGTTGGAAGATTTTTAATCACAGTTTCAGTTTCAGTGCTTGTCATTGGTTTGTTCATACTTTCTATTTCTTCCTGATTCAGTTTTGGCAGGTTGTGCATTTCTAAGAATTTGTCCATTTCTTCCAGGTTGTCCATTTTATTGGCATAGAGTTGCTTGTAGTAATCTCTCATGATATTTTGTATTTCTGCAGTGTCAGTTGTTACTTCTCCTTTTTCATTTCTAATTCTATTGATTTGAGTCTTCTCCCTTTTTTTTCTTGATTAGTCTGGCTAATGGTTTATCAATTTTGTTTATCTTCTCAAAGAACCAGCTTTTAGTTTTATTGATCTTTGCACTTGTTTCCTTCTTTTTTTTCATTTATTTCTGATCTGATCTTTATGATTTCTTTCTTTCTGCTAACTTTGGGGGGTTTTGTTCTTCTTTCTCTAATTGCTTTAGGTGCAAAGTTAGGTTGTTTATTCGAGATGTTTCCTATTTCTTAAGGTAGGATTGTATTGCTATAAACTTCCCTCTTAGAACTGCTTTTGCTGAATCCCATAGGTTTTGGGTCATCGTGTCTCCACTGTCATTTGTTTCTAGGTATTTTTTGATTTCCTCTTTGATTTCTTCAGTGATCGCTTCATTATTAAGTAGTGTATTGTTTAGCCTCCATGTGTTTGTATTTTTTACAGCTCTTTTCCTGTAATTGATATCTAGTCTCGTAGCATTGTGGTCAGAAAAGATACTTGATACAATTTCAATTTTCTTAAATTTACCAAGGCTTGATTTGTGACTCAAGATATGATCTATCCTGGAGAATGTTCCATGAGCACTTGAGAATAATGTGTATTCTGCTGTTTTTGGATGGAATGTCCTATAAATATCAGTTAAGTCCATCTTGTTTAATGTATCATTTAAAGCTTGTGTTTCCTTATTTATTTTCATTTTGGATGATCTGTCCATTGGTGAAAGTGGGGTGTTAAAGTCCCCTACTATGAATGTGTTACTGTTGATTTCCCCTTTTATGGCTGTTAGTATTTGCCTTATGTATTGAGGTGCTCCTATGTTGTGTGCATAAATATTTACAATTGTTATATCTTCTTCTTGGATCGATCCCTTGATCATTATGTAGTGTCCTTTTTTTGTCTCTTGTAAGAGTCTTTACTTTACAGTCTATTTTGTCTGATATAAGAATTGCTACTCCAGCTTTCTTTTGATTTCCATTTGCATGGAATATCTTTATCCAGCCCCTCACTTTAAGTCTGTATGTGTCCCTAGGTCTGAAGTGGGTCTCCTGTGGACAATATATATACATGTCTTGTGTTTGTATCCAATCAGCCAGTCTACGTCTTTTGGTGGGAGCATTTAATCAATTAACATTTAAGGTAATTATCAATATGTATGTTCCTATTCCCATTTTCTTAATTGTTTTGGGTTCGTTATTGTAGGTCTTTTCCTTCTCTTGTGTTTCCTGCATAGAGAAGATCCTTTAGCATTTGTTGTAAAGCTGGTTTGGTGGTGCTGAACTCTCTCAGCTTTTGCTTGTCTGTAAAGATTTTAATTTCTCCATCAAATCTGAATGAGATCCTTGCTGGGTAGAGTAATCTTGGTTGTAGCTTTTTCTCCTTCATTGCTTTAAATATGTCCTGCCAGTCCCTTCTAGCTTGCAGAGCTTCTGGTGAAAGATGAGCTGTTAACCTTATGGGGATTCCCTTGTGTGTTATTTGTTGTTATTCCCTTGCTGCTTTTAATATGTTTTCTCTGTATTTAATTTTTGACAGTTTGATTAATATGTGTCTTGGTGTGTTTCACCTTGGATTTATCCTGTATGGGACTCTCTGTGCTTCCTGGACTTGATTAACTATTTCCTTTCCCATTTTAGGGAAGTTTTCAACTATAATCTCTTCAAATATTTTCTCACTCCCTTTCTTTTTCTCTTCTTCTTCTGGAACCCCTATAATTCAAGTGTTGGTGTGTTTAATGTTGTCCCAGAGGTCTCTGAGACTGTCCTCAGTTCTTTTCATTGTTTTTTCTTTATTCTGCTCTGCAGTAGTTATTTCCACTATTTTATCTTCCAGGTCACTTATTCGTTCTTCTGCCTCAGTTATTCTGCTACTGATCCCTTCTAGAGTATTTTTAATTTCACTTATTGTGTTGTTCATCGTTGCTTGTTTCATCTTTAATTCTTCCAGGTCCTTGTTAAATGTTTCTTGCATTTTCTCTATTCTAGTTCCAAGATTTTGGATCATCTTTACTATCATTTTTTCTGAATTCTTTTTCAGGTAGACTGCCTATTTCCTCTTCATTTGTTAGGTCTAGTGGGTTTTTATCTTGCTCCTTCATCCGCTGTGTGTTTTTCTGTCTTCTCATTTTGCTTATCTTACTGTGTTTGGGGTCTCCTTTTTGCAGGTTGCTGGTTTGTAGTTCCCGTTGTTTTTGGTGTCTGTCCCCAGTGGCTAAAGTTGGTTCAGTGGGTTGTGTAGGCTTCCTGGTGGAGGGGACTAGTGCCTGTGTTCTGGTGGATGAGGCTGGATCTTGTCTTTCTGGTGGGCAGGTCCACGTCTGGTGGTGTGTTTTGGGGTATCTGTGGACTTATTATGATTTTAGGCAGCCTCTCTGCTAATGGGTGGCGTTGTGTTCCTGTCTTGCTAGTTGTTTGGCATAGGGTGTCCAGCACTGTAGCTTGCTGGTCATTGAGTGAAGTTGGGTGCTGGTGTTGAGATGGAGATCTCTCGGAGATTTTCGCCGTTAGATATTACGTGGAGCTGGGATGTCTCTTGTGGACCAGTGTCCTGAAGTTAGCTCTCCCACCTCAGAGGCACAGCACTGACTCCTGGCTGTAGCACCAAGAGCCTTTCATCCACACGGCTCAGTATAACAGGGAGAAAAAGTAGAACAAAAGAAAGAAAGAGGATACAAGAAAATAAAATAAGATAAAATAAAATAAAGTTATTAAAATAAAAAATAATTATTAAGAAAAAAAAAATTTTAAGTAAAAAAAAAAAAAAGCAAAAATGGATGGATGGAACCCTAGGACAAATGATGAAAGCAAAGGTATACAGACAGAATCTCACACAGAAGCATACACATACACACTCACAAAAAGAGGAAAAGGGGAAAAAATAATAAATCTTGCTCTCAAAGTGCACCTCCACAATTTGGGATGATTCGTTGTCTTTTCGGGTATTCCACAGATGCAGGGTGCATCAAGTTGATTGTGGAGATTTAATCCGCTGCACCTGAGGCTGCTGGGAGAGATTTCCCCTTCTCTTCTTTGTTCACATAGCTCCCTGGGCTCAACTTTGGATTTGGCCCTGCCTCTACGTGTAGGTTGCTGGAGGGCATTTGTTCTTCGCTCAGACAGGACGGGGTTAAAGGAGCAGCTGATTCGGGGGCTCTGGCTCACTCAGGCCCGGGGGGAGGGAGGGGTACGGAGTGTGGGGCGAGCCTGCGGTGGCAGAGGCCGACGTGACGTTGCACCAGCCCGAGGCGCGCCTTGCGCTCTCCCGGGGAAGTTGTCCCTGGATCCCGGGACCCTGGCAGTGGCGGGCTGCACAGGCTCCCCGGAAGGGAGGTCTGGAGAGTGACCTGTGCTCGCACACAGGCTTCTTGGTGGCGGCAGCAGCAGCCTTAGTGTCCCATGCCCGTCTCTGGGGTCCGCGCTGTTAGCCACGGCTCGTGCCCGTCTCTGGGGCTCCTTTAAGCAGCGCTCGTAATCCCCTCTCCTCGTGCACCAGGAAACAAAGAGGGAAGAAGACGTCTCTTGCCTCTTTGAGAGCTCCAGACTTTTTCCCGGACTCCCTCCCGGCTAGCTGTTGCGCACTAGCCCCCTTCAGGCTGTGTTCACACCGCCAGCCCCAGTCCTCTCCCTGCGATCCGATGGAAGCCTGAGCCTCAGCTCCCAGCCCCCGCCCGCCCCGGCGGGAGAGCAGACAAGCCTCTCGGGCTGATGAGTGCCGGTCGGCACCAATCCTCTGTGTGGGAATCTCTCCGCTTTTCCCTCTGCATCCCTGTTGCTGTGCTCTCCTCCGCGGCTCCGAAGCTTCCCCTCTCCACCACCTGCAGTCTCCGCCCGCGAAGCGGCTCCTAGTGTGTGAAAACCTTTCCTCCTTCACAGCTCCCTCCCACTGGTGCAGGTCCCGTCCCTATTCTTTTGTCTCTGTTTATTCTTTTTTCTTTTGCCCTACCCAGGTACGTGGGGGAGTTTCTTGCCTTTTGCAGGGTCTGAGGTCTTCTGCCAGCGTTCAGTAGGTGTTCTGTAGGAGTTGTTCCACGTGTAGATGTATTTCTGATGTATCTGTGGGGAGGAAGGTGATCTCTGCCAAAGATTTTAAAGGCAGCTACCGCCAGGGCCAGTGTGACAATAATGGAGAACCAGGAGACCCACAATGCCTTCTTTCTGTAGTTCTGGGCTTCGTGGGGTTTTAGCCGAGTGCTGCTTTCTAGTAAGCCTTGCAGAGGTGGAGCAGCCTCATCACAACAGCTCCAAATGATGAAGGAATTGGTAGTCAGAGCTTAAGCACCCACCTGCTGCTAGAGATTCTAATCCAACACATTTGTATTAAGTGCATATTATGTGATAGGCATGATGCTGAATAAACATAGTCTTTGCTCTCAAGAGGTTTGTAGACTAAAACATGACTTTAATGCAATTAATTTGCATTTTAGTAATCAACGGCATCTATATATACTTTAAAATACAGGTGCATAGGTGTGTGAGATTATTCAATCTATCTAAAAAACATGGTTGACATACACCCTTGGCAGATTCTTGCATGAAGTGGTGTCCCACACCTCTTACTTCCATCCAAATTCTGTAGCCAGTTGATTCAGAACCACTGGCTTAAGCTTCCTCCTTGCCCCTAGGAAGGACAACCCCCCTTTCTTTTCTGAGATAATGAAGTAGAATGTTTGCAAAAGCAGACTTTAGATTCCAACTTCTGGTTCTAGTATTTACCGTCTATGTGACATTAGGCAAGTTCCTTAATGTCTCTGTACCTCCATTGATTTCTTTTTTCCAGCTTCACTGAGGTATAATAGACAAAATTATAATGTATTTTAAGTGTACAATGTGATGTTGTGATGATTTAATATATGTATAACTTATGAAAGTAATCTCACATTCAAAGTTAATTGACCCATACATCACCTCTTTTTTTTTCTTTTTTTTTTTTTGGTGAGAACACGAGTTCTATTCTCTTACCAAATTTCAATTAAACAATAAATACAGTATTGTCAACCATAGTGACCATGTTATATATCTTCAAAGCATATTCATCTTATAACTGAAAGTCTGTATCCTTTTACTAACTTCTCCCCATTTCCCCTACCCGCCCAGCCTTGGTAATCACTATTCTACTCTCTGCTTCTATGAGTTTGCCTATTTTAGATTCCACATATAAGTGAGATGATACACTATTTGCCTTTCTGTGTCTGGCTTATTTCAAATAGCATGATACCCTTTGGGTTTCTTCATGTTGTCACAAATGGCAAGATTTCTGTCTTTTTTAAGGCCGAATAATATACTATTGGCTTTGTGTGTATCACACTTTCTTTTTCTAATCATCCACTGATGGGCACTTAGGTTGTTTCTATACTTTGGCTACTGTGAATAATGCTGCAATGAACATGAGAACATTATTCTCTTCCAGAAAATGATTTCATATCCTTTGGATATGTACCAGAAGTGGGAGTGCTAGATCATATGTTAGTTCTATTTTTTATTTCTTGAGGAAACTCTATCTTCCAAAGTGGCTGTACCAGATTATATTCCCACCAACTGTGTACAAGTGTTCCCTTTTATCTATATCCTCACAATTGTTTGTTATCTCCTACCATTTTCATAATAGCCATCCTAACAGGTGTGAGGTGATATTTCATTGTGGTTTTAATTTGCATTTCCCTGATGATTAGTGATGTTGAGCACCTTTTCATGTACCTCGTGGCCATTTGTGTGTCTTCTTTGGAAAATGTTATTCCGGTCCTTTGCCCATTTTTAAATTGGTTTATTAGGTTTTTTTTTCTATTGAGTGATATAAGGTCCTTGTATATTTTGGATATTAACCCCTTATCAGATATGTGGTTTGCAAATATGTTCTCCCATTCCATAGGGTCCCTTTTTGTCTTGGGGGAAACTATTCTTCTTTTTTGATTTATGTGTCTGTTTTTCATGCCAACACCAAACTGTAGTTTTGTAACATACTTTGAAATCAGGAAGCATGACACATCAGACTTCTTTCTTAAGACTGCTTTGGCTATTCACAGTCATTTGTGGTTCCATACAAATTTTAGGATTATTCTTCCTATTCCTGTGAAAAGTGCCATTGGGATTTTTATAGGGATTGCATTGAATCTGTAGCTCACGTTGGATAGTATGGATATTTTAATGATATTAATTCTTCCAGTCTATGAACACAGAATATCTTTCTATTTATCTGTGTCTTCAATTTCTTTCACCAATATGTGTAGCTGTCCTTCTATAGCCACAGATTCTGAATCTGATCCAGGGTTCATTGAATCCATGGATGTAGAACCTATGAATATGGAGGGCTGGCTGACTATGCCAATTTATATAAGGGACTTCAAAATTTTGCAAAGGACTCTGCAAATTTTGATATCTTTGAGGGTCTTAGAACAAATCCCCTGTGGACACTGAGGGATGACTGTATTATAGTTTTCAGTGTACAGATCTTTCACTTCCTTGGTTAAATAAATTCCTAGTTTATTCTTTTTGATGCTAATGTAAATGGGATTATCTTCTTAATTCTCCTTCTGATAGTTCATCATTAGTCTATAGTAATTTTTGTATTTTTATTTTTTATCCTGAAGCTTTACTGAATTGTTTATTAGTTGAAACAGTTTTTTTGGTGTACTCTTTAGGGTTTTTTTTTTTTTTGATATATAATAGCATGCCATGTAAACAGAGACAATTTTATTTTTTCCTTTTTGAGTTTGATACCTTTTATTTCTTTGTCTTTCCTGATGGCTCTGGCTAGGATTTCCAGTACTATGTTGAATAGAACCAGTGAGAGTAGACATTCTTGTCTTGCTCCTCATCTTATAGAAAAACCTTTCAGCTTTTCACTGTTGAGTGTCATGTTAGCTCTGTGCTTGTCATATATGATCTTTATTATGTTTAGTTATATTCCATACCTTCTTTTTTGTTGAGAGTTTTATCATGAAAGGATGTTGAATTATGTCAAATACTTTTTCTTCATCTGTTGAGATGATTATATGATTTTTATCCTTCATTTTGTTAATGTGGTGTATCACATTGATTGATTTTCATATGTTGAACCAGCTTTGCATCCCAGGAAAAAATCTCACTTGATCACAGTGTATGATTATTTTTATGTATTGTCAAATTCATTTTGCTAATATTTTATTGAGGATTTTTGCATTTATGTTCATCAGGGATATTGCTTGTAATTTTTCTTTTCTTGTAGTGTCCTTTACTGGCTTTGGTATCAGGATAATGTTGGAATCCTAAAATGAGTTTGGAAGTGTTCCTTTCTCTTCTATTTTTTGAAAGAGTTTGAGAAGGATTGGTATTAATTCTTCTTTAAATGTTTGGTAGAATCCACCGGTGAAGCCATCTGGTCTTAGACTTTTCTTTGTTGGGAAGTTTTTTTTTTTTTTAACAGATTCAGTCTCCTTACTGGTAATTAGTGTGTTCAAATTTTCTATTCATGATTCAGTCTTGGTAGATAGTATGTTTCTAGGATTTTATCCATTTCTTCTAGAATATCCAATTTGTTGCCATGTAATTTTTCATAGTTTTTTCTTATGATTCTTAATATTTCTTTGTTATCACTTGTAATGTCACCTCTTTCATTTATGATTTTATTTATTTGAGTCTTCTCTCTTTTTTTCTTAGCCTAAAGATTTATCCATGTTGTATATATTTTTAAAAAATCAACTCTTGGTTTAAATGATATTTTCTATTGTCTTTCTAGTCTCTATTTCACCTATTTCCACTCTGATCTTTGTCATTTCCTTCCTTCTACTAATTTTGGGCTAATTTGTCTTTTTTTCTAGTTCCTTGAATGTGAAGTGAGGTTGTTTATTTTAGACCTTGCTTGTTTTTTTAATCACTTTCTATTGGAGTATAGTTGCTTTACAGTGTTGTGTTAGTTTCTACTGTACAGCAAAATGAATTAGCCATACATATACACATATACATACATCACCTCTCTTTTGTACTTCCTTCCCATTCAGGTCACCACAGTGCATTAAGTAGAGTTCCCTGTGCTATACAGTATGTTCTCATTAGTTATCTATTTTATACATAGTATCAATAGTGTATATGTGTCAGTCCCAATCTCCCAATTCCTTCCTCCCTTCCCCCTTGGTATCCATACATTTGTTCTCTACATCTTTGTCTATTTCTGCTTTGCAAATAGGATTATCTATACTATTTTTCTAGATTCCACATATATGCATTAATATACGATATTTGTTTTTCTCTCTCTGACTTACTGCACTCTGTATGATAGACTCTAGGTCCATCCACATCTCTAATGTGGATGACCCAGTTGGTTCCTTTATATGGCTGAGTAATATTCCATTGTATATATGTACCACATCTGTTTTATCCATTGCTCTATTGATGGACATTTAGGTTGCTTCCATGTTCTGGCTATTGTAAATAGTGCTGCTATGAATATTGGGGTGCATGTATCTTTTTGAATTATGGTTTTCTCTGGGTATATGCCTCATAGTGGGATTGCTGGGTCATATGGTAGTTCTATTTTTAGTTTTTTAAGGAACCTCCATACTGTTCTCCACAGTGGCTGTATCAATTTACACTCCCACCAACAGTGCATGAGGGTTCCCTTTTCTCCACACTCTCTCCATCATTTATTGTTTGTAGATTTTTTGTTGATGGCCATTCTGACTGGTGTAAGGTGATACCTCATTGTAGTTTTGATTTGCATTTCTCTAATAATTAGTGATGTTGAACATATTTTCATGTGCCTCTTGGCCACCTGTATATCTTTGGAGAAATGTGTATTTAGGTCTTCTGCCCATTTTTTGATTGGGTTGTTTTTTCTTTTTTTTTGATATTGAGCTGCATGAGCCGCTTGTATATTTTGGAGGTTAATCATTTGTCAGTTGCTTTGTTTGCAAATATTTTCTCCCATTCTGCAGGTTGTCTTTTCATCTTGTTTATGGTTTCCTTTGCTGTGCAAAAGCTTTTAAGTTTCATTAGGTCCCATTTGTTTGTTTTTATTTTCAGTACTCTAGGAAGTGGGTCAAAAAAGATCTTGCTGTGATTTATGTCAAAGAATGTTCTACCTATGTTTTCCTCTAAGAGTTTTATACTGCCTGGCCTTAAATTCAGGTCTTTAATCCATTTTGAGTTTATTTTTGTGCATGGTGTTAGTGAGTGTTCTAATTTCATTCTTTTACATGTAGCTTCACAGGCAAATTCTTGTTTCTTAATGTAGGTGTTTTTTGCTGTAAACTTCCCTCTTAGAGCAGCTTTTGCTTCATCTCATAGGTTTTGGCATGTTGTGTTTCCACTTTCATTTGTGTCAAGTTTTTCTTTTATTTACCTTTTGATTTCTTTGATCCATTGGTTGTTCAGAAACTTGTTTAATCTTCATATATTTGTGAATTTTCCATTTTTCCTCTTTTGATTGATTTCTGCTTTCATACTATTGTGGTCAGAAATACACTTGACATGATTTCAGTCTTCTTAAATTAGTTAAGACTTGGTTTTTGGCTTAACAGTTGATCTGTCCTGGAGAATGTTCCATGTGTACTTGAAAACAGTGTGCATTCTGCTGCTGATGGAATGTTCTTTTATGCTTGTTAAGTCTCTCTGGTCTAATGTGTCATTTAATTCCAACATTTCCTTATTGTTTTTTCCTCTGGATTATCTACCCATTGTTGAAGTGGGACTTTGAAGCTTCCTAAAATTATTGTATTGCTGTCTATTTCTTCCTTCAGATCTGTTCATCTTTGCTTTACATATTTAGCTGCTCTAATATTGAGTGCTCTAAATATCTGGAATTATTATATCGTTATGATTAATTGACCCCTTTATCATTGTATAATGACCTTCTCTGTTCCATGTTACATTTTTGGCTTAAAGTCTATTTTGTGTGATATAAGTAGTTCTATGCTGTTTTTTCTTTTTTTGGTTTCCATTTGCATGGAATATCTTTTTCCATCCCTTCACTTTCAGTCTGTGTATGTACTTAAAGCTAAAGTGAGTCTCTTATTATCAGCAGCATATAGCCAGGTCTTATTTATATATAGATATATATATGAATATTTATAGAGATATATAAATTAATATACATAGGTATATAAATATATATACAGAGAGATACATATATATATATCTATCCACCCACTCTGCCTTTTGATTGGAAAATTTAGTCCATTTACATTTAAATTAATTATTGATACATATGGACTTACTATTGTCATTTTTTGTTTTCTGGCTGTTTTTCAGTTCGTTTCTTCCTCTCTTGCTCGCCTCCTTTGTGATTTGATTATTTTCTATAGTGGTATGCTTTGATTCCTTTCTCTTTATCCACTATAGGTTTTTATTTTGTAGTTAGCATAAGCCTTACATAAAACATCTTATAACAGTTTATTTTAAGCTGGTAACAACTTAACTTTGGATGCATACAGAAGTTCTACATTTTTATACTTCCCCCTAGGGGTTATATATTTGATGTCACATTTATATTGTTTTATATTGCATATCCACTAACAAATAATGTTGTTTTAGTTATTTTTTAATACTTTTCTATTAACCTTTATACTAGAGCTATAAGTGATCTACCATCCCCACCATAACAACTTTAGAATATTCTGAATTTAACCATATGTTTACCTTCACCAGTGAGATTTATACTTTCACATGTTTTCATCTTACTAATTAGCATCCTTTGTTTCAGCCTTAAGAACTCCCATTAACATTTCTTATAATAAGGCTGGTCTTGTGGTGGTGAAGTACTTTAACTTATGTTTGTCTGGGAAACTATCATCCCTTCAATTGTAAAAGACAACTTTGCTGGGTAGAGTATTCTTGGTTGGCAAGGTTGTTTTGTTGTTTTGTTGTTGTTGTTTTATTTCTTTGAATAGATCATCCCACTCCCTTTTCTTGCCTGCAAAGTTTCTGCTAAAAAGACCTTCTGAAAGTCTTATGGAAGTTCCCTTGTACATGACAAGCGACTTTTCTCTTGCTGCTTTCAGGTTCTCCTTTGTCTTTAACTTTTGACAATTTAATTATAATGTGTCTCACTGTGGGTCTTGGATTCTTTTTATGTTGTGCTTTTTGGGATTCCTAGTTTTGGATGTCTGTTTCTTTCCCCAGGTTAGGAAAGTTTTCAGCCATTATTTATTTGAATAATATTTCTGCCTCTTCCTCTCTCTCTTCTCCTTCTGGGACCTCTATAATGTATATATTGGTTTCCTTGATGGTGTCACATTGTCCTTTAAGCTATCTTCACTCTTTTTCTGTTTGTTCCTCTGATTGGATGAATTCCACTGCCCTGTCTTTGATTTTGCTGATCCTTTTTTTTGGTTGATTTAGTCTGCTCTTGAAGTCCTATATTAAAATTTTCATTTCAGTTATTGTATTCTTCAACTCTGTGATTTATGTTTGGTACTTTTTAATATTTTCTCTTTGTTGAAATTCTCTTTTTTCATGCATTGCTCTCCTGACCTTGGTGAGCATCTTTATGACCATTATTTTGAATTCTTTGTTGGGTAAATAACTTATCTCCTTTTCACTACAGTTGGTTTCTAGAGATTTCTCTTGTTCTTGTGTTTGGAACATATTCCTCTGTTTCCTCATTTTCTTTGACTCTCCCTGTTGAGTTCTGCACATTAGATAAGACAGTCACTTGTTTTGTCTTGACAGATTGGCCTCATATAGGAAATAAACCTCATCAGTCAGCCTGGCCTGAGCTCCTGATTGCCTTTCAAACATTTTGTTTATGTCCATGCTGCCATTTCTTTTCTTAGTGGCTCTCAGTATTTGAGGGTGTAACAAAACCTTCAGTGTACCAAAGATGTTGGAAATGCTCATATTCTTGTTTAGGTGCCCAGAGGACTACTAATTGCCAGCCCCTTGAGCTCCCTGATGCAGGCTAATTAAACATTGGAATTTCAGGCAGCAGGTAGGAAATCAGGACATTGGGTATGCAGTATAGCCCCTACTAGGGTGAAATCAGAAGCTGGGTGTTTTTTGCTTACTCACTGTGCTGAGTAAAAGGGAATAATCTCTGGGAGTTCTTGTAGCTCACATGGAACTGCCTTTTTGTTTTGTGTGGTCTCAAGGGACTCAGAAATGCAGAACCCTCTTGTGTCCCAGAGCTAGGTGAATTGAGAGCCAGTCCCTGGGGTGGCAGTCAGAACAGTTGGGTTGTTAAGCGTGTGGACAAGCTCATTATAAGGGAGAATCTGGAGACTTGCTTTTTCTATTGGTTTGTGGTGGGGGAGACAGTGGGAGATGTGACTACCAGCTCTACTGCGCTCCCAGGAGGATCCTAATCAGCTCCCCATGCAGACTGATTAAATGCCAGAACCTCAGACAGAAGCTTGGAAAGTATGAAGTCAAGTCTTTTCCAGGGAGAAAGTGGGAGAGAGGTGTTTTGCCGGCTCCTTCTATGCTAAGCCTGGTAGGAATAGCTGCAGAAAAGTGCTTGCATGACCATTTGAAAACTGCTTTTTTTTTTTGTTTAATATGGTCCTGTGAGACTCGTGAATGCTGAGTCCTGTTGGCTATCAGAGCTAGGTAATTTGAGGGATTATTCTTCAGGTGCTAGGCACAAAAGTTGGTATACCAAATGTGTGAACAAGCTCCTTCCAGGAAGAAGTTGGAGACTTGGTTTTACTGTTGGAGAAAGCCAGAGGGAGAATGTAAGGAAGGTGCCCGCTGGCTCTCTTGAGCTCTGGGGAGGACTGTAGTCAGCACCTAGATGCAGGCTGATCAGAAGCTGAACCCTCAGGCAGCAGCTGGGAAAGTAGGCAGTCAAACCCCTTTCTGAAAGAAACTGGGAGATGGGTGCTTTTTCCTGTTCCCTTTGCACTGAGCCCAGGCATACAGCCACAGGGAGTATTCGTACATCCTTTTAAAAACTGCTTCTTTGTTTGCTATAGTCCTGTGGGATTCATGAACACAAGTACCATTGGTTCTCAGAGCTATGTCATTTCGGGCCATACCTTGAGTAGCAGCCTTAAAAGCTGGGGTGCTAAATGTGATGTCCAAACTCCTCTTGGAGAAGCTGGGAGTTGAGAATTCACTCCCAGTTGTAAAGCGCCATGAGTGTGGTCTTTATGGTGTACGTCTTAGCCATTCCTACCTGTTTCAGTATGGGTGCTTTCTCAGCTGCCTGATGTGTAGGAGTCACTCAACTAGTTTCTGGGTTTTTCTCAGAGGGAATTGATCCATATATAGCTGTATATTCTGTATATTTATGAGAGGAGGAAAATTCAGGAGCCTGCTATATCACCATCTTGGTGACCTCTCCATTTCTTTCTTTACAATGGAGATAATGATAGTACCTATGTTATAGGGTTGTTGTGAGGATTAAACAAGTTAATAAACACACAGCGTTTAGAAATTATTATTATTACTGCATTATTGTTACTACTGCTGTTATTCAGTGTTGTCAAGGTAGGTACTGCCTGAGTACATACTGTGAGTCCAGTCCTGACCAAAGGGCACAGCTTACCAGTAAGTCATGCATGAAGATGTGTCAAGATATGCTTAAGATGATTAAAACTTCCATTTCACATGGTCTGAAGTTTGGTTCATTTTGAGGGGATATAGATGATTCAGCACTGTTCATTGTTTGCCACGCTGGTACACTCATCCTTGTTTAATGCTTTATTGATCAGGAATGTGTGTAGGCACTCTGCTTGGGAGGCCTTCCTGGAGGGTGCCTAGTATTGATGTCTTATTGCCAAGGAAACTGCAGGTTATTTCTTTTCTTCATAGGAGCTGCTTAATAACATCAAGCCACTGATCCATTTACTGTATTTGGACCCCTGGCAATGGTTAATGCTAGAAAGACTATGTAATAAAGTATTTTGCTTAGAGGGCTGGGAGAAAATGAATATTGTCCTTGACAGAGGGAGGCATGGAGCATGGGTAGCTTTTAGACAGACATCTCACTACTGTCCTCACAGCAAGCTCTGGCTGGTTGACCACATGTGTATCATAACCTCCCATTTATTTTCCTTTAGTTTCAAGGACTGTGCCCTTAAACATGTTCTTTTATTATTTGTTTAGATACCTTCCATTTTCAGATATAGTCCATACAATCCTATGAAAAGGAAGTTAATAGGGTGATGGGCTTTATTTCTGCTAATTTTAGAGGAATAGAAAAGAGTCATTTTAGATAAGAGACGAGAAATAATTTTTGGTCTGTAGGTAGAAGAATCACTCAAAAAAGTTGCAAATTCTTTCTGACACCATGACATATAGGGGAAAAAGCTATTCTATTTTCCTTTTTGATTAAAATACAGTGTGGTGTAGGAAACATAGATTTGATTCTGGAAGACTAACACTTACTGCCCTGTGTCCTTGAGTAAGTTATATAAAATCCTTGACTATCTATAAAAACAGGATTGTGAGAGCTACCCTTATGGGCTAGTGTGAGAAATAAATGAAATAAATATTGATATAAGACAATTGAAGCATAGTAGTTATGCCATAAATACTAGTCTCTGTCTATCCATTGGGGATGGTAGAGCTGTGGGTGGTTGACAAGGCAGAGGTATTGGGCTCCAGTCTGAGCCCTCAAGTGAGACTTAGGACAAGGCCTCCTCCCAGCTCTGTGTCAGAAACAGTTTGAGGGCTGTTCACTCCTTTGGAAGGCACCACACTAAGCAGGCTATTGCTTGGTTGATGGCTCTGCCAATAGAAAACCTGATTTGGGGACAAACGGATGGGTTCTCTTTATCTCTTGGTTTTGTATCTGTTCTTAAGGTCTTCCAAAAAACTGCTACGTAAGTAAATGCAAGCGATAAGCGAGGAAGAGTGTGGAAAGAGCATAGTTCTATGGCAAATCTTTATTAAATAACCCATGTGGAAGCATTTTAGTAAACTGTGAAGCATTATACAGACATTAAGTCTAATTTCTGGGGCATTTAGCCTTACGCAGTGCTCCTTTACCAGTGTGCAAGCCACTCCCGCTTAGCTAGATAGAGCCCCTCAGCAAGCACAGTGAGGTAGAAGAGGTCCTGCCCAGCAGGCGTCTGCAGTGATGGGAAGGACAGCCATAACCAGCTACTACAAAGAAGGCCTGCCTCTTGCAGTGTTCAAAAAATAGAAAACCACACGCTCCTACATCAGCAACTCTTTCCCCTGAAAAACGTATACACACAAGACACCACGCACATACACACATGGACATATATGCATACATATCCATGTATGCACACATCCAAACATATAGACACACATACACACACTCGTGTACACAGGCACACATATGCTCAGACATACACTTGCATACACATGCATATACACATGCACACACACTGCTGCCAGGTTAGCAGGGGGAGGAGAGAGTGAGTCACAGCTCTGACTTTCCTTTAGTCTAATGAGAAGATATGGGGTTAGGGGGAGTTTGCTTGGGTAATTTTCTCACCAGTGCAAACTATAGGAAATTAAAGCTAGAAGTGATAGTGACTGGGGCTCTGCAAGGGTAACTGTGAGGACTTAGTCTCAGGATGATTTATTCTTCCTTGTTTCAGTGGTTTTGGAAATAAAAGGCCTTCAGAGGCTTTTTACTAAAAGCCATTTTATACAGGTGGGCACTCTGGAAAAAAGGTGGTTTTGCAGTATTTGAGGGATATAGCCGCGTGCTTGGGGAGAGAGAAAGCACGCATTGCGCAGTGCATGTGATTGGTGCCCTCTTGTAAACAACTGTATCAACTGATCTAACAACACTCATACACATGTTCTGAATCATACCTAAAGAAGCCTATACATATTGCACTACTTGAAATTTGTGATTGAATTTAGGTTCTTGACTCTTTTCCTTCCATCTTTATTTCAGTAAAAGGAAGCTGTACATCTTGAGTGAGTCAGCCTCTCCCCTAAACAATATTATCCTGAGTTAGAATCAACGGATTAGCAATTCATTCTGCATGTGCAAACAAATGGTATATGAAGCAGGTCTTGTGGTTGGAAATGTCTGCTTTCCTTGACTAAGCTTCCCAAGAGTTCTGACAGCCATGCAAGCCACAGTCAAGTAAGATTTCACAGTTGGCAGCAATCAGAAATGTGACTATTTCTCCCTCTTCATTCCCTCCCGCCTTCCTTCCTTTTCTCTCTCTCTCTCTCTGTCCCTCTCAATCACACACACATACACACACACAATTCTGGATAAAAGCGGGGTGACTACCTGATAAGAGCTAACTGGCTATTTGATAGGTGGTACTGGAATCAGTACTATGATCTATCTGCATGGTAGATCAGAGCAGTTGGAGTGGGCAAGCTGAAGCAGGGTCTTTCCCTAATTGGAAGCCTGAGTGGGACGTCAGACATTATTTGGATTTGCTGTTCTGCTTTTGGAGATGAAACAGGCCCATATACAGGTAAATCCCTTAGTGAATATTTGATTCAGCAGTCCTTGACATATCTATCTATCAAGACATAAAATAGAAGATTTTTAAAAACATGTACTCCTCTCTCATCATTTATGCAGCCTTTTGAGACATTTAATCAATGAAGTCATTACATCTTTCTGGGGACTTGCTGGCTATTACATACAGCCTTAACAGGCACCAAAATATCACGAGGTAACTTGGCTCTCTTGACTTCTTTGTACCAGAAATACCACTTTGGTCCTCTCTCTTATCTAATATTAACATATTAGATGAATGCCAGAACTTTATAGGTCAAAGTTCTCAACTAGAAGTAAGGTAAACATGAAATACTTTTAAAATAAAAGGGAATCTTTGTTCTAATCAAGCAACCCTTGATTAAAAACATTCTGGATGTGAGAGGCAACTTGAATTGTAGAACAAATAGAAATAGGAAACTGACAAAGCAACTTTGACTTTAGAACTCTGCTCCTTAAGCCCAGGATCCCCAATAACTCAGTAGTAATTGTCTCCGTTAAACCTTCCTCAACTATCATCGCTGTTGTGTGGGTTTTTTTGTAACATCTTTATTAGAGTATAATTGCTTTACAATGGTGTGTTAGTTTCTGCTGTATAACAAAGTGAATCCGTTATACATATACATATGTCCCCATATCTCTTCCCTCTTGCATCTCCCTCCCTCCCACCCCTCTAGGTGGTCACAAAGCACACTACCAAATGTAAAATAGATAACTAGTGGGAAGCAGCCACATAGCACAGGGAGATCAGCTGTTGCGTTTTTATTAATCGAAATGTTCATTTTTGTTTGGATGCTCTGTTAAATTTTTCTTCATCTGCCTCTATCCTTATTTCATTTTTCTTTGATTTTGAGAATTAAAAAATATAGAAATGTACCAAAATAATATATCAAAGATATGCCTGTACATGTATGATTTTTAATAACTTAATGTATTTTCTTAAATTCCTTTTCTTCATTTATAAAATTAAAGTGTACTTTTTCCTCCCATACCTGCCTTCTCCCACATAGTGATAGCTGCTATGGTAAACTTGGTGTGAATCTTTCCAAGGCCAACGTTTTATATTTTTAGAGTTGTATGCTATCCATAAACAATATAGTGATTATATAAGTTATAAAATGGCAAAGTCTCTCTGCAATGTGCTTTTTTTCATTCAACGTGATGTTTTTCAGATCTGTGCATGTTGGCATGGTATATGTATAATTTTATTCTCGTCAACTGCTTCATCATCTGCAATTTGAATATACCATATTTCATGCATCCATTCCCCTAAGCAAAGTAATTTATGTTGTTACAAATTTTTTTCATTATTGTGAGCACCACTGCTCTAAATACTTTTGTATATCTCTCTGTATGTACATGGGTATAATTTTCCCCAGGGGATGTACCCAAAAGTGGAAATGGTAGGTGATAGAGTACCTACATTTTCAGTTTTACTAGATACTGCTAACTTGTCAACAGTGGTTACACCAATTTACTCTCCTGTCAATACTGTATGCAAACCTGTGTTTTTCTCGTGGTCACTAGTGAATACCATTATAAGTAGTTTTTATTCATTCCAATTAAATGGATGTAACATGATATCAAAATATTATTTATAGTTTCCTGCTTATAAGTGAAGTTGAGTGTTTTTTCAGATATTTATTAGCCATTCTTTTTTTCCTCCTCTGTGAACTGCATATCCATTGCCTTAAAATTTTTTTTTCCCTGTATCAATTCTATCATGTGTGGTGAATGTCGATTTCTCGTCTTTCCCTTGTCTTTTAAACTTATTTATGATGCTATTGTCAGGCTAAAAATCTTTAATGGCATCAAGTTGATTAATCTTTTTGTGTGCTGCACTTTTAGTGACTTGACTAAAAAATATTTTCCAGTTCCAAGGACACAGAGGCTTTTCCTATATTTCTTTCTTATAGTTTAAAATTTTTTCTAATTTAGGTCTTTACACAGTCTGGAATTTACTTTTGTCTTTGATGTGAGGGATCCTGTTTCATTGTTTTCTATAAGGAGAGTGTATGAGAGTACTCTCACAACACCGTCTGTAAAGTCAACTTTATCTTATGGCAATGTACTCTGGAAACACTTGGATGTAGTTCTGGACTATCAAAGCTAATCCTGTCAAGCCTTATATCTGTGTAGATACTTGTCAGCACTAAAGCCCACAGCTTTCAGAACACCACCATCTGGAGTTCTCCTAACTTGACCTTATCTCCAATTCGTTACTGCGTTCTCAAATCTTTCCAGTGTGCTCTGTAGAACGTCTTGTTCTCTGAAGATTTTCTTTCCCTCTTGATCACTGAAAACTGCCCCAAACCTGTGGGCACTGCCTCTCAGAATTACTCCGTGCCCTAGTTAATTCATTTTCCTATTCTCCAAGGGAATATTTCACTCCTTTTCTCTCCTCAAACATCATATACCCCTTTATCACCTTACTCTTAGATCATGATTGCCACCTACTTTATTGATAAAATCAAAGGAATCAAAAGAAAACTTCATTTTTCCACCACCAAAGCTCTATGACGACCCACATAGTCTTCCTTCCTTTCTAACATGAGTGAACTGTTTCCCCTGAAAGGTAACCCCTTCACTTGTACACCAAAGCCATGTCCTCTTGCCTATTTAAGACATGGCACCTACAACTGCCCTTCAATCTTTTGTATCGTTAACTTCCCTCTCTCTTCTGGATCATTCCCAACAGTATATAAATATGCTGTAGTAAATGTCATAAAACTTTCCTAGGCTCCGTGTCTCCCTCCTGCAACTCCCTAGTCTCTGCTATTCTTTTATAGTAAATCTCTTGGAAAGAGTTGTCTGTGCTCAATGTCTCTACCACCCTGCAGGCATTCACTCATCTTCCTATGCCAGTCACAACATTGTCCCCAAAGTCTACTGAGATTATACTTAACAATGTTACCAGTCTTGCCAAATCTAATAGCCAACTTTTATTGCTCATTTTATTTCAGCACTTAACAGAAATATTCACTCCCTTCTTGTTGAAGACATTTTTTTAAATTTGGTTTCTAAGACATCAAACTATTTTTTTCTCATTTTTCACTGACTTTTAATTCTCAATTACCTGTAACGGATTCACTTCTTATTCATGAGCTCTAACTATTGAATGTTCTCTAGGCTCAGTCCTTGGCCCTCTTCCCTCTCTCTCTTTTTAAATTGAAGATATCATGCTTCTCATATGTATTTGGTTTGGAATCTGCTAGAGTTCCATTTGGGGCAAGGCTGCAAGAAGAGTCCTAGAAATTGTTTTCTGAGTATCAGAAGGTCTACATTATTCATATAGTTTTGGGTCAATTAACATAAGGCTGGTGATTTTATTTACATTGCAAGCAAAATTTTTCATATTTTCTAATAAATATATTTTATAGAAAAAATTAATGATATTATATACTCCATGTGCAGTCCAATTAAGATGAAAGGTTAAATTTCTGGGAGATTAGATATTCTTGGAAATTTTTTCTTTCCCAGTAACTAAGAGGCAGAGCATGATGAGATTTAAATGAGACCTTTCCTCAATTAAATAGTTTCCCATAGTGCTCTTTGTTCATTGATTGTGGTCCCAGGATGTTAATATTCTCTGCCTTATTTTCCTTATCTTTCTGAGAAGAATAATAGCCAGTGTAATATTTTGAGAATTTATAGGGCTCAGCAAAATTCTTTCCTTCTAAGGTTTATTCTCAAAAAAAAAAAAAACCATTGTGACCAAAAATGTTTCATTTTAATGAATTGAAAATTTTTGTTTATAATTTTTATTTCCTTCCTGTCCACACTTACTTTGTTGGTGATTTTTATCCAGTTCAATGACTTTATATATCATTTACATCTTGAGGACTCCCACATTTATAATCCTAATGTTGACCTCTCCCCTAATTCTATGCTCATATACTCAGTTACCTTTTTGGCATTTGAATACCTAATAGGAAGCTCAAACTTAACATATTTAAGAACTCTTAAATTATACCCCTATCCTACCTGCTCTTTCCTACTTTTTCATCTCATTAAAGGCATCTCAATTCACCTTGTTGCTGAGATCAAAACTGCAAATAATATTCACTTTTGTCCCTGCCATAGTACCTATCCATTCCACTGGACCGTCCTAAGCTTTACCTTCAAAACGTATTCCGAATCCACCTACTTTTAACCAACTCCACTGTTGCCATCCAAGTCCAAGCTAACTTCATCTCTTGCCCCCTAATTTCCCCTTCTTGCCACTATCTACTCAATTTACACAGCAGCCAGAATAATCTTTTAAAAGCACAAATAACAATCTGTTAACCTTTACCTAAAGCCCACCCATGTCATCCCACAGTACTCAAAGATTTTACTAAGGAATTTGAATTTGGATTTTCTTTTAAGACATCACATGCCAAGCCCTGCTAATATCTCTGACTTTCTTTCCTTCCACTCACAACTTTGCTTACCTGCTCCAGCCATACTGGTCTTCCAGCTGCTCCTCAAACATGCCAACTTCATTTCCCCCTCAGTACAGGTTTGTTTTCCATCCCCTCTTCCTGTCACACTCCTCCTCCAGATCTTACAAGTCTTCATTCAGGTATCCGATTAAATGTGACCATTTCAACCTGATCATTACTCTCCATCCCGATACCACGGGCCTTTTTCACAGCGTTATAATTACCTGAACATATAGTGTGGATTTGTGTTGTCTTAATTTTCTATGTCTACTATAGGGAAGAAACTTGATATATTTTGTTCATTACCGTATTCCCAACACCTAGGAGAGTGCATGACACATTTAGGTACATGTGGCAATTAGGTGGATCAATGAGTGTGGAAATTTTAAAATGTAACTCAAAAATATTTGACACTTCTCCTATTTAGAGTGTGGGGTCCATGTCCCCTCTTCTTGAATCTGGACTAATGGAATATGGCAGAAGTGATGCTGTGCTAGTTTTTCAGCTCAGGCCTTTAGAGAATGGAAGCTTATATTTCCTATATTTTGGGGTATTCACAGAACCCAAAAACCATTCTGTAAGAAAACAAACAGTCATATGGAGAAATCATGTACAGTTGTTCTTATAATAGTCCTACCTGAGGTTCCAATCGATAGCCCGTATCAACTTCCAGATATGTGAGTGAGCAAGCCTTCAGATGATTCTAGCCCCCAGCCATTGAATAGCCCTTACCCTTCAAACTCTCAGCTGGTGCTACATAGATAAAATGTAACCTTTCCAAGTGTGGCCAAAATTGTAAGTTTGTGAGCAAAATAAATGACTGTTCTTATACTAAATCACTTAGTATTGTGATGTAGCAATAAATATCTGGAAAATGAACAAATTAACATAAATTTTGGTATTACTATAGGATTATTGTTGAACAAGTGGCATCTATTGCCTATTATCAGGAGTAGAAATATGAATGCTTCTGTCCCCTGCACAATGGTATCAGAATTGTCAAGGAGAACAATGCAGTCAAGCTCTGGCTGGAACAACACTGTATTCACATAGAGAAGAGAGAGCAACGGGCATTGGTCCTCCATGGCCAGTGAGTCCCTCTCAGCAACTTCAAAAGGGCAGTTGGCCTGTATGTTCCACTCTTGTGATGCAGCAGAAGGACCCTACCCTCTCCCTGCTGGGGACAGATGATATAGAGTGGGGTGGGCCAGGTGCCATGTGACACACATGCTTAAGCAAAACAAAGGAGCATATACTGAGTCTGAAACTGGGAAAGATATTCTAACCCAAGGTGACAATTCCAGCATAGTTTATGAGGACTCTATCTTTTGGTAAGAAAGTGTTCTGGACCCAAGGTCTATTCTTACGTGGTTGAGTAGGGGTTGAATTACTGCATGTATAAGGCTGCCTTTCCCTACAATTATTTATGTGGATATTTTACTTGTGACTTTGCATAAGTGCAACTGGTCTATATATTCCTTTGCTTTTAAGACTGTGATGGAGTGGGTGTGGTAGACCAATGCTGCCACTCATAGCAGTAACAAAATCCAGAAAAAAATTTAAAATAGATATCTGTCTGAAGCCATCAGAGACTTGCCAAAGTCAAAACAACAATAACAACAAAAACAAAACTAGTATGACTAAGATTTTGAGAAGGGAACCATGGAGAAATAGTCAATATTTTCCATGCTGTTGAGGTATTTTTATCCTTTTGAGGTATTTTCTGATTCTTGGCCTGGAGTGAGAAACTGAGAATCAGACAGAGGACCTGCTGGTGAAAGGTGGAAACGTCAACAGAGCTTTTGGCAACTTCATGGAGCCAAGGAAATAAAAGTTAGAAGCCAAAGTAGCCAGGATATGAGGGTCCCGTTTTCTGAATGAAAAAAAGCACAAAGAAGTGACTCTGAGACTGGGAGTTTCTTCCCATGAGGTATTTGCTGAATTCTTAAGCTGCAGAGCACAAGAAACAAGAAGCCAAACAGCAAAACTCTGAAAAATATGCCAAAGTTTTAAGACTCATCATGTCAAGGAGACAAAAATTAGAGTTCAAGACACACCAAAAAGGAACTAACTAGACTGGTTTAATGATAGATTGGACAAAACAAAAGAGAAGATTAGTAAACTGGAAGATAGGTCAGTAAAAAATATCCAGAATGAAACATGGAGAGCCAAATGGATGAAAAATACAGAAAAGAGTGTAAGTCATATGAGGCATACTGACAAATCTAACATATATTGAACATATAAGAGTTCTAAAAGAGAAGTGAAAGACAATGAGGCAGAAGAAATATTTAAAGAGATAATTGCTAAGTTTTTTATATGTTAATAAAACACATCAAGAAACAGTTGCAAGAAGTTCTACAAATCTAAGTGGGAAAATATAAAGAAACCTACATTTAGGCAATCATAGTCAAACTGGTAAAAACCAAAAATAAAGGAAAATTATTTTAGAGCAGCTGAAAGAAAAATGACCTTCAAAGAAGCAACAATAAGTTGACAGTGGACATAAAAATGATGAAAAATGATATGCTATGCAAAGAAAAACTAAAAAGTTAATGTGACTATAATACCAGCTAAAATAGGAGTTTTAATATTTTAAAGTATTTAAAGTATAGTTGGCCCTCCATATTCACTGGTTCCCCATCTGCAGAGTCAACCAATGGCCAATTGTGTATTATGTTCAGTATCTGCCGTTTGTTGAATCTGCGAATGCAGAATCCTTCAGATATGGAGGGCCAACTATGCGCCTTGAGCATCTGCAGATTTTGGTAGCCATGGGTCTTGGAACCAATCTTTTGCAGATACCAAGAGATTATTATATACATACTTCTTGCAAAAAGCATAGAGCTCAGAAAATCTTTGTTCTTTTATTGGATTACTTAGTCCTTTCAAGTATATTGTAATCAGTGATATATGGGGGTTAATATTTACCATCTTAGAATTGTTTACTATTTTTTCCTGTTTTTTAAAAATTAAAGTATAGTTGATTTACGCTGTTGTGTTAGTTTCTGTTGTAAAGTGATATATATATATTCTTTTTCATATTCTTTTCCATTATGGTTTATTACAGGATACTGAATATAGTTCCCTGTGCTCTACAATAGGACACTGTTATTTATCCATGACTGTTTTAACTTCTTTTTCTCTCCTTCTTGTCTGTTTATTGAGTGTTTTCATTAGTTCGTTTTACTCTTATTAGCTTACAAGTTACACATTATTTCAGTGCTTACACTAGAAATACATGTATCTACAACAAACATGCTTGACTTTCTAAAACTAAACTAATAAAATTCTAATTTGTTAGGCACCTACTAATAACTCTAAAATATATAAGGCACAAAATATAGAAATAAAAAAATGTAAAAATCCCCAATCATAGTAGGAAACTTTAATACACTTCCCTCAATAACAAAGTATAGCTAAACATATAGGATATTCATGGCACTATTCAAGTCCAAACTGAAAACAAAATGAAAATATAGGTCTATCAACAGCAGAATGGAAAAATTATAAATTTATAGATGGAATGTTATACAGTAATTGGAATGAATGAACTGCTACATGCAACACAGATCAAGCTTACAGACAGAATATTAAGTAAAGGAAGCCAAAAACAAAAGATGACATATTGTATGATTCAATTTGATTTAAAAGTCAAAAACAGGTAAGCTCATCTATGGTGAGAAGATTCACAATAGTTATTATCTTTGGGGAAGAAAGTGACTGAGAGGATATAGTGACTGAGAGGATATATAATACGAGTGTCTGTGATGCTGATAGTTCTCGATCTGGATTTATATTGTAGAAAGTAAAGACACTGTCAGCCAAGTGTTGACATCTCCATGTTTATCTTTTATGCTGGCATCTCTGTGGCAGCATTCTATTAGCATTCTGTCCAGCATTTTGAGATGATAATAAATAACTGGGGAGGGGCTCAGTGAGGTGGGTGGAGAAGAAAGTCACAGTGTGGAAATGCAAGATGATACACACCATGGCAGTGATTTTCAAATTATACAGTCTGCACCTGAGGAATTTATTGAACGTGCAGATTCCTGGGAACTACCCCTAGAGATCATGATTCAGTAAGTCTGGACTAATATCCAGGAATGAGCATTTTTACAAACACTCCAGATAACTCTGACACAAGTGGTTTAAAGACCAGTCTTTGAGGTGATCCTTGGTAGAGGGAACACTTAGGTTACAAAAGTATAGAATCCCAACATAAAATATTACAAAAACCTTGAAGTCATTCACTTTGGGCTACAGCCTGGATCATACAGCATGTGTTCTGATAGATTCCCTACAGGGTGTCTTTAAGCTCAACCTCTTCTGACTACTTTGGGAAGCAAATCATAACCTCAGTGACAAGCTTTTTGAAGACATGTTATTATTAGAAGAAAAATCTTGAATCTGCTGCAATTAAAAAATGAAAATCATTTCAAACTTTGGTTTTTCACTTCTGATAATAAATTATTTGCTATATACAACAAAATTGATCACAACACAAGCTTGTCATGATACTGTGGTTGATGATCCCTGATGTATTCATTAATGTAAGATGGGACTCACAATAAGGTTTGAAGAGAATGGCTCATTTTTCAGGGAAGTTGAAAATCTCTAGACACTATTATTGATTAAAAAAACCCCGCTCTAAAGCCAAGATCTTTTTGCAACTCCATTTTAGAGATGGGGTCACCAAACACTAACAGAAACTGTGACCATCCCAAGGATACACAGTGATGGGGTAAGCATTATAGTACTGATCTTCTCTTACCTGTATGAGGATTTTTGTGACATTTGGATTATTTTATTCAACATTCTCTTCTGCTTCCAGCAATTCTCATTTTACCTGAGTCCCTGTTATTTATTTGGTTAATAATGTTACATTTGCATATATAACAAATTTATATGAAAACTTTCAATGAACACTTTCAATACAGAAAAAAACACAAACTAAGGATAAAAAAAATCACCGAAAAATGGCTGCAATTTTTAACCCAAGTAAAATACTTCATGTTTGAATTCAAGGGATATTTGATCCAAGTGTACATGCATTTACCTAACATAAATGCTAGCATTCTATGTATGATCTTCAGACACCTGTTCTAAAAAAAAAAAAAATGAAAAGTAAAAGTTCTTACCACTAAAAAGTGACTAGAGGTCACCTTACCTAAAAGAAGTTTTCAGATGTTTGTGCAGTTATAGGGAAAACATTTGCAAGCCTGAAATAGCACTGTTCACCTTTTCAAATAGTGTACTATTAATATTCCTTAGTAATCCTCTTTTGATGTTTAAAATTCACTCTTATCTATTCAAGCATACTTGTTTAGTAGTGGATGAAAAATCAGGGTGTAAAATTGTTTAGGAAACTGCAGAGTTTCTGAAAGATTTATTCCAAACATCTGCACTAGCATTAGCCGACTGGCTGTTCACAATTATACTTTCAGGTCCTCACTCACGGGTGCCTGGCTAACATCTCTGGGAGTCAGCCCACTCATCTGTTTTTTTTTTTTTTTTTACGTTTTTATTGGAGTATAATTGCTTTACAATTGTATGTTAGTTTCTGCTTTATAACAAAGTAAATCAGTTATACATATACATATATCCCCATATCTCTTCCCTCTTGTGTCTCCCTCCCTCCCACCCTTCTAGCTGGTCACAAAGCACCGAGCTGATCTCCCTGTGCTATGCGACTGCTTCCCACTAGCTAGCTATTTTACATTTGGTAGTGTATATGTGTCCATATATACACTACCACTCTCTGACTTTGTCCCAGCTTACCCTTTCCCCTCCCCATGTCCTCAAGTCCATTCTCTAGTAGTTCTGCGTCTTTACTCCCATCTTGCCCCTAGGTTCTTCATGACCATTTTTTTTTAAGATTCCATATACATGTGTTAGCATACGGTATTTGTTTATCTTTGACTTACTTCACTCTGTATGACAGACTCTAGGTCCATCCACCTCACTACAAATAACTCAGTTTCATTTCTTTTTATGGCTGAGTAATATTCCATTGTATATATGTGCCACATCTCCTTTATCCATTCATCTGTTAATGGGACACTTAGGTTGCTTCCATGTCCTGGCTGTTGTAAATAGAGCTGCAATGAACATTTTGGTACATGACTCTTTTTGAATTATGGTTTTCTCAGGGTATATGCCCACTAGTGGGATGGCTGGGTCATATGGTAGTTCTATTTTTAGTTTTTTAAGGAACCTCCATACTGTTCTCCATAGTGGCTGTATCAATTTACATTCCCACCAACAGTGTAGGAGGGTTCCCTTTTCTCCACACCCTCTCCAGCATTTATTGTTGTTTCATCTCAGTTTTTAATCAGCAACTCCACCCCCGACAGGTGAGTCTTGTTCACCCTGATCAAATAATTTAATTCAGATTAAATAGCAAATAACAAAGAGAGGCTGAATCAGGAAGGTGTTATCATAGCAGAGTCTCATTCCAGATATAACCATAATCTGTGTCTTCATCACTCTGTGTATGTTTGTGTGTTGTTACCCACAAGGAAGAGCACAGGCTGGGAAGAGGGAGCGGGGACCTTTCTTGGTGGGTGGAGCATTATATGCAGAGGAAGCAAAGTGGGAAGTAGATGTCTTCAGAAATTAATAGGGAGTGTTGAAGAGGAATTTAACGTTTTCTTTCTGATCATTTTAAATCAGGTAGATGGGGGTGTCACTTTTTTCAGGTAAATGAGCTTGAGCTAACCAGGCTGCAGCAAGCAAATGGGAACTCCAGTGAGCATTTATTCTTAATCACTTGAGAAATGTAAATGTTCCCCTTAAATTAGCGTAAGGAAGACTTAAGTTAAATTTAGCAGTAATCGATAAGAACAGTGGAAAATTAGTCAAAAAGTTACCAGACTGTACCTAAGCGCTCTACATTTTAAAATCTTGTTTTAGTTTGTATGTGTGCTAAAATGTCTATTTTGAAGGTTTGATGATTTCTGTTTTTATTTCAGTAACTAATAGAGAGATATAAATGTAAATATCCAAACACAATTTAGAAAAAGAAAAAGGAAAAGTCGATGGACTGTGTGTTTTTAGTACATACCAACCTAGGTTTGATCCACATCAGAATTGACTCAGGAAAATCAGATATAAAGCTGACAATAATTATAAGAAGGGGATCAATAAGGGAAAAATAGTTCATTCACCATGAGATCAAGGAACAAAGAATATAATGTATTTCAAATTAATCCTCAAAGAATTCTTAGTTATGTCATAGGAATAAAGAAATTTTTTGTCCCAACACTTTTAACAAATAGATAAATTGGACATATCTATGCAAGGTTAGGCCCTCCTATGGTAAATCAAAAATAGCCATATGGGGATTGGCTTCAACCCCCAAATTTAAGTCACTAAAACCTCAGAATGTAGCCCTCTCATTGGCAGCATTGAACAGCCACTATTAAGTGACAGTGTGTCGGCTAAAGAGACCTCCATAAAGGACCATGTGCAAGAGAAAGCAGCAGGAGGAATCAAGTGCTATATTTATTAACATCGAATGAATGCAAAACTCAAACCTGAAGGTTTATCAGAAAGGCTAAAGGGAAGCAAAGATAAGGAAACACAGAGAGAGTAGCCCCTGGGCTCTTCTCCCAGCAAAGCCCTCACAGAATTCATGCTTGAAAATGGCAAGTTAAATTCATAGGCTATTATTACTGGACAGATAAGACTTACCAAATGTACATGCTTTTCTCCATTGTCTTATAAATCACAGAGGATGCACACACGTTTTCTAAGTACTAATGAAAGCTAGAGATATCCTCTCAGCTGTCAAGTAAAATCTAAGAAAAGGCAAGTCACCAACCATTTAGATCTCTCTCAAATTTCTGAATCAAAAATGGAAACCTATTCCTTATTAAATGTTTGCTTTATTTTGTGTGTGTGTTGGCAAAAGATAGGTATAGGGTCATCATCTCTGGTAGACTCTGTGGTTAGAGAAGGAATCTCATCCCAGCTCTTCCTTTGTGAACTGTGTGAACTTAGGCAAGTCACTACCCTGTTGTCTGACTCGCCCAATCCCAATGGTTCCTCCTTTCTGCCTCTCAAGAATTCTGCTAAGATAGCATAGGATCATTAATAAATTTTTTAAACTTAAAGGTATTATACAAATGACATGTCTAACCTAACCTTTGTCTGACCAGCCAAACAGAAACCGAGAAGTTAGGAAATTGGAAATTCCCTCCCCAGGCTGAGCTAATGAGGAAGGCTGCCTCATATGAGAAAACACCCACTAGTCATCTGACAGAGGTTTGCCCGCAGGTGGCCTGTGGTGAGACCTTGCCGAGCCTCATCTGAACCCCTTTCCATGGCTCAGCTCAGTTATCTGCTTCTGAAAAAAAAAGAAGGCAAGGTCCTTGGTAATGTGAGAGAGGACAGTGGTATAGCAAGTTAAGTGCCAGGGCTGGCATGTGCATAGCACTGGACAGTGATAAAAATCCACCTTCACAACAGCATCAACTGCCTGTGAATTATAGACCAGAAACAAAGAGAGTCATTGACCAGTGATGGCCTTTGTTTCCAGTAAGTAGTAAAAATCAGGAAAAGAGAGAGAGCCGTAGGTGGAAAGAATATTCAATGTCCCGCTGAGTCTTTAAGTCAGGGGAGAATGGGAATGAGAGTTTTCCCAGAATGTCAGGCATGTAATGTGTGCACTAAAGCTCACTTAAGCCCAAGTGAAGGATTTAATAATCTATGTCATGGCTCCTAGCCATGGCTCTGGATAATAGAGAGCTAAGTGCCTTCCATACATGGCAGGCTCTTCTAACTCAACAAGGGGAGGAGACTTCAAACTGAGAGACAAAATAAATGAGTGTTAGAGTGCTTCCTTATAAGAGCTCTTAGTTCTCATTTGGCCCCATGTGAAGGTTCTGCTCTAGGACAGACTTGAATAAAGATAGACCAGCCAGCCAATCCCATTACCAAGGATTAGAAAGGTCAAATGAATGAAGATGACTGCTTTGGGTAAGTGAATGAGGATCAAGAACATGACCTTGCAACCTGTAAAGGAAGAAGGAGACACCCAATTCTAAGAGAGACAATCCAAAGGGAGACCCGAGGTCGTCCTGCAGCATGGAGAGATGGGCACTGTTTGGGGTTCTCCATGTAAGCTTAGATTGGTGGGCTCTCTCTGAATGTATTTCAGTCTCTATGGGAGGAAAAAGTCCTCCTCAACCTCAGTAACAAAGTATCTCCACCAATGAACTGGGCCTTGTTATGTGGAAGACACTTTCTCTAGGTCCTGAGGTCCTCTCTAGTAGAAACCCATTACACAGACCTGAAGGAGTCCTGGACTGAAGAGTAGGTTGTAGGACCTCAGTCCTGGCTCTTCAACACATTGGGTAAGTCACACAATCCCTCACTTGCCTTTCCTTTCCTCCGTTTGGAACGGAAACATGTGCTATCTTTTACTTATAATCTCTCAGGGAATCTAGCCCATTAACTGGTGCTCATTAAATGCTTGTTGATTGACTAAAGGTTTACTTGAGAGGGACATGTGGAGAAGCATCTTTCAGTTGGAAAAGCATGACTGACATCTACTCATCAAGCTTTGCAATATGGTGACTATGTGTTCCCCATCCTCATCACATTGCTCACATGTTCTTTTTATCAAGATTCTCCTGATCACCAGTGACATCTTTCTCCTCTTAGACTCCAGGCAATAGACAGATAGACCTCTAAGGCACGCATCCATGACACCTATGTGACTGAATGTCAATACCCTTCTCCTTTTTAATTCCTGGAAGTGACTTTATGAGCCCTGGGCTCACAGGCTGCTACTCTGAAGGTGGCCACTTTCATTCTGCTCCTCTTTCACTATCATTTCTGTTCAGGATCATTTTTCTGTTTCAGCTGTCATCTTGATGAAGTGGAGCAAAAGCAGTTCATCTTCCCGAGGATTCAGATCAAATTTCCAGAGAGAAAAAGCCAGGACAAAGGGCACTTGGATAAGTATGTACCTGTTTACATTAAAAATCAACTTCTCACTAGGCTTAAGGTGAAGGAGGTGACACCCCCTGCATCCCACATATCCCCCAGGGGCAGAGGCGGGACTCACAGCCTTATAACAGATCTTCCAGAGACACACCTCCATAAATCCTTCTTTTCTTCACTCTGACAACTGTTCTTATAATTGGTTTGGCTGATGTAATATGTGTGCATTTGTGATCTAGCTTTGGAAATTCTCATCTATTTTATTTCTGAGTCTTGGTTCAAACTAATTTCAACATCCTGTTAGGCAATGGTAATAATGCTACATTATCTGATATTCATCATTGTGTCTGCATTAAGGATGTTGTTGAAGAAGATGTACGTTATATTGAACATGGTGAGAACTCATGGAAGATGGTTCTATCTAGTGTTATTATTAGAATAATTCTACTTTTCTGTAGCACTTGGCTTGATTTTATCTTGACACTGCAAATCGTGTAGTTGATCGTACATTCTTTTCTGTGTAATATTCAGAGCCTAATTTGTATCTTGCTGATAGCACAGGTATAGGACTCTATGTTGTAAAAGATTGTATAACCTGGGCTTCCCTGGTGGTGCAGTGGTTAAGAATCCGCCTGCCAATGCAGGGGACACGGGTTCAAGCCTTGGTCCAGGAAGATCCCACATGCCGCGGAGCAACTAAGCCCGTGTGCCACAACTACTGAGCCTGCATGCCTAGAGCCCCATGCTCCGCAACAAGAGAAGCCACCGCGATGAGAAGCCTGCGCACCGCAACAGAGAGTAGCCTCCACTCACTGCAACTAGAGAAAGCCCGTGCGCAGCAACAAAGACCCAACGCAGCCAAAAATAAATAAAAATAACATTCATTAATTAAAAATAAAAGATTGTATAACCTTATACCTGACACCATTTTCATTTCATTCCTGCCTTACTTGGATTTTTCTGTTTGATCTCTAAAAGGCAATGCGGTATAATCTGGAGAGCTCAACCTTTGGAGTAGGACAGATGTTAGTTTATATTCTGGCTTCAGCATTGCTGTGTGACCTTTTCATTTCCTCTCTAAGACTCATTTTCTTTATCTGGAAAATTATGATAAAAATAGTACCTATTCCTCATTATAGGTATTGTGAGAATAATACATACAAAGCATGTAGCACAGTGATTGGCACATAATCGCATATATGTTCAAGAACTAGAAGCTACCATGATCACAACATATGTTTATCTTCCTGTTCCTTAAAACCTTTCAGGCTGTCCTAAGTGCAAGCCTCTATCCTGATTCCAAATCTACTAAGCCTTTCACGACATCACACATCTTCACTGTGACTCACATTTCCAAAATTCTTCACTTTAGTCTTCAGCAACTGCATGAATCACAGGTTAAAAAAAATCCAAATATTCAGGGACATGAATACCTTATTAAATGCCAATCATTTTCCCACTAAACTCTATACAGCATCAAAATCTCAAAGTAGATTGAGAAAACCTATTGAACTGTATTCTCACGCAGTTGCTTCATAGCCTCTGGTTGTTTCCCAAACACCCTGCTCACCAAATCACCCTCCCCTTCTCTGCTTTCAGGTAGACCTCAACTTTGTCCACCGCTCCCCCTTACCCTCTATATGTAATCCATCACTCATCCTAGCAAATTTCACTTGACTGCCTACTGGTCCTCTCCACTCACTCTGGATTCCTGTAACAACCATCTACGTGACCTACCCACTCCCCCCACTCACCTGCTCATCCTCAGCTCTCCTGCGTATCATAACCAAATGCAAGATAAGGTGCATTTCTTTTCTTTTGTAACATTTAAACAATGAAGCCTTGGTGGTTCTCTGTTAGCCTACTTTTCAGAAAATAGATGCCAGTCTCCCTTTCTTTCAGTCAACTCAACTCAAGAAGGGAAAAGGATACCTTGTCCTTCCCCACACAAAAGTACTCATAGCTCCTCTGTTAGCACCGCACCCCGCCGTAATACAATGTCTCTCCTCCTTTCTCAACTTCTTACCATATTGATGTACTGTGAGGTGGCTGCCACTACTGCTGACTCACTGGCTAGTCTCATTAAAGATTCGTGTAGTAGTTTTTATCCTCAGTCTGGGACCTTAACTCCAATTCTGAGACGACAGCAGATGTCCCTATGGACATTTTGTTATGCATAAAAGTACACCTTGGACCTATCATCAAACATATTTAATAATGACTTTGATAAGCCTTAAATAGCTTACAATCAAAATGTCGTGTTGTCAGACATAGAAAACAAACTTATGGTTACCAAAGGGGAAAGGGAGGTGCGGTAGGGATAAATTAGGAGGTTGGGATTAACAGATACACACTACTATACATGAAATAGATAAACAACAAGGATTTACTGCATAGCACAGGGAACTCTATTCACTATCTTGTAGTAACCTATAATGGAAAACAATCTGAAAAAAAAAATCTATGCAACAGTCACTTTGCTGTACACCTGGAACTAACACAATATTGTAAACCAACTATACTTCAGCCACAAAACAATTTTCTTTTTTTAATGTTGGATGGTCCCTGGCTAGCATGAGAACCATCCTTTTCGTTCTGTCACTGAGTGGTGCTGGGCTATGGTATAAAGAACAGAGGGTCTTTGGGCCCTGGTATGTGAGTCAGACCAACACAGAACCTCAGAAGTAGTGTGAAGTAAAGAATTGGCAGCTTTAGCTGGTAACTGTCTAACTGTCTTACTCACCAGATAACTACTTGGCACTTTCACTTTGCTCTAGCGGACATCACCTAAGAGCAGTTCCTGGCTGACTGCCCTGTGGTCTGTTTTCGTTTCCTGGGATATGGTGACAGCCAGCTACACCACAATTAAAGTTTCATGCCATAGCAAATAAACAAATAGAGCAAGTATGATGAGGCAAAACAAGGCACCGCCTAGCAGATGTGAATGCAGTAGCGTGAGAAAAAAAATGCCTTGCTTATTTATTCTGTTGCTACTTCCAAGAGCATCCATTGCCGTAGCAACACATTAAGCCTCCTTTCCTACATCTTTAGTCAACATAATGTGGCGTAACCAGCATCAAGAATTGAAACTCACAGGAGATATTAACAATAACATTGCATTTAACAAGACACCATAATAAACAGATCCACCTCCTAAATTTACCTAGTACAGCATCTGTTGCCAGGAAGTGCAAAATGCCTTTTAGAGTCTGTTCTCATTTCTGCTGATCTCACTGTGGGGAATGTAACATTCAAGTATCAGCTTCCTTTGCAGGACACTGAAAGATCATCTGCCCAGTAAGTTGTGGACGGAATCAGGATAACAAAGCTAGGTTCTTCTTCTCTCTGTTAGTCAAGCATCCTTCATCAATCCTCATTCCCTTTGCTGAGGAATTAATCTATCTCCCCCCGAAACTGAATCAAAAGACGAGTGAAATCTCCTGGAGCTATGTGTTCTAATACAGTAGCTACTACTCATGTGTGGCCTTTGTGCACTTGAAATATGGCTGAACCCAATTGAGATATGCTGTAAATACAAAATACACACCAAATTCCAAGTATTTAGCACAGAAAAAAAAAGTAAAATATCTCATTAACAAGTGTTTATGTTGATCGCCTATTAAAATGATAACATGTTGAATACATTGGGTTTCTTATTTTTTAAATGTGCCTACTAGAAAATGTAAAATACCACGCATAGCTCGCATTTGTGGCTCACAATCCATTTCTATTGGGCAGCAGTGCTCTGGGGCTGAAAGCAGTCACCCACTTAGGAGTGATGACTCACCTCCTCCTCCGCTTCTCCCTGGAGAGCTCTTCTTCTCACTCTCTCCTCCACGTTCCTTCTCCTCTCTGCTTCCTTGTTATTTATTTTGATCCTTGTTGCTATGTTTTTCGCTTCTTTTTTCTCTTTCTCTCCCTGAGATTTGGAATAAAGAGAAAGGAGAAGGTGGTGAGAGAGAGAGACAGAGAAAGAAGGATGATGAAGTGGGAAGTGGGCCGTGGTTCAGTGTCTCAATTCTGTGTATAGATGTCCATCCATCTTCAAAGTTGGCTCTAGAGAGAACTGAAAAGGAGACCACCACGATTTCCAGCAACTCCTCTCCTCATTCTCAGAGGGAAACGTCTCTAACCACCACATTTCCCTAAGAAGACATATGCTACTTTTACAGATCCCCCTCTCTACTGCCACCTGAATTTGCCCCCCAGGGCAAGTGACGGATTTGACTGTAAGACTGGGAACAACCTGACAATCACTGGACCACAATACTTTAAGTCTCAGGCAGTGGATCTTGTCACCACCTGGATCATTCTCTCTCTTGAGTTCTTAGACCTCTGTTTTAGGCTGAATAATGCCTCCCCCCCACCACCCGGTCCAAATCCTAAAGATGCGATTAAGGAACTAGAGCTAGGAAGATTATCTTGGTTTATCCGGGTGTGCCGCATGTAATCACAAGGCTTTTTCTAAGAGGTTCAAAGTCAGAGAGAAGGCAAGATGATGATGGTAGCAGAGGGAGATATGGGGCCAAGGAATGTGGGTGGCCTCTAGAAGCTGGGAAAAAAAACATGGAAATGGATTCCATCCTAGAGTCTCCAGAAGGAACCAGCCCTGCTAACACCTTGATGTGAGACTTCTAACTTCCAGAACTGTAAGATAAGAAATCTGTATTGTTTTAAGCCACAGAGTTTGTGGTGATTTGTGACAGTGGCTGTAGGAAACTAACACAACCTCCAGGAGCCCAGATGCAGCTGATTCTTTTAGGCGGGCCCTAACTGGTGGGGCCAGTCTAGCTTCAGCTCCACTATCTGAACTAAAGTATGCAAATCAAGGCTGTGAGTCTTCTAAGGGTTCTATGGAAGGAAGCCCCATTGCATTCTCCAACTCTGGCCATTCTGGAAAGCCCTAAGAAAGCTCATTCTTTTCCCTACTTCACCCAGTTCTCTGTTTATTCACCATCTGTCAGAACTCTGAAGGCAGAGGTAGACGGCGGCACACAAGAAGGGACGCTTACTCTAGACCCTAACATCCTGTTTACACTTGCTCTCAGACCTAAGAGCTCAACAACTAAAGGCTCCAGTTTCAGTGCTGCTTCCAGGCTTCCCTCCTCAACTGCCTCAACCCTACTTTCACTCGCCCCATGATTCAGCCCCATAACAATACTGCCTGCATTTATGTTATGCCATCTAGGCACCCTGCTTTACAGCAAACATCATGGTGGTGTTCTAAAATGTACATAGCGTGTTGCATTTGCACCAAGGAAACACTTTCAGAGAGGAGAAGTTCTACATATATGAAATGGGTAAGGTGCAAAAGTATCTCTGGCTATGCTAGAAAATGAATGGTTCAGACTATAAATGCATCTCATTCTGTTAAAATTTTATTTGCTCATGATTACAGTGTTTTATCACCTGTGTTGTTACTTGACCGATTTACAGCTGCTTGATAAATAAAAATACACATATAGTGCTTTGCAACTTATAGAGTTAATTTTTACATATATATTGTTCTCACAAGTTTGTGAAATAGGTAATAAAATCTCCATCTGATAGATGAGAGTCTGAGAAGTTTCTGTGCTTTCCCGAAGTTTTATAGAGAATAGCGAAGGGAGCCTGCAGTAGAGCTCAGATCCCTCTGGACTCCAGGTCCAGGTACATCTTTTCTTAATTACATAGTAGAAATCTCAAGTGAATCTTCCTGTGTGGGTTCATACTGAGGCTGGAGTTTAGGCACTGAAAATGATAAAACACTTCTCTATTATACCACAAGGCTCTATTACACTACAAGGCACCATGGGGCTGGCAGTCTCACAGCTCTTGATGAGAGAAGGTCACAGGACTTGATCCATATGGAACTAATACCTCTGGGAGGCTAATGGGTTAAACATAGCAGTGTGATACAAGTTTAAGAATAGACATTGGTGAACAATATAGAACCCACTAATACAAACAAATGCAAGTGATAATTCAGTAAATAATGAGTGGTGTCTTAAATCAATAGGGAAAATATTAAGAATTAAGTGGTATTAGGATAACTAGATAGCCAACTAGAAAAATATAAATCAGATGTAAACTAATATTTTATGCAAGAATAAATTCCAAATGGATCAATGATTTAAATGAATATATAAGATGGAAGCCCTAAAATTACTAGGGAAAAAACTTGAGAGAATTATTTATAACCATGGAATGTGGAAAACCTTTCTAATTAAAATATGATCTCTTAAATCTTTAAAAGGTTGAAAAAAGATGACTGAATTTTTTAACTCCTGACAAAACCACTACAAGAAAAGTCAAAAGAAAAAAGACAAATTGAGAAAATCAATTTGCAACCGTACCACAAAGGGCTCTTTTAATTTCATTAAGAGTTCCTATCAATCAGTACAGACCAGTAACCCATTAGAAAATTGGGTCATCTATTTACTATTTCCCACTTTAACATCTTTTGAACATCTAAATATATTACATTTTCAAAAGGCTTAATAAAATAAAAATTTAAATATAGAGATTACTCTGGCTACTGTTTGGGTATGCTTCAATACAGATTATTATACATAAGTACTGACCTGTGTGAATCAGTATGTTTACAGAAACTGATAAATGGTGTGAGTTTCATGGCTGAGTTGACACAGTATGAAAATCAGTGCATGAACTAATAAGATAGAAAACTGATCCATGAACTGATGAAGCAAATCATAACCAGAGGAAATTGTAAGAACTTAAACACATTACACAACCACGTTTTCCCTTCTCCATCTCCAATTGTTAAACTGAGAGAAATTTCAGGAGAAGTTTTAGATTTCAGGGACAGTAGCATAAAATTGGATGTTTAGGAAACCCTCTTAAGAGGCAAGTTCATCCCAGCTGACATTTGGGTTATTAAATAATAAAACACTAAACTAGAAGTCAGAAAACCTGGACTCTAAATCTATCTCTGATGGCTGGTATGACACCTGGACACAAAATAATATGATAGGAAGAGCTGAGTCTCACCAGTATCCCAAGTTATCTAGCACAGGCCCTAGCACAAAGAAAATAAGCAATTCTAGTTCCTTCACTTATCTTTCTCATTCTGATAATGGTTTTATTTATTTGATTATCTCACCCAGATTGTAAACAGCTTGAAGCATGTATATTCGTTACCATTTGATTCCATTGCGTATATCAAGAAAAAAAGATCACATGATTTAAACAAGGGGAAGTATTATTTTCCTCTCACGTTAAAAAATGTCCAGATTTGAGAAGTCCTGGGCTGCTATGGAAACTCTACTGCTGTCATCAGAGACCCAGGCACCTAACATTCTGCTCACCATCCTGGTACACGGCTTCCATTCTCAAGGTTGCTTTATGGTTCCAGATACCTGCCAGAGCTCCAGCTATCAAACCCGGTGTGCATGTAATTATGAGTAAAAGAAGACAGACACAAAAGAGTATACGTTATATGTGTCAGTTATCAATTTATTGCCTCTCAGCTCTAAATCTTTTTTTGCCCTGCTTTGTGATGCTGACGCTTGACCCTATAAATACTCTCCTTTACCTATTCATTCAATATGAGGCCCATCCACACATGGTTCTGCAGGGACACTGCAAATCTGTAGCAGGCAAAAGGGACTTCCCTTGCTAGTTGCAGGATACTGTTTTGGGTGTGTATGGAAGCTAGCAGATTGGCATGTGGGTGGCCTGGTAGTGCTCACGTCAGTAGCCCTCACAGACCCACATAGGCCTGTGTCCTACACCAGCTGGGAAGCAACTTCTCTGGGTAAGTTCTAGCCTATAACTTCTAGCAAGGTTCTTAGCTACCAGCAGGCTGCCTGCTCCCCTGAGAGGAAGCTCCCTCCAACCGGGTCTGAATCTCAGAGGTGAGGGGAGAGCATCCTTTAATTTCCTGGTGTCTTTCTTGATCATCCCAAGGCTTAGAGGTAGTAGCTGCCATCTATATTTGCTACTTTGTACCCCTTAGAATTCTCTTTTACCCATCTTAGTGGTTAACTACCTTTTAATCATTAATTCTTTATATTAAATTTTCCCCGTTGAAATTACCAGTGTAGTTTCTGTCTCCTGATGGGACATTGCCTGATTGACTATGTGATTCTACTTATATGAAGCTCAGAATCAGACAAAACTAATCTTTGGTGATAGTGGTTAGCTCTGGGAAGGTTAGTGACTAGGATGGTCATAAGGGAACCTTCTGGGGTGCTGGAAATATTTTTATATTTTAATCTGGGTGATGGTTTCATGAGTGTGTGTACATATAAAAATCGATTAACCTATATGATTAGTATTTGTACACCTTCTATATAAACTATTCCTCAATTATAACATGGGGGGAAAAATCTATGTGGCAAGCTAGAAGAGGAGGTAAAGAGATAGATAAAAAGAAAACTCTTTACAGCTGAACCAACCCCCTTTAAGCAGTTTCGCAGTATTATCACACCACAGGTACCCTGAATGCCATGGGCCTGAACGAAACCACATGGCCGTAACTAGCTGCAAAGAAAGTGCCAGTGTGTCTAGCTCAAAATCAGAGTTCTGTTAGCTAAGGAGGAAGGCGAGAGTGGATGCTGGTGTAGGCAACTAGTAATCTCTGCCGCAACAGATACTATATTAAATTTGCTAAATATTTATTCAGTGATAGCCATGGGATTAAGCCCTGGGGACACAGCTATAAACTAAACTGGCAGGAGCCCCTGCCATCAAGGAGCTTACATTGTAGTGCTTGGCTCTTAGCAGACTCTGAAAAAAGTTTTGTTGAATAAATATGTGAATGATAGGGGAATGAATGAATGGATGAATAATACTTGTTTCAATGGGAATAAATTATGTAGGGAACTGCAACCACAGCCATCATCTTGAAAAGAGTATTTGCCTTGCTGGGAAAAGTGAGTTATCCTTAAAAGGCTGGTAGCCCTGATCCATCATACAAGAAAAGTTTTAGAAAGCTATAAATCACCTCCAAGAAGTGACTTACCAGGGGAAGCCAAAGCAGGAATCCCTCTACTGGGAGAAGACATCAGTGTGTGACCTCTTCCAGAGCCCCATTGGAATTTGAGATCTCCCAGACATATGGCTTTAAATATAATGATTAAGGAAGGGCACCGACTAAAAAGCCCAGTAACCGAATTCTAGGAAAATACACGCTGCCCCTGAGAGATAAGGAGGCATTTATAAACAAAGGCTTGTCAGAGAACAGTTTGCCTTGGATGAGATCTCGCCTCAAGCTTGGGTTTAGAAGCAGTAGGCTCTGTGCCTTTTTCAGGGCCTCTTGAGACACTTTTTGGGCTCTTATCACTGGGCAGCGCACATACACAAAACTCCTTTAATTTAGAGAACTGAATTGGACAAGACCCACTGCCTGCCTTATGAGTGAGACATGAAGAATATCACAGTGGGTGGGCTTGAGGCTATCACTAGGCTTAAGGGCAGAGTGGGGGCAGAATTTTGAGCGAAGAATGTTCACAAGATGATGGTGAGAGAAGAGAGGAGGAGCCAGAGTCGCAGTTGGTTTTTTCCAATATCAGGAGCACATAATTCAAGAGAAAGCCTGGGCTATGGATATGTCAAAGGGCATTAGAATGGGAATACATAGACTCTGGCTACCATGTTCTTTTTACAGTGGCACTGAAGTCCTATACTGGGGCTAGCTTTTCTAAATTAGACAGTTTAGTGAAAAAATAGCCCCAGAGGACAGTGCTGCTGTTTCCTTGTTGTGTAACTATGAGCAATCTCCTCCCCAAACCCAAGTTTCGTTGACCATGAAATGGAGGATTACAATACATAACATGAGTGGCTGGCAAAAAGAAAGAACACTCTTTGGAGGATGATTAAACTTTAACTGCCAGGGAGGCATTCATCTTTAAAAGAGCATTTACATGAATCATAAATCATAACTTATATTGCCATTTCCCATCTGGAAATCAGAAGTTTTAATAGGCAGTAGCTATTTAACAGGTGCCTTGCATATAATTTTTATTCAAGCCAGACCTTCTGTATGGTTAGTCAATTCATTTTATAATGAGACGGAAATGTTCCTGTAATGATGACCAAACGTAATGGAAGGGTTTGTAATAGGATGGTATGGTATAAAGAATTCTGAATCATACTTCTATGTATTTATTTATTCACTTATTTACATATACCCTGACTCATTCTAAAAAAAAAGAATTTGAGTTGATTTACAGCAGAAACACCACAACATGGTAAAATATAAATTAAAGGGAAAAAACTGTATCAGGGCAAAGATAAATTAGAAGAGTGGGTCATGACGTGGAAGAAAATAAAAGAGATGTATTCTGTAAGGGATTACACAGTTGCTATAATTTATTTCTGAATTTGTTTCTGAGCTTTTCTGAAACAAAGACAAAAGGAAGAGATGGACAGTTACATAGTTCTTATTATCTAAAGGGAAAAAATAAAACCATACTATTTCCTCAGAAGGATGAGAATTCAATGATCTGAATTATAGAATGACTTATATCACCTTGGGTAAGCCATCCAACATTTCTGGGTATCCCTGAGTCTTTATAAAGTGAGGAGCTGGAGGGCTTGACCAGGTGACTGAGTTCTAGTTAATGATGTGAGAGGAAGGGATATGTGTCCCTTTCAGATCAAACCTTCCTCTTTTGTCTTCCCCTCAGCAGGCTGCAAATCAATTCTCAGTGATTTCCAGGTTGGGTTCTGCAGTAAGCAGACTCTGAGCTGAATGTTTATTAGGAAGGACCTGGGGACAGATAACTGTGCAAGGGAGGGAAAAAGCAGGATTGGGCAGAGGGGTAAGTCAAGCTGTGAAACAGACCTGATGCCAGCACTGGCTGACACCAGGGATCTCAGGAGCTAAGGCAGTCCCATACAGTCAGCTCCTGTTGAACTAAAATAGCTAGAATGCCTACTTCCGTCCATCCTTGGATGTGGGCCATTCTAGAAAGTGACCCTGGGTCAGGTTACTGGACATCTGAAGGCAACAACTCCTCCTTTGAAGGGGGTCTGGGTGGGGCACCTCCATATCTACAACACAGGGTGACCTTCAAAGTCACAAGCTAAACATGGCTGAGTCCAGCACGGCATCCCTACTCTCCACTCTGTTGAACTTTAAAATGAAAATGGTTCAGTGTACCTGTTACAGCAACTAGTGTTGTTATTTAAAACACATGTGCGTGTGTGCACATGCGTGTGCACACACACACACACAGAACCTTTAGACGTGCCCAACACTTGAATAAAAGACCAAGTCTGTAGTGCCTAGGTACTAGAGTGGATATTCCTGCTTCATTAAATTAAGGGTTAATGTAGAGTCTGCACAGAGCTGTGAAGTTGGCAGAATGTGTCTTCATGGCCTCAACTTTTGTCCTGTGACTGTCCCATCTTCCCACGCCTACAACCAGCCACTCTCCAACTTACTTCAGTAAACCAAATTTACACCTCCATGTTCCTCTTACTTGCTGCCTTTTGAAAATCTTCTTTGATTATCTTCATACACTCAGCACTGCTTCTAATAAAAGTTACAGTGGGTTTTTCTTCCCCCGGGGAAAATGCATTCTTAAACCCAGAAATAAAGGGATGTAACCGCTAAATGGAATTTCACACATACACTGTGGGAGATCAAGAAAATTTGGGAATATTAGGAATCCCAACCAAACTACCAGGAGGGGAGGGAACGTAGCTGTTTTTTATGATCAGCCCTCTCTTTAACTACATGGCTCCAAGGCTGAGACCTATATGGCCTTAGGCTACACCAGACTGAGGTCAACTCATAAGACTTATCCATATTTATCTCAGAGGAGTCTTGTAGGAATTCTTAAGTAATCTTTCTGTACTCTTTTGCTTTAATCCCCTCATCACTGTGTCCATTGCCCAAGAACGCTTGTGAAGCACGTCTTAACCTCTGGAGTTAAGGAGGCCGCATTCACAGCAGGGATGCCGTCTCTGTGAGCTGTTTGGCTGCCTGGAGGTGTCAGTGTGGAGTACACTATCAGAGCGCTCTCTAGGTTGGAGCTGCTGTTCCACACAGAAGGATGGAGAAAGCTCCTCCCACTACCTGGGTCAGCTTCTCAAGTGAACTCTGCTGTTTTAACTTCGTATCCTGAATGCCCTGTAAAAAGAGCACCCCGTGAGAGGCCACACAGATTTAGAGTATAACCCCTCTCTCAATATATGTCAGTTCTCAGTTCTTGAAATTGAGTCAGCTGGGCTGGGCCAGGCCAGGCAGGGTCATGACGGGGAACCACTCTCTGGGAGAGATGCCAGGCTATCTTCTTCAACTCATTTTGTCAGCACAGAATATAGCCTCTCATTCTCATTTCACTAAAAACCCTCATTCAAATTGATGCCTGGAAGCAGCCCTGCTAGATCATGTCCAAACACATCTAAATCCCAGTTTGGAGTTAAACTGAGACTTCCGCTGCTCAAACAAAGTAAATTTTTGAAAGAGTAGGAATAATAATATCAATATAGTAACAGCTGACATTTATTGAGGGCTGTTTGCCAACCACTGTGCTACATGCTTCTCAAGCATTTTCTGATTTAAGTACTATCAAAAAATGCAAAAGATATTCTTTTTTTCACCATAAAAAAAGTAAACTAAGGTACAGAGAATGAAATATTATGTCTAAATTCACAAATCTAGGAATTTGCTGAGCCCAGATATGAATTCCGCACCTTAAGTTTACAACCGCTGTCCTCTGCAGATAGGCACAAGGTATTGACCTTCAAGTCAGCATGCCCTGCTTACAGAACTTGAGAACTCATTTCATTAGATGTAGCTATTCAGAATGTGAATAACCTGTGGTTAACCCTTCAGGTTTTGTACTGTCTTAAACAGATATGAAAATAAGACCCCACGAAGCCCAAGTAATCAGGAATTCTACCAAGGGCAGAACATTCTTCTGGGAAGGTTGCTGTGTGATTAAAAACACCAGTATCTATCCTGGGTCTTTCACAGAATCTGAACATCATTTAGCTTCAAAGTCTTTTGAGTCTCCAGGAGACCCTAATATTGTACAAAGCACAGGCAACTGAGTTAAGAAAAGACTTCTGTTTCTGAGGGACACCAGTAGACAGAAGGATAGGAATATAATAGGGAGGGTTTGGGTAACCAAGAGGGGGAGTGTCCAAAATGAACTTTATTGTCTAGCTCAAGGTAAGCCCTGGTCCTGGATATGTATCAGGTATCTTGTAAGTGCTCACATATTTGGAGCTTACTGTATTCAATAGCCTCTGTTAATTCCCAAACTATGTGACATCTCTGCTGCTTGATCCCTCCTCCTCCTCAATGCTGTCTTGCTATCTCCCTCCCTACAACGACTTCCTTAATATCACTGTATTGGTCAGTTTTTGCCATTGCAACAAATAACCCTCAAAATCAATGACCTATGCAACAAATATTTATTTCTTGCTCACATTACGTGAGGATTGCATGTTGGTTATGGTTTGGCTGGGCTCCACGTGTCTTCTCATTTTGGGATCCATGATGATTAGCTACCATCTTGCCCATGGTGTTTTCATGGTGGAGGACAGAAACAAAAGAAACACAGCCATTCCTTGCACAATTAAAGCTTTTGCTCAGTGTGCTATTTGTCATGCCCGATAACAATCCATTAGCTTAAGCCAGGGACTATACCTCATTTAGCATGGTGGTGGGTGACATGGTAAAGGTGGGCGACATGGTAAAGGTAAAGAATGAATAATTCTGAACAAATAAGATCTACACTTAACAGGGTCCCCTCCAATTTCTCTTGCCATGTCTACACAGTCACCAAACACGGTTCTTCTCTGTCTCACCCTCTCAAAATGCTGTGTGCTCTAGACTTCTGTCCTGCTCCTTTTTCCTTTCCATCTGCACGTTTTCCTGGATGCAGGCTGTCCATATCCATGGTACCAGCTACCCATGCCCTCACTTCTGTATCTTTAGCACCACTTTTCTCCTTGATTTCAGGTATGTATTTACCCTATAGATTGAATACCTCTACCTAAGTATCCTTCCGGTACCACAAACTCAAGGTAGGCAAATACTATTTAACGATTTATCCTGATACTCCCTAAATTTATGTTTTCCCTATATGGTCTGAATTGTCTGCTACAACCACCAGTCCTGCTAGATGTTAATCTTCAATACAAATTCTTGACTCTTCTTCTCCATAAATTCCAGCATCACAACAGCCTCCTACCAGTCTGTCGCACTCCTCATCCTTACTGTCCTGGTCCATGGCCTTATTATCCTGTCAGCAGCGAACCACTGTAATAGACTTCCAATTGGCCTGCCCTTCTCCAGCTTCTCCCAGTTTCTATTCTCCTCCCCAGATCCATCAGAGTGATCTTCCTAAAGCATAAAATACTCATGACCTTTTCCAGGGCATGGTTCTTCAGTAGCTCTCCATCAATTCAAACTGTTGGAACCACAGGGGTCCATGGAGGCAACTTATGGACCAACAAAGGGGGAAAAGAGTAGGAATTTGTACATTCCCTTCTCTTAATTTAGCCAGAAGCTCTATTTTATAGGTAGACCCCCTATACTATTGAATAAAGGATTCCTGAAATATCAAACCAACAGACAAGCAAAAGGACTTTGACAATCCCTCACCAGCAGAAATTAAGCAAATTTCTTAAAGATGTACACTGCATAGTCAGGCTTCAGTCTCCTTTTCTAACTAACCTCCTGCCATTCCTTTTCCCCCTGTCCTACCGCATTTACACTCTTACCACCAGGACACCAGCCACACCGAAATATTCAATATAGTTCTCTCTCCTTTTCTTCAATTCCATCAAGACAATTTCTGCTCTGAACTTCGATCCAGCCTCAAACGAAGCCATCTCTAGCCTGCCCATTCCCATCACAACCAGCCCAGGCAGTTAGCTGTCCCTTCTTTGATTCTTGTAAACTCCTTTTAAATAGCACCCTTTACTCTACATTATTGTTTGTTTTTTTGCTAGGTCCGTCTTCCCAAGTAGTTGGGAGTTTCTTGAAGATAAAGCTGTGTCTTACTTGTCCATATATTCTTGGTACCCTGCGTAGTGTCTGAGTCAGAACAAGTACTTAAATATTATTTATAATGAGACTGAATGAAAGCAGTGATAATAGCAAAGCACCCTATCCTTAATCAGAGCCCAAGAAAACATTTGTTGCTTTTTGGATTCTACAGTGGGTATTTGCCATTGTCAAGATCACTACGCAGCTTCTGAATCCCCTTCTATGTTTGGAGTTTCTTTTCAAGAAGAAAGCCAGAAATCAACTGTCCTTGACTCTCGTTCAGTTAGGATGTGGGCACGAAATCCTGAATCTATCCATCATATGACCTCTCGTGAAACTGAGTCAGAAGTGATTAATGTAAGAAAACATGGTTTCGTCTTTGGTAGATGAGGCATCTGTCTGGATAAGAATGGAAGTAGTGGAGCTACTGGTATCTCTTCTCCAGCATTATGGGTAGGTACCGGAGCAAGAAGAATAAAGGAGTATTACTTGATGCCGCACCCAAAGGTCTGAGCCTGATTCTTTGCCCCTTTCAATGTTTCTGTTTAATATGCTTAATAACCATATCATGTCCTATAAATCTGCTAAAATTAATCAGCAGAAAAAACCTAGCTCTGAAAGGTCATTCCTCACCACCCACTGTAATGTTTGTAAGAATTGCTCATGCTCTTCTCTGGTCCCATCTCACTCTTCTCAGCTTCCAAAATCCTTCCATGGAGGTTTCTGGAATTCATGGTCCCTAATCAGCAAAATCATCTATATCGTCTCTATGGTTGTCTATATATTCTCTGTTCCTTCTTACTTTAAGTGAAACCTGGATTTTCCCTGAGACCTTGCTCCCTCTTTAGCTCTCTTCCACACTTCTGCTACCTTGGAGCCTGGAAGTAGTACAGATGTCTTCCTTGTTCCTCACATATATTTCTGGACCATTGTCTCTCCTTATCCCTAAACCCATCCCAGCTTTGCTGCTCATACCATTAGATTATAACACCTACTATCCCTGTTAGTCACAGATTATCAGATCATTCCCCTCATACACTGGAGATTTCAAACCTAGCTCACCATCACTTTCTCCTAAATAACTCCTGTCATAATTTCTGGTTGTTTTAATACACATGTGGACAGTTCTCCCATTGCCCTGACCTCTAAGTTTCTTAACCTCTTCCAGTCATGTGATCTTCCACCCGATCTTAGCCATCCACTTCCATTACTATACCTTAGGCATTTTCTTTACCAATAATAGTATTCTCTCCATTGTTTTATTTTAAGCATCTTGTTCTCCAACAACCACATCCCATCTTTCTGTCTTGTTCTAAGATCCCCAAATCTTTTAACCTATCCAAGTCCTTAATCCATTGACCTTACCATATTTCACTGTTCCTCAGTCCCATAGTATCTTCATTTTTCTATTTCCCCGGTTTTTACCCTATAGTCTATCACTGTAATCACCCCCTTGCACACACCCTCAATGCCCTTCTCTTTCTCTCTCCATTGTATTCTCCTTGAAGAATCTGGGCAAATCAGAAATTAGCTTGGGCAGGTGAGCATGGCTGGAGAGGGACATAGGATCATGCCAACTTACTGTAAATCCATGACCACTCACTTTAAGTGGGTTCTTGGGGCTACCAAGGCATCCTATTTTTCCTGAGTTATTTCACTTATCCACTCTCCTGGACACCTAGTTCACACCCTTCCTCTCATTAAATGTCCAATATCTCCTCCCCACCATCACTTTCAGTTGATAACCATAATTTCTATTTCACTGAGAAGATGTAAATATAGAAAAGGGCTTCCACACACTACTAGCCCAGCATCTGCCTACCCATGTGCATCTCTACCCACCTGCTTGCCTTCTATTCTCTTAGTATTGATAGCAGTCCCCGCTCCTGTCTCACCTCCTCTGACATAATCAAAAGCATCTTCAGCAATTCTCCCCTCTCTCCTAGATTATCAATTTTTCCTCTCTGCTGTATCATTCCCATCAGCACACATGAATATGGTACAGTTTCTCCTACATTTACAATTCCATCCCTTGTCCCATGGTCTCACGTGAACATTTTCTTTTGAAAGGAAAACTCGTTAGATGAGTCTTCTACCTCACTGTCTCATTGTCCCCTTCTTCCATTATCTCTTGAACTCACCGCAGACCCACTTGCATTCTCACTGATCCCCGCGCTACTCTGTCCACCACCAAGATGTAACACCTTGCAAAATCAGCATTTTGTATTCCTCATGCTACTTGTCCTGTCGGCAGCACTTGTTAGGTTGATAACTTCCTCCTTTTTGAAACACATTCCTCATTTGGCTTCAGGCACGTCTCTCTTATTTCTCCTGAATGGTCCTTCTTTCTCAGTCTCCTTTCTGATTCACCTTTATCTTCCCAAGATGCAAATGTTTGGAATGTCCCAGGTTGTCTTTGAACCACTATTCTTGTCTATCCTCACGTCCCCCCCATGATTGCCTCTAATCGTAAACTTTCAGTAGCACTTTTCAGCACAAAAGTCAAAGTTTTATTAATATCCTTCGAGACCCAACATGCTCTGGCTCCTATTACTTCTGACCTCCAATCCTACTGCCGTTCCCCAGATCTTCTGTTGTAGGTCTCCCTGAGAACATTCCACACTATTTCTTTGAAAAAGACATGCACGCTCTCACCTCAGAGCCTTTGCACGTAGTTTATTGAGTCTCGAAGGACGTTCCTCCAACGTGCACATGGCACCTGCTGCCCGCACTTCTAGTCTGGGCTCAGATATTGTCTTATCAGGATGGACATAAGTATCCAATGTAAAATATTAATACAGTATTCCCCCTACAACCCAGCACTATGTTTTTTATCCTGCTTTGGTCTTCTCTATTAAATGTATCAATATATGACTTATTTTATTTGTTTGTTCGCTTATTTGTGAATCACCTGTTGTCCCCCTCCTGAGGACAGGGGATGCATCTGTTTTGTCATTCATCTATCCTCAGCTCCCAGAACAGTGCTGGGCATGTGAATGTTTGTTAAATAAATTAACAAATAATAAATTCCTTTGCTGTTTAAACATTGAGTTGATTCTGTTCTATGCTAAGGTACAGGGTGACAAAGATTGCTACTCTCCTAGAAGCTTAGATACCCTGGAAATACAAGCCATTGTCGCTTCTAGCCTGAAATCTCTAAACAATGCTAAGGAGCATTTTCCAATAATAAGTCCATGTAGATTCCTTGGGAAACACTCAATATTAAGCAGAAATCCTTTTAAACTAAAACCAAATAATTATGATTGAAATCAAACCTACAGTGCTGATCTTCATGATGTTTGAGCTTTAGACGATCTTTCAGAGAAAGCTGACTAATGTCTTCAGGAAAGTTGGGGCACGAAAGGATCATCTAGATATGTTTGGTCCAGTGCCCCTCTACAAAGTTCTGAGAACTCAACCTATCCATAAAGTCAAGTGGTAAAGTCTAGTTTTCTAGAAAAATACTTGTAGTGACCTCCTCCCCCCTCCTCTGTTTCTCTTTTACTCCTGCCTAACTTGCCTTTGAGTATAATCTCTTCTTGGCCCCCCACTCCCTGATTGATCTCTGGGCTTTAGTACTCCCTCTGGCCCCCTGGAGCTAGTATACTTACCTCTAGACATGAGCTACCCGATAGAGTAGCCACTAACCCCAGGTGGTTATTTAAATTAAAATTAATTAAAAGCTAATACAATTAAAATTTCCATTCTTCAGTGGTACTAGTCACATTTCAAGTGCTCAGCAGCCACATAGGCTGATAATTACAGTACTGGACAATACAGAATGTTATATATTTCCCTGATTGCAGAAAGCTCAATTGGACAGGATTCCCCTTCTAGAATCCTGATATTTTAATATGCCTACTCTTCAGTCTTTGCCTCAGATTACAATTCCCATTGCCTCTCCAGACCCTGGAAACAGTAATACTGTGTGTGCTTGGTCAGCTCTTAGTCATAGTATGGTAGCGATTAGATAATGCCAAATCTGCTCTAAGATCTTTATTCACATGAAGACTGGTGATGATGTAAAAGTCACAGGTTGCTGGAGAAAAGTGCTGATCGGAGTTGAACCCACTGTGTAGCAGAAAGGGCAAAGCACCAAGATTGGGGGAGAAGTAGTGAGTACTAGTGAAACTATGCAGGTAATAAAACCTCTAGGAAGGAGAGAGACTAACCAGGAGAAGAAAACAGGCAGGACCATGGAATAGTTTGCTTCCTTGTCATCACGTGAGGGAATGGGAATCTGACTTTGTTTACATCTGGGCTGTGTGGAGTCCACTGTCTGTGCTATGGCAGTAAAACCCCTACTTTATGAAAGCAGTATTGTCATGGGGGAGGTGGGTAAGTAGTAACTGAAGGCAGGGACACTCCTTGGGCAAAGGCCTGGGTAGCAGTTTTGACTAGGTTCAGGCGCCAAACCAAATCACATAAGGGAAGAATATGACTAATATAGAACAAGATGAACTCCTTCCTGGGCGAGAGAGAGAGAGAGAGAGAGAGAGAGAGAGAGAGAGAGAGAGAGCGAGAGCACTACTGGCCAACGCTTGGAATTCCTGCTTAGAAAGAAAACTAATATATTCAGGCACAAGGGTGGGAGAAGGCAGATTGCTGCCTCTCTGGAGAGGTGCTGACTTGGGTATAGCTGCGCCTTATATTGTTCTCTGTGACCTTCAACATCACCTGAGATGTTTGCCAGGGTTTGCCAGGACCCTGGAATAGAACAGAGGTGCCAATGGAGGAGATTTGTTTATTCACCAAGGAACAAGGTCTTAAGTGAAGGAACTGGATTTTGATTATAGACTCTCAGGCATCACGGAGGATATGGAGGGCTGGCCTCAGTGATTCTGACTTCCCGAAATCATATCATAAAGTCTACTTCTAAGTTCTAAACTCTCCTCCTCTCTCAACCCCCAGAGAAAGAGAGAGCTGAACAATGATGCTGGCCACTGAAATCACTCTACTAGTGCATGTTCTAAAAGAAGCAAGTGGACAGAGGGCATAAATACTCCAGTTTGTTCCAATTCAAGCAACAAGTTTCAATAAAGCTAAATTTTTATATCATCCCCAGCATCAAATCAGTAGATTAAATGCTACAAGTGGAATTCAAGCTATTAAAAACAAAACCTATAAAACATATGGTTAAGTCTTTGTATGAAATAAATTAGAAATTCATTTCAACATAATATACAAGCTGTTCTTGCTCTCGGCTGACATCTGTAATCCGCAGAATTTCTTTTTGAGACATAAGGATACAAAGACAGAAGAAAGAAAGAAGAAGGAAAAAAAGAAGCCTAGGCCTTAACATCTTAACATCTTCAATGCTCTGGAAGGCTTAGTTCTTTCACTTGGGAAACCTGGCAAGAAACTATTGATTTTCCCAGAAATTAGCAAGGATCAGTTAATTCCTTGAGGAAATTAATGCCTTTGTTATTTAATATTTCTCAAGGGCTTATCATGCATTTGTTGTACAGACACCTTGCCAGTGGTAGAGCGCTGGATCAAGACCAAAACAGAGAAGAGGGGTGGAAACAGTAGCATGGGCTGAAGACCCGTGTCCGTGTCTGGACTGGTTCGTGTGGATGACGTAAGAATATTATCATTCGGACCCCTGTCCTCACTATCTGCCCTAGGGTGGACTTCCTGAGCTTTGAGGAATCATTTGAGTGGGGATGAATAGCATAAATCTGCCATAAATGAAGCACCTACTAAGAAAACAGTATTGCAGACACAGAGAACAGATTTGTGGTTGCCAAGGGGGAGGAATGGATTAGGAGTTTGGGATTAGCAGATGCAAACCATGTATAGAATGGATAAACAACAAAGTCCTACTGTATAGCACAGGGAACTATATTCAAAATCCTATAATAAACCATAATGGAAAAGAATATGAAAAAGAATATATGTATGACAAACACTTTGCTGTACAGCAGAAATTAACACAACGTTTTAAATTAACTATACTTGAATAAAATAAATTTTAAAAAAAGAAACTAATGCTGCGCTAGCTTCTTTCACATGCAGGAATTTATAAATGCTTTACAACAATCTTGAGGGGCAGGTATTATTTATTATTCCAAATTTTCAGATGCAGAAAATTTAGATTAACTTGTCCATGGTTTCACAGCTTTATAGAGTAGATCTAGATTCAAACCCACGTTTTTAATTCTGAGTCCATGTTATTTCATGGAAACTAAAATTGTCCTCATTGTAGACAACATACACCCTAACTACCAGTCTCTTCTGAGTAATTCTAATTTTCACAAAACCACACTCAAAAGAGATCTTTAAAGTATATGCTTTTATATATTTGCTTATAATGTGAAATTTTGCCAGAACTTGATATAAAGGGAAAAAAACAAAGAATCAGATAGAATATTGTTCCGTACTGGATGGCAGGGAAATGCAGTATTCCTGACCCTCTGCCAAGCCGTCTCTAAACGTCGCAAGATTTCCTAGTCAGGCTGATAGACTTTCCAGATACTCAGGACTTCAACTGACTAGAAACCTGAATATTTCATTCTGTGAAGGCATAAAAGCAAAGGAATGAAGTGGGAATTGCAGCATTCAGGATCTGCAAGAATCAAGATATAACTGCTCAGCACTTAGAATCGATGGACTCTTAGTGTGGCAAGAGGGTCCCTTACAGGCATCCCTTCTGAGAGCTACGATGTAAGCCATAAGTGACCTCAGAGAAGGGGATTAGACATTCTACTGGCTTTCATATGCCAAAGTGGGACCTTTGAGTTACTTTCCACAAGAGAATGTTTGCAGAAGAGCTCACGCCAATTGCCTACTGTTCAGCAAAAGTTTCCTGGGTCCATCTCAGGAAGTAGAAAACATCTGAGAAAACAGTGGGAAATACATTGTGATGTGGTGAGCCACTCTGATGACTCAATAACTTTTTAACCTTTCCTCATGCCACGTAGTTCAAAGGACTGCTTGCTATTATTTTTAGCTGCTGGGACGCAGTTTCTTGTTCTGTGTTTTCATCACAGGTGGTAACTGATGAGAAGAAAAGTTGGTTTTTTTTTTTTGTTTTTTTTAAAAAAGAAGAAAAACAACTTGTCACAAGCTAATGCATGACTCAAACATGGGAAGTTCTCTGAAGTGAACTTCTGGAAACAGAAAATCTTCACGTAGGAAAGACATTTACCCTCAGATTTGCAAGGATGGGACCCAATATTAGTTGAATGCCTAATATATGGTAGGCACTTTATAAATATTATTTAACACACAACAGCCATGGAGATAATTACTGTTATCTTCACTTTACATATGCAAAACCTAAACTAAGAGTGTTTTAAAGAAATTGCTAAGATCACATAGCCGGTAAGTACAGAAATGTCATTTTATTTTAAAATTTTTATTTTAGTTATGTGTATAAACTGCACTACAATTAAATGTACAGCTAATCAATTGTTAGATGTGTATATAACCTGTAGCCATCATCTAGCTCAAGATACAAAGTTTCCCTAGTACAGCAAGTTCCTTATTGCTTTTTTCTATTCAGTGTGCAACCAAGAGGTAACTTCTATTAAAACTTCTATAAACATGGATTAATTATGCAGATTCTTAAACTTCATATGAACGTGGCATGACTAGTCACTCTAGTTTGCCTGATACTGAGGGGTTTCCTGGATGTGGACTTTTCAGTGCTAAAATCAGGGCAGTTGTTCATCCTATAAATTGAATCACGCAGTATGGACTCTTGTGTCCAGTTTCTTTTGCACAACATAACACCTGTGACATTTGCCAGGCTTGAGTGTAGCAAGGCTCTGTTCCTTGTTCATTGCTGGATATTGTTCACTGTATGACTATTTCATTATTTATCTGTTATCCTGTTGATATACATTTCAGTTGGTTCTAGTTTTTTACTTTCAAGAACATTCTCATATGGGTCTTTTTTTGTAAATATAATTACTCAATTCTCTAGAGGGTAGAATTTCTAGGTCATGGGGTAACTGTATATTTAGCTTTAATGATACCACAAAAGTTTTCCGAAATAGTTGCAACAATTTATAATCTGACTAGCATTTTTAAAGAGTTTTAGTTGCTCCACATCCTCACCGACATTTGCTGTGCCAATATTTTTAACTTTAGTCATTCTTCAACTGTGGTTGACTACTATTGTAATAAAAATAGACTACTATTCAAGACTCTAAAACTTCTAGAAGGTAAAAAAGGAGGAAATCTAGGTGACCTCAGGTTTAGTGATGAGTTTTTAGATACAACACCAAAGGCATGATCCATAACCCACCCTCACCACTCTTATTCAACATAGTTTTGGAAGTTTTAGCCACAGCAATCAGAGAAGAAAAGGAAATAAAAGGAATCCAATTCAGAAAAGAAGAAGTAAAGCTGTCACTGTTTGCAGATGACATGATACTATACATAGAGAATCCTAAAGATGCTACCAGAAAACTACTAGAGCTAATCAATGAATTTGGTAAAGTAGCAGGATACAAAATTAATGCACAGAAATCTCTGGCATTCCTATACACTAGTGATGAAAAATCTGAAAGTGAAATCAAGAAAACACTCCCATTTACCATTGCAACAAAAAGAATAAAATATCGAGGAATAAACCTACCTAAGGAGACGAAAGACCTCTATGCAGAAAATTATAAGACACTGATGAAATATATTAAAGATGATACAAATAGATGGAGAGATATACCACATTCTTGGATTGGAAGAATCAACATTGTCAAAATGACTCTACTACCCAAAGCAATCTACAGATTCAATGCAGTTCCTATCAAACTACCACTGGCATTTTTCACAGAACTAGAACAAAAAATTTCACAATTTGTATGGAAATACAAAAGACCCCGAATAGCCAAAGCAATCTTGAGAACGAAAAATGGAGGTGGAGGAATCAGGCTCCCTGACTTCAGACTATACTACAAAGCTACAGTAATCAAGACAGTATGGTACTGGCACAAAAACAGAAATATAGATAAATGGAACAGGATGAGAAAGCCCAGAGATAAACCCACGGACATATGGTCACCTTATCTTTGATAAAGGAGTCACGAATGTACAGTGGAGAAAGGATAGCCTCTTCAATAAGTGGTGCTGGGAAAACTGGACAGGTACATGTTAAAGTATGAGATTAGAACACTCCCTAACACCATACACAAAAATAAGCTCAAAATGGATTAAAGACCTAAATGTAAGGCCAGAAACTATCAAACTCTTAGAGGAAAATATAGGCAGAACACTCTATGACATAAATCACAGCAAGATCCTTTTGGACCCACCTCCTAGAGAAATGGAAATAAAGACAAAAATAAACAAATGGGACCTAATGAAACTTCAAATCTTTTGCAGAGCAAAGGAAACCATAAACAAGACCAAAAGACAACCCTCAGAATGGGAGAAAATATTTGCACATGAAGCAACTGACAAAGGATTAATCTCCAAAATTTACAAGCAGCTCATGCAGCTCAATAACAAAAAAACAAACAAGCCAATCCAAAAATGGGCAGAAGACCTAAATAGACATTTCTCCAAAGAAGATATACAGACTGCCAACAAACACATGAAAGACTGCTCAACATCATTAATCATTAGAGAAATGCAAATCAAAACTACAATGAGATAGCATCTCACACCAGTCAGAATGGCCATCATCAAAAAGTCTAGAAACAATAAATGCTGGAGAGGGTGTGGAGAAAAGGGAACACTCTTGCACTGCTGGTGGGAATGTGAATTGGTACAGCCACTGTGGAGAACAGTATGGAGGTTCATTAGAAAACTACAAATAGAATTACCATATGACCCAGCAATCCTACTACTAGGGCACATACCCTGAGAAAACCATAATTCAAAAAGAGTCATGTACCAAAATATTCATTGCAGCTCTATCTACAATAGCCAGGAGATGGAAACAACCTAAGTGTCCATCATCGGATGAATGGATAAAGAAGATGTGGCACATATATACAATGGAATGTTACTCAGCCATAAGAAGAAATGAAATTGAGCTATTTGTAATGAGGTGGATGGACCTAGAGTCTGTCATACAGAGTGAAGTAAGTCAGAAAGAGAAAGACAAATACCATATGCTAACACATATATATGGAATTTAAGAAAAAAAATGTCATGAAGAACCTAGGGGTAAGACAGGAATAAAGACACCTACTAGAGAATGGAGTTGAGGATATGGGGAGGGGGAAGGGTAAGCTGGGACAAAGTGAGAGAGTGGCATGGACATATGTCACTACACTACATATGTCACTACACTACCAAACGTAAAATAGATAGCTAGTGGGAAGCAGCCACATAGCACAGGGAGATCAGCTCGGTGCTTTGTGACCACCTAGAGGGGTGGGATAGGCAGGGTGGGAGGGAGGGAGACACAAGTGGGAAGAGATATGGGAACATATGTATATGTATAACTGATTAAATTTGTTATAAAGCAGAAACTAACACATCATTGTAAAACAATTATATTCCAATAAAGATGTAAAAAAAGAAAAGAAATATTAGATAACTTAGACTTTATTAAAAATAAAAATCCATAGAGTGGGAGAAAATATTTGCAAAACACATATCTAATAAAGAACGTGTGTCCAAAATATACAGAGAATTCTTAAAACTCAACAATAAGAAAACACTCAGTTAAAACTTGGACAAAAGATTAAAAAAACACCTCACTAAGGAAGATATACAGATGGCAAATAAGAATATGAAAAGATGCTCAATATTATTTGTTATTAGGGAACTGAAAATTAGAGCAAAAATGATATACCAATACAAGCCTATTAGAATGGCTAAGCTTTTTTTTAAAAACAAACAAAACAAAAACCTGACAACATCAATTGCTGGCAAGCATGTAGAGCAAAAGGAACTGTCATGCTTGGGAGAATGCAAATGGTACAGCAAAATTGGACAATAATTTGACATATTGTTACAAAACTAGAGAGTCTTCTCATATAATCCAGCAATTGTCCTCCTAGGGATTTATGCAATTTTAGTTATGTGCATACAAAAGCTAGCACATGAGTTATAGTATATTATGAAAAAAGTTATAGTAACTTTATGCAACCAAGATGTCTTCACAAGTGAATGGATAAACAAATTACAGTTCATCCATAGTATGGAATATTATTCAGTGAGAAACAGAAAAGAGCTATCAACCCATAAGGAGATACGAAGTAATCTTAAATGCATACTTCTAAGTGAAAGAAACAATCTAAAAAGGTGTATACTGTATGATTCCAATTATATGACATTCAGAAAAAGAAAACTAGAGAGACAGTTATGAAGATCAGTGGTTTCCAGGGATGCTAGGGGAGGGGAGGGATGAGTAGGCATCAGGGGATTTTTATTGTGGTGGAACTATTCTGTACAATACTGCAATGGTGGATACATGACACTATGTATTTGTCAAAACACACAGAACTGTACAACCCAAGAGTGAACCTTTATATGCAAGTTTTACAAATTCTGCTAAACAGATAGAAGGTCAGAGGATCCCAGAAAGAACACAGACTGTAACAAGAGAACATAGTTGTATTATAAATATATGAAATAACCTCACTGAAGAGGGTGGAGGGAAAAGGTGATGACTTAAGTAACTTTGGAAATGAAATGAAAGCACTGTATTCTAGTTGATAGTTATTTCCTATGAGATAACAAAAGAAGAATTCTGATATTACTATACCTGTACATGGGAACTGAGCAAATAAGTAAATTGATGGCAGATGGTGAGATTCAAGTTTCTTACTGTTGGAGTGGTAGTATATAGACAAGCAAAGGTTGAAAACTAGAATGATCCATGTGGTAATGGATTTGAATTAGAGGCATCAGTAAGAACTCATTTTAAATTTAAGACAGACACGGATGGTTACATATAGAAATATTTATAGACATGTATATACATGAGTTATCAAACACATCTATACTTCTTTGTTCTATCTGCTGAGAAGGTCTAAAGGAAACACCATCACAGTAACAACATACAGATCTTGGTTTGCAATATCCTTCTCCAATAAAAGCAACCAGGCAACCTCAGAGAAATCACTGATTTTAGGACTGAAGCAGGAGATAAGATAAGGTAGAGCATCTTATACTTCCAAAAATAAGGAATTGCTTATTAAAAAAACAATAACAACAACCAAAACTAAAACCCAAAACAGAAAAAGAAAAAAAAAAACCCCAACATCACTGATAGAAATATGTCAAAAGAGCACAGGAGCCAAATGAAAGGACACCCAATGACCAAAGATGAATAACTTTAGCAACAAAACAAAGTAGTACTGGGTTATAAAACAAAGTATAAAATAAATATTCATGAGTCCATACTGATATAAATAAATGGTAAATTAATAAATGGGCAAGGAGAGACAATTCTCCCATACAGAAAAATTAGAAATAAATTATTTAGATACACCACACTCAAGAGGGGAAGAATAACTCCCTTCTCCTTAAGTGTGGGCTACAGGTAGTGACTTCCTTCCAAAGAGTACAGTATGGAAATGGGGAACAGAGTTACTTTACAGTGGAGAAACCTAGCAAACACTGTGTCTAATTTGATGAAAATACCATTTTATCTTTGTAATCTTTATCCCCCAAACCCATAACTTCAGTCTAATCATGAGAAAAACATGAGATAAATTCTAATAGAGAATCATACTACAATATACCCAGCCAGGACTACTGAAAACTGGTAAAGTTATCAAAAACAAGAAAAGTCTGAGAAACTCTCACAGCCAAGAGGTGCCTAGGGAGACATGAAGATGAAACATAATGTAGTATCCTTGATAGGATCCTGAGACAGAAAAAGGGCATTAGATAAAAACTAAGGAAATATGAATAAACTACAGACTTTAGTTAAAATAATGTACCAATGTTGGTTCATTAATTATAACAAATGTACAATTATAATGTAAGGTGTTAATAGTATGGGAAACCAGGGAGAGAGATATGAGAACTCAATATGCTCAATTTTTATGTAAATTTAAACTATTCTAGAAATTAACACCTATTATTCTTTTTTAAGTGCATGCAGTAGACATAGGTCAATGCTAGTATTATTTCTTCCTATGATCAGGCTTTAAAGTATTAGAATTTCAATCCTCATTGGCTAAGATCTAGTCCAATCATTCATCTCAAAGATACCCACTTGGTGGATCCAGAAAGAAGTTAGATTGCTTCAGGCAAGAGCATGGATTAGACTGAGCAGCAGCCCGATGTGCTTTGGGATATACAATTCTTAGGACGTTGAGTCACGCTGCTCATTTCAAAAGATGGACTTAGCTGTGGAAAAGTGAATTAGAAAGACAGATGGATGCAACCATAACCACTCTATGTACTACAAGAGAATAATATTAAAAAATATCCAGGATCCATAATGCATATTTCAATCACAGTGACATTATTACTGAACACCTAAAACATGCTCATAAAAAACAAATATTCATTAGATTCCCCCTGGTTTACTCCAGTAATCAATGCACAATAGCACAATTCATGTGACTTCTTACACCTCTGAGGTGTTTTTGAGTAAACAAAATGTTCATGAATTTCACAGAGGTAAATGTCATCTTCCTAATAAAGATGTTTTAGCTCCCAAACTCAGAACAGTTTTAGCAACTATTTCTTAATAGTTGAAATAAGTCTTGGGAAATCAATTGGTTTTCCATAGGCTTACATTCTTTTTTCTTTCATTATTTTGTCTTAACTTTTCATTTTTTATTATTATTTTGCCTTGGCTCCAAAACTTTCAACTTTGTCTTTACACTCTCATTCTCTCTGTATCTGTCTACAAACATTTTAGCATGCTTTCTAAGCCATGCACACTTTTTAAACTCTAACTTTTTTTTTTTTTTTTTGGCTGTGTTGGGTCTTCGTTTCTGTGCAAAGGCTTTCTCTAGTTGCAGCGAGTGGGGGCCACTCTTCATTGCGGTGCACGGGCCTCTCACTATCGCGGCCTCTCTTGTTGCAGAGCACAAGCTCCAGACGTGCAGGCTCAATAGTTGTGGCTCATGGGCCTAGTTGCTCCATGGCATGTGGGATCTTCCAAGACCAGGGCTCGAACCCGTGTCCCCTGCATTGGCAGGCAGACTCTCAACCACTGTGCCACCAGGGAAGCCCTAACATAATTTTTGAGAAGGGAGAGTGGAACACCTTCCATTTCCTCTGCTATATTTCCAAGCCTTGCAGTTAGACTGGGATCATGCGACCTGTTCTGTCCAATGGACTGTGAACAGAAGTGATGTATTTACTTCAAGGCTGAGGCAATTAGAGCAAATGTTCCCCCTTCATGCATTTCTTCCCCTCTGTAGTGACCCCAAGGCTACTGTTCCACTTGGTACAGCTACAAGGGAGCATGGCCTCACTTAACCTGGGTCTTTGAGAGGTTATGTAGAGCAGAATCCTCTGCCTGCTGCTCTGGGGTAAATAAACCCCAGAGAGAATGAGAAATAAACCTTATGTTAAGTCACTGAGATTTCAAAGTTAATTAGTTACCACAGCACAAGCTTTCCCATCCTAAGACAGAGAATTATTTTATAAAGTTAATGCAGTAGGGGGTCAAAACATGAACAGCATAGACATAGGCAAGTAAGAATTGATTTTTTCTTTTAATAACTATTTTCATTTTGCCCTGGAAGTCCATTCTGTTATCCCAGAAAACAAGGTAAAATGACTAAAATAAGAAGTTCTTAAGCTTAGGCCATCTTTTTCAGGTAACTTGGCCTCATGTGATACTCAGTTCAAAACTCCCAGTCATGGCCATTTCTCCTCTCTGAATAGGATCTACCCTCCTTCTTCTTCTTCCTGAAACCATGTCTGGGGTTCAGGAAGAACCTTGCTTATCCTCATGGATTTACAAGGGGAAGCCTCCTATACATAGCTCTCCTCCCTGCTTTCCTGGTCCCTTTGTTGTTGGGTTTGGTTTGGTCTGGTGTGCTGATGTCCTGATGTCCACCAGGGTGGTGGTGGATGGTGATGTCCACCAGGGTGGACCTGCTCCCACCTGGACTTCTGGGCAATGTACTGGCTCCTGATGCTGATGTTGGTGGTGGCTGTGACCTGCCTCTGTTATGAGGACCCTATGCTCTGTAGCAGGGGTCAGCAGACTTTTTCTATAAAGGGCCACATAGTAAAGATTTCAGGCTTTGCAGGCCACATACAGTCTCTGTTGCATATTTTTCTTCTTTGTCCTTGTTCTAGTCCTTCTTGTTCTTGTGATGGTGTTTGTGGTGTTGGCACTTAGTGTTCTTCTTCATCTTCTCTGCTCTCCTCCTCTTGCTCCTCTGTCTCCCTTCTTCTTCATCTTCATTTTCTTCTTGGAAACCATTCTTAGCTCTGGGCCATAAAAAAGCAGACTGGCAGGATTTGGCCCATAGGCCACAGTTTGTCAGGTTCTGACCTACAGTCTTTTCATTCCAACCTTGGGCCTTTTCTAGTTCCTTCCATGGGTTTTTAGGAGCTCCTGGGTTCCTGAAATGCCCTACCGAGTCTGTGGGAGGTTGCGGACTCTTTCAGATCCATCTGCCTAGAAAATTCACTCTGCCCAGTGTACTTTATTGCTTCTGGACCATGGTGATACCAGAAACAGCAATGGCTGGCTCATTCTTTCATCCTCCCTCAACCTGCTGGGATTCTATGGCGGTTGTGATCACCTGAGGCTCAGGAGACAGGAGGTGTGGGCCTGTTTTTTCTTTTTTTAAAAACATTTTATTTTATATTGGAGTTTAGCCAATTAACAATGTTGTGATAGTTTCAGGTGCACAGCAAAGCACCTCAGCCATATATATACATGTATCCATTCTCCCCCAGACCCTTCTCCCATCCAGGCTGCTACATAACATTGAGCAGACTTCCCTGTGCTATACAGTAGGTCTTTGTTGGTATCCATTTTATTTTATTTTTATAAATTTTATTTATTTATTTTTGGCTGCATTGGGTATTCGATGCTGCGCACGGGCTTTCTCTAGTTGCGGAGAGCGGGGGCTACTCTTCACTGCGGTGCGTGGGCTTCTCATCGCGGTGGTTTCTCTTATTGCGGAGCATGGGCTCTAGGCACTTGGGCTTCAGTAGTTGTGGCACACAGGCTTTGTTGCTGTGTGGCATGTGGGATCTTCCTGGACCAGGGCTTAAACCCGTGTCCCCTGCATTGGCAGGCAGATTCTCAACCACTGTGCCACCAGGGGAGTCCCATCCATTTTAAATATAGCAGTGTGTACATGTCAATCCCAAACTCCCTAACGATCCCTTCCCCCACACACACACCCCCCGGGTAACCATTAGTTGCTTCTCTAAGTCTGTGAGTCTGTTTCTGTTTTGTAAGTAAGTTCATTTGTATCATTTCTTTTTAGATTCCTCATATAAGTGATATCACACAATATTTCTCTTTCTCTGTCTGACTTGCTTCATTCAGTAATGACTTGCAGTAACATGGATGGACCTAGAGATTGTCATAGTGAATGAAGTAAGTCAGACAGAGAAAGAGAAATATTGTATGGGCCTGCTTTCAGGGACTTAGTACTGTCCCTGTGATATTGCCTCCAAATTATTCTTTTTTTTTTCTTTCTTTGGTGGATCATGTCCTCTCAACTGCTAAAGTTTATATGAAACCTCTTCCACTGTCTTGCACTATTCTTTTTTTTTTTTTTTTTTTTTGCGGTATGCGGGCCTCTCACTGTTGTGGCCTCTCCCGTTGTGGAGCACAGGCTCCAGACGCGCAGGCTCAGCGGCCATGGCACACGGGCCTAGCCGCTCCACGGCATGTGGGATCTTCCCGGACTGGGGCACGAACCCGTGTCCCCTGCATCGGCAGGCGGACTCTCAACCACTGCGCCACCAGGGAAGCCCTGTCTTGCACTATTCTTGTATTTTACTATATAAACGGGAGATTTGGGAATTTAGAAAATGCCCTTCTCAATCAAGCTTAGGTCTCTGTGAACTTCAAGTTCCTATCAGAAATGGGGGATTAAAAGCAGATCATTTTTCAATATAATATTTTTTCCAACACATTCCTGCTTATGTGCATCCTGAACCTCCATTACATAATTAACTTTTAATTTGTCTGTTACTCATACTTATATAAGTTCATATAAGTTTTCTTAAATGAAGATATATATATTTCAAGCTATCAGACATCTAAACTGCTTAGCTACTGAGCATAAATTTTCCATACGGTGCAAGAAGCACTTAGCTTCAAGGGTAATGTAAAGCAAAGTATTTTAAAGTTGTATGTTATAATCATCTATTTAAGTATTTTAAGTGATCATTTATTCATAAGGCCCCACTTTTTTCTTCCCAAGATACTTGGCATGATGCAGCAGCAATTAAAAGGCACTCATAATCACCACAATTATTACGTTTTCTGGCAGCTTCACACCACATAGCAAGCCTCCAGAGATCCAGTCCTGCCTCTGGAACAGAGAGCATCTGTCCTCAACCAGGTTCCAGCCCGTGCTCCTAGCAGGGTCACCTATGAGAGCATCAGCTGTGACTCAGCTGCACCCTGGGAACCACTGTCAGTGACTCAGTGTCACCTAGCAAAAGAGAAGTCTGCCACAATACAAGGCTGCTCTTTTCGTCTCCTGAGAATTTTTCATTCTATGCCATCTGTAGGATGAAAAAGAGCATACTGAAAATTCCAAAAAGCATTCTGCTTTAGATGCCCGGCAATGTGGCTCAGGCTTTGATTATAGAAAAGAATGGAATGCGTAAAATGGGTTTTATAACTTTAGAAAGAAGTACTTTTAAAAAGAGCTTAGTTTCATTCAGGAAGGCCAAACCTGTGCTTATGGTCTTCTCCCCATCCCCCTCCTCTGTCTGTCTGTCTGTCTGTCTGTCTCTCTCTTGTGTTTGGGAAAGAAGGAGTGTCTAGTCCAGCAACACATCCCTTTTTCCAGGGATTCCTGGAGAATATGAAGTGAGTGCTACTGGGCTAGGTTTGTAACGAATTGACCTTCTCATCTGCCTTGACCTGTAGCATTACAACTACCTCTTCTGGGAAACTTTCTCCTGCCTCTTCAGGCAGTATCATGGGTTTCCTCATCTATATTCCCACAGCTAGGGTGACCAAATGTAACAGTGTGCCAGGGACTGCCCCAGTTTTGGCAGTGAAAGTCCTGTATCCCAGGAAAAACCTGAGTCCTGAGCAAACCAGGAGAGTTGGTCACCATATCACTGTGTTCAAGTATCAGTATTTACACTCTGTTATAAGCATCTGGTTACCTGCTGGTTGCCCTCACTCCATGAACTTCTCAAAGGCAGAAATTATGTCAAGCTTTAAAGAATATGTTGAAAGATGGTGGTCCAGTGGCTAAGACTCCATGCTCCCAATGCAGGGGGCCCAGGTTCTATCCCTGGTCAGGGAACTAGATCCCTCATGCTGCAACTAAAGATCCCGCATTCCGCAACGAAGATCCAGCGTTCCGCAACTAAGACCCAGTGCAGCCAAATAAATAAATAAATAAATAAATAAATAAATAAATTTTTAAAATTTGTTGAAAGAATGAAGGAGAGTTTGAGAGAACAAGGGAGTAGGTGAATGAATGAATGAATGAATGGAATTAATTAGTCTGGTAAGAATAGTTTTGAGAGGTTCATTTATCATTTCTTCCCCAGAGGGGAGGAGAAAGGTACTCTTTGTTCAGTAAATTTACTCACATTAGTGCTTCAAATCCAATAAAATGCCTAGATTATATGCCTGAATATCATGATTGAAGACAATACTGGGGTCATCACCAGGAAGTGTAAGTACTGGATAATAAAAAATCCCAGGGCATCTGGCTGCTGAAACAGGTAAAGCAACCAGAAATGATGGCCAAAGCTGAACACAGGCTTTTTTCCCAAGGGGGAAAGGCAAACAATTAGGATTTTGTTCCTGGTCCATCTTTTTTTATTGGCAAGTGAGCCCACCACATATAGTCTATGGTGTAAGAAGTTCCCTGTATATGCATGGCTAAATTCAATGTATTGGGTTGGCCAAAAAGTTCATTTGGGTTTTCTGTAAGATGGCATGGAAAAAAATGAACGAACTTTTTGGCTAACCCAATGTTACCTTTTATTTCCATTCAACTAAATAAGTTTTGGAGCAAGCATCAGAGCACTGCAGTAAGTTCCAGAGGTGAGAGTGGAAGAACAAAGGCAAATCTGGTAATGTGGGAAGGTGGTATGAAGTTATAATTAGTGTAAGGACCTGAAGCTAGGTGGCCTGGGTTTGAACTCCACCACTTTTACCTTCTAAAATGGTGACTCTGGGCAGGTGATGTAACATCACTAATCCTCAACTTCTTCACCTATGACACAATAATTGTACCTATCTCATAGGGTTATTGAAAAGATAAATGAGATGCATAAGTCAGCATTTGGCACAAAAAGTTCTCCAGAGTGGTAGTAATTAGTTTAATTATTGCTATTGTCATTGCTTCTACTGTTTTTATTATTATTAAAATAGAGTCATTGTTTGGCTGAGTATGGTAATTGTTCTTTACCGATTGATGGATGATCAGAAAATAGATCACAGCATAATTGAAATACAGTCTGCTAAACACACCAATAATCTTAAATACTCTTTAATAATGATCAAAAAATAAAAGGTTTGATCACCCATCAGTGTTCTTTCTATTTTTATCAATATTAAAACATACTGTGGCATTATGTAGATAGCTATTATAGGACATTTCTTTAATTGACCACATGTAAATTTAGTAACAATGATAATGAATTCTTGTTGTCAGAATTTCTCATAAAATTAATTAGTTAATTTTCCATTAACACCAAAACGTTCAAAAGAATTCCTTGTTGAGTTCAAAAAGAATTCCTTGTACAGATATAATTATAAACCCTCAGATCTGTAAGAACAAATTCAATCTCAGAACAGTTCCATTAGGCCTGCAAGAGCCCTTGCGACACTGAGGCAATCCCAAGGACCTCACAGTGGTTCAGTTCTAATGGTGAGGACTCTGAGGATTTTCTTGCCAAATAGAGTACTGCTCCTAAAAATGGAGCCGACTCACAATATCCTGAAGCCTTTTATATGCCAGTCACCAAGCTGGAGAGGCAAAGATGAATTCCATGTAAAACCTTTCTCAACAAGCCAAAGCCTTCATACCATGGCGAGCCTGGAGTGAAACAAACCTGAGCTGGTAGTTTTTCTCTCATCAGGCCCTTTGCCCTTGCAAGCCCTGAAAGCCTATTACAATGGACTGTCAAGAGAAGATGGTTGCAGCATTAATTTCCTTTAAATTTTATGAGAAAAAAGGTAAGCCAGATCATTATACCTCAAAGATCTGCTTCTCAACACAATGCTATTCTAAACAAACTAGAGCATATATAAGAGATGTGCAATGGAGTACGCCCCAAGACAGACATTATATTTTCTTAGAGCATCTATTTTTCTATAAGTTTGGTGGGAAAGCATTATTTTATATTTAATCAGACACAGATTCCTCATGATTTTTTATGATAAATCAGGATATCTAAAAATACATGTCTTTCTCTGGGACTGTACTTCAGACCCTAGGAATTCTGTGTTCAAGCTCCTCTTCTGAAACTTTGGTGGAAGTTCAAATACCCAAGGTGACAACATGTTCCCACAAGTCAGACACAAATGCAAGTTCTGTGATTTTTATGTTCCAAATTTGCATGCATTTCTCTTGTCTCACCAGTCCTTAGGTATACGCAAAAGCAAACTCTAGCTGCAACAAATGTGGGATTCACTTTGCCTTCCTCTCCACCCCCAGGTTCCATACACTTAAATTCCCTTTTAGAGTGAAAAAGGACTTTGTGTTCTTATGTTTTGCTTTCCCTTGAGCACACAGAGCTGTACAAGATCGTATATAACAGCTGGTAAGATCCCTACAAGGCAAATACAGATGGTGATGATAGCCACCCACACACTGTCAGTCTGCCCAGACACTAACCTCAAGGGAAATAATTTGCACCAGTGAAATGAGGACATTTGCATGCCTGCAAAGAGCAGGCTTTTAAATGGTACAGTGATCCTCCCACCCATCCACCCAGGCTCCAAATTAAGAGCATGGGAGTCAAACAGAATCTCAACTGACCAAACGTCCCAGGATTAATTGCTAGATAACAGAAGAGAAACTACTCTGACTTTTCCAAGAGTGATTAATGACTTTATGCAAGTCAAGGAACAATAGGGGTCTAGGTGTTTGGGTTTCAGGTAGAGGACACTGTGTGGACCTTGGACTCACAGAAGGCCAGACATTCATCTCTATATCCCTGGTACGTTTCATGGTTGCTAGGAAGGGGCGGGAGCGGTGGTCTGGGGCAGGGACAGGGGGAGATACAAATGAATATCTGAGGAGTGATAACTAAAGGCACAAATAGCTGTTAGAAGTTTTTAGTTCAAGAGGTTGAAGCCCAGGAAAGACCTAATAGGATTATCAGGGTTAGAATTCCACCTTCACCAATTAACTGTCAAATCTTGGGTAAGTTATTTAAACTCTCCAAGCCTGTGTTTCTTCATGTATAAAATAATTTCTCAGAGGGTTGTTGTAAGAACTAAATTACAAAAAATAGCAAATGTACAATGAGTAATGAAGTGATTGCCACAAGTAGACCCCAAATAATTTAATCTGCTGAACACAGCAGTTCAGCTGCACCTGTGTAACAGAGCCCGGGGTAGAAAGCAAGGCATGAAAAGCAGAACTTTTATCTGGAAAATTACAAACAAATGAACTGAACTGAAAAAGAGTACAACTTGGACTCAGAGATATTTGTTTTGCCTTGATTTTGCTGCTTATCAGCTATGTGATGTTGAGCAAGTCACTTAACCTGTTATTCTTAGTTAAATCAGCCACAAATTATGAATATGAATTTTTATAAGTATATATTTTATTATACATTAAGATTGATAATTTTTATAAATTTTGCTCATCCCATAATATAGGTCAATCTTTTATTTTATTTATTTATTTATTTTTTTTTTTTTGTGGTATGCGGGCCCCTCACTGCTGCAGCCTCTCCCATTGCAGAGCACAGGCTCTGGACACACAGGCCCAGCAGCCATGGCTCACAGGCCCAGCCGCTCCACGGCATGAACCCACGCCCCCTGCATCGGCAGGCAGACCCCCAACCACTGCGCCACCAGGGAAGCCCCTATAGGTCAATCTTGAGACTTTGTATGATAAGCTGTAACCATGATTTGTAAACAGTGATGCACTATACAAATATAAGACACTACTATGAATGGAGATGTTTTGAGTTGCCAAATAGAACTGGGCAGTAAATGTAACTGGATTGTACAGCAGGCAGGGTGACTCATAGTAAGATTTCTCTTACTGTGGTAGGAAGATAATCATGCTTCCAAGGCCAAGTTACCAGTCAGAGTCCCTAACTTTAGATCTCATAGGCTAATAGGTCTCATCTTGAGTGCTTGGAAAACTAAATGGAGAAGAACTGTGAAGGTGCCTGGGTCCAATTAAAAAGAATATCATTATAGTTCAATGCTGGCTGCTAAAAATGTAGGAGATAGGAGTGTCAGCACGTGTGCTGTGAATTTTTCACCCTAACGTAGTACATCCTCTCTGCCCAAAGTATTACCAACAACCTATTGCTTGAAACCCTCTGGTCTGTGGACCCTAAGTTGCCTTGTTTGCCAGTGGCTTTGAATGTTCTTTCTCTGCTTCCTGGCATATCTTGCTTCCTCCCACCATTTTTATTTTCATTATTCTGGGTCTCAACTCATTTCCTTAGGGACCTCTCTTATTCTCGGGGGAATTCCCATGCGAATCTTAAGTTATTGCCCTGATACCTGTACATATTTCTTATAAGGCATTACCACCTCAAGCTAATATGGATAAATATTTATACATCATCATTTTTCTATCCCCCTCACCAAAATAAACAGCTCTTCTTTCCAAATACTCCATTCATCTCAGGGTGTGCAATGTGTTTTTTTGTAGAGAGTTATAAAATTCAGATATATTCTATTGTACTGGAGGAAATGGAATCTCAAGTCAATTCAGGGATTTCCGTGTTTCCTTGGAGTACATCTAAGCTCCAGGGGTTTCATGGAGCTACCGTGTCATGAGTGAAAACCATGTCCTTGCTATTATCTGTCCATGCTGGCATCTCCTGAGACTTCCAGAACACTGATCACTAGCCCTCAGGGATCAATCCATGCACTTTGCTGCTGGGCAAACCCTCATTTGCATCTGCTAGGACCTTTTAGGATACTGTGGTTCTTTATGGCTAGCAACTTCTTAAATGAACAGTAAGTGTTAAGGGGAGAAAAGGGGGAAAACTAAATACCAAGTAAAATATATTAGTTCATATTTCAAAAACAAAGATGTTTTCTGAGCTTACTTCTGAAAGTAATGGAGTAACAGGGACAGAATTACCCTCCCAACTGAAACAAACAAAAATAGACAAAATATTCTTTTAAATGTTTTAAGACCTTGGACAACAGGCAGCAAAGGACAGTGAGAGAGAGGATTCCCTGATAGAGAGGAAACAAACAAGGGGAGCACTACAACAGCTTACTACCCACCCAGTTTACTTGCAGGAGTGAGTTTCCAGACTGTGTGCAAAAATAAACTCATAAAGGCTTAAAGACTTAAACACAAGACATGACACCATAAATCTCCTAGAAGAGATCATAGGCAAAACATTCTCAGACATAAATTGTACCAATGTTCTCTTAGGTCAGTCTCCCAAAGCAAAAACAAAAGCAAAAATAAACAGATGGGACCTAGTCAAACTTACAAGCTTTTGCACAGCAAAGGAAACCATAAACAAAACGAAAAGACAGCCTACAGAATGGGAGAAAATATTTGCAAACAATGTGACCAACAAGGGCTTAATTTCCAAAATATTAAAACAGCTCATACAACTCCACAACAAGAAAACAAACAACCCAATAGAAAAATGGGCAAAAGACCTAAATAGACATTTTTCCAAAGAAGAACTACAGATGGCCAATAGGCACATGAAAAGATGCTCAACATTGTTAATTATTAGAGAAATGCAAATCAAAACTACAATGAGGTATCACCTCACACCAGTCAGAATGGCCATCATTAAAATGTCTACAAATAACAAATGCTGGAGAGGGTATGGAGAAAAGGAAACCCTCCTGCACAGTTGGTGGGAAGGTAAGTTGGAAAACTGTATGGAGGGTCCTCAGAAACCTAAAAATAGAATTACCATATGATCGAGCAATCCCACTCCTGGGCATATATCCAGACAAAACTATAATTCAAAAAGATATATGCACCCCTATATTCATAGCAGCACTATTCACAATAGCCAAGACATGGAAACATCCTAAATGTCCATTGACAGATGAATGGATAAACATGTGATACATATATACAATGGAATACTACTCAGCCATAAAAAAGAACAAAGTAATACCATTTGTAGCAACATGGATGCAACTAGAGATTATCATACTAAGTGAAGTAACTTAGAAAGAGAAGACAAATACCATATGATATCACTTGTATGTGGAATCTAAAATATGACAAAAATGAACCTATCTATAAAACAGAAACAGAATCGGGGACAAAGAACAGACTAGTGGTTGCCAAGGGGAAGGTGATTGGGGGAGGGATGGAGTGGGAGGTTGGGGTGAGCAGATGTCAGCTTTTATATATAGAACAGATAAACAACAAGGTCCTACTGTAGAGCACAGAGAACTATATTCAATATCCTATGATAAACCATAATGGAAAAGAATATTAAAAAAAAGAATGTGTATATAACTGAATCACTTTGCTGTACAGCAGTAATTAACACAACATTGCAAATCAACTATACTTCAATAAAAAAAATTTTTTTTAAAGGGGAAAAAAATCTTTTAAAAGGCCAAAGAAAAAAGATAAACTACATACAGAGGAACAGAGATAAGAATAATAAATTTCTGGTTGGAAACAATGCAAGTCAGAAAAATGTGAAGCAACATTTTTAATTACTGAAAAAAAATTTTAATTAACCTAGAATCTATACCCAGTGGAAATATCTTTCAAAAATGAAGATGAAATAAAGACTTTTTCTCATATACAGAAGCTGAAAGAATTTATCACTAGCAGACTTACTCTACAAGATGTGTTTTAAAAAATAGTCTTTTTTTAACATCTTTATTGGAGTATAATTGCTTTACATTGTTGTGCTAGTTTCTGCTGTATAACAAAGTGAATCAGCTATACATATAAATATATCCCCATATCTCCTCCCTCTTCCATCTCCCTCCCCCCTCCCTATCCCACCCCTCTAGGTGGTCACAAAGCACTGAGCTGATTTCCCTGTGCTATGCGGCTGCTTCCCACTAGCTATCTATTTTACATTTGGTAGTGTATATATGTCCATGCCACTCTCTCACTTTGTCCCAGCTTACCCTTCCCCCTCCCCGTGTCCTCAACTCCATTCTCTAAGTCTGTGTCTTTATTCTTGTCCTGCCCCTACGTTCTTCAGAACCTTTTTTTTTTTTTTTAGATTCCATATGTATGTGTTAACATATGGTATTTGTTAAATAAATAAATAAATAAATAAATAAATAAAGATAAAGTCCTTCAGGCAGGAGGACTATAATACCCGGTAAAAAATTGGTTTTACAAGACGGAGTAATGAGCATAATAAAGGATATATAAAATAAGGTACATATATTAAAATGTTATACATAAAAGACTTTTTTCCTATTATTAAAATCTCTGCCAAAGATAACTGACCATGCAATAACATATTGTGGGGCTTATGGCATATATGGATTTAAGCATAGTGGGCACTTAAAACTTTAAAATGTGCAAATGCTAGGCGATAATTTCAAGATAATTGCTAAAGCACAATAATGATTACAAAATAAAAAAATACAAAATAAATAGAAGTTTGCATATTAGTTTCCTAGGGCTTGAATACAAAATAAATAAAAATTTGTGTATTAGTTTCCTAGGGCTGCTGTAACAAGTACCACTAACTGAGTGGCTTAGAACAACAGTAATTTATTGTCTCACAGTTCTGGAGGCTAGAAGTTCAAAATCAAGGTGTTGGCAGGGCCATATTCCCTCTGAAATCTGTAAGGGGATCCTTCTAACCTCTTCTTTGCTTCTAATGGTTTGTCAGCAATCTTTGGTCCCCAAATAAGTTCACATTCTGAGGTACCAGAATGTTAGGACTTCAACAGTCCTTTTCTAGAGTAACTCAATTCAACCCATAAAAGTTGGTATCCCTTAAGGATTGTTCTGTGACAATCTTTCTAGATTCTGATATCTTTAGAGTATATAAAAGTACATAGGCATTTTATTGTATTACCAGGTAAGTAAATAATGTGATCAGAGTCATATATAGAACAGTTGGTTTTCTTTTCAGCACACCAGAATGACAGGATTCAATAGCAACACTAACATTCAGTGCTCCTCTGGGATTTAAGATCCTCTGTGAATAATTTTTGGCAAATCATCCTCTAAAAAAAATATCAACTTTACAAAAGCTGCATCCCACACAGAACCGTTCCACTTTCAGAAACAATAGACAAACTGTCAACTTCAAATCTAATAATAATCTAGTAATAAACTACCATCTTTAAATATTAATATATTATACTGGGGGAATATGAAGAGTGTCAAGATCTAAGCACTTTACATATTGCTTTTCAGGTAAACAAGGCCTTTTAGGTATAACTCACATTAGTAAAGGACATAATCACCAAGTGTGTGGTAGGTCATTTCACAGAATGCTGGTTGGGCATCTCCATCTCCCTAGCTAAAATATAGCACATGTATTTTTCAAATAGAATTTAATAGCAACTTCTCTGATAAAGACTCCTTGTTTTTAATTCAAGTCTCACTGAGGAAGGAGAAATCATTAAGAAAGCCTAAAAATTACCAGCTGATGAGAGGGTAAGATATTGATAAGAAAGATAGATTAGAAAAAAAATAAGCCATACACTCAGAGAAACTACTAAGAGGACGATTTAAAGGGAATGAGATACAGGTAAAATCCGAGCAGACAGTCAAGCGATAATGATTGGACAGAACAGAATTGGAGTCAAATAAAACCAACTTTGAATGCTGGCCAAGATGCTACTAATTATCAGGAAAAGGGGCAAATTACACATAGTAAGTGGTCAATAAATTTTAGAGGTTATCATGATCATAATCCTTGTTGTCCTAAGGATGCAAATTGCACATACATACAACTATTCAATAAAATTAGATTCTAGGCGGCTGAAAGCGCGGAGCCCAGAGACGGGCGTGGGACGCTGGGGCTGCTGCTGCCACCGCCAAGAAGCCTGTGTGCGAGTGCAGGACACTGTCCACACCGCCCTTCCGGGAGCCTGTGCAGCCTGCCACTGCCGGGGTCCCGGGATCCAGGGGCGGCTTCCCTGGGAGAACGCACGGCGCGCCCCGGGCTGCTGCAACGTCACGCCGACCTCTGCCGCTGCAGGCTCGCCCCGCACTCCGTGCCCCTCCCTCCCGCCCGGCCTGAGTGAGCCAGAGTCCCCGAAGAGGCTGCTCCTTTAACCCTGTCCTGTCTGAGCGAAGAACAGACGCCCTCCGGCGACCTACACGCAGAGGCGGGGCCAAATCCAAAGCTGAGACCCAGGAGCTGTGAGAACAAAGAAGAGAAAGGGAAACCTCTCCCAGCAGCCTCAGAAGCAGCGGATTAAAGCTCCACAATCAACTTCATGTACCCTGCATCTGTGGAATACATGAATAGACAACAAATCATCCCAAATTGAGGAGCCAGGAGTCAGTGCTGTGCCTCTGAGGTGGGAGAGCCAACTTCAGGACACTGGTCCACAAGAGACCTCCCAGCTCCACATAATATCAAACGGCGAAAATCTTCCAGAGATCTCCATCTCAACACCAGCACCCAGCTTCACTCAACGACCAGCAAGCTACAGTGCTGGACACCCTATACCAAACAACTAGCAAGACAGGAACACAACACCACCCATTAGCAGAGAGGCTGCCTCAAATCATAAGAAGTCCGCAAACACCCCAAAACACACCACCAGACGTGGACCTGCCCACCAGAAAGACAAGATCCAGCCTCATCCACCAGAACACAGGCAGTAGTCCCCTCCACCAAGAAGCCTACACAACCCACTAAACCAACCTTAGCCACTGGGGACAGACACCAAAAACAACGGGAACTACGAACCTGCAGCCTGCAAAGAGGAGACCCCAAACACAGTAACATAAGCAAAATGAGAAGACAGAAAAACACACAGCAGGAGAAGGAGCAAGATAAAAACCCACCAGACCTAACAAATGAAGAGGTAATAGGCAGTCTATCTGAAAAAGAATTCAGAATAATGATGGTAAAGATGATCCAAAATCTTGGAAATAGAATAGACAAAATGCAAGAAACAGTTAACAAGGACCTAGAAGAACTAAAGATGAATCAAGCATCGATTAAAAACACAATAAATGAAATAAAAAATACTCTAGATGGGATCAATAGCAGAATAACTGAGGCAGAAGAACGGATAAGTGAGGTGGAAGATAAAATAGTGGAAATAACTGCTGCACAGCAAAATAAAGAAAAAAGAATGAAAAGAACAGAGGACAGTCTCAGAGACCTCTGGGACAACATTAAACGCACCAACATTCGAATTATAGGGGTTCCAGAAGAAGAGAAAAAGAAAGGGACTGAGAAAATATTTGAAGAGATTATAGTTGAAAACTTCCCTAATATGGGAAAGGAAATAGTTAATCAAGTCCAGGAGGCACAGAGAGTCCCATACAGAATAAATCCAAGGATAAATACACCAAGACACATATTAATCAAACTGTCAAAAATTAAACACAAAGAAATCATATTAAAAGCAGCAAGGCAAAAACAACAAATAACACACAAGGGAATCCCCATCAGGATAACAGCTGATCTCTCAGCAGAAACTCTACAAGCCAGAAGGGAGTGGCAGGACATACTTAAAGTGATGAAGGAGAAAAACCTGCAACCAAGATTACTCTACCCAGCAAGGATCTCATTCAGATTTGATGGAGAAATTAAAACCTTTACAGACAAGCAAAAGCTGAGAGAGTTCAGCACCACCAAACCAGCTTTACAACAAATGCTAAAGGAACTTCTCTAGGCAAGAAACACAACAGAAGGAAAAGAACTACAATAACGAACCCAAAACAATTAAGAAAATGGGAATAGGAACATACATATCAATAATTACCTTAAATGTAAATGGACTAAATGCTCCCACCAAAAGACACAGACTGGCTGAATGGATACAAAAACAAGACCCATATATATGCTGTCTACAAGAGACCCACTTCAGACCTAGAGATACATACAGACTGAAAGTAAGGGGATGGAAAAAGATATTCCATGCAAATGGAAACCAAAATAAAGCTGGAGTAGCAATTCTCATATCAGACAAAATAGACTTTAAAATAAAGACTACTAGAAGAGACAAAGAAGGACACTACATAATGATCAAGGGATCAATCCAAGAAGAAGATATAACAATTGTAAATATTTATGCACCAAACATAGGAGCACCTCAATACATAAGGGAAATATTAACAGCCATAAAAGGAGAAATCGACAGTAACACAATCATAGTAGGGGACTTTAACACCCCACTTTCACCAATGGACAGGTCATCCAAAATGAAAATAAATAAGGAAACACAAGCTTTAAATGATACATTAAACAAGATGGACTTAATTGATATTTATAGGACATTCCATCCAAAAACAACAGAATACACATTTTTCTCAAGTGCTCATGGAACATTCTCCAGGATAGATCATATCTTGGGTCACAAATCAAGCCTTGGTAAATTTAAGAAAATTGAAATTGTATCAAGTATCTTTTCCGACCACAATGCTATGAGACTAGATATCAATTACAGGAAAAGAGCTGTAAAACATACAAACACATGGAGGCTAAACAATACACTACTTAATAACGAAGTGATCACTGAAGAAATCAAAGGGGAAATTAAAAAATACCTAGAAACAAATGACAATGGAGACACGACGACCCAAAACCTATGGGATGCAGCAAAAGCAGTTCTAAGAGGGAAGTTTATGGCAATACAATCACACCTTAAGAAACAGGAAATATCTCGAATAAACAACCTAACCTTGCACCTAAAGCAATTAGAGAAAGAAGAACAAAAACATCCCAAAGTTAGCAGAAGGAAAGAAATCATAAAAATCAGATCAGAAATAAATGAAAAAGAAATGAAGGAAACAATAGCAAAGATCAATAAAACTAAAAGCTGGTTCTTTGAGAAGATAAACAAAATTGATAAACCATTAGCCAGACTCATCAAGAAAAAAAGGGAGAAGACTCAAATCAATAGAATTAGAAATGAAAAAGGAGAAGTAACAACTGACACTGCAGAAATACAAAAGATCATGAGAGATTACTATAAGCAACTCTATGCCAATAAAATGGACAACCTGGAAGAAATGGACAAATTCTTAGAAATGCACAACCTGCCAAGACTGAATCAGGAAGAAATAGAAAATATGAACAGACCAATCACAAGCACTGAAATTGAAACTGTGATTAAAAATCTTCCAACAAACAAAAGCCCAGGACCAGATGGCTTCACAGGCGAATTCTATCAAGCATTTAGAGAAGAGCTAACACCTATCCTTCTCAAACTCTTCCAAAATATAGCAGAGGGAGGAACACTCCCAAACTCATTCTACGAGGCCACCATCACCTTGATACCAAAACCAGACAAGGATGTCACAAAGAAAGAAAACTACAGGCCAATATCACTGATGAACATAGATGCAAAAATCCTCAACAAAATACTAGCAAACAGAATCCAACAGCACATTAAAAGGATCATACACCATGATCAAGTGGGGTTTATTCCAGGAATGCAAGGATTCTTCAATATACGCAAATCAATCAATGTGATACACCATATTAACAAGTTGAAGGAGAAAAACCATATGATCATCTCAATAGATGCAGAGAAAGCTTTTGACAAAATTCAACACCCATTTATGATAAAAACCCTGCAGAAAGTAGGCATAGAGGGAACTTTCCTCAACATAATAAAGGCCATATATGACAAACCCACAGCCAGCATCGTCCTCAATGGTGAAAAACTGAAACCATTTCCACTAAGATCAGGAACAAGACAAGGTTGCCCACTCTCACCACTCTTATTCAACCTAGTTTTGGAAGTTTTAGCCACAGCAATCAGAGAAGAAAAGGAAATAAAAGGAATCCAAATGGGAAAAGAAGAAGTAAAGCTGTCACTGTTTGCAGATGACATGATACTATACATAGAGAATCCTAAAGATGCTACCAGAAAACTACTAGAGCTAATCAATGAATTTGGTAAAGTTGCAGGATACAAAATTAATGCACAGAAATCTCTGGCATTCCTATATACTAATGATGAAAAATCTGAAAGTGAAATCAAGGAAACACTCCCATTTACCATTGCAACAAAAAGAATAAAATATCTAGGAATAAACCTACCTAAGGAGACAAAAGACCTGTATGCAGAAAATTATAAGACACTGATGAAAGAAATTAAAGATGATACAAATAGATGGAGAGATGTACCATGTTCTTGGATTGGAAGAATCAACATTGTGAAAATGACTCTACTACCCAAAGCAATCTACAGATTCAATGCGATCCCTATCAAACTACCAATGGCATTTTTCACAGAACTAGAACAAAAAATTTCACAATTTGTATGGAAACACAAAAGACCCCGAATAGCCAAAGCAATCTTGAGAACGAAAAATGGAGCTGGAGGAATCAGGCTCCCTGACTTCAGACTATACTACAAAGCTACAGTAATCAAGACAGTATGGTACTGGCACAAAAACAGAAAGATAGATGAATGGAACAGGATAGAAAGCCCAGAGATAAACCCACGGACATATGGTCACCTTATCTTTGATAAAGGAGGCAGGAATGTACAGTGGAGAAAGGACAGTCTCTTCAATAAGTGGTGCTGGGAAAACTGGACAGGGACATGTAAAAGTATGAGATTAGATCACTCCCTAACACCATACACAAAAATTAGCTCAAAATGGATTAAAGACCTAAATGTAAGGCCAGACACTATCAAACTCCTAGAGGAAAACATAGGCAGAACACTCTATGACATAAATCACAGCAAGATCCTTTTTGACCCACCTCCTAGAGAAATGGAAATAAAGACAAAAATAAACACATGGGACCTAATGAAACTTCAAAGCTTTTGCACAGCAAAGGAAACCATAAACAAGACCAAAAGACAACCCTCAGAATGGGAGAAAATATTTGCAAATGAAGCAACTGACAAAGGATTAATCTCCAAAATTTATAAGCAGCTCATGCAGCTCAATAGCAAAAAAACAAACAACCCAATCCAAAAATGGGCAGAAGACCTAAATAGACATTTCTCCACAGAAGATATACAGACAGCCAACAAACACATGAAAGGATGCTCAACATCTTTACTCATTAGAGAAATGCAAATCAAAACTACAATGAGATATCATCTCACACCAGTCAGAATGGCCATCATCAAAAAATCTAGAAACAATAAATGCTGGAGAGGGTGTGGAAAAAAGGGAACACTCTTGCACTGCTGGTGGGAATGTGAATTGGTACAGCCACTATGGAGAACAGTATGGAGGTTCCTTAAAAAACTACAAATAGAACTACCATATGACCCAGCAATCCCACTACTGGGCATATACCCTGAGAAAACCATAATTCAAAAAGAGACATGTACCAAAATGTTCATAGCAGCCCTATTTACAATAGCCCGGAGATGGAAACAACCTAAGTGTCCATCATCGGATGAATGGATAAAGAAGATGTGGCACATATATACAATGGAATATTACTCAGCCATAAAAAGAAATGAAATTGAGCTATTTGTAATGAGGTGGATGGACCTAGAGTCTGTCATACAGAGTGAAGTAAGTCAGAAAGAGAAAGACAAATACTGTATGCTGACACATATATATGGAATTTAAGAAAAAAATGTCATCAAGAACATAGGGGTAAGACAGGAATAAAGACACAGACCTACTAGAGCATGGACTTGAGGATATGGGGAGGGGGAAGGGTAAGCTGTGACAAAGTGAAAGAGCGGCATGGACATATATACACTACCAAACGTAAGGTAGAGAGCTAGTGGGAAGCAGCCGCATAGCACAGGGAGATCAGCTTGGTTCTTTGTGACCGCCTGGAGGGGTGGGATAGGGAGGGTGGGAGGGAGACGCAAAAGGGAGGGGATATGGGAACATATGTATATGTATAACTGATTAAATTTGTAAAATAAAAAAAAAAAAAAGATAAAAAAAAAATTAGATTCTAACTATGTTACATTAATACAATTTACATACATCAATAATTTCATAAGTATTAAGTTTTAATATAATTATTATCATAGTGAAGACAGAGGAGTCTGTGGCTTAGAGAATATTAAGAGATTTATCAGATTCCAGCCCAAGATGATGACAGAGGAGACTCCTGAACTTACCTCCTCCCATGGACACACTGAATCTACAGCTATTCATGGAGCAAAAACCTCTGAAATCAATCCAGAAACTAACTGAGTGACTCCTACACATCAGGCAAATGAGAAAATACCCTTGTCAAGATGGGTAGGACAGGCTGAGATGCACTCTTGCCCTAAATCCCATCCCTGGCACAGTGACATACAATCAGGAGGGAACTTACAACTCGCAGCTTCTCACTGTGGGGTGAAGGGTTTGGACCCAACATCTAGCACCCAGTTTTGAAGACTTCTGCCTGAGGGACAGGCACTCAGAACATTTCGCTCTGAAGGTCAGTGAAACTTGCATCCATGAAACTCGTAAGACTATAGCAAACAAAGAAACAGTTTTGTGGTTACCACTCACCTCGGTCTTAGCATAGAGAGAGCACACAAAAGTGCCCATCTCCTAGTCTTTTCCAGAAAAAGACCTATTTGCATACTTTTAAAGCTCTAGACAGAGTTTCAGCCTTCTAATTTAGCACCCATCTAGAGGTTAACTGCAATCCTCCCCAGAGACCAGAGAGGCCAGTGGGCACTGTCTCTGTGCTCTCCCTCTGGCACCCCCAAGTCACTGGTGTCCCCCAGAAGGAGCCTGTGCACACATCTGGTGCCCTGGTATTTGTGGCTGCTACCCAGAGGATGTACCCCTTGATTGCCTGGATCTAGTGGTAAGTGGAGGTTGCATTTATGAGTCCCATGGGACTGTAGCCAACAGCTAAACAGTTCTTAACCAGCTATCCCCCAAGGGCTAAGTACAGAGGAAGCAGACAGAAACACCCATTTCCCAGTCCTTCCCTGAAAGAGTCTATTTCCATACTTAAAAAAATGCTGTCTCAGAGTCCAGTTTCCAATCAGCCTGCATTAAGGTGCTGAATGAGAGCCTTGCTTTAGGATACTGAAAGGTCTTGGTATACCCTCAACTACTAAGGAGCCACTAAGAACAAAGAAGTTGACTTAAAAATCATGAAAGTTTGAGAGACAACAAAGAGCTCAGGTTGGCTGAAAGATGTTTCATCACCAACACAAGGTCGTTCTCCATCAAGACTGAGGTAGCTCTGTGTGGCTTCTAGATTCCTAGGAATACATCTGAGCCTTTCAAAGGCTCCAGTGTACATCTCATTCCCAGATTTCGCTTTTAAGTTTTTGGTGATTTTTCTTGATTTCCCCAACTGATATTGCTGCTTCAGGCAGCTGTGATGTTAATCTATTGCCACTGATTGTTTTTGACATGTGCTCTGGGGTAGGACTTTCCCACTGAGCAAGTTCTAAGTCAAGTCAAATCATGACAAGTTCCATGGATAGAGGTTTCCAGGGAACTGACAGACTGATGAAATACCAACAATTAGCTTGGGATGGGTCTTTCTGGGGAGCTTTCAAACCTGCCTCGCCCCTGCACTGCCTGTTTGGCTGATGGTTTTCATAGCTACCATGATGGAATTTAGGACAGGCGAATGGGAATAAGGTTAGTTTAAATGACACAACTCTAGCTGTTCTTACTGAGCTTTAGTCAGTCTTCTTGAATAAACACTCCTTGGATTGTTTAAAGTTTTGGTTAATTTCTAGAGTTCTGAATAAGTCAATTTTGACAGTTTCTGGCAGTATTTTCAATGCTTTATGGAGAAGAAAATTTGGAATTCCATACTCTGCCATTGCAGAAGTCTTTTATTCCATTATTATCATCCCATTACTGATCCTTACATGAATAATATCCTTTAGGTTGGATAAGTACTATTTTGATTATACAGATGAGGAAACAATATCAGAGAAATCAGTTGCTAGTGACTTTGGCTGATTGCCACAATAGGAGGGAATCTAGTTATCTCATAGTCTGAGTTGTATGTTTGTCATTTTCTTCTCAATTGTGCTTCAAAATAGTGTACTGGTATCCTGTGATAAACCCTAATGGAAACGACTATTAAAGAAGAAATATAGATAGATATATAGATATAACTGAATCACTTTGCTGTACAGCAAAAATTAACACAACATTGTGAATCAACTACACTTCAATTTAAAAAAAAAAGTGGACTGGAAAGTCTTGGGATAAATGGTGAGGACTGAATTTTTCTTCATTTCCATTCATGCCTCTTGCTTCTTCCCCAAATACAGTGAGGACTGAATTTTTCTTCATTTCCATTCATGCCTCTTGCTTCTTCCCCAAATACAGTGAATAAAACTTATATAGGGCTCCTCCTGACCTCTTACCTATACACACTACATTATGACTCAAATATTTTCATGAAATAGCATATATAAATACTTGGTCTCCTATCTAAAAGAGGAGTTGAACATACTTTGCAAATCTTCCCTGGTTTAGCAGCACAGCCAAGGAGCTCATGGATATACACTTTCCATGCATTCCTAAAATTATTGTCTGAAAAAATATTATGCTACCTTTATGTCTCTTATGACCTTGTTCCTTCTTAGGTTTTGAAAGCTTCCCATTGTCTATTGAAAAGGGTTAATACTCCTTCATGTGGCCTCATGGGTTTTATAATGTAGTTTCAAGTTAGGTTACCAGGCTCATTTTTATCTTCCATATTGTAGAGATGTCTTACCAGAGCCTGAATTCCAGTTTTATTGGACTGCCTCCCATTCCCTAAATAAACCATTAAATTTCATGATTTTTATCAATGCAATGTCATTTTAGTGATTATCCTGGTTTCTCTTTACAAAATCATGAACTCATTAAGTAGAATTAACTCAGTTCTTCTAACAAATACTATTTTTTAAACTGGAAAATAATTTTATAGTACTGAACTAAACAACAACAAAGATATATATTCCCATGGTCTTAAATTTACAATTGATATTAATTTTTCAATTTAGTCTATTTCCAAAAAATTTTACTCTACTCTTTGGGAAAATCACATATGCTCACTAAAATGAATTCAAATAATAACGCAAAGTACAAAGGTGGATTTTAAAAAGAACAATTTCCATATTCTGTAAATCAATTTAATCTTTAATCAATGCTCATGACCAATTATTTTAGCATATCTCTTTAATTCCTAAATTCTTAATTTTTGTTTAGGCATTAAGTGGCTATATTCCACTGTCAAGTAATTTTTTATAGGAAAGCTCAGGCTCTGTCATATTTGGAAATATCAAATAGTTAGTGCTGTATTTGATAGACATTTTGCTATATGTAATATTCTTCTGTCATACTTGTACTCCTTCAGAATTCACATGCATTAGTTATTAACTTCTAGCATTGAATAATACTTTAGAGAAATATGAGATCAGTCTACTATTTTCCTCCTTGATTTTTTTTCTCCTATGTCTGAATACGAGAAGAACTATTTATTTTTCCTTAAGGTTCAGTAGCTTATCTAGTTTATGTCTGCTATTGAGTGTTCTGTTATCATATTTTTCATGTAACACAATGTGTTTATATATAAGAACCAAGGTTTTTTTAAGTTCACATTTAGGGAACTTTTTCATATAATTTAAGTTATATTGCATTTATTAAATCTCTACTTCAGGAACATAAAATATAATCTAACATAAGGATAATTTATATCTTTTCTGTACCTAGTGGTTTCTCTTTAGTTACAGTACTTTGTCTTTTAAGAAAAAACAAACAGCTTTTCCTTTTTATCCTATTATTGCAAGACTTTTCTCTATGCCAGTAATTCCATTTTCAACAGTGTGTGTTCTCATCTTGTTTCTAATTTGTTTATGTTTCAGTGTCATTTATTTCATTAAATTTACAAGCTACCTTTTAATTTCATTTTCTTATTTTATCATGGCACTTTTGAGCTTTCACTTTATTGACTTTGCATGATATGCTTATTTTCCCTCTTTGGGGCTCCAGAATATTTGCAGAGTGGACTTGATTTAGAGCTTGCCCATTGAGAAAAGTCCTACCCCAGAGCATATGTCAAAAACAATCAGTGGCAAAGGAATAACACAGCAGCTGCCTGAGGCAGCAGTATCAGTTGGGGCAAATAAGAGAAATCACCAGAAACGTAAAAGAAAAATCTGGGAATGAGACGTACATTGGGACCTTTGAAAAGCTTAGACATGTCCCTAGGGCTCTAGAAGCCCACAATTCTATCAACAAAAGGAAAACAACACTTGAGGATCTGGAAATTTTTAAGCCTATCCAGACACAGTATTCTGGAAAGAGGGCCAAGGGTGTGACTGAACAACCATTTGCTGAAGAGATTAGATATTTGATTCATGCATCCAATCAGCCAATTCAGCAGAAGCCAGAAATATTCAATAGAATGTGGTCATCTAGAAAATACATGGAAAGGACTCTCTTGTTTGGTGTCTTGGACTCCCATGAATTGCATGGGAGACCAACAGCATTTTTGAGTGTTTTATACCAGCAGAAATACTGCCAGCCTGGACTGAAAGGAACAGAGACAGGATAAAATGAAGAAAGTATGACTTTGAGGGCAGAATCATGGATGCAGAGGCCTGGCCAACAGGGCCTCTTAAGGCTGAGAGGCAGAGACTACTGCCCCAGTGAGCTTAAAGGGTGAGGCTGCCGCACCTGCAGGCCAAGAGGACAAAGAATTGATCAAAATAGGATTATTCTCTGGCCTTGATCTAATGGAATTTGCCCTGCTGGGTTTTGGGCTTGGTTGAGACCCATGACCCCTTTCTTCCTTCCAACTTCTTCCTTTTGTTGTAGGAATGTCTATCCTATGCTGGTCTTACCATTCTATTTTGGTGTCCTTATAGGAAGAGGAAAGAGACAAACAGGGAAAGATAGCCATATGATGACAGAGACAAAGACTGGAGTACTCCATCAACAGGCCAAGGAATTCCCAACAAAAACCAGAAGCTAAAAGAGTCAAGGAAGTATTTTCCCCTACAAATGTCAAAGGGAGCATGGCCCTACCCACACCTTGAGTTCAGACTTCTAGCCTCCAGAACTATGAGAAAATAAATTGTTATTGTTTTAAGTCACTCAGTATGTGAAACTTTGTTACAGCAGCCTTAGGAAACTAATACACAATTCAGTTCGCAAAGTATATGTTTTTTTTAACAAATGGCGTTACACCAACTGGATATTCATATATAAAAGAATAAAGTTGGACCTTATCTCCCTCTATCTACAAAATTTAACTCAAAATAGATCATAGACCTAAATATAAGAGTTAAAACTATACGCGGAGCAACTAAGCCCGTGCACCACAACTACTGAGGCCATGCGCTGCAACTACTGAAGCCTGCGCGCCTAGAGGCCGTGCTCTGCAACAAGAGGAGCCACGTAATGAGAAGCCCGTGCACCACAGCAAAGAGTAGCCCCTGCTTGACACAACTAGAGAAAGCCCGCACGCAGCAACCAAGACCCAACGCAGCCAAAAAGTTTTAAAAATTAAAAAAAAAAAGAGTTAAAACTATAAAAGTCTTAGAAGAAAGCATAGGGATAACTATTCATGACAATGTATTAAGCAGTGGTTTCTTAGATACAACACCAAAAGCATAAGCAATAATAGCAACAAAAAAGATAAACTGAACACAGAACCCCATTAACATTTTTAAATTACCATCTTTCTTGTTTCAAAGACAGACACCTTCAATGATGTAAAAAGACAATCCATGGAGTGGGAGAAAACATTTGCAATTCATATATTTTATAAGGAATTTGTATTCAATACATATGCAGAGCTTTTACCACTCAAAACGAAAAGACAGGTATCGCAATTTTATAAAGAAAAGGAAAAAAGATGGGTGATAATCAAGTGAATATAACAACAGCAAAAAAATAAACAGCAAAAATTTTAAATAAACATTTTCTACAAAGAAGCTATACAAATGCCATGAAAAGATGCTCAACATCATCAATCGTTCGGGACATGCAAATCAAGACCATAATGAAATAACACTTCACAACCACCAAGATGGTTATAGTTTTTTAAAAAAGAAAATAACAAGTGTTGATATGGATGTGGAGAAATGAGAACCCTCATACACTGCTGGTGAGAATTTAAAATGGTACAGCCACTTTTGAAAACAGTCTGGCAATTCCTCAAAATTTTAAACACAATGTTACCGTATGACCCAGCAATTTCATTCCTAAGTATGTACCCAAGAGAATTGAAAACTTGAATGTTCACAGTAGTATTATTCATAATAGCCCAAAAGTGGAAACAACGCAAATATCATCAACAGATGAAAGGATACACAAAATGTGGTATAACCATATAATAGAATATTATTTGATGATAAAAAAGAATGAATTACTGATATGTGCTACAATATGGATGAACCTTGAAAATTATGCTAAGTGAAAGAAGCTAGTAACAAAAGACCATATATTGCATGATTCCATTTATACAAAATGTCTAGAATAGGCAAATCCATAGAAAATAAAAGTAGATTAGTGTTTACCTGGAGTTTGGGCAAGAGGGGAATGGATATGGACTGCTAATTAGTGTGGACTCTCCATTTGAGGTGATTAACATGTTCTAAAATTAGATAATGGTGATGGTTTCACAGCTGTGTATATAATGAGACTACTGAATTATATACTTTTAAAAGGTGAATTTTATGGTATATGATTAGATTGCAATGAAGTCATTATTAAAAAATGCTATAGTAAAATATGTGGGTCTACTCTGTATTTTGAATATGGTTACTTATGTATAAATCACACTGCTTATTAGATGAGCATAGATTAAAGGCAGTTCTGAAAAAATGAAACACAAGTCCTTCCTGTCTCTTCTATGTCTTTTCTAGATCTAGGTTTCCCATCTTGTGTCTGGGTTATAGCAGTGTTATTGGATATTATTAAATATAATTTAATAAACACAATCAATTGATCAAACGTCACATAGTCAAAAGTTTGGGAAAACCAAGGTTAAGGAAATTCAGGATTTTTCAAACCTCTTATCATGATAATATGCTTTGTGAATTTCCAGTGGTGGCTATATGTACTTCGCATCCCCTAAACTGATCTCTCTGGGCAGTCATGCTCCATGGGGGGCCTTAAATCATTCTTGTTCTCTTCATTCCCAGTAACCAAGGTATCAGGAAAGTCACTAAAAAACTCTGGCCCCTATAACTTAGCAGTCAAATTTATAATGTAGCTTTCCTGAAGTTAAAAAAAAAACATTATTCACTCTATCAAATGTGTGAAATAACATGGATATTTTAGCAGTGGTGGAATGTTGACATCTCCCGAGACAATAATATGTCAGGGCAACATTTCCAGAGATATCTCACCCAGTCTGTGTCACTTAGAAACTAGGTGAACCTGAGAATAGTTCTTAATCTTTCTGAGCTTTAGTTGAGTCATCTATAAATTATAGATTTAAAAGGTGCCAAATTCATTGAGCTGTTGTTAGGATTTGATTAGATAATTTGTGCAAAGTTTGGAGTGACTGCTACACATAAAATGCTTAATAACTGTATGTGTCTTTTCTTATCATCATCATTGTTGTTGATGGTATTGTTATTATTATTCTGAACTAGAAGATCCTGAAAAAAATACCTTGATGTCAACATAGGGATATCAACTATTCTTTTTTTTTTTTTTGGCTGTACGCAGACCTCTCACTGTTGTGGCCTCTCCCGTTGCGGAGCACAGGCTCCGGACACGCAGGCTCAGAGGCCATGGCTCACGGGCCCAGCCGCTCCACGGCACGTGGGATCTTCCTGGACCGGGGCACGAACCCGTGTCCCCTGCATCGGCAGGCGGACTCTCAACCACTGCACCACCAGGGAAGCCCATAAACTATTCTTATCCCATTATCCTAGGCAGTATGCCATTCCTGGCAAATGTAAAAGAGCTTCTGAGAAAATAGTGGAAAAATTGTGAAATTAAATACAGTTTGGCCATATTGCCCCAGAATAAACAACATTATGTCTTTTATGCTGAAAATTCAATTCAGAATGTCAATCTAGCACATTGTGTGTTGCTTAGTAAAGGATGTTAAGCAACTGATCAATCAAACATGCATAGGGTAGACAGCTGGCTCACCTTAACAGCTAAAGGACAGGACAGTTTGTGTTAGAGACAAAAGTTTCCTTCTGCCAATAACCACAAATAGAGAATCCAAACTCTCAACTTCTGTTCCCTAAGTCGTTTTACAAAACCTCAATTCAGTGCCTATTGGTAATGACTACAAGCAGTCTGGCAAAGATATCTTCTCTTGTATCTGTACCTACTTACTTTTAAGAAGCAGCAGCATGTGCTTGTGGCATTCAGAGCCACTCTCATATAATTTTAGAATGCCCATGTCTTACCTGAGTCTGTGAGTAATTTAATTGACTCAGACACAATTATGGTCACTAATGGGAAACAATACTTTTTCTTTTGACATTGAGTTTATAGTTATCTTCATTTGACTGTTGACTGTCTTAAACATGCATTACTCACACCATCTGGTCTCAACAGCTTTGTTTTTTCGGATGTTGACTTTGTTTTTTAAGTTACATAGATACAAAAGCTTAAAATAAGATAGCACATCTTTGTTAGTGGGAACATGCTTCTGCGTGTCTTGGATAAGACCTTTTCTCACAAGTAAAAGCAAAGTGTAACTGGCGAAAAGTCAAGAATAAAGGGAATCTTAGATGTCAAGCATTAGGAACAAAAACCCTGGACACAAGGCAGGGACCATCTGATCCTTGTGAAGCTGCTGTTGCTCCAGTGACTAGCCTCCAAACATTCATTGCTACTTTGAGTCATTTGCTAAATATTCAAAGATTCAAAGTCCCTGGAGGGAGTGTCTGATTTGTCAATCAAACTCCATCGGATTCCATAATAGAGACAGCCGTGGGAGGTGACAATAGGAGGCTGGCACCAAAAACTATCCTCCATCTAAGACAACACTCAATGGACTATTCTATTTAGCAGGAGATTGGCAGGCCATTAGTAAAGGAGGGAGGGGTAGAGGTGGATGCCAGACATTCCCCCAAATGACAGATATTCTCTATGACTAGTGGTAGTAATACTACTAGTGATCTTCTTTATATGAGATTTTATATATTTATAAAATATTTTAACATGAACAATCTCATTAGTCACCCCTTCAAACCTATGGGATGTATATCATTATGCCCATTTCATAAATGCTCAGGTAAGGTAAGCGCCTTTTCCATGGTCATAGGACTTCAATACGATTGAGTCAAGACTAAGATACTATGCAAATAATGTACTTTTTCATTAAATACTTGTTGCATAAACAAATGAATGGTTGGTAACTTTACAGAGACATGTAAGTATCAATATATCACCTCTTGGAAGTAGGCTCAAATGGAAGGATTCTTTTAGAACATTTAGTCCAACACCGTTATCCTAAAACTCAGGAAACAAATCATGAATCAATATGACTTACATAAGGCAAAACAAGTAAGACTGGAATTCAAGTTTGCTTAAACTCAGTATCATGCTCTTATCTCTACATCATATTGCCTTCCTCAGGTACTCTCCTTTGTACTTGATTGGGTATCACTGTTTCCATCCCATGAAAGGAAATAAACATAATGTAGTCCACGTTCTCTGTGAGCTCATGGGCAGCTTGAAAGTATTTCTTGTGCATCAGACCAGCCCTGAAGGACTCTTAGGATGTTTCAGATACTGCCCAAGGAATCCAGGGCTCTTGAAGCTCCTACCTGCTGCTTTCCTTCTGGAAACCCCTTCCCTCTAGATGCTATCAACCCTGGAGAGCCCTCTCTCCCACATAACTCCCTCCTCTGAAAGCCTTATTACACATCCACCAAAGCCATAATGAGACAGTCAACAAAGATCCTTACCCAAGCCTCTAGCAATCAGGCCAATATAAAGTGGCAAGTCCCAAGTGAGGAAGACAGGTGTGAATAGGTTTTCTCTGTTGGTAGGGTGAGACATGTGTCCCTAATTGGAATGGGTTTCCCATATTAGCGAGCATCCAGGGAGATTCAACTATTTGATTTATAGTTAAGAAAAGTAGAAGAAGGCTTTGAAGTCTAGGCTAGTGTATCAATTAGTAGACTCTGAAGTTCAAGTACTAGAGTACCCAACTAAAAGTGGCTTAAATCTTAAGAAGCTATGATATCCAGTGGTGTGGTGGTAAATATTTAACATCTGACTCTCTAGAAGATTAAAATCCCTGATTTGTAGCATTTGTAATTTCCATGGTATAAATACTCTCAACATGGATGATTTCATGATACCAGTGCCGTTAATGCAGAATTGGGAGATGCACACAATGGGTTCCCACGAGAAGAATTGGTTCCAGCATGTCATACCACAAGAAGTCCACTGTGAAAGGTTCTGGGGTTAACTCAGTGGTTAAACAGTGTCATGAAGGACCCAAGTCTCTCTCCTTTCCTCTTTTGCTATCCTCAGAATACTGGCTGTTAATCTCAGGCTTGGCTCGTCATGGCTGCAAGATGGCTGCCACTGCCCAGATAGCATGTTCTTGCACAAGTGCATCCAAAAGCATGAAGTGCAGGTCGCCCTGCCAGTCTCTTTGTATTGGGGTGGAAACCTTTCCCAGAAGTGCCTCAGCCTATTCATTGGCCAGGACTGAGTCAGAAGCTAGGCCCTAACTGCAAAGGAGCCTGGAAAATGTTTTTGTTTTTGTTTTTGTTTTTGTTTTTAGCATTTTCAGGCACTATAGTGGGAATAAGTCCCAACCATCACAGAGGAAATCAAGCTGGGGAAGGGAAAGGGGGAAGGGCTGTCAGTTTGACGACAAACAGGTCTGCCACAGTGGAGAAGTTTGCCACCGTGCATGATACAGTTTTATTTGAAAATGAGCTATCTTTTAGATTGCAACTCAAGCACAAATTGCATGTTGTCTGTGTCCTTGATTGCATTTGGGAGGGGACTCAGGGGCTCATCTAATGCAATACTGATGAAGCCACCTTTGAAAGTAAGAATTTATTTCTGTCAGTTAGCCAGCCATCTCCTCTTTTCCTGGAGTAACAGTTAACAGTTTCTCCTTTCTCTCAGAATTGGCTACTTTTATAAGCTGTTAGGATACTGGATAATTTTCTATAGCTTTTTACATGGAGTTCTTATAATCTCTGATTATAACTGGAAACTGGAAATATCTGCTTTTCTAGAGCATAGTCACGTGTCCAATAATTGGGTATCGGCATTATCAGTTAGATCCATCCCTCATAGCTACTCAGTTTGACCCTTCCCAGCTCCTTAAGTAAAACAGCTGCCTGTAGATTTTGAATCATATGAGTTGGATGAGTGTGGTACCATGGACAGTACTATGGACTAAATGCCTGAAGACCCCAGCTCTGGTTCTAATCCCACCACCAATTCGCTGTGTGACCCTGGACAGGTCATTTACCCTTTGCAACCATGTCTTCTTTATCTCTGAACAGAGGGAATTTTAGGAGATGGTCTCTGAGTCCCTTCTAGGTCAAAATTGCTGTGGTTCAAATGATTAATGATGCCAACTAAAGAGGCTGTCTCCTTAGGTGCTTGGGCAAGCACTGTCTGGCTCTGGGTTATTTCTTCACAAGTGTGCCTAATACAGTGAGGTGTATTAACACCTGCCTGTACATATAAATTACATTAGACTGGGTTGAAAAGGAAGCACTGAACAAAAACAATAGCCAGGTCATAAAATATAAAGACGCAGCCCTCTGTACCGGTGATGGGTAGATGCTGTCATTTATCTCCAAAGATAGGTCTGATTCAGGCAAGCAGTAATCAGGCGAAGCAGAATGAAATCAGGCAGATCTAATCTTTTATAAACCTATTTCCAAGAGATAAACCTATTTCCGAGAGCTAATATGCTTTGGTATTAAAGGGAAGGATCCCAAAAGGTTTAGTAAAAAACAGAAAAATGATACAACTTGTGCACGTAAAATAGTTCATTGCAACTTCAATTGACAAGTGGATTATTCCAAAAGCTCAGATATAAGAACTTTGGAACTCAGAAGTTAATGTTATATATGGGATTAGTCTCCCTGGATAGATCATAAACGTTTTTTAGTCACAATGTTCTTATAGGAGAGTTTGGTACTTGGGAACTGAGGTAGGACGGTAGCGATAAGACTAAAGGTAGTGAGGATGGAAATCAAACTTTGTTGCCAGAGCAGCTGTGAAACCAGGCATGTCGCAGGCAAATGCAATCTCTTCTTTTTTTTTTTTTACATCTTTATTGGAGTATAATTGCTTTACAATGGTGTGTTAGTTTCTGCTTAATAACAAAGTGAATCAGTTATACATATACATATGTTCCCATATCTCTTCCTTCTTGCATCTCCCTCCCTCCCACCCTCCCTATCCCACCCCTCTAGGTGGTCACAAAGCACCGAGCTGATCTCCCTGTGCTGTGCAGCTGTTTTCCACTAGCTATCTATTTTACGTTTGGTAGTGTATATATGTCCATGCCACTTTCTCGCTTTGTCCCAGCTTACCCTTCCCCCTCCCCATATCCTCAAGTCCATTCTCTAGAGTGAAGTAAGTCAGCAAGAGAAAGACAAATACCATATGCTAACACATATATATGGAATTTAAGAAAAAGAAAAAAAATTGTCATGAAGAACCTAGGGGTAAGATAGGAATAAATGCAATCTCTTGATTTCTGATTTAGTGGGTTTTTTTTTTTTTTTCCTAAATCATCATACGTTCTCATAACCCAGTGAGCTGGGCTGGTTCCTGGGCCAACCTCAAGATCCCCTTCTATCCCTGTCATTTAAGCCAAACCTAAGCTGCCAGTTCTTCCTGGCTCCATCTTCTGTCCTGGTCCTACCCAATCATTCATGGTGGGGAGCTCTCCCAGGCTGGAGCATCCCCTGCTCTATCTTTCTACGTCAGCTTCAGGAAAGGAAAGAGAATTTTGCACACATCTCTCCACTCCCAACCAAGGGTATTATAACCTCTCATACCTGCCCCCAAGAGAAGGCATCCTGTTTCCTTTTTCCCTCTGTTTCTATCCTATACGTGATATGCAGCTATGCCCTTCTACAAACAGAATTCCCTTGAGGGTTAGAGTAGGAAGGGAGATTTGTGTGGTTGTCAAGAGGACTAGAAATTCTTCAGGTGGTGATAACATGCACTGGAAATAACCATGGCAGAAAAGAAAACTGGGTAATTGTAAATTGACATTCAATCATGGAGGTCTTTCTGGGTATAGCTATACATAAAGCTTCTGTTCTTCCTCAGTCTCTTGTGAGAATGAAACATCCAAACAATACACGGGGGTGGGTATATTCATCAACTGAACGTTGAGATAGACATAAGTTAAGCTAGAAAATCCTCTTTTTGTTGTTTCATTTTATTTTAAATTTCAACACTTGTTTTGCAAAAACATCCTTGAATGTATTGCTCTATTTTCCCATCTTAGTGTATAGAATATAAAAAGAAAATGGCATGTTTTTTGTTATGGGAGATCTTTCTGGTCCCTGGGTTGTTCAGACCTTCAGTCATTACTCTTCTCGGTGCTCAATCCCAGACAAGTAGAGAAGGCTATATGTAACCTGTATGACTCCTAGACTTTTCCCAGAATACCTATTTGTATTACATCTACTCTGGTGAGATTGCTCTGCAAGAGAAGTGCACAAGGAATTCCAACTAATCAAGATTTTATTTTGCAGCCGGACCTCTCCAAACTGCAAATAATGATATTTGATTTAAGGAACACAACTGCATATACCTAATGTCTCCTTTTTTTAATCCTTTTTAATGGTGACTAAGCAGAAATATTTCAGTAAATTATTTCCAAACTGTTTTAGCACCAAATCAATACAGTGCAATTCTAGGGCAGGCTTGCTTTTTCAACTTGTCTCCATGCTTCCAGAAACTCTCTCCTGATTTAGGATTGGTAAATAAAATTCAAGATGATGGATGTCCTAGCTATCCAATTAAAGTGACAGGGAGAACACAGAATTTACTCCTGGAGGTCTTATTTTAGCATCTGTCATCTAAAAACAAACAGTTTAGAAATGTTACCCACTCAGCAGAGACATTTCATTTACAATATCACTTCCTGTTTTTGATGGTAGTGTTTGTGCTGCTTTTACAATCTAAGCACCTTAAAATGACACACTGATGAGTCAGAAGTCAAAGTTGAAACAGAATGAGCCTAGGTACCATTTGTCCTTTCCCTCTTTCTAGCCACTATTCATCCCCATCACTTCCCCCTTGAGCCCATCTCGTTCTCTGCTTTCATCATCCTACAATAGCACCACCCACTTCTCACTGCCTCCTGCTTCCCATCCCATCCCTTACAGACTGCACCAGACCAGGAGGTTCCTAAAGTTCCTTCTTTTTGTTTTAAAACCTCTTTATTGAGAATGGAAATTGGTACAGCCACTATGGAGAACAGCATGGAGGTTCCTTAAAAAACTGAAAGTACAGCTACCATATGATCCAGCATCCCACTTCAGGGCATATATCCAGAGAAAAACATGGTTTGAAAGGATACATGCACCCCAATGTTCATTGCAGCACTGTTTACAATAGCCAGGACATGGAAGCAACCTAAATGTACATCGATAGAGGAATGGATAAAGAAGATGTGGTACATAGATACAATGGAATATTACTCAGCCAATAAAAAGAATGAACTAATGCCACTTGCAGCAACATGGATGGACCTGGAGATTATCATACTAAGTGAAGTAAGTCAGACAAAGAAAGACAAATATCATATGATATCACTTATATGCAGAATCTAAACAAAATGATAAAAAAGAGCTTATTTACAAAACAGAAACAGATTCACAGATTTAGAGAATGAATTTATGGTTACCAGGGGGAAAGCGTCAGTGGGGGTTTAGATTGGGAGTTTGGGATTGACATGTACACACTGCTATATTTAAAATAGATAACCAACAAGGACCAAAAAATAAAAATTAAAATTAAAAATAAAATTTAAAACCACCCAATTCTATCAAATGCTTAGAAGGAAAAAAAAAATAAAACCTCTTTATTAAGATATGATTGACACAGCAAAAACTATACATATTTAATGCACAAAACTCAATGGGTTGGGGGGTAAGTATACATCTGTGAAACTATCACCACCATCAAGGCTAGAATCATACGCATCACCTTGCAAAGTTTCCTCCTACCCACTTCATTATTATCATTATTATTATTTTATATGTGTGGTAAGAACACGTAACATAAGATCTACCTCTCAGCAAACTTTATCATTAGCTATAGGCACTATGCTATATAGATTTCCAGAACTTATTTGTCTTACATAACTGAAACTTTGTTCCCTTGAAACATCAACTCCCCATTTTCCCCTCCCCCCAGCCCCTGGTAATCACTATTCTGCTCTCTGCTTCTATGAGTTTGACTATTTCATATTCCATGTATAAGTGAGATTGTACAGTATACGTCTTCCTGTGTCTGGCTTATTTCATTTAGCATGATACACTGCATCTGTGTTGTCAAAAGGGCAGGATTTCCCTTTTTAAAAAAATTTTTTAAGGCTCAATAAAATTCTAAGAGAACATACCATATTCTCTCCATCCATTCATCTGTTGATGGACATTTGGGTTGTTTCCATATCTTAGCTACTGTGAATATGCTGCAATAAACATGGAAGTACAGATATCTCTTCAAGATACTAATTTCTTTTTTTGTTTGTTTGGTTTTCTGTTTTAATTTTTATTTTATATTGGAGTATAATTGATTAACAATGTTGTGTTAGTTTCAGGTGTACAGCAAAGTGATTCAATTATACATATACCTGTATCTCTTCTTTTTCAAATTCTTTTCCCATTTACGTTTATTACATAATATTGAACAGAATTCCCTGTACTATACAGTAGGTCCTTTTTGGTTATCTATTTAAAATATAGCAATGTGTACACGTCAATCCCAAACTCCCAAATCTGAGATACTAATTTCAATTCTTTTGCATAAATACCCAGAAGTGGGATTGCTGGATCATATGGTAGTTCTAGTATTAATTTTTTTAAGGATCTTCCATACTGTTTCCCATAATGGCCGTACCAATTTATACTCCTACAGTGTACCACGGTTTCCTTTTCTCCACATTTTCACCAACCCTTGTTATTTTTTAAATATTATGCATCCTAACAGGTGTAGGTGATATCTCATTTTGGTTTTGATTTGCATTTCCCTTATGATTAGTGACATTGAACACCTTCTCATATACCTATTGGCCATTTGTATGTCTTCTTTGGAAAAATGTCTATCAGGTCATTTGCCCATTTTTAGTTACTTGATTTTTTGCTATTGAGTTATAGAAGTTTCTTATATATTTTGAATAGTAACCTCTTATCAAATATATGATTTACAAATATCTTCTCCCATTCCATTCATTTTTTTCCCTTGCTGTGCAGAAGCTTTTTAGTTTGATGTACGCTCACTCATTTACTTTTGCTTTTGTTGCCTCTGCTTTTGATGTTGTTTCTGAAAAATCCTTGCCAACATCAAGAATCTTTCTCCCTGTTTATTCTAGGATGTTTACGGTTTTACATCTTATGTGTAAGTTTTTAATCCATTTTGAGTTGGATATGAATTTTAGGATTGTTTTTTCTATTTCTGTGAAAAATGACATTGGAATTTTGATAGGAGTTGCATTGAATCAGTAATCATTTTGGGTAGTATGAACATTTTTAACAATATTAATTCTTCTAATTCATGAACACAGGGAACTATTTCCATTTATTTGTGTCTTCTTCAATTTATTTTATCAGTGTTTTGTAGTTTTCAGTGTACAGATTTTTCACATCCTTGGTTTAATCTACTTTTAAGTTTTGGATACTATGTAAATGAGACTGTTAATTTCTTTTTTATACAGTTTGTTGTTTGTGTATAGAAATACAACTGATATTTGTATGCTGATTTTGTATCATGCAACTTTACTGAATTCATTTATTAGTTCTAACAGCTTTTTGGTAGAGTCTTTAGGGATTTCAACATATAAGATCTTGTCATCTGCAAACAGAGACAATTTTATTTCTTCCTTTCTGATTTTGTTAGCTTTTATTTCTTTATCTTGCCTAAATGTTCTGACTAGGAATTCCTCAAATTTATTCCTAAGCTCCTAAAATGTTGAAATTGAAAAGGCTAGATTTGACATTCTTTCTCTTTCACATATGTACCTGTGAGTGTGCTTGAGTACATACATACTGATATATATTTTCTAGGTTCTGATGTACAAAACTAAGTACTTTATCTACATTTTATCTTTTAATCCTCACACTAACCTAGTTATATTTTACAGATAAGAAAATAAAAGCTTATTGAGCTTGTGTAATTTGCCTTAAGAGCTAGAATGTATGAGTTCATATTCAAATCCAAGGCTCTAATTTCTAAAGCATGTACTGTTATTTATTCTGTGAAACCACTCACATGGAGAAGCTCCCAGCTAAGGTTCAGGGTGTGCAGTCTCCAGGCTGGATCGGACACTGTAGACCTGATGTAGCTATAGTTTGATTTCAGAGATCCATGAAAGTTGTCTTTCAAATCCACTAAACTTTCCCCTTAACCCTGTTTCGGAAATACTTCTTCAAGTCTACTGATCCAGGAAATTCCACAGTTAAAGTTTTATTTCTTTGGCTAAAGTCTTTTTGTTTCTTGCAGAAATGAAAATTCCTCTGAGAATATCACATTAAACTTTTTATAAAAATTTATTTTCACTTCAATATGATATAGTTTATTAGATAACTTTCTGAATAAGGATTATAATGGGAAGAGTCACAATGGCGAGAATATGAGGCCACTGGTCAGTTAGTAGAAGGAGAAACTACTAGGGAAAGGATTCCAGAAATGGGAAATGAGGACTTAGTGTAAAAAGAAGGATATGCCAGAAGGCATATGCTGTTGCACGTTTTGGCTTTGCCCCAGTTCTAAATTTGCACACGAAAAATTAAAATGAAATATGTTAATGTAAGGTTCTCTCACTCCATTATTTTAATATGCAACTGAGATATAGTTGAGTTGTCTGGGGTTTATAAAGATAACCACTTGTATATAGAATACAAGACAGTTATTTCAAACTTCATATGTACAATATGTGTGGTGTATATGGAGAAATGATTTTAATATTGTCTCTTTCAGATGTCCACATAACTATTGAATAAAGATTGTTGAAATACTTTAAGAATTTAGGGTTAAATGTAAATATCTGCCCTATTAATTCTTTCGGGTATAAAATCAGACTATTTATGAATCAGAAGTGGATCAATGCTGGTAGCTGTGCGTATATGAGAATGGGTGAAGGACTTATCTGGTGGCTACAAGGGTGCTCTCACAGCTTCACTTTATTATCATCAAAATGGTAAGAGGGTTATAAGAAACTTTATTGGTCAATTATACATGCATTAATGCAGTCAAAAAATATATATTGAACAAGTATTGTATACAAGACAGTAAAGATATTATAGTGAGAAAAATAAATGGGATATCTTCTCAAGGAGCCAATACCCATTTGGTCATCATTAACCTAGCAAAGAGAATATTTTCTTCATGATAGTGTAACTAAGGGTGTATTAAGAGGTTATTTTAGCTAAGGAACCCAGAAACCATTCCTGAACCAATCATTCTTCTTGCAAGATGCTTCAGGAGAGGATACAGATTGTCAATGACCAGTCAAGAAAGGGACATTAATTCTCAGTTTTCATAAGATCAAGTTATGACCCAACTCCCAACACAGTCATGGTAGGTCAAGCTGGACCACAAAGGGGACTCTTGTCTCCTATTGATGGGTCAGAGCATGGGTGTCAGAGGACAAGAATCTCTGAAACAAAGGAGACCTACTTTATCTATTTTTATACAAGGATCAAAATTGAGTTGTAGATCATACCATGCTAACTTGTTGAAAGACACTACCACCAATGACAGAGGAAAGGGAGTAAGAGAGCTGAGTGCCTGGGACAGCTTCTATATTTGTACCCCTGAATCTCTAGCTATACAAAAGATGACCCAGTCAGTGGTCTGCAGCATTTCTCCTCCTTGAACTAAGAGGAGGAAAAAAGAAGGGGAGAGGGAACAAACAGAAGCCTTGGGCTCACCCTGTATATAAAATGCTCAACTAGAATTCAAGAAGGTAGGAAAAAAATGAAAGGCAACAAACAAAAAAACACTAAGAACAAGGGAAATAAATAGAAAACAGTTACGACTATGGTAGCTATTAACTCAATTATATCAATAATCAATAATCACTTTAAATATGAATGGTCTAAATATACCACTTAAAAGACAGAGACTGTCAGAGCAAAAAAACCCAAAAACCAAAAGACAAGACCCAACTGCATGTTGTCTTCAAGGAACTCACTTTAAATACAAAGGCATATACAGATTCAAAATAAAAGAATGGAGGAAGCCCCTTTGCGGGCACAGACTGTGGGTGGTGGAGGGGGGAACCTTCGGAGCCGCGGAGGAGAGCACAGCAACAGGGGTGTGGATGGCAAAGTGGAGAGATTCCTGCACAGAGGATCGGTGCCAACTGGCACTCACTAGACAGAGAGGCTTGTTTGCTCACCCGCCAGGGCGGGTGGGGCTGGGAGCTGAGGTTCCGGCTTCGGTCGGAGTGCAGGGAGAGGACTGGCAGCGTGAACACAGCCTGAAGGGGTCAGTGCACCGCAGCTAGCCGGGAGGGAGTCTGGGGAAAATTCTGGACCTGCTGAAGAGGCAAGAGACTTTTTCTTCCCTCTTTGTTTCCTGGTGCGTGAGGAGAGGGGATTAAGAGCACTGCTAAAAGGAGCTCCAGAGACGGGCGTGAGCTGGGGCTAACAACGCAGACCCCAGAGACGGGCATGAGACGCTAAGGCTGCTGCTGCCGCCACCAAGAAGCCTGTGTGCGAGCACAGGTCACTATCCATACCTCCCTTCCAGGGAGCCTGTGCAGCCTGCCACTGCCAGGGTCCCGTGATCCAGGGTCAACTTCCCCGGGAGAACGCACGACACGCCTCAGGCTGGTGCAATGTCACGCTGGCCTCTGTCGCTGCAGGCTTGCCCCACACTCCGTACCCCACCCTCCCTCCGGCCTGAGTGAGCCAGAGCCCCCGAATCAGCAGCTCCTTTAACCCCGTCCTGTCTGAGCGAAGAACAGATGCCTTCCAGTGACCTACACACAGAGGCCGGGCCAAATCCAAAGCTGCACCCCAGGAGCTGTGCGAACAAAGAAGAGAAAGGGAAATCTCTCCCAGAAGCCTCAGGAGCAGCAGATTAAATCTCCACAATCAACTTGATGCACCCTGCATCTGTGGAATACCTGAATAGACAACGAATGATCCCAAATTAAGGAGGTGGACTTTGAGAGCAAGATTTATGATTTTTTTCCCCCTTTCCTCTTTTTGTGACTGCATGTGTACGCCTCTGTGCAAGATTTTGTCTGTATACCTTTGCTTTCACCATTTCTCCTAGGGTTATATCAGTCCGTTTTTTTTTTTTTTTTTTTACTAAAAAAACTTTTTTTAGTAATTATTTTTTATTTTAATAACTTTATTTTATTTTATTTTTTCCTCTTTCTTTCATTCTTTCTTTCTACTTTTTCTCCCTTTTATTCTGAGCCGTGTGGATGAAAGGATCTTGGTGCTACAGCCAGGAGTCAGTGCTGTGCCTCTGACGTGGGAGAGCCAACTTCAGGACACTGGTCCACAAAAGACCTCCCAGCTTCACGTAATATCAAATGGTGAAAATCTCCCAGAGATCTCCATCTCAACACCAGCACCCAGCACCACTCAATGACCAGCAAGCTACAGTGCTGGACACCCTATGCCAAACAACTAGCAAGACAGGAACACAACCCCACCCATTAGAAGAGAGGCTGCCTAAAATCATAATAAGTCCACAGACACCACAAAACACACCACCAGACGTTGACCTGCCCACCAGAAAGACAAGGTCCAGCCTCATCCACCAGAACACAGGCACTAGTCCCCACCACCAGGAAGCCTACACAACCCACTGAACCAACTTTAGCCACTGGGGACAGACACCAAAAACAACGGGAACTACAAACCTGCAGCCTGCAAAAAGGAGACCCCAAACACAGTAAGATAAGCAAAATGAGAAGACAGAAAACACACAGCATATGAAGGAGCAAGATAAAAACCCACCAGACCTAACAAATGAAGAGGAAATAGGCAGTCTACCTGAAAAAGAATTCAGAATAATCATAGTAAAGATGATCCAAAATCTTGGAAACAGAATAGAGAAAATGCAAGAAACAGTTAACAAGGACCTAGAAGAACTAAAGATGAAAGAAGCAATGATGAACAACACAATAAATGAAATTAAAAATACTCTAGAAGGGATCAGTAGCAGAATAACTGAGGCAGAAGAATGGATAAGTGACCTGGAAGATAAAATAGTGGAAAAAATGACTGCAGAGCAGAATAAAGAAAAAAGAATGAAAAGAACTGAGGACAGTCTCAGAGACCTCTGGGACAACATTAAATGCACCAACATTCGAATTATAGGGGTTCCAGAAGAAGAAGAGAAAAAGAAAGGGACTGAGAAAATACTTGAAGAGATTATAGTTGAAAACTTCCCTAATATGGGAAAGGAAATAGTTAATCAAGTCCAGAAGGCACAGAGAGTCCCATACAGGAAGTATCCAAGGAGAAACATGCCAAGAAACATATTAATCAAAATTGTCAAAAAGATAAACCATTAGCCAGACTCATCAAGAAAAAAGGGAGAAGACTCAAATCAATAGAACTAGAAATGAAAAAGGAGAAGTAAAAACTGGCACTGCAGAAATACAAAATATCATGAGAGATTACTACAAGCAACTATATGACAATAAAATGGACAACCTGGAAGAAATGGACAAATTCTTAGAAATGCACAACCTGCCAAGACTGAATCAGGAAGAAATAAAAAATATGAACAGACCAATCACAAGCACTGAAATGGAAACTGTGATTAAAAATCTTCCAACAAACAAAAGCCCAGGACCAGATGGCTTCACAGGCGAATTCTATCAAACATTTAGAGAAAAGCTAACACCTATCCTTCTCAAACTCTTCCAAAATATAGCAGAGGAAGGAACACTCCCAAACTCATTGTACGAGGCCACCATCACCCTGATACCAAAAACAGACAAGGATGTCACAAAGAAAGAAAACTACAGGCCAAAATCACTGATGAACATAGATGCAGAAATCCTCAACAAAATACTAGCAAACAGAATCCAACAGGACATTAAGAGGATCATACACCATGATCAAGTGGAGTTTATTCCAGGAATGCAAGGATTCTTCAATATATGCAAATCAATCAATGTGATACACCATATTAACAAATTGAAGGAGAAAAACCACATGATCATCTCAATAGATGCAGAGAAAGCTTTTGACAAAATTCAACACCCATTTATGATAAAAACCCTCCAGAAAGTAAGCATAGAGGGAACTTTCCTCAACATAATAAAGGCCATATATGACAAACCCACGGCCAACATCGTCCTCAATGGTGAAAAACTGAAAGCATTTCCACTAAGATCAGGAACAAGACAAGGTTGCCCAGTCTCACCACTCTTATTCAACATAGTTTTGGAAGTTTTAGCCACAGCAATCAGAGAAGAAAAGGAAATAAAAGGAATGCAAGTTGGAAAAGAAGAAGTAAAGCTGTCACTGTTTGCAGATGACATGTTACTATACATAGAGAATCCTAAAGATGCTACCAGAAAACTAATAGAGGTAATCACTGAATTTGGTAAAGTAGCATGATATAAAATTAATGCACAGAAATCTCTGGCATTCCTATACACTAATGATGAAAAATCTGAAAATGAAATCAAGAAAACACTCCCATTTACCATTGCAACAAAAAGAATAAAATATCTAGGAATAAAGCTATGCAGAAAATTATAAGACACTGATGAAAGAAATTAAAGATGATACAAATAGATGGAGAGATATACCACATTCTTGGATTGGAAGAATCAACACTGTCAAAATGACTCTACTACCCAAAGCAACCTACACATTCAGTGCAATCCCTATCAAACTACCACTGGCATTTTTCACAGAACTAGAACAAAAAATTTCAAAATTTGTATGGAAACACAAAAGACCCCGAATAGCCATAGCAATCTTGAGAACAGAAAATGGATCTGGAGGAATCAGGCTCCCTAACTTCAAACTATACTACAAAGTTACAGTAATCAAGACAGTATGGTACTGGCACAGAAACAGAAATATAGATCAATGGAATAGATAGAAAGCCCAGAGATAAACCCACGCACATATGGTCACCTTATCTTTGATAAAGGAGGCAGGAATGTACAGTGGAGAAAGGACAGCCTCTTCAGTAAGTGGTGCTGGGAAAACTGGACAGCTACATGTAAAAGTATGAGATTAGAACACTCCCTAACACTATACACAAAAATAAGTTCAAAATGGATTAAAGACCTAAATGTAAGGCCAGAAACTATCAAACTCTTAGAGGAAAACATAGGCAGAACACTCTATGACATAAATCACAGCAAGATCCTTTTGGACCCACCTCCTAGAGAAATGGAAATAAAAACAAAAATAAACAAATGGGACGTAATGAAACTTCAAATCTTTTGCACAGCTAATGAAACCATAAACAAGACCAAAAGACAACCCTCAGAATGGGAGAAAATATTTGCATATGAAGGAACTGACAAAGGATTAATTCCCAAAATTTACAAGCAGCTCATGCAGCTCAGTAACAAAAAAACAAACAACCCAATCCAAAAATGGGCAGAAAAAAAAAACAAAAAACAAAAAACAAAAATGGGCAGAAGACCTAAATAGACATTTCTCCAAAGAAGATATACAGACTGCCAACAAACACATGAAAGAATGCTCAACATCATTAATCATTAGAGAAATGCAAATCAAAACTACAATGAGATATAATCTCACACTGGTCAGAATGGCCATCATCAAGAAATCTAGAAACAATAAATGATGGAGAGGGTGTGGAGAAAAGGGAACCCTCTTGCACTGTTGGTGGGAATGTAAATTGATACAGCCACTATGGAGAACAGTATGGAGGTTCGTTAAAAAACTACAAATTGAACTACCATATGACCCAGCAATCCCACTACTGGGCACATACCCTGAGAAAATCATAATTCAAAAACAGTCATGTACCAAAATGTTCATTGCAGCTCTATTTACAATAGCCAGGATATGGAAATGACCTAAGTGTCCATCAACGGATGAATGGATAAAGAAGATGTGTCACATATATACAATGGAATATTACTCAGCCATAAAAAGAAACAAAATTGAGTTATTTGTACTGAGGTGGATGGACCTAGAGTCTGTCATACAGAGTGAAGTAAGTCAGAAAGAGAAAGACAATTACCGTATCCTAACACATATATATGGAATCTAAGAAAAAAAATGTCATGAAGAACCTAGGGGTAAGACAGGAATAAAGACACAGACCTACTAGAGAATGGACTTGAGGATATGGGGAGGGGGAAGGGTACGCTGTGACAAAGTGAGAGAGTGGCATGGACATATATATACTACCAAACATAAAATAGATAGCTAGTGGGAAGCAGCCGTATAGCACAGGGAGATCAACTCCGTGCTTTGTGACCACCTAGAGGGGTGGGTTAGTGAGGGTGGGAGGGAAGGAGATGCAAGAAGGAAGAGATATGGGAACATATGTATATGTATAACTGATTCACTTTGTTATAAAGCAGAAACTAACACACCATTGTAAAGCAATTATACTCCAATAAAAATGTAAAAAAAAAACAAAAGTAAAAGAATGGAAGAATCCATACTATGTTAACACTAATCAAAAGAAATCTGGAGTAGCTATATTAATTTCAGAAAAAGCGGACTTCAAAGTAAGGAAAATGGCCACAGATAAAAAGTGTCATTGCATAATGATAGAGGCATCAAATCTCCAAGAACACAACACACAACAATGCTTAATGTGTATCTGCCTAACAATAGTGTCAAAATACATAAAGCAAAACTAATAAAACTGAAAGGAGAAACAGACACGTCCACTATTATAGGTAAAGATTTCAACAGCTCTCTATCAGCAATTGAGAAATCCAGCAGGCACAAAGTAAGTGAGATTATAGTTGAACTGAACAGCAACATCAATCAACTGGATCTCTTTGGCCTTTACAGAGTATTTCATGAAGTGGCAGCAGAATACACATTCTGCTCAAGGTTACAAGGAATATTCACCAAGAGAGACCACATTCTGGGCCATGAAGCACACCTTAACAAATTTAAAAGAATGGAAATCATGCAGTGCATATTCTCAGACCATACTGGAATTAAACTAGAAGCCAATAACAGAAAAAAGCTGGAAAATCCCCAAATATTTGAAGATTAGACAATATATTTCTAAATAACACAAAAGTTCACAAAAAAGAAATATAAAAATATAAATATTTTGAACAAAAATGAAAATACAACTTATCAAAATGTGTGGGATGCAGCAAAAAATACTGCTTAAAGGGAAATTTATAGCACTGATGCATATATTAGAAATGAAGAAATTCTAGATTCAACAATAATAGCTGCCACCCTAGGAAACTAGAAAAATAAGAGCAAATTAAATCCAAAGTACACAGAAGAAAAGAAACAATAATAATTAGAACAAAAAATCAATGGAATTTGAAAACAGGAAAACCATAGAGGAAGTCAATGGAAAAAAACGTTGGTTCTTTGAAAAGACCAATAGAACTGACAAACTCTAGGGAGGCTAGCCAAGAAAAAAGAGAGTAGACACAAATTACTAACATCAGGAATGAAAGAGGGACCATTACAACTGATCCCATGGAGATTAAAAGGATAATAAAGGAATATTATAAACAACTCTATGCCCCCAAATTTGATAATTTAGGGGAAATAGACTTATTCCTTAAAAGACACAATCTAGCAATACTAGATGGAAGGAATAAATAACGTATACAAGCCTATATCTATTAAAGATATTGAATCAACAATAATCTGCCAAAACAGAAAGCACCAGGAGCAGACACTTTCACTGTGAATTCTAATGCACATTTAAATAAGAAATGATATAAGCTCTCTAAAATCTCTTTCAGAAAATTGAAGCAGAGAGAACATTTCCTAACTCATTCTATGAGGCCAGCATTACCTAAACACCGATAACAGAAAAAACATTACAAGAAAAGAAAATTACAGACCAATACTCTCATGAACATAGATGTAAAAAATTCTCATCAAAATATTAACTAATTGAATCCAACAACATATAAAAAGAATTATTTGTTATATGTTAATTATATCTCAATTTAAAAGAAAAAAGAATTGTACATCATGACCTAGTAGGATTTATTCCAGATATGCAATGTTGGTTCAACAATTAAAAATTAATTAATGCAAACCATCACATCAACAGGCTAAAGAGAAACAATCATAAAATGGTATTAATAGACACAGAAAAAGCACTTGGCAAAATGTAATACTCCTTTCAAGATAAAACTCTCAGCAAACTAGGAATAGAAGAGAACTCCCTCAATTTGATAGAGTATCTATTTAAAAAATAGCTGACATCATACTTAAGAAACTAGATCTTAAAATGGGAAACAAGAAAAGGATGGCCCCTCTTACTATGCTATTCAGCATTGTACTAGATGTGCTAACTAATGCAGCCAGATGAGATAAAAAATAAATAAAAGGTATACAGATTGGAAATCAAGAAATAAAACTGTCTTTGTTTGCAGGGGAAATGATTGTCTATGTAGAGTATCTGAAAGAATTAACAACAAAAAAAGAAATCCTGGAACTAATAACAATTATAGCAACTTTGCAGGATATAAGGTTAATATACAAAATGCAATTTCTGTCCTATAAGCCAGCAAAGAACAATTGGAATTTGAAGTTAACACACAAAACCATTTACATTAGCACCAAAACAAAAACAAAAATCTTTGGTACAAACCTAACAAAATATGTACAAAATCTATATGGGAAAGCTATGAAAACGGATGAAAGAAATCAAAGATCCAAATAAGTGGACAGATATTCCATGTTCATGGATATGAAGATTCAATATTTTTAAGATGTTTTTTCCAAAATTGATCTATAGATTCAATACAATCTCAATCAAAACCTAATCAAGTTATTTGGTGAATACTAACAAACTGACTCTAAGGTTTATATAGAAGAGCAAAACACTCAGAAACCAATATGATATTAAAGAGAAGCAAATTCAGAGGACTGACACTGTATGACTTCAAGACTTACTATAAAGTTCCAGTGATCAGGACAGTATGGTCTTGGTGAATGAATAGATAGATCAATAGAACAGAACAGAACAGAAAACCCTAAAATAAACTTCCACATATTTAATCAACTGACCTTTAACAAAGGAGCAAAGGCAATTCAATGGAGAAAGGATAGTCTTTCCAACAAATGGTGCTGAAACAACTGCACAACAACACGCAAAAAGAAAAATTTTTAATTTATAAAAATTAACTCAAGGGCCTCCCTGGTGGCGCAAGTGGTTAAGAGTCCGCCTGCCGATGCAGGGGATACGGGTTCGTGCCCCGGTCTGGGAGGATCCCATATGCCGCGGAGCGGCTGGGCCCATGAGCCATGGCCGCTGGGCCTGCGCATCCGGAGCCTGTGCTCCGCAACGGGAGAGGCCACAACAGTGAGAGGCCCACATACCGCAAAAAAAAAAAAAAAAAAAAAAAAATTAACTCAAAATTAATCATAGGCCTAAAAGTTAAAACTATAAAACATCTAGAAGATAGCATAGGGGACAATCAAGGTTATCTTGGGTTTGGCAATAAGTTTTTAGATACAACACCAAAAGCATGATCCATGAAAGAAAAAAACTGATAAACTGGGCTTCATTAAATTTTAAAATTTCTGCTCTGGTTAAAGTGACTGTTAAGGGAATGAAGAAATAAGCATAAACTGAGAGAAAATATTAGCAAAACACTTTGTATGTTATCAAAAATATACAAAAAACAGTTAAAACTCAACAATAAAAAAATCCAATTTAAAAATGGACCAGTGGTATGAACAGACCCCTCACCAAAGAAGATATAGAGAAGGGAAGTAAGCATATGAAAAGACACTTCACACCACATGTCATTAGGGAATTGAAAGTTAAAATAATAATAGGATACCACAACACAACTACTAGAATGGCTAAAATACAAAACACTGACAACACCAAATGCTGGTGAGGATGTGGAACAACAGGAACTTTCACTCATTGCTCATAGGGTTGCAAAATGGTACAACCAGTTTGAAAGATGGTTTGGCAGACCTTACAAAGGTAAATATAATCTTAGATACAGCAATTGTGCTTCTAGGTATTTAAGCAATTGAGTTGAAAACATATGTCCCCATAAAAAGGTGCACATGAATGTTTATAACAGATTTATAATTGTCCCCAAATTGGAAGCAACCAAGATGTCCTTCAATAGGTGAAAGGATAAACTGAGGTATATCCATAGATCACAATAAAAAGAAATGAGCTCTCAAGTCACAGAAAGACATCAAGGAATCTCAAATGCATATTGCTAAGTGAAAGAAGTCTTTCTGAAAAGACTACATATGTATGATCCCAAATACGTGACGTTCCAGAAAAGCAAAGCTATAGAGACAGTAAAAAGATAAGTAGTAGCCAGGGATTTGGAGCCAGAAGGGATGAACCGGGGAGCACCAGGGCTCTTAGGGCAATGAAACTATTCTGTACAGTACATGACATTATGCATTTGTCAAAACTCATAGAACTATACACCATAGTGGTCCCTAAAGTACAGAGTTTAGTTACTTTATCAATATTGTTATATATTTGTTGTAATTAAAGAACCAATCAGGCTGTTCACAATAGAGGGAAATGTGGGTGGGTTGTGGGCATGGGGGGAAGGGAGAGACAGGGTATTTGGAAAGTCTATGTACTTTCTGCTTAACTTTCCTGTAAATCTAAAACTGTTCTAAAAAATAAAGTGCATTAATTTAAAAGATGGGGGTGGTCAGAAAAGTTTGTCTCCTCCAACCTGTGGACTGGGAGAAAATATTTGCAAATGATGCCATAGACAAGAGCTTAATTTCCAAAATATGCAAACAGCTCATACAACTCAACAACAACAGCAAAGAAACAAACAACCCAATTGAAAAATGGGCAGAAGACGTAAACAGACATTTCTCCCAAGAAGACATACAGATGGCCAACAGGCACATGAAAAGATGCTCGACATAGCTAATCATTAGAGAAATGCAAATGAAAACCACAATGAGGTATCACCTCACACCAGTCAGAATGGCCATCACTAAAAGTCTACAAATAACAAGTGCTGGAGAGGGTGTGGAGAAAAGGGAACCCTCTTACACTGTTGGTGGGAATGTAAACTGGTGCAGCCATTACGGAGAACGGTATGGAGGTTCCTCAAAAAAACTAAAAATAGAGTTGCCATATGATCCAGCAATCCCACTCCTGGGCATATACCCAAACAAACTATAATTCAAAAAGATACATGCACCTCTGTGTTCATAGCAGCACTATTTACAATAGCCAAGACATGGAAATAACCTAAATGTACATTGACAGATGAATGGATAAAGAAGATGTGGTATATACATACAATGGAATATTACTCAGCCATCAGAAAATGAAATAATGCCATTTGCAGCAACATCGATGGACCTAGAGGTTATCACAGTAAGCAAAGTAAGTCAGAAAGAGAAAGACAAATACCATATGATATCCTTTATATGTGGAATCTAAAATACGATACAAATCAACGTGTCTACGAAACAAAAAACAGACTCACAGACATAGAGAAGAGACTTGCCAAGGGGGCAGGAGGGTGGTGGAAGGAAGGAATGGGAGTTTCTGATTAGCAGAGACAAACGATTATATATAAGATGGATAAACAACAAGGTCCCACTGGATAGCACAGGGAACTATATTCAATATCCTGTGACAAACCATAATGGAAAAGAATATGAAAGAGAATATATATATATATATATATATATATATATATATATATATATATATATATATATATATATAACTGAGTCACTTTGCTGTACAGAAGAAATTAACAAAACATTGTAAATCAACTATACTTCAATAAAACTAAAAAAAAAAGAAAATGTTGTCTTCTCCTTGTTGTGGCCCACATAGTTGCCTTGCATGCTCAATGTGGCAGTTGTCACAGCCCAAGTCAGTGTGATAAGCTGTATAATACTGTGAGTTTTGTTTACTTTTGCCTCCCTATAAAACAATGTGACTGAGGACAACTTGTAACTAATAGTTGATACATTAATCCTGAAGCATCATAAGAAGATAGAATAGTGAATGAGGAATATAAAAAAGGGAATTACAAGAATCACATATTTCTAATGAATCTCAACATTTACACAGATGTGACACAGCTATAGAAAGATGTAAAACTTCTTATCTGTGCACAACACATCAGTATAAGCCATTCATTAAGGACTGCTGTGTAGTAAGATTGTGTGTGTGACCAATTCAAGTGAATTGGCCTTAACTCACCTCTTCCCTCATGCACTGAGTTGTAGTGCACAGCACTGAGAGGCCCTCATCTAGACCCATGAAATAATATCCTACCTCTGATTTAGAAATTCCTAAAGTCAGACCATGTCATTGCCCATCTTGTAAAGATACCATTGGCACCCCACTACCTACAGAAAGAAGACCAAATGTCTCAGTGTAAGTACTGACAATATATTTACAGAATAAAAAAGAAAAGCTTGTGAAGGAAGCACATAGAGGTTGGAGTGGGCAGAGAAGCCAAATTTCAATATTACAGTGAAGTAGGTCACTTTAAGGAGGTGAAAGTTTAGCCAAAGTATGAGGAGTAGTTAAATACTTCAAGAGATTAAAATAAGCACCCCTGATATGTGCAAAGGCCCTGAGGCTGAAAAGATCTAAGTGTTTCTTTGAAGAAGAGAAAGGTGGACAATGTGACTTACATGCATATACTTCAAATTATTTCGTATTTAATGCACATATTTGATCTTTACATCATGTAATATCTTTGCTTATGTGAATTCCTCAGCCTAGAATGGTTCTTATTATATATTTATTTAAGTTTATTCTTTAAGAACCAACTCAAATGTCACTCCACAACATTTCTTTTATATGGTTTTGATCTCCCAGTTAAAATTATTGACTATCATCCATTTATTATAATTAGCTATTTGTATGTTTTCTTTCTTCAATGTGCAAATGACATGTAGGATTGAATAAAAAAAAACTTATTGGATTTAATTGAATGTTCTGCTCTTACTGATTGATTATAGTCAAAAAACTTTCACAGGAACCAAAGGATCAGAAGAGATGTCATCTTTTTCTTCCTTGTTAGCAACAACAATAGCATGACCAATTTACCAAGAATTTCAAGAAAGAGAGCTGCTGTACAACATTGTACCTATGGTCATCAATATTGTATCATACACTAAAAAATGTGTTAAGAGGATAGATCTCATGTTAAGTGTTTCTACCACAATAAAGATTTTTTTTAAAAAATTACAGGGCATGTATTATAATATAAGCAAAAGTATATAACTTCTCAGCAATACACACACAAATAAAAGAATTTTCAGCACAAAATGGTATCCTGTCAATAGTCTCTTAGAAAGTATATTTCAACTTCCTACTAAAATACTAATATAGAGTAAAAAAAATGGAAACTCATAACACTACCAAATATTGCAATGAAAGCTATAGAATTTAGGAGGTCTTGGCATTATTAATCTTAAGGTAGATGGACAATGGACTCAGAAAATCCTATCTAGTTTTCAGTTCATGGGAGACCTAGAATAGGATTGTTGAAACAGCATCTACTGTACAAAAGTTAGAAAGACTTTGTACCTCCACAGTCTGGAAAACTGGAATGGCATCCCTCCTCCCTTCTGGGAACTTCAGTGGAAGGTGGGAAGAATACTCCCTACCTTTCTCATCCCACCCTATTCCTACTGTCATCATTCTTTGAAACTGAGTGCATGGTGAAATATATATATAGTTTTCGAAGCTTGAAGAAAAATAATAAAATTAAAATAAATACCACCACCCAGCCTAGACATCAAGTACAAGATGCAGAGACTCATGCACTCACTTTCTCTACTGTCTCTGCAAAGGATGAGGAACCTCTCTTGCCTGGGAAGCAGGGGTGGGGAAGCTTAGGCCCTTGTGAATGGTTGGTTGGGGGATGCTCCATAGAATCTGACTTATTATGAGTCAGATCTGACCCTCTGTGCTCCAGGCAGAGAGGGTCTGGAAGCCTGGGAAATTCTTCAGGGCTTTCCAAGTCTGTGGTTTTCTTTTATTCCATGCACAATACTGAGCTACGTAAAGCAGGTATTATCATATTCATTTTTAAAATAATGTAAATTAAGAAAAGAGAGATTAACTCTTGGTGTATAATATATATGTGTTTGCTAAATGAATTCATGATGGATGGCTGTAGTTCACATTACAATTTTGTAGCAAAGGTTGTTGGGGATCCTTCATCAAATGGTACATAGTTATAGCTACCCTAGGAATGACTGTGGTGTTGCTATATGTACCTTCATAAATAGTAGCCACAATTGGTCTTCCATTTTGTGCAAAAACCAGTCTTAGAAAGGTGAACAGTTAAAATAACTTTATACAGAAGGGTTAATTTTTTTCCGTCTTTTGTAACTATGATAAAACTCACATATTTGGTAGTCAAATAATACTATTCCATTATTAAAGTTTTATGAAATTCATTTTTCTAGTTTGACTTTTAAACTTTTGTAGTCTTGCACTCTCATATGCTATCTTTTATGAAGCAGCTTATGTCCTTATTTTGTTTTGCCACGAAGTGACATTTACCAAAGATCAGGAACAGAGATACTCAGGGCTTATGATGCTAAAGAAACTGTTAAGCATTTCTAAAGCCTGGCTCTAGAAAGATAGACACATAATTTTTAAAATTTATTTTAAAGTAAAAGAAACAATCACCCTATAAAGACTGGTAATTGATGTGGTAGTACATTTTCGAGGTCTCATCAATGACAAAGAGAAACTTCACTGCAAAGCTCATTATTCATTCTTACCCAACATAAGGGATATTAATTTTAATTATTCACAAAACCCCTAGCATTTACTCAGCTCTGTAATGTTCAAGGCTTTCAGGGTGTCCGTTTTGTGGAGAAGATATGCACATGTAGATAACAATACAAGGATTATTGTGTAATTAAGGGCTGAAGTTAAGAGATACACTCAGCGAATATTACACTAATCAGGGAAAAGAGAGATGATTGAATGGAGAAAAGGCTAAAGAAGTAAAGCTTTAACTGATCCTTAAAGGATGGAAATGATTTGAATAGATGGGTGGGTAAGGGAGGGCTTGACAGTTTGGAAGAACAGCTTAAGTGAATATGAGCATATCAGAACTGGTTGATTTGAAGGAAAATAAAATACAGTGATAGGCTAATTCAATTAAGTCATACATTTAGACTAACAGGATCTCCAAGTTAGAAGAGATGAGTTTTCTTGCAGCTCAATCCTTAACTATGCTCATTAATCACCTCTACAGCATCCTTAGCAAATGGTCACCCAACCTTTGCTTTGATACCTTCACTATCACTCCTCCTATTGCATTGCTGAATGGCTCTAGACATGACAAGATTGATCTCTGCATGAGGCCCATATCTGACCCCTGTCATTTTTACTCATTAGTTCTTATTCTGCTCTCCAGAAAGGTCTTTGGAGAAGTGCCAATCAGCCCTTCAAGTGCTGTAGTCTGAATATCTAGTTGTGCCGCTGCCACTTTTTCTAGAACTATGGGCAATTAAGTATCAGGGAGAAAAATGTGGAGCTGACCTTCAAGTCACTGTGAAGAAAACAGCATATGCCTCAGGGGGAAGGAAACTCAAAGGACCATAGATTAATATGTCCTTGATTGATGGTACAACTATATGCCAAGCAAATGACGAGGAAGTATTCCAAAATAAACTAAGTGTCTGCTATCACTTCCATGAAAGAGATGAAAGGAAGTAATTTAAACAAATACTCTGCTAAGAACTCGAAGCATTTAGAAATGTTTTTTCCTCCTCCATTCCCTTCCCCTTCTGTTTATTTACAGAGAGGGCTTAGAAATCGCTAGATTCTCCACCCATAGAGTGAAAACACCAGCTGCAAGTGAACAAGACTCTGATCTTCAGTTCTCAATTAATACAGTTTCACTGGACCAGTGAACTCTACAGCTATTCCAAATCCTCCTCTGTCAGTAATTTTCACCTTCATTTCATAAACCTTGCCAATAACTGCTGACTCGTAACAAAATTGATGTAGATGGCTTACATTTTCCCCTCCTCTCTGCAAGTGTTTCTCCAGTGGAGGTGCTAATGAACTGGACAATGGGCAGGAGGAAGACAGCCAGAAGGTGAGGGACGGAAGGAAAGGAAGGAAAAGGAGGTCAAACGAAGTCAAGCTTGTGGCTTGTTGGATCTGAGTGTGGTCATTTCTAGTATCGGCCCAGTCCCCAGCGCCTTTCATCATTTGCCAAAGTCTCGGGGGTTCTGCATGTGCTGGCCATTCTCACTGCTGCAGTGAAACCACATGGATGTGAAGTCAATGTCAAGGCCTTTAGTTTATGCAAAACTAGACACTGGACTCAAATCTGTTTTCTATATATACAGACCTCAGGGCTTAAAAACATCCAGGCTTCAGACTATTGATTTCATTTAAAGATCCGTAAGAATATATAACACAAATTCCTTTGGCTACATAAAGTCACTTTAATAGTAAGAACTCAGATGTTGCTGGGACACTACCTCTTACTGATGTAGGATTCCAAGGGATGTTTCCTGTATACTTGGAAACTAGTTTACTTCCATTTCTGATGCCTCACTGGCCACAGTGGTCTATTTCCCTGCATCTTTGATGCTTATCCAGCAGAAAGTCCCTCCATATACCCCCATCTCTTTAGTAGAAAAGGGTATTAACACTCAGACATGGGTCCAGTGAGAAAAGAGCTAAGAGGTAAAGTTGATCGTCAGAAACCAAGCTGTCGTCAGATCAATACACCCAGATGATAACTAAGGCTTTTGTGTTAGTTCCCTGTTGCCACTCTTACACATTACCACGAACTTAGTAGCTTAAAACAACACACATGCTTTATGATAGTTCTGGAGGTCAGAATTCTGAGTTGAGTCTTCAAGGGCTAAAATCAAGGTGTCAGCTGGGCTGGTTCATTCCTTCTGGAGGCTCCAGGGGAGAACCTGTTCTTCGCCCCTTCCAGTTTCTAAGGCTGTCCACATTCCTTGGCTTGTGGCAGCATTACTTCAATATCTGCTTCTGTCATCCCGATGCTTTTTCCTCGTCTGTAGTCAAATCTCCCTCTGTCTCACTTTTGTAAGGACCCAGGTGATTATATTTAGGACTCACCTGAATAACCAGAATAATCTCATTACCAGATCCTTAATTTAATCACATCTGCGAAGGCCTTTATGCCACATAAGCTAATATTCACAGGTTCTAGGAACTAAAGTCTGGATATCTTGGAGAACCATTATTCATTCTACCACAGCTCTGTGACTAGATCAGGCTTAAAGCACTGGTTTTTCCTTCAGGATTAGTTTTATGCCAAGGTCTCAAACACCACTAGTGGACAGAGCCTTGACCTGAACTGACAGCTTGCCCTACTGACCTTGGCCAGACATTTTCTCAGATATTTCCTCACTTGACCCAAATCTATAAGCAATATTATTATCCCACTTTGCAGATGAAGAAACATACTCCTCAGAGAGATGGAAATGCTTTGCTCAAGTGAACTCAACTAGTAAGGGATAAAAACAGCCCTGGAATTCAGAGCCTGCTTTTCTCATCAATCTAAAACTCCCCTACAAATCTTACAAAGATTACAACCCGAACTAACGTCAGTCTCCCCCAGCCTATTTCCACTCTGGCTGGAGAAACCTCTAGCCTTGCTTTTCCTCATGTTGCTATCCCCTACACTGAGGAGTCTGGCTCTGGTTCAAAATCCTATGTGTGCTTTTTCAGGCCTGATCCCAGGCAATTACAAGGCATTGCCTGGCTGGCCTCATGGGGGAAAGGCTACCCTCCCCACACTGGGTGCACAGACAAGGCATGGTAGTTTTCCGGAGGGAAGTGCAGTTAAGGGCTCAGCCTCCAACCCACCCCTCCCTTGGCCAGCCACACTCGTAGGCATATCTGCATTGCCAGCCTAGGTGCCTTCGTTCAGAGACCTCTGTCATCCCGATTACTGGGGGGCCTTGACTGAAGTCAGTACTTTTCCACTCTCAGCCCTCCCCACCCCATGAATCCATAAAGGGCCTGATACCTTTGGTTCGGGGCTTTTTGATTCTCCCTGTCTGTACTGCATTCACTTGACCCTCACTCAGTGCCATTCCATGGAACATCGAGGAACTGGGGACACATTTTGCCTCCTGCTTGCCCTGTTGCAGTAAGTGAATAAAGGCTTGATCATTATTCTTGATGTAGCCGTTCCTCTAACTGACCACTTCAACACCTGACTGTTCAACCTATACCTGCCTGTCCTGCCCTATCTCTCTCCATATATTCAATGCCTACTCACTTTTCAAATCCCAATCTGATCTCCATCCCATGTTTCCCATCTTCACACCCCTCTTTTACTTATGGTTTGTTCCCCATAGTTTATTGCTCACTTGTCTACTGGTGTCTGTTGTTTCTGTTTTGTGAAACCTAGTATTGCTTCACTAATGGATTCTTCTCTAATGTAAGTATGCATTACCACGTATCTTTAATACTAAATAAATACTTGACTATATAGCCAATTTATAAGCATCATTTAGAAAAAGATTAACAGATTGTAGTATCATTAACTCCCTTTAGAATATAGACTCACTATAATCATCGTGTAGGGGTCATTTACGGAGCTACTGAAGACAAGACAAAACTATCAATCAAGACATAGTTCTCTTCTCCCCAAGTTCCCATTAGGATGTTACCAGTTCACTTTAGGAGAAACTTTTTCTGTTTTAGTTTTTCCTAAGGCACTTGCTGGATATATGCCATAACAGGATATTAAATGCCTGAGAGAAAAAGGTTCACAAGCTCACAAGGGAAGAAAAACTCTTACCAGATGAAAACCTGGAGCTGGTATTTGAAATTGTTAGAGACTTGATGTATCAATTAAGGATTAGTACAGTCTCCAGAGGACTCATTTATTTCTATGTGTGTGTACAGATATAGACATAGATATACATATATGTACAGCTATGTATTTGACCCTTGCCCAGTGCCTGCCTTTCTATGGGGTAAAATGGAATATAAGGGAGCTGGAACCTCATTTTGTCTCATTTGTCATATATGTATAGACATACCTATTTAGTAAATAAATGTTCCAAATTCTTCTAATATTATTTGTAGCCTGAAATACTTGAGTAATAATTATTCATGTTCACATTTTTCCTCAAAAATCTGACATGATGATTTTCAAAGTTCCAAAATGACTTCACACATACAAGCTTTGTTAATGCCCCTATTCTAGAGCTTGATGCTGAACAGACATTTCATACCCAAAGTTCGTTGGTCTGGAGCCTCTGTTGTGGGTGAAGTGAACGAGATTATTATTCCCATTTTCCAAATGAAGTCAATGAGGTTCTGAACATTGAATGGATTTGCCCAGAGGGTTACAGCCAGTAAGTACCATCTCAACTATCATTGGATCCCTATATTCCTGACTCCTAATTCAAAGGATTAATTCTGAGACAGAAAATAAGATAATTACAAAAACAAGTAATCTAAGTGTCATATTTTAAAACATGGCTAATTTCTTACCAAAAAGGGAAGTTGTTTTGTAGAACATAACTTAAATAAAAATCTTAGCCCAAAGATGAGCTGTCTGATGAATCTGTCCTTTTTTTATATTGCTTTTGAAGACATACAAATAGTAACACAATCATAGTAGGGGACTTTAACACCCCACTTTCACCAATGGACAGGTCATCCAAAATGAAAATAAATAAGGAAACACAAGCTTTAAATGATACATTAAACAAGATGGACTTAATTGATATTTATAGGACATTCCATCCAAAAACAACAGAATACACATTTTTCTCAAGTGCTCATGGAACATTCTCCAGGATAGATCATATCTTGGGTCACAAATCAAGCCTTGGTAAATTTAAGAAAATTGAACTTGTATCAAGTATCTTTTCCGACCACAATGCTATGAGACTAGATATCAATTACAGGAAAAGAGCTGTAAAACATACAAACACATGGAGGCTAAACAATACACTACTTAATAACGAAGTGATCACTGAAGAAATCAAAGAGGAAATTAAAAAATACCTGGAAACAAATGACAATGGAGACACGACGACCCAAAACCTATGGGATGCAGCAAAAGCAGTTCTAAGAGGGAAGTTTATGGCAATACAATCCCACCTTAAGAAACAGGAAATATCTCGAATAAACAACCTAACCTTGCACCTAAAGCAATTAGAGAAAGAAGAACAAAAACATCCCAAAGTTAGCAGAAGGAAAGAAATCATAAAAATCAGATCAGAAATAAATGAAAAAGAAATGAAGGAAACGATAGCAAAGATCAATAAAACTAAAAGCTGGTTCTTTGAGAAGATAAACAAAATTGATAAACCATTAGCCAGACTCATCAAGAAAAAAAGGGAGAAGACTCAAATCAATAGAATTAGAAATGAAAAAGGAGAAGTAACAACTGACACTGCAGAAATACAAAAGATCATGAGAGATTACTATAAGCAACTCTATGGCAATAAAATGGACAACCTGGAAGAAATGGACAAATTCTTAGAAATGCACAACCTGCCAAGACTGAATCAGGAAGAAATAGAAAATATGAACAGACCAATCACAAGCACTGAAATGGAAACTGTGATTAAAAATCTTCCAACAAACAAAAGCCCAGGACCAGATGGCTTCACAGGCGAATTCTATCAAGCATTTAGAGAAGAGCTAACACCTATCCTTCTCAAACTCTTCCAAAATATAGCAGAGGGAGGAACACTCCCAAACTCATTCTACGAGGCCACCATCACCTTGATACCAAAACCAGACAAGGATGTCACAAAGAAAGAAAACTACAGGCCAATATCACTGATGAACATAGATGCAAAAATCCTCAACAAAATACTAGCAAACAGAATCCAACAGCACATTAAAAGGATCATACACCATGATCAAGTGGGGTTTATTCCAGGAATGCAAGGATTCTTCAATATATGCAAATCAATCAATGTGATACACCATATTAACAAGTTGAAGGAGAAAAACCATATGATCATCTCAATAGATGCAGAGAAAGCTTTTGACAAAATTCAACACCCATTTATGATAAAAACCCTGCAGAAAGTAGGCATAGAGGGAACTTTCCTCAACATAATAAAGGCCATATATGACAAACCCACAGCCAGCATCGTCCTCAATGGTGAAAAACTGAAACCATTTCCACTAAGATCAGGAACAAGACAAGGTTGCCCACTCTCACCACTCTTATTCAACATAGTTTTGGAAGTTTTAGCCACAGCAATCAGAGAAGAAAAGGAAATAAAAGGAATCCAAATTGGAAAAGAAGAAGTAAAGCTGTCACTGTTTGCAGATGACATGATACTATACATAGAGAATCCTAAAGATGCTACCAGAAAACTACTAGAGCTAATCAATGAATTTGGTAAAGTAGCAGGATACAAAATTAATGCACAGAAATCTCTGGCATTCCTATATACTAATGATGAAAAATCTGAAAGTGAAATCAAGGAAACACTCCCATTTACCATTGCAACAAAAAGGATAAAATATCTAGGAATAAACCTACCTAAGGAGACAAAAGACCTGTATGCAGAAAATTATAAGACACTGATGAAAGAAATTAAAGATGATACAAATAGATGGAGAGATGTACCATGTTCTTGGATTGGAAGAATCAACATTGTGAAAATGACTCTACTACCCAAAGCAATCTACAGATTCAATGCAATACCTATCAAACTACCAATGGCATTTTTCACAGAACTAGAACAAAAAATTTCACAATTTGTATGGAAACACAAAAGACACCGAATAGCCAAAGCAATCTTGAGAACGAAAAATGGAGCTGGAGGAATCAGGCTCCCTGACTTCAGACTATACTACAAAGCTACAGTAATCAAGACAGTATGGTACTGGCACAAAAACAGAAAGATAGATCAATGGAACAGGATAGAAAGCCCAGAGATAAACCCACGGACATATGGTCACCTTATCTTTGATAAAGGAGGCAGGAATGTACAGTGGAGAAAGGACAGTCTCTTCAATAAGTGGTGCTGGGAAAACTGGACAGGGACATGTAAAATTATGAGATTAGATCATTCCCTAACACCATACACAAAAATTAGCTCAAAATGGATTAAAGACCTAAATGTAAGGCCAGACACTATCAAACTCCTAGAGGAAAACATAGGCAGAACACTCTATGACATAAATCACAGCAAGATCCTTTTTGACCCACCTCCTAGAGAAATGGAAATAAAGACAAAAATAAACACATGGGACCTAATGAAACTTCAAAGCTTTTGCACAGCAAAGGAAACCATAAACAAGACGAAAAGACAACCCTCAGAATGGGAGAAAATATTTGCAAATGAAGCAACTGACAAAGGATTAATCTCCAAAATTTATAAGCAGCTCATGCAGCTCAATAGCAAAAAAACAAACAACCCAATCCAAAAATGGGCAGAAGACCTAAATAGACATTTCTCCACAGAAGATATACAGACAGCCAACAAACACATGAAAGGATGCTCAACATCTTTACTCATTAGAGAAATGCAAATCAAAACTACAATGAGATATCATCTCACACCAGTCAGAATGGCCATCATCAAAAAATCTAGAAACAATAAATGCTGGAGAGGGTGTGGAAAAAAGGGAACACTCTTGCACTGCTGGTGGGAATGTGAATTGGTACAGCCACTATGGAGAACAGTATGGAGGTTCCTTAAAAAACTACAAATAGAACTACCATATGACCCAGCAATCCCACTACTGGGCATATACCCTGAGAAAACCATAATTCAAAAAGAGACATGTACCAAAATGTTCATAGCAGCCCTATTTACAATAGCCCGGAGATGGAAACAACCTAAGTGTCCATCATCGGATGAATGGATAAAGAAGATGTGGCACATATATACAATGGAATATTACTCAGCCATAAAAAGAAATGAAATTGAGCTATTTGTAATGAGGTGGATGGACCTAGAGTCTGTCATACAGAGTGAAGTAAGTCAGAAAGAGAAAGACAAATACTGTATGCTGACACATATATATGGAATTTAAGAAAAAAATGTCATCAAGAACATAGGGGTAAGACAGGAATAAAGACACAGACCTACTAGAGCATGGACTTGAGGATATGGGGAGGGGGAAGGGTAAGCTGTGACAAAGTGAAAGAGCGGCATGGACATATATACACTACCAAATGTAAGGTAGATAGCTAGTGGGAAGCAGCCGCATAGCACAGGGAGATCAGCTCGGTTCTTTGTTACCGCCTGGAGGGGTGGGATAGGGAGGGTGGGAGGGAGACGCAAAAGGGAGGGGATATGGGAACATATGTATATGTATAACTGATTAAATTTGTAAAATAAAAAAAAAAAAATTCTTCTCAAAAAAAAAAAAAAGACATACAAATATGATAGAGATTAATCTTTTTAATAATCTCTGTAGCAATGTTTGTCAAAATTGAAATGTCAGTTTCATTGGATTACTCTTTTTTAAAATGGAGCAAAACTCTTCTTTTCTTTTCTACTATCTTCATCTTTTAGTTTATCAATAGCTCCCTGTAGATTACAGACTCTTCTACCCCCTGCCTTCAAGCAAAATAATTTGAGATGCAAAGTAAATTTATCGAGCCCAATAATATATATATATATATTTTTGGCTGTGCCGTGCAACATGCAGGATCTTAGTTCCCATCCAGGGATAGAACCTGCACCCCCTGCAGGGCAAGTGCAGAGTCTTAACCATTGGACACCAGGGAAGTCCCCAATAATCTCTTCCTGTCTTTGTTTATCCTTCCACAGAGTGATTTTTTTTTTTTTTTTTTTTTGCGGTATGCGGGCCTCTCACTGTTGTGGCCTCCCCCGTTGCGGAGCACAGGCTCCGGACGCGCAGGCTCCGGACGCGCAGGCTCAGCGGCCATGGCTCACGGGCCCAGCCGCTCCGCGGCATATGGGATCCTCCCAGACCGGGGCACGAACCCGTATCCCCTGCATCGGCAGGCGGACTCTCAACCACTTGCGCCACCAGGGAGGCCCAGAGTGATTTTTTTAAAACATCTTTATTGGGGTATAATTGCTTTACAATGGTGTGTTAATTTCTGCTTTATAACAAATCGAATCAGTTATACATATACATATGTTCCCATATCTCCTCCCTCTTGCGTCTCCCTCCCTCCCACCCTCCCTATCCCACCCATCCAGGTGGTCACAAAGCACCGAGCTGATCTCCCTGTGCTATGTGGCTGCTTCCCACTAGCTAGCTATTTTACGTTTGGTAGTGTATATATGTCCGTGACACTCTCTCACTTTGTCCCAGCTTACCCTTTCCCTTGCCCATATCCTCAAGTCCATTCTCTAGTAGGTCTGTGTCTTTATTACCGTCTTGCCCCTAGGTTCTTCATGACTTTTTTTTTGTCTTAGATTCTATATATATGTGTTAGCATACGGTATTTGTTTTTCTCTTTCTGACTTACTTCACTCTGTATGACAGACTCTAGGGCCATCCACCTCACTACAAGTAACTCAATTTCATTTCTTTTTATGGCTGAGTAATATTCCATTGCATATATGTGCCACATCTTCTTTATCCATTCATCTGTTGATGGACACTTAGGTTGCTTCCATGTCCTGGCTATTGTAAATAGAGCTGCAATGAACATTTTGGTACATGACTCTTTTTGAATTATGGTTTTCTCAGGGTATATGCCCACTAGTGGGACTGCTGGATCATGTGGTAGTTCAATTTGTAGTTTTTTAAGGAACCTCCATACTGTTCTCCATAGTGGCTCTATCAATTTACATTCCCACCAACAGTGCAAGAGGGTTCCCTTTTCTCCACACCCTCTCCAGCATTTATTGTTTCTAGATTTTTTGATGATGGCCATTCTGACTGGTGTGAGATTATACCTCATTGTAGTTTTGATTTGCATTTCCACAGAGTGATTTTTAAACGTGGAGATTTTGCTGAAAGCTCTTTGTTACCCAGGCATTTCTTCTCCAGCCACCAAAGTTTAAAATGAAAGAAAAGCATCACTTGCTTTCAGTTTCCCATAAAGCAAACAACACAACCTTGAAGTGCTTATTTCTGGTTATACAATGCAAGAAAGTAAACTTCTGTGCATATAGGTGATTCCACAGAGACTCAAACTCACAGGTAATAGGCCTAGAAAGAATTTAGAGTCTGATAATAATGCAATCTCGACCATCTACCAAGACTGCCTATTTAAAAAATACCTTTTCCATCTACCACCTCACCTAAATGTACATATGACAATATGCGTTTATGCTGCATTCTTTTTTTTCTAAGACATTGTTCAGGATGCTCTGTAGAGTTTCTCATGTCTCTAGGACCATGGATTGAATACTACAATACCAGTTATCCCTGTGATCACTGAGCCTTGTTTTCTTGAGCTGTAAAATGGATTGCAGCCTCCAAAGTTGCATTTTATCTCTGGCATGTATGGTTATTATTTACCTCTGCTTGGTCTGAATTTGGGGAGGAGTTTGGAATGACTTTTGTGAATCACTGTCCCTTTTATTTTGGCAACAATGGCTTACCACCGAACAACACACTTACATGGCTGCAGATGAGACAAAAATATTATTTTTAAAGGATTTTGACTTCCATAGAACATTTATTGACTAAAATAACTTGGTGCACTAAAGATGTTAGTACAGCCTTGGAGAGAAGTTATGAATTTACTCTTAGAGCAGAGTCCATTAAATCCCCACTGACTCTATTTTGATGGTATCAGTTCTGATAGAACCAATTCCACAGCATGGCGATTAAGTTCTCTGGATCGTGGCAGAATTGTGACTTCATAGTTTTTCCTTGGCCTATTTTATATGTTAGATTGCTTAAAAAGGAAGTCTCTTTGGTACCTCAGAGACTGAAACCCTGATAAATAACATCCTGTACACACCACCTTCACCCATAATTCTGCTTCATACAGAAGAACCTTAGAGAGAGATTTAAATTAATCTAGTATTACACTATAAAAAATATTAAGAACTAAAACATTAAAGTATAACCCTAATAATTTAGAAAGCAGAGGGCCTGTTTTATTAGAAAGAACTACAAATCAGTGAGCTCATGATATAAATATAAATAAGATCATTTATTTTTATTATGTGGTGACTAATATTGACAATACACTTTTCAGATAATAAATACGGATGTGTTGCCAGACACTGTGCCTGCTAATATAACATCCATTCTGAAGTCCATGGGTCAAGATGTAATTTTGACCTCCAGATCTTAACTATTTAAGATAAATACATTTTGTAAGGCTCTAGTTGCCATAGATAGAGATTTCTCTGATGGATCTGGGTAAAGTCAGTTGAAAGCCTTCTGGAAAGAATTTACCATTCTAGATGCCATTAAGAACATTCATGATTCATGGGAAGAAATCAAAATATTAACATTAACAGGAAGTTTGGAAGAAGTTTATTCCAACCGTCATGGATGACCTTGAGTGGTTCAAAATTTCAGTGAAGTAAGTAATTGCAGATGTGGTGGAAATAGCAAGATAACTAGAATTAGAAGTGGAGCCTGAAGATGTGACTGAATTGCTACAATCTCATGATAAAACTTTCACTGATGAACAGTTGCTTCCTATGGATGAGCAAAGAAAGTGCTTTCAGAAATAGAGTTACAGATGTAGAAAATAAACTTACGGTTACCAGGGGGTAAGGGAGGGGGCATAAATTAAAAGATTGGGATTGACATATACATACTACCATATATAAAATAGATAACTAATAAGGACCTACTGAATAGCACAGGGAACTCTACTCAATACTCTGTAATGGCCTATATGGGAAAAGAATCTAAAAAAGAGTGGGTATTTGTATATGTATAACATTCACTTTGCTGTACATCTGAAACTAACACAACACTTTAAATCAACTCTACACCAATAAAAATTAAAAAAATAAAAGGAAGTGGTTTCTTGAGATAGAATCTACTCTTGGTAAAGATGCTGTGGAGACTGCTGAAATGACAACAAAGGACTTAGAATATTAACTTAGTTAATATAAACTTAGTTGATAAAGTAGCGGCAGGTTCAGTGAGGACTGGCTCCAATTTTGAAAGAAGTTCTACCTTCTCTAATGGGTAAATTGCTATCAAAAAGCATTGCACACTACAGAAAAATCATCCATGAAAAGAAGAATCAATTGATGTGGCAAACTTCACTGTGGTCTTATTTTAAGAAATTGCCAGAGCTGTTCTTCAGCAACCACCACCCTGATCAGTCACCAGTCATCAACATCGAGGCAAGACCCTCTACCAGCAAAAAGATTATGACTTGCTGAAGGCTCAGATGATGGTTAGCATTTTTCAGCAAAAAACTATTTTTAAATTAAGCTGTATATATTGTTTTAGACACAATGCTATGGCACACTTAATAGACTACAATATAGTGGAAACATAACTTTTATATGCACTGGGAGACCAAAAACTTGTGTGACTTGCTTTATTGCAGAGGTCTGGACCCAACCTGCAGTATCTTCCAGTGTAGTTATTCTTAATACTTTTAACTTTTATAATAGGGTTAAAAGTGATTTGTGTATCATTCTATCAGTAGTACATTAATCTATATTTGTCTATACATTTACCTTTTCCAGTGAGATTCATACTTTCCTATGCTTTTGTATTTCTGTTTGGTATCCTTTCATTTCAACTTCAAGAACTCTCTGTAGCCCTTCTTATAGTAGTGATGAACTCCTTAAAGTTTTTGTTTCTCTGGGAAGGTCTGTTTCTTGCCTTAATTTTTAAAAGATAGTTTTGGCATCTATAGTACTCTTAGTTGGCAGGGGTTTTTTTTTTCAGCACTTTACATACGTGTGTGTTTGTGTACATATATATATATATATATATATATATATATATATGTATATTATCCAACTCTACCCTGGCCTGCAGGGTTTCTGCTGAGAAATCTATGGATAATCTTATAGGAGTTGCCAGGTGAGTAGCTTTTCTTTTGCTACTTTAAAAATGCTTTTTCTTTCGACAATTTAATTGTAATATGTCACAGTGTAGATCTCTTTAACCTATTTGGAGTCCTTTGGGATTCATTAATCTGGATGTGTCTCTCCCAGATTTGGGCAATTTTCAGCCCTTATATGTCTTTAAATAATATTTCTGCCCTTTTTCTCTTCTCCTTTTGGGACCTATCGTGATGTGCACTTTGATTCTGTTGATATTATTCCCCAAGTCCCATAGGCTTTCCTTGCTTTTTTTTCACTGTGTTTTTTTTTTTTTTTTTTTTGCTTTTCCTTTGGGTGTTTTCAGATGATCTGTCTTTGCATTTGTTGATTCTTTCTTCTGCTTGATCAAGTCTGCTGTAAAAGCTCTGTATTAAAAATTTCAATTCAGTCATTGTATTCTTCAGCTTCGGAATTTCTATTTTATTCTTTTTTTCTGTTTCTTTCCTCTGTTGAACTACTCATTCTGTTCATGTAGTTTTCATGACTTTGTTTAGTTGTCTGTTCTTTTGTAGCTCACTGAGTTTAAGACTATTATTGTGAATTTTTTTGTCTGGCAGTTTTTAGATCTCCATTTCTTTAAGGTCATTACTAGAGCTTTATTTCATTCCTTTGGTGGTATTATGTTTCCCTGGTTCTTCATGGTCCTTGTAGCCTTGTGTCAGTGTCTGCACATTTGAAAAAAGTCACTTCTTCCTGTCTTTATGGGCTGGCTTTCAGCAGTCAGCCTGGCCAGAGATTCTGGGTGGGCCAGTTGGCAGGGTCTTTGGTCAGGCCAGCTGGCAGGGTCTTTGGTCAGGTCTTCCTGTCTTTATGGGCTGGCTCTCAGCAGTCAGCCTGGCCAGAGATTCTGGGTGGGCCAGTTGGCAGTGTCTTTGGTCAGGCCAGCTGGAAGGGTCTTTGGTCAGGCCAGCTGGCAGGGTCTGTGGGCAGCCTGCTGCCATGGTCCATAGGCAGGCAAGTCTGTTGCCAGAATCTCTGAGCATGCTGTTCTGCTGCTGGGTCCTTAGGTGAGCAGACCTATTGCTGGAGGCTGCAGGCAGGTCTGCTACCAGGGCCTCAGGCCAGCTCTCACAATCTGCACACTGGTTGTTGAGAGTCCTTACGCCTTTCCTTTGTCCTTAGGGGATCTAGTGTGCCACCTTAGTGTTCTGGGTGAGAATGGCCTCTCAGGTACCCAAAGTCAAGGGAAGTCCAATATTAACTCTGTTCTCTCTTTCCTGCACAAGAGAATTTGTGGCTAAGGGGACCTCTTTCAGTGCTATGCTATGAAGCTTGGGGGAGGAGAGATGTGGGTAAAGTGAAACTGTTCTTACCCTTTTCACTTTTTTTTAATCATTTCTGTATCACTGAGGTGCTATAATCTCTCATCTGAATTTCAGAGTTCTCATGATGGTATTTGCATCTGAGAATGGGTGTTAAATTATTGTTTCTGTGGGGTATGAAGGCTAGAACCTCCTATTTATGCCATCTTGCTGATGTCACCCCTTTCTTAATACTTATAACACTATTACAAGTGCTATTTTTCTAATACAATAAATATTCTATTGTTAATCAAAATACTTACAAGATATCAAAAAAGAAATTTTAATAAAGCCAAACTTTGAACTGCATATGCTGAGTGATATCAATGACAATATCAGCCTTCCTTACAAAACCATTTAAATGTACCACTTTTTTTTGTGGGGGGGGATTTCTTAATATACTGCTATTTTTTAGAGAGAAAGAGTTTCTATAGTATCTCTATCTTTTCTGAGAACACTAGTAATTCAGAAAGTGCTTTGTTAATACTTGTACCTTTGACAAGAAGACAATTTTAACTATAAGATTGCCTCTGAAGCCCAATTTAACTTGGAAAGAGTTAATCACTCTTCACTGTTAAGTCAAAGAGTATTGTTCAAACCCTTCTAGATTTAAAATCAAAAAAACTTGTAAAATGCAAAACTAAAACAGTCTAAAGAAAAATATTAGAAATACCAGGTGAATTACTTATGCATACTTTTGCTGAGTTTGGAGAACACTTCTAAACACTAAGGTGCTGAAATTAAATAAAGGGGGAAAAAAAGGAAGGGAGAAGATAAATCAGAAGTACCAAATGTAGTAAGATGTCCCATAGACCCAGAAATTCTGATTGTGATAAGTAGAATAATATGAAGTGAGAATAACTACATTTTTTCTTCTAAAAAGAATCAATGATAGCGAGACAGATTTTTGAGATAGCTATATTCAGAGCATTACCTAGGACGGAGCTGAAGTTAAGAAATTAGAGATGGCTCTGTGACCAAAAGTGTTACCTTGTTCAGTCTCAGTTTAGATCTTAATCATAATCCTAGTAAATGCCACTTCTGTGGTAATGCCAAACCGCAAGGAAACTTTCATATGTAATAGTTTGCTGGAGTTATTCTTAGTTGAACTACTTTTTTTTTTTTTTTTTTTTTTTGCGGTACGCGTGCCTCTCACCGCTGTGGCCTCTCCCGTTGCGGAGCACAGGCTCCGGATGTGCAGGCTCAGCGGCCATGGCTCACGGGCCCAGCCGCTCCACGGCATGTGGGATCCTCCCGGACCGGGGCACGAACCCGTGTCCCCTGCATCGGCAGGCGGACTCTCAACCACTGCGCCACCAGGGAAGCCCTGAACTACTTTTAACTGCCAAGAGGAAAGGCGAATATTTGTGTAACACCCTATTCCTCCTCAAAATGCACTTCTTTCCTTTCAGTGTAGTGAAGCAGAAAGAACACTGGCTTCTCTGTGAGCTTCACTTTTGTTATCTGTAAAATGGAGAGAATGATTCTGTGTAGGGTTATTGTGAGGTTTAAATGAGATAATATAAATCAAACATGTCAGATGCAGAAGATGTTTAATAAATGTTAGTGTTCTATTTCCAATGGGTCTTGAGTTTAGTGAGCAATTAATTTCCTTCAAGGCGTTAGCAGATAAGAGCTACAAATTCATTTCTCAAAAGAATATTTACATTTTAACAAGAGTCTCTGAGGATTCACAAGACTTCAGGGCACCAAGAACGCTTACAAAAGTGGAATTTTGGACGCTGTTCAACACATATTTACTGAGTGTCTCTTCTTTGCCAGTACTGAAGACACAAAGATCAATAATGTAGTACTTGTCCTTAATGAAGGTAGGATAGAGGAACAGGCATTCTGATACCTCTTTCCTATTTCTCAGAGGTTAGCAAGAAGCTACCACAGGGAGAAGGATAGGAGATCAACTTCTGGTTGAAGGACTGAAGGGATTGTACTCTTAGGGGAAGGGAAGGGAAGAGAGGAGAAGAGGATTTCCTTCCAATAGACTTTTTTGTTGTAGATTTTTTGGCAGGAAGATTAAATGATCTTCTGGACCCTGCCCTGATCCTATGACCATGGGAGTTTGGGCTCCTGGAAACTTTGGTGCTAGAGTTTTTAATTTATACAAGGACTATCTTCTGCATTGATGGCATCTTTGACTCTAGAAAACTGAGAAGTATGCTTCAGTTCAAACTCAAGTAAGAGAAAGCTGAGTGCTAACTCCCTAGAAATAGTTTTAGCCCAAGCAAAAGATGTAAAGGGAATCTACAGATTTCTCATTGTTCACCCTAGTTGATCGGGGTGGGAAAGGAGATAATTTCTAGTAAAAAATTATATCTAGGAAGAAATACTTGGCTGAAGCATACCTGGTTCTATACCTTAGAATAATGAAAAGAAAAATGGGAAATTCCAGCAGTAGTAAACAGATATTGGCCATTGTAATTTCTTTTGCTTCTGAAACAAATTGCTACAAATTTAGTGCCTAAAACATCACAAATTTATTATCCTACAATTCTGGAGGTCAACATCTGAAATTTGCCTCACTGGGCTAAAGATCAGGTGTCAGTGGAGCTACATTCCTTCTGGTTCTCATGGAGAATCTTTTGCTTTGCTTTTTTCTAGCTTCTAGAGGCCACCTGCATTGCTTGGCCCCCTTCCTCCATCTTCAAAGCCAGCAACCTAACATATTCATATCTCTCACTTTGATGTCTGACACTATGATCACATCCCCTTTGATGCTCACCTTCTGTCTCTTTCTTACAAGAACTGTATGATTACTTTAGATCTACTTAGATAATCAAAATAATCATGCCATTTCATGATCCTTAATTACATCAGCAAAGTCCTTTTTACTAAGTATTGTAAGATCACATATTCATTGGTTTTAAGGATTAGGATTTGGATATCTTTGGGAGGCCATTATTCTGCATTCTATAGCCAGGATCTGAGAAGGTGGATATTAGCATTAATGGAAGTATAAAAATAAACATTGTGATGAGCAAAACTGGGAGTTCAGCTTTGCTTTCTTACCATGAAGTAAACACACTTGCCTTTTCACCCAGTGAGTAAGCAGATTCCCCACAATAAATTATTTTTAGCTCTAGTGTCAATGGGGGAGGGAGCCTATTGTGTGAGATATCACAGGAGCCTACTAGTCATGTGACGACGCTCTGTCCCCTATCTTACTGGTAACCTTGGCTCTTCATACATTTACTACTGAATGATTTCTTGCCCTGATTATAATGTAGTCCAGTCAGTAAGGGATCATGGTTGCTTTCTCTCCCTATCTATCCTTTGGTTTTCTTCACCCTACTTCTGATATCCAAAGTTCTGAGTTCAGATTTCCCCCATCTTTGGTTCTACCTAGACATGTGCTAGCAGCAAATTAAGCATCCTCCTCCTCTGTCTTGCCATTCACTGGAAGAGTAATGAAGCAGCTCTCATTGCTGCACCATTTCACTTCCTTGTTTCACATACATAATGGCATCCTTCTCATACATAATCATTTCATTGGAGATACTGTGATGGAGACAGATGTTCACAGGTTGCACAGTTATCAGGAATCTTTTCCTGGTTGGTTGTGTTGTGGGAAAACTGTGTGTCTGAGCCTCAGGCTGTCAAGGAAACAAAAATACTCTGTAGGAGGCTATTAAGGACATTTCCTATTATCTTCAAATCTGACCTGTGGCCATGAAGACAGCAGATAATATCCCCACTTTCAGTTCTAAGAGTTGTCAGTGAATAGAGCCTGTCTCCTCTTTGCAAGTTTCATCTTCCTTCATGACAAAAGGACATCAGTTCAGATTTGTACTATATCCCTTGCCTCTATCCCAGCAGATCTCAGATGCTTCTGCTTGGGATGTGTGCAGCAGTTCCCTTGGCAATCAAGCACAAGAAACTCAGAAGTGCAGGGGAGTTAGTATCCCACCAGGCAACACTCAAGTAATGGGGGTTGAAAGCCAATTGATAAAAGGCTCTTCTTTTCATTCCTTCAGTAGACAATTGTGAGGTTCATTCTTTACTATTCTGTAGAAAATCCTAGAATGACTGAGTACCATTGGCCCTCTCTCAAAAATAGCCAATTTTATAATACATTCTTGTATTGGCATTCCCTCTATTTTATTCCCCTCAGTCCCTCAAGCCTGCTCATTTCCTAAAGAAACTACCCTCACAGTAAGCATTCATCTCAGGCTCTGATTTTAGGAGAAATCCAGGATAAGAGAGTTGCTATCAGAAGTAGGCCAAGGAAGCACATCCTATGGATGAGTTTTTGGAACTGGATCAGCCACCTGTCAGACAGCAATAATAACCCCATTGCCAGTGTTAAGTGGATTGGTGATAATCCCCAATATGTAGTACCTTCAGATTGAGTAAGATTCTGATTTCAGTCATGACTATAAGAATTTCCTTTCCTATTTTACTTGCTGTGGTCCCACTCTCCTGCTTAGTTCCCAGCTAAACTTCCTGTATACAAAATTGTATCGAAAGCCCAGACTAAAAAATTACATAAGCCATACCATGTGACACCTCTGCACAAGAGACTCTAAAGCTTTTCATGTCACTCAATAAAGTCCAAAGACCTAGACCTAATTTATAAGCCCCTACATTAGCCAGCTCCCACTACCTTTCTGACCTCATGGATCAGAGACTGCTAACTGCCCACTCAAAATCTATTCTTTCCTATTTTCCTACTGAAAGTATCCTCATGTTAGGGGGATAGGTAATTCCTGCAGCTAAAAAAAACACTATTGGTCACATGGCCACACATAGCCTTCTTTGCAGCTAGGGGTATTCATGTGATATACCTAACTTGTGGCCAATGAGCATAAGTTACTTAATAGCTTCCCAGCTGGAAAAATAAGTAGATAAAACCTTTAAGAAACTGACTGAGTTCACATGAGGCCTTTGCATCTTCATCTTTTACTTTCTGCCTGCTTGAAAGCCAGAGGGGAAAATAGGAGTAGACCAGCCGTCTTGATCATAAGATAACACATGCATTGAATTTACGCCAAGATTGGTAGAGAGAAAAGCGAGAAAGAATCTGGGTTCCTGAGGGCATTATGGAGCTCCCACCTCAGCTTGTACACATGATACAGACAAAACCCCCATTTGATTAAGCCACTGTAAATGCAGCTTTCAGTTGTGTGCAGTAGGACATAATTCTAACTGATGGCTCCACTCCAGCTCTACTGGCCTCCTTTTTAATCCTCAAACACATCAAGCATGCCTCTGCCTCAGATTTTGCACTTACTATGTCCTCTGTCTGGAGGACTCTTTCCCCAGATGTGCACACGACTCATTCCTTAACTTCACTCAGGTCTTACTTACATGCCACCTCATTAAGAAGATTTCCCTCATGATCCTACCTAAGATCTCCCTCCAACTTCTTCCCTTACCATGCTTTGTTTCTTAGTAACTTATTTGTCTTGACATAACTTTTATTTCTTAATTTATTTATACTTATTTCTTTATATATTTTATTTATTTTATACGTACACATTTGTTAAGATCCTTGACAGCAGAAACCTTGCATTTCTCCCTGCTATATTCCCAAAATATAAAAGAGAGTTTTGGATAGTGGATTCACAATAAATTGCTATTGAATACGTGGGTAAATTGGGTACCAGAGGTAGGATTTAATGTCTCAGCAGCTGCACGTGAGCTTTTTTTACCTTTCCCAACTCTGAACCCTCTTAAAAAGAAAGTATTGATAAAACCAGACCAGAAAAACACAAGAAAACTATAGACCAAAATCTCTTACAGAAAGACTCAAAATTCTCAATAAAATACTAGCAGAATGAATCAAACACATAAAAAAGACTATGCGCTATTAACAAGTGGGATTTATCCCAGGAATGCAAGGTTGTTTTAACATCCAAAAACCAATTACTAAAAAAATCTTATTAATAAAGGACAAAGCACATGATCATCTCAGAATAGGTTCAGAAAAAGCATTTGACAAAATTCAACACCACTTCATGATAAAGAAATACTCAATGAACCAGAAATAACAGGGAATTTCCTCAACCTGATAAAGGACATCTATAAAAACCCCACACCTAACATCATTACACGAAACATTTAATATGTTTCCCCTAAGACCAGGAAAAAGACAAGGATGTCCATTCTTGCCACTTCTATTCAATGTTGTACTGGAGGCCCTTATTATGGCAATTAAGAAGGAAGGAAGGAAGGAAGGAAGGGAGGGAGGGAGGGAGGAAATGTACCTGTGGGAAATAACAAAGTAATCTATTTCTATTCTCAGAAGATGTAATCGATAGAAAATCCTAAGTAAAGGAATACATTAAAAATTAGAATAAATGAGTTCAGCAAAGTTGCAGGATACAAGATTAATACACAAAAATAAATGGTATTCCTATATGCTTGCAATTAACAACCTGAAAATGAAATTTAGAAAACAATTCCATTTAAAATAGCGTCACAAAGAAAAAAATAATACTTAGGGATAAGTTTAACCCCCCAAAATTGCAAAGCCTATATACTGAAAAATAAAATAAAAATCACTGAAAATTTATTTTCCCAATGAAAAATATTCTGAGTGTTATTTCAAGGTTAGTGTGACAGGGAAAGAAGAGAACAGTCATAGGAGTAGACAGGATTTTGGAGTCAGACATAACAGGAGAACACAAGGCACCATAACCTGCAAAACTCATGGGACTGGCACCAAATACCCCACAGGACTTGAGAAAGGGGCTAAAGCCAATTTTAATTCCATTTAAATGACAGAAAACCTCAGCTACTATCTAGGTTATAATAGCAATGTTAACTTGAAAATAAAGCCATAAATAAATAAATCTGATCACAACTTAATGTTTCTTTGAGAATTTAAACGGTGCTTCAAGACCCCATCTTTGGATATTTTTACTATAGAGGTTACAGAAGTGCAGATGGTAAAAAGATGCCTAGTTCATGGAATGCTATCACTCTTTAAATTATCTTTATTTTTTTTTATATATATATTTTTTCTTTCTGCAGTACGCGGGCCTCTCACTGTTGTGGCCTCTCCCGTTGCGGAGCACAGGCTCCAGACGTGCAGGCTCAGTGGCCATGGCTCACAGGCCCAGCCACTCCGCGGCATATGGGATCCTCCTTGACCGGGGCACGAACCCGTGTCCCCTGCATCAGCAGGCAGACTCTCAACCACTGCACCACCAGGGAAGCCCTATCTTTATTTTTATTTCAAGTTAGGCATGAAATTGTGCTTTGTGGTTTTAATCTCAGAATAGTTTCTCATAGGTTCTTTTATTGTTTAAGAATTATGTTATCAAAAGTATCTTTCCAGCTTTTATATTCAGCAAATAAGGCATCAATTAGGTCTTCTTTTCCTAATGTGCCATGGTATTTTACCTAAGAAAGCTATAATCGAATTCTATAGTGAGTTTCTAGAATCTTAGCTAAAATAAATTTTGATCCAAAAGGACTGTTTGGATACAGGTGCACTCATCTATGAAATGTCATGAACTCCATGGTAATTACGTTTGAGATGAGAATAATTTCAATGTATTATTTACTTGCCTTTTGCAGAGTTTATATAATGACCACTGTAACAAATACTTATTTAGAAATACATAAAAGCAATATTGTTTCAATTTTACTAAATTACAGCAGACAAAATAGTCTCTAGAATTGTTTAAATAAAATCTTGGGTCATTAGAGCATGTGATGGTAAGACTGATATTCCACTATGTACCATACATTTCAGCTTTTTTGAACTTCCTTTGAACATTTGAGAAAATAAAAGAAACTGCTCCAAACTTAGATCAAATTGTTCTTTATATAGAAGCCACCCAAATTTCCTTCCTCTTAGACACTCAACATAGGTTAATTATGTTTCCTTCCACCTGCAAAGTGAAAAATCCTCCTCCCTCATTCTTTTCACTTGGTTACCAGATCCCATTAATTGTCCCTCCTAGAATGAGCCTCCTTATTTCTTTTCGTACCAGTCTCTTTCTGCTCCAGTCTCTTCATGGTTATGGGAGGTACCTTTTTGAAAACACTGCCATCAAGACGGTCAGCTTAAAAACTTCTGATGCATGTGTGGACGCAGGGGGTAGATGGGAGCTCTCTGTACTTTCTGCTCGATATTGCTATGAATTTAAAACTGTTCTTAAAAATAGGCTATTAGGGGGAGGAGCTTCAAGATGACAGAAGAGTAAGACATGGAGATCACATTCCTCCCCACAATTACATCAGAAATACATCTACATGTGGAACAACTCCTACAGAACACTGGCAGAAGACCTCAGACCTCCCAAAAGGCAAGAAACTCCCCACGTGCCTAGGTGGGGCAAAAGAAAAAAAGACAAAACAGAGACAAAAGAATAGGGAGGGGACCTGCACCAGTGGGAGGGAGCTGTGAAGGAGGAAAGGTTTCCACACACAAGGAGCCCCTTCGTGGGCAGAGACTGTGGGTGGCGGAGGGGGGGAGCTTTGGAGCCATGGAGGAGAGCGCAGCAACAGGGGTGCGGAGGGCAAGGCGGAGAGATTACCACACAGATGATCGATGCCAACCAGCACTCACCAGCCCAAGAGGCTTGTGTGCTCACCCACTGGGGCAGGCGGCAGCTGGGAGCTGAGGCTCGGGCTTGGGAGGGCAGATTGCAGGGAAAGGACTGGGGTTGGCAGTGTTAACACAGCCTGAAGGGGGCTAGTGTGCCACAGCTAGCTGGGAGGGAGTCCAGGAAAAAGTCTGGAACTACCAAAGAGGCAAGAGACTTTTTCTTCCCTCTGTTTCCTGGTGCGCGAGGAGAGGGGATTAAGAGCGCTGCTTAAAGGAGCTCCAGAGATGGGCGTGAGCCACGGCTATCAGTGCGGACACCAGAGACGGGCATGAGATGCTAAGGCTGCTGCTACAGCCACCAAGAAGCCTGTGTGCAAGCACAGGTCACTATCCACACCTCCCCTCCTGGGAGACTGTGCAGCCCGCCACTGCCCGGGGCCCGGGATCCAGGGACAACTTCCCCGGGAGAATGCACGGAGAGCCTCAGGCTGGTGCAACGTCATGCTGGCCTCTGCTGCCGCAGGCTCGCCCCACATTCTGTACCCTTCCCTCCCCACCCCGGCCTGAGTGAGCCAGAGCCCCCTAATCAGCCGCTGCTTTAACTCCGCCCTGTCTGAGCAAAGAAGAGACACCCTACAGCGACCTACATGCAGAAGCAGGTCCAAATCCAAAGCTGAACCCAAGAAGCTGTGCGAACAAAGAAGAGAAAGGGACATTTCTCTCAGCAGCCTCAGGGGCAGCAGATTAAAGCTCCATAATCAACTTCATGTACCCTGCATCTGTGGAATACCTGAATAGACAATGAATCATCCCAAATTGAGGAGGTGGATTTTGGAAGCAACGATATATATATATTTTTTCCTTTTTCTCTTTTTGTGAGTGTGTATGTATATGCTTCTGTGTGTGATTTTGTCTAAATAGCTTTGCTTTTACCATTTGTCCTAGGGTTCTGTATGTCTTTTTTTTTTTTTTTTCCTTTTTTTTAAGGATCGTTTTTAGCACTTGTAATCATTGGTGAATTTGTTTTTTGGTTTGGTTGCTCTTTCTTCTTCATTTTATTACTTAAAAATTTTTTATTAATACTTATCTTTTATTTTAATTATTTCATTTTATTTTATCTTTTTCATTCTTTTTTTCTTTTTTCTCACTTTTATTCTGAGCTGTGTGGAGGACAGGCTGTTGGTGCTACAGACAGGCGTCAGGGCTGTGCCTCTGAGGTGGGAGAGGCAAGTTCAGGACGTTGGTCCACCAGAAACCTCCCAGCTCTGCATAATATCAAATGGCGAAAATCTCCCAGAGATATCCACCTCAACGCCAAGACCCAGCTCCATTGAATGACCAGCAAGCTACAATGCTGGATACCCTATGCCAAACAACTAGCAAGACATGAACACAATTCCACCCATTAACAGAGAGGCTGCCTAAAATCATAATAAGGTCACAGACACACCAAAACACAGCACCAGATGTGGACCTGCCCACCAGAAAGACAAGATCCAGCCTCATCCACCAGAACACAGGCACTAGTCACCTCCACCAGGAAGCCCACACAACCCACTGAATCAACCTTAGCCACTGGTGGCAGACATCAAAAACAATGGAGCCTGCAAAAAGGAGACCCCAAACACAGTAAGATAAGCAAAATAAGAAGACAGAGAAACACACAGCAGATGAAGAAGCAAAGTAAAAATTCACCAGACCTAACAAATGAAGAGGAAATAGGCAACCTACCTGAAAAAGAATTCAGAATAATGATACTAAAGATGATCCAAAATCTTGGAAATAGAATGGAGAAAATACAAGAAACGTTTAACAAGGACCTAGAAGAACTAAAGAGCAAATAATGATGAACAACACAATAAATGAAATTAAATATTCTCTACAAGGGATCAATAGCAGAATAACTGAGGCAGAAGAACAGATAAGTGACCTGGAAGATAAAATAGTGGAAATAACTACCACAGAGCAGAATAAAGAGAAAAGAATGAAAAGAATTGAGGACAGTATCAGAGACCTCTGGGACAACATAAACACACCAACATTCAAACCATAGGGGTCCTAGAAGAAGAAGAGAAAAAGAAAGGTACTGAGAAAATATTTGAAGAAATTATAGTTGAAAAGTTCCATAATATGGGAAAGGAAACAGTTAATCAAGTCCAGAAGGCACAGAGAGTCCCATACAGGATAAATCCAAGGAGAAACATGCCAAGACACATATTAATCAAACAATCAAAAATTAAATACAAAGAAAAAATATTAAAAGCAGCAAGGGAAAAGCAATAAATAACATACAAGATATTCAGGTTAACAGCCGATCTTTCAGTAGAAACTCTGCAAGCCAGAAGGGAGTGGCAGGACATACTTAAAGTGATGAAAGGGAAAAAACTACAACGAAGATTACTCTACACAGCAAGGATCTAATTCAAATTTGACAGAGAAATTAAAAATTTTACAGACAAACAAAAGCTAAGAGAATTCAGCACCACCAAACCAGCATTACAACAAATGCTAAAGGAACTTCTCTAAGTGGGAAACACAAGAGAAGAAAAGGACCTACGAAAACAAACCTAAAACAACTAAGAAAATGGTCATAGGAACGTACATATCGATAATTACCTTAAACTTGAATGGATTAAATGCTCCAACCAAAAGACACAGGCTTGCTGAATGGATACAAAAACACAACCCATATATATGCTGTCTACAAGAGATCCACTTCAGACCTAGGGACACATACAGACTGAAAGTGAGGGGATGGAAAAGATATTCCATGCAAATGGAAATCAAAAGAAAGCTGGAGTAGCAATTCTCATATCAGACAAAACAGACTTTAAAACAAAGACTATTACAGGAGACAAAGAAGGACACTACATAATGATCAAGAGATCAATCCAAGAAGAAGATATAACAATTGTAAATATTTATGCAGCCAACATAGGAGCACCTCAATACATAAGGCAAATACTAACAGCCATAAAAGGGGAAATCAACAGTAACACAATCATATTAGGGGACTTTAACACCCCACTTTCATCAAAGGACAGATCATCCAAAATGAAAATAAATAAGGAAACACAAGCTTTAAATGACACATTAAACTAGATGGACTTAATTGATATTTATAGGACATTCCATCCAAAAACAACAGAATACAATTTCTTCTCAAGTGCTCATGGAACATTCTCCAGGATAGATCATATGTTGGGTCACAAATCAAGCCTTGGTACATTTACGAAAATTGAAATCATATCAAGTATCTTCTGACCATAACACCATGAGACTAGATATTAATTACAGGAAAAAATATGTAAAAAAATACAAGCATATGGAGGCTAAACAGTACACTACTTAATAACCAAGAGATCACTGAAGAAATCAAAGAAGAAATAAAAAAATACCTAGGAACAAATGACAATGAAAACACAATGACCCAAAACCTATGGGATGCAGCAAAAGGAGTTCTAAGAGGGAAGTTTATAGCAATACAATCTTACCTTAAGAAACAAGAAACATCTCAAATAAATGACCTAACCTTACACCTAAAACAATTAAAGAAAGAAGAGCAAGAAAACCACAAAGTTAGCAGAAGGAAAGAAATCATAAAGATCAAATCAGAAATAAATGAAAAAGAAATGAAGGAAATTATAGCAAAGATCAATAAAACTAAAAGTGGGTTCTTTGAGAAGATAAACAAAATTGATAAACCATTAGCAGGACTCATCAAGATATAAAGGGAGAAGACTCAAATCAATAGAATTAGAAATGAAAAAGGAGAAGTAACAACTGACACTGCAGAAATACATAGAATCATCAGAGATTACTACAAGCAACTATATGCCAATAAAATGGACAACCTGGAAGAAATGGACAAATTCTTAGAGATGCACAACCTTCCGAGACGGAACCAGGAAGAAATAGAAAATATGAACAGACCAATCACAAGCACTGAAATTGAAACTGTGATTTTAAATCTTCCAACAAACAAAAGCCCAGGGCCAGATGGCTTCACAGGCGAACTCTATCAAACGGTTAGAGAAGAGCTAGCACCTATCCTTCTCAAACTCTTCCAAGATATAGCAGAGAGAGGAATACTCGCAAACTCATTCTACGAGGCCACCATCACCCTGATACCAAAACCAGAGAAAGATATCACAAAGAAAGAAAACTACAGGCCAATATCACTGATGAACATAGATGAACAGAATATTAGCAAACAGAATCCAACAACACATTAAAAGGATCATACACCATTTTCAAGTGGGGTTTATCCCAGGAATGCAAGGATTCTTCAATATACTCAAATTAATCAATGTGATACACCATATTAACAGATTGAAAGAGAAAAACCATATGATCATCTCAATAGATACAGAGAAAGCTTTCAACAAAATTCAACACCCATTTATGAGAAAAACCCTCCAGAAAGTAGGCACAGAGAGAACTTACCTCAACATAATAAAGGCCATATATGACCAACCCACAGCCAACATTGTCCTCAATGGTGAAAAACTGAAAGCATTTCCACTAAGATTAGGAACAAGACAAGGTTGCCCACTCCCACCACTATTATTCAACATAGTTTTGGAAGTTTTAGCCACAGCAATCAGACAAGAAAAAGATATAAAAGGAATCCAGATGGGAAAAGAAGAAGTAAAGCTGTCACTGTTTGAAGATGACATGATACTATACACAGAAAATCATAAAGATGTTACCTGAAAACTAGTAGAGCTAATCAATGAATTTGGTAAAGTAGCAGGATACAAAATTAATGCACAGAAATCTCTGGCATTCCTATACACTATTGATGAAAAATCTGAAAGTGAAATCAAAAAAACACTCCCATTTACCACTGCAACAAAAAGAATAAAATACCTAGGAATAAAGCTACCTAAGGACACAAAAGACCTGTATGCAGAAAAGTATAAGACACTGATGAAAGAAATTAAAGATGGTACAAATAGATGGAGAGATATACCATGTTCTTGGATGGAAGAATCAACACTGTGAAAATGACTCTACTATCCAAAGCACTCTACAGATTCAGTGCAATCCCTATCAAACTACAAATGGCATTTTTCACAGAACTAAAACAAAAAATTTCACAATTTGTATGGAAACACAAAAGACCCCGAATATCCAAAGCAATCTTGAGAAAGAAAAACGGAGCTGGAGGGATCAAGCTCCCTGACTTCAGACTATACAACCAAGCTACAGTAATCAAGACAGTATGGTACTGAAACAAAAACAGACATATAGATAAATGGAACAGGATAGAAAGTTCAGAGATAAACCCACACATATATGGTCACCTTATCTTTGATAAAGGAGGCAAGAATATACAGTGGAGAAAAGACAGCCTCCTCAATAAGTGGTGCTGGGAAAACTGGACAGCTATATGTAAAAGAATGAAATCAGAATGCTCCCTAACACCATACACAAAAATAAACTCAAAATGGATTAAAGACCTAAATGCAAGGCCAGACACTATAAAACTCTTAGAGGAAAACATAGGCAGAACACTCTATGACATAAATCACAGCAAGATCCTTTTTGACCCACCTCCTAGAGAAATGGAAATAAAAACAAAGATAAACAAATGGGACCTAATGAAACTTCAAAGCTTTTGCACAGCAAAGTAACCCATAAACAAGACGAAAACACAACCCTTAGAATGGGAGAAAATATTTGCTGATGAAAGATTAATCTCCAAAATTTACAAGTAGCTCATGCAGCTCAATATCGAAAAAACAAACAACCCTATCACAAAATGGGAAGAAGACCTAAATAGACATTTCTCCAAAGAAGATATACATATTGCCAACAAACACATGAAAGCATGCTCAACATCACTAATCATTAGAGAAATGCAAATCAAAACTACAATGAGATATCATCACACACGTGTCAGAATGGCCATCATCAAAAAATCTACAAACAATAAATGCTGGAGAGGGTGTGGAGAAAAGGGAACCCTCTTGCACTGCTGGTGGGAATGTAAATTGATACAGCCACTATGGAGAACAGTATGGAGGTTCCTTAAAAAGCTAAAAATAGAACTACCATATGACCCAGCAATCCCACTACTGGGCATATACCCTGAGAAAGCCATAATTCAAAAAGAGTCATGTACCACAATGTTCACTGCAGCTCTATTTACAATAGCCAGGACATGGAAGCAACCTAAGTGTGCATCAACAGATGAATGGGTAAGGAAGATGTGGCACGTATATACAATGGAATATTACTCTGCCATAAAAAGAAATGAAATGAGTTATTTGTAGTGAGGTGGATGGACCTAGAGTCTGTCATACAGAGTGAATTAAGTCAGAAAGAGAAAAACAAATACTGTATGTTAACACGTATATATGGACTCTGAAAAAAAAGAGAAAACATGGTCATGAAGAACCTAGGGGCGAGATGGGAATAAAGACACAGACCTACTAGAGAATGGGCTTGAGGCCACCGGGAGGGGGAAGGGTAAGATGGGACAAATTGAGAGAGTGGCATGGACAAATATACACTACCAAACGTAAAATAGATAGCTAGTGGGAAGCAGCCGCATAGCACAGGGAGATCAGCTGGGTGCTTTGTGACCACCTAGAGGAGTGGGATAGGGAGGGTGGGAGGGAGGGAGACGCAAGAGGCAAGAGATATGGGAACATATGTATATGTATAACTGATTCACTTTGTTATAAAGCAGAAACTAACACACCATTGTAAAGCAATTATACTCCAATAAAGAGGTTAAAATAATAAAGGCTATTAAAAGACAATTTATAAAGAAACAAAACTTCTGATGCCACTGCATTGTTCACAAGATAAATCCCTAAATCTGTGATGTAGAAACCTACTTCTTCAGCCTTTCCTTTCTGCACTGTCTCTAGTGTCCTGTCCCTCGGAAACACTCAGCTCAGGCCACTCTAGGCATGGTGCCTTCTCATGCTGCAGGACCCTTGGCTGAATGCTCCTATTTCTCTGTCATTCATGCGGCCTTCCTTGTTCATTCACTCAGAGCCAATTACTCCTTTCTGCACTCCTGCTGTGTTGAGTAGAGCCTTAAGCATAGCAAGCATCTCATTGCATAATTATATATTTACATTGGTTTTCCTCATTAGGCTTCTTTGGAGCCAGGACTGAGTCTCATTTACTTATGCATTTCCAATGCCTATTATGAGGTGCTTTCCATTTTAAAAAAAATCAACTTTTAATGAATAAATGGGGCCTGATGAGGCACAGTGTAACAAGGTCTTTGGTCTTCAAAGTCTCTTATCAGTTACTCAAAACCTTCACCAGCCTCCCTGAGGCCTCCTTACCCTTTCATTCTCGGCACACAGAATCAACCTCATCTTATTGAGAAAATTTTGACTCTAATGTTCATCCTTTCCCACATTAGCCGTCCCTGCCACTTCTCTGAATCTGCTCTCAACGAAGTCTCAATGGCTCTTTAATTGCCATAAACTGCTACACTTTTAAGGTAGGTCAACTGTGCCAATTGTCAAATGTAAATTAATTCCACAGTGAAAAATAATTTCATATCCACCTTTGCAAGATGTGGAAAAATGGGAACTCCAGTGTATAGCTACTGAGAATGTAAATTCATATAATCACTTTGAAAAAATAAAGGAAGGACTATCTAAGCAAACTGAAGATGTTCAGAGCCTTTCTGATCCACTAATTTCTCTCCTTGGCATAAATCTCAGGAATGTTCTGGCAAATGTACACCAGAAAACACATGGAAAAATTCCTTAGAGTAGTTTAAAAATAGGAAGCAATCCAAATGTCTGTTTTCCAGAAGAAATGATAAATAAACTGCAGCATATTCCTATAATGGAATACCATACAGTGCTGTAAGTGAAGAATAAAATGTAGTGAAACTGTCATGGTTAAATACGCATAATGTTAAGCAGAAAAATGATAAGTCAGAAATTTTTATTCAGAATAAAATTAATATAAATTTCAAAAATGTGCAAAAAGAAATGAAGTGATTTAGGATATCAAATACTTGTGTTAAAACCCCAAAGAAAGGGAATACAACCAATAATTCAAGGCAATGGTTCTATTTCAGGAATAAGTTTAGTGGGGAGGGGGAATGCCTCCAAGGAGAGGCATGGGAGCTTCAAAGTTATGGGTTTATGTCTTAAGTTCGGTGCTGTATACGTGTGTTCGTTTCACATGTAAGTAATATTCTTACACCTAAGTAATTACACAAGAGTAATATCAAAACATCCATATAGGGGCTTCCCTGGTGGCACAGTGGTTGAGAGTCCGCCTGCCGATGCAGGGGACACGGGTTCGTGCCCCGGTGCGGGAGGATCCCACATGCCGCAGAGCCGCTGGGCCCGTGAGCCATGGCCGCTGAGCCTGCGCGTCCGGAGCCTGTGCTCCGCAATGGGAGAGGCCACAGCAGTGAGAGGCCCGCGTACTGCAAAAAAAAAAAAAAAAATCCATATAATTAATACTTGTATGATTCAGTGGTAATTTTAAAAGGTAAGAAAAAAAATTACTTCTAAGATGGCCACATTATTTTTCTGGCAAATTAGAGGTTTGAACTACTTCTGGATTAAAATATATTCCTGTTTTTGAATATTTCAAGGTCAGTGTGAATGACAGAGTTTTGGGGTTCAGATACCCCAATCCAAATGAAAGCAAGTACTCTGAAATGTGTCCTTTCATGAGTAAACCAGAAAACTTGACTCTTGGAAAAGGTCTTGATAGCTCTGGAAGTGACATTCAAATCCCGTGCAAATGGAGTTAGAGAAGAAATAGCTGATCACAGGAATGTTTTTTTTTTTTTTTTTGGCGGTACGCGGGCCTCTCACTGCCGCGACCTCTCCCTTTGCGGAGCACAGGCTCCGGACGCGCAGGCCCAGCGGCCATGGCTCACGGGCCCAGCCGCTCCGCGGCATGTGGGATCTTCCCGGACCGGGGCACGAACCCGCGACCCCTGCATCGGCAGGCGGACTCTCAACCACTGCGCCACCAGGGAAGCCCTGATCACAGGAATGTTGATGGTGCTTTGGTTCTAAGATTCTGGATATGCACCAGAAGGAACTCTTGAAAGTACGTTTACTGACATAAATGAGGAAAGTGGTTGTAATGAAAAGAATAAAGATGTCCTAGAGGAAGTGACACTAGTGAAAACCTTCAGATTAATGGAACTCTGAGAGATATTTTCTGACATTAAAAAAGCAAAGGATAAAATGTTGGAAGCTGATCTGAACCTAGAAAGGGGTATTACAATTTGCCAAGGCACAGAGAAGATGATCACTGCATATCGTAGGTTATACGACAAGAAGGCAAGCGCTATTCAAACTGCTCTTGATACGTTTTCTTTAACAAAGAAATAAAACATTTTAATTCTTAATGTGCCTAATGATTTACATTATAGCGTACTAAATAATATGTATACTCAAATACAGTATACTAAATAGTGTATTAAATAAATTAAAATGTTAGTTTTATTTTTTATTTCTCTATACGTGTATAACAGAGTTTTTAAAGTTTTGACAAAAATTTTCAAGTCATGGAACATTTTAATTTTTTTACCCTGAGATCACTTTGCACAGTTTCAGCTTGCACAACCATCTTCACGGTTCTGTGCTACCATGCAAAGTGTGGGTTTCCTGTGTTTGACATGAAGGTCAATTAGTGTCTGCTACAACTAATTAAAATGTTCGCAGCAGAAGATAGTAGAACTAGCAGAGACCGCAGTGGACTGGAGTTGAAGCTCTGACTCTGAAACTTGTTTGCTTTGTGACCTTCACTTTTTCACTTAACCTCTCAGAGTTAGTTTTCTCATTTATTTGTACAAGAGAGATATTAATACTACCTAATTTGTAGCCTGGTTGTGTGGATTAACTCAAGGGAATGAAAGCAATAAATTATAAAGCATAATTCAAATATTAGTTGCTATCAAAAGGCATACAATTTGGAGGTGAGTGGATCATCCCCTCACACACATCACATGTTCTAAAACATGGTGATGAGTGACATAATATGCTCTTCCAAAAAAAATAATAATAATCTTAAAGGAGAGGTTTTCATACAGTATTTCAACAACTAGTGCAAGGCATTTAAAAATAGAAATTATTCCTGGAGCTTAAGTTCTACTCCAACCTTTCCTTCCTATGCATAAGTTCTATTAACTGCTTAAACTCTTCCCATATTTATACTTGTTTCTCATATTATCATTTGGATTCCAAACTTTTTGAAGTCTGTATCCGTTCTCATACAACAGCTCCCTGCTGTACTCTTCAATCATTTCATTGACTTAGTAAACTGAGATTCCAATGAACTGTTAATTATACTCAATGCATAACAAAATACTGAAAGGAGGAAAGGAGGAAAATGTTCAACTGGTTTCAAAAAAGGATGTTTTAAATTTAGTTTGAAATTCTTGAATTTTCCAGAAGCCTAATAATTTCAGAACTGACCTTCAGTGATAAGGTGGTATAAATACAACAATGTGTCAGTTTTGGAAAGAATGAATGAGCTAGATCCAGAGCAAAATTTACAAATGGTCCCTGGTCATACCAACTTAATTTGTAATCCCAGAGATGGTCTGCAGATACACCAACAAGCCCAGTCCTTGGCTAAGTAATAAAGTCTATACTGCCTTTAGTGCTCATCACCTTTCATGCCCTAATTTCATTAATTAGAGGACTTTCTTAGAGGGTGGACTCCATACAAAAGCTCTCAGGGACTGCTTGGTTCTCAGAGGAAGAGAGATGTGGGTGAGATCTCAAAAACCTGAATCCTCAAGCAGCTGGCTACTGCAGCCACAGTTTCAGGAGGGAAGTTAGTAATGGGTACCTTCCTGATAAACGAATAGTCTTTAATACTGCCTTAAGGGTTGAACCAAAAGCCCTGTTTGAATGCTAATCTGGGTACTGCTCCAGCCCTAAGCCTAACCAGCAGCAGACCAAACTTTTTTTTTTTTTTTTTAAACAAAGCATGTATATTTTATTTTTTATTTTTTTATTATTATTATTATTTTTTTTTTTTGCGGTATGCGGGCCTCTCACTGTTGTGGCCTCCCCCGTTGCGGAGCACAGGCTCCGGACGCGCAGGCTCCGGACGCGCAGGCTCAGCAGCCATGGCTCACGGGCCCAGCCGCTCCGCGGCATATGGGATCCTCCCAGACTGGGGCACGAACCCGTATCCCCTGCATCGGCAGGCGGACTCTCAACCACTTGCGCCACCAGGGAGGCCCAGACCAAACTTTTTAGGCTCTTTTATCAGAATATAAACCAGATCTTGGTCCAGAAACTCTTATCTTGCAACTCTGAAATTGCCTCAGATGGGGACAAGGGAAAAACAAATCAAGGAAAATAGAAAATACCTTTTTTTTTTTTTTTTTTTTTTTAAAACCCGAGACTCGGAAGAGAACTCACTTAGGCCATACATGACATGCCTGCCTTTCCTCAGCTCCAAATTCAGACCTGCTAGGCTGTGAAGGCAGGTCCACTGCCCCAACTCCCACCCCGAGTTGGAGGGTACACTAGTGTTTTCATTTTACACAAGCTGTCAAAGAGCTGCACGAGTCCATATAAAAGGAAAATGCTACAAATGAGAAAGGGTCCAGAAGATTCTAGAAAGAAGGAAAAAATCACAGAGACAAAAGAGCTCCACACATCAAAAACCACATAAAAGTAGAGAGAACAGTAAAAAGGATCCCTATGTATCCACTGCCCAGACTCTATAATTACCAACATTTTGGTAATCTTGCCCAGTTATACCAGTCAGTAAACTTTTTCTGTAAAGGGTCAGACAGTAAATATTTTGAGCTATTTGACCCATATGGTCCCTGTCACAACTATTGCACTCTGTTGTTGTAGTGTGAAAGCAGCCATAGATTATAAACAAATGAGCACATAGGTGTTCCAATGAATTTCATTTACAAAAACAGTCTATCCTCACCACCCACAGGAAATTCCTCTTCTGATTTCTTTCTTCACAGGTTATTCCTCATCTTGAACATCATTAAACTGTACCCTTTTGCTTCTTTCACTGAGCATAAATTTGCGATTATTTCATGTTGTTGTTTGTATCAATAGTTTGTTCCTTTTATTGCTAAGTATTGATAGTATTCCATTATATGATAATGGAATAAATAAAAATACACCTGTTATTTGGTTTATCCCTTCTTCTGTTGATGGACATTTGGATTGTTTCCAAAATTTTTGCTGTTACGAATAAAACTTCCTTCAACATTCATGTATAATTTTATAGAAATAAGGTTTAATTTCCTGAGGATGAAATTAATAAATTATTGATTTATGATTTGTCAAAAGTGACTAGTACAGTGAGTGTATCATTGTACACTCCCTTCAGGAATGTATAAGAGATCTAGGTCGTCCACATTCTTGCAAACTCTTGGTACTGTCAGTCTTTTAAAATCTTAGCCTTTCTAGTGGTTCTTCAGTGATATTTCATTGTGATTTTAATGTGCACTTCCATGATGATTAATGTGTTTAAGCATTTTTCAAGTATTGGCCATCCAATATATGACTTTTGTGAGTGTCTAAGACTTTTGGCCCTTTTTAATTGAGTTGCTTGCCTTTTAATTATTAGTGTTTCTAGATTTGAGTCTTTTGTCAGATATGTGTATTGGGAATATTTTCTCTGAGTCTATAGCTTTCCTTTTTTTAATATTCTTATTCTTTACAGTACTTTTTTCCCATGTACTCTCTCTTTTATCTCCATATACCATTTCTATTATTAATAATTTATATTTGTATGGTATTCTTTTGCAATGGATAAGCCAATAGTGACAATTATTATTAAATAAAGACCATAGTTTAATTAGAGTTCATTCTTTTTGTTGTTCAATTCTGTGGGTTTTGATAAAAGCATAATGTCATGTATCCACCATTACAGTATCATATATAGTAGTTTCACAGACCTGTAAATGTCTTGGGCTCCATTTATGTATTTATTCATTCCTAACCCTCCCCTTCCCACAAAGGCCTGGAAACCACTCATCTTTTTACTGTCTGTAGAGTTTTGCCTTTACCAGAATGTAATAGATTTGGAATCATACAGTATGTAGCCTTTTCAGACTGGATCCTTTCACTTAGCATATGTATTTGAGGTTCCTCCTCATCTTTTCATAGATTGGATAGCTCATTTCTTCTGGTTGTTGAATAATACTTCACTGAACGGATGTACTACAGTGTGTGATAAACACATTCACCTATTTAAGGACATCTTGGTTATTTCCAAATTCCCACCCTGAGCCTGTGCCTCTGGGCCTTGATCTTTACAAGTTTTTCTCAGATTCTTCCACCCTTTAGGTGAGACACAAAGGCTAGTGGGACCTGGAGCTGGGTGTTTCCCTTCCTTCACATCAAAGACTAGAAGAGAACCAAGTTCACTCTTCCCCTACTTCAAAGGCCAGAAGCGACTGAAGTTGATTATTCTCTTTCCCTGCATGAGTTAGCTTCTGGTAAAACATTTTGGTTGGTCTGTGATAAAATAGTTGCCCTTAAGGTCAGGACTTTTTAAGGAAAATTGAATCCTTTGGCAGCATTTCGAAATGGTTACCTCCCACTCCCTTGCTATGAGGGGTTTTTTCTCTGATTGCAGTGACAATCTGGTGAGGCTCCGGGGAGGGGAAGTAAAACTCACAGAAGTTTGGGGGTCCCCTAAGGCTGCACCCTCCAGAATTTTAATCTCTTAAACTGGTCCACTCTCAGTCTCCAGCAATTAGTCAATTATCCCTTATTCCTGCTAATTTCTGGCTCCAGGGAAGTTTTCTGCTCCTGGTAAACTCTGATTCTCTGTATTCACCTCTCTCTTTCCATATTTCTGGTCAACTGTTTGCTTTGTGACTTCAGTTCTCTGACGGATCTAAGAAGAGTTGTTGATTTTCAGTTTGTTCAGCTTTTTCTCACTGCGACGACTTCCAGGCTTTTTATATGTTTGACTAGAAACTGGAAGTTTTTGCTTTTTCATTCACAGCATCTTTTGAGAACAGAAGGTTTAAAATTTGATTAACTCGTTTATCGTTTTTCTTTCTTTTATAGTTAGAGCTTTTTGGAATTCCATATAAAAAAAATCTTTGCCTAATTCCCAGTTTGCTAAGATTTTCCTTTCATTTTCTGCTGGAAGTTCTATAATTTTGGCTTTTACATCTAAGACCATAATCCATTGGATAATAATTTTTGTATATCATGCATCAGGATTTTTTCCACACAGATATCCAGTTGGTTATACAGCATCTATTGAAAAACCTGTTCTTTCTTCGTTGAATTGCACTGATGCCTTTTTCAAATATTTGACTATACATGTGGGAGTATTTTTGGATTTTAATTCTGTTGCATCCATCTGTCTTTCCTAACTCCAGAACCACACTGTCTTGATTACCTTATCTTAAAATCAGGAAGTAGAAGGGCTCTTCTGCTATTCTAAAATGTTCCCTTTTGCATACAGATTGTAATATCAGCTGGACAATTACCATGAAAAACTCTGGCATTTTTAATTGTTATTTCATTGAATCTGTAGATTGGGGGAAATAGTAAATCCTCCAATCTATTAGCATGATGTATTTCTTCATTTATATACATGAAGAGGTGTTCATTCCTCTCAACAAATGTTGTAGTTTTCAGTGAGGAATATTTATCTCTAGATATTTATAGTTATTTATACTTTTGTAAGTAGTGTTAATTTCTGAGTTTTATTTGCTAATTGTTTTTGCTAGTAAATAGAAATATAACTGATTTTTTTTACATTGACATTATATCCTAAGACCTGTTTGAGCTCACTTATTACAGCTAGTAGATTTTATGTGGATTTCTTTTGATGTTTTTCATCAATTTTGGAATATTTTCAGTTTATGTTCCTTCAAGTATGTTTTTTTTCATTTTTTTTCTCTATGGTTCTGAGATTTCTAAATGTATGTATGGGTTTTTTTAAGGTTTAATTTATACTAAGGTACCTTTACTCTTATATCTTAGCTCAGTGTTTCCATACATCAAGAATGTACAGTATCAAAAAAAAGAACATTTGATCTCCAATCGTGGTCAAGAGCAACTCATAACTAGAGTAAGTTTGAATCTGGTTATAGAAGAAAATCCAACTTGCTTACCAACTCTGATATTAGAAAATAATTTAAGTAACAGATATTGCAAAGTAAAGATACAGACACTAGAACATGATAGTTTAGTAATAAGGTGGCAGCATTCCTCATCTGTCACCGTGAAACTAAGTATCAGTTATTATATACTGTTACATACAGATATGTTTTTCATCAATGTTGGAAAACGTTCAGTTGATATTTCAAGTATTTTCTTATTCGTTTTCTTTCTCTAGTGTTCTGAGATTTCCAAATATACATGTTAGACCACTTGATATACTGTCCCATTGGTATCCAACACTGTCTTCTTTAGTCTTTTTTTTTCATGTGCTTCATTGTATATAATCTGTACTAGGCTATTTTCAATTTCACTTATACTTTCTTCAGTATTTATTTTGCTCTTAAAATCAATGTATTTTCTATTTCAGATATATGTTTTACATACCCAAGATCTCTATGTGATTTTTCTTTAATAGTTTCCATTTCTTTACCAATATTCCTTTCCTGTTGACCTATTCTTTCCATGTTTGCCTGAAAATCCTTGGACATTTATACTAATTATTTTAAAATCTTCATCTGCTTGTTCCAATACCTGGTTCACCTACAAATAGGTTCCTTCCTCTCCCCTGCCCACCAATTAAATTGGGGTTCTACATTCGTGCTTCTTTTTACACCTAGTGACATTTTTTTTTTTTTTTTTTTTTTTTTTTTTGCCACCCTATGCGGCATGTGGTGTCTTAGTTCCCCAGCCAGGGATTCAATCCATGCATTGGAAGCGTGGAGTCTTAACCACTGGATCGCCAGGAAAGTCCTTATGCCTAGTGATTTTTGACTGATAACTAGACATTATGTATAGAAAAACAGAGGAGATTGAGAAATATTTTTGCATTGCTTTGTTTTCCCAGAGAGCAGGGTATCTAGTGTCTAAAATGAGATAAGCTGGATTTCACTGAGTGTTGATTTGATCTGTGACTGAGCTTCAGCTTTAAGGGGTTAAATTTAAGTCTGATTTAGCCCAACCTCTAGTGCTGCCATCACCATGGACCTGTCACTGCCACCGCCAATCACTTCCACTTCCAAATTCCAGCTAGGGGCTACTTTTTTAAGAGTTTGAGCATTTAAAAGGGTCTTCTCTCTAGAAATCAGCTCATTAAAGCTTTTTCCTGTCCATCTCTCTTAGACAGTCCTATTAAAATACATGATGTTAATATTACCCAGGTTTTTCTTGGTACTAATATGTCAGAAAAGATTATCTCTGTCTTTTCACATCTAAACCATAGATGGAAGCCCTCATATTTTTGGAGCACTATTTTAATCCAGAAATGATGTCATTTTACCACTGAATACTTCAATAGGCTTCTCCAATTGGAATGTTTAACAATCTCCAAGCCATTATAACTCCTAAAAATTAACTATAATTCCTTAATATCATTTTATACCCAATCCATATTTAAATTTCCCTATTTATCTAAAACACCCTCTTCCTGTTGGTTTATTCAAGTCAGTATTCAAAAAGGGTCTGTAGATTGCGTGTGTTTGTTATGTCTCTTGGACTCTATATTTGATAACAGTCACTCTATTTTGCTATTTTATTTTTACACACCATTCATTTGTTGGAGAAACCAGGTTGTCTCATGCAGTGTCCTACATTCTGGATTTGGATGATTGCTCTCTTGTCCTTGCAGTTAATGTTTTCCTCTATCTCCCATAGTTATTGTAAAGTATTAGGCCTAAAGATTTGGATTATATCCAGATTTCTTTTAGTGCAGATATTTCATGTCTATATCTCATCAGGAGGCCCATAATACCTAGTTATCCCCTTGTGTAATTCCAAAATTGACTATTATATTCAAGTGGTGTCAGTCTAACTCCATTATAACATTTTAACACTTAAAAGCTCTCATTGACATCTCACCAAGTGGTTTTAGTGGCTACCGTTTAACATTTTAACCAGTGGTCACAAAAGAATGACTTTCAAATTCCATCATTTCCTCTTCATTTATTAGCTGGAATTCTTCTATAAAGAATATCTTTCATCAACCATAGTCATTTCTTCTATAAAAGTGGTATGTATATTCCCAAAATCACTGCATTATGGGATTTTGTCAGTTAGGTGTAACAGGGTTTATAGGAAAATAAGGCTGAGGCTGAACATGAACTTGAATAATCTTACAGGTAATACAATATAAATAAATAAAACTCAGATATGTGACACAGTTTAAAATATTTAATTCCTAATAAAGAAAGGAATACTACAGTAAATAATGAACTTTACCTTAGCAGCAGACATCAAGTTTGCTTGGCAAAAGTGGATGTGTTCAAGTGCAGTAACTGTTAATTTAGTGGAGAAGAAGAAGAAGAAAATACATTATCATTCTTAAGATAAAATGTAATGAGATCAGAGGCTCTAGCTCATTGTCCTGGTGTGCTTTTTTGGTTGCTGTTTTTGTTTTTTGGTTGGTGATGGTGGTGATGTTTTTTCCCTACATTGGCTTAAAATATAAAATTGGATTTTGTTGTTTTATCAAGTTTCTCCCTTTCACAAAGCTGTAGCTTATACATCTCAGTGAGACTGGGTGCCTCAAAGTGATATCCTGCTGTACTCAGCATCCTCATCTTTATCTTATAGCCCACTGCAAGTGCTTCTTAGGCCCAGTGAAAACAAATAACTGTGATGTGTTAAGATCTATCGTTCCTTTTACTTTCACAGCATCGTATTTTAGGGTGCACAATTAGTGGATTCCTTTAGATCTATAGATTCTCTCAATAGCACATATTCTCTTGTTTATTTCAAAACACTTTATTAATTCAAGCTTCTCTTCAATACATGAGGTTTTCCTTATGTATTCTTATAACCAGGATATTTACTTATGGCTTAGATTCTGTACCTAAGTTTTCAAACTCTGGAGAACATGTTGCACTCAGATAGGGCAATGCATATGAGTACTTGAATAAGAGAGAATATGACACAAGAGTGTAGGTTTCGTATATTCTTCCACAAGCCATTATGCTCTTCTAAGATGAAATGATTGCACACAGTGGGTGTAACTTGGTAGTTCAAGACATTCACCTTTTAAAAAATTATATATTTTGCATTTTGGTGATTTTTTCTTTTATCTACTATGTATGAACAGATTCAGGCATTACAGACAAGTATTATATGAAAAGGATGATATGTTGTATAGGAAAGATAGGAGAAAATCTTAATTCTTTCTTCTTATTGACCACTTTTCAAAGTAATGAGTTGGTGCCCCAGAAACTTTCAGTGCTGTCCTGTGAGCTGTTTTATACACTTTAGTATTAAGAACTTATGGATTTTTAGGTCGAATGTGCTTTACTCAGTTGCAGTTATTATGTTTTTAATGTTTAAATTTGTCGCATCCTGAGCCAGTGAGAGGCCCTTCTAGCTTGTTTCAGTGTTCTATTGAAATAACACCATTAATCTTTGATAACGTTTTTCCCTTCCCAGCATAATAAGGTAGCTCAGACTCATTTTGCTCATCGCCTATTTCAGGCCTGGAACTGAGCCAGTTTTTCAAAGAGTCCTGCTCCCTTTTAGTGGAAAATGGTATTAGAAACCACAATCTGGGTGATAAGAAAATTCATTGCTTTCGGATGTCATTGCAAACCTATCATTGCTTCTAGGTTTTTTAATGGACAAAGTCAGGAAACACATATATTAGAAAAAATAAATTATAAGTTTGTACTGCTTTTTCTATTTCAAATTTAGAATACAGAGCTTTTTCTTGACTTCTTTGATTTTACACTTTTACCTTTTTTCTCTTTGCTGAAAAGTCTTAGTTCTTAAAGGTCTTAACATAATTACTTATTTGATTTGTATCATATTATTTCCATGATAGTTTCAAAATAACAATATGATTAATGTTAACTGAATGAAGTTTATGTCAGTCTGTTTTGTCCATGAAGCAAATCCCAATAGAGACATTCAGCTAAAATAAGTATGCCTTAAACTCAGTTGAAGTAATTATTTCTCTGTGTTTATGTCACCAACTTGATACAGTTAGGCTTATTTCCTTCTTTTTCTTCCCCCTAATTTTTAGATAATGCTTTTTTTTCTCTTCTGAGTTTGATTTTTTTTAATTATGTAAAAACTTTTACAGGGTTCCAGAAAGAAAAACTTTATGAGGTACATTCACAGAAGTCTCACTAGCATCTCTGTTCCTCTGTCTGGTTACCTCCTTGCCCATGCACATAACCATACTTATTAAGTTGGCATTATCTTTTCAGTTTCTTTTATAAAATATAAGTAAATACTCATATATACTCAAATTGCCTTCGTATTTCTTACACAAAGATAGCATTCTTCTTCATGTTGCCTTTTTAGACTCAACAGTATATTTTGGATATCAGGCCATATTCATATATTGATATCTTATCCATTCCTTTTCTCAGCTGCATAGCACTTCCTTGGGTTAATTAACCATAATTCATTGAACCAATTCCCTGTTAATGGGCATTTCAATTGCTATTATAAATAATGCTGCTATGAATAGGCTTGTTCAAAGGCCATATAGTATTTTGCTAATGGGATAGATTTTGAGGCAAAGAGTGGATAAATATGCATATATTATTTCTAACTGGATTAGCAAACACCTAATGAAAGTCCATGACATGAAAAGGACCAAAAGAATCATGTAGCTATAGTGCTCCCAGCAGAAACAAAGATCCTTCTAGGGGACAATACTTTCAAAATAATATTACTCAGAAAAAAAGAGGAAGAAAAGAATAAAATGACATTAAACAAAGAACATTCAGTGGGACTTTCCTGGCAGTCCAGTGGTTAAGACTTCGCCTTCTAATGCAGGGCGTGTGGGTTCAATCCCTGGTCGGGGAGCTAAGATCCCACATGTCTCACGGCCAAAAAACCAAAACATGAAACAGAAGCAATATTGTAACAAATTTAATAAAGACTTTAGAAAATGGTCCACATCAATAAAATCTTTAAAAAAAAAGAACATTCAGAGAACAAAAATGAGCTCTTAAAAATTAAAATACTAGGGAAGAAATGAAAAATGCTGTAGTATATTTAGAAGATAAAAAATCAAAGAAATGTATATGAAATTAGCCAAAGATATGAAAAATAGGAGAGGAAAAAGAAAAAGCAAGAATATTAGAAGATTAGATGGAAGGTCCAAACAGTGGAAATCCGGAAATAGAGGACTGAGAAAATAAAAGCAAGGAAGTCATCAAAAACAAATTTATGAAAAAATTTCCATGAATAAATGACAAATGTTCCTAGATTAAAAGGATTCATTAGGAGACCAGCAGAGTAGATGAAAGTAAACACTCACCACAGCATGGCATGACATTTTAGCATTTCAGAACACTGAGGACAGTGAAGATTCTAAAAGATTTGAGAGAAGAAGGGGAGAGTTACATCACACACAAAGGTCAGAAATAGGACTGACTTCTGACTTCTCAGCAACAACATGGAAGCTAAAAGGCAGTGGACACCAAAAAAATTCTGAAGGAAAGAAGTTTCTAACTATATCAAAGGGGGCCCCCAAACCACCCCCAGGTTCCATGATTCACTAGGAGAACTCACAGGATATAGTTGTTTGTACTCACTGCTATGGTTTATAACTACAAAAGGAGACAAGGCAAAATCAGCAAAGGGAAAAGACACATGCGGTAAAGTCCTGAAGATACCAGGCTCAAATTTCCAAGAGTCCTCTCCCAGTAGAGTCACAAATGAAGGACTTAACTCTTCTAGGAATGCTTACCTCTTCTACATGTGTGACATCAAGTGTGATGTCTACCAGGGAATCTCATTAGAGATGCAATGTCCAAGATTTTTATTAGAGGCTGGTCATGTAGGCATCCTCTGCCTAGCATGTACCAAACTTCCAGGCTCCCCAAAGGAAAGCAGGTGTTTAGCATAAACCATACTGTTTGCACAAACAACTAAGGCATAGTAAAGCACTCTTATCATTCAAGGAACATTTATTTCAGTGTAGGGAACTGTTTACAATTCAAGTTTCCAGACACCCCCCCCCAAGGGCCAACCTTGCAAGCAGGCCCTCTAAGGATAGCATCATCAGGCCTAATACACTAACTCTTTTCTGCACACCAACCCCTTAATTTTCAACTGAACTGCCAATCAAATGTGAACATAAAGATATTTTCAGATATTCAAGACCTCAGAAAATATTATGTCCTACATCTTCCTCCTCTGGAGAGTACTGAAGATTATACTTCACCAAAGTGATGGAGTAAACCAAGAAGTAGGAAGAATGGAAAAGTAGGAAACAGGAACTCCCACACAGAAGAGAGGCAATGAAATCCCCATGATGATGGTGAAGGAAGATCTCAGGATGAGAGCTTGTACCAAGTACTGATGACAGGCAGTTCAGAAAGGAACAGATCAGAAGCCTCCATGAGAAGTTTCTTCAGGAGGCAATATCAGTAGGCCCTATGATGGACTAAAGAGATCAAGAGCACATTTAGATAACTGATAAGTACTTAGGGTTGAATCAGTAATAAGTTCATAGTAAAGTAAGCAAACATGAAATCAAGACAATTATTAACTTTAGGGAAAACAAAAAGTTGGACTGGAAAGGAAAGGTAATCATGGAAAAATACTGCTAAGTGGAAAATGTAAAATACATTTTATAAAGTGTGTATTATGCCACGGTTTGTGATTTTCTTAAAAAGATAAGAACACATTTACACATGCATGGACTCTCTCTGGAAAACTAGTCAAGAACAACTGTCTTTTGAGAAAGAAACTAAGAGAATAGATTGAGTGGGAGTGAGGCTTGTTTTACTCAGTTCCTATTTGGGTTTTTTGAGACTTTTTCCATGAACATGTATAACTTTTCAAACAAACAAGCAAATAAAATGACCTCTCAAGACAAAAAGAAAAGAGAAGCAGAAAATAGAGTAGCGAGACAACTTAGTCCCTCCAGAAAGATCATCTCCTTCAGCAACCGTGGTCACACCGGCTACACAGGCTCACTAACAAGCTGGAGGAGATCACATATGCCCAGGTAGAGAAAATGTTAAATATATTTTTTCCCTTTAATAAGAAATGTTTAAGAAAAAGAGCCTGTAGTTTTCATTTGTAAACAAAACTCCTACCTTTTAAAAATATGAATTGTTCTTCCTTTAGTCTCCTATAGGCATTTAAAAAATTATCTATGGTCATTAATGGAAAATTTTACCTACCATCAAAATATCAGATACTCACTGATAGGTATAATATGAAAACAAAAGTTCTCAACAAATATGTAGCATAAGAAAATTAGATCATGAAGCAACTCATAGTTTTTTCCCTAAAAAGCTAATGACTTTTATTACTATTTTTTTTTGGACTCAATCCCCTTATTAGAACAACAAAAATGTAATGGAAATAATAATTTGCTCTAACTGTAGCTTGCGTTTATTAATGACTTTTCCCTTTAAAATGAGCCCTGTATAACAGCTCTCATTTGGTCCTCAGCAATGCTGAGAGCAGCAAGGTAGCTGTTATCCCTGTTGCTTAAAATAAGACAAAATCATTGAGTGTTACTGAAATTGTTAAGTCTTGATCAAGCTGACACCATTGGTCAATAATGAAGCAAGCGCTGAAATCCAGATGTTCTAATGAAAACTCCAGACTCTTTCCACTGTCTCGCTGCCACCTGCTACCAATCTCACCAGGTCACTTGACTCTCAAATGGATAATGGTCATGGTAGCCCAAGAGGAAGATAGAACAACATGCCATAAAATATTATTATTATTACACAACTCTAATGAAGCAACTCACTACAACACTAATCAGTAAACCAAATGCAATGGCTCACCCTATCTGCCTCACAGAAACACTGTAATTAACCTTTTAAAATCCATCAGGCAGAAGAGCTTCTTGGAGATTTTTTTCTTTAATGTGCTTACATTCAAGCTGTGGATAAAGGCAGAAGTGTGTGTGAATTACCCTGTGCTAAGTGCAACCCAGAGGCAGAAAAGTTCAACTTGGCTCTTCTGCTTCCCCCTCCCCATTGTGGTCAGTATAGAGACTCCTCTAGTCCCTACACACCACCTGCAAGCATCCCACAGGCGTCTTCTCCTTCAAATGGCTGGAAGGTAGCCATTTGAGCAACAGGTGGGTATAGTTTTTAAAAATGAAGACATAGTGGATAATTCAGAACCAGAAAACTTGTAAAGTACCTACAAACAAATTTCACAAAAGAGAAGAGCCAACAGAAATTTAAAATATTGCAACAATCACAACCTCCAATTAAGTGGAAAACATTTTGGGAGATCATGGTGCCAACATCATTTTTCACTGGTTAAATAGTGCATGTACAGAAGAGGGTGAGCAGGATGCACATTTGTCCTGCCCTGTTTCTACTTTATCAGGAAGAGAATTAAGTTCCAGAAGAGAAGAGAATCTAAATGACACTTCTTACTCTAAACATAATGTAAACACATGCAGGTTGCTGTGTATTTACTGGAAAAACACTACAGAGCTCCCGGTATCCTGTGGTCAACATCGTTTACAGTTTTGATTAGATCGAGTATGAAATATTACATAGAATCTCCTCTGTGCATTGATATCTGCACATCCCACAACTAAACCACATACCAAAGCCTTGTTTACACTTCATTTCAGTCACTGGACCACAGCTTGAATGATATACTGTATTTTTCAAAGTGTGGATCAATGATCACTTTCGTTGGGACCATGTATAATCATGATAAAAAAATTTTCAGGCTAAAAAATCATGTCAAAATTGGTCCAGAGGGCTTCCCTGGTGGCGCAGTGGTTGAGGGTCCGCCTGCCGATGCAAGGGACATGGGTTCGTGCCCCGGTAAGGGAATATCCCACATGCCGCGGAGCGGCTAGGCCCGTGAGCCATGGCTGCTGAGCCTGTGCGTCCAGAGCCTGTGCTCCACAATGGGAGAGGCCACAACAGTGAGAGGCCCGTGTACCAAAGAAAAAAAAAAAAAAAAGTGGTCCAGACACCACGCCCCACCAGCCCCGCTCCAGACTTATTGACTCAGTCTCTCGAGAGTGAATCTTGCAGATTCCTTTTAGATAGGCTTTCCAGATGATTGTTAACTACACTGAAGTTTGAGAACCAGTGAGCTTCGGGACTCCTATCTGAGTAATACCATCCATAGTGCTTACTGAGGACACTGAACTTTGTTTTTACCTGCATAATTCATTTACTTTTTTAACCAGCAACTATTGATTGTGCTTTTTATTTTTTTAATAAGCTTTTTTAAAAAATAAATTTATTTATTTATTTACTTATTTTTGGCTGCGTTGGGTCTTCGTTGCAGTGCTCAGGCTTTCTCTAGTTGCAGCGAGTGGGGGCTACTCTGTTGTGGTGCTCGGGCTTCTCACTGCAGTTGGCTTCTCTTGTTGTGGAGCACAGGTTGTAGGTGCATGGGATTCAGTAGTTGTGACTGGTGGACTCTACAGTGCAGACTCAGTAGCTGTGGCACACGGGCCACGTGGAGCTGTTGCTCCACGGCATGTGGGATCTTCCCAGACCAGGGCTTGAACCCGTGTCCCCTGCGTTGGCAGGCAGATTCTTAACCACTGCACCACCAGGGAAGTCTGATTGTGCTCTTTCTATATCATACCTTGTTCAAGATAACAAAGTATGATATTGAACAAAACACACACGGTCCCTGCTCCTCACCAAGGTATTTACATCCTAATGCATCCCATTGTATCATGAGATTATACTGAAGAGTTTTGGCAGCCACCACAGCAATGGGTATCAAACGTCACATGAGAAGCTTGTTAAACATCACCCATATTCAGCATATCTGGAGTGGATTTTAGGAATCTACATAATTAACACACTGTCCAAGTGGTTACAACCACACTTTGAGAAACCGGATCCCGGAGAGTTGGGATATAGAATACATAATTCGTTGTATACGTTTAGGCTTAAGTTAACATATTGTGCAACATCTGTGGTTTCAGTTAAAAAAAGAGCACATATTTTCTATCTGCCCAACATTTGCCTTCCAATTATTCGAGCAACTAGTTTTTACGAGTTGTAATTATAAATATGCATATTTATTTAATAACTCAGCAAGTATTCAGCAAGCACTGTTGAGCACCTACTATGTGTCTTGCTCCCTGATGGACACCGGGAAAACAGAGATTGAAAGGCTTTGTCTCCTCCCTCAGGGAGCGGACAGGGAGGGGGGCTTGGTAGCTGTCAATTTCCTCAAGTGCCTTCGCAACTCTTATGGACACAAGTGAGCTGGGGGCACAGAGGGAAATGATTGGCTGTGCCTAGGGAATCTGCAAAGTGTGCAGAGAAAAAGTGACATGGGGACAGGTTTAAAGAATCCTTCCAGGCAGAGAGGTAGAGGATTACAATATGTGCCAGGCATTGTGTGGAGTGTTTGTAAGCATGAGCTCATCCGTTTTCACACCAGCCTTTGAGGTAAATGCTTTCATTATCACAATTTTATAGAAGAGGGACCTGCAGCCAGAGAGGGTACATGACTTGCTCCAGGTCACGTGCATAGTGAGCCGCTGAGCCGTCACACCCAGGCTGTGGGAAGCCAGAGCCTGCAGGCTTACATGCTCTGTCGAGGGAACTCTATGAAGAAGAGCCCGAAGGCATGGGAGACCCTGCCATGCTCAGGGATCTCAAATAGCACAGGACCCAGAGCAGCACATATGTGGAAGGAGGAGAAGTTAAGAGCAGAAGTATGGGTGGGGCTTTGATTTCCAAGACACACATAAAAACTGGTTTCCTTGCTGGACACTCTGAACTTTACATTTCTATTTTCAGGGTTCAATACAAGAATCCATTTATGTAGGCATAAAGAAGTACTACAGTTGGTCCTCATTATTTGCAAATTCCGTATCTGTGACTTATCAATGCACTAAAATATATTTATAACTCCAAAATCATTACTCGCAGTTTTTTCATGGCCATTTGCGGACATGCACATGTGCAGAGTAGTGAAAACTTTAAGTCCCCCCTGTCACCCCTAACGCCCAAGTTCCTGGCTGAGGTGGCACAAGAGCTTTCAGCTCTCATTATATAAGCAAGTGTGCTTTTTGCAGTCTATTTAGCACCACTGTTTTCACATGTTTGTGCTTTCTGTTGGTGATTTTGCTGTTTCAAATGGCCTTTAAGCACAGTGCTGAAGGGTTCTCTGGTGTTCTAAAAGCAAGAAGGCTGGCATGTGCATGATGGTGAAAATACACACGTTAAGTAAGCTTCTTCAGGCGTCAGTTACAGTGCTGTTGGCCCTGAGTTCAATGTTAATTAAATATAAATTATAACAATATATATAAATACATAGTATATAGTATAGAATATATTATGTACTATAATTATTAATTGTACTATATTATATACTATAATATAGATATTGTTCAATATTGAACTCAGGGCCAACAGCACTATAACTCAGGCCTGAAGGAAGCTTCGCTAACACTTGTATATTTTGGGTTGGCCAGAAAGTTTGTTCGTGTTTTCCTGTAAGATGCTATGGAAAAACCTAAACGAAGTTTTTGGCCAACCCAATAGTATCTAACACACACACACACACACAAAGATGTTTTTATTTATTTGTTTATTTGTAATGTATTTTTTAACGTCTTTATTGGAGTATAATTGCTTTACAATGGTGTGTTAGTTTCTGCTGTATAACAAAGTGAATCAGCTATACGTATATGTATATCTCCATATCTCCTCCCTCTTGCATCTCCCTCCCACCCTCCCTATCCCACCTCTCTAGGTGGACACAAAGCACCGAGCTGATCTCCCTGTGCTAGGCGGCTGCTTCCCACTAGCTATGTATTTTACATTTGGTAGTGTATATATGTCCACGCCACTCTCTCACTTCATCTCAGCTTACCCTTCCCCCTCCCCGTGTCCTCAAGTCCATTCTCTATGTCTGTGTGTTTATTCCTGTCCTGCCCCTAGGTTCTTCAGAACAATTTTTTTTTTTAGATTCCATATATATGTGTTAGCATACGGTATTTGTTCTTCTCTTTCTGACTTACTTCACTCTGTATGACAGTCTCTGTGTCCATCCACCTCACTACAAATATCTCAATTTTGTTTCCTTTTATAGCTGAGTAATATTCCATTGTATATATGTGCCACATCTTCTTTATCCATTCATCTGTTGATGGACACTTAGGTTGCTTCCATGTCCTGGCTATTGTAAATAGACCTGCAATGAACATTTTGGTACATGAATCTTTTTGAATTATGGTTTTCTCAGGGTATATGCCCACACGTGGGATTGCTGGGTCGTATGGTAGTCATATGGTGGTCGTATTTTTAGTTTTTTAAGGAACCTCCATACTGTTCTCCATAGTGGCTCTATCAATTTACATTCCCATCAACAGTGCAAGAGGGTTCGCTTTTCTCCACACCCTCTCCAGCATTTATTGTTTCTAGATTTTTTGATGGTGGCCATTCTGACTGGTATGAGGTGATACCTCATTGTGGTTTTGATTTGCATTTCTCTAATGATAAGTGATGTTGAGCATCATAAGGTGTCTTTAAACAGAAACACACATAAAACAAGGTTACATATTGATCAGCTGAAAAAAATGTTGTGATCAGAGGTTTGTAGGAACCCAACTTCTGTATTTTGGTGAAAGACAATTGTTCAATGTTTGCTAATTCAGTGTTCACAGTGATTGTACAGAATATAACTACCACAAATGACAAGAATAGTCTGTATTTTCAGAAGTGAAATGAAATTAATAATAGTGATAATACCTTCAATATATTGAACATTTGCTCAGATACCATGCCAACTTCCTTATGCTTGTTAACCATTTTAATTTTTGTGACAGCTATATGAGGACAGTATTATTATTGCTGCCCTACAGAGGAGGAAACGAAGACACAAAGAGAGCAGTTATCTCCTCAGGATGATATAGCTAATTAAGTGATAGAGACAGAATTTGAAACTAGGTCTGACTTCAAAGTCTAGATGATAAGATGGAGCAAGTATTCATACAATCTCCAGAATTAAGGAAGCCCCATTTGTAAATACCAGTATCATCATTGCATGTTCTCTAATTGAAACCATTTTGGATAAGGATTTTATTTGTTGGGTCACCAGTGTTAACTTCACCATCTTTCTACATGCTAATAAGTTGGTCCTTTCTTTTGGACACCTGTATTCTTCAGTTCCTGATGGGTAAATCTTCAGGACAAAATTTCTTCACCAGATGGGTAGGTCATACAAAGCAAGGCGGGTCATTCACATAAATGACTTTGGACCCCTCTATACTATTTATAGTATACTATTATACTAAATATACTATTTATACTATCTATTTATTTAACTTCCTGTAAACCTATAGTTATTTCAAAATAAAAAGTTTTTTTAAATGACCTTTGAAATCCCTTCAAAATCTGAAACTCCACGACTTCCTGAGCTTACTTTTCCTGATGCTTAGCACAAGATAATATACTTGTGGATGTTAAAGAGACTCCAGAGGACCAAAGCAGTAATGGACATACATCAGTTCTTTGCTGGTGCCCAGGAAGATCAAATTTCTAAGTGGTAATATCCCCAAAAGTTCAAGGCTATTTAAATACAATGTACCTACATAGATACTACATAGATACTGTGAGGACACTTTCAGAGGAAGGCCAAGTTAATAAAACAGAAATAGACCACATCTGTGTTGTAGAAGGCTTCAACAATATTAACACAGCAAGTGTGACTTGCCTTAAAATAGCTTACTATCTTTGTAGGACTCACAGAACATAACCACACATCTAAACATCCGAAGTTATTGTAAAACAATATAGTTAGGAGACAACAAACACACTAAAATGAAAAAATAAAACAAAACAACAACAAAAACTACCTGACTTCTTCCCCATTGACCCGTCATATAACAAGATATATATTTAGAAGTCTAAACTACTCATCTGAAATACAATCTGCACAATATGGACAATATGGGGATGTCCTGATTCTCAGGACATAACTTTTTAGCCAATTTATTTAAATAGCTTTTTGGACTTCTAATTACACTGTTTAGAATCATAAAAATGTAGTTAGTGAAAAACTAATGCACAAAACCCAGCCTAAGTAAAGAACAAGGAAACTCAAAACACTTGAGGCTACCCAGCCATTCTCTATCTTGATGACTCATGAAATCTAATGGCTAAGTACTGCAGGCAATATTTTAAATGTTTTTTTTTTTTTAAATCACAGGGGTAGCTGCCAGTTTACTACATGAACAGCCATAATATAATGGAATTAATTTTTGGAAATTACATATCTAGCAGGATATGAAGGTCATTCTTACAAAGTATTACACCATCAACAAAAATGCTAATGCCTCAAGTGTATTCAGTAGGAAGACTACATTGAATATTGATTTGATCAAGTTTTGATCATGTTTGTGTTCCTCCTGATGAATCTGTGATCAAGTATTCATAGTCTCAAAAGACTGGAACAAGTTTTATCTACACCAATGATGTCACATGATGTCTCACTGACATTTCAAAAGGTGCAAAATCAAATGTCATCAGGGAAGAGCCAGTTGGCCATATAAACCAGTCCCATAGGGTGACATTTTCCCAATTATATTTATCTTTTCTTATCTATTACATTTGTCTATGTACTTACCAATATGATTTAGTAAAAAAAAAACTTGTATTTTACTTTCTGTTTTGAATCACATTGGCCTCTGAAGTCCAATGCATTTTTTTTCAAACTTTTATCATCCAGGCAATTGACTCTTATAGATCCACCTATGCCTTTTCCTGGAAATTACTTGTAAGATGGATCTAAGCATAATGCTAGCATATTTGGAAACACTGACGATATTTGAATTTCAGACTTTCAGCCTTCTTATGAGCCTAGTTTGATTTAAAGTGAAAGCTGAAACCATATACCTAATGTATTTTAGATTGAGGAACTCTCTTCAAGCAAGGGCTAATGAATATGTATTTGTTCGAAACAGTACTTAGGCTTTGTCCATATGTAAAGGTACTGAAAACTTTCTGTGATAAATTGAAAGCTACGTCCATTAAAGAAATAATTGATAAGCTGGACTTCATTAAGATTAAAAACTTCTGCTCTGCAAAAGACAAAACTTCTGCTCTCATTCAAGAGAATGAGAAGACAAGCCACAAACTGGGAGAAAATACTTACAAAAATAACACACCTTGTAAAGGACTGTTATCAAAAATGTACCAAAAAACTCTTAAAACTCAACAATAAGAAAACAAACAACCCAATTTAAAAATGAGCCGAGGAGGACCTTGAAAAAGAAGATATACAGATGGTAAATAAGCATATTAAAAGATATTCTACATCAAGTCATCAAGGAAATGCAAATTAAAACAAGATACTACTATGCACTTATTAAAATGATCGAAGTCCAGAATACTGACAATATCAAATGCTTGTGAAGATGTGGAGCAATAGGAACTCTCATTGGTGGTTTGAATGCAAAATGGCACAGCCACTTTGGGAGACAGTTTGACCGTTTCTTACAAAACTAAACATACTCTTACAATATAAACCTGCAATTGTGCTCCTTGGTATTTACTCAAAGGAGTTGAAAACATATCCACACAAAAATCTGCACATGGATGTTTCTACCACTTTATTCATAACTGCCAAAACTTGGAAGCAACCAAGATGTCCTTCAGTAGGTGGTACATACAGATAATGGAATATCATTCAGAGCTAAGAAACAAATGAGCTATCAGGTCAGGATAAGACATAGAGGAAATTTAAATGTATATTACTAAATAAAAGAAGCCAATGTGAAAAGGCTACATACTGTATGATTTCAACTATATGATATTCTGGAAAAGGCAAAACTATGAAGTGAGTAAAAGGATCAGTGGTTGCCAAGGGTTGGGGAGGATTGGAGATAAATAAGCAGAGCACAGAGGATTTTTAGAGCAGTGAATATACTCTGTATGATATCATAATGATGGATACATGTCAATACACACTTGTCCAACTCCTAGAATGTAAAACATCAAGAGTGAACCTGAATGTAATCTATAGACTTTGGACGAGTATGATGTGTCAATGTAGGTTCATCAATTGCAACAAATGCACCTCTCTGGTGGAGGATGTTGATAATAGGGCAGGCAATGCATGCATGGGAGCAGGGGTTCTATGGATAAATCTCTGTACCTCCCCCCCTTAAGTTTGCTGTGGACCTTAAACTGCTCTTAAAAAAGATAACGTCTTACAAAGATTGAAAGCTACTTTTGAAAAGCAAAGAATTCTAAAGTTTGAACATAAAATGTGAGTTGTGCCCTCAATAGTAATTGAACCACCTGAAGATATGAGTTAGCCATGCTGGCCAAATATATATAGCATAACATAAGCGGATGATTCCTTTGATTCTGCTTTCATAAGTCAGGAAATAATATAGTTGCCCAAATTATCATAGTCATTGCAGCCATGGTTATCAGGCCACATTGGTTGCATCTTCCTTGAAGACCAATTCAAAACATTATTAGCCTGCAAAACTGTCCATAAACGTTCTTTGTTCTCTATTACCATAGCCACAACTCACCCACTGGTAAGATTGTGAGATATCATTTGATATGTCTACTTTCCCATTTTATTAAAACTGTCATTTCTGTCAAGTCTAATTTCTTTTTGGCACGGCTCAATTTCTTTTTAGACCCTGAGCCTGGCAGCCCAATATTAATTTGAATGTTCAAGCTACTCTATTGTGTGTATTGACTTTTATCAAAATATGAAAACATTGCACACAAAACAAAATCCCTCGCTGGGCTCCATAGGATGTGGGAATCACCCACATCTCTAACCTCATCTTCTTCTCCACTCCCTTTCCTCTCTAAGCTCCATCCACATGCCCGTGGCCTGCTTTTTTTTTTTTGCCTGTTGACCTTGACAAGGTCTTTCCTGCCTGACAGCCATTGTATTTGCTATTCCCTCACTACAACACTCTGCCCCCAGATCTTTACCTGGGTGAGAACTTCTTGTTAAGTCTGTTCTCAATGACTGTATCATCTCCCCAGAGAGTCTTCCCAACCATACCATCAAACACAGCCAACCTACCTCTTCCCCAAGCAAATTTCTGTCAAATCACCAGGCTTCATTTACCTCTCTAGATTTACCACCATCTAAAATGATACTGCTCATTGATTAGTCTACCTGTTTTTAATGTAGCCCAACTGTATTGTACTGCAGTTTGAAGAAGAATGTCAAGCCCTGGTTTTGTCTTTGACATGGAATGACCCAGAGGAAGCCCACAGGTAGAATGAACCCCTGCAGAAACCTCAGTATCCCCTCCTTTCACTATAATATGAAAATGTATTAACTTTTAAAGGAATACACCATTTTATAGGCAATAGGTATACTGTTGAAAAGTTGTATGTGAGCGGGGTTTTTTTGTTTGGGTTTTCTTTTAGAAATCAAATTATTTTTCAACTTCATTAGATAGGAAACTCACTGTTTAAGAAACAGTAATTCAAATTCACTTATAAATAAGTTTTTTCTTTAATTATGATTTTCTTTTATAATTAAGAAAATAAAACCTACTCATTGCAGACAATTTAGAAAGTACAAAACAATGTATAAGGAAAGTAATTAAATTAAACAGCATCTTATCACAGATAACCTCCTGGTAATATTTCCATCTGTCCTTTTATTCTATGCACGTAAACATGGACCTAGAGATTATCACACTAAGTGAAGTAAGTCAGACTGAGAAAGACAAATGTCGTATGATATCACTTATGTGTGGAACCTAAAAAAAAGGATACAAATGAACTTATTTACTAAATAGAAACAGACTCACAGACATAGAACACAAACAAGATTATCAAAGGGGAAAGGTGGCAGGGAAGGATAAATTAGAAAGATAGGATTAACAGATAAACTCTACTTTAAAAAAAATGTATACTCAATATACATGCAAAGCCCTAAAGTGTATGCAATTTAGAACCCTACATTTTTTGTGTGTGAGTTTCAGTTTTATTTTAGAAGCCTACTTTTTAACATTTCATTATATTTTCCTATGTCATATTCCCTAAAATAAAATATTTAAGAGCTATATGTTATTCTTTCAAGTATGCCATAACTTATTTAGTGAAGCCTTTATAACTGAGCATTTAAGTTACTGATAAAATTTTGATTATTATAAATAAAAGTGTGATGAATATCATCATACATTTGTATACTCCAAATCATATCAAATTTAGACCAAATATTTCACCAGATGGACCTGTCTGTTCAAGAAACACACAGCTGACACTTATTAAAGTAAACCTAGATTGGTGCTCTTTAAAAAATAGTGATACCAAAAACACAAATGATGACTAGCAACCAAGTAATTTAGCTGAAAGACTCACTGCTTCTCTTTACTAGTGCCTATTAATTAAACAAAATTCACTATCCTTGCCTGGACCCAAGGCATTTCATTACATGATAGACATATGTGACATTTCTGTGCTTCTCTAATATTAAATTCAGAAGGAGAATTTAGTAGTCAGAACCAAGTCTAGGTTAAAACAACCACAAAAAGATCAGGGAAGACAAAATAAGGTTTGAAGAAGTTGCCGTACGCTATGTTATGGTATACTTGGAAGACATGGACCTTGGAGTCCAACTCAACCAGTTAGACTCATGGGTACGTTATTTCTAGAGGTTTGATCTTGGGTAGTTTACCTATACTCTGAGATTTTTATTAACGGAAATGGAAATAATACCTATTTCACAGACTTCTTTTAAGGATTAAATGTGACAAACTCCTCAGTCAGTATATTGACAACATACTAGGTGCTCAATAAATAGTGGCTCTCTTTTATAAGGATCTAAAGGAAGGCAACGAATCATATACTAATAACCAAGTGATCACAATAAAAGTCTCAAGCTATAATCAAATGCATACAAATGTCAGAGAACAGAGCAGGGCCAAAGTGTAGGGTATAAACAAACAGTCGAGGATGAGAAAGGAGGCAAAAGCTGAAAGGGTGGGGAAGGGAACAGATAAGAAATCTAGGGTGAAACACTCATCTGGAGAAGCTGAAAGCATAGGGAAGGGTAGGGTCAGACAGGCAGAGGTGAACCAGGAAAGGTACCTGGGCCGCTAAGACAACCCTTGGCATAGAGTGTTATAGATTCTCTTTATGAGGAGCTGATAGTTGAACAGGGCTAGTCTAGGTCTTGAAGGTAAGTCAGAGCACCTGCTGGAGTTGGGAGTGATGGGACAAGGCTCAAATGCGTTAGACACCTTATTCACTGGTTCCCCAAGAACAGCACAGATAAAGAATATCTGTGCATCAGTTAGAATGCAATCAGTGCAAGTAATGAAAAATCCAGTTAAGGCAATTAAAACATAAACATGTTTGTTTACTTAACAAAAAGTCCAGAGGTAGATGTGGTTGGTTTAGAAACTCACTGATGTCATCATAGCCTCAGGGACTTTGCATCCTTTCAGAAAGCCATCTGCTTTACACAAGAAATGCCTTCCCACTTGTCACAGAATGCCTGAGCAACACTCCAAATGTCGAAGACAATGTCCCAGACCAGAACCAAAAATGGTGGTGGGAAAAAAAGATTTTTTCATCCTGTTCTTGTCTCTTATTAAAGAGAACACACCGAAGAGGCCCCAGAGACCTCCAGTTTATGTTGCAGTGGCTTGAACTGTGGTCCCATACCCACTCCTAGGTGACCACTAGCCAAGAAGAGCATGGTTGCTGTTCTCCTCTTAGATCAGTAATGATTTCTCCCATGGAGATACTTCAAAGGGGAAATGAAACTGGAGTTCTCTTAACATGAAGGAAGCTGACTCTAGCTATAGGAAAGACCTCCAGAAGTGTGCCACAGATTACGAGATAACACAAAGGGCACTGAACTTAGGTCAGATGACCTGGGTATTGGCCCTGTCTCTTTCTAAATCCACTGCTTGGGTATATTGATGATCTTTAAGACGATGCTCATTCTTCTGTAAACTGGAGATAATACTACTCTCACAAGGGCTTATCATTATGTTATGAGTGTTAAATGAGATACGCACATGACAATGCTTTGCAACCAGGCACGTGAAAGGGTCTAGCTATGACTTCAGTTGAATGACAGCAGGGTATTTTCTTTTAGCTTATGTCATCTGTAAGACAAGTGAAGATTCCTTCAAGAGGAAAGGGACCACGTGGTATCATTGTTATTATTACAGCTTTTAGAGAGTTGGCAGACAGACCACTGTAATCGGTAATATACACTAAATGGCAAATTGGATGGCCTGGAGCTTTGAAAAACATACTGAGCCTACCTTGAAGGTATGACATGGAAAACTGTTTACAGTGTATCTGACACAGTGGAAGTCACTTTAAATATTCTGTGGAAGAGAGAAAAGTCTTGACTGTACCCTGGCAGGAAAATAACTTGTCGAAATCTCAGCAGAAGAAATTTTCAATTTATTAGAACTCTGTGTGTTATATGCTTGAATTACCCCTGGAACAAAACTCCATGCACGAATAAACAGATAAATGCAAGGGAGACAAACCAGATGTTTTTCTAACCTGTTCTCACACAAGAAGCAGCTAACATCCATAAGAAGGTGACTGTTACCTCTTGTACCTGATAAATCAACACAGCATCTTGGCAGTGACAAGGGAGGAAACATTTAACAGCCAAAGAGTGATGTAACCAGCTGATCAGACTCCGAGTTTGCAAAAGCCTCTGTCCTTGTGCCCAGGCTGTATTGATTTCTATGTCGCACTGTCATTCATGGCCGCCTGGAAATTGCTTTGTGAATTATTTATATGTTGGATTAGGAATCGGAAGTTTTCAGGTCAGGGAGGTTGGGTAATGACTGAGCGTCATCAGGCTGCTGGGGTCTCCCTTTTTCTACATGCAGAGGGAGGAGCATAATTGGCGTCCCATGATGAGCCCCGTACCCTCTTCCTCCACTGGGCTATGGGCAGGTGAGGAAAAGGTGCAAAGGGATGGACCAGACTTGTCCTTCTGCTAATCACCTCCATGCTGCAAGCTTTTCAAACCCTGACTTCTCCTACCGCTGTATATTCATGTATGGTCTTCCAGTTAAATGTCACAAGGTGTAAATAACTGACCCCATCACCTCTCTGATCTGGCTATTATGTCACTTCCAGTTACTGGTTCTCCTTTCTGAATACACTTTTATAATAGCCTCCCCTGAAGATGCTGCAATAAAGAAGGCCAAGAGGTAATTGTTGCTGCCCAATTAGCTCTTATTTATGCCATGTACAACCTAGAAGTGGGATAAGGGGTAGGAAAAATAAGCGGCTATGTTGGAAAGGGATGTAAGAACAAAAGGGGGGCTTCCTTGGTGGCGCAGTGGTTGAGAGTCCGCCTGCCGATGCAGGGGACACGGGTTCGTGCCCCTGTCCAAGAAGATCCCACATGCCACGGAGCGGCTGGGCCCGTGAGCCATGGCCGCTGAGCCTGCACGTCCGGAGCCTGTGCTCTGCAACGGGAGAGGCCACAGCAGTGAGAGGCCTGCGTACCGCAAAAAAAAAAAAAAAAAAAAAAAAAGAACAAGAGGGAATTAGCAGGAAGAAATAGAAGCAGGAACAGGGAGTAGTTCAGTTGAGCTTAGCAAATAATTTACAGAGTGCCCAGTACATGCAGATACTGGGCTAAGGTTTGGAAATTAAACAGTGACTAAGAAGTTGGGAAGAACGGTGAGGGTGTCAGATACAGTGAAAGATTTTTATTTTAAAATATGGTAAGTAAAAAAAGAGATAGACTCTTGGGATGGTATGGGGCATAGAAATGCAATCAAGGAGTTTAGAGAAGGTGCTATGTGGGAGACAGGGCCTGAGCTAAGTCTTAGGGGAAAAGTAAGAGAGTACAAATGGGGCAGGCGTTTCAAGCAAAGGGACTGACATGAGGAAAGGCGTGGAGTGAAAGAAACAGATTAAGCAGAAAGGGGTGATAAGGCAAAAGACTTTCCCATGCTCAGAATCAACCAATGATCAAAATCATGATACAATGTATATTTTATAACATGCTTAGTTTACAATCCATTAGCTCATCTATTCCTTGTAACAAGACCAAGAGAGACAGAAACTGTCATTCACGTTTTACGGAGAAGATTGAGGTTCAGAGAAATCAATTCAGCAAGGAACGGTCATGTCCAGCAGAGCCTCTGGGCTCCATCTCCAGGGCCCTTTGCTGTCCCTGACTTTTGCTTCTTAACAGTGTATTAAACCACTCAAGAGAAAAAACAAACAAACAAACAAACAAAACTTGGGGTATCGTATAATCCACTGACTTCCAAATTTTGAGCATAACCAGTAAAAAACTAATTTTTCATTTCAGTCTAGTACCCCTCCCAAAATATATGTAAACAAAAGCATCACAAAACAAGATTTAGTATATACGATGTTTTCTGATGCTGTCTATTCTATTGCTTCCGTTCATTTAAATTAAAAAATGCGGGTCAGAACGACTAGATTCATTTCACCACAACGAGACATTTGAGAAAATGGTGATATTCTCAGCCAGTTCATTTAGAGAGAATGAAACTGAGCCTTGAGAAAGGAAGGGGCTTGCTGAGGTCACTTGTGAGGTAGTGAGCTTCCTGGCTGTCGGGGAGACCACCGGAAAGGCACCACAGGTTACAAGGTGAGTAGTGGTCTGCCCAGAACAGAGCCAGCATTGACTAATTTTTTTTTTTTTTTTGCATATCAGGTCTTGTCCTAGGTGCTTTACCAGTCTTAACTCATCTAATCTCTATAATACTGTGAAGAAAATTATTTTGCTAATCCCATCTCACTGGTGAACTGCATAAAGCACAGAAAGATTGTGCTGCTGGCTTTTTGATGGTTACACAGCTAAAGGGAGAACTACTGATCCCCAGGCCAAGAAAAACTTTGTTCAGGGACCTCGGAATATTGATGACTAGCTGTTTTCCATGTGAATTTAAATTATTAGGTTCTCCCCAGTTTGTAGTTTCTTTTCCTCAGAACGTTTATTTCTTCAAAGCTGTACCCTGTGAACTGGCTGAGAGAATGTGCTCCAATACTTCATGAACTCCATCTGGATCTGAGGAACACAAAGATGATCTTAGGATTTCTAAGTTCTAGAAATTATGATAGAGTAACTCTAGACTTGTTAGTATTGCTTCAATCCATTTGGTTTGGGGGTTAATTTTTTCTTGTTTCTGCAGAGGTAGAACAGTCTCTTAATATGCAGAAAATTGCAACTGCTACACCCGTGGAAAGGGCTACTTGCTTCTATTCACTCATGAGGCACAGACAACATGGGGGCATAGTAATCTACCAAATTGACAGATGATGTACCAGGAAATTTTAATGCATATTATATAATAGGGTGTTCACTTTCATATTGAAATCCCATTACTTCATTATCTCTACTTATTTTTCCTTCTTGATGGCAATTCCCCAATTAGTTGTTATGTTTCTACCCACAGGGGAATATAAAAGTTTATGTAGGGTCTGGTCATTTACAATCAAACCTGTGCCCCTAAAAAAATTAGGGCTGGTCAAAACAAAAGAAAAATGGAATGAATGAAAGTGACAATATCAGGGTTCAGGAGGAAACTACAAATAACAATAAAACTGGATTTTACAATGGGAATCTACTTAAAGTAGAACTTAGAGGATTCAGGAATGTAATTCAATATATGTTTTAATGAAGTCTCCCTGACAGAGAATCAGTCTTGAGGAAAAAACGTCTCAGTTTTCCTCCAAAGCAAGAGAAATGTTTGCGACAACAATAAGAGATTCCAGAAAACAGAAATGTTTCGAGAGTATGACATGCATTAAGCACAATCCTGCTTGCTCTTTTAATTTTTTTTCTCCCCTGGGAGTCACTTACATAATCTAGGCAATGATTGATCACTTTTATTTACTGTTACTTCTCCAGCACGGTAAACCTCCAGAAAACCTGAATCCTTAAGTGCTGTCACTTGAATAAGTAGTAAGCTTTTTTTCCCCCCAATGCAAGAAATGACTTCCTTAGCCTAAGATAAAAGCCAGGGAAACCTTGTCGAACACATTTTTCAAAAGGATCCGAAGAGGCAGTTTCATCTGTGTTCTGAAAGTGGCTCACTGTCAATGAACCATGTTTTTTTGAATACATCATGTCCCCTTTTGGAGCCCCATTTCCTCATCTGTAAAGTCAGGACCAGATCAGATAACCTGCAGTTCCTTCCAGCTATGACTCGAGGGCTCATTATCTACATTGCCTTAACTCCTTTGACCTCTTCTTCCAAAAGCATTGGTTTGCTCAGGTCGCTGGATACCAAGTTAGCGTTTTCTTCCAGGTCGAAGGGCAACTTGCCCTCTCCAAGGAGAATTCTACTTCTCTGATGGCCAAAGACTCCAGCAGCTGTCAGCCTTTTTGGTTATCTCTGAGGAAGGCTGGTTTTAACAAAATATTCTTAACTGTTAGTTACTCTGTCAAAGGCTTCACGACAGACCCCTGGGTTTCCAAAGACATATTCTCTGGGATCTTCGATCTCCCTGGTACACAAAATGCAACTCTACTTCTGGCTTCTCCATCAGAGTTGCCCATCTCAAACCAGTCTGTCTTTCAAACTTCTTGTTTCCTTCAGTACCTACCCTGGATTTCTCCCTTTTCTCAGTCATTACTTGTTGTTGCTTTTCCATCTGACTTCACAGGAGTCTGCCCCATCTAAGCTCATTGGTGGACAGCTCTCCAAGTTAGAACCATGCCCCTCAAATCATAGGCCTCCACCAAGCCTACTGCAGTGCCCCACCCCGCTGAGGGAAGCATCAAATATTTGTGGCCCGTGTTTATGTCAAAGGCAAATTTTTACAACAAGAATTTAAAAGTAAATGCATCTGTACATACGTAAAATAAATTAGGGCTGGTCAAAACAAAAGAAAAATGGAATGAATGAAAGAAAGCTGAGGTGGAAAGGAGAATGATATCTCAAATATTATCTATGCTTTATTTTACAAATGATAGAACTCAGGATTGTACTGAAAAGACAAAGACAAATTCTCCTAATTTAGTAGGGATTTGTGCCTCTATAAGGGATACAAACACACACACACACACAAATTTGATTTATTTGTGTGTGTGTATATATATCATATATATATATATATAACTTGTGTGTATATATGCATATATCTTCTATATACTTGTGTATGTACACAAGTGTATATGTAAATATATGCATGTATATTATATCTGTGTATATATATCGTATGCATATATGTGTACACTGTATTCATCTTATATATATACTTGAATATCTGTGTGCATATATATGTATTATCTGTACATATGTATTTCATACATGCACAGTTTTGTTTTTCATATAGAATATAAAACAATTTCACCCTTGACTTCCTTCTGTGGAATTTTCAAAAATTCTCTAAGAGGGAAAATCACATTTTACAGACATGATATTATTCTGGCAGGATGATTTATTGCACTATTAAATTGTGCTTTGCCTGCCTCTAATTTTCCTTCCCAGCTCATTTCACTCTCTTTCCCTGAAGGGAAGCAGAAAGAGAACATGACTTTGACACCCAGCAAGGCTGGGAGGAGAGGTTCTTTGGGTCTGGGAAAGACACAGAGATTTCTGGGTCTCTAAGAAACCAGAAGAATGTCCTACCTTCAGGAAACTTCCCCTCTGGGGAGGCGGCAAAAACCACAGAATCATGGTATTATGGTTTGCCCCCAGGTCCCAGCCCTGCCAGAGGTTCTTGAAGATGGAGCAGGGCATAGAAACTGAGCGGCTGCAGTCAGGTAGTGTTTGCATGGCCCAGGGCAGTGGGTGGTCCAGTATAGACTACTGATGCCTTTGCTAGTGGAGCTTCCCCAATGCTTTGGACATGCAACACTTTGGCACCCTGTGCCATCCATCCCGGGGATGAGGAACCCAGGAATAATGATTTTGAACTTTCCACCAGCAGAGAGAAATAGGCACATACTCTCAAGAAAATAAACAAAGGCAGTGCTTCCTACTCACCTGGATTTGTGAACTCTGATTCTTTTCTGCTACTTTAACTATCAACATGTGCCATGTTGATAGTTAAAGTACCAGAGTTGCTACTTTGGTTGTGTTGGTTTTGTCTTCGAATGTCTAGTTTAGGGACAATACATGATGTTAGGTTCGTTTTTCATAGAGGAGACGGGGTTGTAGGGTAAGAAGATATTTTATTTCTGGTGAGTATTCTATATAAACAGAAGGATTTCTTGCTGAAAACTTGAATAAACAGCATTTTGTTCTCTACATAATGTATTACAATATTGCTAACAAAGCCTCTGCTACAGGCCAAATCAGAAAGTCATTGTCCTAGGATTCTCTGTCAGCAGTGATTAGATTTTGCAGTATTAAGTAATTCACAGCAGGGCTGTCTTGAGAGCATGTTCACCTTGTATATGTCAGCCAAAAAACTCAAAACAAACAGCCCTGCTCACCAGTGATGTATGGCTAAAAAGTTGATAGTGCACTATGATATCCCAAGAAGTCTGGGTCCAGCTCTGCCCTAGCTTCCCTAAGACTCTGTTTTAGCCACACTGAAGAGTCACTTGGGGTCTTGAAAATTTGAACTCAGTTTGTTCATGGACCACAGACATTAATTCATTACATAGGCTCAGTATTCTCAGCATTATAACCCTTCTCCTCTCAAAGGCAATGGAGAAATCCAACATGGGGCTTGGCCCAGGCTCTTTTTATATTCAGGGCTGATTGACTAGCACGAGACAGATTGTGTTGGTGAATGAGTGCTGTGGCCTCCATTCCTGGAAAATGATTAGGACCAAAGTCCAAGTGTGCTCACTTGGACTGCTCACTTGTGCAGGCATTTTTCCCATTAGTGGAAGCAAGTTGTAGACAAGGGAGTGGGTGCCATGGTAGAATCCTGGGTTCTGGTTCCCACTTTGCATTCCCCACTTACCCTCCCCGTTTGACCTATACTAGCTATGCTACCTTGGTGAGGTCCTGAGCCTCAGTTTTCTCCTTTATAAAGTAGGATGGCACCAGATCAACTGTAGTAGTTATAAGTTCATATTATTGTTATTACCAAGATAAGTTCACCTTATCTTTATCATTTTAAGACAAGAAACAAAAAATAGGGTTGAACTGGTAGTATGATAAAATAATGAATCTATTTGACTTCCCGTAATGATCTTTTCTTTCCTCTTATCCATTTTTATAAATCTCCTTGACATTTCCTTTTGTTAATTTTTCCCCACTCTGAGATTTCCCCCTACACACAAACACACTCTGATTTTATGGGGAGGAGACCATATAAAGGAAAGCTTAAAACATTTATGTTTTCAGAAAATGTAGTCGTGCTGTATTTACTCTTTGATCAATGCCTAGTGTTGCATATGGCTGAAACCCTGAGTGTTTGGATCATCTCTGGTTTTGATGGAGCCACATGGGGAGACCCAGTGCTCCTATGTGAGAGACTGAGGGAGCAAGCCTTGAACCTTCTGCAGCATAATGAAAAGTTTTGCCTCTCCCCAGCTGAGTTTCCACTGTACAGAGAACAATGCAGGTTTCAGAAGTTGGCTGCTGGAATGTAGGGAGAAGAGCCCCTGTTTCTCTCCCAGTCACTTCCACCCTTTATGACTTCTACCACCATAGTTGAGCAAGAGAGAGCAGTGCAGAATGCAGCCAAGCTCAGGAGAAAAGGAGCTGGCTTTGCAACCAGATAAACCTAGTTTTGAATCTCACACTGTGTGTTTTTAGGTAAGCACATCAACTCTGTGAATATAAATTTCCTTTGATAATTAACACCTACTTTTACAATGACACTTCTTTGCAGGGTGCTGCAAGGATTACAAAATATATAAGGAATGTGCCTTGCATCATATGATCATGCAATGAATCGTAGCCATTGATCAATACTCACTCAACTTCAATTTCACTTAGTTTTCTCTCACCTCTAGCCTTTCACCAGAAGTGGGATCATTTTTATAAAGTATGTTCTTAATTCATAAAAATAACATACACTTTAAGAACTGTTAGATATATGCATAGTTTAAATAATAATGAAATGAACTGTAATTATAACTGTAAGGCATTGATGAAGGAAATTGAAAAAGACTAAATGGAAAAATATTCCATGCTCATGGATTGGAAGAATTAATAATGTTAAAATGTCCATACCACCCAAAGCAATCTACAGACTAAATGCAATCCCAGTAAAGATTCCAATGGCATTTTTCACAGAAATAGAACAAACAACCCTAAACCATGTATGGACCCACCAAAGACCCCAAATAGTGAAAGTTATCTTGAGAAAGAAGAACAAAGCTGAAGACATCATGAGCTACAGTAATCAAAACAGTATGACACTGGGCAAAAGAATGAAATCAGACCCCTATCTCACACCACACACACAAAAAAATAAACTCAAAATGGATCAAAGACTTGAACATAGGACCTGAAACCATAAAACTCCTAGAAACACAGGTGATAAGCTCCTTGACATCAGTCTTAGAGATGATTTTTTGGATTTAACACTGAAAGCAAAGAAACCAAGTGGGACTACATCAAAGTAAAAAGCTTCAGCACAGCAAAGGAAACCATCAGCAAAATGAAAAGGCAACCTACCAAATGGGAGAAAATGTTTGCAAACTGTGTATCTGAAAAATGGTTAAAATCGAAAATACAGAAAGAATTCATATAACTCAATAGCAAAAAAAAAGAAAAAAAAACAATATGATTAAAAAATGGGCAGAAGACCTGAGTAAACATTTTTCTAAAGAAGACACACAGATGGCCAACAGGTATCTGAAAAGGTGCTCAACATCACCAATCATCAGGGAAATGAAAATCAAAACCACAGAATGGCTACTATCAAAAAGAAAAGAAATAACAAGACTTGACAAGGAAAAAAGGGAACCCTCATGCATTGTTGACGGAAATGTAAATTGGTGTAGCCACTATCAAAAACAGTATGGCAGTTTCTCAAAAAAGATTAAAAATAGAACTACAATATGATCCAGCAATTTCACTTCTGAGTGTTTTCTTTTTCTTTGGATAAATACTAATTCGAAAAGATACCTGCACCACCATGGTCACTGCAGCATTATTTATAATAGCCAAGACATGGAAACCACTTAAGTATCTATTGATGGGTGAATGGATAAAAAAAAAAATGTGGCATACACACACACACACACACACACACACACACAATGGCTATTATTCAGCCCTAAAAAAGATGAAAATCCTGTCATTTTTGACAACATGGATGGAATGTGAAGACATTATGCTAGGTGAAATAAGTCAGACAGAGAAAGATAAATACTGTATGATCTCACTTATATATGGAATCTTTAAAAACAAATGGACTCATACATACAGAGAATAGATTAGTGGTTGGCAGAGGTTGGGGGTGGGCAAAATGGGTGAAGGTAGTTAAAAAGGCACAAACTTGGGGCTTCCCTGGTGGCACAGTGGTTAAGAATCTGCCTGCCAATGCAGGGGACACGGGTTCAAGCCCTGGCCCGGGAAGGTCCCACATGCTGCAGAGCAAGCCCATGCACCACATCTACTGAGCCTGTGCTCTAGAGCCCACAAGCCGAAACTACTGAGCCCTTGTGCTGCAACTACTGAAGCCCGTGGGCCTAGAGCCCGTGCTCTGCAACAAGAGAAGCCACCGCAATAAGAAACCGCGCACCGCACCGAAGAGTAGCTCCCACTCGCCACAACTAGAGAAAGCTGCACACAGCAACGAAGACCCAAAGCAGCCAAAAACAAATAAATAAATAAATTGTTTTTAAAAGGCACAAGTTTGCAATTATAAAATAAACGAGTCTTGGGGATGTAATGTACAGCATGGTGACTATAGTTAATAATTCTGGGTTGTATATTTAAAAGTTGCTAGGAGAGTAGATCTTAAAAGTTCTCATCACACAAAAAAATTGTAATCACGTGTGGTGATGGATGATAACTAGACATTGCGGTGATCATTCTGCAATATGTACAAATATTGAATCATGTTATACACCTAAACTAATATGATGTTATATGTAAATGATGTCTCAATAAAAAATAATAGACCTATTTACCTCCCACTGAGATCCTAAAATAGAATACAACCAATACCTTCAAAGTCCAGTATTTGATACTTCCCAAATTCAAGATGTAACCTCATATCCATATATCATAAATTTTGTGTTGACTATTCTTTTCCTAGTCACTGTTATCTCTCTATATATACATCTATATGAGTTTATTTACATATAAACTTAAGATATGTGATAAAGCTGAATAGGAATTCACAAAATAAGTTATGAGTCCATATGAATCCATATTAATATATTGATATGAATGTTCTCATTCTCTATTCTTTAATAACTTACTTTTTCAGCCAATATTTTGTTTTTAATATACATCCCCATGGGTTCATATAACTTATCTCACAAATTCCTTTCCAGCTTTGTCACATACCTTAAGTTTCTAATTTCAATTACTGTAACTTTTTTATGTGAAGTTCTTAGTTCTTTTCTAAATATTTTTCATCACTTTTGATAATCTTCTGGCTTTTCCACATGCTTTCAATACCTCATTTCTTTAATGATGTAAAGCATATATATTTTTAATTTCTTTCTAAAAATTTCAAAATCAACCATCCTTGCTGGTCTTATTCTGTTTTATTCTATTGCTTATTTGCAGTACATTTCCATTCTTAGTAATGGCAGCTCATCTCCTCACTTGTTAGAGACTTTTAATTGTAAGCCTATTTCTTGGAGCTCAGTTGGCGGGAGCTGTTTGCAACCTGGCCAGTTTGAAAGCATGTTTCTTTGGAAAAGCTTTTAATTTGCTTCTGTCAAGCACCTGAAGCCTATCAATCTGGGATCATTGTTAATCCTGAGCTTTGGTTTCTGACCACAGATACTGTGACCTTTAGCTTCAAAGGAAATTTTTTTCCCTACTGACTCCTCAAAGCTTTTTTTTTTTTTCTTATTCACCCACGAAGCGTCATCCTTTGGTGGCCTCTGCCTTGTATGCAGGGCTCTAATCTAACTTGGCATCTGTTCAGGTCCCAGGCATGATTACCTGTCTCCAGGACACTCACCCTTTCAGACCCAGCATCCCAGCTATTAGGGATCAGCAATTTTCCCCAGAAAACTTAGTAGTAAGTACTACTTACTTCTCTGGATTAATTTTTCCCCTTCATTTCTGCCCTCCCACTCCCACTCCCCACTCGGCCCCTCCCCTTATGTATATACAATACTCTCACACACTTAAAGTCATGTTTTAAAAATATCTTATCAAGAATCTTTAGGTGCTTTGCACAGGAAGGGATCTCCCTGGACATCTGGTTCACCACTGCTGGACACACAAGTGATTTCATGCTCTATGCCCTTGCATCTTCCTTCCCACTAGGCCCATTGCCCTCTAATCAGCTCCCAGTGACCTGCCAACCTCTTTCCCATGGCCCTGGCCCTGCCTCCATGAGCCACACACACACTTTTCTTTGCTCTGGACCTCTCCTTTCTTACCCCAACACAAATTTTCAAATAAGCTAAAGAGAGAAAACGAAAGCTCTGGTGTCACAAGACCTAGAGTTGAATCTTGTCTCTCCCTTGTCCTCACTCTGTGATTTAGGATTGTGAGATAATGGAAAATGTATATTGGTCTCTGTTCCCGGTTCCTAGCACAGAACTCCCCAAACCCTTGTAATTTCCAAAGTTATAAGAGCACTAGGAGCATCCTTTGTTCTTCTGAGTGACCCTGGAGGGGCTCCTGGATGGAGGGGGGCTGGTCATCAGAAAGACCAAACCATGATTAGAAGCTTGGAATTTTTAGCCCCATCCCTGATACTCCAGAGAGGGAGGGGGGACTAGAAATGGAGTTAATAACCGATCATGCTTATGTGAGAAATTCTCCATAATATCCCAACAGCACAGGCTTTAAGGAACTTCCAGATGGGTGGACACATTCAGATCAGGAGAGTGACGCACCCCAGCTCCACAGGGATGGAAGCTCTTGCGATCTGGACCCTCCCAGACCTTGCCATGTGCATCTCCATCTATATCTTTCATCATATCCTTTAATAAACTGGTAAAGGTAAGTGTTTCCCTGAGTTCTGTTAGTCGTTATAGCAAACTAATCAAACCAGAGGAGCAGGTCATGGGAACCTCCAATTTGTAGGTAAGTTGGACAGAAGTTCTTAGCAATCTGCAGACCTACTACTTGCAATTGGCATCTGAAGTAGGGTGGGAGCAGTCTTCTGGGAGATCTGACACTATTTCCGGGTAGACAGTATTAAAATTGAATTAAATTGTAGGACACCCAGCTGGTATTGCAGAAAAATGGTTGGTGTGAGAAAAACACATTTGATGACCAGAAGTGACAGGGTCAGGTGTTTTCTTGTGAAGGTAAAGAAGAGACATAAGAAAGATATAGTAGGGAAGAACTGGGTTTTTCTCTACACAGGAGGTAGGCTGAACTGAGCTTTCCTAATACAGGGGTAAATCACCTGTAAAATATAAATAATAAATCCTGGCCCATTTGTCATAAATAATTGTGCTGAGAAGCCAATAAGGCAATGTATGTAGGAAATTTTTTTTAATCTTTATTGGAGTATAATTGCTTTACAATGTTGTATTAGTTTCTGCTGTAAAACAAAGTGAATCAGTTATATGTATACATACATCCCCATGTCCCCTCCCTCTTGAGCCTCCTGATTTCTTAAGATAGAGCCCAAACTCCCAAATCACAGATTCTGGGCAAATGTTTCAGCATTCTCTGCTTTACTATGAGAACAGCTCCCGTTCTTTTGCTTCTGTGAACACTCAATTACAAACTCCCTCAGGGTGTTGGGATAGGATAGTCTGTTCTACTTTTTTACCTATCTATGAGCTGTAATCTCCATTTAAGGGACTCACAAATATCTAATATATCCATTCTTTTCACTATTTTCTCTGTCCATCACTTTTTTGGGGGTCATTTTCTCAGCTATATCCTCATTCTAATTTCTGTCACTGAATAGTTTTGGTATAAAATGCCTTTTTTTTGTTTGTTTGTTTTCTACAAGATAGTTTCAGCATTTCCAGGACATTTCCTTCTCTATATTAGTGCTTTCTGTCCATTAAAGTTGTATATGTTTTGTAAACTGACATCATTAATTCAATAAGAGAAGTGGGCAGTGTGGCTGTAACCTGTTATACAAGTGACTGTGTTAGCTTCTCATCCAGGGTCCAAGACTGTAAGAAGTTTTATAATTGGTAAAGTGTGCTAAAATGTAACCCATTCATAGAATTTGACCTACAAATTAAGAGTGGTTCTCTCCATACTTTGTACTCAAGGAAAGGACCTAATGAATGATTTTATACTGAATGTATTGTACTTCAAGTTTCACTTGGAGAAATGTGCCTAATGCAAAAGAAATCAGCCCCAAGTGTTTTCAGGATGCTGGGGTGGGCATTTTTGGATGGTGATTTTCCTTTGTCCTGTGCCCCTATTATCAGCACATAGACATACAGAGGAGGCCAACATTTCTCTCACCTCCAGAAACTACCTAACCCCTAATTTCTGGTAATTGCTTGCATAGCAGTGATGACTGCAGAAAGGAAAGGCCACTCCATAGCACAAATCGCACAGGCCAGCCCTTACCAACTCCTGTGGGGCATGTCATAAAGCTTTGATGGATGCCAATTTGAAAACGTAAAATACTAAAAGTTAGTTTTAACACTTCCCCAAGAGGTGATGCCTGATGCCCCTATTGGAATTTAAACTGAAAGATGGCTCCAGACATCGGTTAAAGAGCCACAGGACCTCCGCAGCTGCTCCCCATGGGCCACTGTTAGTAAATCTTGTGGCTATTCCTCTGCCCTCCTGGGAAGCTGAGTGAGTGGAATTCATAAACGGGGAAAAAGCAGATGTGCAGTGTCAGCCAAGGAAAGTATGCCGAGGAAGGAAAGGCAGCATTTAGCATACATGAAGGTGAGAAAGATCCTCCAAGGTTCATATATTCTTAAGGTGGCAAGTCGGCCAGGAACTCAAGCTTTGCGTGTTTTATGGAGCTCCTAATATTTTAGCTTTGGCCTGATTCCTGATATTTTGAACAAACACACATACCCACACTTGACCTGGAGTAGTTATTATGTCCTTATCTTGAAGTCCTGAAAGTTGGTTTTGGCGCCCTACACACGAATCCTCCTGTCTGCCCATCTTCCACTTTTCAGTGATGTTTGGCTAAGTGTAAGTTTTATCAGAACATTGAAACTGAGCTGAATCCAGCAGCAGCTATCTGAGATGCCCATTGGGAAGAAGCAGAAGTACAGGGCTTGCCAAATGAAAGGGTCATCTATGGCCCACGTGACAATCTAGCTGTCTAGAAGCCAAGACGATGGAGGCAGGCCCAACCAACAGGCCATCGGAATTAGGAGGTAGTCCAAGGCAGGAGCTGTTCCGGAAAGACGCAAAGTTGGCCACAAGGATGGGAGCCGTGCAGATAGGCGGTGTGGGATGACTCGGTGTATGAATATGGTGCACTCACCAGCGTACCTGTGTGCCAGCTGAACCAAATCTGACACATAGCTTGTACTGCTGCTGTGGACTTACTTTCAATGTTTATCTAAATTAGTAAATATCCACAGGCTGATTTATTCATTGTTGAATGTAATATATTTTTAAAAATAGGCTTCGCTAATCTGTATGTCCTCATTTCAAAAGGTAAAAAAGCCAGTATTAGTCATATATTCGATTAATACTATTAACGATGAAGAGAAAACAAGCCTGGACCAGCAGAATAGTTACCAAGTCTAAATTCTAAATGCCATCGTACAGCATTCAAGTATCTTCATAAGCTGTATGCCCAATCACTTCATTCTCTCCCACTTTCCATGACCCAAAATTTGTTCCACTTTTTTCCTTAATTCAACTAGATTCAGGCATCTCTCACCCTTTTCTCATGACTTTCTCCTTATGTGGGAATGTAGTTTAAAGCAAAGTTACATGTATACAACATAGTTACCAAGTCTAAAATCAGTTTCAGAAGTCTTGGGGATTAATAATAGAAAAGCTTGGTAAAGTTGCAAGTCTCCTAGGTAGGAATCAAGTCAAAAACTTCTCCATGATTTTGGGGCCTCCCTGGTGGCGCAGTGGTTGAGAGTCCGCCTGCCGATGCAGGGGACACGGGTTCGTGCCCCGATCCCGGAGGATCCCACATGCCGCGGAGCGGCTGGGCCCGCGAGCCATGGCCGCGGAGCCTGTGTGTCCGGAGCCTGTGCTCCGCAACGGGAGAGGCCACAGCAGTGAGAGGCCCGCGTACAGCAAAAAAAAAAAAAAAAAAAAAAAACTTCTCCATGATTTTAAAGTCGATTCCTTGATCGTCTTTAGTGAGGTTGTTGGTTTGAAAGTTGCCTGCATATAACCTTGCTTCAAACTACATTCTCATAAAAGGAGAAAGTTGTGAAAAAAAGGCAAATGATGCCTGAATAGAGTTTAATTAGAAAACAAAAGTAGAACAACTTTCAAGTAGGAGACAGGACACACAGATTATGGGGACGCTTGATGCTGGGGAAGGTGTTTAGAATTAGCCTGGGGGCTGGTGGTTTTCAATCTATTCAGGAGCTAGGGCTCCTTTGGATGTGTCTCAGAAGCCACCTTGAGGGAAAAGGAGGAAAGAAATCTTTCTTATAGGTACAGCCACCATCTGATGGCCCTTCCAAGCACAGAGCACCTGGGAGGCCGGCTGGAGTCTAACCGCCTATACCTACTACTGTCCTTGGTTAACCAGGTGGAATGGAATACATCATTCATCCTCACTGAGATCCTATTTTTCCCTTTGCTTATAACAGTGCTATTATTCCTCCCATGGGATTCAAAATTATATATGATATTGCTGTGAGAATATAGTGGCTACAACTATCAAGATAAGGTTTTCATGATCAGAATGTCCTGGGTTCTTAAAATACAGAAATCACCAAAATTTTTCTCACATTTGCTACAACTCCAACTGTGTAACCATGATCATCTGGGCGATTTGCTTATTGATGCTCGTTTTAGTTACTTCCATATCCTTGTGAATCATTTCACTGTGGCTGCAGCTCAACTGGAACTTTCAGGGAAATAAAATGTAACTGTTTGCCCAAATTATCTATTCATCTTAATTTTTAGCATCTCTCTCTTTCGTGTTAGCATCCTCTAAACCCCTCTACCCAGGTACACTTCAGAAGAATTTTGCTTCTATACATTTAACTTCTTTGAAAATTTTATTCAAGAAAATATTTAAATGGAGATGACGTTTAGATGAAAGCATCACTATTATTTATTTCTAGCTATGACTGTCAACATTCATTCATGTTCTGAAAGTCAGATGTGAAATGCGACCCATATATGAAGTCACATCTTCCACCAAAGAACCTCTTTTATCAATCCTGAGGCCATACACCAAGGCTGACAAGATATACCACAAATGCTACAAAGGTTGCTACTTGCTGCAGGACAGTTGATGTTGTTGTTTGCAAAGCTTTCCCTTATTAGCCCCAGATTTCTCTTTAGTGATACTCAGGTTGCTTCCTCACAGCAGCCTTGTGACAAATAAAACCCCAGAGAACATCAATCAGCCAAGCAGATGGCACAAAACGTACATCACTGTGCATAAGTGCCGCTCCGGATGCTGGCACCTGGTCCCCATAACTCTTGGCCTTAAAGAGATGTAATTTAGCAGGAACGAAAGAGCAAACAAAGGTACCCAGGAACAAAAACTAGATGATAAATGGTGTAACTAAGGTCAAGGGCATTGGTTCTGAGACTACGTTCCCTCAGTTCATATCACAAGTCCTACTTCCAGGCTGAGTGATCTTGGGTGAGTTAATGAACTCCTCTGTGCCTCCGTTTCCCCATACATAAAACTAAAATATTATCTAATTTAGAGGAATTTTGTAAGGATCAGATAAATGAATGGTTTTAAATGCTGAGGACAATGCCTGACAAGGAGCACTCAGTAGGTGTCAGCTCTTATAACACTTCTTATCAAGGAAAAGCAACCAACACAGTCTTCAGTAAGGTCTGATTCATATTTTTCTTTTTGGTTCTAAAATGTGTCTGATCTACGCTCCCCTGTCTTCCATGATAAGGCTCTCAGCTACCTCTGTGGCCTGTCCTCGACTATTTCTTGCTGTTACGTTACATTCTGTTTCCCTTCGATTGCTAGTTATGCTCTAGCTCACTATTTGTCCTGCAAGGAAGGTGCTTCCTATAGACATTCAAAAAGGAGGAAATTTGGGGACATGCAGTGAAGTAGAGAGGTATGTGAGCTCAGGAGGAAGAAACGTCACCAGGCTGTCACCCACACTTCCCAGCAAAGTGGTGTTTGGTGCCCAGGGAACCCACCACTGTTTATCTCCAACTCAGAGGTGTGATTGGTCAGCCCACTGCACACAGATACCCCTCTGAGAATCAAATTCACAAACTCACCGTAGCGGGCTAAATGATGTGTCCCCAAGGATATCAGCTCCTAATCCCTGGAACACTGCATAGCAGCCAAGTGGTGCTTAAACAACGTTTCCCTTATTCATCTTAATCACGAAATAATCTTCCTCATATCATTTGCAGGCCAACGAATCAAACTGAATCTCAACCACACTAAAGTGGACGGCTGAAATGGAGCAGGACCCTGTGGTCCTTGCCCCTCATGTCCTCTGCCTGCCTTTTGTCTGTAGAAAAACTAGCCAAAGAATAAGTTTAATCAGAGAAGTGAGAAAATGCAGAAACAAAGGAAAGCAATCCAACAAGACCAAATAGTAGTAGTGTAGTCATGAAGCAAAGTCAAGGACCTTTAGTTCCTCCTCAAGGGCTATAGATAATACTCTGAGCCGTATCCTGTGAGCTGTCTTGTAGATACTGAAACTCCCACCAGGTGGAAGGAGTTAACTACATGATGACCAGACTGTAGCCATAACATAAGCTGCCACGATTCCGAAAACTGGCCAAAGAAATGGAAACAAACCGACCCTGGAACTAAAGACTAACTGTACTTAAAACAATCAAGATGGCGCTGGTCAGACCACCGCATGACCAATATCAAGATGAGTGTCAGAGCTGACTGGGCTGTGTCTACATGCAGCCCCCTCCCTCCATCTATAAAAGCTCTTACCTACTGATTTGGTGGGAAGGGGGAGAGTCGGCCTTTAGACACGAGTCTGCTTCCTCTCCCCCGCATGGCACCCCTCCCCCCCAGTTGCCAGCCTCCAGAATAAAGTAAACTTTCCTCTCCACCAACCTTGCCTCCCGAGTATTGGCTTTTGAGTTGTGAGCAGCCGAACCCCACTTTCAGCAACGTGGGCACTAACTATGCAAAAGCATTCCCTCAGCCTTTGTTTCCCAGTTTCTTGCTTGCTTCTTCTGCCTTCCAGAACATTTTCTAGTATCTCAGCCTCCTCCTCCTCACAGCTTCCCCAGGCCCACACCCTGCAGCCTCCGCCCCAGCTGTCTGCCTGCCACTTTAAAGGCTCCTAGGACCACCAGCTCCCCATTTACCTCCCCACTGCTGCTTTCCCTCCAGTCACCCATAAGGAAACAGCTCTCAAAATACCCAGTAAAAGTGCAGCTAACACTTGGAGCTTGTCTTGAACGTTACTGTGTCTAAAAAATCAAAATAAAATATTGTTTTAAAAAGCCCCTTAATTCTTAAAATATCCGGCCTAGGATCACGTCTTTTCATTTGCATGCTAATGGACTCTAAAATGTCTCGGGAAAATAACTTGGAGTCTAATGGTCATGGATATTGATTTTTCAGGAGAGAAGGAGCATTAAATAAAAATAGTCAGCCTAATTAATTGTAGCTGAACAGAGACGTAAGCCCGTCTAGGATACAAAATACATAGAAAGAGAAAGGTACCACCCTAGGAAACGTTCTCTATCATGGTAAAGAAACAGCATGACAGTCATCTTCTTATGACTAACTTCTCTCACTAGATTTCTTCAACCCGTTTCAATATACATACAGCATAACATGTGCATATTCTGTAAAGAAGCAGATAGGCATTGAGAACAGAAGTGTTTTTTGGTAAAATGTCTAATTAAAACCTAACCTGCAGAGTTGCAGCCTCCTCGTGTGTATCTACTTTGTATGTAATTCCTTATTGGTATGGCATCCATTTAATCCCTGAAATAGCTGTCGTTCAATTAGTCAGCATTACGTCTCCACATTTGACTTTCCTACATTTTAATGAATTTTATCTCCATTAGCGCTTTTCAGGAGCATTAAAGAGATATGAATACATTTTGTGCTACTACTTGCTAACATTTTCACTTGGCTATCTATTACAAATCTCATACTTCTCATGTCCAAAACTAAAACTCTGACCTCTTCCCGCCAAAAGCAAACAAAAACCTACCCCAATCACATCCTTCCTCTTCTCAGGAAATGGAAACTTAAACTTCCAGTATTTTAAGTCCAAAACCTTGCAGTCATTCTCGATGACTTCTTTCTCACATACCACACATCTAATCTATTAACTGTACTTCCAAAATAGATGCAGAATCAACCGCTTTTCACCATCCACTGCCACCACCCTGGTCTGAGCCACCATCATCTCTGGCCTACATATAGGACTTCAGTATTCCACTTTGCTTCTTCCATGGTCTCTTCCCCAACAGGGTACCCAGAAGAATCCTTTTAAAATGTAAGTCAGACTATGCCCTACCTTTGCTCAAAACACTGCAATGCCTCTCCTCTCACTCAGAATAAAAGCCAAAGTCCTTCCAATGTCTTATGTATGAGTTTTCTAGGGCTGTAGTAATGAAGTAACACCCCAACTGGGTGGCTTAAACACAGAAATTCAATGCCTTGGAGTTCTGGAGGCTGGAAGTCCAGGATCAAGGTGTCAGCAGGGTTGGCTCCTTCTGAGGGTGTAAGGGAGAATCCTTCTATCCCCCCTAGCTTCTGGTGATTTGCAGTAATCTTTGGCATCACTTGACTTATAGAAGCATCAACCCAGTCTGTACCTCCATCTTCAAATGGTGTTCTCCCTGTGTGTCTCTGTCTCCAAATTTCCCCTCCATATGAAACCAGTCATATTGGGTTAGGGGCCCACTCTAACCACAGTATGACCTCATCTTAAGTTTTTTTTTTTTTTTTTTTGGTACGTGGGCCTCTCACTGCTGTGGCCTCCCCCATTGCAGAGCACAAGCTCCGCACGCACAGGCCCAGCAGCCATGGCTCACGGCCCAGCCGCTCCGTGGCATGAGAGATCCTCCCGGACCGGGACACAAACCCGCGTCCCCCACATTAGCAAGCGGACTCTCAACAACTGCGCCACCAGAGAAGCCCTCATCTTAAGTTTTTATACTTGCAATGGTCCTATTTCCAAATAAGGTCCCATTCTCAGGTACTGGAGTTAGGACTTCAATATACGAATTTGGAGGACACAGTTCAACTCATGACATTCTACATGGCCCAGAGTATCTGATTTTAGTCCCCCTCCTTTCTCTGACCTCCACTCTGCCTCTCTCCCCTCCAGCCACACTAGCCTCCTTCCTGCCCATGCACACACCAGGATGCCCCCCTTTGAGGCCTTTGCACTGGCTGTCCTCGGCACCTGCAAGCTCTCTTCCATCAGGAGAGCTAACTTTGCAACTTCAAGTCTTCACTCCACTTGCTCAGTGAGCTCCACACAAACCACCCTGCTTTAAATTGAAACCTAAACCCTGCTGTCCACCCAAAACACTCTCAATCCTCTTTACCTTGCTCCATTTTTCTTCCCATAGCATTATATCCTCTTTACCTTGCTCTATTTTTCTTCCCATAGCACTTATCACCTTCTAATATAACATGTAACTTACTATCTGTTATGTTTATTATTTGTTTGTCTTCCCCCACTAGAATGTAAGCTCCTTGAGGGGAACTATTTTTGTTTATTTTATCACTGATGTATTCCAAGTACTCAGAACTGTGCCTAGGACCTAGTAAGCTGTCAAAAAAATTGTTGAATGGACAAGTGGAAACTCACAAATTCTCCTGATTCATCAGGAAAATCACAAATTAGAGCTCTTTTTCAGGAAGTTCTAAAGAAACAGTTTTAAAAATAGAGAACTCTGAAAAGGAGTCACTAGGGAGGTATGTAATTTTTCAATCTGAATGTGTAAGCCTGGAGAACCAGGGAAGCAGCCCTTTGACAGCAAACAGCAGAGGTTATATCTGCAAGAAGCAAACGAGATCAATAGAGACAAGGCAAAGCAATCAAATCACTTAGCCTAAAAATTCACTTTATTTTTTCTGTTTAGAATTTGGAGTTAACTATTTTGCCTCTACAATCAGAAATCCCTACTTAACTATAATTTCTCATTATATTGGAGGCCATGTAGATATGAGAAACCCTGAGGGTGAGCTGTTTTCATTAAAATGTGTGAATACGTTCCTACTACAATAGGCCACAATGCTAAAAATAATAATAATAATTGAACTTCATAATTTGATAGTCCTTGCTATAGGATGCCATGCATAGGTAATAAAATTTTATTTTAAGCAAAATGTTCTTCAGAGGAAAAATAAATAAGTTTGTTTGGGCAAATTAAAAAGTGACTTTCTTTTATTTATTTATTTTTTAATTCTTTTTTTTTTTTTTTGAAAAAAACAATGAATTTTTTTTCAGATGGTCTTCATGCAGAAAGAATCAGAAGTGACTCAAACCAGGAGTCTTATGTTCGTGGTTTATTTGTTCATCAGAGTTAATGTTTTCCTAGTAACTTTGATGGCTCCACACTGAATCACCTACACTCTCACCTGCTCTCTTGGGACTAGCAGCATCCTTTTCTAAGATAACTGAGCAGATTTCGGAGGTAGACTTCCCTGAAATCTGGAAGCTTTGATGTCCCTGAATTCCAAGAGATACCTTGGGATTCTTACAATGAATGCTTTCTTTTGCCTAAGTTAACTCTGCTACTTCCAACCAAATATACCTGTATCTGCCATCTGTTTTCCAGAGTCTAAACTGTATGGCCTGTGTTTCCTTGATGTAATTTTCCAGTATGTGATATAAACTCTCTCCTCCACGGTAAGAATAAATCCTTTTAAAACTATTCTTATTGACAGTGGATATTTACAAAGTGAAATAGTGATATTTCCATACGTAATGCTTCTACTGCCAAAGAAAAAGAGCATTAAGCTAGGAAGTAGACACAAAGATTCATGGTGTATAAGCAAAGTTTCTTTGATCAAAATTCTCATACATTTATATAGGCCTTTAAAATTATAATATGCTTATTCTACCATCAGGATAAATAAATGCATAGTCACACTGCCTCAGTAGAGACATTTATATTATACCCAGGTTTGCAAATATGAATACAAGCCCTACATTCATGTCACTGAGTATCTGTGCTCCACTGATTCCTTCAGTTAATTCACATGACGTTTGTGAAATTACTGCTATTGTTCTCTTTACATGTTAGTGCCTAGCTTCAACCCTGTAATTTTAAAATACATTATTGAAATCCTAACTTTAATGGTCACTTTAAATAAGCCATGTCTTTGTTTCTGAAATCAATCAATCAGCATCCCCTGCCACCTCCTTTCTTACTGACTAGGAATACTCAGTTTTACAAAAAAGGACAGAGAGGCAGGAAAATGATAAATATTTACACTGACACCCTCATCTCTACAAAGTCATATCATCCAAAAGTTTTCAAAGTCTCTAAAAACTACAGTCTCTCTTTCCAGAACCAACACCCCGAAGCTCCTGGGGTGGCTACAGCAATTGCTGAGGCGGAGCTGTGGAGCCCCATTCCCGAGCTGGCCACCATCCAAGGGCCAGAAACTTGATTCCTTCCTGACTTGCCCATCCTCCAGCCACATGGCTGACAGGGTCTTGGTGCTCCAGGCTTACATGAGGCCTGAGCCTCTGAGGTGGGAGAGATGAGTTCAGGACACTGGTCCACCAGAGACCACCTGGCCCCACATAATATCAATCAGTGAGAACTCTCCCAGAGATCACCGTCACAACACTAAGCCCCAACTCCATTCAACGACCAGCAAGCTCCAGTGCTTGACACCCCATGGCAAACAAATAGGAAGACAGGAAAAAAACCCCACCCATTAGCAGAGAGGCTGCCTAAAATCATAGTAAGGTCACACACACCCCAAAACACACCACCAGACGCTGTCCTGCCCAACAGAAAGACAAGATCCAGCCTCATCCACCAGAACACAGGCACCAACCCCCTCCACCAGGAAGCCTACACAACCCACTGACCAATCTTACCCACTGGAGGCAGACACCAAAAACAATGGGAACTACGAAACTGCAGCCTGTGAAAAGGAGACCCCAAACACAGTAAGTTAAGCAAAATGAGAAGACAGAAAAATATGCAGCAGATGAAGGAGGAAAGTAAAACCCACCAGACAAAACAAATGAAGAGGAAATAGGAAGTCTACCAGAAAAAGAACTCAGAGTAATGATAGTAAAAATGATCCAAAATCTTGGAAATAGAATGGAGAAAATACAAGAAACGTTTAACAAGGAACTGGAAGAACTAGAGAGCAAACAAACACTGGTGAACAACACAATAAATGAAATTAAAAATTCTCTAGAAGGGATCAATACCAGAATAACTGAGGCAGAAGAACAGATAAGTGACCTGGAAGATAAAAGAGTGGAAATAACTACCACAGAGCAGAATAAAGAAAAAAGAATGAAAAGAACTGAGGACAGTATCAGAGACCTCTGGGACAACATTAAACACACCAAAATTTGAACTATAGGGATCCCAGAAGAAGAAGAGAAAAAGAAAGGGACTGAGAGAATATTTCAAGAGATTATAGATGAAAATTTCCCTAATATGGGAAAGGAAATAGTCACTCAAATACAGAAAGTACAGAGAGTCCCATACAGGATAAATCCAAGGAGAAACATGCCAAGGCACATATTAATCAAACTATCAAAAATTAAATCCAAAGAAAAAATATTAAAAGCAGCAAGGGAAAAGCAATAAATAACATACAAAGGAATCAGGTTAACAGCTGATCTTTCAGTAGAAACTCTGCAAGCCAGAAGGGAGTGGCAGAACATATTTAAATTGATGACAGGGAAAAACCTACAACCAAGCTTACTCTACCCAACAAGGATCTAATTCAGATTTGACAGAGAAATCAAAAGCTTTACAGACAAGCAAAAGCTAAGAGAATTCAGCACCACCAAACCAGCATTACAACAAATGCTAAAGGAACTTCTCTAGGCAGGAAACACAAGAGAAGAAAAAGACCTACAATAACAAACCCAAAACAATTCAGAAAATGGTAATAGGAACATACATATCAATAATTACCTTAAATATAAATGGATTAAATGCTCCAACCGAAAGATACAGACTGGCTGAATGGCTACAAAAACAAGACCCATATATATGTAGTCTACAAGAGACCCACTTCAGACCTAGAGACACATACAGACTGAAAATGAGGGGATGGAAAAAGATGTTCCATGCAAATGGAGATCAAAAGAAAGCTGGAGTAGCAATTCTCATATCAGGTAAAATAGACTTTAAAACAAAGACTATTATAAGACACAACGAAGGATACTACATAATGATCAAGGGATCAATCCAAGAAGAAGATATAACAATTGTAAATATTTATGCACCCAACACAGGAGCACCTCAATACATAAGGCAAATACTAACAGCCATAAAAGGAGAAATCGACAGTAACACAATCATAGTAGGGGACTTCAACACCCCACTTTCACCAATGGACAGATCACTCAAAATGAAAATAAATAAGGAAACACAAGCTTTACATAATACATTAAACAAGATGGAATTAATTGATATTTATAGGACATTCCATCCAAAAATAAAAAACAATACATTTTCTTCTCAAGTGCTCATGGAACATTCTCCAGGATAAATCATATCTTGGGTCACAAATCCAGCCTTGGTAAAGTTAAGAAAATTGAAATTGTATCAAGTATCCTTTGTGACAGCAACACTATGAGACTAGATTTCAATTAAAGGAAAAAATCTGTAAAAAACACAAACACATGGAAGCTAAACAATACACTACTTAATAACCAAGAGATCATGGAAGAAATCAAAGAAGAAATCAAAAAATACCTAGAAACAAATGACAATGAATACATGATGACCCAAAACCTATGGGATGTAGCAAAAGGAGTTCTAAGAGGGAAGTTTATAGCAATAAAATCCTACCTCAAGAAACAAGAAAAATCTCAAACAAACAAGCTAACCTTACACCTAAAGCAATTACAGAAAGAGGAACAAAAAAAATCCCCCAAAGTTAACAGAAGGAAAGAAATCATACAGATCAAAAATAAATGAAAAAGAAATGAAGGAAACAATAACAAAGATCACTAAAACTAAAAGCTGGCTCTTTGAGAAGATAAACAAAATTGATAAACCATTATTATTTTTTTTTTTTCCAGTACGCGGACCTCTCACTGTTGTGGCCTCTCCCATTGCAGAGCACAGGCTCCAGATGCGCAGGCTCAGTGGCCATGGCTCACGGGCCTAGCCGCTCCCCGGCATGTGGGATCTTCCCGGACAGGGGCACGAACGCATGTCCCCTGCATCGGCAGGCAGACCCTGAACCACTGCACCACCAGGGAAGCCCAATAAACCATTAGCCAGACTCATCAAGAAAAAAAGGGAGAAGACTCAAATCAATAGAATTAGAAATGAAAAAGGAAAAGTAACAACTGACACTGCAGAAATACAAAGGATCCTGAGAGATTACTAAAAGCAACTCTATGCCAATAAAATGGACAACCTGGAAAAAATGAACAAATTCTTAGAAAAGCACAACCTTCCAAGACTGAACCAGGAAGAAATAGAAAATATGAACAGACCAATCACAAGCACTGAAATTGAAACTGTGATTAAAATTCTTCCATGAAACAAAAGCCCAGGACCAGATGGCTACACAGGCGAATTCTATCAAACATTTCGAGAAGAGCTAACTAACACCTATCCTTCTCAAACTCTTCCAAAATATAGCAGAGAGAGGAACACTCCCAAATGCATTCTATGAGGCCACCATCACCCAGATACCAAAACCAGACAAAGATGTCACAAAAATAGAAAACTGTAGGCCAATATCACTGATGAACGTAGATGCAAGAATCCTCAACAAAATGCTAGCAAACAATGCAACAGCACGTGAAAGGGATCATACACCATGATCAACTGGGGTTTATCCCAGGAATGCAAGGACTCTCCAATATACACAAATAAGTCAATGTGATATACCATATTAACAAATTGAAGGAGAAAACCATATGATCATCTCAATAGATGCAGAAAAATATTTCAACAAAATTCAACACCCATTCATGATAAAAACCCTACAGAAAGTAGGCATAGAGGGAACTCACCTCAACATAATAAATGCCATATATAACAAACCCACAGCCAACATCATACTCAATGGTGAAAAACTGAAACCATTTCCACTAAGATCAGGAACAAGACAAGGTTGCCCACTCTCACCACTATTATCCAACATAGTTTTGGAAGTTTTAGCCACAGCAATCAGAGAAGAAAAAGATATAAAAGGAATCCAAATCAGAAAAGAGGTAAAGCTGTCACTGTTTGCAGATGACATGATACTATACACAGAGAATCCTAAAGATGCTACCAGAAAACTAGTAGAGCTAATCAATGAATTTGGTAAAGTATCAGGATACAAAATTAATGCACAGAAATCTCTTGCATTCCTATACACTAATGATGAAAAACCTGAAAGGGAAATTAAGGAAACACTCACATTTACCTTTGCAAGAAAAAGAATAAAACACCTAGGAATAAACTTACCTAAGGAAACAAAAGACCTGTATGCACACAACTAGAAGACACTGATGAAAAAAATTACAGATGATACAAACAGATGGAGAGATATGCCATGTTCTTGGATTGGAAGAATCAACATTTTGAAAATGATTATACTACCCAAAGCAATCTACAGATTCAATGCAATCCCTATCAAATTACCACTAGCATTTTTCACAGAATTAGAACAAAAAATCTTAAAATTTTTATGGAGACACAAAAGACCCCGAATAGTCAAAACAATTTTGAGAAAGAAAAACGGAGCTGGAGGAATCAGGTTCCCTGACTTCAGATGATACTACAAAGCTACAGTAATCAAGACAGTATAGTACTGGTACAAAAACAGAAATATAGATCAACGGAACAGGATGGAAAGCCCAGAGATAAACCCACGCACATATAGCCAGCTTACTTTTGATAAAGGAGACGAGAATATACAGTAGAGAAAAGAGAGCCTCTTCAATAAGTGGTGCTGGGAAAACTGGACAGCTACATGTAAAAGAATGAAATTAGAACACTCTGTAACACCATACACAAAAATAAACTCAAAATGGATTAAAGGCCTAAATGTAAGGCCAGACACTATAAAACTCTTAGAAGAAAACATAGGCAGAACACTCTATAATATAAATCACAGCAAGATCCTTTTTGACCCACCTCCTAGAGAAATGGAAATATAAACAAAAATAAACAAATAGGACCTAATGAAACTTAAAAGCTTCTGCACAGCAAAGGGAAACATATACAAGATGAAAAGACAACCCTCAGAATGGGAGAAACTATTTGCAAATGAATCAACTGACAAAGGATTAATCTCCAAAATTTACAAGCAGCTCATGCAGCTCAATATCAAAGAAACAAACAACCCAATCCCAAAATTGTCAGAAGACCTAAATAGACATTTCTCCATAGAAGATATACAGATTGCCAACAAACACATGAAAGGATGCTCAACATCACTAATCGTTAGAGAAAGGCAAATCAAAACTACAATGAGGTATCACCTCACACCAGTCACAGTGGCCATCATCAAAAAATCTACAAACAATAAACGCTGAGGAGTGTGTGGAGAAAAGGGAACCCTCCTGCACTGCTGGTGGGAATGTAAATTGATACAGCCACTATGGAGAACAGTATGGAGGTTCCTTAAAAAACTAAAAATAGAACTACCATACAACCCAGCCGTCCCACTACTCAGCATATACCCTGAGAAAACCATAATTCAAATAGAGTCATGTACCACAATGTTCATTGCAGCTCTATTTACAATAGCCAGGACATGGAAGCAACCTAAGTGTCCATTGACAGATGAATGGATAAAGAAGATGTGGTACATATATACAATGGAATGTTACTCAGCCATAAAAAGAACTAAATTGAGTTGTTTGTAGTGAGGTGGATGGACCTAGAGTCTGTCATACAAAGTGATGTAGGTCAGAAAGAGAAAAACAAATACCGTATGCTAACACATATTTATGGAATAATAAAAAAAAATTGTTCCGAAGAACCTAGGAGTAGGACATGAATAAAGATGCAGACATAGAGAATGGACTTGAGGACACAGGGAAGGGGAGAGGTAAGCTGGGACATAGTGAGAGAGTGGTACTGACATATATACACTACCAAATGTAAAATCAATAGCTAGTGGGAAGCAGCCGCATAGCGCAGGGAGATCAGCTCCATGCTTTGTGACCACGTAGAGGGGTAGGATACAGAGAATAGAAGGGAAATGCAAGAGGGAGGAGATATGGGGATATATGTATATGGATAGCTGAATCACTTTGTTATACAGCATAAACTAACACAAAATTCTATACTCCAATAAAGATGTTAAAAAATAATAAAATTTAAAAAAAACTATATGCTTTTATTATATTTCATCCTTAGAAGCAGCAGCAGAGCTAGTATAAATAGACCCCATGGAAAGGCTGGGATGCCCTGCCCCCCACCCCACCTCCTACCCATGGACCCAAGACTTGTTACAATATTTTTGTCTCCCAAGAGCCTCTCTCTGATCTCCCATTTGGCAAGAATTTTTATGGGATGGAGAGTGACATAGAAAGATGCCGTTGAGGGGTGGGGGTGACAGAAGAGGAACAGAGAGGGACGTGCCCTGTGACCACCTATCCCCAACCTATTTGTTTATCCAACATGGATTTGCTGATTGCAAACCATATGTCAGACTCCAATGGTAGCTACAGAGGAGAGTAAAACACAATCATACATGGATTTTATGTGTTACGGAGAAGTTGGAGACACAGCTGGATCGCCACACCCAGGGTCCCCTCGCAGTCCCCACTCCCCAACGGCACACCCTGCTCGGACCCAGCAGCGGGTCTGCCCACGCAGCCACATTACGTGGTGGGGTGACTCACTTTGTAGGTGAGCAGAGTGGGATTAGAAAGGCTCAGGGATTTGCCTGAAGTTGCAAAGTTTATAATTCATGAAAATGGATCTAGCTGGGACCACCATGCTGGTTAGCCTGGGACTAAAGTGTTTCCCAGGACATGAATCCCAGTCATGGGCAGACCAGAGGATTGTTCACCTTAGCAGACCCTGGGTCTCCTTAATCCATGTCAAGCTTTTTCCTCAAACCACCAGTACTTATAGTTTCTTCTTTTTATAATTTACTATTGATCTTGTCGAGCTTTGCAGGTTTTGCCAATGTATTCATGGGGGCAGGAGGAGAATTCATAATAGAAGAAAAAAAATTCTCCAGTGACTAATGAAAAAAAAAATCTCATTGTACCAAAAAAACTGTATACCTTTCTAGAAGATCTTATTGGCTAATAATTTTTATTAATGCCTTTCAATTTTGTATATATTTTATACATTTCATTATAAACATAATTAGCAGTCTCCTGAAAAAGCAACATATTGACAGCAGTGATTTAATTGTGACCCGTATTTCTATGTTAGGATCTTTCATGTTGAGCACAGCATTGAGGTTTTCTACTTTGTATTGGATTTTCCTCATATTTTCAATCTAGTTCCAGAGTTCTTTTCTACCTTCATCTTCAAAGAGAGTCATTTCATCTAATCATCTATTTGATCTCTTTTATAATGTCTTTTAATGTTTCATTAACAATTTCCTACAGTTTCTCAGTTTTTCTTGAAACAAAGTACAACCAGACGACCAAGAACTTGGGCACTGACATTAGGGCATGGATTCAAATCCTGTTCTGCTTTCTTCTTGTGTGACTTGTAAAAGGTGCTGGGATTCTCTGTACTTCAGATTCCTCATCAGTAAAATGCAAATAATCATAGTACTACCTTACAGAGTGATTTGAAGGAGGTGATGACTGTATACATCTGGAGGACTTAAAACAGTCTTGGCACCCTCCTACACTGTTGGTGGGAATGTAAATTGGTATAACCACTATGGAGAACAGTATGGAGGTTCCTTAAAAAACAAAAAATAAAACTACCATATGATCCAGCAATCCCACCCCTGGGCATGTATCCAGAGAAAAGTATAACAGGAGCCAAGAAAATGAAAGCAACCTAAATGTCCATCGACAGAGGAATGAATAAAGAAGATGTGGTACATATATACAATGGAATATTACCCATAAAAAAGAACTAAATAATACCATTTGCAGCAGCATGGATGGACCTAGAGATCATCATAAGTGAAGTAAGACAATGACAAATATCATATGATATCACTATTATGTGGAATCTAATTTTCAAAAAAATGATATAAAATGATATAAATGAACTTATTTACAAAACAGAAACAGACTCACAATTTTGAAAACAAACTTATGGTTACCAAAGGGGAAATGTGGTATGGAAGTGGAAAAATTAGGAGCTTGGGATTTAGCTCCTAATATACACTACTGCATATAGAATCCTGATGGATAACCAACAAGGACCTACTGTGTAGCACTGGGAACTCTACTCAATATTCTGTAATAACCTATATGGAAAAAGAATTTGAAAAAGAGTATGTGTATACGTATAACTGAATCACTGTGCTGTACAACTGAAATTAGCACAACACTGTAAATCAACTATACTCCAATAAACATTTTTTTAAATAAATAATTTTTTTAAAAAGCCAGTTCTTGGAACATAGTAGGTGCCTAATAACTGTTAGCTAATATTATTTTCATAAATGGTTCAATAATTTTTATTTTAATATTTTAAGATCATAACTAAGATTTTTAACTGTCAGAAATATAAGCAATTCCAGCAAATATATATTCTGATTAAAGCAGATGATACTGATTTAATGTTACAGTTTTTAGAAAATATGATTCCCTTCATAATATGTGATCTGACAATGGAGTAGGGTTGCTGACTAGTATGTGGGAAGATATTTAGGTCTAAAACTCAAGGAAGAGGTTTGAGGAGATGGGTGATAGTTGACAGTGGTCTTGGAAATGGAAGAAAATGGTCTTCCAGTTTTAGTTTGCAGAGCTAGAAGGGAAGAGATCCCAAAGAGGGTTCCAAGAACAAATGAAGGAAATGGACCCTAAGAAAGAGAAGAGCCCTCAAAGAGATAGAAGGAGGGGATGTTTAACTCTGGACATAGTCAAGTAAGTTAAGGATTCAGGCATCCCCTTTGAAGATAGCAACAGCGTGATGGCTCACTGGCCATCTTGGTAAGAAAAGTGAAGTGTAGGGGTGAAGGCAAAATAGGGGCTGCAGTGGGTGCAGGAGTGAATGGGAGGGAAGGAGGTGAAGACAGCAACAAGAGCAACTCTTTGCAAAGCTAGAAAGGAAGAGAGAATGTGATAGTAAAAGAGGATTCATGTCAAAGAAATGTGGCTCATTCCTCCTCATCACGATAGATGGAAGCAAAGGTAGGATTCCCCACATCTTTGGGAGACCCCTACACCAGGAAAAGCACAAAGCTGAGACCCCATGGAAAGCCAAGTCAGGACAAAATAAGAGTTCAAAGGAACACTTGACACCATCCAGGATAAAAATAGTGACTGCAACTACAGCACTGGAGACCTAAGATCAAAATGGCTGAAAGCAAAGAGCAGTGAGGGAAAAGTGGAGGATAAGACAGGAATTGGGCAGGATTTCTCTTTTGCAGGTGGCTTCTTTGTGTCAGCTGCCATGTATGTAGACTCGCACAGAGCTCCAAAGCTGAAAGAATGAGAATGAGGGCTTGGAGATTTTAGATTTATAGGATGTCATTGTTGGAAGGGGTTATGGAAGCCATGGAGTTAAAGTCTTTTATTTTATCCGTTCATTAATTCATTTGAACAATGACCACTCACTATCACGTGCTACAAATGACACTGCATGCTGGACATGGATGCAGGAGAGCTTTGCAGTAATGTTACCTATAGAGTCTTCGGTACAGATCCTACTTCCGTGGTTTTTAATGAACCCAATTTTTCTTTTTTTTTCAGAAAGTCATTCCATTTTTGACTTACCTTAATTCAATATTTTCTTTTTCTCAACAGATTGTAACAGGGAAGAGCTAAATCAGACTCCATGTACGATCTGCTTCTTTCACTTTAACCTTTGCTTTTTGTTGCTTTGTAATTATGATCATACATAATGGCCTGCTTCAGGGAACCCTGTCCACCTGTGTATGCCTGCAAGAAAAAAGGAACTAACACATCCCCTCACTGAGGCTGGTCATTCCAGGAGATGTTTTACAAGACTGATGGCCCTTTTACTTTACTTCCTCACCGTCTCTCCCTCTTTGTTTCTATAAAGGAAACTGGCAATCAGACCCTGATAAGATGGTTTTTCAGAGACACTAGTCTACCATCTTCTCGGTCTACCAGCTGTCCAAATAAAGTCGTGTTCCTTGCCTGAACACCTCATCTCTGATTCACTGGCCTGTCGTGCAGCGAGCAGACCGAGCCTGGACTCGGTAACAAGATCACTCAGCTTTTTAGACCACCCACTTTTGACATACTTATCTCTTCTCATTTTTTTGTCCTCCTTCTAAATAGTGCCAAGTCACTAACTGGAGATCAACAATCAAGCATCATCCCCCAGTCACCCTTTACTTGCTCAGAGTGAATCCCACTTTCCCTCAATCTATGATGCCTTAGCAGCCATCTCAACTGGCCCTTAGTACCTGCCAACTTCCCAATTTCCAACCAAGTGATAAGCTCTTAAATGGAATAGACCCTTCAGAATTGTTTATTACAGTAAACTGGAGTTCAGGAAGTAAAGATATACTTATTATTAGGCAATAAACTAACACAGGGAAGAGGTTAAAAAGTGATATTTTATAAAATTATACCTCCCATTGCTTCTCAAGATTATCCCTTGTATCAGCAAATATGCATTTGCCCCCCAAAATTAATATTTAATAGGAATTAAGGAATAATAAGCACACAAGACTCACTCCCCAATAAGGATCCATACCAGACAACTGGAATTAGTGGAAGAGTGTAACCACTTTAGCCACATAAAAATTGGCATTTAATTTTAGAGTCAACCCCACCCCCACATATCTGAATCCAAGAAAGGAGTTGGCCTGTTCTCTCCCATCTAGTCCTGGGTAACAGTGAGAGTATTCTGTTGCATCCTGGGAGCCAACCATTAAACAGGAGATTAACAGACACTTGTCCAAAGGAGAACAAAAAGGATTGAGAAGTTTCCAGAATATGACAAAGAGTTTAAAGAAGCATATGACAAAGAGTTGAAAACCTGGAAGCAACGTAGCTTAAAACAAGGATGATTTCAGGAGAAGAGATAACTGAGGTGAAAGGCGCAGCCAATTAGCCTTCTACAAATATGCCAAAGCTTATCAGGAGAATGAGGTTTTCAAGTTATGATGAAAAAATCGTGACAAGAAATTTTAGTTCTGGCATGTTCTGTTGCATTTTGCTATTGATAATACCCTGCTGCCCTCTAAGAAAGGTGGATTCTGGTATCTGTTGGGTCCTTTGTTTGCTGAATGGGAGGCAGTCGTGGGGAAAAGAAAGGACTACATCTGCGTCTTTATTCCTGTCCTGCTCCTAGGTTCATCAGAACTTTTTTTTTTTTAATTTCCAAGTATATGTGTTAACAAACAGTATTTGTTTTTCTCTTTCTGACTTACTTCACTCTGTATGACAGACTCTAGGTCCATCCACATCACTACAAATAACTCAATTTCGTTTCTTTTTATGGCTGAGTAATATTCCATTGTATATATGTGACACATCTTCTTTATCCATTCATCTGTCAATGGACACTTAGGTTGCTTCCATCTCCTGGCTATTGTAAACAGAGCTGCAATGAACACTGTGGTACATGAATCTTTTTGAATTATGGTTTTCTCAGGGTATGTGCCCAGTAGTGGGATTGCTGGGTCACATGGTAGTTCTATTTGTAGTTTTTTAAGGAACCTCCATACTGTTCTCCATAGTGGCAGTATCAATTTACATTTCCATCAACAGTCCAACAGGGGGAAGGGTAAGCTGGGACGAAGTGAGAGAGTGGCATGGACATATATACACTACCAAATATAAAATAGACAGTTAGTGGGAAGCAGCTGCATAGCACAGGGAGATCAGCTCGGTGCTTTGTGACCACCTAGAGGGGTGGGATAGGGAGGGTGGGAGGGAGATGCAAGAGGGAGGGGATGTGGGGATATATGTATACGTATAGCTGATGCACTTTGTTATACAACGGAAACTAACACAACACTGTAAAGCAATTATACTCCAATGAAGATGTTTAAAAAAATTTTTCCTGGGCCTTCTCGGGACATTCACCAGTTTCACAAACTTCAGACTCCCCTTGAAAATTATGGTGAACCTCAATATTGCATTGAGCTCCTTTGAGAGGAAAAATAAATCAGAGGAGAAAAAAAAAAAGAAAGAAAGAAAGGACTAAACTCACTGACTAAGAATAGGAGAGAGACGTAAGGACTCAGAGGACTGAGCTCAAAGGGAAACAGGATTCTGGGAGATTTGGAGGCTGCCCTGGGGCAGGAGTTTCAAGAAGGAAAAGACCCAGCACAAGGCAGTCAAAGAGAAAATCGGAAGAAGGAATATTCAAATATAATGTTTTGTTTATCAAAATAATAAGTGGTATGGCTAAAAAAATTAAGTAACACGAAAATATTTATAATAAAACAGAGCCTCCCATCCCATCACACTACTCGTTGCTCCCCCCAAACTCCTTGTCAGAGGCAATAATTTCTGGGTTTAGTTCTTATTTTCAAATACCATACTTGTATTTTACATGTCATACTTATATATTATCTGTTGATTTATGGACTTTAAAAATTATCAGTTACTCTTTTTTTTTGAACATTTTTTTATTAGTTTCTGCTTTATAACAAAGTGAATCAGTCATACATGTACATCTGTTCCCACATCCCTTCCCTCTTGCGTCTCCCTCCCTCCCACCCTCCCCATCCCACCCCTCCAGGTGGTCACAAAGCACCGAGCTGATCTCCCTGTGCTCTGCGGCTGCTTCCCACTATCTATCTACCTTACGTTTGGTAGTGTATATATGTCCATGCCTCTCTTTCACTTTGTCACAGCTTACCCTTCCCCCTCCCCATATCCTCAAGTCCATTCTCAAGTAGGTCTGTGTCTTTATTCCTGTTTTACCCCAGGTTCTTCATGACATTTTTTTTTAATTCCATATATATGTGTTAGCATACGGTATTTGTCTTTCTCTTTCTGACTTACTTCACTCTGTGTGACAGATTCTGTATTTAAAATGCTTAAAATTCTTTACCCTCTTCGCATTCCCCAATAGAGCCCATCACTCTTAGATCTCTTTTTTAGTTTTTAATAAAATATTTTTACCTTCATTTTTTCCATCAGCTGTATTCACACCCCAACCCTCATCCTTCCCTGCCTCTCTCCTTCCCTTTTCCCACCTCTGCACTTCACATTATCAAGGTTGAAAACATTTATATTTTATTCTGTAACCAGAGTTTTATTACTTGCTTTGTTTACAGGAGATTGCAAAATTGAAAGGCATAAATAGCATTTTCACTCTAATGACTGAGTAAATATTATTTACCTCAGAAACTAGCAGTGTAGTTTCTGAAGTACATAATATTCCTCCATGGTTCCAAAGCTCACAATTTCAGTGCCACTCTGCAAAGACTGCGCAAAGGAGCCTCGTTCTGACACTCCACCAACAGCCCAGTCACACTGCATCTTAATTTCCCAAATGGAGTACGCATTGCTTGTAAGGTTTATGTGATGCTTGTTTTACCTGGAATTTCAGGTTGCCTTGTGTGTGTGCGCTGTCAAAGAAAACTTGCACTGGACAGCATTAAACAGGCAAAGACGACTTTAGTCAAGACTATTACCACAAAAGAGATTGAATTCAACTCCCCTGAAACAACAGGTGGGTGATTTTGAAGAGATGGGGTAAACTAGTGGAAAAGAACTAGAAGACATGAGAGGGAGCTTCGTCTATGTAATTAGACCATATGTGTTTGCTAATTGTTGCGTATTGAAATTAGGCTCCTACTTTCCCACAGAAACTGGAAGATAGGGGCACTGGTCAAGACAGGGGAGCCCAGGCAATGAAGAATCTATAGTAGGATTGGAAAATCAACACTTGGTCATCTACCACGCTCTTAACCTCCCTGAATTGTATTCATCATCCATTGATGTTCAGTAAAGTTTTGCAAGTTATTTCCCTGCGCTAAGTAATGATGAGAAGAAATATACTGTAGTAACAACAAATCTCAAGGGCAACTGAGTCAGGGTTGCTTAATGTGAAGACCTCTTTCCACATGGTGAGTCTCATTCTCTGCTTGATTTCGCATTTCTGAGCATTTTTTAAGGAGGGAGGCAATCCACTTATATCTTTTAGTGTTGAACTCTTCCTCTGTCTCAGCCATGCTCAAACTTCTTATCCTAATTCTAGGTTAATGTCAAATGCCACTCTCTCATTCCTTTCTCTGCTGTGCCATTAAGATATATTATTTTACTCAAAATCTTCGTGCAGGTGTTTCCTAATCCAAAAATGTGGAGGTGTCAAACCCTCTCTCCCAGGGACACAGTGAGGATTAAATAAGGTAACATATTGTAAAGCTGCTGGCATGGTCCCTGGCATCCTCCTTCTTTATGGTGGTACTTAGCTTCTGCGGCTGTGATATTCCTTTTACATGGGACCCTGACATCCTTAAATTGTGTCCACCTTGAAGGCAGAGGCTGTATTTTGTTCATTGTTATATCCCCAGCACCTAGGACAGCCCCAAGGACAAAGAACAATAAATATTGGCTGAGTTGAATAGTGGTGAATTAGTTTAATCAGTTTGCTTTCCTATTAAAACGTACCTGAAATCAAGCTAAATTGAAGGTGTTTGGGGGACATTAGGAGGAGAGTGAGTTGCTTTTGAAGCATTTGAAGTTATTTTGCAGCAGTGGAGTGACTTCAAGATGCCAAAAAACAGCACAAGTTGTGCTGGAAGGGGAATCATGTAGAGAAACAAGATGGTGCCAAACCTATATTATCACCCATTCCTGCAAATTCCCTTGAGTTCTCTTTGAGGCCAAGCATTTTTTGGAACAGAACTAATGGAGGATTTTTCCCTGGCAAATGAAGGACTATGAACAATGCACCTGCATTTATAGGGGCTCCTGGACTTCCTGATACTATAGATCCTTGTGTCACCTGATAGCGAGTTGCAAATTGGAATGGGCAGTGGTGGAAGAGGGCTGGAGTGGACCCAGAGGGACAGCTCAAACCCAGATTCCAGGGTCCACTCTCCTGTGACACAAAGAGAACTCTGTGATCCCTAAGTAGATGGACTAACCCTCAGCTACCTCAATTACCCCCATTTCTCTTTCTCCAGGGACATGTTCAAAGAGAAGAGAAGCCATATGTACTGACTGCCATTTCTGAGTCACACATGGTTCTAAGCACTTTACCTGTCAGACTCACTTTTGTCTCACCGAACTATCATGTTTCTATTTTACGGAGTAAAATGATGCCCAGTGGAGTTATATCATGTATAGCAAATAATGAAATTCAAACCCAACTGTTCTGTGTCCAAAGTCCCACCTCTCCTGCTATTTCTCACAGATGAGCCCAGGCTAGGATGCTATATTTCAGTCCAGCTGTCCCAGCAGAAGCCAGGGATGGCGATAAAGGTGGCTGCTGGTTCTCAATCCCGGGCCCCAAAGACAGTGACAGTTTCCTAACGCATACACATGTAGTTGGATGTGATGTGGCCTCCACATTTGTTGAGATCTGTACTCTTTGATGGAGCACGTTCATTTAGTTATAGTCTAAACATGAGTTCTCTATTGGGAAATTCAGCTTTTGGTGGAAGCAGAGATATGGTGTGGTGGTGCTGTCTCTGTGCCTGTATTAGTTTGTGTTCATTAAATTACTTATGTGCCACTCCAGGAAGTGCTAGTATTAATATTTTGACCTGGCAAAAGGCAAAAATGATTTAACTCAGTAATGTGAAACCAATGATGCAAATTTGCCACTAGAATTAGAAAACAGACTGGGATCAAAAATCAGTCTTCCATTTGATCTTTCTAGTATTGTTTTTCACAGAAAGTTAAGGATGAAAGTAAATCAAGTCAAGAGTTGGTCCATCCTGTGACCCCTCAAAGACTTAATGCACTGTTAGTCCAGTGCCTTAAAGAGCATAAATAGCTGTATGCTTGGCAACATGGTTCTGATGTCTAGATTACACTTTAGCAGTGTTTGTTTATACGTGCAAAGTCAAATATAGGACTGTTGTAATTATTAGTATAATTCAGGCCAAATGATTCTTATGTAAATACTTAGCTGCTCATTACTAAGTGGGGAATCTTGTTTGTATCATGTCTTGAATTAACTCAACTCTCCATTTCAGATTTGCCAGATACAGCTTTAGTTAAGAGGCCAAGCCCTCACTAATCAGTCCAATAAATTAATATGCCATCTTGCCTCTTAAAGCTTCCCTCTTACCCCTCTGAAGATGGAAGTAGACCAAAATGCCTTTTATAGAGTGGCCTTGCTTTTCAGTCCCTGTGCTGGATTCACACATCTCTGGGTAAGAGAGGAATTAATAAAGAATTGCAGGAATCTACGAACCTCTTGAACTCTCCACCCCTCCCAATGCTCTTGAATTCTAAACAAAATGAGCGACTTTTAACACAACCAGCACAAGATTAAGTACTACCCCAAAGAGTCCATTACGTTTCTCCCCCAGATGCTATTGGATTGTGTGCATAACTTAGTATTCTTGAAAAATCTTGAAACGTGAGGACGGTTGTTCCACAGAGGGTTGATTCCAGGACCTCCTGCAGATACCTAAATCCAAGGATACTTAAGTCCGTTATATAAAAAGGCATAGTATTTCCATATAACCTACACACGTACTCCTGTTTACTTGAAATCATCTCTGGATTACTCATAATACCTAATACAATGTAAATGCTATGTAAGTAGTGGTAAATACAATGTAAATGTCATGTAAATAGTTGTCGGAGTGTGGCAAATTCAAGTTTTGCTTTTTGGAACTTTCTGGAATTTTTTAAAAAATATATTTGATCCATAGTGAGTTGAATTCACAGATGCAGAGCCCATGGATTTGGAGGGCCAACATAGCCTGTATTTGGCTTAGAGGACAAAGCGTCATAGCTTTTTCTTTCAGTTTGTTGAAGAGCTGGAACACACAGTAAATTGCTATAATCTTTGGAAAATTGTATACGAATTGTTGAAAAACAATACACCCCTGTAAGTGTATCCCTTAATCCCTTTAGCAACTGAGAAGGTCATATTCAAGGGCAGGACTTAAAAGATGATGTCAAAATTTGTGACTATCTCAGCCATCTTTCTCCAGGAATGCCTTTATTTGTGTGCCTCTTTAGAAAAAAACTAAGAATTTTAGAACAAAACATCTTCTATCTGTATGGCACTCTTGAGGATGTAAAGCACTTTAACATGGATTATCTCATGTCACCTTCTCAACAACCCTTTGAACTGGGCATGTGATATTGTCCACGTTTTATAGAGGAGGAGAAACTAAGGCTGAGAGAAGGTAAGTGATTTGTCTAAAATCACAGGATGAGTCAGGGCAGGCTAGGACCCAAGCCCACGTTTTCTAACTCCAGGTTCATGTCTTGGAGATGATGTCTCTATCCTGTCCCACCAGCTCCCTCCTTATGCAATGTCGGAGAGAGAGGATTATCAAAGCTGAATATTTCACATCGGAGCTTTCCACTCCCAGTCCTTTTAAGTCAGTTATTTGAAGATCTTGAGACCTAGTAAAGGCCTTAAGATAAAGATATTAAGAAATCAGTAAGATTGTGTTTAATTACTGGAAATTTCTCCTCACATCCCCTCTGCAATCATAAGGTATAAATAACCTAAAAAAAAAAAAAAAGCTTATTGCAACAAGCAACCTGAAAAGCTGATGAGTGATGAATAAGATCCTGAATGCCACCAACGCTTAACCGATTGCCATTTCTGTTCTATGTACCTTGGGTTTTCTCAGAAATGCACAAGTTTGCTTTTGCCTTATTTTTCTATTTCCTTATGTAACTGACCTTAAGCGATTGTATAACACTGCAAGACTGTGATTCAGTGCACTGTTCTTCCCTACTTAGTATTATTAGAAGCTATTGGAGAAGCACGGCTGGTGCTCTCCAAAAAGGAATCTTTTAATATTCTATTTAAAGATCTTCTTGTGTTTTCCTGTGAAGGAGAATAAAAGATAAAATTGTCACATGCAAAATTATAAAATGTTAATTGTTGATTTTTATGAAAAATGTTTGTCTCCAGAACATTTTATGTGGTAGAGAACTAAGAAAAAAAGTAAGATATAATTAACACATGATACATTCACAACAGGTATTCCATAGATAACACATTACCAAAGACATGAGCATGGACAAGTATAGTCATTTTCTTAAAATTCTTACCTAAATGATATGAAAAGAGAAAATTAAGTTATATTCATAAGTGCCACTATATTGTACATGTGGAATAATCTTGAATTTTCTTCCTAAAAATTCTACAGTAGTGCATGTGAAAATACGTTGAAAACCTAGGGAAAAAAATGTCCTCAGTGACCAGAGAGCACCATAAATGTTGCTGGTATGCTTCACAAGAAAAAATTTGCAGTGTCCAAAAGGAACTGCTTAGAAAACCAACCAAACAACAACAGGAATAAAAAACAAAAAACCCCAAAACACTAAACAAAGCAAGTTCACCAATGTTCTTTCATTTTGTTTTTGATCCTCCGATGGCTACACGCCAGTGCCTTTGTACAAGGTTGCAGTGGCAATGATTTTCTTCCCTCCCTAAAATTTATGAGTCCCTAAGACAGATGCCATTAAACTGTCACTACTCCAGACTTGAATCCTGAACTTCCAGCCCCTTGCCAAACATTCATTTTTCACCTTCCCGGCTTGCTTGGTTCTTTCCTCTTATTTAGCAATTCCAATCTGTGAGACATTTATTCTACACTGTCGATTTATTTAGTTTACCGTGATGGATACAATCAACAACCTTATCCTTAAGGGCAGATTGCTTCCTTTTTGCGTCACCATCTCCTGCCCCACCCTATGCACAGTTAAGTTGGCCTATCTATTATGGGGCTATAGGATAATAGTATCTGAACCACAAATTTAAGATAATTCTATGTATGTTAAGAGTTAGCACCTAAACTATAGCAGACAAGTCACTGTCTCCCAGGAGAATGCTCTAAAGTTGAAAGGAAGCCTTACTTTGTACTTCTGAGAGATTAACGTAAACAGTTGTACCAAATCAGAAGCTCTACTAGAATCTCCTTTTATCTCAACATACAGACTTAGGTCTCTATGGAATATGGGACCAGCTCTATTTTGAAGCCTGAACTCTGATTTCATCTTCCAGCAACTCATTTCTAAAGCTGTAGATAAACTGGAAAAGGCTCAGATGGAAACAAGAAGACTGATTCATGGCTTGGATGAACTAATTAACTAAGGAAGGTTATAGGAATTTTCAGAGTTACAAGTCACCCTAGCAGATCTGAAGGAATTTCATGGCTTTGTATCTCATGAGAGAAAGGCATACCAACATCTTTGCTGGGTTATAAAGAAATTATCCAAAACAAGGATTTGTCTTTTGTATCAAAAGGAAAAATTCACGCTTCATATCCTCTTCCTTCAGTGCCCAAATATGATCATATTGGGGCTCCCATCCTTATGAGTAAGAAGAGTACTATTAAAGAATAAAAATATGACAAAAATACAGTACAACATACCTATATATCAAGCCTCCAAACAAGATTCAAATATACAATTGTGCAGACAGATTTCCAAATATGCACAGACACTAGAATAAACTTATCAGAATGTAATGAGCAAAGAAGGGAAAACAACAAAAATATCTTCTTTTAAGACATAACCTAAATAAAATGATGTGATATCGGAGATTCCTTTAAAATAATAAAGGGAGACACAAAGAGAAAACAAGATTGGCCATGAGTTGACAAATTGGGTGAATGTATACCTATAGTTCATTATAATCTTTTCCCTACTTTTGTGTATATTAGGAAATGTCTATAATAAGCAAAGAAAAAATATACGAATTTGATACATTTTTAAAGAGACTAAGACTGAGATCTACATTTAATAGCAAGACTGCTCAAAAAGAATAATCAAAACTGTTAAAATGGCCTTTATGCTAATTTTATTAATTTAATACTAAAAAGGTACTTGGCCCCAATCCAGATACAGTACCTGTGTGCCAACTGAAAGCTAAAGATAATTAATTTTGATCACTTCATCTTAAACTGGTTGCTTAGATTGCTTCCTAGTTGTATACAGAGTGCCTTGATTCACCTATTAAAATACAAATAATTTTAATTATCTTCCTGTTTTCTGGAGAAGAATGTGTGATATAGAATAGCTTGAAGAGGATGAAGTCCTGAGTGTATCCTTTGATACAAAAAATATTCTGTTTACTGGGAGACAATTGTCCTTGGGTCTTCTGTGTTTCTACATGTCTTACAAGCAAAAACACAGACGACCCTTTGTTAAAGTCTATCTTTTCAAAGATCTTTGTGTAGCAACAGCCTTGAAAAATAGAAATAATTTCTCTCTCTGGAGCAAAGGGCAAGCAGGCTTACTTCCCTTTATAAAAGTTTTACATTCCCTAGGCTTAGGGTTCTACCACAACTACAAGGGCAGGTATCATCTGTCCTTTTTCATTACAAGGACTGGGTCTCAGGGAAGCAAAATAACATATATGCTGCTTGCTGTGCCTTCAGTAATACATCCTTTGTCTCAGACACAGGAGTCTCATGTCTCTTGCTAGCATCCATGAAAAGGTAACAGGATAATCCATTAGCTTGCAAGTAGGATAAAATCTCAGACCCTTCACAAATCTTGACCCTGCTAAAACTGAAATTATAAATATAATTTGCCTGGCATCAAAGTGACCTATATTGAGACGGACTGAAAAGAAGGCTTCAGCTGAATTCATTTTGAAAGACTGTAGTTAAAAATTAGCGATGCCTGCCAAGCGAGCCAGCAGGTAGGCTGCATCATTCACACCATTAATGCTGACCTTGTGAAGTTACTTGTTTCAGTGCCAGCTACATAGAAAGTGCTCAATAAATGATTACTCAACTGAAATACTTGTTAAAATTCTAGAATCTGATTCCAGATTTTAATGGATTAGGTATGAAGAGTCACACATTACTTATGGCAATAATTTTGGTTTATTGATTCTTTTTTTAATCAGAAGTTCTTCAAAAATTCAATAGAAAAAGAAGGAAAGCATTTACACTTTGTCTGCAAGATATAAGTAGTGAAACTTTAATAAAAATTTAACATAAAACATTAGAGAAAAGTTCACATATTTTCTTCATTACTGTCAAAAGAAAATTTAAAAACCCAAATTATTATCACAAGTAACATTTATTATTTTAAGTTCTAAATAACCAGAAAATAATACCATACCAAAATTGAAGTCTCATGTATTATGTCAAAATGTTTGCTAAGTTCTCACACAGCTGAAATGCCATTTTCATGGTGTAATAGTTAGCCAAGGTCTTCAAAATAATCTAGAGATAACATATATCTAAAGTCAAGCCAGGACAGGTGCTCCAACAACACTGATAAATCCCTGAGATGATTTACATTATCCACAATGAATAATATGTGACTCATCCCAATGGGGGTAATCAACAGGTTTGGGGGAGAGAAAATGGAAAAAAAAATTGGCTCAACTTTGGATTTGTCTACCATAGCCACTTATTTGGCACAGTTTCATTTCCTACAATGCCTTATACGATATAAAAATGTCACTGAAAAACATACGAAAAGGGAAATCTTACTGCTCTCAAACCTAACAGAAGAGTATAACACCTGGTTTTTTTTTGTGGTACGCGGGCCTCTCACTGCTGTGGCCTCTCCCGTTGCGGAGCACAGGCTCCGGACGTGCAGGCTCAGCGGCCATGGCTCACGGGCCCAGCCGCTCCGTGGCATGTGGGATCTTCCCAGACCGGGGCACGAACCCGTGTCCCCTGAATCGTCAGGCAGACTCTCAACCACTGCACCACCAGGGAAGCCCGGTATAACACCTTTGATTGATGATTATTTTATTAAAGCACTTGTGGGTAAGCTCATGAATAGGCTTGTGAACCTGCTGCTTCTACCAAAAAGATCTGTAAAAATGCAGTATTAATTTATTTTAGTGGATGCAGATCTGGACCAAAGAGAGAGCGAGTGAGTGCACTCAAAGGTGTCAATGGCAAAGGTCATTAAAAAGTATGACTTTGTCCTTTAATCTGTATTTAATATGCAGTTGTGATTCAATGCTTGGAAATTGTTCTAAACATAATTTTAATTGATGTATGATTTAAAGCACATAAGATAAACTCTTAGCAGAAACTCAGATTAAATTATTATGGCTTGAGGTATTCCCAGGGTTACAGCTTAGTCAAGTGGATGGATTATTTATTAGATTAGAGAAGATTGGAGGAGGAACAGGAGGAAAGGAAAGGTGTTTATGAAATATTTAAGCAAATATGAAATACAAAATTAAAGTGAATACGAAACGTCTATGTGAAAATGGCATCAAGGAGATGCCTTCAAAGAAGATGATTTGGTATCTGTCAAAATGCAGATGGCATCTAAAGCCCTGATAATGAATTAAATTATCTAGGCAGAGAATGAGAGAGAGAAAAGGGGTTTCTGTACTGAGTTGTATAAAACTCCAGTACTTATAGGAGGAGATAAGGAAAGGAGACAGAAGGGATATTCAGTGAGGTAAGTGGAAACGAAAGACATGGCCTCAAAGATGGGAGAAATCACCTTCGATGAGAGTTACTGATGGATTATGCAGAATAAGAACTTTGAGGATTTTGAAATGTGGAAGTATCTAGTAACCTTGAAAAAGAATTTCTATATATGGAAGGAAGCAAGAATGGAAGGAAGGATTTAAAAAAAAGATGTGGACTAGGAGAGAAAATGTGTAGACAATATTTTTGAGAATTTAAGCAATAGAGAACAACAGAATGGTAACTGAAGGGAGATAGAGTGTCAATGAGGGGGTTTGTATGATTGAACGGATATGATAGAAAGAAAGTGAATTTACAGAAAAGAGAATAAATTCCTGCAGTAAGAAAGTCTTTGGGATGATGAAGATGGAAGGGATCCGGAGCACATGCGGCGAGTGTGGATGCAGGAGGAAAGGAGAGAGGGGTCAAGGTGCATTCGTGGGTGTAGATTTGGAGACAGCAAGATTCAGACATATCCGGGTCACGATCTATGTTTTCTTCAGCAACATATAAGACAAGGTCATTAGATAAAGTGGTGAGTGGGGCTAGAAGGAAAGTGTGAGGAGAGAGTTGAAGTATGAAACTGTCACTGCAGAGGGTGGGAGAGTGAGGTGCTTAGAGAAACATAGTAGATTAGTAATAATAGGATTGCTTGGCACCTGCAGCTAAACATTGCTTTATGGTACACTATCTGCATGTGCAAGGTCACTCATCTTAATGAAACAAAAGGCTCACTTCAGTGTGTCAGTTATACTTCTGGCAATGATATGTTATAGCGTTATTTGTAATTTTGGCAGTTCTCAACTGTTTCATTTTCTCCTGTGGATGTCAAGGATTCATGGACATTCTGGGATATTTTGAACCTGTGGGTCCTCAAAAATTTAGGAGTAGTAATGAAGGTAGGGACGAGATTCCCTGGAAATAGGGTGCCAAAGAGACAGCTTCCTTAAATCGTCTTGGTTTGTGTCTCACTATCCACAAAACCAGGCAGTGCTAGTGAGTCCTTGCACAAGGATTTGTACGTTCAAAGGGGAAGATCTTTTAAGGTTACCATGCCATTAGAGGACATCCATGGAACAGTGCAATGATAAGCCAAAAAAATACACAAGTCAAGACTCAGAATACTCACTACAGCTTCCATCAGGGGCTTCTTTTCTTAGGCCCCGCCTACTTCTGCGAAAGTCAACATGCTCTCACTATGTGACCCTCTCCTCTGGTGACAGCCAGCTGGATGGAGTAAGCCTATGCTCCAGTGGCCTAAAGTGGGATTGGACCTGAAGCTCTGCATAACAGGGATGTAAGAAGGTGACTAGTTGGAACAATCATATATTCTTTGATATTTTAAATTCAAAATAATGAGAGAAAAAGAAAGAGAGCTGAGCTATTGGTAGAGAGCCCAAAGCCAAGTGATGTACAAATGAGTGGAGGAGGAACAGTAATAGCAGAGCATTAGCACAGAGATCTATGAATTCCTGGTGCAATGCGATAACCCAGTTATATGTGTGTATTTCTTGCCAGCATCCTGGGAGTCTCCCACATACGTAGCACCAACATCGAATTAAGGGCAACCTTCAGCTTTCTTCTTGTGGTAGACTGTTAAAAAGTCTGCTTACAAAGGGTCCCATAATGACCCCCACCTCTCAGGAGGTATGCCTTTATGTCATCTGTTCCATCACGGACTCTGAGCTTAGCTAGTGGACTAGGGAACCTTAGCAATTATGATGCAATCTGAGGCTTGATAAGTATTTGCACATTGAAACTTGCCCTTTTGGAACTCTTTCCCTTGTCAAGCCAGGTGCCATGCTGTACAGAAGCTCAAACTAGGCGACTAAATGATGAAAGGCCATGTGGAGAGATGCCCCAAAGGATGAGGGGCCATCGTGAACATGCCATCAGCAGCTGAGTTCCCAGCTGAATCTGAAGCATGAGTGACCTCAAATACACCACATGGAGCTGAAGAACTAGCTAGCTGAATCAGTCCACAGAATAATGAGAAACAATAAAGTGCTACTGTTTTTAAGCCACTGAGTTTGGCAGGTGCTTTGTTACACAGCCATGGATCGTCAAAACACTTCTAGTATCTTGAAAAATCTTCCAAAATAGCCACTCTTCCTCAAAGACAGAGGCAGACACAGTATATGAGGAATTAGAGAAGCCTGAATTTCAGTTCTTACTATACTACTTATTTCTATAAATAAGATTTTCTGGCCTTTTTTTTTTCTGCATAACTTTTGTTCTACCTGCCCTAATAGATTATCCTCACGTATAGCAAGTGTTCAGTAAATACTTAGGTATCAAATATATAAATGAATAAAATCTGTACTAGTTTGCTAGGGCTGCCATAATAAAATACCACAGACTCGTGGCTTAAACAAGAGAAATTAATTTTCACACACTGCTGGAGGCTGGAAGTCCAAGATCATGGTATAGGGAGATTTGGTTTCTCCAGAGGCCTCTGTCCTTGGCTTGCAGATGACCAGCTTGTTGCTGTGTCCTTACTCCACCTTTCCTCTGTGCATACACACCCCTGGTGTCTCTGCCCTCTCTTATAGGATTAGGGCTCCGCCCTAGTGACCTCAGTTAAAATTAATCCTCTCTTTGAAGGCCCTATCTCCAAACATAGTCACATTGATTATGGCCCACCTAAAGGACCTCATGTTACCTCCTTGAAGGCCCTGTCTCCAAATGTATTACATTCAGAAGTACTGGGAGTTGGAACTTCAACAAATAAACAGATTTTGAGGGGGACACTGTCAGCGCATAACAATAGCTAAATTAAAATGACCTTAGGAACCTGAATAATTATACAAATATCCAGTGCTTTTAAATTTCCACGCGTAAGAAAGAAATCCCATAATAAATGAGATGAGAAATGATCCAAGTGGGTCTCAATCCTGAACCACAGGTGACATATAAGGTAAGTTGTACTATGGGTCAGTTAGCATCAGGTGGCAACTATTATTTTCATGTTTCTGCACGGTCAGGTCTCCCTGATCAGAGTACTAGCAGTCTGGGTTAAAGGATGCTAAATGGCAAACCAGCCTGAGAAGTTAAAGACAGAGATATCTGGAGAGGATTACTGGTTTATTTCCCCAGAAGCCATCTGTTAACATTCCAAACAGTAATAGACCTAGGGGCCTGGGTTCATCTCTCTAGAGAGGATTTGTTTACATCCCACAGAATAAAAGCTCAAAAGTGTTGCCCTCTCTTTCTCTGAAGGAGAGGAAGGGCATATATGCTCCTGTATAAGCTCCAAAAGTCATAATTTTAGAGCTCCTCTCCTGTGGCATGGACCCACTGTATGTGCAGGTGACATCTGCCCTCACCATGTCACCCCATGAGGGACTGAGGCCTGGGGAACTGTCACAGATGTTCTGTGAGTTAGTAATTGGTCTGTTCTCTGAGCCAACAACCTCATGTCTCCTGTCAGGATAAAATAAATACATATAGATTAAAAAAAATACCCCAAAACTCAGAGGCTACAGTCTCTAGATTTAAGACCCTAAAATTTCTGAAGGCCAAGATCTAAAGAAAAGCAGGTAAAAATACTTAGAACAGGGTGCCTTTAAGAGTAAGCAGTCAAGTACTAGATTTCATGAGCTCTTTTCCCCTTTCCAGACAGACAACTATTCATTGCAAGTGGCTTAAAAAAAAAAAAATCTTTAGTCTCTAAAAATCTTGGTGAGCTTTTTACTGGACCAAGTTTTTAGCTTATCTTTTATAATAAGCACAATAAATGTTAATATCAAGATCACTTTGTTTCTGTTGCTGACATGATGATTGTTCGTAGGCCGTTATATCAACATGTCACCTGAAACTTGTCCTGTTGTCTTTGAATTGATGCAGAACACTCTACAGCTGCAAAGATATGTCCCCCACTTTGCGCTAATCAGGAGACAAAAACAGTCTTATCGATATGCTCAGAAAAGTTTCTTATCTTGTGAAGCTTTTCTTTTTAATTAGATAGAAATACTTTAAACAAATAAAGAGCTATTACAATTTAAGAAAACAAAAATAAGATGCCTTGTCTCCAAAGGTAAAGTCTTCTCTCAAGGTAGTGCTGCTTTTAGCTACACTTAGACTCCATTGTGCAACCTTTCTGTTCTTTCAAATCTCGTGACAAATGTGACGAACTGTTGTGCTTTAGCAGCTTCTTACCTCCTTTAGCAAACACCTAATTAAAATTTTTTAATGAAATTAAAGAGCTGCTGAAATAAATTTACTTAGTGACAAAATATATCCTTACACCTGCTCACAGACTTATTGATTGTAGATGGGCAGCAAGGTAAACTTATCAGGGATTGTATTCAAATACAAACCATTCTCCACCTACTGACAATGTGTGTGTGTTTTTAAAGCTTCTCTCACAGAATCTGAGTCTGAGAGGACCTTGGATCATCTAAACCATCCATCGATCAAAAATTTACAATACTCTTGCAGATGGACATGCAGCCTGAACAAGTATTGTAGAAGGGGTCCGTCATCTTACAAATCCACTCATTCCATCACTGGGACTCTCTAAATGCTAGAAACTCCTTCTTTATATTGAACCAAAATTCACCTCCCCATAAATTACACATATTGATCCTAAGTCTGGTTTATGGATCATAACAATTAAGTCTTTTTTTCAGTCAACAACTCTTCAGACACATGAAGCTCACTGCCATGTCTGTTTTAATCTTCTTCTTCAGTTGGTTATTGATTCTAACATCTAAATCTGTGTTCCTTCGTGCTCTTTTGATCAAAGCTTTCTATGCCTTGGACTCATTAGTGGTACCCCAGCGCTCACACCAGGATCAAACTCTACCTCAGCGTCAAGCTGTTTTATCTTCCAGACATGGTAGACACATTGCCTTGGGCTTACAAGCTTTTCAGAGCTGAAAATATATGAAAGTGAGCTATTGGCTCCACAGTACTAAACAAAACCTTAAAAACTGAAATAAAAGTTTTATCAGATATCTGTAAAACTTATCATTTTGCCAGATTCATTATTAAAGTTAATATTCATTAAAAATCATTACATATGAAAACAATCTGTAGGTTAGTTTTGACTTCTCAGTAATTTCCAAGAATGCACGATTGCAGAGAAATGACAGCTAGTCATAAATTAAATGAGTTATTGCAGCTAAATCACTTCAAAAGCAAAAACCATAAAAGTCTTTACAAAATATAAGCAATATGTTATACATATATATTTATAATATTAATGATTTTTTTTTTTTTTTTTTTTTTTTGCGGTACACGGGTCTCTCACTGTTGTGGCCTCTCCCGTTGCGGAGCACAGGCTCCGGACGCACAGGCTCAGCCGCCATGGCTCATGGGCCCAGGCGCTCCGTGGCATGTGGGTTCTTCCCGGACCGGGGCATGAACCCGTGTCCCCTGCATCGGCAGGCAGACTCAACCACTGCGCCACCAGGGAAGCCCAATATTAATGATTTTTGCATTTAAACTGAAAGTCAGGGGCTTCAACAGAAGTAGAAGAGCCTATAAAGGTCTCAAAAATTGTCTTTAAAATTATGAACCACAAACTCGCTAAGAATCACCTAGGGGATATATGATAAATTCAGGGTTCTGTCCCCCACCTCAGCCCTACTAAATTAATACTCTAAAGTTTCAGTGCTGCTGATTTTAACCCAAACTTCCAGGTCCTATTCCTGACTTTTCCTCAATATTTAGTCACTCATCTCTGACTTCTGACCTGCAACCTATTTCTTGTCAGGTACACTGACATTTGAATCCCTCTGGCTGGAAGCAGTCAAGTCCTCACATTATTACTATAGTGTTCAGACTATGCACCAAAATCCACATAGAAATGTTCATTTCAATTTTATCCACAGTGGATGCCAACAGAAGAATGACAAGATGATGAATTGTCAAAATATAATCCTTCCCAGCATCCCCAATGCTAAAATATCATCCACTTTTATTTTTTCCTTCTTGCCTCCAGCTTGAATAGCCTCAGGCATGTATGGAAACTCTGCTGCCCTGAGTGCACACGGGAAGTTAATCCCTCCAAGGAGAAATGGTCCCTAATCTGGGGTGAGGGTGACTTACAGCTCAAGAAATGCATCTCTAGATCAGATCAGGTCATTCTGGCTATAAGACCTTAAAGTGAGGAGAATCTCGTTTCTCGAGCCACTTAAGTAAGTAGGAAATGCAAAGATCTTTTTTTAAGACTCATTACCAAGCCATGGAGCATCACCAGTTTTTTTCCCTAGCAGTAGATTTTGGTTAGTCATTTTTCTAAAAATGATTCTAGCACTTACTGTGCCTTAAATGGTCTCCAATGAACCTGAAATAGTAACAGAGTCTCCTTAAATACTACTAGGGTATGACTTGGAGCCCAGGAATTACAGAGTTCAATAAGTATTAATGAGTTTTAATGTTAATATCACAAATATTCTTATAGGATATTCAGCTTACCTGCCTTTTATATCATTTTCTACAGGAGAACTTCATCTCCTGTAGAAAATGACACAGCCAACATTCACCTAATACCAATGCCTAAAGAGATAAAATATTATAAAAAATGTTAAAAAAAACTGTTATAACAGTTAAAAATTGTAACTGTTAGAAAAATAGTAACTTCTTTCTTAAATTAAAATCAACTTCTTTGAAATCAAATATATCCATGTAAGGTCTTGATACTAAAAGGGAAAAAAAAAACCTTGGGGAGGATTTTTAATATTAGACTTGTCAATGTATCTGTGCTTTGCTGAAAATAAACAAAGCAGAGTGCTAAAGACAGCTTTGGCAACAGAGTTTAACATAATTACTGGATCTTCAGAATGGAACTTTCATAAAAATAAACACTGGACACGTGCCTGGGCCCGTATAGAAACTGGGCCTGGTTTCGTGTAAAAATGGCACACAACACATCCAACCATTTTTGCTATAGATTAGCAAACCCTAGAAGAGTTATATATGATGGACGTATTTTTTTTTAACCATCATAAACTCACTGGACAAAGAAAAAAAGAGAGGCAACAATAACAACAGAATTTTGGAAACTCAAAAGCAAACGGACAGGTGCCAACTTGCTTGGCAGAATTGAAAGAGCAAAATCCTAAACCAGCAATGGGGAAAGCTATGAAGTAATCTGGTATACACAGTAGATTCTCAAAAGGCTAAGAATTCTACCCCTGCTAGGGTAGGGCTCCAGAGGGATACTATGATGAGACAAATTGGTTTAAAGACATATAAGAGGCATTATATTCTGTATATCTCGTACTCACTTCATACTGCTGGGTTACTGCCCCTCCCCCAGTACAGCAGAACGCTAGAGATTTACTCCCTGAAGAGAGTAAAGCACGGGGTTTCTGGACTGAGGGGAACACACATACAGAAGAAAGTGGGGACACCTCACAGCAAACAGGGGAGTTTAGCAAACTTCACATGATGACTGCTGAGATCTCTCAAGTCAATTCCTTTATTGGCTCCCAGGACAATGGCAGCCTGGTCATTACTCTCCAGGCAAGAGGTTGCATGAATTTTCTGTGGGGAATTAGCTCAGCCTAACAGGAAATATCTAAAGATACCAACTTCCACATCTGGAATTTCCTCAACAGCCAGATCACCCTAAAGCAAAGGACACCAAAGAAAATCCTGCCCAATGCTGTGAGCTTTCAATCACCTTTGCCAAGCCCCACTCTTATATGAAGACAACCAGAGATCCCCAGAGATCTCAGGAGAGCCTCAAGATAGATACCAAAACACACAAACAGAAGAAAGCAGCTTAGTAAGAAACAGAGAGTATCTGAAAAGAAGCAAATTTCAAAAACATAACCATCCATATCCTCTGAGATAAGAGAAATATTACATCCATGAAACAAGAATATGATAATTTAATAAGGAACAATGAAAGCAGCAGTTCTCAAACTTTCTGTTCTAAGGATCCCTTTCCCTACTACTCTTAAAAACTTGAGGATCCCAAAAAGTTTTTGTTTATGTAGATCATATCCATCAGTATTTATCATATTAGAAATTAAAACAGATAAATTTTAAATATTGGTTCAATATAACAAAACATTATATAATATATAACCAATATAAAAACATAAGTAATGTATTTTTATGAAAAAATAATTATATTTTCCAAAACAAAAAATAATCAGTGACAATAGTGATTTGGCTTTACATTTTTTCAGTTCTCTTTAATGTCTGAGTTAATAAAACACACCTGGATTCTCAAATCTGTTTCTGCATTCCATTGGTGACAGATCATCCAATATGTATATGATAAGAAGTTCCAGAAAGAGGAAACACAGAAAGGATACCATTATAAAAATGATTAAAGAGAGTTTTTCAGACATAAGTTTCAGATTGAAAAGTCCCATCAAGTGCACAAACAAATGAATAAGTGTAGACTCACCCAAGTCTACATCAGTGTAGACATTTCTGAATCAGAGCTAAAGAGCAATCATACAAGCCTTCTGAGAGAAAAAAATAGGTCACATCCAAAAGATTAGGAAGCAGAAAAAACTCAGACTTCTCAAATAGCAGTTATGAAATCCATAAGAAAACAGTACCTTCAAAATCCTGAAAGATAATATTTACAACTAAACTCTCATCAAGTGTAAGGGTAGAACAGAGACATTTATAGAAATGTAAAATTTCAGAAAATTTTTCTTCATAATCCATTCCCAAGAAACTATCAAAAAATGTATTCCAACCAAGTAAGTCCTTAAACCACATGTTAAAAAATAAAGACAAGGGATATAGGAAACAGAAGATTCAACACAGAAGACAGGCAAAGGGAATATTGGGAATACTCAGGATGATGATGATGACAGATTCCTAACTAACACACCTGTACTCCAGGTGTAGAGAGCAAGCAGTCCAGAAGGAAGGGTGCCAAGATCTATAAAAAGATGAACCTGATGAGAATGCCTGTATAGAAAATAGATTTAGACAACTGTTAGAAAGTTCAGGATTAAATTAATGTTATACAAATAGAAAATCAAGCAAATAAGTAATCACAGGTAATTACTAACTCCAGGGAAAACAAAAGGCAGTGCATGAAAGGAAGTATGATCATAGCCTAACTGACTCACCTCAAAATAGCAAATACATAGTCTTAATAATAAAATCTAACATAAATTATAATCCAGCTATATTGAGACAATAGGGTGGGGGAAGGTAAGTATGGTTGTCAAAGTAAAATGGGGGAGAGAAAACTACCTAATTCTTCATCTTTCAAAGTGGGAATTCAATAGAAAATATCAAAAATTGATTTAAAGAAAGAAAGAGAAATACATGCATATTAGTTATAGACATGGAGGGAAATTCTGAAACCTAAGCTAAAAATATTTAAAGAGGGCACCTCTGGGGAAGGAGAAAAAAGAGGACTTTTCATCTTAACAAATCTTTCTTAGTTAACTCTTTACATGTACAAATATGATGAGAATGCAACTTTTTTTAGGTTAAATATATATTCATTTTAATGTACACAAATGAAAGGGGATTATATTATAATATAATATAATATTATATTATATTATATTTTAGGTATTTGGGTATATTTCAAGGATATGTTAAATTTGCTGGTAGGAAAATGAAGGTAAAAGTTAAAATTAGAACTTGTAAACTCAGAGTGAAGGCCAAAATGCACGAAATTCCTTAATGCAAACCTGAGCATTTACATTTAATAAAGAATATAACATTTTTTAAATGTTGCACAAGTTTCAAAAAGCAAAATAAATCAAATCCACCAAAAATTAAGCAATTGGGTCCAAAGAAAGCTGCTCCTACTGTCTCATTCTGGTTAGGTCTTCTCAAGCATTTGAACTTTTGAGGAGACTGAACACATTTACCACAAACTGAGGCTAATGTTCTTAAACATTACATCATTGGTGAAGTTTAGAACTCCCAGATGAGCAGAGATAATGCCACTGGCCTGTGTGAATTGGGAAAATGCATATCTGCCTAGCGACATACTCTTAGCAAACTAAGAATTTTGATAATTATTTTTTAAGCTAACTTAATCACAAAAGGAATCTTCTCATCACTGCTGTGTACAGGCTTGTTTGTTTAGTATTATTGCTTCAAAGACAGACTATCTATTAAAGCTAAAAGTTAGACTCACGTGTGGTCTTACTAAGGATATAACCAAAGAGAGATTTTCATTGCATCTGCTATAAATTGTGGTATAGAATCACCTGTAGGTAGTTTGGGTTCCTCTCCAGTACATGGCACATATGAACTTCTCAGTGTATGTGAATGTTAATAATGATGATGATACATTTGAAATCAATTCTGCTAAAGTCACAAGCCAGTCCAGCTGACTCTATGTCCTATACTTTTAGTATTGAGGACATCAAATGGTGACCAGTGTCAGTTTTGACACAGCTGAGCATTTGGGCTGAATTTATCAAATATTTACTAAGTACCATCCTTTTGTTTCAGGTACTGTGTTAGGCTGTACACAAAATGGGATGTTCACATGATAAAGCCTCAGGAAGTGCTTGGACTATTTCTCTATATTAGTCATAACATCATAAGAAACTGTCTTGTTCTGCCCATTAAATTCCAGTATGCCTTGCCTGTGATGATCATCCAAGTTACCCTGGAACAGAACTGGAGTTGCTCATTGCCTGGAAGAAAATAGTCACCAAATTTCCCAGGGACAGTGGTGGGGTGGGCTTCCTGGAGCTTTCCCGAAAGGCATTCCTTTGTCTCATACAGTCATAAGCTCAGCTGTTTTGGGAGAAACCCTCACCTAAGCTATACTAAAATAGCAATGGGAGAATAAAGTACAAGGGGTCAAGCATGTTTGGGGATTCACTACTGCTCTCTATCATTGGGAATGATGGGTCTTCAGCCGCATAGAACCAGCAGAGAGTGATAATGAACAAGGAACGGGAAAAGGCCCATTGGTGATGGTGGGGTGGGGTCTGGGAATCCATGCTGGTGAAAGGTGGGAAAGCAGTAAGGAAAAAAACAGAAAGCGCAAGGGTTTGAAATCAAAGACCTAGGTTTAAATATCAGGCCTACCCCTTCCCTGGTGTATTTTTTTAGCAAATAATTCATCCTTTTTGAGCTTCAGTTCTTGTTTGTAAAATAGAAATGTTAATACCTATTTTGGGGGTCATTTGAAAATTTTTAATAATTCATATAAACTCCCAAAGCATTGGACTATATTGCTGCTGTTGTTGTATAATGTAAGGCCCAGTGACACCAGGGCAGGTCAATCTCAGTTATGAAACTGAGAGTGGCCTTTACAGCACAGAGACAGTGAATCCAGGAAGCAACATTCAGTATTCTGGTGTCAAGTAGGAGGGGAGGTCATGAGAAGAGCAGGCTCGATGGAGGCAGTGTCTCAGCCAGACGCGAAGGCCCAGGGGCAAGTTAGGCACACACTTCTTCCCTCCTGCCCTGGTTTTCACAGTGACAGAGTGGGACAGACAGAATAACGTCAGCCTCAAAGATGGCCACAACCATGTTATGCTACATGGCGAAAGGGACTTGGCGGGTGTGATTAAGTTAAGGGTCTTGAAATGGGGAGGGTATCCTGGAAGTTTTCAAGAGTAGGGCCGATGTAGTCACAGGTATCCTTATAAAAGAGAGGCAGGAGGGTCACTATCAGAGAAGGAGATGTGACGGTGGAAGCAGAGGTCAGAGTGATGCCCTTGCTGGAGGGGAGCCATAAGCCAAGCGATGTGGGCAGCCACTGGAAGCTGGAAAAGGCAAGGACCGATTCTTTCCTAGAGCCTCCAGAAGGAACACAGCCCTGCCGTATCGGCTTGATGTTAGCCCAGTGAGACCTATTTTCACACTTCTGACCTCCAAAACTGTAAGATAACTGTGTTGGTTTAAGCCACTAAATTTGTGACACGTTGTCAGAAGAGCAAGAGGTACTAAGACACAGACTTTCCCTGAATACCCCTGGCCTGTCCCCACCCCCTTAGTCCTCTCCCTGGAGTTTGAGAGAAGAATCACATGATCAACGCTCCCTACCTCCTGTGGGGCAGCCCTTGCAGGAAGCATATAGCTCTGGCCCCTCTATGCCGTTGCTTCCACAGGCACTGACCCCACAGCAGGGTGGGTGGGAGGTGTCTGCAGTCTTTCAGCACTGCCTGTGTCTGGATGAGCAAGTCCAGTTCTGGAGTTAGGTACAGGGAACCCACTAGGGCAGCATAGGTGAACTATGTTTTCCAATCCAGCTTGGGAAACGTTCAGTACAAAGCTACTGTTTTGATCTTCATCTGTCTGCTTTCTCTCTCAAATGATTCAGAACTCAGATGGGGAAAGGAACAGAATCCAGCTTCAAGCACCAAGACTCAAAACCTGTACATGATGTGGGATTCAGTTCTCAAGAGGGACCAGCAGGACAGAAATCCATCTGAATCTCAGAATCTCATACTGAGCTGATGTGGAAAACCGAGCGTGCTATCCTTAAGAGTAGGTGAGTGTTGAAACTATATCCAAGGTCTGATGAAGGCAGACACTACAAAAGTTTACCAGGACGCGAGAGGACAGAAAGCTATGATAAATACTTTATCAGGACTGGCTGAGGATGTAGGGCACATCTGAGACTGCAGGTGAGGTTATTGGTGGATGTGGCTTCAGGGCATTAGAGAAGCAAGACTAGAGCTGGCATTCTAGGCACATAGCTCAAGAAAAGCCTAGAGAGCTAGCCCAACCTGCCAGCCTAAGATGTGTCCACGTTGTGTCCCCAAGATAAATCCTGCCTTCAAAAGCAGACAAAATACTGCAAGAACGTGTGTTGGGATCCTCAGTCTTCCAAAGAAGGGAAGGCAGCCACCCTCAGCTTTCTCAATTTCACCAGCTTGTGTTTCCACGATTCCATCATTAAAATCCTATTTGAGGTCACAAGGAGAACTATTGATGGCAAGTATAAATGTATAAAGCAATTCTCTTGGGGTCTAATTATTGCTGATTTTGTTACAGCAAATATGTGAAACTCTGTTCCACTCGCTCCCAGATGACTTGTAGATATTCATCATACTCCCCTTAGGCATGAAGCAAACAAAAAGTTTTGTATCTCTTTTATTAATTTTTCAGTCAAGAGAAGGCCATTAAGAAACAGATTGATTACCATTATCAATCACTTCACAAAATCGGGAAGTCATTCCCCAGCTGTGGATTGATCACTGGAGAGGCTGGTTCTAATGATCTTGGCCATTATCACGGCCAGGAGCAGCCTATGAGAGCCACAGCCCTCACAGCGAGGGTTTCCAGTGCAAATGAAATTTCATTACTCAAGGAAGTAGTGACTAAATCTCAGCAGATCATTCCCTTCTCTTCGTTTGCTTGCCTTTAGCTTTTACAACATTCCCAAGACTAATGCATTCCAGAGAATTACCCAAGGGAATTGAGGAAAGTTCCTTCTTGAAGAATTTGGAGCATGCGGGTTATCTGGATGAAATGCAGGGGACAGGAAAAGTATGTGGATAGAGAAGGTGGAGAAAGACTTCTACCTTGGAAATATAGAAGAAATGAGAGAAATGAACTCTTTGTCTGTTTCCCTGTTTATAAAACTATTTCTCCATTTACAAACCATGTCAGTTTTGAAGAAGTATTTGAATAGTTAGGCCCCATGGCATCTGAGCCAAGTATCACATGTTTACGAATTGACTTGGCATACAAAAGAAAAAGTCACATTATAGAAAGGGTCTTATTATGGACAAATTCCCATTTCTCAGACAGAGAAGAAGCTTGGTATGTGGTAAGTTAAATGGCTGTGAAATTTTCATTGGAATAAGGCAGTCTCAAGGAAGTTATATAGTCAAAGAGGTTTTTTACTTCTTTACAAAGGTAAACAGAAAACAAGACCGTGGGAGGATCCTTTCCACCAAGGGTTATGTGGGCACAGGGATCATATTTGTGAATGTTGATGGTATCAAATTCTATCACAGAGAAGTGTGAGAAACTGAAGATATATTTTATTATCTACAAATGGCACAATTTCCTTGTTAAGGTCCTCACCTATCTTAGTATGTTTATTCACTCAACACATTCACTGAGCACCAACTATATGCCAGGCACTGAGTTAGGCTTGGAAATAGAAAATTAAAAAACACAGAGACTCGGGGCTTCTCTGGTGGCGCAGTGGACTCTAAAGTCCACCTGCCATTGCAGGGGACACGGGTTCGTGCCCCAGTCCGGGAAGATCCCACATGCCGCAGAGCGGCTGGGTCCGTGAGCCATGGCCGCTGAGCCTGCGCGTCCGGAGCCTGTGCTCCCCAGTGGGAGAGGCCACAACAGTGAGAGGCCTGCGTACCGAAAAAAAATAATAATAATACAAAAAAACACAGAGACTCTGCCATTAAGGAGTTCAGAATCCACAGAAAAGGCAGACATGCAACGAAACTGTAAAACACAGGGAAGAGTATTGTGATATTCTTGCCTTAAGGCATGCTAGTTACTACTCAAATGGTTGTCCTAATCTGCCAACTGCTAGTTACCGGTCTAGCAAGGAAACAAATATAGAAATTGAGAATAATACACCTTTAGAAACTCACAGAAGTTTGAAATTACTGTGACATCCAAGCACATTATCACTTTTCTAGTAATTCATTTATATTGTATGTTACAGAATGTCAGACCATGACGGATAGGAAATTAAAAAAAAAAAATCAGTCCTTAACTGTAGATCTTTTGAGAGACACTGCTTAAGGTTTTAGAGACATTATATTAAAACTACATAAAGTGAAACTATATACACAGATAGGAACACTATAATTCTTTCCCACATACCCCATTAGTTAAAAGGGATTAGATAATTTTTCTTAAACACTGCAAACCACAGAAACTGGCCTAAAGACTTTCTTTTAGCTACTAGCCTGGGAGTGTGCTGGCTATCCAGGATTCTTAGAAAAGTTTTGTGGGCCTGCAGAGTATTTTTTAATTTGATTTTATATTCCACATTTAAAGCTTAGGTAATTTCAGCAAAATCTTGATAATTGCCTTTTCTTAAGGAAATGTGGGAACACAGGCCTACAGCCCACTGGGCTATGGCTGAGGAAATGCAGCTTCTCATCCTGGTACCTGGGCTCCTCCTTTGAGCTGTCTACCTGTCATTTGCTTTTCTTTTGCTACTTTAAAAATGCCCTCACTCTTGGGCTTCCCTGGTGGCGCAGTGGTTGAGAGTCCACCTGCCGATGCAGGGGACACGGTTTCATGCCCTGGTCCGGGAAGATCCCACATGCCGTGGAGCGGCTGGGCCCGTGAGCCATGGCCGCTGAGCCTGCGCGTCCGGAGCCTGTGCTCCGCAACGGGAGAGGCCACAACAGTGAGAGGCCTGCGTACCGCAAAAAAAAAAAAAAAAAAAAAAATGCCCTCACTCCTTTGGGCACCTGAGATCTGGACTCTGACCTGGCCTCAGCTGCTCCTGAGTTTTTGTTAGGTATTATTTGTAGCTCATCAATGCAGGTGATTTATTTGCACTTTATTGGTGTTATCCTTTCACTTGATTCCTTTAAAAACAGTGCTCAGTTGTAAATCTTTATTTCTCAAAAGGCTAACCTGCCAACTTTCAAATCTAAACTCTTCTTCCCCACCTTTCAGAAAAAAACGTGCCAAACCTCCGACTATAGACACTCCCTCAATGGTTCCCAGAACTACTTAGCTTCACAGACTATAGTTGGATGTAAGTTTCCTGATGCTTGAGTTAACTTCATTCTGCTTCTGAGCAGAGAGGTCATCATCACTCACAGAACCTTCAACAAAGATCATTTCCACAAACTGAAAAGTTAATTTTGGGTTTATTCCCATGTGTGTCTTTTAGGAAGTGTCTTTTAGCTTCTTTGTAATATCCTTAATTCTAGTTTGGTTTAAAGACATCCATAATATCTACCCAAATTATAATGAACCTCCCTATAGCAAAAATGAAATCCAGGTAATATCTTTCTATTGAGTGGTACAAGTGTGCATGCATCCTCCAAGCAGATACCTTGCTTTTGAGTTAGCTTCCCCTGTGTTTTTGCTTTCTTTTCCTAAAGTAAATTTATAGCAGAGATGGACTTCTCTGTGATCTTTCTGGTCACCATCCTAAATATCTAACAATTTCTGACCATTTTCCAAGCAAATCTCTCTTGTAGATTTTCCAAGAATCAAATAGTTAACAATCACAATCAACCAGGCTTGTAGCACTCACCCTCCAATGCTGCGTCTTCATCATGTAATCTTCTCAGGAGATCTCAGCACTTACACCACACGTTGCCTACTTTTCCTCAATATGCATAAAATGGCATGCAACCTCCCAGCAGTAAAATCTTGAAGTTCTGCTTTCTAGCCACATGGATCTAAAACACAGCTGTGTTTTCCATGAATACTTTACTGCAAACTACACACATGCCACAGAAACTGGTATCCTATTTTCATGTTGCCGTTGCTTCAGAATTTTTTCAATCTGTTGCTGAAGCTGTTCTGAAAAAACATTATGTAACAAAATACAGTTGTCTCTTTCTTTCCAAAAAGCAGTTGGGCTTGATCCTCACTGCACTATATAGGACTCTGTGATAGACCTCTTTCCTAGGGGTTTCTCCCAATACTGTTTCCAGGTTCTGCGCAAAATACGTAACTCCCCACTCCTTGTTGATGGCTTTCTATTTCAGTTTTCTTGTCCTGTCCCACAACGTCCCTGACTTGGTTCACTTTTTCCCTTTGAATTTCAGTTCTCTTGTAATTTCTCTGCAGGAAGCTCTCTAGCTCCTGCACTGACAAAAGATGCCCAAGAGCATTCAGCAAGAAAAAAATAAGGACTTAGCAAGCATTACAATTTGGATCTATACGTGAATCACTTTTCATAACCTTTGGGAAAAAACTGGAGAAAAGTAGTGTAGTCAAACGTAAATTACAGATGTGGAGTTCATACAAGGGCTGGTGTCGCAGAGTGGTCTAGAGCGAGTCTACCTTGCTGTAGGTCCTGGCTCTCCCATTTAGCAGGTATTAAATAGCTGCTATTTGTGACCTTGCACAAGTTTCTTAATCTCTCTGTTTTCATTTCCTCATCTGTAAAATGGGCAACAATAGCACCTATCTTATAGGCTGGAGGAAAGGGTTAAATGAAAATACCTGTTGATAATTAATTGCATACCTTATCATAAATGTGAGCTATTTTTATTGTTCAGCCTAACGCAAAGTGCAGAACAAAGGAGACTGTTTATTTTCAGGAAGTGCTGGCATGTCATTTTGAGCACTGGGCTCAGAGGGAAGTCTCTATTCTTTCTGCCTCCTCACCATCTCTAGGGTAAAGTCTCCCAGCTCTGTCCTTCTGCACAGCCCAACAAGTTGGGTGCTCTGTTACCTTCCTTCTGAATCCACCTCGCTGTTGGCCTGCTGTCTGGGTGCATGACACTGCATTGAACTGAATGACCGGGTTGAGGCACATAGGGGCTCAATAAATGATACCTCTCATCCTTAGAGGGGTTCTGAACCAATTAAGAAATAAAACAATATAGTAAGGCAAGTCAAAAAAATAGCTACACAGTATAACACCTTTATCCTAATAAAGATGGTCTTGGAGAAGACAGCTTATATCTGCAAGGAAGTGGGTTTCCTTATACTAAGTGCCCAAAACATACAGACTTCCCCTCCCAGGTTGGAACCACAGATCTTCTCAACCTTGACTGTGAAACTGGTCACATAGACAAGGGCAGATATGCTGGCTGGGCAGATTTGCTCCCAAGGAAAAGGGGAAAGGAAGGAATTGAAATGTACACGCCTGGTTTCTGCTTCTCAAATCCCCCCCTGAGATTGTCACGTCTCCCTGTAGAGAACTTGCATGACGGGGCAGAGGCGGGCTGACAGCAACGCTAGTGACGCTGCATCTACAGGAAGGAAGACATCAGGAGTGGGGGTGGGAAGCAGCTCTCCTCCCCACACAGGCTGGAAGCCATTACAGCATAAGACTGGCCAATAGTCATGTTAGAGGAGAAGTCGAAATGCAACTCACAGTCCCTATCATCAGAGCCTTGCTTTCCTGTTTCCTGCCCTGAATTTCTGAACAAAAGGGAAAAAAAGGAGAGAAAGAGAGAGTAAGAGTTACCCACAAACCCACATTTGAGTTTTAAATAACTCAACTTTTCTTTAATTTGATATGTCTATTATATTCCCTGACATTCCAGGAAGCCCTGCAAAACTGAAAAATACAGCCAGTGCTACATGAAGGTGCTTTCTGGTGCCACACGTGTGCATGAAATGATGTGGCTGGGGACTGACAATGTCTACATCCACCTTCCCCGTTTCATCCCAGTCTCACCAAAATACAAGACGACTCTTGATACTGAACACAGATAGTGTGACACAGTATTTTGTTAGGCTCCTAAACACAGTGACCCTAGAATTTGACCAGAGAAAAAAAAGTGGCGGGTGGCAAATTCAAAGTCAAATGTTGTCTTAATTATGACTTCTCATGGCTTTGTTATGTTTCATTTCTTAAGTCCATAAGATTTAATGGTCAAATCTATTGTCTTCTCTTTGTCTTGCTTAATTTTTTTTTAAGAAGCAACTTCCCTGCCTTGCCCACAGATGTGGCGGAGGACTTCAGAAGTTGTCTAGCTCCATGCCACACCCAAGCAAGGATGTCAACCTTGTACCCAAGCTTTCTCCTTTTTCTCTCCCACGCCCTCAACCACTCTATTTTCTCCATCTTGTGGGTGTTGTGCTAGGTTTCAGAAATAAGCCCAAGTAGAAAAAAGAGCTAATTTATTCCTTTGAATTTCCACAGAGGTATCATCTTCTGATGCAAACACAGGTTTTGCTGAAGAAAGTTTCACTTGCTGGAACCCCAGCTGACCGAAGGTCTAAAACCCCGGGTAACACAAGGCGGTAAGAACATTAGAGACGCACATGCCTCCCAAGGGCATCACTGGGAGAAGAGACATTTTGGAAGATGTTTTAATCTCTGAGGTAGAAGCATTGGAATAAAGACAAACTTTTAATATCTTTTTTCTGATGAGGATACAATGTTAAGAAATTCCATGAGTACATAAATAACATGATCTTTCTACTGCCGAATTTTCTCTGACACTCCCAAATTGAAGCATTCCTCCAAAGAACTGCCAACAGAATAACAAATGCTACTACCATGTCCAGGTAAGTCAACAGTTTTTCTTTCAATAGGCTGTCTCTCTGGGGTGTTGGTTTTCTTTCTCATTAACAGATAATAGTCCCTTTTTAGGTGAATAAAGTAAACTTCCATGAATATGTCCAGAAAGTTGGAGGATTCTGAAAAGCATGATTGTAAATGCAAAATCCTCATCTTAAACACATTGACGATGCAAAATAACACCACACATTATGGAAAAATGAGTTTCCTTTCATTTATACTAAAACATTTATTTAAATCGCAGGGTATAAACCACCCATTTCCCAAGGGCATACCTAACGGTGCCACCTCCTAAATATTACAATTTGCCAAAAGTCAAAATAGAGTTCAAAGTCTGTCCAGCTTTAGCTGCAAAATGAAACAAACTAAATTTTAAACATCTACATTTTTTAAAAAAATGTTGGACATGGGCAGGAACAAGAATAAAATATGTTTCAGAATGGAAAGGATAGGACTGTAGTAAGTCAGCCTCCCAAAGCACGATGGCTTCATCACCCTGCAGAGACACACAGTCCGGTGTCTTCAGGTGCACACCTATTAGTGTTGCCAGATAAAATGTAGGAGGCCTAGTTAAATCTGATTTTCCACTAAGCAATTCTTTTAGTATAAGCATATTCTAAATATTGCATGGGACATGCTTTCGTGAAAAAATTATTGTTTGTCTGAAATTCAAATTTAACCAGGCATCCTGTATTTTTATTTGCTAAAGATAGTAACTCTACACCTTGACCTTTCACCCCTCAATGGGGCTGTTAAACCCTGGTCACTGGATATGAGAAATTAAGGCGCTTCATTAGCAAGATCAAGGCAGAAATGGCATCATTCACACTGGCTAAGTCTCAACTTTGTTTTATTTTTCACCTATAGTTCAGAGGAAGATTTGGAGAAAGAATGTCAATCCACCCTTCTACTTCCTTAAAAAACAAGAATATACCTCAAGCAATCCACTTTGCTGTATTAATAGCTATTATCTATAAAATCTTTACCGTATGTAAGGCAATGTTCTAATCTGCCCTACGTATGTCTCTATGAAATTGGCACCATTTTTACCACAGTCTTACTAATCAGGAAGCTCAAGCAAAGAGAAATTAAGGCACTTTACCCAAAGCGAGTGATCGTGGAGACTGACACTGAACCCAGGAATTTTGACTCCAGAGCTGGCACTTTAAGCAACTAAAAATGCTTCCTTAATTACCTTAATCAGTCTTTATCTCTGAATTTAGGCAAACTTCTTTTGACCTTAAAGATATCTCTTCTAACATTTAGGAATGTATCTCCAATAGCCTTGATTTTCCTTAAAAACCATATGACTCATTCTTTCTAAATACATGCTTAAATCTTTCTTAAATATACTGATTTCTTGACCACACTACCTCTTAAATAATAACGTCCGTAAATTCACTACCTGCTCTATGTCTTAAAAACTACTTACTTCCAGCTACGTGAAGTAATCCTAGCTCTGGATTCCCAGATTTGACAAAGAAGTCCACATTCTCTATAATCATAGATTTGTGATTATGTAAAATTCAATCTTAGCATGTATTCCTCATCTCATTCTCATTAAAATGAAGAATTAATCCTACAGCTTTTCAGTGGTGTTTCCCAAACCTGTCAATATAAGTTTGACTGCGTAAAAAATTTTTAAAAACAGAAGAAACTTTGAAACATTTTTAAAGCAGAAGAAACAGTCAAAAGGCAAATGACAAGCTGGGAAAAAATACATAGTCACACATGATAGACTACTTATTTCCTTAACATGAAGGTAACTCTTATAAATCGACAAAAAAGATGAACAGAATAAAAATAAGCAAAAAATAAGCAAACAACATGAATAGAGAGTTCATAGGAAAAGAAACACAATAGCCAAGAAATCTATAAAGAGATGCTTATCTCACTTGCAAAGGAATGTGGATTAAAACAGTAATATGCTATTTTTCACCTACAAGTTTAGAAAAGATTTAAAAGAGTAACACAATCTAGTATGGGAAAGCTAAGAAGAAATGAGTACTCTAATTACCTCTTGTAAAAAGAATTATTGTAACTGTTGACCATACCAATAAAAATAACTTAAATTTGCATAATACTTGACCCAGCAAATGCTAGGAGTTTATCCAACAGACATACTTGCAAATATATATTTAGAAAATCCATTCAATAGAATAATTGCCCTTAAGATCTTTCTCTGTGTATTTATATAGAAAATATTTTCTTAACAAAGCAATTTGATGAAACTTATGTATGGAATAATACAGTTGGTATACAATGAGACAGATAGATTGTTGGGTGGATGAATGAATGCTTAAACCCATAGCATTTTCTTTAAACCCATAGAAAATAAAGTAGAAAACTTGATAGTGCTTGAGTCTGAGGAGTGGGAATAAGGGTGGGCTTGGAGCAGCAGTGATTGCAGCAGTGGACGAATCCAACTTTTTTTTTTTTTTTTTTTGCCGTACGCGGGCCTCTCACTGTTGTGGCCTCTCCCGTTGCGGAGCACAGGCTCCGGACGCGCAGGCTCAGCGGCCATGGCTCACGGGCCCAGCCGCTCCGCGGCACGTGGGATCCTCCCGGACCAGGGCACGAACCCGTGTCCCTGGCATCGGCAGGCGGACTCTCAACGACTGCGCCACCAGGGAAGCCCACGAATCCAACTTTTCACTTTATTCCCTTTGCACTATCTAAATTGTTTTCACAGTCAACGTGTTACTTTGATAAATAAAAATTCTACTTAAAGAAACAATAAAAGGCAAAACAGGCCCAGCTAAAATAGCTCCTTTACGTAGTAGACAACCATAAAAGTGTGCCTTGCTTAAGGACTGGGTCCTGAACCCTTTCACTTTCCCCATAGTTGAACCTGTGTGTCATTTCTCTGGGGTTTTCTTGTTTGTTTTTTTCCTGCTGCCAAGTTCACTGCTCTCTCTTGTCTCAATCTCTCCTCATCAATACACATATTTCACTTTCTCCTGGTCACAACCTTGGCTGTTTCATATATTACACTCCTGTCTCTTGTCTCTGCAACACAGTCACAGGTGACCTTGGCTATTGCCTGCCCAGCCTGGTGCTCTCCAGGGTCCTGCCACCAGATCTGTTCCAGTCAGGGTTTCAAGGGGATGCTGATGAATTGGAAGAATGGCTATGGTATTCTTCAGAACACTAAATAAAATAACCCCTCAGACAATGCACCCACCCAGTTTAATAGCACAGTATTCATACGTAAAATAGCACATTGTTTCTTCATATATCAGAGAAAAATACAAAGGCAGGGACACCCTAAGAAACCATTCAACAGCCATTCTCGAAATTCTTTTTTCTTTCTGATCTCAGATTTCACATACGATTGTAGAAAATAAATAGGAAATAGAATTAGCAAAGAGAAGGAAACACGTTAAAGTAGTATAATTACTTTTTCGCATTTTGATATGAATAAAATACATGGTTTTACAAAAATGGGTTCATCTCTATATGTACACTTCTCTCACTGCAATCATTGTTCTGTGTGAATAAATATGCAGCCATATTGTCATTTTTAACCACTACTTAATATTATGTTCCATTATTTGATGCAGTCATTCATTCAACAAATATTCAGGAGCTTGTTCTGGGCTCTGAATATATAATCGTGAATAGAAATATCCTTGCACTCATGGGTTTAGAGTCTAGAGGGGGAGCAACAGATAAACAAATATATATTATAAATGTAAGTAGCGACAAGCATGATAAAGAAAAAGATAATGCAATGTTGCACAGAAGGGTTGGGCAGGGGAGGGCCAGGATTTTGGACAAGGCTGGCAAGAAAGGTGACTTTTGAGCAGAGATTTGAGTGAAGCAGGAATGAGCTATGTGGTTCGAAGTAGGGAGGCACAGTTCCAGGCAAAGAAAACAGAAAGGGAAAAGGTCTGAAGGTTGGACCAATATCCTCTTGGTCAATATTTAGTTCATTTCATTCAAAGATTGCATGAACATTCTCCTATGTCTACCTCTGGTATTTGGGAAAGAGGGTTCAATTTTCTCATTTAAATCTTTGATTCAAACCAATGTATCTGCTGTGAGATAGGGATCTTAACACTTGTGAATGATTAAATGTGTCAGTGTATATGCCCTATTATTTCCCTAGGATAACTTCCTAGATATAGAAAGAATAGATTTTTAAAAATTGACTTTTTAAAGATTTTTTTCATGCACATTGCCAAACTGCCCACCAGGAAGATTTTAAAAATTTGAAGTGTTTGGGAGGATGCATTTCACCACACCTTTGAATGTGTATGAAATTAGCAATCTTTTATCTTCTGTCATCTGGGAAGAGAAAAAGAGCATCTCAGGCTTTTCTATTGCAGTTTTTTTAAATTGTTTTATGTATATATGTGTGTATCTTTCTACTTGGTTTTGTTTTGGTTTTTATTTTATCCTTTTCCTCCTTACTTATTCCTAATCAGTTTTTAGTGTCTGTATTTTAGTTTTGTGATATTCTCCTATACATTATGGTCAATGAAAATTATACCATTTTTTTGGTAATCCCCTTCCTTATAACACACAATTCTACCTTTGATCAATTTAATGTTTTACATTTTAAAATCCACATTTTTCAGAAAATATTGCAGCCCAACTCTACGTTTTCATTTATATGGGATGTTTTGTTTGTTTTTTACTTGTAGTTTTTCTGAGGCATTGTGTTACTTGTTAATGGTATAGAGTTTCATTTGGGTTTAGTACCCAATCTGATATATATGTATTAAATTGACTTTGTTATTTAAAATTATTGTCATTCCAAGCATAGTGGGTCTTATTTCTGATACTTCGCTTTGTATTTTTAACTTTTTAATTTTCCAGTTGTTTCTTTTGTTTTTTGCTTCTCTGATAATTTGAAAGTTATGTAGCTTGCTTTTATTTTTATTAGGGGTTACTGTTCATGTTTTAGGAAACAATTTAAACATTTTGCTAAACATCAGTGGAATTTTAAAATTTTTCTTTCTACATAAGGTTAAGCAATACAAACATCACCTTCTTTCCTTTCTTTCTCCACATTTTCTTTTTTTAAATATGATTTTGATTTCTTATCTTATTATGGTCATTATTGTTTTTCTGCTATATCCTATACATTCTCTTTTAAGCATATTAATATTTGCATCTTCTCTTCTAATTGCATTTACACTATTTATTTAGAATTAATTTTTTCTCAAATAGTTTTCATATTCAGTGTTATTTCTCTGACTTCTTGATTTGTGAACTTTTATTTAAATTGTTTCTCAGTTGATTGAGAAAAATCTTTAAGTAATTTTTTTCCAGATAGAGTATGTGAAAGGAACAATACTTTAGCCCTTACGTATCTGGGACTATATTTTCATAGTCTTCATAAATGAAAAATCACCTGGCTTGACATACCCTTGGATGGGGTGGGCACAAAAATACTCCTCAAACACTTTAGGTGTTGTTCCAATCTTTTTTTCTGGTAACTAATATTTCAAGTCTGAGACCAGTTTGATACTTCCCCTCTTTCCTGGCAACATTTTTTCTCCCTGGATTCTTATAGGTCTCTCAAAATTCTCAACTTTCACTATGTCTAGATTTTTATCCCTCTTCATTAACTTTGCTTGGTGCAGAATGGGCTCTTTGACCTGCTGGTTTGTGACTTTCTTTGATTCAGAATTGTTCTCATTTTATCTAAGAACACCATCATCAATTCAATTAGTTGTTTACTTCTTTAGAAAAAAACAAATTATCTGTGTGTTGGATCTTCACTGAATGTCCTCCATACCTGCTGTTGTCTCAACTTCTATCACTTTCATCTCTTCATCCTTTAAGATGAAGCCTCACAATCTTGGTACCCACCTCACTGATTCAATTCTCAACACAATCCATTCCACTCTTTACAGCATCTAACATTATTTTTAATTGTGCTAATTACATGTTGTAGTTTTACATTTCCTTGAATCCTTTCCTCAGCATTACCAGATTCTCACTCACCAAAATCTGTTATTTTCTCTCTTTATTTTCCACAGAGTCCCTATTTTCTTTCATTTACATGAGAGCAGAAAGCAGATTCTGTCTGAAGTGTACTTTCTTGCTTGTAGTAAACCTTTAAAAATATGTTCTTCCTCTATCTCTTTAACTTGCCATGATTATAGCATTAATTTATGATACAAAATATCTTTCAAAAAATCTCATTTTTCCATTTCCATTTTTAAGAATTCAGTATTTCCCTAAACCTGATATTTGTTCAAAAACACTGTGATGGAATCTTCACAATTTATCTAAGTGTGTGTTTGGAATTCTCCTCTTGGATATTAATCTGGAGTGTTAGATAATCTAGTTTTGAGTAATTTCAAATATCCAGGAGCCTAAAGACAATGCAAAGTGAATGGGGCCATGGAACATCCAAATGAGGGAGCTGCTTTTTTGCGTGGTTTTTCTCTATGTATTTTAACTTTTACATCTGTACATTTATATCTGATTATCTGCTCTGGTCCCTACTTCAAGGATATGGACTAATTGTGTCTAGTCTTTTTTCTAGTGCTTCTGTCTCTTGAGTTGGAGAGTGGAATTTTCATTGCAACCACCAATTATTGAATCTTAGAGGGAAGCATCCTCCTACACACATTGCTTACTATGGCAGATACTGCTTTTCCATTCTCTGCTGACACCCTTGAAAGTCTGTATCTGTGAAGCTAAAATTGGCTTAAGATGAAACAGTCCTTGGTTTCCCATGGCACTCCTCACGTCTATCCCTGGACCCTCAAAATTAGGAGTGTTGTGGTATTCTTCAAAAACTGACTATGTACTTCCTAGAATTCTGCTCCATTTTACTGCGGGAATAGAGAGAGAGAGATCAGCTGGCCCTTTATGACTTCCTTCAAAATAATACCAGTCACACTATACTTAGAGATTTCTCAGGGTCCTGGCATGTGGTTGGCATTCCCTAGTTTCAGCATTGAGGCAAGGGAGCCACTGACCTAAACCACCTGCCTTGGCTAGGCACGATAATCTCTTACATGAGTTGTCTCGCAACAGGAGGTCCTGATAAGGAACATGGTGCTGCCACCAAAAACTAACTGGGAGAATTCGGCAGGGGCCACAAGGAGGGAGGAGATGCCAGCCCATAATATGTCCTGCCAACCTCCCAGAAACCCTCACGCTGGATCCATCTTGGCTGAGAGATGTGCGTGCCACCAGGAAGGACCCTGAGTCAGACCACGTATGGATACAAGCACGATGACTGGCCAGAGACAGCCTGGAAGGCTAACCCCAGTACCATAAAACCCAAGACTGTGAGCCACGTGGCAGAGAAATTCTCGTGGGTTCCCTTACCCTGCTGCTCTCCACCCGGGCGCCCCTTCCCAATAAAGATTTTTGCTTTGTCAGTACGTGTGTCTCCTCGGACAACTCATTTCCAAGTGATAGACAAGAGCCCACTCTCAGGCCCTGGAAGGGGTCCCCTTCCAGTAACACCTCGACTTGTGTTTGTTTTCAGTTATCACAGTTTCTATAAAGGGCCTTTGTGTGCTTGCTCTTATATTAATATTTTTTCCTGAAACACGCCAATGCTTTTGATTACATACTATGCATTGATCACAGTTGTAGGTAATCAAAGACAACTTAAGGGCTCTCCCTAACATCAGACAGATTTTTTTTTTTTTTTTTACATGACCAGATTAAGAGCTGAGTCAACTCACTCATGCTTGGTGCCTCTTCTCACTTCTGTGTATAAACGTAACCACCTGCCAAGACTTGGTTGTTCACTTGGTTGTCAGGAATCAATCAGAAAGACATGTGAATAGAGCAGTTTCCAGAATCAAAGAGAAGAGAACTAGACCAGCCTGTTCTTTTGAAAAGAATTAACGAGAACATAGAGGGCAGAAGTTTCCTTCTTAGTGGTATCATTATCTCAGAAGCAGAACTAGGAAACAGACTAAAAAAGATTTCACAGGGAAATGGAAAGAGTGGTGAGGAAAAAAGCAATAACAACAGAAACACCCTATGGTCATGTGAAGTTTGAAAGCTCTGATTGAAACACTGAGAACTTCCCAGTTGATTAAATTTTTGAAAGCTGTGCCTGTGCTCAGGGGTAGTGGGGAGGGACGACAGATTTCAGGCTTTATTTCAACTGCTTCAAACTAAGACATGATACTTGATCATTCTTCTGAAAAGCAATAGTCTTAGAGAGCAACCTGGGTGAGTGTAGTGCTTTAGAGGCAAGTTACTATAGTTCTTTTACTACGAATGCAGAGCAGTTTTTTGTTTGTTTTGTTGTGTTGGTTTTTGTCCTAGTGTCCAAGGAGGACTTTAAAGAATGAAATTAGATAAGAACTTCAGTAACTTTCATTTCTCACTGTCTGAAAAATTAAAAATGTGATTCTGTAGAGGTCAAATAAGTCTCTGCATAAATATAAAAAGCAAACTCTTTCAATTGCCTCTTAATTGTAACTGTTGTTTGTTAAGTATGGAAGACATACAGAACAAGCAAAGACAAGGCCAGTCATTTCCATGAAAGGCCTACATTCTCTAAGTTGTTTCAACAGCAGGTAGACTAGGTGACAGAGAAAGGAGAAAGCAAAAGAAATCAGTCTCAGATGTATGATGTCCTTGAGCATATATTTTTTTCTTTTTGGTTTCACATCTCAACTACTAATAAGAGAAAGTTTTATTTCTACTTTATTGTGTTTTTTGTTTTTGGTTTTTGCATGCTTTGTAATTTTTTATTGGATTCCAGCCATTGTGAATTTTAACTCTTAGGTACACAATATTTTTATATCCTTATAAATATTCTTGAACTTTTTTTCTGGGATATAGCTAAACTTCCTTGGAAACAGTTTGATCTTTTGAATATTATTTTATTCTTTGCTAAATGAGGCAAGAGCAGTTTAGACTAGGGCTAATCATACTCCATTGCTGAAGCAAGACTCTTTTGACTTCTCTAGCCAATGTCCCATGAATTATGAATTTTTCTAGCCTGGCTGATGAAAACAGGCACAACTCCTGGGGCTGTATGAGCTCCAGGGACTGTCATTTCTCATTCTTTTTGGTGGTTCTTTCTCCAACCTTGAGTAGTTTCTTCCTATGTATATACTGATCATTCTCTGCTAAACACCCAAGGAGGATCCTCTTCAGGTCTCTGGAGTTTTCTCTGTGCAGCTCTCTTCTCTCCTGTATTTTGCCCTACAAACTCCAGCTGCCTTGTTCTCCCCTGACTCTCAGCCCCATCTAACTCAACTCAAGGAGTCCTCCTGCGTTCCTCCTCCTTGCGCCATGGACTGGAAGCTCCCTCAAGGCAGTGTTTGGGGCAATCATAGTATACACTTCACTGGTTTCTCATCTCTTAGGGATCACATCCTGCCTGATGTGATCAGAGATCACATTCATTGGCTAATGTCCAATCTCTTCAAAACTATTGCTCTATATATTCTTGTCTGAGTCTTTTAGTTGTCTTAGGCAGTATCGTAAATCTAGTTCCTCTTTTTCCAGCTTGGCCAAAAATGGTAATCTCTAATGAAAGCTTTTTGAAATTTCCACATGTAAGCCTCACCATAATGAATGTGGGTACTCTCTCTTCATTGCTCTCTGTTAGGAGAACAGAGGCCTACAGATTCAATAGTTCTTACCAACTATATGACAAGGAACCCAGATGGTTGAAAGGGGTCTATTGCTTTTTTGGGACTCCAAGGCAAGCTGTTGACTTAATGTAGAGGACACCAGGGGTATATAAACCAGCACTCTGCTTTCTCTTTATAATTGCCCCAGTGTGTGCCTCAGTCCCTTGGTGCTGCAAACAGAAGACATTCAGCAGTTGGGGACAGTGTGTGTGTCTCTTTCTCTCTATCCCCCCTCTCTCTCCCTCTGTCTTCCCTTCTTCCCTTCCTTCTATTTTTTTTTAAAGACTTACCACCTGCTTCACATCTCCCAAGAAAAATGAAGGGAAGGACTCGTACCCACACTCAGTTTAGAGACCATAACAGGGCCTGGTATATCCCTTAAGGACAGCATTAAAACACCATTGAAATGAAAGCTCCCCCCACCCACCAAAGAGGCAAAATTCAGAAGGAAAGAGTCAGAGTTGCCTGGTCTAGCCATCCCACTCCCTTTCCAACTACCTGAAAGTCTCTCCTTTTGAAGGTAAAATCTTGGTAGACTTGAATTTAGTTTGAGTCAAGAAAGGAGTTTCCTGTATGTCTCTCACCCCAACTAAACACAGTCATTGCCTCATTGACAAAGAGGCTGTAGAGTCAACCCATGAGCAAGTCACACTGACCCTGAGGGAACCGAACCCTGAGAGGTGCAACCTATGTGGCAGAGGGGGATGGATAGGGAGTAAATGTACAGAAAGCATAACGGAGGAAAATTCAGGGAAGCAGTAAAATAGTATTTAACAAGGGCAGCCACTGTGACAGGCGCTGTGCTTATACTACTGTCAATTCCTACAACAACATTTAAACACGGCTCTTATGCTCCCCATTTACAGATGAGGAAACCGAGATTCAGAGTTAAATGACTTGCTCCAAATATAATGCAGTGAATAAATGATATAAATATATACTTAAATTGAAGTCCATCTGATTCTAAAACATATGCCCACAATACCATAATAATAATAATAGCACACTCCCTTTCTCCAAATGAAGACACAGCTCTGCCAGCTAATGGGATAAAAATTAACAGGATCTCAAATGCATAATCAGACCAAACTCCTACGTCCTTCTCTACTGCACCATTACCAAGTGGGTTACAGTTCTATTCCCCATCTTCCCCCTCAATTCTTTACCTTCTTAGGGCTGCCCTTAAGAGTCCTTTAAAAATCCTCTTGACTCCCTGGTTCTAAATAGAGGGGGTAGTGGGGTGAGGGTTTGGCAGACAGGCAGCCCATAGGCAAGGAAAGAAGAGGTACTGAAAAGCACCATTCTGTTACCCCATACTCTACTAGGGAGTTTCCTACTACTTTACCCCATACTCTACTAGGGAGTTTCCTGTAGAAGAATGCCCTGATTGGCTGCATGTCCTTCATATGAAAATGCTTTCCTGCCCCTCATTTCCTTATTGTTCTCTTTCTACTAAATATTTATTAGCAGTACTGTTATCACTTGGATTGTAACTCTCTGGAATGGACGTTTGGTTGATTTGTGTAGGATGAACAGGAGAGATCTATAAAATTCCCTCCTCTGTCTGCTACAAATTAGTAAAAGAGCCAATGCACAGTCTTCTTTTTCTACTTATAAACCTCACAGAAGCCAAATCTAAAGTATGTGAACTCTGCATCGCTTGTATATTGGTTCCTTGACTTGAAATCACGAAAAATGGAACATCAAGCTATTTAGTAAAGATAATGTAGTGTAAATGCCCTGAAAATGCTAATGTCTTGAACAAATGCAATGTTGTTATGAGGAAAAATGGGCAAGTACTAGGAGGATAAGACACAAAATATGCTTCCAGAAATCATATAAGCAAACAACACATATGCACTAAAATAGACAAAATCTATTATCTTTAATACCAATTTCTAAGGTTTCAATTTATCTTTGCTTTCCTTGATACCTATCATTAAACCACATGCCCTTTCATACACCCACGCCAGTCTGAAGGTGCATGATCATGAACGCAGGCAGAAGCAAACTGCTTCTACTTCTGGGTTTTTTTTTTTCTTTCGATAAAAAATTGCCCGACAAAACAAGTAGTCAGGTTTGACTATGATGTGTTAAGACATCATTCTAGTACGCAGGTCATCCTTCAAACATTGCATCAACAGCTCCATTCAGCACTTTTCTGACCTGCGAGGCATCTTAATCCCTCCTGAGTACTGGAGATGAAGAAGGTTCTGTGCACAGTGAATGAGCTCTGTGACAGAATGTGAGATCTGGTGTGCTCGGAGGGGAAGGATAAATCCTGGCACAACGCTGACCCCATCGGTCATGCATTGTCTGAAAGCCATGCAATAAAAACCACCACCTGTTTTACTTCACACGCGTTGCTACAAATCAGAACACAAAATAAAGCTCTCTTTAACATACGTCAGAACTATGCTAATTCCACTGAAAGTTACTATTCTATGGATTTCATTTGAATAGGTTGTTTTCAACTCCAGCTAAAACCCGCTTCCTTAGGGAAATTCTGGATCTAGAATGACACTTCCAGTTTTCCTCCTGGTGTTTTGTTTTGTTTTTTCCTGAATAACTAAGGTGATCCAGCCCAGGGAGTGTTTATTCATGAGAATTGCCTTTCCAGCGAACCAAAAACTTGTCTTCAGACTGAAGAGGCCAGTCTGCCTGAACCAGCTTACTACATTCCATACAAGGTGTGACTGTGGCTTTCCCGGCTGCAGTGTGATGTACACCTGATACTGGAATCAGCTATAAGAGAGCGAAAACCATAAGGACACTGATTACATGCATGTAAGAAAGACAGTTCTGTTAGCCTGAGGACTGCCATTTTTACCAAAGTTTCACAAAGTCAAGAAAAACACTATTTATCTCTCATGTGTTCATTCTCAGCAAGTGTTTATTGAACCTCTGCTCTGTACCAGGTGCTGTACTAGGAAAACTCTGAGTAAGTCAGACAAAGTCCCTGCCTTTGTGAAGCTTAGTGAGAGAGACAGGTAATAACGAACAAACATGTACTATAATGTCAGGTAGGAATGGTGGCCCTGAAGAAAGTAAAATCGGTTCAAGGCACAGAAAGTAGGAGTGAGCCCGACTATATATAGGAGGATCAGACAAGGCCTCCCCGGGGATACAGCATTGGAGCAAAGATCTAAACGCTGTGAAAGAGAATGTTGGTGAAAACAGTGTTACTGGCAGAGGGAAGGGCAAGTAGAAGACTGCAGAGATGTAAAGGAGCCTGGCACGTTCTGGAAACAAGAATACTCCTGTGTGGCTGGAGCCAAACGGGGTACACAGGAAGGAAAAGGGGGTACGGATAAAGAGATAGGCAGGGACCAGGTCGTGTGGGCCCTGTGAGACATGGAAAAGCAAAGATACAAAGATAGTATGAAGACTGGAGCCTGGAGCATGTTTCCAAGATGACGCCTCTGGCCGTTCTGGGGAAACAGACCTTAGAGGAGCAAAAGCAGAAGCAGTGTCCAGTTGGTAGGGAATTAGACACAAAGATGAAAATTGGTAGTGATCTGGACCAGAGGGGTAGAGTTAATTGTTCTCTTTTTAGCATGTTGAAGCTGTGATGCCTACTGAGAATCTAAGTGGACAACAATTGGGTCTAGAGTCTGGAGGTCAGGGGACAGGGCAGGACTAGAGAGACAAGCCCAGGAGAGCGCAGCAGGAGAGGTTATTGAAAACCATGGAAAAACCATGCAACTGTTTGAGATCTCAAGGCAAATCTGTGTAGAGAAAAGACTCCAGTATGTTGATGTTAGGAAGAGCCAGAGCCAGGGCAGGAAACCCAGGGAGCAGGAAGGAATCTGGAAGTCACGTGAAGAAAGTGTTTTTAAATACAGAGGTTACTTGTGACAAACGCTACTGAAACGCTAAGGGAAATGAGGCTGACTTGACCACTGGGACTTCAATCAATTTCCAGAAAGCTCTTTACCCTAAAGGACAGCTTGCAGAAAAGCTAATTTTCTGAATGTGTCAAATTGTTATAATTTTTAACAGGAATGTTTAAGAAATTTAACAAGAATGTTTCAACAGCTTTAACAATATTGTTCAATTTTTATTACTTCTAATGAAATATTTAGGGAAGTATATTTCACTAGCAACAATCAAAGCATCATTATTTCATATGGGATTTTTTTTTTAACTTACAATCATTTTTCCTACAGGATTACTGGGCTAACTCTGATTCCTTTCATTTCTGTTGAGTATGATTGAGATAATTCTGTGATATTGATTCAAATATTCAAAATATTTCTAATTGAAATTAGAATTCTGAGTTGTATCCTATTTAAATATAATTTTAATTAAACTTAATTTTAAATTAATTTTAAGTTTATACTTATTGAAAATGGCTAATATCCTCTCAGGAATTTGCAAAAGAAAACTAAAAATAGTTAAAGTTTGAGCAAATAGAAAACTGTTATTTAAAAGCATCTAAAGGAAATTGAAGTTAGAACAAACTGGACAAATGTGAATTGCTCATAACAAGAGTAATTGTGACATGAGTAATCGGTAGAAGTTTGCAGAAATACGAAAAAGCAAAGGATAAAGTCAGATAGGCAGTGAGCAACTGAGTACTCCAGAAAAGGTTACTGTTCTGGATCAGTAAATCTGCACTAGTGAGAAAATAACACAGATACGTCAAAACAAACACCTCAAATATTAAATCTGAGATACTAATCGCTATACCTAGAAAACCAAAGTTGGCAAGCTACCAGAGAAAATGCATGACAGAATATTTAAAAGGTGGAATGTTTGGAAAGAAAAACATATATGACAAAAATATTTAAACTGAATTTAAATTTCTTTAAAAGCATCAAAAAAGCATCTTACAAATGATGTGAATTAAAAGCCATTTTAATCTCAATTTAAGATTTTCAATTCAAAAGCATCCAAAGTATACCAGAACTAGCAACACAACAAGAGAACGGAAGTCCTATATTGTAAGCATCAGTGTAAATGGCAATAGTTGCTATTTTCTATCTCAAATTGGGTCATTTGTAGAGACATAGATGGACCTAGACAGTGTCACACAGAGTGAAGTAAGTCAGAAAGAGAAAAGCAAATATCGTCTAATAACACATATTTGTGGAATCTAGAAAAATGGTATAGATGATATTATTTGCAAAGCAGAAACAGAGACACAGACGTAGTAAACAAATGTATAAATACCAAGGGGGAAAGAGGTAGGGTGGGAGGAATTGGGAGACTGGGATTGACACATGCACATTATTGATACTATGTATAAAATAGACAACAGATGGGAACATACTGTATAGCACAGGGAACTCTACCTAATGCACTGTGGTGACCTAAATGGGAGGGAAGTCCAAAAGTGAGGGGATATCTGTATGTGTATGGTTGATTCATTTTGTTGTGCAGTGGAGGCTAACACAACATTGTAAAGCAACCATACTCCAATAAAAATTAATTTTAAAAATTGAGGCTTTTTAATTTTCTTAAGGGCCACTGAAGCCTCTGATATTCAAATCATTATTTTTAAGTCCATCGCTTCATGACCTTTGTTTCTCTTCAACTGTTAAATAGTGTAAGTCTACCACATTTTCAACTCTCAGTGGCTTTTCATGTGATTAGTCACTTTCATGGATGTTATGAAATCTAAACTCTCCCCACCAGTATCTGAGATTTCACTTTGCAACTGATTTCCACTGCATTTGCATTGAATTTTCAGATGCTTACAATATCTGACACTGATCAAGGCTCTTCTATACAGATATTTTCACAGTGGGTGGGGATAGATGCTCACGTTGTGACCAGTGAGATGCTAGAAAACGGAATCATTTTGTAAAAGTGCAGTTCAACAGAGGAATGTTTTCACGTAAAGACAGTTTTGGCTTCCTCTTTAACTGTGTGACAATGGGAGCTTCAATCATAATTATCAACTCCACAGACTCATCAGGCTATAGTTTTTCAGGTTGGATCATCTCTGTCTCTTATCCCAGAGACATGGCATAAAAGAACAGTATAAACATCCAGAATGCACTTCAAGGTGAATAGTAAAGAAGGGACTATTTCTCTGTATTCCAGTGTTCAAAATCAATATGTGAATTGAAAGTAAATGAGCACTTTTCATTGGCAGTAAGTATAACCAACAGATATGAGGGATCATTATCACCCAATAATGTTTCACTTGCCTTAATCCTACTTTTCTTTCACTCTCACATAACCCATTGAGATGGGTATGATATCACCTCCATTTAACAGAGGGCAAAAGTGAGGCCCAGAAAGGCTAGGGAACTTGCTCAAGTTTACAAAGCCAGTAAAAAAAATTTCTTTTTAAATTATGAGATCACAAGGGACAAGATTGGGGTAGGGAATTAAGAGACACAAACTACTATGTATAAAATAAGCTACAAGGATATATTGTACAGCACAGGGAATAGAGCCAATGTTTTGTAATAACTGTAAATGGAGTATAACCTTTAAAAATTGTGAATCATTATGCTGTACCCTTGAAACATAATACTATAAATCCAACTATACCTCAATAAAAAATTATAAGAGATATACAAACTGACATGGTTTATATAAGAAAGATTATAGATTTTGGTGCAATGGCATATGCAAACATTAGATCCTTTGGGGGAATGGTAGTTCTTAGACTTAGACTTAATCACTAGCTCATAGATAGGAGAGCTTACTTATGGTGTCTAGAGATAAAAATAGAGATGACAGACCAACACATTCTTTATGTGTCAAATAAACTATGACCGTATGTTTCTAAGTCAGACTAGTTTTGATTCCATACCATAGCCACGAAGGACCAGAAGAATCCAGGATAATCTTTTGAGAACAGAGATTAATCCAGAATTGCTTAGAACCATAATGTTGTCTAAAAGGGTATAACTACTGATGTAGTCGTGCTGCTTCATTTATCCAGTAATCACTACATCGACACTGTGTTTCCTTCAGCACTTGGATAAACTACCAACAGCTAGAAAACCATGACCATTAATTATTTAAACAGTGAAAATACAAGCCAATGAAGTCAAAATCAGTAGCAGTAGGGTGTAGGTGTTCATTTGCAAATCACGACTACTAATAAGCCTTAGGAGACATTGATATTAGAAGACGATAGTATCCAATTCACAAACTGGGTTTAGACAGATATTCTGAGCATTAGGAATAATTCCCAAAGTGCCTCCTTCTATGAAACCAGTATAAACAAATCCTTTCCCTTAAAATTCGTTGATGGGTTATTTTGAAGAAATGGCAGAAACATGGACCAAGAATCTCTAGTATTAAGTTATTCTTTAAACATTCTAAAAATTTCAAAGCTTTACAATTCCTTTTGCTAGTTCTCCCATACTTATCATGCTATACATTCATCAGTGCAAATCTAACCCCAAAAAAGCATATAAATAAATGAGCAAATAAAAACCTAGCAGACCTACTACCTCCCTGGATACCATTGATGTATTCTAGGATCTTTTCTAAGAGGTCTTTTAGATGATTATTCAGTTCCCATCTACAGAGAAAAATGCTATCCTTGACCAAACTTGAGCCAGCCTCCTCTGAGCCATTTGCTGGACTAGGCTTGACCTTCGGTTTCTGTCTCTGTCTTTGTAGAGTCCAGTTTTAGCAAGAATCTAAGTCAGTTTAGGCAGAATTCCCACCCAAATTACTCATTGTTTACATCCTCCATGTAATAGTTGATCACCCTGGTGTGCCTTCAGCAAGAATCTTATTTAGTTCAGTTTAGCAAAGAATTACCCTAGTCGTAGTAATTGTCCATCCAGTCACCCCTACCCTGCTCCTCAGCTCTAAATCCCCACTTGCCCATGCTGTATTTGGAATGGAGCCCAGTTCTATACTGAGTTCTCTTTTCCCCAATTGCAGCAGTTCCTGAGTAAAATCTGTTTTGACTGCTTTAACCACCATCCAGTTCTGGTTTATTGTGACAAATGGATCAATTCCAATAGATGATATTGATGTTAATGATGACTACGGTGCAGATACTCTTCAGACATCTACAACTGTCTTTGAATCTATGCCTTAGTTTCCTCATCTCTAAGTAGGAGATAAAGATCGAATCTCCTTCACTTTGAGGACTCAACGAGTTAATACAGGTAAAACACTTAGAAGAGCACCTGGCACATAGCAAACATTCAATACATGTTATCTACTTTTATGGTTATTATTACCAAATTCTGTATCAATAAGTTATCCTAAACCTCTAGTGATTTAGCCATATGAATATTTCAGTATTATAAAGTCTTTTTAATAAGCTCTACATACTTGCTCTTCAAGCAAAATTTTCAAATACCATGCAAGTGTCCCACAAGTAACTCCAAGTTAAGAAGTGGATATCTGTAAGTCACACATGAAAAATCCTTTCACTGCTTTTTGTTCACATATAAACATATCAGTATAAGAATACAAATGCATGCTACATATTCACATGTGAATGGATTTTAAAATCTTTCATGGTTTTATTTATTTATTTATTTATTTTTTTTTTCTTTTTGCGGTATGCGGGCCTCTCACTGTTGTGGCCTCTCCCGTTGCGGAGCACAGGCTCCGGATGCGCAGGCCCAGCGGCCATGGCTCACGGGCCCAACCGCTCCGCGGCATATGGGATCCTCCCAGACCGGGGCACGAACCCGTATCCCCTGCATCGGCAGGCGGACTCTTAACCACTGCGCCACCAGGGAGGCCCTCTTTCATGGTTTTAAAGAGAAATAGTACTTACAGAGGTATGAAAAGTGAGTAATCAAGAAAGTAAGGTGGGTATTAACAAATCAACTACCAGAGGGAGGGCACAAAAGAAAGGTATCAATAATATTCTGTCAGATAGAACCATGTCTGACTCTTACTAGACTGAATAATTTTTTTTTTTAGTTGAAATAATCTGAAGATACCAGGCTATAAGCTTTCCTGGGGGCTCAGTAAATGTTAGCTATCAATGAAAAGTGCTGATTCACTTTCAACTCATATATTTGGTATTTGCAACACCTTTCAGAGTTCCTAACCCAAAGGCTCTAGGGAAACTTGTTACACAAATGAATAGATAAGTAAATAAATGAATGAATTAAATCAATGTCATTGTAATGTGAGCATCTCTGGTCTTCTGACTTTACTCAGTCTAGGGCTTAAACTTTCCTTCTCTCTACCTGTGTATGTCTTCCTCTTGGGGATTGCTTCCTCCCTCCATTTCCTTTGTTTACTCTCTTTTTTGTATTTGTGTCACCTTTTTTCCTTTTCAATCTCTCCTTAACTGATTACGTGAACAAATTGGCAAGATTTAGGTAAAAAAATGGAAGATTAAAGACACATTTTAAACTTCCTTTTCTTCTCAGAACACAACTTAAAGGAAAATATGGATTTGTTTTCCCAAAAGTATAAATCCTCAAGGACGAAGAGAACAAGGAAGAGACACTGTTAACAAGATATTAAAAGGTAGAAATCAGACGGATGAGTGGTAAATGACTTAGCAAACCTGCAAACCCTGAAACTGGTCTGGTTAATGGGGAGGCCCCAAAGCAGCCAGCGTACATGACAAATCCTAGAGGTGTTCAGGAATTGAAGTTACCTGGTACCTCTGAAAGGACTGGATGAAGGCAGAGCTAACAGGTTGAAAGTCTGTCTAGAAAGAAAATAGATACCCTCTCCAATCTCAACAAAAGATAGAAAATGTGCTCTCTGGATAGTATAAACTGGGGGAATTCTAGGGAGTATTGGGCACAGTTAGGAAGAGGGATACTAAACCAGAAATTGTTAGATTGAGTGAAAGTCTATTCACTGAATGGGGAGATCCCTAGCCCCTTCCCCAACTCAGATCCCAGAACAGAGTCAACCAGATTTGTACCTTTCAAAGGTAACTCAAAGTCTTTCCAAGGAACTATGATCACCCAAAGAGGAACAACCTAATGACACAGACAGGTGAGTGATATGCTACACCAATGGTGTAGAGGAACCTCCATCCCTAACACATACATAGGGTGCTTAGAATCAGGATTTTCAGTCTTCAACCTTAAATAAGAGTGGTAAGCCTGAGAGCACCAGACATCTGAGGAGAGCCGCTCATACAGCAGAGACTGAATCCATCAGGAAGAAAGGAAATTGAAAGAAACAGATGTTGCAGGGAGAAGAAAACAAACCAAAAATCCTTCTCTCTCAGGCAGATGACAGAAGATCTTACAGCCATGAGAAAAGAATAGGATACTACAAATATGCAATGTTCTGGGACAAAAGCGAGCTCGTAGAAGTTAAAAATGCAATAACAGAAAAAAAAAAAAATCTCCCAGAGAAGGACCAGAATGTAAAGTTGCAGAAATCCCTCAGGAAGTAGCTCAAAAAAAGTAAAAACAACAAAAAGGAAAATTAGAGAATCAACGTAGGAAGCTCAGATAATAGAAGCTCTTCCAAATCATAGAATTCCAGAAACAAAGCAAAGAAAGTTGATGAAAATAAATCAAAGAAATGATTCAGAAAAAATTTCCAGAACTGACATATCTGAACTTTCAAATTGAAGAGCCCACTGAGTGTCTAGCTCAAGAGAAAAGAGGAAACCCAAACAAGCCCCTTCCTAGTGAAATTCAGAGTAAAGGGAAGATTTCATAGACTCCATTCTTTAAAGTTGGGTCCTAGCCAAAGAGGAATCAGAATGACATTGATCTTCTCAATGCTACTCTGAAAACCAGCAAACAACTGAACGACACAAATATTCAAGAAAAATTATTCCTAATCTAATTTTCCCTGAAAAGGAAAACTACTAATTGTGAGGATTTAAAAAAAGAAGAAAAAGAGGTCTCAAAATTTACTCTCCTGCGTCCTTTCTTAGGAAGCTGTTGGATGAACTGTGCCATAACAGGAACATAAAGAAAGAAAGAAAACAACGTGGAATATAGAACCCAGGGCCACCAACACAGAAGAGAGACAAAGATAATCCCCAGGATAATTGTTAGAGAGATCCCAGGACTAAAGTTGTGCAACAGGTGTAGAGAGGGTACAGTCCTGGTTAGAGCAGAAACACAGAGAGCTCCCAGCAGGAAGTCACCACGAAGATTGGAGTTTATAGGGTGTGTGATGTCTCTGAACATATACAGAAGAGGTTTACATTTCAAGCAGAGAGTCTTGAGGGGAATTAGTAATAGATATCTAAAAATTAAGTAAACCGGAATGTAATTATTATCAAGGAACATATAAAAAAAGGGGGGGGAATAGAGTATACTACGTGACCTGGTTGTGAAGAAATGTCACAGTCACAATAATATAAAAACTGAATACAGTTCAAACTAAAAATTATATACAGGAAGATGGGGGAAGATTGTACGTGTGTGGCCTGGAGGAGAAAGTAAGATGATGAAATCTTCCTCCTTCACACAGCGTGCTCAACCAGGAAAAAAATAACTCATTAAAAATAAATTATTTAGCAATATGGATATAAATACTCAAAGAGGCAGCTAAAATAGATGAAAGAGGTTATCTTTGGAAAATAGGAATGGAGGGAGAAGGGAACCAGAGAGCTGTGTTGCTTACAATTGACCCTGTGGAACCATCTAACTTCTTAAAAATTATGGGTGTGGACCACTATAATAAAAATAAAAACAAAACTGACAAAGAAATTAAGGGATTTTATTTATTATTTTAATTTTTAAATGTCTTGCTTCTTCTTGATATTTTAAAGCTCAGGTGGTCTGAGATGGCTGCATTTTCTCTTTTACCTGAAAGATCACATTTTAAAAAAATTTATGTGTGATCGTCAGTTTATTTACCCGCTGTGGGTTATGGGTTTGGAGTAAGAATTCAGTGAGCCACTTCTACTGCAGCGAGGAAATCCTCCATGAATTGTCCCCCGCCCTCCTCCACCCTGTCCTTTGTACTCCTTTAGGACCTAACTACAGTCCTCTCATAGCAATTCTAATTCTTTATCATAATTATTTCTTTCCATGTCTAACTTTTGTTAGTAGACACTGAATTGCTTGAAGACAATATATCTTATTCATTTTTGTATACCTAGTATCTAGCCTAGAGCCCAGAAAAAAATAGAGAGTACTCAATAAAAATCCATTAACTTAAGGAGGGAGGGAGGGAGGGAGGAAGAGAGGGGGAAAGAGAGAGAGAGAGAGAGATTATAAGGGGGAAAGGGTAGTGGTTGTGAGCAAATGTCCGGACATTGGATATGACTCATAGAAAAAGAGACATCTGGAACACTCCAAGGTTTAGTAGTGCAGTAGAGGAAGAGAAGCTAGTGAAAAAGAATCAGAAAGAGCTGCCAGGGAGTCAGAAGGAAAATGGGAGATGTGGGATCTCAGAAGGACAGGTACGTACAGAGGCTTCAAGAAGGAGCACTTCTTGGTCTTCCATGGTTGACCACATCAGTGCTACTGAGAGACCCAGTTCAATGAAGACGGAATTACCCACAGGCTTTGCATGCTGACGTAGCTGGTGTCCTCGGCAAGGGCCACTTCCAGGGAGAGGTGGAAGGAAAAGCCACATTGGACTGGTTTGAGGGAAAAATGTCACTGAAAAAGCAGAGACAGTGAGAAGAGCCGGCTCTGTAGAGGAGTTTGCTAGGACAGAGGGCAGTAGCAGGAGAAGCATGTGGAGTCGATAAAAACATGAATGCAAATATTACTAAGGCATAATTGTGTGCTGATAGCAACAATCCAGTGTAGAGGCGGATACTGGTGTTAGGAGAGGAAGGGGACACTACAGCAAGAACAAAGTTTTTGAGAAGAGGAGAGGGGCTGTGGAGAGGTTTGCTTGGTCTTAGCAGGAAGAACAAACACTTCTAAGGGCAGGGGGACACTGTAGGAACAGAGGAAGAGGGCTTGATCGAATTGGCAATGAGAAGGTGAAGTAGTTCTCATCTGATTGCGTCTAGTTGTCTGATAAATAGGCAGCATTTACAGACAATGAAAGGAGAGCTTTTTCTTTTAAAAGGAGTAAAAGTGAGTTGTACAAACAAGGAAAACTTCCAAACAGTTTTTTTGAATAAGATATATTTGCTGGGGAAAAATAGTAACTACAGTGCCAAGCTCTGAAACACGCCTCTAGGAAATATTAAAAGATGTTCTATATCTGTAAAGGGAGAGGTACATAGTTTGACTTTACAAGCCAAGAAACAACTGCAGTGTTTTTGAACTCAAGGTAATAGCCCCCAGTGCAGAGTTATGCACAGAGCATTTAATAATAGACATTTTCAAAATGTAAAACAGGAACATGTCTATTAGGTGTTTACATATATTTTACATACTTTATTTTCTTTAATTCTCATGACAACCCTATGAAATAAATATTATTATTTCTCTTTTGAAAATGAGCAAACTGATACTCTAAAAGATTAATTCATCTAAGTCACACAGTTGTCAAATAGCCAAAGTGGAAATCAAAACTACATCTGTCTTAAAAAAAAAAAAAAACACTACATCTCTCTGATTGCTAAGTTCAGTTCTTTCTATGACCCTCTACTCGGAGCCTTCCATGACTTCATGAAATGCTGTAATTTTTTATATGTTCACTTTAGCTAGCACTCCAAGTTTTAAAAGATTCATCATTTTTAAGCTCCATTTTTCAGTTTATTCAGAATTATGTATAACTCCGTTTTATAGTGATACATGCAGAATTCATTCCTCTTCTGTATACATATTAATAAACATCGCTTAGGAATACCTCTTGAGAATGGTGAGAGATGTAACTTGAAACAAGAATCTAGTTAGAAATAGCTTTAAGAGCAACAGGCTTCGTTTGAGGCTCAGGTGCTCAAAATACATGCATACATTAAAACAAAAAGAAAACATTTTCTGTAAAACAGGACAAAAGTACAGAAGCAAGATCTCCAATATAATGTCTGGCACAAAGTAAGAGCTCAGTAAATGTTAGTTTTGTTCTCTTTTGCTCCTAGCATGCCAGAAACTAGAAAGATCAAAGATCAGGTGTCCTAAACAAGTCCTTTAAAATAGTCTATTATCTAAGAGACTGAGAAAATTGCTGGTGACGTATTATAGAAGTTCTATGGATAAATATCACTGATCCATTAATGGGACACCTGTCTCTCTGAAATATTGGGTCACCTTGATCTCATAGTTCACATTTCTCAAAACTTTATAACAGCGTAAAATAATATACTTTAATGGAAATGATTTTCAAAATACTTATTAATGAAGACACATTAGTCGCAGTATATGTCAAGGCTCTGTTGGATGCACACACAACCAAAGCAAGTGATCTCTCTCCTTGATGTATGCTTCCTGGATGTGCCCCAATCTCCAGGCAATTCTAAGACAAGTATGATAAGACTAAGCACAGGAATGGGGGAGAGAAATGGGAGAATCCATCCTTTCCTCTTTGATTGTCCCAACCCATGCATCTATAAAATCTGGGTGCATAGTACTCTGGGGAAGTGGGGAGAACACATCTCATAATTGAAAATCAAAAAGCCTGGTTATAAGTACCTCTTCCTCAAAGTTTTATGCACTCAGTTTTACAGGCACCCAGGAAGGGACGCTTTTAATGATACTAAAGGAAGCCTGGCTTTCCCATGTGAGACCCAAAGCCTAGACACCATAAAATAGACATTTGGCCTCACAAAATTTAAATCTTTTGTGTATCCAAGAAAATTATATAAAAATAATAAAAACAAAGAACAACTGGGAAACAATGTTTGCACCATCTTTAAAAGGAAAAGATGTATTATGTAGAATAGATTGCCTACTCGGCTAGCCATACTGGACTCTCCAAGGAAAAACTACAAGTCTCTAGGAATGGAAGACACCCTTCTTTTGTCCCTTCCTCATGCCTATGTTGTTCCCAGAAACAACAACGAGACCCATTCACTCAGATACTTACTAAAATTGTTTTCAAAATCAGTGTGCTACTCTATGGACAGAAGCATAACCAGAGACTAAGGAATATACACGATTTCTTCTATCAAAATTGTAACTGCTAGTTAGAGTGTATAAACAGTGTCAATTTAAAGATGAGAATTGGAGGCACAGAAGCAAAGGGCCTTACAGTCCCCTGGTCACATGAGAGACTCTCACATCCCCTAGCACTCCAAGATTATATTCTGAAACCACCAATCAGACACAGATTGAAGGGAAATTAAATATAAGGAACTTCAGTTATTTGCTTCAAATCTAAATGTGGTAAATGTGGAGAAAACTGAAGGAAAGCACTGAACTATCAGTAGAGATCCGAGTGCTGGACCTGGGTAGGCTGTAACTGATGACAAGGTCATGTGCCATCATCCCCTTCCTGTCTGGCCCCATTTCTCGCTCACAAGTTAAATGAGAGGTTTGGCCTCCTTCAGTGGTCTTCAACCCTGGCTACACATTGGGATCTCTCGAGGAGCTATAAAACAATATGGGGTCTGCATTGTAAATCAACTATACTTCAATAAAATTAAAAAACAAAACAACACATTCGAGAGTCTGAGTCAACCCAGACCAATTAAATCAGGCTCTCAGGTGGTGGGACCCAGGCACTGATAATGTTTAAAACCTCCCCAGAGGATTCTAATGTGTAGCAAGGGACTGAGAATCTCCAAACCCAATGATGAGTTCTGTGTTGGAAAGTTTATGATGCTTTAGCTAGAGCTGTGGCTGGGCTCTTGATTAGAGACCAAATCATACTGATTAACCTCCATTCTACCTTCTTCAGTATATTGGAATGAGCTCACGCCAGTGCTTAAAATTCTCCCACCTTTGTTTCAGAGAAGTTGAATTCAATCTCTCTTCCCTACTGCAAGAGTCTAGAATAAAGTTTCCTTGCCTATTTGACTCTGGTGTAGTTTTTCTTTGACAGTGAGTTTGAGTTTTGAGTGACACTCCCTGCAGAAAAATGCAGATGAGCTGAGTGGTCTATTTTCAAGGAGCTTCAGAAGCAGAACTTAAGAAACAAAGTTCTCTCTTCTGCTATCAATACTGCACCCCGGGGGACCAGATTCATTTCTTGAAGACGTCAGCGTCTTTGGGATTAGAAATCCTGTCAGGCCCTTCCTTGTTGTTGAAATTAATTTGGTGACTTAAGTCTGCACTCGTTCATTTATTAATATGTTTATTTAACATCTACACACATCACCCAGCACTGAATGGGACCTTCTACAGAAATCAAGCTTACAAAAAATAATAATAGTGTTGAAATTAACTGATTTCAATTAATACTCCCTGGGGTGCAGCACTGATAGCAGAAGAGAGGATTTTGGTTAAAATTAAAGAGAATGCACTTTTCTATTTCTTGCAATCAAAATGAACTCAGACAATGTGTAATTTCTCCCTTGACACCAAGCATAAACGCTGTCATGTGCGTATTGCTCCAATACCAACTTGGGATTTGAGGTAGGTTGCTTCTCTTTTCTGTGTCTCAGTTCCTTCAGCTCTAAAATGAGGGCATGGTACTAGATCCTCTTATTTTTTGCATTATAACCATGACTTGTCTTTTACCCCAGCATGATAGGGGAGTTAGAGTGGAACAGAATCAATGTGGTGGTGGAGGAATCGGGCCTGAGATTCCCTCCACCTCAGCTAGCACACACGCAGATACTGTCTTGATCCATAATCAAACCAATGATGACACGAAAGACATTCTCATTCATTTTCCAGATGGCATCAAGATGAAGTACCTTGCCAAAGGATTAGAACAGGGATTCTCAACCTTGACTACACATTAGAATCGCCTGGGGAGTTTTAAAAGAAAACTGATTCCTGAGTCCAGCACCCCAGAGCCTAATTTAATTGGTCTGGAGTGCAGCCTGAGGATCAGTTTTTAAAGCTCCTCAGGTAATTCTAATATGTAACCAAGGGTGGGAACCACTGCCTTAGAAGATGGAATTTAAATTCCTTAATGCATTTCAGAGGTGCTTAATTGCAGTGTCAAACTAATCGAAGAATATGCAGGAATGCACATCTAGGAGCAGCAAACTGCATTAATATTGTAAGCAGTGTAAGTGGAGCGGAGAAAAAAGTGGGCGTGATGATGAGCCAAGACATGGTGACCTGCATAAAGGAGAAGCAGCTAATACACACAAACGTAAAGCAGCACACCCAGCAAGGGTAAGCTATACATAGGTGAAAGAAAAAGAGGAAGCTGCATGCATTCAGTGTCTACTGTATTAGGCATTTTGCTTATGTTATCCTATTATGTTTTTAACATCCCCTGGAGACAGGTGTTATGAGATAGCTCTTGTTATCCTTATTTTAAATTTAAGAAGATGGCTCAGTGACATTATATAACTTCCCCAAGGTTATCCAGGGCCCATGCTTGTACTAAAAATTCAGGTCCTTCTAAAGCTCATAGTCTCTTTTGTCCAGATTATTAATGAAATTACTAAGAACAGACTTGGAATTTATCAGTTTGACAACTACTTCTTGCCCCAAGATAGACACGTACCCTTAACATGTGCGTGCACTCTGCTCATGTCTACTTTTCAATGCCTGGACATGGCCAGGAAAAAGTATATTAATTTGATGACTAAGACTAGGCAATTTCATATGTAAGTCAGCTTTGCCTACTCAAAGACTATTTTAAGAAGAAATTTTAGATTTCTACTACAAAGGTGTTATATGTATAACTTGGATCATCTCATAGATGTTGAGTTTCTCCTTGTCTTTTTAGACATATAGGTGATGTGTTCTTGCTGTTCTGTTTTTCTAAAATTGCCCATATAGAGGCTAGTTTAAAAGCTATTTTCTCGTTTTGACCATGAAATTTTGTTTCCTTCATTCAGCTTCCCTGGATCTAAATATGTCATGTTGATCAAATCGTTTAGTGCCACAAGCTTCCAAGTAGTTGCTTTTGTACCTTTATCAACAGATATTTTTAAGTTCCTATGCTTTCCTGCCTTATAGTCACACTTCTTAATTTAATATCTCAGCCCCTCCATCTCCTCATTTGTCAATGTCACTTCCGCAGCAGTTCTTTTCCCTGGAAAGTTTGCAAATACAAATTCCATTCTTGGTTTTCTCTCCCTCTTATCTTCTTTTTGCAAACCATAGACCTACAATCTGTGTCTTATTGCGCCGTGCTTTTTCTGTCTAACTTGCTCTGTGCCATGTTGGTTCCGTTTTTGGCTCCGCACTACGAGAGATGGTGTTTGGGGCCCCCTTTCATCCTTCTTCTTCAGAGAAACAGAAGCAATTTAACTTCCTTAGCTCTGATTCACAGACGCTTTCACATGCTTGGGGCTTTTGATGTTCTGCTGTTCATTGGATTCAACAAATAACTGAACATTCCCAAATTTACTTGTTCGCCATCTACTTCCTTTGCCAGGCAGTGTATTTCCATAGCGCTTTCAATACCTGACAGACATTCAATTGCAAGCAGCACACAGAGGAGGATCAGGGTTGGCGAACAGACCCTCCTCCTCCAGCTCTGTCTTCTTTGATGAGCTGGCAGCCAGAAAAAGGCTCCCGGATGCCAGCTTTCAAAGTCCCTGAGCTAGGAGCAAGGGAGCAACTGGACAAAAAGATAATTTCTCTTCCTGAAGGAGCTCTGGGCATCAAGCCAGGGAGTTTAATAGTGAGTGCCATCATGTTTAATAGTTTAACCCAAGGGAAGTTAAAAGGAAAGGGATAAGGGAGGTGGGCGAATTGCTAGAAACTGGCTGAAAGTCCGTCCCATCCCTGGATTCAAACATGGACTTGCCAGCAAGAGGAAAAAACGTCTTAGCAAGGGAGTGGTCACTGTGGGTTAAAGAACACTGGATCTTTCTCATAGAGTCTGTACCGTAAAGGACCTCAGATTCTCATACATCACTTGAGAGGTAAATGGTTTCCCTGGCCCTTCTTTCTCCCTCAATGGAAATTGAATTTTCCTCCAGTGAAGCAGATTTAACCAATTTAAGAGAAATAAATAGCCCATTTCCCACCCTAGTATTACAAAGTAAAATTCACGCCTAGTATTGTACAAATACATTTGTGAGTGTTCAATACAATGCCTAAAATCAAGTAATCAATTGATTATTTTTATTATTCTTAATTAATAGGCTGCAGTGAGCACAAGTCCCTTGAAAAATTAAGATAAAAATGCTCCTTTATAAAGTTATGATGAGAATTCAAAGAAGATTAGAAACACCTATAAAGGTGATAAATATAATGCTGACAAATAAGAGGTACTCAAAAAACTGGAGCTACTCTTAACATGTATTATATTTCTTTTGTTATTATTTTTATTTAGGAGCTAATAAATAAAGTTCTGGAAGAAAACCCCACTAGAACAACAACAAAAAAAGTCCCAGCAATAAGAAACTTCAGCTGTACTTTGAGCTTTACTCCTCATTTCAAACCTCACTATCTCATATCCTTATTCTCCAAACAAAATCATCAAAATATCTCCAACTCTGGAAACTATTCCCTAGGTTTTAAATAGTGAGAGATAAAGGTCCCAGGGAACATCAACCTTTAGGAGTATAAATAAAAGGAGAACCAACAGTAACAAAGTAAAAAATAAGGAAAAGCGATCAAAAGTATAAGAGCAGAGGTAAGAAGGAACCCAAAAGAAAGCACTGTAACAACGCCAAATTCTGCACTGATGCAAGATCAAATAGGAAAGTGCTTTGGGGTTTCTGGATGCAAGGTGCTCTGTGGATGAAACTACAGCCTTATTCTTGCCTTTGCTGAGATGAAGAATGAGGCCATGTAAAAAGAGCGCAAGTGTCCTCAAAAGTACTGTATCTGCCCATGTCAATTTTCAAACTAAGTTGCACAGCTCAACTTTGTAAAGAAAAGAAATAGAATACTTCTTAAATTATCCCATGCATGACATATCAAAACTTTGGTGGAGGCTGACGGCTAAGCGCATGTCCTTATCATTAGCATGTGTTGCTACCACAGCTCCACACGTAAACCACTGTTAGAAATCTTTAATCACTGGGAAAATTCATCTCACAACGAGTTTGTTCTCAAGAGAAAGATGCTGCCATTTGACAGATATTATGCAAAATGTGAACCAGCACAAAGTACAGGACAATTATGTTTGTTTTCAACAAATGTTGACTCTAAATTTTGTTAGATGTAGTTAATAACAGCATAGTTCTTTGAACAGAAGATAACATATTGGCACCCAGGAATACATCTATTAATCATCAGGTGGGAAAGATCATTTCAGAAGCCTGTTTGGAACATTTCATTAGCAACTAACAGAGAAAGAAAGGTAAACTCTGAAAGCATTGTACAGTGATCCAAAATGAAATTTTTCTTAAATGTTACTTCTGAAGACAGAAGTACATATTGTTTTTCAAGATCGCCAAAAATCTTAATGTGTATATACGAAGTTGCATAAAAGTTCAGGTGACCTCCCAAAACTAGCCGTTCCCAGTTAACAGCAAGGGTGATGGTGGCAAGCCTCACCTGTATCTCCCATCATAAGATGTGGGTTTTTACAGGTATAGGCTGAAACTACGAGGGGATTGCAGAATATTGCACTCTAAATGAGCTGTTCATAATTTTGTTAAGAAAGTCAATTTCGGATTTGGACTGAAGTCTTCCCCGAATTACTTCCCCTGGTGCCCAGCTAGTTATGCCATCAATAAATGTCAAGAGAGTCAAATCAATATTTGTCATTGTTACATTAACTGAGGACAACAGAGGAAATACTTAGTGATTTCTTAGCTGTCCAAATGGGCAACGTTGGCCAAAAGACGCTTTCTAAGAGCACTGTATTATCTATCCTATATAATCCTCTGACAGCTCTATGATTATATCACCAAACTAAAGAGATCTCTAGGACGGGGCAATGGTGAGCACAGGGACATACAGTAAGTGCCTAACAAATGCCTGTTGATGCTTTTGCTTTTTATTTACTGAAGGGTACACATAACGCTGATCATTATTAATCCTGTAGGTGTATATTCACATGCAATTGTAAGAAATAACAGAAATTCTGTATACCCTTTACCTGGTTTCCACCAATGGTAATATCTTGCAAAACTATAATATAATAACAAGGATATTGAAATTGTTACAATCTACCAGCCTAATTCAGATTTTCTTAATCTTCCTCGTACTCAATGGTGTATATATGAATATTACATTCTATACAACTCTATAACATGCATAGGTTCGTGTATCCACCACTATAGATAAGATACAGAACCGTTCCATCACCAAAAGGATCCCTTCTGTGGTTCTTCCATAATGCCACCCGCCTAACCCCCAACCCCTGCCAACACTAACCTGTCTTCCAATTCTCTAATGTTATTATCTCAAGAATGATATACAAAGGGAATCATACAGTATATCACCTTTGGGGACTGGCTTTTTGATTCAGCATAATTCCCTTGACATTGATCCATGTTGTTGGATGTTTCACTAACGTGTTCCTTTTTATTGTTCAGTAGTATTTCTCCGGGGTAAATGCCCAAGAGTGTAATTGCTGGGTCATATGGTAGTTGAATGTTTACTTTTCTAAAAAAAATGACCAAAATTTTCTAGAGTGGCTGTACTACTTTAAATTCCTACTAGCAAAGTATGAGTGACCTAGTTTCTTTACATCCTTGCCAGAATTTGTGTCATTAATTTAAAAAAAAAATTTTGACTAGGAATTTGGTTTTTAATTTAACACTTCTTACCACACAAGACATCTCATCTATAGAAAAGCTAGAACACAAAGAAAACAAAGCTTCTCATAACCCCACCACTCACTGATAAGTACTCTTAGTATTTATTAATATTCTGATGTATTTATTTCTAAAATCGAGGTATGCTTTTCACAAAGCAGAATCACAAGTTTCATCACATTTGGTGAGATTTTTCTCTCTTAAATGTATCATAAAGCCTTTTCATAGATAATAAACATAGATATACTATAGATATACCATATTGTATTGTTATATACACCGTAGCTTAAAGAAGAATTTCTGTAGACTGACTCCCTCTTTAGCAACTAACTGTTCAGACTTATACCCAGCAACATGTATAATAATTTCATTTTTGGAGCTAATAGAATTTATCCATTTATTTAGGCATGTAGTGATATCTCATTGTGGTTTTAATTTGCATTTCTCTAGTGTTTAATGATGTTGAATGACTTTTCATGTGCTTATTGGCCATCTGTACATCCCCTTTGGGGAAATGTCTGTTCATGTGTTTTGTCTATTCTCTAATTGGATTGTATTTTTGCAGCTGAGTTTTGAGAATTCTTATATATCAATATATATAAGAATATATATACATGCTATTTTGTGTAAGCTTTGGAAGTGTTAAGGCACTAAAAATGCTAGAGTTGACTCCAACTTAGTACAGTAGATCTCATGGCTTTGAAAGAGCACCAGATCATCTGGCCAAATACCTCCTCTCTCACAGGTAAGGCTGCCTATGTTCAGTTTGCAGATAAACAACTGGGACCCAGCAAAGTATGTGGTATGCCCGAGTCGAGCACTGCTAGTGGATGAAGAAGGAGTGGACTCACTAGTGATGGAGAAATCACCTCCCTCATTTCTTCCTGGGCCTCAGTACCACATCTGCAAAGTTAAGGTGATACTGATGCCCTCTGTCTCCAAAAAATTTTAAATCCAAGTCTATTCAGAAGGCTCAGAAGGCCACTTATTCCCAAATTCACAATGACTCTGCCCAAGCAACAACTGTCATGTTAGTGGTGGCAGAGCTGACCTGTTCTGACCTATAGCTTTATGCCCTCCACCAGAACTGGATAAAATTACAGTTCATAAATTGAGGAGCATCTGTTCTACTGACCAAATAATATTTTATCAATATTTTAACTGACTCTCCTTAGAATATTACACAATGAACATGCATGACAGAGTAAAGTTCTGAGGAATTTTAAGAAGTATCAAGTGAACAGTGAAAGAGGGTTGGAAGAGACATTGGTGCCCTTTCTCAGTTAATGCTGTTCCATCTACAGACCCCCAAGGAAAAGATACCATTATTGGAAACAGAATGTGAGGAGGTCTGAAGGTGTTCAAGTTCAACATCCAGCTAGGTAAGAATATCAGGGCACAGGCAGAAAAAGAGGGCCCATCTCTCTTTCCTTCTCCTTCCAGTGGATCACTCAGCTCTCATAGCTAGGCAGGAACGACCAGAACAAACTTGCTGTCTCCCAAATAACTCCGCTTGCAGTGAGGCATTAGGGACCCTAATAGTCTGCTTCAATTTTTTTTTCTACTTATTTTTAACACAGTAGAAATATTTCAGATTTATTTTCTAGTTCATTACAGATCATAGGATTTTATCTGGGGGTCTTGACCACTAAATCAGCACTTCCCCTTCTGTGTTAGTTTTCAGTTGCTGTGTTAACAAATCACCACAAACTTAGCAGCTTGAAACACACACATTTATTACCTCGGTTTCCCTAAGTTAGGAATCCGGGCACAGCTTAAGTTCTCAGAAGGCTAAAATCAAGGTGTCAGCCAGGCTACATTCTCTTCTGGAACTTGGGGGCCCCTTCCAAGCTCACACGGTTGTTGATGGAATTCAGTGCCCTGTAGTTATAAGAGTGAGGCCCCCACTTCCTGGAGGCTGGCTGCAGTTCTCTGCCACAGGCCCCTCCCCATAGACAGTGCACATCATGGCCATTTGCTTCTTCAAGGTCAGCAGAAGCACTCTCCAGTTTGCTAAGGTGGAGTCTTCCATAATGTAACATAATTATGGGAGTGACACCCCATCACCTTTGCTGCATATTCTATTGGTTAGAAGAGCCTCACAGATTTCACCTGTGCTCAAGGAATTATACAAGGACATGGTTCATTGGAGGTCACCTGAGGATATGTCTGCCACACCTACTGATGTTTAATTATGGGGGGGAAATCCTTGCTTTTTGAGTATCCCCCAGAAGGAATCAAGAGTACAGAGTGCACAGATAGTAAGGTTACTTTTAAGGTAGATCTACTCAGCTCTCTCCCAGGGTTGCAGACTTTGAAAAAGGTGATGGGCTGGACACAATCAAGAAACCAATGCAAATACTAGGGGGCTTGCTGATGACACCTGAAGTGTCTCCTCTGGATCAGCATCAGGTAAACAAAGGGCAAGTTTTTCATTCAGTGTTTGCTGGGGAAAAAAATATTGTTCGGTGTCCATTTTGTAGGAGACCAAAATGGCTTCGCACAGGATTAGATAATTATGTTTCCGGACACCTTGATAAACTCTCAGGATATTTCTGCTTTATCCTCTAAGCCATTGCCTCCAATCCCAGTTCTTCTACAATGTCTTCTCTCTCCCTCAGACTGCAAAACAAAAGCAAGTCTCCTCTTCTCTCCTCCCTCAACATTCCCAGAATCTACCGATAGATTCTGACATTGGACAACAGCGATGTCACTTCATTCTTATTGCATGGAGGGGATAGAAGAATGAAAATTATGTCTTAATATGCAATAATTGAGCCTTCCCCCTCCACCTTAAAAGGAATAAGAAACTCATGTCTTTCAATAACAATTCATCCCCAGAAATGTCTCCATCCATGTTTCTTCATCTGGTTAAAAAACCTTTAGATTTCATTTATAAAGGTTCCAATGCCATTACTTTGGGTCACCCATTCCCACAGTTTCAACACTCTGTGTAGAGGTCCTCCAAGTGAAATCACTCAGCCTGAACATTCACAATCATTTCTTTCATTTGCAAGACCTCACCATATTCATGTATTACTGATGCCATGAAAGCAACATATATGAAAAAGCTACTCTCTCCTTCCTTTAATTTTCTCTTTCCCCTGTCTTCTCAATTATTATTAAAAGCACCACCCTCCTCCCAGTTGCTCAGACTGAAATTGTCATCTTCATTTCCTCCCTCTCTTCGGGGGATTTTTCCTGCCATCTCAGCCTCTGCGGTGTTGTTCCCAGGTACCCACCTCTGATTTTCCACTCTCAGCGCTCCCACCTCAGCCCCTGCCCACCTTCCTTATCTCCTGCTGTAGTGTTTATCTCTCTTTCCATCCTTCCTTCAGTTCCCTTTATTATCGATGCTACATGCTACTTCCAACGTGATCTTTTTAAAAACACCTCACATCACAGCATGACCCTACTGAAAAGCAGTGAATAGCTCTCTAAACCATAGAAAAGAAAATCCAAACTCCTTGGGCAGGCACTGGAAAATTTCCAGAATAAGGTACCAACTTATACAACTAGCATTAACTTCTGTGGTAATCACACTCCCATGGTGTCACCCAATCACAGGCATTTACACACTAATCTTTAACCAGCCTTCATCTGGTTTCCCCTCCCTGCCTCTTATGCTTCTCTCTGCCTGGGAATCCCTATTTCTCTGTACATACATATCACAGTTCTTCTCATCTATTAGCAGTTAATTTGATAGCCACATGCCTCATGAAGCTTTCCAGATTTCCTCATCTATATCCTGATTTTGGGACAGGATACCAAGCAGTGGAGTACTGCCATGCTACTCCACATTAAAGAAAATAGAATAAGAAGGCGGTACCTTGTTTTCTATGACATCAAGAAGTCTTTGACTAAATAAAGGTTATTTTTCAGAAACGTTCCTAGGAAACAATTTCTCAAAATTCATCCTTTCACCAAACATTCATTAATTTTTAAATTATGTTCCAGGAACCTATTGTAGGTGTTGAAGAAACAAAGATAGGAATTCTGACTACAAGGGTCTCAGGATCTGACAGGAAAAACAGATAAATAAGACACTATAGTACAATGGAATACCAATGATAGGTAAGTGAATCAAATAAGTAGACTGGATTATTCTGTTGAGAGATGGAGGGAAAGTGATTTGAGAGAAGGCTCTACTGAAGAAATGACATTTAATTTGGGTTTGAAATGCTAAAATAGCATTTCTGAGCATTTTTTTATACACCAAGCAACTCTAAATGTGTTTCTTTCAGGTGATCTTCACAGCCACCATATGAAGTTGGTATTATTATTCCATTTTACAGATTAGAAAAAAAAAAAAAGCAAGGCTCAGAGAGCTTGGGTAACACAGCCCAACACAGTTAATAAGTGGAACTGGGCTCAACACCCAGCTGTGGATAAATCAACAGCCCAGACATTGGCCATTGCTTCAACCTGAGCTCTAGATCACAACAAACTAGATGCCAATACCCCCATTTTAGCTCCCACACAAATGCAGATGTTGAGCTTAGCACTGGAAGTTTTCTTACCAAGAAAGTACACTGAAGCACAAGCAACAGGTGGCAACATAAGCTTTATTGAATATTTTATAGAGAAAATTTAGGAGAAGGCCACTCAAACACTCCTCAACTAATAGCTCAAAATGTTCTATTAGATGTTTCCATGTTCCTACATCCCTTGTCACCCAGCTGCCATCTGGGTGTTTCTCCTTCTCTCCCTTTCATGCCTAGGCTCCTTCACGAGGCTGCCTGCTCCTCTCTTCTTGCTTCTGAGACATACAAGGCAATTCCACTCATGCACATGCAAAGCCAACAGAGTGATCAATTAAAAAAAAAATGACCTCTCATGAGCAGCACTGATCCTTATTACAATGAACTCTATCAGGAAACCTTTTGACACTAGAATTTGCTGCATGGGGACTTACCTCTCATACCAAATAGATTTTTTTCAGGAAATGCTTCCTCCAAAATGCAATGCTATCACCAGAAAGAGCTCTGGTAAATAAAATTTTCTCCATAGTTTTACTATATTGGAATGGCATTCATATTCTGAAATACATTGAAGTGATTTTCTCTAATGCATTTATGTATATACAACCCCCTTTCAGTCAGATCCAGTGAGGAAGATAAACTATACTAGTTTTTAGATTTTAACAGATCAATTTTCTATATGCATGTTAAAGAATTGAGAAGGCCAAGAGGGAACACACACAGAGGTAACAGGAAGAGAGTAACTGCCAGAAGCAGCTACCCGCTGCAGGGCTGGAGGACCAAAGGGAGATCATGGAAGCTCAGACAAGAGGCTCAGGAGCCAGGATTTAGACCTCTGAGGAGGAGGAACAAATAAGGCTGGTTCTGGAAGTGTGGAGAGAAACCCACAAGTGGAACAAACTGCCGCAGTCCAGGTTAGAGGTCACTGCTGGGGGCAATGCCTCCAGAACAGGAAGCAAACAGGAAGAAGTAAGACCCTTCTCGCTTCTCCTGTCTTCCAGTCTCCACCTAGTGCCCCTAGTGGTGAAAGAGAAAAGTGCTTTGCAGAGTCTCACCAGTACAAATCCTAGCGGAGCTAGACGCCTTGGGAGCTGAGAGAGGATACCTCGACAACCTGCAACCTGATATCTCTAGTTAACCTGAGCCATCTATCTGCCTCAGTGACAGAGGGAGCAACAGGGGTGGTGGCGGAGGATAAAGATTTCTACAGCAGGAATTCCAATGGAAAGATGCGATTAATATTCATCTTCTACAATTTGCATGATGATTTTTGAGTTTGCAGCAAGATAAGACAGGCAATGTTAAAAGAAAGACAATTTTCTAAATTCTTTTATCTCATCTTAAGAGATAAGCCTAGAGGACCAGATAATTAAGTTTACCTTTATGCACAGGGTAGAAGGGAAAAATTACATAGACTGATAGCCTAAAGCTTGCTTCTTCCAGATCAGAAGACTGCGGGGGAAAAAGGAGGGATGCTGTAAAAGCGAAAAGATCAAAAACAAAGTCTTTCATTTCCTTGACCCCTTTTGATGTCAAACCTCAAGGGGAGAAGGCGATGGGAAACATCTGGGTAGACAGGAGGACAGCTCAAATGCTTTGTAACTGGGGGCACACTCCCTGGGTTTGCTAGGGGAAGCCTTGTTCGTGGCCATTATCAAATGGTACAGGTTAACACAGCAGCAATGTGATGGGAGGTAAGTAAGAAGCTCTGATTTGAAGTGATAAATAGTCCTTGTTTCCATGAGCTCTGTAAGGAATGAAGAAGTGCCCACATGCCCCAGTTAGCAGTTATGAATGTGCTGAAAGGCCCAGTGGGTGGGCAGGAGCCTGGGGAAAGATGAAATAGGCTATAGTGTGCTAGGTCATCGAGATAGAGACCAACAGCTAGAACCACAAACTCAAAGTAGCCTCCAGCCCATTGCCCAAGATTGGGCAGAGAAAATAGATGCAAACCTGTGTGAAGAACACAGGTTTGACTACGTGGATCCACATGCAGACATTTTTCAATAAATATATTGGAAAAATTTCTGGAGATCTGCAACAATTTGAAAAAGCTCTCAGACAAGCCACAAAGCCTAAAAATATAGAAAAATTTTTTAAAAGTTAGGTATGCCATCATGAATGCATAAAGTATATGTAGATATACAAATAACATTAAAAATGTGTTAATCAACTGTTTATGTTATCAGTAAGGCTTCTGGTCAACAGTAGGCTATTATTAACTGAAAAAATTAAAATTAGAAAAATTTTAAAGTAAACTATTACTCTGTCCATTTGAGTTAAATGGGACAAATTTGTGTCCCCACTATAATACTAATTCATATATTGAAACATACTATTATTTCTAATACTGACTCTGAATTTTCATCAAAAAGCCATATAATGTAGAATTTAGAATGGACTCTTTAGCTAGACCACCTGCCTACAAATCCTGGCTCCTTCACTTCTTAACTGGGTGGCCTTTGATAATTTGTTTAACTATGCTTCACTTTTCTCATCTTAAAAATAGAAGTAATAATAGCTATTCAAATTTATGTACATAGGGTTCTCAGAAAAGTTCTTGGCACACATTAAGTAGGCAGTACCTGCTATTATGATGTTAATGATGATTTAGAGCCTTATCAGAGTTATAATCATCATCCTTTATCACCTCTAGGCAAATAGCCAGGTTGGAAGGATGGCACAGAGCATAAAAGATGACATGAAGTCAACTATGAAAGGAGACCAGCTGAAAAGACGTCACTAGCTCGTTAAGATTATCACCATATTCCACAAGAGAAGTTAGTTTCACTGATTAACTAACATGGCAGTACCTGATAGTCAAAAGGGGTCTTCTCCACCCAGATATAGGAGAGAACCAGCAAGAAAAGCCAGCAAGAATTCCAGGTGTTGTCCTATCTGCACTTGCCCCTTTCTCATTTCAAATCTGTAAATGAAATTGTAGAGCCTTTGCACTATAAAAGTTCAGATGCTGGAATTTAGATGGACCTGCAGAGCATTGCTATATCCTGTAATTCAGAGCAGTGGTAACAATGGCAAAGCCATGAGAATCAGATCTACTACCTGGCACTTATTACTCAGTTTTATCTCCTAAGGAGGAAAAAAAGCCACAGGGTAAAAGGGTAGAAGTACTCCTCTCACTATATTCTCTCTCTTAAAAGCTACTACTGAGGATAAGTTGGTAGTAAAACACCAGGAGACTTCTAAAAGGATGTGTACCCCTTGGAGCCTAAAAGATAATATCAACTTAGAATCGAAAGGTATCGATCTAATCAGGAATAATACTGTTCAATATGCGTTCCAGTTTCTTCTGATTTCCTGCATTTTAGAAGTAATTTAAGACAAGGTTTTCTGATTGTGGCTTTTTGCAGCAATTAAGAACCATTCTTAACACACTGTTTCATAAAAAAAAAAAAAAAAAAGTAGAACAGCTTCTGAAGAGTTGAACCTCATTCCAAAGAATCAGGAGATAGTTGTGCAATTTAGGAAGACCCACAATCCTCACAGCTACATACTACCATCTGCTTTAGGACTCCCAGGACTAATCTGATTCATTTCCTTCATCTCTGTTGATATCAGCCACCTAAAGAGCAGCCTGACTCCCAGGTCTTTCCTCAGCTCCTCGGTGTTATTTCCATAGATGTCTCGGGCAGTGAGGCAACATCATCCCTATCCCAGCACTCCGTAACCCGTTTCTTCTCTCCATACTACTTATCAACACCAGGTATCTGCAGGTTTACTTGTTTGTCTGCCCCTCCCTACTAGACCGTAAGTTTTACGAGGGTAGGAAGTTTGTCTTGATCACTGATATAGCCCCAATGTTTAGAACAGTGTCACGTAGATGGCATTTAGTTTGTTGAATAAATGTATGAATGAATTCACCCCTTCTATAATATTGGAGATGACTCTAGAATTGCTCTCCCTTCTCCTTTTCTCTGGTGGACATTCTCAGAGTAGGTGGGCAGAGAAGAAGGAAAGAGGTGCCATAGAGTTGGAAGCATCATCCATTTTATTTTTCCCAAATTTAAGGTCTTTTCATCTCTAACCTCTGAGGGTCTCTGGGCTCCTTTGAGACTTGATTAAAAGGGATGATTCTAAGCAAAAAGGCCAAGGCCTGTGCATATACATGGCCATACATCAGGCTTTTCTACATTAAAACCCTAACCCTAACTCCTTGGGTGAAAGCAACCTAACAAGCAAAGCCAAATATTTAAATGTAGGAAACTCATACCCTCTGTAGGCACTACTCCAGAACAATGCGAGTACTTGATAAAATCTCCATGCTAAAGCTAGAATCTGACTCTGCATTTGAACAGACCATACAACTTCAATTCAGTTTTTCCATCTATAAAATAGACTTAGGACTTCTAACTCACAAAGACACAAGAATTTGATGTGGGGCTTTAACATTCTGATTTGGGGAAATTCCATGTTGTTGGCATTTTATATTGGACAGTCTATATAAAGTCTATTATACCATTACCTTAATATTGTCACTTAGTCACATTGCAGGCTTTTGATAAGGTGTGCTGGACAATGTGGCCAGACTAATTTGGATGCGATATAGATCAGAAAAGAAATGTTCAGTCTTAAGAATGGAGTAACTTTAGGTATTTAATTAATATGCTGATTCATTTCCGATTCTGGAAGCAAAAAATAATCTGCTCACCAGCAGTCCAGGAGGATACTCAAAGGAGCAACAGTGGATATTAGTATAAGAGTTTCAGGTGGGTGCAAGCAAGGCTGTCCTGAGAAACTTCAGATTTCCTTTCCTGAGCATGAGGATCTTCCCATTCTAACCCAACGGGTTAAAAAAGTAAAGGGAGAGTGGATGTTTATAGAAAGCAATGCTTCCCTCCTACTACTGTTTTTTTCTTGCAGAGAGAGCTTAATGAGCATAACTCTGACCCTCTTCACCCTTATACTTTTCTAAGGCTGGTTAAGTGGAGTGACTTTTCTCATTGATACATTTGGGGAAAAGAGTTGGGGAAGCTTACCTAATACTTTTTCCTCTTAGGAGAGAGCCTACCCATACAGAATCACTCTGTAAGTTAAGCAGAGGCTAATTCTTGCCAAGGTAGGCCTGAACTGGTCCAGCTCTGCCCGTAACAGTAAGAGTAAATCTAGCTGATCCTGAGGTTTAATTCAGGTCCACTGCCTCTTATACTAAGCTACATTTGCCAATCCAACTCCATCCTTACCTGTTTCTCACATGGTTCAGAACCCAAGCACAGAAGATTTATTTATCATGGCTCCAACACCTTATGTTCTCTTTTATTCATTCCATTTTCTAGTCAGTCTGAGCTATTAACTGTTCTCCATACTGCCACAAAATGTCTTGTTTTCATGTCTTTGCTCCCATTGTTTTTTCTGCCGAAAAGAAATATTCTTTTGCTTAGTCGCTGCATCTTCAGAAATTGTGTTCATACTTCAAGACCAATGCAAATACGTCCTTTTTCAAGATAAGCTATATGCCCTCAGAGACATTGTCTTCTTTGTTTCCTATCTCTAGTGCCTAGCATAGTACCTGGCACTTATTACATTGCTAAATATATTAAGAATTGTTGGAATAAAATGAGGGAGGCATTGGGAAACAGATTGCCTCCTGCTTAAAAAAGATTCAGGCATTAGTTCCAAAATAATTCATATTCTTGCCTTCAAGAAAATTGGTCTAAGGGATAAATATATATAACTAAATAGCAAAAATCCATCCCTTCTCTTTTAAAGTAGGATTTTTTATATAAGTTCTTCATATCCTCAAATAAACCCTACGCTTCTTAAATAAGGGCAGAATTCAGAATGCATTATATATTGTAGAAAATGTGTATCTGTTGAATGAATAACTGAATGCACAAATTGTTTAAAAAAGGGGGGGGCGTTCCAAAACTCTGAGGTTTCATTAAGCTGCTACCTCCACTAATGCTAAAACCGACATGAGCGACTCCCTTCTGTACACACCGCCCCAAGTCAGCAATAGATTCAGTCCTAAAATTCCCAGTGAGGTCAAATCGTGAAAAGTTGAATCTAAGTCACTTTCTAACTTATCTGATACACACTTCAGTAAAAGTCGTGGCCATTTATGATGGGAGGCTAACATACGCTACTGGATTCTGTCACTCCTAACCTCATATTCAGAGTTTAGTTGCCTCCCACCCTCTTTAGTTCATACGTTGTATGATTTTCTGTTAGCGAGGCTGCATCCTCTGCCTCTAAGTGTGAGATGACTTGCAAGGGGCTGTGTATGGCTGGGCACCAGTGGTGATCCACATAATGATGATGAAATGCATGTCTCATTTTTTCTCTTCCTATACCTTATGAAAGAAAAAGAGGCTTGAAGAATTAAAATATAAGTATCTGGAATTTTATGAGACAGCACACAGGACATTGGGAATGTATATATGCTTTAGATGTGTTCTTTGAAAGTGCTGATCCTCAGACCCATCTTTTTAGCCAAGCACTGGCCAGTATAGAACTGAATTTGACTAAATTTTTTTTTTACAACTCTGGATATATATTTTAGACCAAATTGTAGCTAACTTACCTCATCTTATTGTTCTTCTTTTCAAATTATTTTGAGTTAACATAGGACAACGATGGCCATTATCACCACTTCTAATCCATACTGCACTGGCTGTCCTATCCAATACAGTAAGGTACCTCATTCTTTAATTTAGGCATATAGTCCTAAATGTTTAAGCTGAAAAAAAAAATAGTTTTCTAGAAGTACAATTAAGTACCTTCATAATTTTGGATAGGCAATGATTTCTTAAACAGTATAAAAAATAAAAGCAAATATTAATGATTAAGCTTCATTGAAATTAAGAACTGTTTATCAAAAGGTACTATAAAAAGTAAGAGAGCAAGACACAAATTGAGGAAAGATGTCTGCAGTATGTATGTATGTATATATACATATAAAATAATGCATATTCTGAATATATAAAGACCTGCAAAGCATTAAGGAAAAGATAGCCAACCTGACAGAAAAAATTGATGAGATTTAAATAGAAACTTCCTCTTACAAAAAAAGCCAAAATATTCAAATGACCAACAAACATGAAAATTGTATTCCACATCATTATTTATCCATGGAACTGGAATTATAATCAAAATGATACACTATTAAACTCAGCAACATGGCTAAAATTAAACTGACAGATAATACCAAGTGCTGACAAGGAAGTGAAGTAACCTAAAACACATATATTACTAGTGGGAATGTAAATTGGTGCAAGCACTTGGTTTGGCATTATCTACTAAAACAAAACATGCCTAACCTATGAGCAGGAATTCCACTCCTAGAAATACCCTCAAAAGAAATAAAGGCATTTGTTCACTAAAAGACATGCATTAAAGCATTCAGAACAGCTTTATTCATAATAGCTCAAACCTGGATACAACCCTATTACCCATCAACAGTAGAATTAATGAAAGAGTTGTGATATATTTATAGAATGAAATACCACGCAAGGAAAAAGTAGGAACTACTGCTACACATGACAGCATAAACACACACACAAAAGATCACATTCATTATGATTCTATGTATATGTAGTTAAAAAAAAAGTCACAACCTACTTATGGTAATACGGGTCAGAATAATGGTTACCTTTGGGTAGTATTTACTGAGAGTGAGGGAATAGTGGGCCAAACAGATCACTGGAAAAGTTCTATTTCATGATCTGGGTGGAATTACATAGGTTTATACCTGTATAAACACCTACTGAGATGTACCCTTAAGAGTTGTGTGGTTTACCTTATCAATTTTTTTTTAACAAACTCTATAATGAAAAACATGTAGTCTATTCTTTTTAATGGCTGAGTAATACTTCGCTGTATATATGTACCACATCTTCTTTATCCAGTTATCTCTCAATTTAGGTTGCTTAATGTCATTTGCAGCCATATGGATGGACCTGGAGATTATCATACTAAGTGAAGTAAGTCACACAGAGAAAGATAAATAACACATGATACCACTTATATGTGGAATCTTTAAAAAATGATAGAAATGAACTTATTTACAAAACAGAAACAGGCTCACAGGCTTAGAAAACAAACTTATGGTTACCAAAGGGCAAAGGTGGGGAGGGGAGGATAAATTGGGAGTTTGGGTTTGACATATATGCACTCCCATATTTAAAGTAGATAACCAACAAGGACCTACTGTATAGCACAGAAAACTCAATATTCTGTAATAATCTAAATGGGAAAAGAATTTGAAAAAGAAAAGATATATGCATATGTAAAATTGAATCATTTTGCTGTACACCTGAAACTAACATCATTGTAAATCAACTACATGCCAGTCTAAATAAAAATTTTTTTAATATAAAACAAAAATAGAAAGAAAAACAAGTAGTCTAATTTTGTATGACTCAAGAGATGGCCTTGTACATTTACCTAGTGAAATCTCCAAAGTCTATAGAGTTCAGCCATGAAAAACTGAGGTAATACAGTGAAGAATTACTTGCTGGGTAAGTCACAACTCCTCTGCCCTATGGATTCCTTATAATTTCAGGAAGGACTCAGTTGGTGAAGGGCAAGAGTGGTGAGCAAGATGGTCTTGGCTTGACTACACTTTAGACAGTTTTCTTCCTGACTATAACCTCTGAGCTCCCTTTTCTTAGAGCAATTACCTTTGAAAACAAAAACAAATACAAAAACCCTTGCATTTCTAAATTCTTCCTCTGCCTCTATTACAATATAAATCTTCTCCCAGCCTCTTGCCAGTTTTACAATCCAGGACAGTCTTTCTCAAGGACCTGGGAGCTACCCCTCTGAAGTGTCAGCATCAAGGAAGATAAAGCCCCACCTCCCAGCCTCTGAAAAAGAGGAAGAGCCTAACTTTCCAAAGCACCAATCAGCAACACAGATGGCCTAATCACATTGCCTTACTTCCCTCCTAAACTCCTCCAGGCTTTTCCACTTGCTGACCTTTAAAAACTCAGCCACCCTTTGTTTCAGCTGAGTTGAGTTCTCTCTCTCCCTCTCCCCTGTTGCAATAGTCTGGAAGAAAGTCTTACTTGCCTGTTGAATTCTGTCTGGTACAGTTTTCCTTTGACACTCTGTTCTTCTAAAGTGAGAGAGCCAAGGTAGGGCTGCAACTGCCAAGTGCTAAGGGCAGTACTGATTCTAGGAACCACATATCTTCTTGACCTTTATTATCAAGGGTTAGTCACAAAGGTTATCTCTCAGGGGATTTGGATATTGCCAGTGACCCCTAACTTGAAAATATCCTTAAAATCAAGCTCATGGCAGGTAGAATTCTTTTTAAAAAGGTCTAAGTTAAGTGACTTTATTTCTAGATGGTCAAGAAATGTACTAATTTCTATTTCCTAATAAAAAATGGCATAACTGTGGCATGCAAACAAATCCAAAATCAGTTAATCATAATTTGAGGTCAAAGCCAAAAATCAAAGAAGCCAGAAATCAACACCATTATACATAAAAATAATGGAGTTTGTGGGCTTTTTAACTGGATGTATGTTAAGAGATATTTCAGTTCACCAATATAAAGTGAACTGACACTTGAGAGGACAACATGCTAGAAATGTTGTGAATAAAACAACAAGCTAGCTGGCCAAGTTCACTAAGAATAAAAAGGAAGAAAAGATCAAAAGCATTCTGGAGTTGGTAAAATAAGAAATATGAGCTCTTAAAGAGAGAGACCTTAACGGAGACAAGTAACTAATAAAGCCAGATGGTTATTTTTCTTTATTTTCATTTTTGGTTGATAACTATAGAAATGTAAATGACTGAGAGAGAAAAAAGATCAGGTCATCCTATGAGTAATAAGCAATCAACCAACAGATGGTACCAGCACAGATGTTTATGTTGTAAATAGTCTGATGCTCTACGTACCTGTAGAAATGTCCCCATAAGACCTCTGTTCACAAAAAAAAAAAAAAAGAAGATCTGAGATGACAAACCCAAGAACTTCCAGGGTTAAACTCATATTTCCTGAGCAGGAAAATGTTGTAAAACAGAGAGGCTTTGTTTGAATCTTACACCAGGATATAACCTGATTTACTTTTTCTCTCCAGGATTTCAGGAATTCTTACAGGTTTATATAATTTCTTAGCCCCCTTTACTGTAAATTATATCTGGTGAACACTAAATAGAGAAGGCAGAGTTTAGCCTGAAAATCCAGAGCCCCAATGCAGAGAGTTTTGAAAACAGATGACTGGAAATGAGACACCTGAAAATAACCATAGATTCAGACAGCATCTCCATTAAGCTCTGGAAAAAGGGGACCCTGCCTCAGGATCCACAAGTCACGTGTTCCCATGATTTGGACTGCATCTCTTAAAACTTTCTAAGTCTTCTCTTGTGTCTGGGACAGATGGTCGGTCATCCTAGCACAGTACCCCAAGCCTAAACCCATTTCTTCCCCTTAGGGCATTCCCTGACCTTCCACCCTGTATGGAAGGTTCACCAAAACCCCAAGGAGCTCTGGACTTCTGACTGTGGGGTCATACTGGGGCTCCATATTCAGCCCCATTTCAGGAGCTGGGGGAGGAAAGTGGCAGGCAGATTATGCCTGCTGACTGGTGAGTTATTCCTTTTGCGGGGTTGAGATTGGGCCTCCAGAATGGTGCTGACACACTGATTTAGGGTATCTTAAACTGTTTATAGACTGGGCTCCACAAACTCTACGAGTAATTCTGGCTTCAGAAGGTTCAGAAGGTATTTTTTCTCCTGACTTCTAATACTAAATATATAAAACACTTGGCACTAGAGTGATAAGAGGGTGTTGTGTGTAATTACTGAAAAGAGGGAGAGAAGACAGAGGTGGAGGAAGAGAGAGACTGACTTCTAGTTGGTGCAAAATGACAGTGATATAGGCATTATAAAGCCCATTTCACAGACAGCAAAACTAAGGTTCAGAGCATAGGTTACTTGTCCTTGTTAACACAGCCACTGCCCACCTCCACCATCTCTGGGATATAAGTGGACTACTGATGGATTCCAGAAGTAAACACTGAATCAAGAACAAAATGATGCAAAAATATATTCAAATGACCAACAGACATGTCCTATGTTCTGGAACATGACAGACACCGCTGTCACCATGAGAACCCAAAGACCTATCAATACAAAGACATGGCTCGGACAGGCAACGCTGAGTAGGTCGTTTTCACAGCTGTACTTTAACAGTATTATTCTCTATGTGTCGCCTTTTCTTATTCATACACTAAGGACTTGTTCTGGACCAGAGTGATCTGATTACTGTTAAACCATCACATGGGGTCCCACCTGGACCATCAGTCAGCAGGTGACCCCCAACATAGATCACCAGTATGGCTCCAGAATATGTTTTCAACTAATTTTATCCTGGATCACTGAAAAAAATGCATGCTTTGTATCACTCAAGATTTTTTAAACTAAAGAATCCATGTTAAATGTACATATAAATTCAAAGAAAATTACAAGGAATGAACATGGAGAAGACAACTGCTTTTGGGCAAAACTCAGAGTAATTAGCTAAATAATTATACACCTGGCTTAAACAGCACCTGAAATATAAGGAAGTCCTGAGGCTGGAGATAATTTTCCAGCAATCATATATGGATCTAATAAAGATTACTTCTGCATAGTGGAATTAAGTTAGAAACTTATGAGAGGTAATAGCCTTTAGACGATACCTTAATCTTGAACCATTTATCACCCGAATGGAAAGGAGAGAGAAATGCCCTGTGGGTGGCAATGACTTAGGTTAGGTGACTCCATGGCTCTCTCTCTTCCCCAATTTTATTTTACATGTTAGCAGGCACCCTATATAAAATAAAGAATTCATAAAAAACCTTTCAAACACTCCTCACAGCTATTTTCTGAAGGCTGGCATCCTTTTGCCATTTCATTTTTAAGCACTAACTCCTACCCCACCCGAAAAGCAATTATTCATGAATACTTGGCTAAGCAGTTGCCTGTCCCATGTAATAAGTGTCTCTTAAAGTTACTCTGCTGGCTAAGCTTTACAAAAAATGCTAAAGGAACTTCTCTAGGCAGGAAACACAAGAGAAGGAAAAGACCTACAAAAACAAATCCAAAACAATTCAGAAAATGGTAATAGGAACATACATATTGATAACTACCTGAAATGTAAATGGATTAAATGCTCCCACCAAAAGTCATAGACTGGCTGAATGGACGAAAAAACAAGACCTGTATATATGCTGTCTACAAGAGACCCACTTCAGACCTAGAGACACATACAGACTGAAAATGAGGGGATGGAAAAAGATATTCCATGCAAGTGGAAATCAAAAGAAAGCTGGAGTAGCAATTCTCATATCAGACAAAATATACTTTAAAATAAAGACAATTACAAGAGACAAAGAAGGAAACTACATAATGATCAAGGGTTCAATCCAAGAAGAAGATATAACAATTGTAAATATTTATGCACTCAACACAGGAGCACTTCAATCCATAAGGCAAATGCTAACAGCCATAAAAGGGGAAATCAATGGTAACACAATCATAGTAGGGGACTTTAACACCCCACTTTCACAAATGGAAAGATCATCCAAAAGGAAAATACATAAGGAAACACAAGCTTTAAATGATACATTAAACAAGATGGACTTAATTGATATTTATAGGACATTACATTCAAAAACAACAGAATACACTTTCTTCTCAAGTGCTCATGGAACATTCACCAGGAGAGTAAATTTAAGAAAACTGAAATCATATCAAGTATCTACTAGATATCAATTACAGGGAAAAAAATCTGTAAAAAATACAAACATATGGAGGCTAAACAATGCACTACAAAATAACCAAGAGATCACTGAAAAAATCAAAGAGGAAATCAAAAAATACCTAGAAACAAATGTCAACGAAAACACAACGACCCAAAACCTATGGAATGCAGCAAAAGGAGTTCTAAGAGGGAAGTTTATAGCAATACAATCTAACCTCAAGAAATAAGAAACACCTCAAATAAACAACCTAACCTTACAGCTACAGCAACTGGAGAAAGAACAAAAAAAACCCAGTTAGCAGAAGGAAAGAAATCATGAAGATCAGATCAGAAATAAATGAAAAAGAAATGAAGGAAATGCTAGCAAAGATCAATAAAACTAAAAGCTGCTTCTTTGAGAAGACAAAATTGATAAACCATTAGCCAGACTCAACAAGAAAAAAAGGGAGAAGACTCAAATCAACAGATTTAGAAATGAAAAAGGAGAAGTAGCAACTAACACTGCAGAAATACAAAGGATCATGAGAGATTACTACAAGCAACTATATGCCAAAAAAATGGACAACCTGGAAGAAATGGACAAATTCTTAGAAAAGCAGAACCTTCCAAGACTGAAACAGGAAGGAATAGAAAATATAAACAGACAAATCACAAGCACTGAAATTGAAACTGTGATTACAAATCTTCCAACAAACAAAAGTCCAGGACCAGATGGCTTCACAGGCAAATTCTATCAAACACAAGGATAAGCTAACACTTATCCTTCTCAAGCTCTTCCAAAATATAGCAGAGGGAGGAACACTCTCAAACTCATTCTACGAGGCCACCATCACCCTGATACCAAAACCACATAAAGATGTCACAGAAAAAGAAAACTACAGGCCAATATCATTGATGAACATATATGCAAAATCCACAACAAAATACTAGCAAACAAAATCCAACAGCATATTAAAAGGATCATATACCATGATCAAGTGGGGTTTATTCAGGAATGCAAGGATTGTTCAATATATGCAAAACAATCAATATGATAAACCATAATAACAAACTGAAGGAGAAAAACGAAATGATCATCTCAATAGATGCAGAAAAAGCTTTCGACAAAATTCGACACCCATTTATGATAAAAAACCCTCCAGAAAGTAGGCACAGAGGGAACTTACCTCAACATAATAAAGGCCATACATGACAAACCCACAGCCAACATTGTTCTCAATGGTGAAAAACTGAAACCATTTCCACTGAGATCAGGAACAAGACAAGGTTGTCCACTCTCACCATTATTATTCAACATAGTTTTGGAAGTTTTAGCCACAGCAATCAGAGAAGAAAAAGAAATAAAAGGAATCAACATCAGAAAAGAAGAAGTAAAGCTGTCACTGTTTGCAGATGACACGTTACTATACATAGAGTATCCTAAAGATGCTACCAGAAAACTACTAGAGCTAATCAATGAATTTGGTAAAGTTGCAGGATACAAAATTAATGCACAGAAATCTCTTGCATTCCTATACACTAATGATGAAAAATCTGAAATAGAAATTAAGTAAACACTCCCATTTACCATTGCAACAAAAAGAATAAAGTATCTAGGAATAAACCTACCTAAGGAGACAAAAGACCTGTATGCAGAAAATTATAAGACACTGATGAAAGAAATTAAAGAGGATACAAGCAGATGGAGAGCTATACTATGTTCTTGGATTGGAAGAATCAACATTGTGAAAATGAATCTACTACCCAAAGCAATCTACAGATTCAATGCAATCCCTATCAAACTACCACTGGCATTTTTCACAGAACTAGAACAAAAAATTTCACAATTTGTATGGAAACACAAAAGACCCCGAATAGCCAAAGCAATCTTGGGAAAGAAAAACGGAGCTGGAGGAATCAGGCTCCTGGACTTCAAACTATACTACAAAGCTACAATAATGAAGACAGTATGGTACTGGCACAAAAACAGAAATATAGACCAATGGAACCAGATAGAAAGCCCAGAGATAAATGCACACAAATATGGTCACCTTATTTTTGAGAAAGGAGGCAAGAATATACAATGGAGAAAAGACAGCCTCTTCAATAAGTGGTGCTGGGAAACTGGACAGCTAAATGTAGAAGAATGAAATTAGAACACTCCCTCACACCATATACAAAAATAAACTCAAAATGAATTAAAGACCTACACATAAGGCCAGACACTATAAAACTCTTAGAGGAAAACATAGGCAGAACACTCCATGACATAAATCACAGCAAGATTCTTTTTAACCCACCTCCTAGAGAAATGGAAATAAAAACAAAAATAAACAAATGGGACGTAATGAAACTTCAAAGCTTTTGCACAGCAAAGGAAATCATAAACAAGATGAAAAGACAACCCTCAGAATGGGAGAAACTATTTGCAAATGAAGCAACTGACAAAGGATTAATCTCCAAAATTTACAAGCAGCTCATACAGCTCAATAACAAAAAAAACATACAATGCAATCCAAAAGTGGGCAGAAGACCTAAATAGACATTTCTCCAAAGAAGATATACAGATTGCCAACAAACACATGAAAGAACGCTCAACATCATTAATCATTAGAGAAATGCAACTCAAAACTACAATGAGATATCATCTCACACCGGTCAGAACGGCCATCATCAAAAAATCTAGAAACAATAAATGCTGGCGAGGGTGTGGAGGAAAGGGAACACTCTTGCACTGTTGGTGGGAATGTAAATTGATACAGCCACTATGGAGAACAGTATGGAGGTTCCTTAAAAAACTAAAAATAGAACTACCATACGACCCAGCAATCCCACTACTGTGTATATACCCTGAGAAAACCATAATCCAAAAAGAGACATGTACCAAAATGTTCGTTGCAGCTCTATTTACAATAGCCAGGACATGGAAGCAACCTAAGTGTCCATCAACAGAGGAATGGATAAAGAAGATGTGGCACATATATACAATGGAATATTACGCAGCCATATGAAGAAACAAAACTGGGTTATTTGTAGTCAGGTGGATAGACCTAGAGACTGTGATACAGAGTGAAGTAAATCAGAAAGAGAAAAATAAATACCGTATGCTAACACATATATATGGAATCTAAAAAAAAAAAACAACAAATGGTTCTGAAGAGCCTAGGCAAAGGACATGAATAAAGATGCAGGCATAGAGAATGGACTTGAGGACTCAGGGAGGGGGAAGGGTAAGCTGGTACGATGTGAGAGAGTGACATGGACTTATATTTACTACCAAATGTAAAATAGATAGCTAGTAGGAAGCAGTCGCATAGCAGAGAGAGATCAGCTCAGTGCTTTGTGACCAGAGGGGTGGGATAGGGAGGGTGGGAGGGAGATGCAAGAGGGAGGTGATATGGGTATATATGTATATATATAGCTGATTTACTCTGTTACAAAGCAGAAACTAACACACCATTGTAAAGCAATTATACTCCAATAAAGATGTTAAAAAAAATAAGTTACTCTGCTGGATAATTAGGCTGAATGTGGATGGGAGCAGAACTAAGATCATCTGCATTATAATGTTTTAATAATGGCATATGCTTTATCCTATGTAGGCATAATACAGATGAGCTCTCTTAACTTTTCAGGTCTGATGGGTCTATTCTCCTATTTTTAGGTCAAACAAAAATAGCACTTCCTGAGCCATCTGCAAACAAATTATTTCAGAATGCTTTTTATAAAGAGAAATATTAAAATAATGAGGCATTGATACTAATTATCAATAATTAGTTTTTAAAAGTCTGAAAATTTTTTCAAGTCTGAAAATGCCACAGATAAATGTAGGAAACTCAAACACTGGTACAAACCAGTATCTGATTTACCCCTACAATTCATAATCCTCGTGCAGTTTAATGACAGTGTTAATTTCCAAAGCTAAAAAGGAAATAGTCAATACTCTGTCTTCACTTAAAAGAAACCCCAGTGGAATCAAACAGAGTTTTTAACACAGGATATATGTATTTCAGGATCACAAAGGAACTATCAATTCCATTTAGCAGAAGACACTAGCTGCAAACTTAAAACAAGTACCTATAAAAGCTATGTTTTTTCTTCTAAGTTCCCAAAACAACTCTGCTGGTATTTTTGGAGCCTTGTTTTATTTTGAAGCTAATGCACCTCTCCTCATATGTAAGCCAACCTCACCTTTTGGTGGACATAGGAGTAAGTGGCACTTCAAAACTTTTCTCTCCCCATTTTCGGGGTTTTTTGGATAAAACATGTGACTTAGGGATGAGAGCTTTATCGCCGTGTTCAGTAGAGGAGATTTTCAACGAGGCATCAGATGGCTGAAGCGAAACAAAGAAAAGCTGTAGGAGAGGAACACTGCCACTCTGGCACACTCACACTCCAGCTCCCCGTTAAACCTGCAGTAGACTGTCCATCTGTCATTAGTGCACGGTGAACTTGGACCAATGTAGGGATGCATTTGAGTACTGAGTCTACCTCAATGACAACAGCAGGGTAAGAAATGAAACTGTTGATGGCTTCCCCACTTCACCTAGATTCTGGAGTTTAATGTGATAAACACAATGGGAGAGGTACACGCAAGGCATTTTGACAGCGTGGAGAAGGAGCACCTAATCCCTAAACAGAATCAGTGTTAAGAATACATGGGAAGAAGATGGCTCAAGGGGGACCCTGAAACGGGCCTTGGAAGTCTGGGAATGACAAAGCCAAGTTCTTATGCTTGCGTTTCAGATATGAAGATTAATCTCAGTCACTCAGATAAATATAGAAGAGGGATCAGGAGAGATGGTAAGTTTGGCAGGCAGTTACTCAGGGGGGTCACTTAGTTTTAGGGAAAGCCCTGAGGGAGAGAGTGGCAGAGAGGATTTCAGGCCCCCTGTGCATGGCTGTCTAACGGAGAAATCAGGGGTGGTGCATGGAGGCCTGAGGGCTTCCCCCTGAATCTTCACATCTTATTCCTTCCGTGCATGTCCTAATGGGTCCTAATGTCCTCTTATAAGAGCACCAGTCATGGGCTTCCCTGGTGGCGCAGTGGTTGAGGGTCCACCTGCCGATGCAGGGGACACGGGTTCATGCCCCGGTCCGGGAAGATCCCACATGCCGCAGAGCAGCTGGGCCCGTGAGCCATGGCTGCTGAGCCTGCGCGTCCGGAGCCTGTGCTCTGCAACGGGAAAGGCCACAACAGTGAGAGGCCCGCGTACCGAACAAAAAAAAAAAAAAAAAAAGAGCACCAGTCATATGTGTTAGACCTCATTTTCATTTCACTACCTCTTTAAAGGCCCTATCTCTAAAGATAGCCACATTCTCAGGGATTAAGGCTTCAATACTCTATGATCTGGTGGAATACCCAAATCATCCCATAACAGATGATCAATTCTGCCTGACTTCTAAGGGTGTTTATCCTGAGATTAAAATAGTACTCTCCCATAATTGTAAGTAAATTAACAAGAACAATAAAGTACAGGCATCTAAGTAGGTTGACTGGTGTAGACAAAATGACAGAGAAAATGAGATCTATATATTTTCATACCTATATATAGGAAATATATTTTTTCCCCAGAGGAAATAAAAAGATTTATGTATCTTCAAGAGAGACTGAGTAAACCTCAGACAGGAGCTTCAAATAAAAGAACTCCAACTGAAAAAGACAGATGGACAGACTTGCAGCGAGCTCTGAATAAAAGTCTAAGAAACTTGGAATTGGTCTAAAGGAAGGTATGAGTGGTTTTTCCTTTTTAACAAAGGAGTACCAAGAACCAAATGGTTCTTTTCTCAGCTTAAATTGACGGGTGGGTTGGTGGGAGAGAGAACTGGAATTTCACAGAAAAGAGTAGAAACCAAGCAAAGAGAGCGTAAATCAAATGGCAGCTGTGGAAATGGGGAGTGGGGATAATGGAGAGAATAAAAGAAGAAATAGATCATACTTAGTAACGAGTTGGAACTCAGGAACTAGTGATAAGAATGAATAAAATTGATGCCAAAATTTAAGCCAACTTATTCATCACCTCCTTTCATAGCAAACAGTGTTTCTATTTTTCCATTTTAAATACCTAATTAAATTGTCACTTCAAAAATATGGAACAACTTGTCTGCTGTTAGATGTCTGTTTATTCACTGACTGGCTTCTGCAGAGCAGTGCATCTTATTTAGAGAGGATACCTATTTTCCTCTCAGAACGCTCTTTCCTTCGGTGAAATGTTAAATTACTCACAGAAACTTACTAATTAAATTGGCCGTAACTCTGCCACTATTAAAACGTGATGGTCAACATAATTGGCCCAAAAGTGACTGCTAATGTCTCATTCATGGATGGCGTGCAAACTAATTGTATTGTTTCCAGTTCCAAAGCACAGTGCCTTCATTACCATCTGTCAGTCCCTGTCTGCACAGTCTCCCTGGCTAGGCTCACCACTTACGCCATGACTGAAACAATAGTGCTGGAGCAGGAAGTAACCCGACTGCCTCACCTTAACTAATGGGGGTTAACGATCTCACTGCCATAGATTTAGGTTCTCAGGTGCCTCAGGTAAAACTCTCAAATCAGGGGTTGCCTCACTACTCACCCCTTTTACTTCCTCCTCTGCCAGACCTGCACAAGGGTACGCATGCACAGAGCCTTTCTGACTTGAACTGCTTCTGACAACTCCCTTCTCCTAAGAGCTGGATGCTGCACTTAATAATCCTAGACGCTAATTAACGTCTTTCCAGGAACTAGCCAGACCACAACTACCCATCTGAAATTTAAGTATTTCTTTGGCTACGAGGGCTTAACTCAGGTGACCAGGCTTACCAAATTAGACATTCTTAAATGTCAAAACCAAGCTGATTTGATAGTACTCCTCTGACATGCCCTTAGGAATTAGATCATATCCCCTGTAGACCCGACTTCCCTCTTCTTCCCCTTGAGTTTTTCTCTAAGGACTCTGAGCTGAGCCCATGTGAATTATGATACTGATTCAAGCTAAAATTTAAACAGTTGACTTCACCAGAAAAGGGGTGAAGTTCACACTCCACCTAGACACAGCTCTAACTTATTCCAAAAATAGCCACAAAGGTATCATTATAGATAGTCAGGTAATCAAATGCAAGAAAATTATAACAAAATAGTAACAAGCCTAAAGAGTAGTTAGCAATTCTAAAACCCTTGGGGAATCCATAAATTCACTGTCTTCAAAAATGTAATAAATAACTTGGGAGACTTTAGTTAATGAAAAAACAACTCAAATTTTTCATTATGGAAACAGTTTATTAGTTTTTTACAATGGAAACATACAAATAACCAGTGACAACAATCCGATAAAATTGTCTTGACTCTAGAAATTAATTTAAAGCCTCCAAGGGTGAAAAACTTTAAAAATTAGTTGTCACAAAGTGTCCCCATGTACTCTGGAAGTCTGTTTTACTTAATCTTAGAAGTAAAACTTATGTGACTAATCAAACTCAGTTGGCTATATATTTTCTTCTTGAGAAGAAGTTGTAATAAAGTAGAAAGACTAGGAAACTGGAACCAGAAGATGCAGTGTATCTACCAGTGTTCAGTTGAAAATAACATAGTCCATTCTGGGAAATGTAATCAGACAGGGAATTTGTAAAAGAATTTTGTAACCGACAGAATCTCTGTGGGTTCTGGAGAACCAAAGGTGCTTGCTACACACTCGGATACACTGGTGCTTGTTATTGCACAGCCAAGAGAACAGCTAGCAGTTCCCCGTAGGTGTCGCCACTGGGGCCAAACTCCAGAAGCTCGGCTGCCACCAGTCTACACACTCAGATCATCCACCACTGCACTTCCACCTTGCTCACAGTCACAGTGGTTCCTGTCTGCCTCCAAGTTTTACACTGCTTCATTGGTTTGATAGAACCTAAGCCACTGGCCTGTGCTGTAAGCAGGAAGGGAATCAGAGAAACCGGTTCTCAGCTTTCCAACCTCTGTAGTAGAGGAAAGCAAGCCAATGGAGTGAGAATAGATATTGAGTGAGCCAACCTAGAGCATCAGTCACAGTCTGTTCCTTTAACAGTTCAATGTCCTTTCACACTTTCTCATAATTAAACTTCCAAATAACAACAAAGCAAAACAATGCACTTTTGCCTAACATTATGCAACTTTGCCTTAGATGAGTGAAAAGACTCTTACCTCTTGAACAGACCAATCACAAGTAATGAAACTGAAACTGTGATTAAAAATCTTCCAACAAACAAAAGTCCAGGACCAGATGGCTTCACAGGCGAATTCTATAAAACATTTAGAGAAGAGCTAACACCTATCCTTCTCAAACTCTTCCAAAAATATAGCAGAGGGAGGAACACTCCCCAACTCATTCTACAAGTCCACCATCACCCTGATACCAAAACCAGACAAAAATATCGCAGAAAAAGAAAATTACAGGCCAATAACACTGGTGAACATAGATGCAAAAATCCTCAACAAAATACTAGCAAACAAAATCCAGCAGCACATTAAAAGGACCATACACCATGATCAGGTGGAATTTACCCCAAGGATGCCAGGATTCTTCAATATATGCTAATCAATTAATGTGATATATCACATTAGCAAACTGAAGAATAAACCACATGATCATCTTAATAAATGCAGAAAAATCTTTCAACAAAATTCAACACCCATTTATGATAAAAACTCTCCAGAAAGTGGGCTTAGAGGGAACATACCTCAACATAATAAAGGCCATATATTACAAACCCACAGCAAACCTCATTCTCAATGGTGAAAAACTGAAAGCATTTCCTCTAAGATCAAGAACAAGACAAGGGTGCCCACTCTTGCCACTATTATTCAACATAGTCTTGGAAGTACTAGCCACAGCAATCAGAGAAGAAAAAGAAATAAAAGGAATCCAAATCAGAAAAGAAGAAGTAGGACTTCCGGGTAAGATGGCGGAAGAGTAAGACGCGGAGATCACCTTCCTCCCCACAGATACACCAGAAATACAGCTACACGTGGAACAACTCCTACAGAACACCTACTGAACGCTGGCAGAAGACCCCAGACCTCCCAAAAGGCAAGAAACTCCCCACATACCTGGGTAGGGCAAAGCAGAGAGATTCCCGCACAGAGGAGCGGTGCCGAGCGGCACTCACCAGCCCGAGAGGCTTGTCTGCTCCCCCGCCGGGGCGGGCGGTGCTGGAGCTGAGGCTCGGGCTTCGGTCAGAGCGCAGGGAGAGGACTGGGGCTGGCGGTGAGAACTCAGCCTGAAGGGGGCTAATGTGCCACAGCTGGCCGGGAGGGAGTCCGGGAGGACTCTGGAGCTGCCGAAGAGGCAGGAGACTTTTTCTTCCCTCTTGGTTTCCTGGTGCGCGAGGAGAGGGGATTAAGAGCGCCGCGTAAAGGAGCTCCAGAGACGGGCGCGAGTCGCGGCTGACAGCGCGGAGCCCAGAGACGGGCGTGGGACGCTGGGGCTGCTGCTGCCGCCGCCAAGAAGCCTGTGTGCGGGCGCAGGTCGCTGTCCACACCGCCCTTCCGGGAGCCTGTGCAGCCTGCCACTGCCGGGGTCCCGGGATCCAGGGGCGGCTTCCCTGGGAGGACGCACGGCGCGCCTTGGGCTGGTGCAACGTCACGCCGACCTCTGCTGCTGCAAGCTCGCCCCGCACTCCGTGCCCCTCCCTCCCGCCCGGCCTGAGTGAGCCAGAGTCCCCGAAGAGGCTGCTCCTTTAACCCTGTCCTGTCTGAGCGAAGAACAGACGCCCTCCGGCGACCTACACGCAGAGGCGGGGCCAAATCCAAAGCTGAGACCCAGGAGCTGTGAGAACAAAGAAGAGAAAGGGAAACCTCTCCCAGCAGCCTCAGAAGCAGCGGATTAAAGCTCCACAATCAACTCCATGTACCCTGCATCTGTGGAATACATGAATAGACAACAAATCATCCCAAATTGAGTAGCCAGGAGTCAGTGCTGTGCCTCTGAGGTGGGAGAGCAAACTTCAGGACACTGGTCCACAAGAGACCTCCCAGCTCCACATAATATCAAACGGCGAAAATCTTCCAGAGATCTCCATCTCAACACCAGCACCCAGCTTCACTCAACGACCAGCAAGCTACAGTGCTGGACACCCTATGCCAAACAACTAGCAAGACAGGAACACAACGCCACCCATTAGCAGAGAGGCTGCCTCAAATCATAAAAAGTCCGCAAACACCCCAAAACACACCACCAGACGTGGACCTGCCCACCAGAAAGACAAGATCCAGCCTCATCCACCAGAACACAGGCAGTAGTCCCCTCCACCAAGAAGCCTACACAACCCACTAAACCAACCTTAGCCACTGGGGACAGACACCAAAAACAACGGGAACTACGAACCTGCAGCCTGCAAAAAGGAGACCCCAAACACAGTAACACATAAGCAAAATGAGAAGACAGAAAAACACACAGCAGGAGAAGGAGCAAGATAAAAACCCACCAGACCTAAAAAATGAAGAGGTAATAGGCAGTCTATCTGAAAAAGAATTCAGAATAATGATGGTAAAGATGATCCAAAATCTTGGAAATAGAATAGACAAAATGCAAGAAACAGTTAACAAGGACCTAGAAGAACTAAAGACGAATCAAGCATCGATTAAAAACACAATAAATGAAATAAAAAATACTCTAGATGGGATCAATAGCAGAATAACTGAGGCAGAAGAACGGATAAGTGAGGTGGAAGATAAAATAGTGGAAATAACTGCTGCACAGCAAAATAAAGAAAAAAGAATGAAAAGAACAGAGGACAGTCTCAGAGACCTCTGGGACAACATTAAACGCACCAACATTCGAATTATAGGGGTTCCAGAAGAAGAAGAGAAAAAGAAAGGGACTGAGAAAATATTTGAAGAGATTATAGTTGAAAACTTCCCTAATATGGGAAAGGAAATAGTTAATCAAGTCCAGGAGGCACAGAGAGTCCCATACAGAATAAATCCAAGGAGAAATACACCAAGACACATATTAATCAAACTGTCAAAAATTAAACACAAAGAAATCATATTAAAAGCAGCAAGGCAAAAACAACAAATAACACACAAGGGAATCCCCATCAGGATAACAGCTGATCTCTCTCAGCAGAAACTCTACAAGCCAGAAGGGAGTGGCAGGACATACTTAAAGTGATGAAGGAGAAAAACCTGCAACCAAGATTACTCTACCCAGCAAGGATCTCATTCAGATTTGATGGAGAAATTAAAACCTTTACAGACAAGCAAAAGCTGAGAGAGTTCAGCACCACCAAACCAGCTTTACAACAAATGCTAAAGGAACTTCTCTAGGCAAGAAACACAACAGAAGGAAAAGAACTACAATAACGAACCCAAAACAATTAAGAAAATGGGAATAGGAACATACATATCAATAATTACCTTAAATGTCAATGGACTAAATGCTCCCACCAAAAGACACAGACTGGCTGAATGGATACAAAAACAAGACCCATATATATGCTGTCTACAAGAGACCCACTTCAGACCTAGAGACACATACAGACTGAAAGTAAGGGGATGGAAAAAGATATTCCATGCAAATGGAAACCAAAAGAAAGCTGGAGTAGCAATTCTCATATCAGACAAAATAGACTTTAAAATAAAGACTATTAGAAGAGACAAAGAAGGACACTACATAATGATCAAGGGATCAATCCAAGAGGAAGATATAACAATTGTAAATATTTATGCACCAAACATAGGAGCACCTCAATACATAAGGGAAATATTAACAGCCATAAAAGGAGAAATCGACAGTAACACAATCATAGTAGGGGACTTTAACACCCCACTTTCACCAATGGACAGGTCATCCAAAATGAAAATAAATAAGGAAACACAAGCTTTAAATGATACATTAAACAAGATGGACTTAATTGATATTTATAGGACATTCCATCCAAAAACAACAGAATACACATTTTTCTCAAGTGCTCAGGGAACATTCTCCAGGATAGATCATATCTTGGGTCACAAATCAAGCCTTGGTAAATTTAAGAAAATTGAAATTGTATCAAGTATCTTTTCCGACCACAATGCTATGAGACTAGATATCAATTACAGGAAAAGAGCTGTAAAACATACAAACACATGGAGGCTAAACAATACACTACTTAATAACGAAGTGATCACTGAAGAAATCAAAGAGGAAATTAAAAAATACCTAGAAACAAATGACAATGGAGACACGACGACCCAAAACCTATGGGATGCAGCAAAAGCAGTTCTAAGAGGGAAGTTTATGGCAATACAATCCCACCTTAAGAAACAGGAAATATCTCGAATAAACAATCTAACCTTGCACCTAAAGCAATTAGAGAAAGAAGAACAAAAACATCCCAAAGTTAGCAGAAGGAAAGAAATCATAAAAATCAGATCAGAAATAAATGAAAAAGAAATGAAGGAAACGATAGCAAAGATCAATAAAACTAAAAGCTGGTTCTTTGAGAAGATAAACAAAATTGATAAACCATTAGCCAGACTCATCAAGAAAAAAAGGGAGAAGACTCAAATCAATAGAATTAGAAATGAAAAAGGAGAAGTAACAACTGACACTGCAGAAATACAAAAGATCATGAGAGATTACTATAAGCAACTCTATGCCAATAAAATGGACAACCTGGAAGAAATGGACAAATTCTTAGAAATGCACAACCTGCCAAGACTGAATCAGGAAGAAATAGAAAATATGAACAGACCAATCACAAGCACTGAAATTGAAACTGTGATTAAAAATCTTCCAACAAACAAAAGCCCAGGACCAGATGGCTTCACAGGCGAATTCTATCAAGCATTTAGAGAAGAGCTAACACCTATCCTTCTCAAACTCTTCCAAAATATAGCAGAGGGAGGAACACTCCCAAACTCATTCTACGAGGCCACCATCACCTTGATACCAAAACCAGACAAGGATGTCACAAAGAAAGAAAACTACAGGCCAATATCACTGATGAACATAGATGCAAAAATCCTCAACAAAATACTAGCAAACAGAATCCAACAGCACATTAAAAGGATCATACACCATGATCAAGTGGGGTTTATTCCAGGAATGCAAGGATTCTTCAATATACGCAAATCAATCAATGTGATACACCATATTAACAAACTGAAGGAGAAAAACCATATGATCATCTCAATAGATGCAGAGAAAGCTTTTGACAAAATTCAACACCCATTTATGATAAAAACCCTGCAGAAAGTAGGCATAGAGGGAACTTTCCTCAACATAATAAAGGCCATATATGACAAACCCACAGCCAGCATCGTCCTCAATGGTGAAAAACTGAAACCATTTCCACTAAGATCAGGAACAAGACAAGGTTGCCCACTCTCACCACTCTTATTCAACATAGTTTTGGAAGTTTTAGCCACAGCAATCAGAGAAGAAAAAGAAATAAAAGGAATCCAAATGGGAAAAGAAGAAGTAAAGCTGTCACTGTTTGCAGATGACATGATACTATACATAGAGAATCCTAAAGATGCTACCAGAAAACTACTAGAGCTAATCAATGAATTTGGTAAAGTTGCAGGATACAAAATTAATGCACAGAAATCTCTGGCATTCCTATATACTAATGATGAAAAATCTGAAAGTGAAATCAAGGAAACACTCCCATTTACCATTGCAACAAAAAGAATAAAATATCTAGGAATAAACCTACCTAAGGAGACAAAAGACCTGTATGCAGAAAATTATAAGACACTGATGAAAGAAATTAAAGATGATACAAATAGATGGAGAGATGTACCATGTTCTTGGATTGGAAGAATCAACATTGTGAAAATGACTCTACTACCCAAAGCAATCTACAGATTCAATGCGATACCTATCAAACTACCAATGGCATTTTTCACAGAACTAGAACAAAAAATTTCACAATTTGTATGGAAACACAAAAGACCCCGAATAGCCAAAGCAATCTTGAGAACGAAAAACAGAGCTGGAGGAATCAGGCTCCCTGACTTCAGACTATACTACAAAGCTACAGTAATCAAGACAGTATGGTACTGGCACAAAAACAGAAAGATAGATCAATGGAACAGGATAGAAAGCCCAGAGATAAACCCACGGACATATGGTCACCTTATCTTTGATAAAGGAGGCAGGAATGTACAGTGGAGAAAGGACAGTCTCTTCAATAAGTGGTGCTGGGAAAACTGGACAGGGACATGTAAAAGTATGAGATTAGATCACTCCCTAACACCATACACAAAAATTAGCTCAAAATGGATTAAAGACCTAAATGTTGGGCCAGACACTATCAAACTCTTAGAGGAAAACATAGGCAGAACACTCTATGACATAAATCACAGCAAGATCCTTTTTGACCCACCTCCTAGAGAAATGGAAATAAAGACAAAAATAAACACATGGGACCTAATGAAACTTCAAAGCTTTTGCACAGCAAAGGAAACCATAAACAAGACGAAAAGACAACCCTCAGAATGGGAGAAAATATTTGCAAATGAAGCAACTGACAAAGGATTAATCTCCAAAATTTATAAGCAGCTCATGCAGCTCAATAGCAAAAAAACAAACAACCCAATCCAAAAATGGGCAGAAGACCTAAATAGACATTTCTCCACAGAAGATATACAGACAGCCAACAAACACATGAAAGGATGCTCAACATCTTTACTCATTAGAGAAATGCAAATCAAAACTACAATGAGATATCATCTCACACCAGTCAGAATGGCCATCATCAAAAAATCTAGAAACAATAAATGCTGGAGAGGGTGTGGAAAAAAGGGAACACTCTTGCACTGCTGGTGGGAATGTGAATTGGTACAGCCACTATGGAGAACGGTATGGAGGTTCCTTAAAAAACTACAAATAGAACTACCATATGACCCAGCAATCCCACTACTGGGCATATACCCTGAGAAAACCATAATTCAAAAAGAGACATGTACCAAAATGTTCATAGCAGCCCTATTTACAATAGCCCGGAGATGGAAACAACCTAAGTGTCCATCATCGGATGAATGGATAAAGAAGATGTGGCACATATATACAATGGAATATTACTCAGCCATAAAAAGAAATGAAATTGAGCTATTTGTAATGAGGTGGATGGACCTAGAGTCTGTCATACAGAGTGAAGTAAGTCAGAAAGAGAAAGACAAATACTGTATGCTGACACATATATATGGAATTTAAGAAAAAAATGTCATCAAGAACATAGGGGTAAGACAGGAATAAAGACACAGACCTACTAGAGCATGGACTTGAGGATATGGGGAGGGGGAAGGGTAAGCTGTGACAAAGTGAAAGAGCGGCATGGACATATATACACTACCAAACGTAAGGTAGATAGCTAGTGGGAAGCAGCCGCATAGCACAGGGAGATCAGCTCGGTTCTTTGTGACCGCCTGGAGGGGTGGGATAGGGAGGGTGGGAGGGAGACGCAAAAGGGAGGGGATATGGGAACATATGTATATGTATAACTGATTAAATTTGTAAAATTAAAAAAAAAAAGAAAAGAAGAAGTAAAACTGTCACTGTTTGCCAATAACATGATAGGATACATAGAAAATCCTAAAGATGCCACCAGAAAACTACTAGAGCTAATCAATGAATTTGGTAAAGTAGCAGGATACAAAATTAATGCACAGAAATCTCCTGCATTTCTATACGCTGAATGTAAGGTCAGACACAATAAAACTCTTAGAGGAAAATATAGGCAGAACACCCTTTGACAAAAATTGCAGCAGCATCTTTTTCGACCCACCTGCTAGAATAATGAAAATAAAAACAAAAATTAACAAATGGGACCTAATGAAACTTAAAAGCTTTTGCACAGCAAAAGAAACCATAAACAAGATGAAAAGACAACCCTCAGAATGCAAGAAAATCTTTGCAAACGATGCAACTGACAAAGGATTAATCTCCAAAAATACAAACAGCTCATGCAGCTCAATATCAAAAAAAAATGTCCAATCCAAAAATGGGCAGAAGACCTAAATAGGTATTTCTCCAAAGAAGACATACAGATTGCCAATAAACACATGAAAAGATGCTCAACATCACTTATTATTAGAGAAATGCAAATCAAAACTACAATGAGGTATCACCTCACACCAGTCAGAATGGCTATCATCAAAAAATCTAGAAACAACAAATGCTGGAGAGGGTGTGGAGAAAAGGGAACCCTCTTGCACTGTTGGTGGGAATGTAAATTGATACAACCACTATGGAAAACAGTATGGAGGTTCCTTAAAAAACTAAAAATAGAACTACCATGTGACCCAGCAGTCCCACTACTGGACATATACCCTGAGAAAACCATAATTCAAAAATAGTCATGTACCACAATGTTCATTGCAGCTCTATTTACAATAGCCAGGACATGGAAGCAACCTAAATGTCCATCAACAGAGGAATGGATAAAGAAGATGTGGGGCCTCCCTGGTGGCGCAAGTGGTTGAGAGTCCGCCTGCCGATGCAGGGGATACGGGCTCGTGCCCCGGTCTGGGAGGATCCCATATGCCGCGGAGCGGCTGGGCCCGTGAGCCATGGCCGCTGAGCCTGCGCGTCCGGAGCCTGTGCTCCGCAACGGGGGAGGCCACAACAGTGAGAGGCCCGCATACCGCAAGGAAAAAAAAAAAAAAAAAAAAAAAGAAGATGTGGTACATACAATGGAATATTACTCAGCCATAAAAAGGAATGAAATTTGGTCATTGGTAGAGACATGGATGGACCCAGAGACTGTCATACAGAGTGAAGTTAAAAATAGAAAAACTAATATCATATTAACACATATATATGGAATCTAGAAAAATGGTATAGATGATCTTATTTGCAAAACAGAAATAGAGACAGAGACATAGAGAACAAATGTTGGATGCCAAGGGGGGAAAGGGAGCAGGTGGGATGAATTGGGAGATTGGGATTGACATATATACACTATTGATACTATGTATAAAATAGATAACTAATGAGAACCTACTGTGTAGCTCAGGGATCTCAGTGGTCTGTGGTGACCTAAATGGGAAGGAAATCCAAAAAAAGACGAGATATATGTCTATGTATATGTATAGATGATTCACTTTGCTGTACAGTAGAAACACATTATAAACCAACTATACCCCAATGAAGATTAATTTTAAAAAAAAAACTCTTACTGTTCAAACTCTTTCAAAAAGAAGAGATCTATGGTCGGGGAAAGAGTGATATCAATTAAAACTTTGAGCTTGTAGTTCTCTTCCTTTAAGCTTTGAACCCCAGGAGGGAGGAGCCAGCCCACTGGCCAGTATCCCGTGTGCATCAGGACTGCACTGTGAGAGATGCCTCCAGGCCTGCCCAAGCTAGCTCTTCTTGGGCACCTCCCTCTAGATAACCTTAGGTGATCATTTCAGTAACCACCGCAACCCTGAACACCTGTGTCTCCCACTCTAATACTGCAGGACCTTCACTACCTTCAAGCACGTCAGATCACCAATCCCGTATTTCCAATTAATAATCCTGGCCCCAGTTACTAAGTTAACCCTTAGATTTGGACACACTGGTTCTTCCAGGTCCCTGGTCCATTCACTAATGCAGTTTTTTTGATAATAAAATGGAAATAGCACAATATGGTTTTTTGAGGATTAAAAAATACGTGAAAACGCCTACCACAATGACTTAGTAGTTGCTTAATATATGTGAAGTGAAATTTACCTGATGGGTTGCCATCAAAGCAATTGTTTTGGGCGTAGAACATACACAATAGGCAGGGCAGCAAGTGAGAGACGGGACTTGGGTACAAGGAATGCAACAGCAGAGGTCAAAAGAGAATAATTCTGAGGGAGACTGTTTCAGCCAGTTCAGGCTGCTAGAACAAAAAATACCATAGACTGAGTGGGATAAGCAACAGTTCTGGGGCTAGAAGTCCAAAATCAAGGTGCTGGCCGATTTGGTGCCTTGCAAGAGCCCTCTTCCTGGCTTGCAGACAGTCACCTTCTGGCTATATACTCACACGACTGAAAGAGAGAGCTCTTTTGTCTCTTCCTCTTCTTATACGGCACTAATCCCATCACTGGGGCTCCACCCTCATCACCTCATCTAAACCTAATTACCTTCCAAAGACCCCACCTCCTAATACCATCCTACTGGGGTGAGGGCTTCAGTATATGAATTTTGAGAGGACAAACATGCAGTACATAACAGAGTTGATATGAGAAACCCCACCTGGAACAGCATAGCTGTTCAGGAAATCCAGTAAGAAATAAGCCAGCCTCAAACATCACAGGAGCCCTTGAGAGAATCCATTTTACAGAATGGTACAATGACCACAATAAACAGTGCTCTGGAGGCAGTGCTGCATCGCAGAAACAGGCTGACCCCCTGGAGTCAGACAGCAATGCAAACCCCAGCTCTGAAAGTTACTAGCTTTATGATCATGGGTAACTCAGTTTCCTCATCAGTAAATTATAGACATTTTAGCAAAGCTGCATGATAGTTATAAGGGATAATGTACGTAAAACATAATGCCTGGCATGTGGCAGATGCTTAATAAATATTTTATTAGTATCCATAACTGTGTTTTAGGCACCATGTTAACTTCTTTACATGCCTTATCTCATAAAAGTCTAGGACAAGTCTGTGATGTTTTATTGTCACTGTCATGCCCATTTCTCAGATGAGGAAACTTAGGCTTAGAAAAGTTAAATGACTTGCCCAAGACATCAGCTAATAAGTAGATAAAACAAGATTCACACACAAGTGATCTTGCTCTGGAGCTTGTACTAATTAATCTGTGTCCTCCATAAAAGGGCAGATATAAGAACTGGAATAGATTATCTTGACCTCACTATCAATTATAACCTGAATATCCAAAAATATTTACTTAACATTCTTTAAACAATAAAGATGGAAGTATAAAAAACATTTTCAAAATTTTTCTGTCAATACTAGATACAACATAAATATTTCCAGACCAAAAGGTAGACCCCTCACTTAACCTGGAGGACAAAAGCCACTAATCAAAGATGCTTAATTATCGAGGAAGACTAAGAAATACATAAAGAAGAAAGATAATTTTGAGGCACAAGATAACTGCAGAACAACCCCACAGGGGAGGGGCAGACACCTCCAAGCACAGGAAAATTCAGTATAAGGGTTTTCTAAACCTAGAGATTTTGCAAAGGATAAAAATGATGCTCCCCAGAGTTTATCACGATTTAAGAACTTGAGTGAGTAGAAGCAGACATAGTGAGTGAGTTTGGAGGCTCAGAAAGGTAGAGCAAACCATAACAGAATCTCCTCACAGCAAATCAAGCCATTCCTAGGATGCAATACTCAGTGCAGGGACTGGCTGGCGCTCAGGGCAGCTCCCTCTGCCTCCGAGGAGCAATGAGGCTGAGGCTTGTAATGGAAATGCCCTAGGACCAGGGGAAGGTAAGTCTGGTTCCCAAGGGCAACTCTCAGACAAATTAGCAGTGCAACACTGAGCAAGTGGCTATACGTCTTTGCCTACATGGCCTTGGTGGCCTCCAGAGTAGACGATCTCAAGCAGAAGAAAATGGGTGATAACACAGATCAGTGCAATTTACCTGGGTGAATGCACACTAAAGGCAGGAGCAGCAAAGTGGTGAGACTGAAGCTGTCCCTTTAAACTAGGTAGGGGAAAAACGCTGATAAACTGTAAAAATTGTGAGGAAGATGACCTCCTGGCTATGCCTGGAATTAATTTGAAGACTGTAAGACTATAAATCAATTTTAAATAGGTTATGAAATGTCATACTGGAGGAAAAAAATCAAATGTTCTTGTATGAACATTTATTTTAGATCAAAGGGCAGACACTAAGAATATGGAAGTGGGGGAAACCCTGGGGAAAAAAAAGATTCATTTGCCAAAGATATTGGTTTGGGGAAGAAGAGTTGACTGCATGTTATCTCTCTTATTATCTTCAGGCAAAGTTCTCCAGGCAAAGTTCTCCACTGTACTTTGCAGTGTTTTCTACCTCTGACTTTGATGCCTTAATCCCCGGGTTTCCGGTGGTAAGAAGAAGCAAAAACTGAACTTGGACTCAGCAAGATTGGTTCCAATCATGGCTCTACCACATATTAGCCCAGGGAGGTGGAGATGGAGATGAGCTTCCCAGCGCTTCAAGGAAGACCTTGAACCTCAGATGCTGGGAGTAGTGGAGGCAAAAAAACCATCAGCTATTAACAGAAGAAATTCACCTCATGGCTACACTCCTGCTAAAATCTTATAATTTCAGTTTACATTGAGATGAAGACACAATTCATTTCCACAGCCTAAAAATCCTTACAAGATATGTTGTGTACCCGTCCCTTCAGCCTCATCTCTAACGACGCTCTAGCTAACCATCTTCACCCCGTGCCTATCTAATGCTCTCTTCTTTCCAGGACCTTTGCATATGCTGTTCCTTCTTCTGAAAACTCTTAACACTCTCTTTAACTGGTTTCCTATGACTCATCCTTTAGACTTCAGCTCAAGCATGATTTCCTTAAGGAATTTCCTTTTTTTTTTTTTTAACCTTCCTGACTAGGTCAAATCGCTCCATTATAAACATTAGAGTTTTTGTATCCTTTCTTCATAGCAATCATCATAGTTGCAATTTTACATTTTATGACTGGATACATGTCCCCCACCAGGGTATAAATTCCCTAAGAAAAAAGTTCCATTTTACTCACCATTCATCCCCAGCACCTATCGTAGTGTACGTGTATAATAAGGACTTGATAAATATTGAATTAATGAGTAAATTGAAACACTGGCAGTTCCTACATCAATATTTCAGGGATATTTCGATGATACTTATCAGTGTTACACTAATATCTTGTTCTTTTCCTCTGAGTACACCAAAGATCAAATTTTCCATTCCCTTTTAGTTGGGTGATAACATGTAACTAGTTCTGGTTAAGATGTTATAAATGAGGGGAGCATTTAACTGTCAGTGGGAGACCTTTAAGTATTCTTTTCCTTTTGATTTCTGTAGTGATCCTGAAATCACATTGAAATGAACTTTCCATCAGCCTGGATCCCTGAATGAGAACCACAGAGAGCTGAGCCTGTCAGTCAGCCTGTGATGGGTGTGTAGCACGAGGGAGGATAAGCCATCACCATCTGAGCTGAGACTTCAGGGTTGTTACAGCAGCATAAACTACCCTGAATGAAAGCAGAAATTGGTACCAGGAATATGGTGATCCACAGTGTTCAGTGATAACATTTGACAAAAGAATTATCTGTGATAGTTTGGAAAGCTGATAAATATACTTAGTGAACATGTGTCTCCAGAAGTGGTTAGAAATCAGGACGGTATAGTGTGTTCTTAATGTCGTTGGCTTCATTGACAGAGTGTGTTAGTTTGCTAGGGCTGCCACAACAAGCTATCACAAACTGGGTGGCTTAAACAATAGAAGGGTATTGTCTCAGTTCTGGAGGTTAGAAGTCCAGGATCAAGGTATTGACAGGGTTGGTTCCTCCTTAGTATTGAAAGGGAGAACCTTTTTCATGCCTCCGTGCTAGCTTCTGGTGTCTTGTGGACAATCTGTGGTATTCCTTGACTTGTACATGCATCACTCTGAGCTCTGCCTTCATCCTCAGGTGGTTTCTGTGTCTAAATTTTCCCTTTTTATAAGGACACATGTCATAGTGTATTAGAGTTCATCCTAATGACTAACTTGATTACCTCTGTAAAGATGCTCTTTCCAAATAAGGTACTTTGCAGGGGGGAGGTACTAGGGGGTTAGAACTTCAATGTATCCTTTGGGGAGAATACAACTCCACCCATTACATAACTATTACAAGAAAGAGATGAAATCAGTAAAGAATAAGCCACACTGCAAGCAAAAATATTAGGAAACAGAGAGTCCACAAATGCAGAAACTTCTAAGTTTGAAAGAGACCACCACTTCTCACGCCTAATGAATGAGGGAAAAAATTGAGAAATATCTTTAGTAATAAATGCCAGCTAGAGCTCCACACTGCAGCAAGAATTAAACTGAGTTTAGCTGTCTCACCCACAGTTAAAATCTCTGAACAGATTTAGGTGGCATCCAGTAAATTGTGAAAGTCGAGAAAAAATGCCTCAGCCAAAAGTAGGCTGAAGGAATGTGTCTGCCCAAGAAACCCAGTAGGTCCATGGAATTCACAATTACACTAAGAGAGGCAGAGGAGTAAGAAAGCAGAGCTATACAGCAAATCCAGGGAAAATACCTAGAAAACAACTGTCAGTGTGGCTATTAGCACATTTTGGGGATTGGATTAAAATAAGAAAAAACCTGCGCTATAAACAGAACTGGATTGCCAAAACAAACCAAGACCGCGAAACCTAAAAGACTTGGGGTTTCAAACATCTATAGCAAAAAAAAAAAAGGGGGCTGAGAAGGCTGCTCAGAGCACAAGAGGATGCACCATCCAATCCCTACTTCCTATGTGATCAAAAAGGATATTAGAAAAACAAGAATCCCCCAGAGGCTGAAGCCAAGGGCTATAGAGAGCAACAGAGTGGGAGCTCCATCCAACAAGCCTAATTAGTAACAGTCTCCATCCCCATAACTCCACCCAGAGATGATGGCCATATCCCCAACTCCTGGTGTGGAGACTCCTATGCATAATCCAGTGATCCTGAGCTTTGAGTTTGATGCCATGAATAAATGGGACTTCGGGGTTGTGATCCTCAGAGAGGGCTGAGTGTACTTCATATGCACTTAGAAGAGAAAAACAAATAGTTGATGGACATATGGGCACAAAGTAGTAGTTATTACTGCTGCTCACTGAAATCCAGTTATCTGGATATTCAGCTATCTTTTGGGAAATTGGAAAACTGAATTTCCTGACTCCCTTTTGTGCGGGTGAGGCCATGTGACCAGTGAGCACAGATGATATGGATCATTTCCAAGCTAGAGTACTGAACTACTAGTATTAAGACCCTCTAAAGCTCTTTCCCAGCTTCTTCTGCTGTGCTGATCATGGAAACCCAATGACCACTGAGAGGTGCTTTTGAGCCTGAGTTGCTAAATGAGAAGAACACATCAGAGCCCCCAATCTAATTCAAGATGAACATGTAGTTTGAGCAAAAACTAATTTTTTTGCTCTGAAATATTGAAATTTGATATGATCCAGCGATCATGCTCCTTGGTATTTACCCAAATGAGTTGAGAACATACATCCCCACAAAAACCTGAACATGAACATTTATAGCATCTTTAGTCCTAACTGCCAAATCTTGGGAGCAACCAATATGTCCTTCAGTAGGTGAATGGATTAACTGTGGTACGTCTGCACAATGAAATATTACTCAGTGCTAAAAAGCAATGAGCTATCAAGCCATGAAAAGACAATGAAGGGAACTTAAATGCACATTGCTGAGTGAAAGAAGCCAATGTGAAAAGGCTACAAACAACATGACATTCTGGAAAAGGCAAAACTATGGAGACAGTAAAAGATCAGTGGTTGTTAGGGGGTTGTGCGTGGGTAGGATGAATAAGTGAGCACACGGAATTTTAGGGCAGTTGAAACTATTCTGTATGATACTGTAATGATGGATATGTGCCATTATGCACTTGCCAAAACCCACAGAATGAACAACACAGAGTGAACCCTAATGTAAACTATGGATTTTAGGTAATAATAATGTATCAATATTGGCTCATCAAAAAAATATTAGAGGTTGTTTGTTACTACAGTCTAACTTTCCCTATCCTAAGTGATACAGCATCAATAAAATCAGTTGATTAAATAATCTAACAACAAAGAAAGATATGTATGTGAATTCAGAATAGTCAAAATTCACATATATAGCATCAGATTTTTACATCAGAAGCAATAGCACTTGAATAAGAAATAAAGTAGTAATAAGTAAATCAGTGTAAAAGCGATCAGTCTTCCAAAGGTAAAAAGCCTCTCAAAAGTAATATCATCCACATTTAAATAACCTCAAACTAACCAGTCTTAATATATCACAAAAAGATGGGCTTAATTAGAGCCAATAAATTAGAATTTGCTTTCAGTAAATTGCACTGAATCATTTCAACCCTCAACATTTTAATAATCTAGGCCAGCATTTCTAAAGCAAGGTGGACAAACTATATTGGAAAACTTTGAAACGCTCATTTAAAATGCAGATGCCAAGGCTCTATCCTAGATTTATTGATTCAGAATCTTTAAGAGACTCAGGAATCCCAAGTGTGTCATGCTCCTCAGGTTTGAGAATCACTGACCCAGGTTCTGTATAAAATTATAAGCCTCCATATAATAAATCCTTCATTTCTAAAGATGCTTAATGAGCACAGTGTTGCTTTCACAATTAATCTTAGGCAGATGTGATAACCAGAGTTAACAAGTACGAGCGGGCCTCCCTGGTGGCGCAAGTGGTTGAGAGTCCGCCTGCCGATGCAGGGGATACGGGTTCGTGCCCCGGTCTGGGAGGATCCCATATGCCGCGGAGCGGCTGGGCCCGTGAGCCGTGGCCGCTGAGCCTGCGCGTCCGGAGCCTGTGCATCCGGAGCCTGTGCTCCGCAACGGGGGAGGCCACAACAGTGAGAGGCCCGCATACCGCAAAAAAAAAAAAAACAACAAGTACGAGCGCTTCCTAGGGCTTCTTGCTTCCTATCGCCCTTGAGCTGTAGGGAGAAGCATGACTGCTGTGAGTGGGGCTTCCTAACAGAATGAAGTTCAAGTAAAAAGAGAACTCATAGGGGCTTCTCTGGTGGCGCAGTGGTTGAGAGTCCATCTGCCGATGCAGGGGACGTGGGTTCATGCCCCGATCCGGGAAGATCCAACATGCCGCGGAGCGGCTGGGCCCGTGAGCCATGGCCGCTGAGCCTGCGCATCGGGAGCCTGTGCTCTGCAACTACAACAGGAGAGGCCACAACAGTGAGAGGCCCGCGTACCGCAAAAAAAAAAAAAAAAAAAAAAAAGAGAGAGAACTTGTAAATGAATCCCCATTTTTCCCGACGCAAACTTGTGCTAATTCTCAAACTTGTGCTAATTCTGAGTCCGAATTCTCCTCCTGCTGCACACATTTCCCACGAGGGATAAATGGTATCACTTTTGGTAATGTGCCTTTGCAGTTAGGAAACTGATGGAAAACATAACAAATTGCAAGATCTTCAAGGGGTTCTTTTGGGAGAATCCAGCATCATGCTGGAGGCAAATAGAAACAAAATAATATAAAGCAAGCAGAACTATTCATACTTTTTTCCCCTTAAGAGTGAAAGAATTTATTATTCTCAGTGTTTCTTCTGGCAATGATTTTATTCCATAATTGCACACATCTCTGGCTTATACAACTGAGTGAATCAATCAAAGGGGACTAGGTATAGGCATGTTCTCTATCTGGAGAGTGCAAACAACCTCTGCCATTCTTACAAATCTAGGATTTGTGAGCTAGGATAATAGTTCTATGGTCTGAGTCTAGGGAAGTTCAACTAACACATGTTTTACAAAGCCAACCTGAGGCAGGAGTAGGCTGATTCTCATTTAATGGAATTTATTCAACCTCAACTGACCTTTGTCTGCTCTGTAATGTTTACATTCTTATTCAATATCACTTATTCTCTAGTAGCTCCACAGGTTAGTTTTTCTCCCCAAATTATTCAATGTAAGCTTTTTGAGAACAGAAACCATATCTAAATGAGGTTAGAGCTGTGAAAACACTTAGTGACTATAAAAAGCAAAGTAATAATAAATGCTAGGTATTATCATTTGTAGCTTATTCTAAAACAGCCTGGAAAATATAATCATTCAAGCTCTATTTAACAGATGATTACATTTCTCTCAAGTCTATCAGAAGACAAATTCATTTCGTACTAATTAAATCCATTCCACCAACTCAATCTCAGTTTTCACCTTTAATCTAGGCTTTACATTTATGATCAGCAAGAAAAATGCTATGGGTTACAGAAACATCATGATTTCAGTTTCCAAGGGGGAAAAATTAAGATATGATATGATGATAAACTCATTGACAGATTTCTAAGTTAGTTCTTTGATATCACTGTTATTTTTTCAGGGGAGAGTAGACTGTTTCAAGATTTTTAAAAATATGAATGCACATTTAATCTAAAATGATATCACAATGACAATCATCTCAGCCCCTGAGAATGTACTCAGTAAAAAAAAATACACCTTCCAGTTGATTAATAGGTGTGAGGTCAACAACATGCTCCTTAGCAGGACTTTTCTGACATGGAAGTCACGACCCACAAGATAAAGTTCCTGTCACTACACTCGAAGGGTTCTCAAGCCTGAGGACCTTCCTGGGGATAAATGTGCTTGTGTGTCAAACCATCAAATAAAACTGAAAACACAGAAAAGGTCCCATTGAGGTAGAAGTAATGCAGAGGTGTTGTGAGGAAGAGGCTATGAGTTAGGATCTGGACGATGAAAACAAGGTAGACAGGATCTGCCATAGATCGGGACATTCGAATGTTAGGCAAACACTGCAGTAGAAAAGAGAACTGAACATACAGTTGGACCAGCAAAATAAGGAGTGAATATAAGGGAGGCCATCTTGCACAACGCCTCGTTTACAGTATGTGCTTGCTAAGTGTCTGGTTTTTTAATGATGGTCTTACAGTACATGGGCTCAGAGGCCCTGAATTTCTGCCAAACTCCACACAGGGTCCTTCTGCCCTTGCCCATCTCTGTAAGACACATTCTCACATGCATTGGTGTGATAACCTGCAGATGATCAACAACGAATACTAACAACTTACACCCTGAGAAAATTCAGCAGAAGAGAGGGGTTCAAGGGCAGAATCCTCCCTTCTAGGGATTCATTTGGTGTTCTCTGCAAAAGACCATTCCTGTCACCAGCACTCACCCAGCATCACCCAGAGACACAGCCTGAAACCCGAGTGATGCTGCTAAAAGCAGCTCATCACAGCTCTGTTCCCTCCTTCCTTCTGGCCAAATCTGTACCTCAGACACTACAACGAGAGGAAGGAGTCTCCTGGGTTTTATAGAAGTGACCAAAGATCAAAGATTCAGTCTGGGGACAGACCTAAGAAGTTTGGCAGCCATATTTACTAAGTCAAAATCAGGATACCGTCTGAAAAGGGGAAAACATATTTGAAACTGACACTGTGATGAAGAGACAAGGAAATCAATCTAGGAGTCAGATAGATTAATTTCCTCATTTTACAGATGAGGAATCCAGGTTTGGGAACTGCTCCCATGTGCCTTAGCTAGCTGGCTGATGGCAGAGTGTGGGACAAGAGCCACATTTCCTGGTGCCCAGAGCCAACATCCATCCTACCACACTGCCCCTCCTCAGGACAAGGGATGGTGAACACGCCTGTCTAGGAATGCTCTAGTGATGCTTCTCCTGTACCTCCCCTTCCCATCTCAAAGCAATCACACCTTCCTCCGTCACCATCAAAGTAAAGGGAAGAGCGCTTACTTCTAATTTCAGACAGACTCTTCTCCCCCATTTTCCTTACTTGTCCCTCATTACTGTCCCCCAGAAAGTATCTTCTATATTACATAAAAGTGTGCATGTATATGTAAAAATATATTCAACCTATAAAATATATTATATGGTATATAAACTATATACTGGCATGTGAAATAAGCACACTAATGCACTTTTAATATTAATATAAAGTGGTACAATCATACCCTTACATAAAAGCCTTATTTTGCTATATAAAGATAATTTTATGTGCTTTGCAAAAACTAAACTTTAAAAAATAAAGTACAAATACTTTATATAAAGCATACACTGCTGTATATTGCATATAATACTCTCTACGGTGTTTCTATAGATAATATTGTATATTAAAATTCTACATATTTTAAGGAGCAAAATTATTTGTTTTAAAACTGAAATCACTAACAACATGAATACTAGTACCACAAGTTATTCATCACAGGTTTTCCTAAACTGGAGACATCAAGAAATCTGGTCATACCCAATATTTCAATCTTCAGGTCCAAAACTGAACATGTTTCCACTTTCTTTCCTTTGTTTTCTGGTTTTCCCAGAAATCTGGTACAGACAGGGTAGGAAGAGTGACAAAAATGAAAGATGCTGTGTTCTCACTCGATTTTACTGTCGTAAAAAACACAACGTGAAATCTACCCTCTTAAAATTTTAACTGTGCAGCACAGTCTTGTTAGCTATATGCACACTGTTGGACTGCAGATCTCCAGAACTTTTTCTTCTTGCGTGACTGAAACTACATCCACGGAACTCCACTGCCCCTCGAGCTCCACCCTCACCTCCAGCCCCTGGCATCCACCGTTCTACTTTCTGTTTCTATGAATCTGACTAGTTTAGATAACTCATAAAAGTGGAATCATGTAGTATTTGTCCTTCTGTGACTGGCTTATTTCACTTAGTGTAATGTCCTCAAGGTTCATTCACGTTGTAGCATGACAGGATTTCTTTCATTTTTAAAGTTGAATAATATTCTATTCTGTATCTATGCCAAATTTTCTTTACCCATTCATTTACTGATGGATATCTAGGTGGTTTCCATCTCTTGGCTATTGTGGACAGTGCTGAAATAAACATAAGTATGCATATATCTATTCAAGATCTTGTTTTGAATTATTTTGGATAAATACCCAGAAGTGGATTGTTGGATCATACGGTAGCTCTAATTTTTTGAGGAATCACCTATTGTTTTCCCTAGCACTTGCACCATTTTTCATTCCCAAGAACAGTGTACAAGGGTTCCCTTTGCTCCGTATCCTCTCCAACACTTATTTTTTTTAATATGTAATAGCCATCTTAACAGGTGTGAAGTGGTATCTTACGGTTTTCATTTGCGTTCCCCTGATGATTAGCGATGTTGAGCACTTTTCACATACCTATTGGCCATCCAACAGGTATCTGAAGAAGAATCTATTCAGTTTCTCCATTTTTAAATTGGGTTGTTTTTTGCTATTGAGTTATATGAGTTCCTTATTTTGTATATTAACCCCTTATCCAATGATTTGCAAATATTTTCTCCCATTCCACTGGTTGCCTTTTCACTCTTTTTTGAATGTTTCCTTTGTCTTGCAGAAGCTTTTTAGTTTGATACACTCCCACCTGTCTATTTTTGCTTTTGTTGCCTGTGCTTTTGGTGTTATTTCTAAGAAATCATTGCAAAGACAATGTTATCAAGACTTTATACTGTTTTCTTGTAGGAGTTTCAGTTTCAGGACTTATGTTTAAGTCGTGTAATTTTTACCCTTCCTTCTCTTAACATGGTATACCATGCTGATTTTGTGGGGGTTTTTTGTTTTTTTGTTTTTTTAACACTGAGCAATTCTTGTATCCCAAGGATAAATCCCACTGGTCGTGTTGTATGATCTATTTAATGTACTCTTGAATTTGGTTTGCAAGTATTTTGTTGAGAATTTTTACATCAATATTCATCAGGGTTATTGTCCTATAGTGTTATATTTTTGTAGTGTCTTTGTATGGCTTTGGCATCAGGGTAAGGCTGGCCTCAAAAAGTTGGTTTGGAAGTGTTTCCTCCACTTCAGTTATTTGGAAAAGTTTGAGAAGGACTGTCATTAATTATTCTTCAAATTTTTGGAAGGATTCTGCAGTGAAGCCATCTGGTTCTAGGCCTTTGTCATTGGGAGCTTTTTGATTACTGATTCAATCTCCTTTCTAGTTATAGGTATGTTCAGATTTTCTATTTCTTCATGATTCAGTCTTGGTAGGTTGTTTCTAGGAACTGATCCATTTCTTATAGGTTATCCCATTTGTTATTGTATAATTGTTTATAGTAGTCTCACAATCCATTTTATTTCCATGACGTCAGTTGTTATGCCTCCTCTTTCATCTCTGATTTTATTTCATTTGAGTCTTCTCTTTTTTTTCTTGGTTACCTAGCTAATGGTTTCTCAATTTATCTAACTTTTTACAAAACCAAGTATTAAGTTTCATTGATCTTTTCTATTGCATTTCTGTTCTTTATTTCATTTACTTCTTTTCCAATCTTTATCATTTCCTTCCTTCTGCTAAATTTGGGCTTGGCTTGTTCTTTTTCAAGTTCCCTGAAGTGTAGGTAAAGTTAGGATGTTTGAGATCTGTCTTCTTATTTAATGTAGGCATTCATCATTATAAACTTCCCTCTTGTACTGCTTTTGTCACATTCCATATGCTTTGGTACATTGTGTTTTTGTTTTCCTTTGTCTCAAGATATCTCTTAATTTCCCTTTTGATTTTTTATTTAACCCATTGGTTGTCCAAAAGCATGCTGTTTAATTTCCACTTATTTGTGAATGCTCCACTTTTCATTCTGTTATTGATTTCTAGTTTCATTGTACTGTGGTAGGAAAATATACTTGGTAAGATTTTAACTTTCTTAAATTTCTTGAGACTGGTTTTTGACCTAACATATGATCTGTCCTGGAGAATGTTCTGTGTGTTCTTAAGAATGTGTATTCTGTTGCTGTTGGGTGGAATGTTCTATATGTGTCTGTCTGGTCCATTTGGTTTATAGCATTGCTCAAGTCCTCTGTTTCCATTTTGATCTTCTGTCTGGATGTTCTTTCTACTCATTCTTGAAAGTGGGATGTTGAAAGTTTTTTACTATTACTATGTCACTGTCTCTTTCTCCCTTTAGTTCTGTTAATATTTGCTTCATGTATTTGGCTGCTCTAATGTTGAGTGAATACATATTTATTATACTTGTTACAGCTTCCTGGTGGGTTGACTTATTATGTAAAGTACTTATCTGTCTCTTGTGACAGTTTTGACTTAAAGTCTATTTTATCTGATATAGCTATGACTACTTCTGCTCTCTTTTGGTTACCATTTGCATGGAATTTTTTTTCCCATCCTTTCACTTCCAGCCTATGTGTATGCTTAAATCTAAAGTGATTTAACCATGCACCCAAATATTCATAGCAGCACTATTTACAATACCCAAGTCATGGAAACAACTCAAATGCCTATCAACAGACTACTGTCTTAAAAAGATGTGATATATATACACACACACACACACACACACAATCAAGTATTACTCAGCCACAAACAAAAGAATGAAATATTGCTATTTGCAGCAATATGAATGGACCTAGAGAATATTATGTCTAGTGAAGTAAGTCAGACAAACACAAATATTATATACCACTTATATGTGGAATCTAAAAAATAATACTAATGAATCTATATACAAAACAAAAACAGACAGAAAACAAACTTATGATTATCAAAGGGGAAGGGAGGGAGGGAGGGAGAAATTAGGAGTATGGGATTAACAGACATAAACACTATACATAAAATAGATAAGCAACAAGCAACTGCATAGCACAGGGAATTATATAACTTGTAAAAACCTATAATGAAATACAATCTGAAAAAATAACAATCACTTTGTTGTACATCTGAAACACAATATTGTAAATCAACTATACTTCAATTTAAAAAATAACTGGGCTTCCCTGGTGGCACAGTGGTTGAGAGTCCGCCTGACGATGCAGGGGACACGGGTTCGTGCCCCGGTCCAGGAGGATCCCACATGCCACAGAGCGGCTGGGCCCGTGAGCCATGGCCGTGGAGCCTGTGCGTCCGGAGCCTGTGCTCCGCAATGGGAGAGGCCACAACAGTGAGAGGCCTGCGTACCGCAAAAAATAATAATAATAACTAAAATGTAAAAAAGTGATTTAGCATAGTTAGATTTTTTTCTAATCCTTTCACTCTATCTTTTGATTACAGAGTTTAATTCATTTACATTTAAAGTAATTACTGATAGGGAGGTATACTATTGTCATTTTGATGATTGTTTTCTGTCTTGTATTTCTTGTGTTCCTCTTTTTCTCTCTTGCTGTCTTCTCTGGTTCTTCATTGATATTTTGTAGTGTCATGCTTTGATCCATTCTTATTTTCCTTTTTGAATCTTCTATAAATATTTTCTTTATGGTTACAATAGGACTTACATAAAATAGATTGTGATAGCTAAAAGATGTTTTAAGTTGATAGTAAATTAACATCAATCACATACTTTTATTCTTCCCACACACTTTATGATATTGCTATCACAAATTACTTTTTATATTATATCCATTAACATATTTTATAGTGACAGTTATTTCTATACATTTGTCTTTTAACTTCTATGCCAGAATTAAAAGTGATTTATGCACCACCATTACACAATATTACAGTATTCTGTATTTGCCTATATATTTATTTTACCTGTGAGCTTTATACTTTTCTATGCTTCCATGTTGCTGTCTAGCACTCTTTCATTACAACTTGAAGGACTCCCTTTAGCATTTCTTGTAAGGCAGGTCTATTGGTGATAAATTCCATCAAGTTTGTTTATCTGGGAAGTCTGTATGTCTCCTTCATTTTTGAAAGACAGTTTTACCAGATATAGTATTCTTGGTTGGCAATTTTTCTCTGTAGTACTCTGAATATGTTATCCCACTGCCTTCTGGCCTGCAAACTTTCTGCTGAGCAACCTGCAAATAGACATACGGGGGCTCCCTTGTACATGATGTGTCACTTTTTTATTGCTGCTTTCAAAATTCTTTGCCTTTGCCTTTGACAATTTAATTATAATGTGTCTCACTATGGACTTTTTGGTTTCATTGTAGTTGGGGGTCTGTGGACTTCTTGAATTTGGATATTTATTTCCTTCCCCAGATTTGGACAGTTTTCAGCCATTATTTGTTCAAATAAGCTTTCTGCCCCCCACCTTCTCCTTCTGGGACTCTATAATTTGTATACTGGTCTGCTTGATGATGTTCTTAAGTCTTTTAGGCTTCCTTCGATCTTTTAAATTCTTTTTCCTTTTGTTCCTGACTAGATAGCTTAAAATGATCTGTCTTAGAGTTCACTGATTCTTTCTACTTCTTGATCAAGGCTATTGTTGAATACCTCTAGTGAATTTTTTTAATTCAGCTATTTATTTCTGCAGCTCTCCCAATTTTTTAACATTTTCTGTCTCTTGGCTGATACTCTCATTTTGTTCATGCATCATTTTCCTGAGCTTATTAAGCATCTTCATGACATTACTCTGAGCTCTTTGTCAGGTAATTCATATACCTCCATTTCTTTAGAGTTGGTTTCTGGAGATTTATCTTGTTCTTTTGATTTAACCATGTTTTCATCTTTCTTCAGATACCTTGTAACCTTGGGTTGCAATCCACAATTTTGAGGGGGAAAAAAAAGCCAGTTTTTACAGACTGCCTTCATACAGAGAAAGATCTTCACCAAGAAGCCCAGTTAAAGATTGTGGGAGAGGGCCTCCCTGGTGGCGCAAGTGGTTGAGAGTCCGCCTGCCGATGCAGGGGATACGGGTTCGTGCCCCGGTCTGGGAGGATCCCATATGCCGCGGAGCGGCTGGGCCCGTGAGCCATGGCCGCTGAGCCTGCGCGTCCGGAGCCTGTGCTCCGCAACGGGAGAGGCCACAACAGTGAGAGGCCCGCATACCGCAAAAAAAAAAAAAAAAAAAAAGATTGTGGGAGACTCTCAAACCTTTTCTGTGGATGTGTCTTTTACAAAGTTACACATGTAAATTATGAATTAGAGTGATTTTCCAATTTTTCTAGGAGATCATAATCTCTTCCTCTTTCTGGCATCTGTCTGTGGAACCCCAAGTTCTCTGAGGTTGCCACAAGCCCCCCAGCTCTCTTATTTCTATGGTTCCTAGGCTTCTAGATTATGCCAAGGTCCCATCAGCTCTCCAAGTCACACAAGACTGCAATCAGTCCCTCAGTCAGCCTCTTGAAAATTAGAACACTGGATGCAAACTCTGCTCCTCTCATCCTCTCCCCACCATCCCCACCAAGGGAGGGTCCACCAAGCCAGGTCAGCCTCTGTCTGCTGTATCACAGGTCATCTGGAGCAACAGCAAGCTCCCCATCTCTCTTTTGGTCTCAGCAAACTCCAGGTATCTAAAGTATGCCAGGCCCTATTATGGCTCCTAGACAAATGAGACAGAAAGTAGTCTCTCAGGCACACCCCTAAAATGCCGAAATGCTGAACACATGCTCCATCTTATTTCCTCGCCAGGGAGAGTCTGGAAGTTGCATGTTTTCTCCCACATATTCTGCACTGAGCCAGAGGGAGGGACTCTGAAAGTGAGTGGATGTCTGCCAAAATATGTGCCTTTGCTCTCAGAGGCCCCCAACCTGGTGCCCTTTCCTGTCAGTGCTTAGATTCAGGCAACACAGAAGCCAGTTCCTCTGGCAGCTTCCCCAAGCTCAAAACCAAAAATCTGAACACTGCATGTGCAGTCCTTTTTCTTTCCCTCCTCCAGGGAAAAGCCAGGTGCTGGGAATTTTCTCTTGACCATACACTGAGTTGAAGGGAGGTAGTATAATGAGTGTGTGTAGGTGATTTGATGTTCACCTGGGGTGAAGGAGCCTCTTAACTGGTTTCTGGATTTCTTACAACAGGACTTGGTCCAATTGGTGTCTGGGGAGGGGGGAAGAACTTTGGGGGCTTCCTTTTCTACCATCTTTCTATCACACCTATATTATATACTCTTAATAGATATGTTAACATGACCCTACATCCTTTTCAAATGGCAGTTTCTTCACCTCTGAAAGGAGAGCCTATGGAAATGACTAATGTTCCATAAAGCTCCAACATCCTACAAATTTGGAGATGATATAAGAAGAAATTAAGGAGCAGAGGCAAAAAGAAGAAAGTTACAATGAAGAAAGTGGATGGTCTATGGCAGAATACATTGATAAATATATTTCTGAGATTTCTAGGTATGACAAACTCACAATATCCAGGAAGCCTCTACTCATCAGAATTAAATGTGCCTCCCCTTTTAAAGTGCCTTTTCAACTTTTACATACAAACTTAAATGTCTATTTTGTATTTCAAACCTTAAGAAAAAAATGACTTATGGTAAAACAAAATTATCATCTGATATTTAGTAATCATATGATTAGTAATAAAAATAACAGCAATAAATACAATGTTGATTAGCATGATCAATGCAACAACGGTATACATATTTAAATTGAAAATATACAATCACAGATGCAAATTTGTAAATGTATTCATTACCTTTCGTCCAGTTTCTACCATGCTCACCATTCTAGCAGCTTCTTAGAGAGGAGAGCATGTATCTCAAGCTTTCTCTGCTGGAAGCTCAGCAATATGAAACTTCAAGCAGCCACATACATTTCATTCCTCTTTTGTCTCTCCTATTACACACACAGTTTGACCCCTTTTTAAATGGCTTAAATAAAGTTCTGCAATAAATGCATGCTTGTTGACAAATGCAACCATAATGCTCAGAAAACAATTTTTTCTACCCTCCAACTGTTCTTTTTTTTTTTTTTTTTTTTTTTAACGTGGGCCTCTCATTGTTGTGGCCTCTCCCATTGCAGAGCACAGGCTCCGGACGCTCAGGCTCAGCGGCCATGGTTCACGGGCCCAGCCACTCTGCGGCATGTGGGATCTTCCCAGACCGGGGTATGAACCCGTGTCCTCTGAATCGGCAGGCGGACTCTCAACCACTGCACCACCAGGGAAGCCCCCCTCCCACTGTTCTTAAAATGAGAGGCCACAGAAGTAATTTATCAGAAAAAAAATACATGTATCAAGCCAATGAGGAGAAAGTATTTTCATGCTCTCCAACTGCTTCCTGTTAGAAGTAGATATTCCGAAACATTTGCACAATGTGAAGAGTCCTACATATAAAATACCTACAAGTTTTAACAATGTAAAAATACCGACTAACTTGGCTAAGACCTGAATGACAAGGAGGAGTCTGTGGCTGAATGCTCTGGTGGCACATCTTTCAGATAGAAAAAGTCGTTGGGGCACATGTCTGGAGGCAGGATGAGCTTGATGTGCTTTAGGGAAGGAAACCAGAGAGAGTGGCTGGAGGGGTATCACATGTGAAGGGAGAATTGGAAAAGATGAGATTATAGACGTAGACAAGGGCCAAGTCAGACAAGAGACACAGGCCTTGGCAAGGAATCTGAATTTCATTCTAAGAGCAGTAGAGAGCCATGTGACAGTTTTAAGCAGGAGAGTGATGAGAGGTGGTTGACATGTCAGAAGGCTCACCCCAGCTGTTATGTGGAAAACAGCTTGTGGGCACTGGAGATGGTGGGGGGGTGGAAGCTGGTAGACTATGACAGGCATCAAGACAGGATGTGGGCGCAGCTTAGAAGAGGATTGTAGTAGTGGAAGCATGGAGAGAGGGCAGATTCAGCATAGATTTTGAAGATGCTGCCGATGGAGACTGGAGGTACTACATCAGGAGATAAAGCGCAGAGAACAAACAAGAATGAATCCTAGGCTTTTGGCTTTGGTGGCAGGATACCTATGCTAATACAATATGGCTGTCTGGAACAGTGGGCTCAAACATGCAAGACAAAGTTTCATAAAGATCAATTTAAAATTCGGTCCTTAAATTATTATTTTGTATCCCACTGCACAAGTTTGAGAATATTTGGTTTAACACAAGTGTATGTGAAAAAGGTTTTGGAGTTTCCATTGAGTCCACACTTAATAGAACCCCAGAGAGCAAGTAACAGAAAACAAGTTGCTACTGTATCCATATGTATGGGTTGTTGTTTTTTTTTTAACATCTTTATTGTAGTATAATTGCTTTACAATGGTGTGTTAGTTTCTGCTTTATAACAAAGTGAATCAGCTATACATATACATATATCCCCATATCCCCTCCCTCTTGCGTCTCCCTCCCACCCTCCCTATCCCACCCCTCTAGGTGGTCACAAAGCACCGAGCTGATCTCCTTGTGCTATGTAGCTGCTTCTCACTAGCTATCTATTTTACATTTGGTAGTGTATATATGTCAATGCCACTCTCTCACTTCTTCCCAGCTTACACTTCCCCCTCCAAGCTGAATGTTAGGTAGAGAGTCTTGAATGTATGACACTTATTTACAGTTACTCAAGCAATAGACTTTGAGAACAAATGCTTTTTGCTTTTAGTAAGCAAACATCTACATATTTTGTGAACTTAGTAGTTAACAGTTGGATTTTTATGTAGAAGAATTCTGTCTGAAACATACTTGGAAATCTATTTAAAAATATAGAGCCTACTATTAGGATAGTGTTTGTTTTGATTTTCTGAAAAAAGCGCAAATCATTGCCTGTTTTATGAGTTGGCCTTTCTTCAGGATCCATTCCCAGATTCCAACAATTCCTAAATTTCGCTCAAGGATTATTGGCTTTTATTAGCTTTCTTTTCATAATTCCTGTAAATTAATGTTTCCTACAAGTAAACATTTACTCCATTATTCTTCAAATTTGATTAGAACAACAACAAAAATAATCAGTGTAATCCAGAAGGTTGTTATGGCCTATTGACTATAATCTTGGATTTCTGTTGTAATTTATTTATTTGTTTGTTTACATTTTTATCGGAGTATAATTGCTTTACAATGGTGTGTTAATTTCTGCTTTATAACAAAGTGAATCAGCTATATATATACATATATCCCCATGTCCCCTCCCTCTTGCATCTCCCTCCCACCCTCCCTATTCCACCCCTCTAGGTGGTCACAAAGCACCAAGCTGATCTCCCTGTACTATGCGGCTGCTTCCCACTAGCTATCTATTTTACATTTGGTAGTGTATATATGTCCATGCCACTCTCTCACTTCATCCCAGCTTACCCTTCCCCCTCCCCGTGTCCTCAAGTCCATTCTCTATGTCTGCATCTCTATTCCCGTTCTGCCCCTAGGTTCTTCAGAACCTTTTATTTTCTTAAGATTCCATATATATGTGTTAGCATATGATATTTGATTTTCTCTTTCTGACTTACTTCACTCTGTATGACAACCTCTAGGTCCATCCACCTCACTACAGATAACTCGATTTAGTTTATTTTTATGGCTGAGTAATATTCCATTGTATATATGTGCCACATCTTCTTTATCCATTCATCTATTGATAGACACTTAGGTGGCTTCCATGCCCTGGCTACTGTAAATAGAGCTGCAGTGAACATCGTGGTACGACTCTTTTTGAATTATGGCCTTCTCAGGGTCATATGTATATTTTAAATAGTTATGTACAACACACATACACAGTGTTATAACTCAACAATGTATTATAGGCATTTGCATAAAGTTATCATAAAGCTTTCATAACCATCATTTTATAAGCTGCATAATATACTATTGATTAAATACATCAAAACGTAAATAGTCCCCTATGGAATATACAGGTTATTCCCAGCTGTCCTATGATCTATGAATTATCACCATGACTCTCATCACACACATAGTATTTTCAATATTTGGGCTCATTTCCTCTGAGAAAAATCCTGGAGATAGAATTTTTGAGTTGAACCCATTAATAACCAAACACAACACACTAGTATAGCCACACTGGTTTATAACATACTGAAATATGTCCATATAAGTTATTATTTAGCCACTGCCCAGTACCTCCTGAGTGCCTCCTTTCCCCATCATTAGCCCCTCCCTTAGGCATACCTTGACATCTCCAGGATCCCAAAATGAAAGGATCAACACCCAGCTGCATAAAGGGGCTCCAACACTGTGACCAAGGTCCTGATTGGTCACTGGCCATGCATTATTAATTGTTAAATATTGTGACACCCCAGGGTCAGAAGTATTTCTGTTATAACATTTATATAAATTAGAGCAGTTTTAACAAGTTATCAAGCTTTTATTAATAAATTGGTCCTATAACATTCAAGGAGAAATAACTATTTTATCCAATTCATTCTGATTGTTCTAGACTCTTCTGGGGCTAAAATTGCCCCATGAAGTTGCCCTAGGTAGTTCCCCAGCCCTGACCCCACCTGTTCTCCATATGCCATGTAGGTGCCCTTTCTTCTTCCCTGAGACATTACAAAATGGTAGGGTCTCTTTCTCTTTTGCCCCTCCTCTCCTCACCTCCACTCCAGGAAATCTTGGTCCCCACATATAGGTTTTCTTTCCTCTCTCCTGTGTGGGTAAAGATTTATAAATATGTTTTTTATTTGGGGATGGTGCACAGTCTATATTTTTTACTGTTGTCCTAAAGACATTAGGGCTTTGAAAGACCATAAAAATAGTACTTTCAGGGCTTCCCTGGTGGTGCAGTAGTTGGGAGTCCACCTGCCGACGCAGGGGACGCGGGTTCATGCCCCGGTCTGGGAAGATCCCACATGCCGCAGAGTGGCTGGGCCCGTGAGCTGTGGCCGCTGAGCCTGCACGTCCGGAGCCTGTGCTCCACAACGGAAGAGGCCACAGCAGTGAGAGACCCACGTACCGCAAAAAAAAAAAAAAAAGTACTTTAAGGGCTGGTAAGGGATCGGACAACTCTGAACTCAATGAGAAAGCTATTTTTCTCTCTCTGAAGTAAATATTTGAGGGGACCTGATCTTGACAAAATAATCACTATCTTTAGTAAAAAAAAAAAAAAAAAAAGCATGTAAGCGGTTTGTGCTAAACATGTTTATCCAAAAATTGTTGAGCCAAAGCAATCAATCAGACAGGGGTTACTGCATAGTATGATAGTCACTATTCAGGTGACTATAGCAATATACACTCTAAATTAAGTGCACATCCAAGTCGGTTTTGGAGTTTTTCCCACAGCTCATCTCCTTTCCTTTTAGTTCTACCCGTTAGTTTTGAGTCACTCCTAAAGCAATATATTAAGTATAACACATCATTCAATTAAATCAGTAAGGGAACAGGTGGACCCAGTTCAGAATAAGTGGGTATTTAATCCTCGGAGAAAATATATGGAGAAAATCTGAGATGCTATGAGAAGGCTAGGCTAGGAAGAATTATCTTGAAACCCACTAAGGGAAAGTGTCAAAAAAAAAAAGTGAGTGAAGGAAGGATGATGCTCTTAGAAGGTGAATAGCAGCACCTGGGCCAGCTCACACTCAACCCTATGCTTCCAACTATGCATCCAATTTAGTTGAGACGGCATCGTGGTCCACAATAAGGCTTCCTACTTTGGATTTCTAGTTTACTGACTATGTCGTGGCCTGCCCAGAAAGACTTCTCCAAGACCAACAAAGCTGAAAGTGCCTCTATAGAACCAGATTCTTCCATGAAGATCTACTGGAGGAAGCAAGAATCTGGGTGGCATCCTTAGATCAAAATATTCCTTCAGTACTTCCTCTGCCTGACCCAGCACATCGGTATCCTGATTTGACAGCCTTTAAAGAAAAGGAGGACTAGGGGTGTATCTAAGGTTTCTCTGTACCTAAGGGGACACTAAGTCTTATACCTCAGGCAGGGTTCCTAGGCCAAATATCCTGCCTGTTTCTGGCCAACGGACTACATTGATCCTCTGCTGCTACCTCATGGCTACCACTAGGGTCTAAAGGCCATTGACAGGTACTCCAGCTACAGCCACACCATAGTAACATTAGAAACTAAGATACACTATGTTTCTGTATATCCAGGCTATTTCAACATATGATAGTGGCATCCTACTCATGGCAAAAGGAACCCAACAATAGACATGGTATTTGATAGCCAGTTCACACCCTTATTCTAAGAATACTGGCATAATCACCCAGAGGAATGGAGGAACGGACATCCAAATACCTGACTGAAAAAGATTTCTGGACAGAACCTGTTGTCAGCATTGTGGATGAACATCTTAGTAAGCGCATTAAATACAGCTGTTCCCAACAAGGGAACGTGCCCTTTGGAATAACTGCTTGGCTAAACTCAGAGGGAAGATGGGAAATAGAATGGAGAGACCAGATCTATTTATCTGTGATCCCAACAATCTGACAATACCCAATCATCCCTCTTCTTTTTTTTTTTTTCCCACTGATTCTCCATCTGGGAGGCCTGACTAGTTTCAACTTAGGGTAGCAATTAGTTAACAGGGTTTGGGTGACTGCAACCTACTGCTTGAACTCTACCTGGTTTCAGTTGTTAGGCAGGACAGATCACAGACCAGAAGCCAATTGAGCAGCTGGTTGAATGAGTAAACTCTAAAGCATCCTTACAGTAGCCCACTTGGAAAGTGATGGGGGCACACTGGGTCATTACAAGTTCCACCATTGTGCCCCATGCCCCTTGACGCCTGACCCATCAGCCTGGGCAAAGGGAAGGAGAAGTGGCTTCTAAGTTAAAAGAAACTATGTGGCTTTGGAGGGAGAAAAACAACTCTGGCACCTAAGGGGGAAGACATCTTAGATACTGACAAGTGTGGGGAGAGAAAAATGCTTACTGTTATATCTTTGTCTCCTAAATCTAGCACCACAACTTGCCGAAGCAATCCTGTGATCTGCCTGAGTTAAGCAGCATCGAAGCTGGCAAGCTGGTCCTCTGCTGGGTTTATGGTCCCTGTACACATGCTATGGGAACAGGAAAACTCATGTGGGCATTACTATACACAAATTATTTTTCTGTACTCAACGCTACTGTCAACGGCTCCCATTGTAGACCTCCCCTCCTCCATTTATGACAAACACATAGGCTGTCACAACCTGTGTCAATATGACTGATACAAATGCACCTGTGTCTTCTGAAGCCCAAACAACCTAACAACCAGGTATGAAAAGCAAGTCTGCAACTACTTGGGGACACTATCCATGGTGCTTAACCAAACCCAAGTAATAGTAATCCAAATCAAGTTCAACGAAAAATCCTGGAGTAACCCGTGCCCTCTGGGTTATATGTTTATATGGGAAGGAGAGTGGGCCATGGAATGCCTGACATTGAGATGGAGGCTGTTTTTTGGCCCAGCTGTTGCCCACTGTAATTATTATATTATTATTATTATTTTTTTTTGCGGTACACGGGCCTCTCACTGTTGTGGCCTCTCCCATTGCGGAGCACAGGCTCCAGACGCGCAGGCTCAGCGGCCGTGGCTCACAGGCCCAGCCGCTCCGTGGCATGTGGGATCTTCCCGGACCGGGGCACGAACCCGTGTCCCCTGCATCAGCAGGCGGACTCTCAACCACTGCACCAGCAGGGAAGCCCGCCCACTGTAATTATTGGCACTGACACTGGCTTGTTTTCTCTTTGCTGTAAAAAGATGCTGTGCCGTTGGTCCCACGTTCCTCTCTGGAAGCACAATACACGGCACCCTGGGTTCATTGCATTGCCTGTGAGACTTGGGGGCAAGGAAATCAGTGCTACCATGTTGGTACTCTTGCTGTTTGCCGTGCTATGAATAATACTAATAATGGTCTCACTCAGATCACTGTCTACTTTGTTGAATGTTTAGTCCTTGCTGTTCGTTATGGGCCTGAGGCTCTTCCCTGACAATAAATAATTGAGCAGAACATAATTATAATAAGCCAATAATGAAAGCTAGAGAAAACATGAGACTAATTAGAGAAAATATGAACTACATACTTGACAAGTTTAAAGGAAAGAGAAAACAAGTGAGGGAAGTAAATATAATCCCAGTCCCTAAAAGGAGGTATAGAGGCATACATACTTGAAGCAGAAAAAGAAGAGCAATGGCAGTCCAGGTTGACTAATAAATTTTAGAAAAAGTGATCAAAATCCATAATTAAGAGTAATTTGATTATAAATAAATCATAACAAACAATAGTAATGAAACCAGTGGTTAAATAAAAAACAGGGGTCTTGGTGAATGTTTTGACTTTATTCTCATAAAATAGCAGGTCAATATGAAGATACCATGTGGATTAATGCAAATTAAGTATTCTGGAAAGGTTTTTAAGTATTGGATCAAAAATCATTCAATTTACAAGAAAGCAAAATAGATGGAAAAACAATAGGTCCATGCATTCTGTACATTAAAAGATCTAAGAGTTTGGAACAGCAGTATTGCTATACATTTAACAACCAGTTTTACAGAAAAGAAAACTGATCTGTAGTCCTTGCCTATTTCCATGGTGTAAATATCAATGACATGGCAAATTTCTAGCCACCAACACGTCACTGATCAGATTTGGAAAAAAGATGGGCACAGTTGGCTCTTGTGAACTGGTATAAGCTACCTCTGACACACCACTGAATTAGGGGGCAATGGTATCATATGAGTTTCAGTCATAAAAATAGACCCAAGAAGTCACTGTCTGTAGAAACAGTACAGCTTAGTGGCAAAAAGCTAGACTTTGGTGTTGGATATATTTGGGTTATAAACCCTCATCATTTACTATTGTGTGGTCATATGCACACAATAAAATTTCAGTAGTCCCCTTGATCCACAGTTTCATTTTTCACAGCTTCCTATTTACGCAGGGTCAACCACAGTGGGAAAATATTAAATGGAAAATTTCAGAAATAATTCATAAGATTTAAATTGTACACTGTTCAGAGTAGCATGATGAAATCTTGCACTGTCCTGCTCTGTCCCGCCGTGGATGTTAATCATCCATTTGCCCTGCTTATCCTACCCATCAGTCACTCAGTAGCCATCTGGTTCTCAGGTTGACTGTCTAGGTATCACAGCACTTGTGTTCAAGTAACATTTATTTTACTTGATAATGGCCCGAAAGCCCAAGAATAGTGATTCTGCCAATTGACATATGCCAAAGAGAAGCTATAACGTGCTTCCTATAAGTGAGAAGGTGAAAACTCTCAACTTAAAAAGGAAAGAAACAAAATCCTATGCTGAGGTTGCTAAGATCTACAGTAAGAAGGAATCTTCTAACTGTGAAATTGTGAAGGAAAAAAACGCATGCTGGTTTTGCTGACACACCTCAACCTGCAAAAGTTACGCCTCCAGTGTGTGACAAGTGCTTAGTTAAGATGGAAAATGCGTTAAATCTGTACAGTAAGATATTTTGAGAGAGAGATGAAGAGCACATTCACATAACTTTTATTATACTAAATATATTGTTATAATTGTTCTGTTTATAATTAGTCACTGTTGTCAATCTCTTACTGTGCCAAATTTAGAAATTAACCTTTATCACAGGTATGTACATATAGGAAGAAACATAGTGTGTATATATATACACACACTCACACATATATATGTATACACATATGTATGTGTATGTGTACATATATGTGTGTTTACAAGTATATATATGTGTGTATATATATGTACACATATATAACACATTTACATATACATATACCCCCTCATACATACATATATATACACATTCCTATATACATATATATATACACACATTCATATATATATAGGTTTCAGTATTATGCATGGTTTCAGGCACCCACTGGAGGGGTCTTGGAATGTATCCCCTGCGGATAAGGGGGGACTAGTGTATTTCAGTGTAATTAGATTACTTTTCTACATATACAATGGGCATAAGAGGAGTATCCACTCTATATTATTATATAAGTATATAATAATACATGTCATTACTTGGCACAGGATCTAGCACATAGTATGAGGAGAAAACTTTACATGTTCAGCTATGGTTAGAATGTGCCCAAACTCCTTAATATAACCCCCATGGTTCTTAAACAGTCTAACTGGAAAACCACAGCCCTCAGCTTTCTTCCCCTTACATCCAGTGACCAACTACAGCTCCCTGAACAGGCTAAGCAAATCCAGACTTTTTTAGCTTGGCTTGTGCTATTCCCTCTGCCACTTTCCTCCTTAGTAAATATTTAGTCATTCTTTAAGTCCCTGCTAAAATCTTTCACTCGTCTATGAAGCTTTCCTGGACCAGTTCAATCTTTCCTCCTACAAAATTAATCACTCCTTTCTTTATGCTTCCTCATCACTTTGTTTGTACTTTTAATATGCATCACATTGTATCTTAATCATTTGTTTACATATCTGTCAACCCAACAATACCTTGCATATCGTAATTATTTTGTACATGATTGTCTAGTACCTTGGGAGTAGGTTAGCATACTAATCTTTATATCCCAAGCCCCTAATACAGTGCTTGGCTTAGTGCCTCATGTATTTTTGATGATTTATTGAATGAGTCCAAACAATAACTGAAGGGCTGGAATAAGGGAAGAAACCCAAACTGAGCTCCCTTAAGCAAAACCAGTATTTCTTAGAGAGTAATAAATTCAGACAGCTCGCTATATCCATTGGGGTCTAATTAGAACACAAAAACCATACCAGTAATTGGAACAAGGACAATATTAATAGCAAGACTTGTTAACTGGGTAAAAGGTAGTCACTCACTGAAAGATGTAAAAGAAAACTTAAAGGTATAATAGGGTAGCAACTTCAGAAAGCTGTCGCCACTGTTGTTAGGCTAATAGAAGTGAACGAGGAACTTAGAAACTTAAAGAGGGGGGCTTCCCCCTGCAAGAGGGAGATTCTGACATTTGAGAAGAACCTGGCTGCTGCAGAAACACAGAGCCACTAATCAAGGTGAAGAAACAGGCTCCAGGCTACCTGCCAGCACCGTGGGAGGTAGACCCACTGAGCTCTGATCCTCCCTCATGCCATCACCGAAGAAAGAGAGGAAAGAGAAAGAAAAAAAGTCCTTCTTCCCTCTCTCATCTTCCTGTCCCTTCCACAGCGCCACCTATTGGCAGAGCTTAACGTCAAGCCAGTTGGTAAAGGATAAATGCAGTCTGCAAAGTCCAGATCCGTTACCAAACAGTAGGACAAAAAAGGGTAGGTTTAGAGATGAGAAGTAACCAATAGCCAGCACACTCCCCCAAACTGGAATAAGTGCTATAAAAACCAGGACAGCTCCTCAGACCTCAGGTGCTAGGAGCAGAGACTGAGTCTCTGTGACCAAGAGGGTGTACAACTCTTGTGCCTTATCTGACACACGCTCATTTCTGTAGGGAGGAAATAAGGGGCTATATGATTGTAGTTGCCATCAGAAGCACATGGGTGGCATAGGGAAGAAAGCAGAGCTCCCCCAAAAGAAAGGACAGGAGACAAAAAAACAAATACCCACAACAAATACTTCAACAGTATCATTCTATGCCACATTTTTCTCACCTCCAGGCCACTACTTTAGGCCCTGTTACAAAGCCCAGTCTGCAAATCTACCATCCAGTAAGACAATTCTGCTTCTACACAACCAGCTTGTTCATTGTGCTTGATCTCTTCTGCTTCCATTTCACCAATGACAGAAATAGATGACCAAGGGCTGGTGGTGGACACCATGATCAATCACCACCTGGTGATTCATAAAGCTGGTTTAGTTTCATTGCTGCAGCTTCTTAACGCAGAGGGAAAGTAATTTGAAAGGCAAGTTAAAGTTTTATATACAAGAGAAGATTGGTTTTAAATTTAAAAACCTCCTTTATAGAGAACCAATAATAATCATGACCAAGGGGTTTTTATTCAAGGAGAGGAATATACACTGATATGGTACTTCATTTAGTGATTCCAATTTATTAATCTCATATCTGATTTAAAAACTTTCAAAATTGTTTTGTTGAGCACCTGGACACCAGTTAGAAATGTGATTAATTCCCTTAAACTGTAATTATAGATCTCATATGGTTGATTCCTTTGAATGTATTAAGCATCTAAAACAGCAAATAATAAAATTACAATGATTAAAAAAGTTATAATACCTTTACATTAAAGCTAGTTATCAAAATGATAAAAATAAATGCTTAACTTTGTTTCTTATTCTTAGCCTTGCTTTGACACATTGCAAGTGCTATCTTTAGATGCTCTTAAGAGTTTTGTTCATCTTACCAGACACAATCAAGAAAAAGATGATAGTCACACAAATCAAGTTTGCAGATTCTAATTGTTGGCTAGGAAACTCTGGCTTGGGACCTTGGGTGTGACTATAATGGCCACAGTGATTCAAACAAGTGACACTGAGCATAATAAACTGAGTCCTTTTATATAATAAATGTTTTAAGTTTCATTTTTTTAAGTTGGTGTCTTTTTGGAAAATGATGTATTCTTAAGCTTTCGGGTTTATTGGTCCCTAATTTTTGGCCTGTCACTATGATATATGAACCTAGTCTACTGGCATTATTAAAAGTATATATTTTTACTAGATTTCTTAAAATTTTGATTACTAGAGCTATCTAGGGTTTAATCTCTATGAATACCTCACCTCTTGCGCTATTAGACTCAAGAGATCAGGCTGTTAGAGATTAGGCTACTTTATTGGAAACAAATTTTTGAAATCTCTATCTTCCTGACCAACAGGTCTGATTAATTTTTTTTTTTTTTTTTTTTTTTTTTTTTTTTTTTGCGGTATGCGGGCCTCTCACTGTTGTGGCCTCCCCCGCTGCGGAGCACAGGCTCCGGACGCGCAGGCTCCGGACGCGCAGGCTCAGCAGCCATGGCTCACGGGCCCAGCCGCTCCGTGGCACATGGGATCCTCCCAGACCGGGGCACGAACCCGCATCCCCTGCATCGGCAGGCGGACTCTCAACCACTTGCGCCACCAGGGAGGCCCTGATTAAATTTTATACCTAATTTGCTGGTTATTTCATATGACCACAAATGCTAATCACTACTTCCTGTTCTTCATAGAGCTCCTACTTTACACAGGATTTCGTTCCTGCTTACACAGATAGAAATAAGTGTGTGTGTGTGTGCACGTGCAGACACACATACATATTTAATAGCAAAACCAAAATATCACATAGTAGTAATATTCCCTACTGTAAAACAGTAAAATTTTAAAAAATACCCAAGTGTATCTGTGCTCCTTTTATATGACAACTACTTTTTGCACACTTAATGCTAAACTTTTTTATTTGATGTGTTATAAATTCATGGTTTTTACAGATGCTAATTTATAAGTATTATTATTGTTATTTTTGAGTCCTCTTAAGCAGATCTACTCACTCTTTTTACTGCCCCTTACATCTCTCAAATCATTCTTGCTTTCTGACAACAGGATATTCCATATATATCCTGATTTTTCTCCTGCGTTGAAGCAGGAAATCAAGTACCTCCAGTGAGACATGACCCTTTTTATGTAGAGAACAAAATTGGACATAAAACAAAATCTTGACACTAAGCATACACTATAGAAGTGATCATGGGCAAAAGACAAAATGCTGTTGGACTTTTTTTTGAAGTGTCTAAACTAGGAACATGTATTTATTTTAAAAGTATGACTTCAAGCTAATTTTTCCAATTTACTGTATTATGTTTTTGTTCCCTTCTTTCCTTACAATATGCTATTTCATCAACCACTAGAATTTGCTTCTACAATGACCTAAGATCTCAATAGTTCAACCAAAAAACCCTCAAAAGAGTGAAAATTTAAGATTCTGCATTGCTTATATATCCAAAGAATATTTACATATAACAAACTAGAAGGTGAGCTATAAAAGTTTTTTTAAGCAAAATACAACTCAGAAGTGAAGAGAATTAGGAAATAGAGTATGGTTCATGATTTTGGAAAGTAGGATTACTATAATAGTGGGAAATCCATGTCTGTGGTCCTAGATAGAGAATTACCACTCTTATTCTTCCTTCTTTAAAAAAAAAAAAATGTAGGGCAATAGAGGTTGGAGGACTAACTGAAGAGAAAAACGTGAAATATGGTCACAAAACAACTCAGCCAATTTCCTAAGAGTTCATGGATTATGGTGGTAGATAACTCATTACTACTCAAAGGAAATTTCTATGTACTTATATCACAAAAATATTTATTTCAAGATCATCTCTTTGTTTAAAGTAATTCCATGACTGTACTACTTCATTTTGTATTCTTGAACATAATAAAATTTGATTCAGGGAAGATGGTATCAGTGGCAGCTTAGTTTTTCAATCTTCTTAAATTTCACCATACAAAGCAGACAAGCAGCCAGGAAAGCAAAGAGATGATCAACATCTCCAACAAACTGAGGTGACAAAGTATCTTCCTATACCTCACAGTCTGGGCAGGTGTGAACGAACTTTGAATAGCTACAAGATACATACAGCATCTGCACCAGAAGAAGCGTAAGAAAGAATTAGGTATCCTCTTTAGTTCTAAGACCCCTAAAATAGCCAACAGGAACTCACCGGAAATTTCAGAGGGCCAATGTGAGAACAGCAGCTGGAACTCGGTGAATTTTACATAATCTAGTAGTGCATGAGAGTGAGGGCCCTTGCAGTAAGTTCTGAAGAGATTGGAGTAGTCTGTGCCCCGTGGATTCAAAGCCAGCTGCCAAAGCTCCCTCACAGGACAAAGCCCCGCACTGAGTGTAAAGTACTAGGAATAAAATCCAGCTGAGAAACACAAGAACAATGGAGAGAGAGGAAAGAGCAGGCTCACATAAAAGCTGGACCTGAGAACAGGGCCACGGAGATCAAGGAAGTAAACCACCACACTTCTGTAACACTACACAAAGGAGCAGAAGAGTTAGCTGTAGACTGTAAAGTTAGAAACTTCATCTTGAACAATGACTCCTACAAGTTTAACAAAACTAACTTCATATAAAAATAAGCAACGGGAGGCTTCCCTGGTGGCGCAGTGGTTGAGAATCTGCCTGCTAATGCAGGGGACATGGGTTCGAGCCCTGGTCTGGGAGGATCCCACATGCCGCGGAGCAACTGGGCCCGTGAGCCACAACTACTGAGCCTGCGCGTCTGGAGCCTGTGCTCCGCAACGAGAGGCTGCGATAGTGAGAGGCCCGCGCACTGCGATGAAGAGTGGCCCCTGTTTGCCACAACTAGAGAAAGCCCTCGCACAGAAACAAAGACCCAACACAGCATAAATAAATAAATAGATAAATAAATAAACTCCTACCCCCGACATCTTCTTAAAAAAAAAATAATAATAATAAGCAACGGGAAAGGAGTGAGGTTAATCTCATAACAAGTTAATATAAGAAAAAGAAAAAATAAACAACATAATCTGTGGAACTGAGGTCAACATGATTATATACCAGGAAGCATTTTCTGAGGAATTTCCAAGTGACCTGAAGGGTATGTTCATTATATGGAAGACAATGAGTTTGTAGACTTTTAAAAAATTGTATATTTAAAAATAATAAAATAGAGGACTTGCACTTCCTCATAATTTTAAAATTCTATCCAGTATTTGGTGTTAGAAAGAAAGAACATTCTCCTCATTTTATAACTGGGAAAACTGAGTCTCACAGAGAATGGACTTTTTCAGGATCATGTTGCTGAACTACCAGAATAAAAGCATGACATAAAGCCATCCTCAAAAATATCTGAAAATTATGTTTTTCAAGATGAGCCAGGGCTTCCCTGGTGGCACAGTGGTTGAGAGTCCACCTGCCGATGCAGGGGACACGGGTTCATGCCCCGGTCCAGGAAGATCCCACATGCCGCGGAGCGGCTGGGCCCGTGAGCCATGGCTGCTGAGCCTGCGCATCCGGAGCCTGTGCTCCGCAACGGGAGAGGCCACAACAGTGAGAGACCTGCGTACCACAAAAAAAAAAAAAAAAAAAGATGAGCCAAATACTTTTAAAAATGATAAGACATAACAGATCAACATAAGTCTGAAGTAGAGAAACTCAAATGACATGATAGGGGAGAATTTAGAAAAGAACACTAAACTAGAAGGAATAAAAGAAAAAGAAGTGGACGCTAAACACATACAAGGTAAAAGGGAGAAAAAAATTTTTAATCAAAAAGGAATTAAAGTAACAATGAGATACCACTACACACTATTAGAATGACGAAAATCCCAAACATGGACAACACCAAGCACTAGCAAGGATGTGGAGAAACAGAAACTCTCATTCTTTGTTGGTAGGAATACAAAATGGTACAGCCACTTTGGAAGAGTTTCTTACAAAACTAAACATTTCCTACCATATGATTCCAGCAGTTGAACCCCTTAGTATTTACTGAAACGAGTTAAAACCTTAAGTTCATACAAAAACCTGCATATGGTTGTTTACAGAAGCTTTATTCATCATTGCCAAAACTTGGAAGCAACCTAGATGTAAGGCAAGTGGATACATCAACTGTGATATATCCAGACAATGAAATATTATTCATCATTAAAAAGAATTGGGCTATAAAGCCATGAAAAGACACGGAAGAATCTTATATGCATATTGCTAAGTGTAATAAGCCAATCTGAAAAAGCTACATACTGTGTAACAATCTGGCAAAGACAAAAACATTAAGACAATACAAAGATCAGTGGTTTCTGGGGGTTAGTGGGGAGAAAGGGATAAATAGAACACAGAGGATTTTTAGGGCGGTATCCAGTGCCCTAAAAGTGTATTCTACATGATACTACAAAAGCAGATACATGTCATTATACATTTGTCAAAACCCATAGAATGTACAACAATGGAGTGAACTCTAATGTAAATGATGGACTTTGGGCAATAATGTTGTGTAAACGTAGGTTTACCGATCGTAATAAATGCACCACTCTGGTGTGGGGTGTTGATGATGGGGAGAATGTGTGTGGGAGGGGCCGGGTGCTATACGGAACTCTGTCTTTTCTGCTCAGTTTTGCTGTGAACCTAAAACTATTCTAAAAAAATTAAGTCTATTAAAAAGAGGTATGAAGAAATAGGTAAAAAGGATTTGAGAAAGTGACAAATATTGAAAGTAAGCAGAGAAGATTCAATATACACAAATACGAGTGCTCAAAGAAGAAAATTGGATTGAGGGAACAGAATATAAAAATGTTACTTGATAAAACCAATTTGATTAAAAACATTTTTTCTTTAATTAAAAACATTAAAACCACAAATTGAAACCAAATATTAAAACAAAAGGTGTATCTGAGAAAATGCTTTACACCATTGTAAAGCAATTATACTCCGATAAAGATGTAAATAAACAAATAAATAAAATATAACAGAAATCCAAGATTATAGTCAATAGGCCATAACAACCTTCTGGATTACACTGTGATTATTTTTATTGTTGTTCTAATCAAATTTGAACAATAATAATGGAGTAAATGTTTACTTGTAGGAAACATTAATTTATAGGAATTATGAAAAGAAAGCTAATAAAAGCCAATAATCCTTGAACGAAATTTAGGAATTGTTGGAATCTGGGAATGGATCCTGAAGAAAGGTCAACTCCTAAAACAGGCAATGATTTGCGCTTTTTTCAGAAAATCAAAACAAACACTATCCTAATAGTAGGCTCTATATTTTAAAATAGATTTCCAAGTATGTTTCAAACAGAATTCTTCTACATAAAAATCCAACTGTTGGGCTTCCCCGGTGGCGCAGTGGTTGAGAGTCCGCCTGCCGATGCAGGGGACACGGGTTCGTGCCCCGGTCCGGGAAGATCCCACATGCCGCGGAGCAGCTGGGCCCGTGAGCCATGGCCACTGAGCCTGCGCGTCCGGAGCCTGCGCGTCCGGAGCCTGCGCTCCGCAACAGGGGAGGCCACAACAGTGAGAGGCCCGCATACCGCAAAAAAAAAAAAAAAAAAAATATGTTCATATTTTAAAAGCTCCCCCACATGATTCCCGTATGTACTGCCATTTGGAACTAGTCAGTGGAAAGAATAAACATACATGGGTTCAAACAACTATTGGCTAACTAGTTATACCATCTTGAGAAAGATACTTAAAATCCTGAACATCCCTTCACTTGTATGTAACTGGGCCACACAGGCATGAAATGTAATCAAATATCATATTTCACTGTTTTATTATTTTTGTAGTTGTTTTCATTCTAAAAATCTATACACATATTTAATGTTTCATTTTTCTCCAAAACACTATTACTAAAGTCACAGTGAGTCTTAACAGTGAGTAACATCCTAGGGTGAGGAAGTAAAGTTTAGACCCAAAGGCAATGCCCCAAAGTTGATGTTCTATCAATGTTCTATCAGCTGAACAATTGTCTCTGCTACACCTCAGTACCAGGCAAGAAGGGCCTTAGAACCTTAAGAAAATGTTAGCTTTAAAAGTTAGGCCATTTGAGTCCCTGAAAATATGAATCTCTGTAGGAGTGACACCTCAATTAGGGTAATCACATCAATTTATTTTGTACCATCCCAGAATGTAAATATGAACTTTCAAATAAAAGTACCCAAAATTTGTCCTAACCAAAATTCCAAGTCTCAAATTTAAGTTCTTATACGTGTTCTGCCTCTCTTCATACCATCTTCAAAAGACATGTGTGGGGCTTCCCTGGTGGCGCAGTGGTTGAGAGTCCACCTGCCAATGCAGGGCACATGGGTTCGTGCCCCGGTCCGGAAAGATCCCACATGCCGCGGAGCGGCTGGGCCCGTGAGCCATGGCCGCTGAGCCTGCGCGTCCGGAGCCTGTGCTCCGCAACGGGAGAGGCCACAACAGTGAGAGGCCGGCGTACCGCCAAAAAAAAAAAAAAAAAAAAGACACTTATGTTCTTGCTTCCTTTTCTTAATTGTCTCTTCTAAGATACCTTTTGGGTAGGTAACTAACCTTCATGTGTTTGGGACCATCACACATTAATACTCTTCATCTCATTTTATTGAGGAGAAAGACCTTTCTAACAGTAAAACTGAACACCTGCAGTAGGGGCTTCACTCCCACAATGTACCACTAGAGATTGTTGAATTATGACCTACCTCAATATATTAGGCATCTCTAACAAAAACTTTACCTCTTTTCTATCTCCTTTGCATGAGTTATATTAATGAAGGATGTTAAGGTTTTTTTTTTTTCTTTTTGGCCACGCCGGGTGGCATGTGGGATCTTAGTTCCCGACCAGGGATCGAACCCATGCTCCCTGCAGTGGAAGCGTGGAGTCTTAACCACTGGACCGCCAGGGAAGTGCCAAGGATGTTAAGTTTTCACGAAGGACACAAAGTACAGGGTAGGTAGATGATTCCACAGCAGAAATGTCATTTATTCTAGAATTTAATCTCCCTCTTATATATCCATGAGAGCTCCTATAATAATATAATAAATTTAAAAAATAAACCAGGGGGAAGGGCAAGATGGCAGCACAGGAAGACCCTGAGCTCACCTCCTCCCATAGGCAGACTGAATCTATACCTACATATAGAGCAACTCCTCCTGAAGAAGACCTGAGGGCTGACTGGACAGCTACTGCACATAGAGGGACCACATAGCAACAGGTAGAAAAGACAGACATGGTATCGATGGGAAACCTACTCTAACCTGCAGTGGGAAGGGATATAACTGAGGGGCTTGAGCACCTGGGATATAGCAAAAAATCCCCCCCAAAAAACAAAAAAAAACCCCAGCTGTTTAAAAAGGCACCTAGACTATATGTGAAGAAAATCCATTTACTAAGCCTAGAGCTTCTGCCAGAAGATCAGGGAACTGCTGCAGCCCTCTGCAGGGTCAAGGGCACTGAGGAACATCACTGAGTCCCACCAGGACTCCTCCAAGCCCACACATTCTACTGAGTGGTTGTGGAGATTAAATGATATACTTTTTTTTTTTTTTTTTTTTTTTCAGTACGAGGGCCTCTCACTGTTGTGGTTTCTCCCATTGTGGAGCACAGGCTCCGGACGCACAGGCTCAGCAGCCATGGCTCACGGGCCCAGCCGCTCCGCGGCATGTGGGATCTTCCCGGACCGGGGCACGAACCCGTGTCCCCTGCATTGGCAGGCGGACTCTCAACCACTGCACCACCAGGTAAGCCCTAAATGATATACTTTTGTATGAAAGTATTAAGCTATTCTTTTTACAAGAATTTTTGGTTTGATAATTTCCTCTTACTCTTCTTTCCTTCCTTTCTATCCTTTTTGTTCTCCTCATTATCAGCCCCTCAAAGAGGAGAGGATGGCAAAGCCTACTGCTCCTCAAATGAGAGTTGCTGAAAGTAGGGTTTAAAGGAGAGGTCCATTGGACACATCCATGAGAACCCCTGAATACAGCCTCCTATCAGCTTCCACTAGATGTGAAATCTTAGGCAGGTGGAAGTCTCAGAGCCTTTAGGGATGCCCGCTTTGCACAAGATTGACCAGACTTTAGTCTGGAATATAAAATTGAAAGTTACCATTATCCTGACAGATCTCCTCTTGAAATCAAAACACTACAGCTCTGCCAATTCTCCTTGGTTCTTGGGATCTTACCAAACTGTTTCTTTGTGTTCCCATGGTGAAAAATGGAGTTACTGGGATAATGCTTAGGCCTGAGAGGCAACCCAAGTAGACCCTCATACACATTTGCTTCCACACTTGAACACTAGCTGAGTTTCTTTGGTCAAAATATACGTCTAATTGATTTATGTGGCCTGGAGACAAATGTGAAAGAATGCTTCTGATTAACCAGGACTAATATCAGCAGTCTTTACTATGGTAAATAGTAAATACTGTGCTGATATGTCTACATGCGTTAGTTAGAAATGTCAGTCTTGCGCTATGAAAGTATTATCCTTGCTTGTCATTCTCCTGGATGACACCTGCAGAGATAACACCACTCAAGAATGCTTATGCATCCAGCTCAGATAATGAGCCAGTTAACTGTCCCACCCTAACCCCATCAAACATCAACACTGAGCAAAGACATAGGTAATTAAATCTCAGCCAAGAACACCAAATAGCTCAAAAGAACAAAGCCAAGTAATGAGGTCATGAAGAGTGTAAGACTGCAACTTAGCCAACAATTCAAGAAGTAAGCCCTTAGCACTTAAATGCCTAGTAAATGGGAGCATCAGAGTTTTTAAGTCCATCAAAATAAAATAGCTGGTAACTCTTGAGAGTTCTCAGCATCCATGCTAGATTTTGATAGTGAAATGATAAAACTTTTTACACTTCCTACTGCCGTTCCACAACCCTATGAAACATCCTTCACTCGGTAAGCATTGCATTCATTATCTAAAACAGAGATTGGCAAACTATGGTCTGCAGGCCAGACACCCATTTTAAAATAAAGTCTTATTGTAACACAGTCATACCATTCATTTGTGTATTGTTTATGGTTGCTTTTGTGCTGTAACAGCAGAGTTGAGTCATGGCAACAGAAACTGTATGACCTACCAGCCTAAAATATTTACTATCTGGCCCTTTAGGAAAAAAATTCTCAATCTTTAAATTCTCAGCAAAAGGTTCTGGTTCTGGGTAAGATGAAGTAAACACACTTCTCACTGTCTCTTCCACTGAATCCAGTTTTAAAACCTGGACAGAATGCACGAGCAAACTGTTGGGAAACTCTGTAAAGTAATGACAGGTAGATTGGGGTAAAGACTACAATTCAAAGTAGTACCAGACCAGTGGTGAGCTTGCCATTTTCTCCCCTCCATTTGGAATCTCCACCATTTGTCCCCATATGTGGATGCAGCTATGGACACCCATGGTAGACCAGGATAACTAAAGCCCCATATTTCTGGCAAAAAGACTGAAAAAGCAGATTCTCCAGGAAGCTGAAAAGTACTGAAGAGATTGTAGTGGTGAAGAAGCTTATGAAAGTGAACTCACAAAGTTGTTTATCGATACCCCCTGACCTGTGTACATATGGATAAGATCTTAATCAGAAAATAAAAGATTTTGAGAACTGAACTAAATGACCACCACCCAGATCCCAGACTGGCCACTGGCTGACGCACACATGGAATACATTCAAATAACGCTGCAAAGATTTTGAAAACTGAGTTAACATCGGAACTACAGTGCACTGAAGGTAGTTTTAAACTTTCAACCCGAACCTAATCAGGCTGCTAAAACAAAAATATCAACATTCACCATAGGATTTAACAAGACCCAGAATCTCACAACCTGATATTCAAAATGTGTCAGATTTAATCCAAAATTATTGGGCATACGAAGAACCAGAAAATCCTCCAGCCCCATGTCACATGGGAAAGACAATGCACAGACATCAACACTGAGATGAGATGGATGTTAGAACTATGTGACAAAGACTTTAAAGCAGCTATTATAAAAAATGCTCCAGCAAGCAATTGTAAACATTCCTGAAACAAGTGAAAAAATAGAAAGTCTCAGCAAATAAATAAATGGATAAAACCCTGAAATTTTAGAACTTAAAAATAAAAGAAATGTAATGCAAAGTTCTAATAGTTGGGGGAAAAGAAAGGACTAATAGTTGAAGCTGTCCTATCAGAGTCACTAGGATATATATATATATATACACATATGTGTGTGTGTGTATATATATATATATGTAGTGTGTGTATATATATATATATATATATTTTTACAATCCATACAGACATCTCTTCACCAAAATAGTATAATTAAAAGGTGTGGGTCTCAAATTCTACAAAAATTTTTTTAAAAATCCATTGTTGCCCTTTTGATCTACCTCTAAGACAAGCTTACCAACCACAAAAACTTTGTTATTTTTACTTTATGCTTACATATGGGTTTGCTGTTTCCTTGCTTACTTTAAACAAAACTTATATCACCAATCTCAGTTTTTCATCATATGCATCAAAGTTTTCTGGCACACACCGGTCAAGTGTTTGCCACATTTATTGGGACATTTTGTGCCAGTTAGAATATATCAAAGACAACTGGGTTGTGTCAAGAAGGTAAAAGAGCTAATTAGAAAGAGTTTCTATCAAAAAGAATGAGTGCAATTGGTTGGAAAACAATGAATACTTTAAAATCCATGAATTAGTAATGCTAACGTTAAATGAGATACAGGGAAAGACCAAAAACTCATTGAATACCTTTGGAAGAACTGGGTCAACAATTCCTTATTCTGAAAGCTGGCAATTAAAAATTAAGAGGAAAGAATTAAACAGTCATTCTGCCTTAACCTACATGAACTGCATTTCAGGATAACTAAATAGTCTTAATTAATGATGGAAAGCTGTTAAAAATCACTATTTTGCAGTCCCTAAGTGAAATAATTGAGTCAAGCAACAAACATCAATGGAAAGAAAGCATTAAACCATGGGTTCACAGGGGTCTTCACAAAGGAGGGATCAGAATTTCAGGATTAAAACAACCAGGCATCACTGTCTTCTGATGTGATGCACTAGGGAGCATATAGCATCCATCTAGTGGAGTATCTTTGCCAAAAACGTTGAGCCAGAACCAAATCAAGTGTCTAAAGCTAATGTTAATTTAAAAAAAAAAAAGGAGATAGAAAAACATTACATGACAGAAAAACATTACACGACACCACGATTAAGCAAAAAAAACTATTCTAAAATTAGGATCTTCTAGAGGTTTCTGTTGACAAGTCACTGACCAGGTGTTGCAACCAATCAAAATGTCATGAAAATGAAAAACAGGAATGGAGTCAATATAGATGAAAAAAAGTCTTAGGAAACATGATATCCAATGCATAGATCTTGTTTGGATTCTGACTTGAAGGAAAATTAAAAAGAGACACCTTTGAAACAATAGTATTCTATGATACTAAGGAATTAATATTTTATTAAGATAATGGCATTATAGTTATATTAAAGATATCTCTTTTAGAGATGTACACTGAAGCATGAAGGTGTAAAATGACATGATATCTGATATTTTCCTCCTAACACTTCAGAAAGGGGGGAAAAAAAGAAAAAGCTATAGATAAAGCAATATGGAAAAATCCTGATAACATAACTTGATGTTGAGTATATGGAAACTCGTACTAGTCTACTTTCCTCTATGTTTAAAATTTATTTATTAAAAATATTTTTAAGGGCTTCCCTGGTGGTGCAGTGGTTGAGAATCTGCCTGCCAATGCAGGGGACACGGGTTTGTGCCCTGGTCTGGGAATAACCCACATGCTGCGGAGCAACTAGGCCCGTGAGCCACAACTACTGAGCCTACGCGTCTGGAGCCTGTGCTCCGCAACGAGAGGCTGTGATAGTGAGAGGCCCGCGCACCGCGATGAAGAGTGGCTCCCACTTGCCGCAACTAGAGAAAGCCCTCACACAGGAACGAAGACCCAACACAGCCAAAAATAAATAAATTAATTAATTAAAAAATATATTCTCAAGAAAAGTTGCTACTGATGATATCAAAGATATTCCAAAGTCTGTTAGCTAAGTTCAAAAAACATCTCTGAAAAAGAACAAAAGATTTGGGTGCATTTGCACCCTCATTCAAATATGTGGTTGTTCTCCCAAGGTGAATATTTTGAAGGAGCAAAACTCTTTGAGTTATAAGTTCTAATGTGTTTTCTTTAAAATGCAGTCACTTTTATCTGTAGTCTTAATAAGTCTTATTGTTTACTCCAAGGTAAAATCATCGTATCTCTTACAAAATATCAAACCCCAGATGCTCCATTGATAATGGAAAAGAATGTGAGGTGGAAGAGAGAAGCATGACTCCTGGACCTCATAACCATCCCGTTCACCCAGAGATTTACCTTCTTATTACTCACAGCTGCTTCAAGTAGGACTGCCACTCCGGTTTAATATTCTGGCCTAGGTCACAACATAGGACCCTTTTCTTATATCTTCAAGCAAAACTGAGTTAATACTGAAACATTTACACAAGATTTTAGTTAAAATTTGGGAATAATTAAAAGAAAATGAGCCCTAGGAGTAACGTAAAACTAGATCAGGGCTACTCAAACAGTGGAGCGGCATCAGCATCACTTGGGAGTCTGTTACGAATGCAAATTCATGGGCTCCCCACCCCAGACTTACTGAGTCAGAATATCTGGGGCTAGAGCCCAGGAATCCTTGTTTCAAGAAGCTTTGATGTGATTCTTTTGTGAGTACAAGTTCAAGAATCACTGAACTTGATAATCTCTCAAGATTCTGATTCAGCTGGTTTATGATAATCATTCACAAACTTGGCCGCACAACAGAATCACCTGGGGAGATTTTACAATTCCTAACACCCAGACCTTACAACAAACCAATTAAATCAGAAACTCTGGGGCCTATGCCAGGCATCGGTAGCTTTTAAAACTCCCCAGAGAATTCCAGTGTGCAGCCAAACTTGAGAACCATTGATCTAGAATATGGCATGACCCAGACATCAGTATTTGTTTTGTTTTGCCACTTGGCTTGCGGGATCGTAGTTCCCCAACCAGGAATTGAACCTGGTTCAATTGAACCAGCAGTGAAAGTGCCAAGTCCTAACCACTGGACTGCCAGGGAATTCCCTGGACATCAGCTTTTTTTAAGAGCTCCCCAGATAATGCTAAGTGCAGCTTGAGTCGAAAACCAATGAATGATATGGTTTAAATACAAAATATATCATGTTCATTTCCAAAAAGGGGTCTTCTAAGTCATCTCACTGTCTGCCTTCACATGCCATGGGCCATGTTTTTCCCTGCATGCCAGGAATACCCACAAGCATACCTCAATGCTGAAAAATCCAAGGGAATGAAGACAGTGATAAATTCCCTCTTCTACCTTTTCATGTGTGCCTTCCAAGTTCTAATGATTTGCCTTCCACAGATGGGTGATGTCAGGAGTATCACCCTCATTTTGAGAGACCCCACTTCTTAGTCATAGGCAAGAGAACTTATCCCAAAGATATCAATAGAAATTATATCAGAATCTGCCTCAACACAGTAACTTCAACATTTCAAAATGAGACACTTAGAATATTAGAAAAAACATTTCATGTTCTCTATATACATCAAGAATAATGCAAATAAATATTTGAGCATCCAGGAGTAGAGAGGTAATTAAAGATATGCATCTACTACAAATATGTGTAAACTACTCTGTAGTTTATACTTTAACTGATTATAGACCCTATGGGAACCAAATACTTTTTTTCTTAGCCTTTTTTTTTTAACATCTTTATTGGAGTATATTGCTTTACAACGTTGTGTTAGTTTCTGCTGTATAACAAAGTGAATCAGCTATACGTATACATATATCCTCCATATCCCACACCTCTATGTGGTCACAAAGCACTGAGCTGATCTCCCTGTGCTATGCAGCTGCTTCCCACTTGCTATCTATTTTACATTTGGTAGTGTATATGTGTCTGTGCAACTCTCTCATTTCATCCCATCTTACAATTCCCCCTCCCCATGTCCTCAAGTCCATTCTCTACATCTACATCTTTATTCCTGTCCTGCCCCTATGTTCATGAGAACTTTTTTTTTTAGATTCCATATATATGTGTTAGCATACAGTATTTGTTTTTCTCTTTAGACTTACTTCACTCTGTATGACAGACTCTATGTCCATCCACCTCACTACAACTCAATTTAGTTTCTATTGAATTAAATACTTTAAATATCAGTTCCCAAGTTTTCTGAGAGCTTTAGGCTCTAAAGAACAAATCTATCTCTGATGCCATTCTGAACTACCAACAGGGAGATACTACCATTTAATTGGCTTGTGTTTGAGATTTACACACATCTTCATTTGAACCCAAATCCACCACTTACTAGCTATGTGATCTTGAACAAGTTAAGTCATCTATTTGAACTTTGATCTCATTTATAAAATGGGAATAATAATAATACCTGTTCTGAAGGACTTTTGTGAGAATTTATGTATGTGATACACTGACAAATTGCTTAGCATATGATTTGTGGTCAACAATGGGTAGCTATTATTGTTTCCAGAATACCTGTATCATTTCATGCCTCCATGATTTTGCCACACCATTTCCTCTGCATGGAAAGTCTTTCCCTTTTGTCAACCTGGTTCATTCATTCATCTAGTATTTTTTGGATACTATGTGCTGGACCTTATTGGGCACTGAGGATAAATTAAGCAGACAGTCCACCCTTCATGTAAAGATAAACCCAAATTGACAAATGCTATGAATGAAAAAGTACAGAATAAAATTTAAGTGTATAAAGGGGACTTCTAGTCTGGGGGGTCATCACCAAAGAGTGTAGGGGTTAAAAGCATGGACTGTGAACTCTGCAATTCACTAGTTGTGCGACCTTGGGCAAGTTATTTCAGCCTTTGTGTTTCTGTTTCCGTAGTACTTAACACATAATGTTGTTGGGACAATTAAATGCTGTGCAATCAATGTAATACCTGCCACATAGCAAGTACTTAAGTCTTAATCTGGTGAAAAGCGTCTTAAGTGTTACCTTTTCTATGAAACTTTTCCTACTATTAGTGTATGGCACATAGTATAACCACAATAAATGTTTGTTGAAAGAATAAACTCCACATGTACTGCAAATAAGTCAGATGCTTGCATCAAGTTATATAAATAGTACTTCAGTTTAGCAAGGAAACACTCATTTTGACATCTAGCTCAAGGTCTTCATTTTAACCTTCATATAATAACTGCTGATATGTTCCACTGGTATCCTCTCTAAGGGTTTCAAAGGGAAGCTAAGTTTTAACAGAAAATTCTTTGAGGATAGCCTTTCTAAGAAAATCTACTTGCAGATTAATTTTGTGCCTGTCCATAATATTATCTTTCAATGTATAAAATTATATTTATCAATGTTACTTAATTTGATTTTCTATGATGGGTATTATTATAATTTCCATTTTATAAAGGAATCAATTACAGCTCAGAGGCTAAGTAACATGTCCATATGCGTGGCTACTAAATGGCACAAACTCCCTCAAACATGTTTCTAAGTTTCATGATCTTTCACCTTCTTCCATTACAGCTATAAAGCAAAAGACCCTTGTCATATTTAAACTCATCAACTTTTAGTAAATGATTACCAGCATCTCCTAAAAACTCCAAAGCCTACTCTGAGTCTATCTTTATTGTACACAGATGTCAATGCTTCACTACAACCAAGCCCCCATATCATTAGATTATGTCTAGCAAATCAGCCTTGATATAATTATAACAATAAATAATTCTTAACATGTAAATTTATTATGTGCAAGGCACCATGCCAAACACTTTACAGGCATTATCTCTTTTAATTCTCTCAACACCTCTATGAGGTAGCCAGTACCATTACCCTATTTCACAGATGAGTAATTTGGAGCTTACAAGGTAAATCTAAGTGACAGAATTCAATTTCCACTTTACATTTATGTAGTTTCAAACCTCTAATTTTTAGCCATTTTTTTCAGTCTTCTCAGCCTCTGTGTTCTTGGTTATGGATATAATAGCATCTTAGCTTTTCTCATTCCCAGTCTTCTCTGTCCCTTGGAATTGTAGTTCCCTGCTTCAAGGTTATTATTCTGTTTGTCATAAATTGCCTGTGAAATGTTTCCTCTGAGACGGTCCCAGACTGGCTTTGAGAATCTCTGTATTAAATCTGTCAGTTCCCATTCCTAAAAAGTGTGTCTATCAGGGATCTGGCCACAGGTGACAGATATAATTCCTAAGCTATGCCTCATACTCAGACCTCCATGAACCAAAAATACATCCTCACCATGACTGTCAAGCAGATAAACTCAGAATACCCAGAAATCAACTTGAATCAAGTCATGATGCCCCCTGGGCATCACCTACAAGCTTGATGGAAATTGTACAGCTATTTTATCACCAGCATCACAACTGTTGGGGAAATGGGCTATTAGGTATTGAGTGTTACAGATGGAGAGGCAGCTACATGCATTACTATGCGAGTTACCATACTGACAAAGTCTCAGAAGAATCTGCAGGCAGGAAATTATGTGTAACCTAATCTCAACAGAACACAGGTTCCCAAGAAATGGAGACTTGAAGGAAGGAGAGAGGAGGAACATAGCAGATATGTCTTGGCTAATCCAACATCCCCACCCTTTTTCACCTACTGAGACAGGATTGCTTAAAGACAGAACTATTGCTGGGGCTAGTGAGCAAGCAGACAAAGGAACCATGCCACGGCAAAGCTACATGCCATCAAAAACCTTCTCAGGAAGAACACAGCCGGGAATAAATAAGACCTGCGTTGTGTGTGTGTGTCACTGAATTGTTACTGGAGTATTTAGTCTTAAACATAGCACAAATTCTTGGAAATCAGGTAAATTTTTGTAGAGTAGGACATTAGAAACTACATGTGCTCTCAAATCCACAAAAGCCTCCATTTCTCTGGCAAGACACCAAATGACATTTGAAGGATTATGTGGTAACAATGTCAAGAGTCTCCTTTAAAACAGCATGAGAGGTACCATGCAGAAAAACAAAATTGGATCCCTATCTTACATCACTCGTAAAAATTAACTGAAATGGATTAAAGACTTAAACACAACACTTGAAACTGTAAAACTCCCGCAAGAAAACATAGGGGAAAATCTCCCTGACATTGGTCTTGGCAATGATTTTTTGGATATAACACTAAAAAGCAGAAAAAGACAAAGACCAGCAACTGCAACTACATCAAACTAAAAAGCTTCTGCACAGCGAAAAGAAACCATCAACAAAATGAAAAGGCAACCTATGGAAAGGGAGAAAATATTTGCAAACCATATATATGGATAAGGGGTTAATATTCAAAATGCAGAACTCATACAACTCAAAATATGATTTTAAAGTGGGTAAAGGAACTGAATGAAAAACAACATACAAATAGCCACCAGACATATGAAAAGATACTCAACATCACTAACCATCAGGGAAATGCCAATCAAAACTGCAATGAGATATCACCTCACGCCTATTAGAAGGGTTATCATCATAAAGACAAGAGATAATGGAGCTATTGGCAAGGACATGGGGAAAAGGGAACACTTGTGCACTGTTGGCCAGAATGAAGGCTGGTTTAGCCCCTATGGAAAACAGTATGGAGGTTCCTCAAGCAATTAAACTAGAACTACCATATGATCTAGCAATCCCACTTTGGAGTATATACCCAAAGGAAATGAAAACAGGGTATCAAAAAGATATCTGCACTTCCATGTTTATTGCAACATTATTTGCAGTAGCCAAGATATGAAAACAACCCATTGTAGCAGGAGAGCTGTACCCAAAGGCGAGAGCACAAACCTTCCTAGCATCTGAACATTCTAGACTGAAGAAGGTCGCCTCATGGAGCTCCTTAGATCAGCCCTGCTCAGCCCTGAAGGAGCTGCGGAGGCAAGTGGCAGGGCTTAAGACATGGAGCTGAATTAGGAATTTTCGTCAAAAGGAAAATCATGAAAAACCAATGAATATTCTATAGGCATATCCATAAAATAAAATAAAAATTATTTTTTAACATCTTTATTGGAGTATAATTGCTTTACAGTAGTGTGTTAGCTTCTGCTGTATAACAAAGTGAATCAGCTATACATATACATATATCCCCATATCCCCTCCCTCTTGCATCTCCCTCCCCCCTCCCTACCCCACCCCTCTAGGTGGTCACAAAGCACCGAGCTGATCTCCCTGTGCATAGGCTCCTCTTCAAACAAATATTTCTCCCTCATTCCCTACTCTGCACCAAGGGACATGCTGAGGAGCAAGAAGTATTCTGCTTGGGGCTCAAAAGGGTAAGCAGTCTACGGTGAACAGCTGCATTCCTCTGGATAATGGGGAAATTTTATACAGATGGAAGGACACATGCATGGCTGAGCAAAAACCAAAGGAACAGATTTGTTTACTGGGGAATTCTGATTCATTTTTGTTACATGGTGTATGATGTAGTTCTCTCCTCCAATTCCCCCGTCCCCAAAAAATACTTTCGGAAAAACTACCCGAGTATGGGGTTTGAGGGCTGTTTGTGGCAGAGGGAGCAGGGAACGTAGAGCACAGGAGGCAGCCACACCGCAGCTGCGCGAGGTCCTCCCGTGGACCAGTGAGAAAATACCAGACAGGTCACAGGCAGAGGGCGAGCTCACGTTGGTGCTGCCCTTAAGTTCAGGCATGTGCACAGACCCCGGGGGTGGGGGGCTCTCTACGTGCCTGAAAACCAAGGGGTCTCAGGAGAAAACACTCTGAGAAAAGTCAGAAGCTATTCTGCTTTTCTACCTACGGCTGCCTAACAAACTATGCCCCAAACTCAGGGGTTTAAACCAACTGTATCCATCTCCTAATTTTGTGGGTCAGGAATTTGGAGAAGGCCTGTCTGGGCAACTCCTCTGCATGGTGATGGTACCACTTTGGATCACTCAGTGGTAACTGGCTGGTGGCTGTTCTGGATAAAAGGTCCAAAATGTCTGTGCTCACATGCCTAGCAGGTGAGGTCTCCTCACCTTCTCCATGTACTCTCAGAGTCTCCCGATGGGCCTTCCAGCAGAGCAGTTTGACGGTGTACACATGGCCTAGGGCCCCATAAGTGAGCATTTTAAGAAACAATAAATGGAAACTTAGTGGCCAAGCCTGGAACTGGCTAAGTGTCACTTCCCCAAGCTCTACCGGTCAAGCCATCACAGGGCAGCCCACACTCAAGGAAAGAAGATCCACCTCCTAATGGGGCCATCTTTAATCTGCCACCAAAGAAAACAAGTTTAGTCTAAGGACAATTAGGTGTTTTCCAAGGAGAAGGATACTCTGAATACATATAATGTGTGCTATTCAGACTGCCCTACCAGCCAGCTGTACACACTGATTTTTATGCAGGGGATCTGCAGAGCAGAACGGGCATGAAAGAATGTCTTCAGGGTGTTTATAGAAAACTGAGGAGACCAACAGGTCCACTTTAAGATAAAACATAACCCAGGTTGAAGTAGAGTGTCTTGTCAGTGTCAGACATGGAAGAAGCTGGGAGCCACCTGTACCCTGAGCCTCCCTTCTGCATCACAGCCTAAGGCAGGCAGGGGACAGTCACCCCACACGGCTACCACATTGCCTCACACAGGTAAGGTGTCTTGCCACCCCAGGGCCTCAGAGAAAAGGGGATGAATTTGTGGGTGGAGAATGGGTCAGAGAATGCACTTCTAAGCATGGGACCATTGCTTAGAACCCAGTGACCTTGGTCATCTCCTACTGAGCACACAGAAGCCAAGTTAGCACTCATGTGGGGCTTGTACACATTGTATGAACAGAAATAAGCCATTCCTAGTGAATAATGGTTTTCTTCCATATTTTGGCATTATTGCCAGTCTGTCTATTCAAATATCACAGTAAAATGTTAGGAATGTAGATTTTCTTGCTCCAGTCAGGAGATTTTTTTTTTTTTTTTTTTTTTTTTTTTTTGCGATATGCGGGCCTCTCACTGTTGTGGCCTCTCCCGTTGCGGAGCACAGGCTCCGGACGCGCAGGCCCAGCGGCCATGGCTCACGGGCCCAGCCGCTCCGCGGCATATGGGATCCTCCCAGATCGGGGCACGAACCCGTATCCCCTGCATCGGCAGGCGGACTCTCAACCACTGCGCCACCAGGGAGGCCCAGGAGATTTTCTTTTATTTTCATGAGAATGTACCATGGTGGGTCCCCAAGATGAACGTGGGTACCATCACTAAGTAGACACAGCCTGCTTCCATAGTTCCACAGACACAATTACTTTACATACATCTCAGCATCATGACCAAAATCTGGGCACATGGCAGCCAGCATGACAGTATTGTTTCTTTTAGAGGTGGGTGGAAATAACCATCTGAGGGGAGAAACTAAAGGACAAAAAAAAGTACCCAACATGTTTTACCACTAATTTCCTTTCTTAGTATATCCACCCCTATTCCACACACAAATGGAAATCCTATATGACAACCAGAACATTTTTCTTGATTACCATTCTGATCATCTGATGACCTTGGCACTTTTAAAAACATGTCATTTGTTCACTGCATGATATAATATATGGTTAGGACTCCTGCAGATGCAGCTGACAGAAACGGAAATCAAACTACCTTAAGGAAAAAGAGGAAATTATTGGCTAAATTTTAAGGGAGGATTCTCTCAAACACAGGTAGATCTGGAGGCTTGAGTGATGTTCACACTTTTTTCTCCACCTCTGGGCTTTGTCTGTCTCCACTTCTGTTTGTATATTTATCCCATTCTTTCCTATATGAGGCTTACAGGTTATTCCCGAAAAGCAAGAGACATTCTCTCTCTTATGATCTAGATTTAAAACCTCACAAGAGGGCTTCCCTGGCGCAGGGGTTAAGAATCCGCCTGTCAATGCAGGCGACACTGGTTCGAGCCCTGGTCCGGGAAGATCCTGCTTGCCGTGGAGCAACTAAGCCCATGCGCCACAGCTACTGAGCCTGTACTCTAGAACCCGTGAGCCACAACTACTGAGCCCACACACCTAGAACCCGTGCTCCGCAACAAGAGAAGCCACCTCAATGAGAATCTCACGCACCGCAACCAAAAGTAGCCCCCGCTCGCCGCAGCTAGAGAAAACCCATGCACAACAACGAAGACCCAATGCAGCCAAAACTAAATAAATAATTTTTTAAAAAATAAAAGAAATAGGGCTTCCCTGGTGGTGCAGTGGTTGAGAGTCCGCCTGCCAATGCAGGGGACACGGTTTCGTGCCCCGGTCTGGGAAGATCCCACATGCCGCGGAGCGGCTGGGCCCGTGAGCCATGGCCGCTGAGCCTGTGCGTCCGGAGCCTGTGCTCCACAACGGGAGAAGCCACAACAGTGAGAGGCCTGCGTACCGCAAAAAATAAAAATAAAAATAAAAAATAAAAATAATAAAACCTCACAAGATTCTAATTCAGTGTTCTTGGATCCATGTCACCTTCTAGAGCAAGCACAGAAGTGAGAGAGATGGAGTCCCACAACCAGCCTGGCTGGGTCCTGAGCTCACCCCAGAGGTCAGCAGGCAGTAAAACAGGTCCATCAGAACCCTAGGGTTAAGACAGAGCAGTTCCCCCACTGAAAGACGGGTAATGGGCACACAACAAACACATGTCCGTGTCACGTGATCAGTCCTGTGTTTGGTTAAACTGGAAAGCATGTGTTAAGAGATAGTGAAAGAAAACACTTAAAAAAAACTAACAATTTACAATTCATATAAATTATAAATATTTTATTCTTTTCTATGCCATTCTAATCTAACTTTACTTTGCTGTATTTTATTTTTATCCTATTCTAATCCCCATCTTATTCTACTATACATAGAGTATGTTTAATGCAGCTGCAAGTATCTCTTCTCTTAGCACTTCCAGTGCCCTTGTTGTGGAATCATTACTATCCTCATACAAACATACTGCAACATTTTCCATCAGAAACAGGTCCCCCTCACCCCTCCTTATGCTCCAGCTACTGCATAGTTTCTCTGCTCCTTTTTATACTCCCAAGCTTCTTACCACAGTCCACAGAGCCCTACGCAATCTGATCATTGCCTATTTCTCCAACCTCATGTTTCTTTCCCTCACCTCTCATTCTGTTCTCAATCTATGCCAACTATACTTTCATCCCACTGACATCCCTGACACCCCTCTTGTTAACAAGGTCACAAAACACTATCTATTTTGTAATTCTCAACATTGGCTGCTCTCTGGTCATCTTGGAAGACTTTCTTCTATTGGACTTCACAACACTGTTCTGTCCTGAGTTTCCTCCTATCTCAGTGGCCACTCCTCCTCAGTTTCCTTCGCCAGCTAGCCCTCCCCTTCTCTTACTGACTTCTCTTCTCTGGAGCACCCCAGAGCTCAGTCATATCTCCTCTTCATCTCGATTTATTCCTTAGGCATTTTTTTCCAATCCCATGACTTCAAAGATCACGTAAATGCTGAGGACCCTCACATTTATACTCCAGTCCTAATCTCAATTCCAGGCTCACAAATTCAATTGCTTACTTACTATCTACGTTTGAGTGTCTAAGAAGCACCTCGACTGAACAAATATAACATTTGCCCTCCACCCTAAAATATGCTTCTCCCATAATCTTTCACTTATCAGTAAAAGGCAACTCCATCCTAGTTATTTGAGTCAAAAACGTCAGAGTTGCCCCTGACTCCTATCTTTCTCTCACACCTCACATCCATGCCATCAGCAAGTCCCACTGGCTCTACATACCTTCATAATATGTCCCAAATCCAATAACGCCTGACCACGTCCACCAATACCAGCCGGTTCATGCCTAGATTATTGCAACAACCTCCATCTGGACTTTCTTCTACTACTTTTGCTTCCTTCAGTCAATTTCTACACAGCTCAAAGCATTCTTGTGTTCTTAAGCTTCAAGCTTCTTACCAGGACCTGCACATCTCCACATGATCTGCCAGTTGCCTATTTCTCCAACCTCATGTCCCATGACTCTTCCCCTCACCCCTCCACTCTAACTACACTGGACTTTTTGTTGTTCCCTAAATATCCCCAGTCAATCACACATCAAGGGTCTTCACATTTGCTTTTCCCTCTGCAAAGCTCTCTTGCCCCAGTTCTCATCACAGCTGGATTCTCCTTGTTATTCAGCTGTTAACTCTAATATAACCTCCTCAGAAAGATCTTTCCTAAGAATATCATCTAAAATACTCCCCACTCTTCACTCTCCATCCTCTAACACTGTACCATTGTTCTTTTGAGCACTTATCATCACCTGGCCCAACATCACATACTAGCATGTATATGGTGATCTACCTTCCCAAATAGAATGGAAGCTCTATAAGGGAGAAACATAATTCCACCCTATCCACATAAGTACACCCAACATCTAGAGCACTACCTGGGAAATGGAAGGCCCTTAAGAAATAGTTAATGGATGAGGAAAATGCCAGAAGCTGTTTAAGAAAAATGGGGGCAAGAGGGTGGGAATGAGGAACTGTCAGGGTAACTGGAACTGGAAAGAGGTTACAGAAAACATCCCTCTGTTCAATTAGAGGTTTTTTTTTTAAGCAGAGACAGAACATCTCTAACCTAATTACATTTGAAGGAATTGAACTGATTTTTAAATACTGTTAAAAATGCACAGCAAACACTGTAGAGAATGTCAAACTCCTGACACGAAAATGACAGCTGAAATTTGTCAGGAATATGTAATGAACATCTTCTGACAGAGTAGGCTATGATTAATAGACTGTACTTTAGAACTAATATGTTGAAGTAAGGCATATGGAACTTGCATTTGCATCAAGTTTCAAAGATTTACTAAGATTGTTATGTGGTAATTCTTCCTCATTTACTATTAAAGATTATTAATATCCACGATATATTGATAGTTGAAACGTTAGCTCTTACAATCTAAAAGAAATATTCAGTCTATCACCTCGTGTCACTTCATATTTAATTTGTTCATTTATACACAGTTTTCGGACGGCCCCAAGTATTGCTAAACTTAGCAACCGGCATCTCTTCTCAAAAATGGAACACATGAGGAATAAGGTAACAGCTCTTAAAAACCTTAAGAGTCTATATAGTAATCATCTCCCAGAATATCAGCCTATTCAAATTCCCTTTTCAGAGGCTCTGCTTCCACCATCCCAACTGAGTAGGTAACAAGCCATGGGGCTGCTGACCTCCCTACAGATAAAGAGAACAGAAGTGGACAACTGACCCCAAAATGGGCCATTCAGATGGTCTTTGCCTGTAATTCTGAGATGGTCTTCAAAACTTCCAGCAAGAGAACTTTCATTTCCAGGAATAAAGAATAGATGTATTTCTCCCTATTCCTTCCACTAAGCATAAATAAAAGCCCTAGATGTTACACATAAAATTAACATAAGACTCTGAAAGGTAGACAGTGGGTGGCAGAATGACTAGGGTCCTTGAGACCCAATAGTGGAACACCACGGTTGTGAGTACGCTGGGTTTTATTTTGGTCTCATATAACCCAAACTGGGTGCTGGAGAAGCAGCCACCTGGAAACATCCACAGGGATAACCAAGAAATGCCTCAACCAGAGCCTCTCTCTAGCCAAAGGATCAGAAAAGCAACAGGCTAGGAAAATAGAAAATCTAGATAATAACCACTCTACTTCACACACCACAAAATAAACTGTGCTCCCATCCTGCAAGGGCTGAGTCAAGAGCCTATACTTCCACCCTAGCCAGGCTGTAGTGAGGTGCTCTAAGGTGGTGCTAGAGAAGAGTGAGTAGGTCTCTAGGACGTTTATCCTTACCTTAGTGTCAGTGGAAACCACACAGGAACCTGGACTTCTACCCACACCTGCAGAAATAAGTTGCCCTCTCTCTCCCCTGATGAGGTGGTATCCTGGGAGGCCTAGCTGGAGAGGCAGGATGCTCACCACTACCTACTAAAAGGCCATCTCTCCACACAGTAGAGCATATCCTGGCCCCAAAACAAACCTCAAGAAATTGTAAAGAATTAAAGCCATACCAAATCTGTTCTCTGACTACAGTGGTTTCAAACTAGAAATAACAGAAAGATAACAAGGAAATCTGAACACTTGGAAACTAAATTGCGTGCTTCTAAATAATCCATGGGTCAAAGAGGTTTATTGGATATAAAAGGTAATTGAACTTAATTAAAATGAAAATACTGTATATTAAAAATTGAAGGAGGCAGTGAAAACAGCTCTGGGAGAGAAATTTACAGCATTAAAGGCATACGTTAGAAAAGTCTCAAGTCAATAAACGAAGCAAAGAAGTGTGAAATAAACCCAATGCAAAGAATGAAATAAGAAATCAAGGGAAATCAAAAGAAAAAGAGAGATAAATCAGTGAAACAAAGAGCTGGCTCTTTGAAAAGAAAAAACTGACAAACTAGCAAGAAAAAAAGAGAGAAAGGAGACAAATTACCAACATCAAGGATAAAACCCAGGATATAACTCAAACATTGTAGGTATCGAAAGAATAAATAACTACCATGAATAATTCTAAACACATACATTTGACAATTTAGATGAAATGGATCAATTCCTTGAAAAACACAAATTATCACAACTCACCCAATAACAAATATTTAATTTTATAGCCCTGTAACTATTAAGTAAATTGAATTCTTTATTTTAAAACTCCTCAAAGAAGAAATCTTAGGGGCCTCCCTGGTGGTGCAGTGGTTGAGAGTCCGCCTGCCAATGCAGGGGACATGGGTTCGTGCCCCGGTCTGGGAAGATCCCACATGCCGTGGAGCGGCTGGCCCCGTGAGCCATGGCCCCTGAGCCTGCGCATCCAGAGCCTGTGCTCCGCAACGGGAGAGGCCACAACAGTGAGAGGCCTGCATACCACAAAAAATAAAAATAAAAATAAAAAATAAATCTTAGCCCCAGATGTGTTCACTGCAGAACTCTACTAAACATTTAAATAATTAACATCAATATTATACAATCTACTCCAGAAATAGAAGAGGAAAACATTGTCCATATTTTATAAAACTAGTATTACCCCAATACCAACACCATACAAAAACAGTACAAAAATGAAAAACTATAGATCAATATCCCTCATGAATATGACACAAAGATTCTTAACCAAATATTAGCAAATACAGTCAGCAATATAAAAAGAATTAAACACCATTGCCAAGTGGGGGTTATTCCATGGCTGAAAGATTGATTTAAAATTAGAAAAAAATCAATGTAATTTCCTTTAACAGGCTAAAGAAGCAAAATCACAAGATCAGACCAGTGGATGCAGAAAAGGCATTTAACAAATTTCATGATTAAAAACTCACAAAAAGTTGGAATGGAGGGAAATTTCCTCAACTTTATAAAGCACATCTACAAAACACCTACAGCTAACATACTTCATGGTGAAAAACAGGATTAAGGCAAAGATGTCCACTTCTACCATTCTGACTCAACATAGTGTTAGAAGATCTACCCAGTGCCATAAGGCAAGAAACAGAAACAAAAGACATACAGATTGGATAGGAAGAAACAAAACTGTTCCAATTTGCAAATGACATGATCATCTATGCAGAAACTCCCACTGCATTTCCAAAAAACAATCCTAGATAAAGAAATGAGTTTAGCAAGGTCATAGGATATAAAGATGCAAAAAATAAATTGTATTTTATATACTACCAATGAATAAAGGACACCAAATTCTAAAATGCAGTATCATTTACAATCACTCAAAAAAATATAAAATAATCAGATATAAGTCTAACAAAACATGCACAGGAATTGTATGCTGAAATTCAAAACACTGATGAAAGAAATCAAAGATCAAAATAAATGGAGAGATCTGACACATAGATAATGGAATAGAATAAAGAGTTCAAAAGTAGTCCCATACCAACATGCTCAATTTTTTTTTTTACAAAAGTGCAAAATATTTCCATGAAGAAATAGCCTTTTCAACAAATAGTAACTAGAGCAACTAGGCATCTATAGAGGAAAAAAAAAAAAAAAAGAACCTCTACCTAATCTCACAGCTTTACAAAAATTACTCAAAATTAATTACAGACAAATGTAAAATGTCAGACTATAAAAATTTTAGAAACAAAATAGAAAATCTTTGGGGTTTAGGGTTTAGTAAAGAGTTTTTAAACTAGACACTACAATCACAATCCGTGAAAGGAAATCTTTATAAATTTGATCTCATTAAAATCAAAAGTTTTGCTCTGTTAAAGATCTATTAAACATGAAAAGACAGGCTATGGAGTGAGAAAGTATTTGCAAGCCACATATATAACAAAGGGACAGTATCTTTAATATACAAAGAACCGTCAAAACTCAACAATAAGGATTCTATTTGAAAATGGGCAAAAGATGTGAACAGACATTTCACTTAAGAGGGTATACAGTTGACAAGGAAGCACATGAGAAGATCTTCAATATCGTTAGGCATTAGGGAATTAGAAATTAAAAATACAATGAGATATCACTACATACCTATCATCATGGCTAAAATTTAAAAGTGACAGCACCAAGTGCTGACAAGGATATGGGAAACCCAAACTACTCGTGCATAGCTAGTGTGAATGTAGAATCCTGCAGATACTTCGGACCATATATTGGCAGATCTGTGAGACACATACTCCTGCGTCCTTCCAGTTCAAGTTCCTTTGGGCTTAAGCTAGTACAGGCGGGTTCTATTTCCTACTGTCAAACAATTTCTAAAGAAGACAGCCATGTTCATAATTACATCAACATTCAGAAACAAATGGAATATTTTTAAAAGGTGCGGATACACCACAGGTACATATTTTATTGTTTTAGTTCTACCAGGGTACTAATTTTAAGGCTAATATAGTGTGATGTAGTAAATTTACATAAATGTTTATATTACCAGTATCAATTAGTTGTAAACATGCACCTGCCCAGATTAATTAACCTATATATTAACCTGTGATGTAACTATATAATGGCATTGAGATGTTCCATTTCAGTGGGAAAATCATTTTTCCAGTAGTTGAACCAAGCTGTTTTGATTCTACCTCACTTTTCATCATTAAATTAGTTCATCTTCAATAATTAGAAAAACAAGAGGAGAATATTTAAGAGAAACATGATTGTTTGGAGGATATCTGTTTTTCAAGCTGGATAGCATAAGTGGTAATCAATTTATTTATATTTATATTTATATTACTGGGCTGTGTGGACCATGAGTGAAACCTAATATTTATGCTTGTATGCTTATGCTCATTCTTATACTCTCAATGTGCCCACAAATAATTGCAAAAGGTGATTCTGATCCTGTCTTAGAAAGAAATGATTCAATTTAAGATGTAATCCTCTCAGAAGCATTTTTCTCAGGTTTATTTAAAATAGCAATTATCCCTCCCTCTCATAAAATCCAGATTTACAAAAATTAGCCATAACTGTTTCAGAACATATTTGTTATACATAGTGAGGAGAACTCACCCACCCAGGTATGCATTTATTTAACACGGTCGTGGTCCTCACACTGTTACACATTGAGCTAGATCGATCAAATACAGCTAGTCCGTAAGACCCTCACAGGCAATAAGGGTACCACATCTGCAGTGGGTCTGTGAGCTGCACCTCAGGATTGTATCAGTACATGAGTAAGTATTCTGGGATGTGCAAAGGTAAGCAGCAAAAATTACTCCATTCAAAGTGAAACTAGTGTGGTTGTATTGATGAGTTTGTGTGTGAATCTAATCTCATTGACCTATCTCACAGCTTGTTGTATGACAGCTGAAGGTAAGCTGGAGCCTTTAGGAAAGTGTCATGAACTAGTTCTATCGAGATTAAAAAACTCAAACCAAACATCAATACAATATTTTAGAAATTAGAGACCTTGTACCATGACACTAGAAGCGCTTTTAAATAGGGAGATATGAGCCCAAAATTCGTTATACTCACAGGCTGTGAATACCAGGATGGAACTTTGTTATATATCTGCTCGTAAGAGAAATCTAAACCCCAGAAATTTTCCCTTCAGGCAGCTTGACATTTTAACTCAGCAAATTACAAAACCATTACCCCTGACATTTTCTTTGAGTGGGACAAGCTTCCAACTTGCTTCTGCTCATGTGCAAATAAGGATTCAAATGGAACAGACATTTTAATAAGATGAGCAATGCTATCTGAGAGTATCATACAAAGCACCTTCCTTTCTTACCTCATAAAAGTGCTATGTTATGAAAGCAAATTAACAACTCTCATAATTATAATCCTAATTGTTCTGTTTATTGAGTGCCCATCACATGCCAGGTCCTCTACTTGGTACTCTCCAGGTGTCATCACATTTAATCCTCACAATAATCCTATGAGGTAGAAGAGGAAATGGAGGCTCAGAATGATTAAACTAGCCTAAGGTCACAAAACAGAATACCAGGCTGCCACCAAGAAAACTCAAATATCTCATGAATACTTAGAAAAAACGAGGAGAAAGATAGTGGCTGCCCCTGGGAAGTGAGCGTGAGAGGTGGTGGGTGAACAAGTAGAACTTTTATTCTTATTTTCTATATCTACTGCTTTTCTTTTTTATAACGAGGAGAATGGATTATTTTTATAATAAAAAACTATTGAATTCCTTGATCTGATAAGACACCTGTTGTATGAAAACATCAAATCCCTTGAGTGCTGAAAACACAGTCGGCACTAAGTAATTACTAGACAAAACTGAATTGGGTTAAAATATTTTATTCTTCAAGAAAATGACAGGTAGGTGGGAAGCAGCTGCATCGCACGGGGAGATCAGCTCGGTGCTTTGTGACCACCTAGAGGGGTGGGAGGGCGACGCAAGAGGGAGGGGATATGGAGATATATGTGTATGTATAGCTGATGCACTTTGTTATACAGCAGAAACTAACACAACATTGTAAAGCAATTATACTCCAATAAAGATGTTTAAAAAAAGAAAATGACAGCTAAAAACAGAAAATAATTAGCCAAGTATAAATAATGTGCTTGTATAATATTTATAAAGTATCGTTGGGTTATACAAAAAAGTACATACTGTATAATTCTACTAACATAAAATTGAATAAATGATAAAACTCATTTTTGCTGTTAGAAGTCAGGATACGGTTACACTTGGAGTGGATAGAGAGCGACTGAAAGGGAAAATAAAGTGGATTTCTTATATGCTGGAATTTTCTCTTTCTCCACCTAAGTTCTGGCCACATGGGTATGTTCATTTTAGGAAAAATTAATCAAGCTGCACACTTACAATATGTGAACTTTGCTGTAGTATATTATATAGCAATATAATGAAGGTAAAATAAAATTAAAGTGTCCATAGCAAAATAAATAGCAATTATTGCACAGTTTAAAATTTAAAAGCCAAGACATAATAAAATTTAAAATATATAGTCAAAGAAAATATGATGTAATAAAAAAAGAAAGAGAAATGGAGACATGGGTTAAGATCCCAACTCCAGCAGTGGCCTGTGAGATTAAACTTGGGCACATCTCTTGACTTCTGAGGGGCATCTCTGTCACAGACTCTTAACTTCACCTCTCTCGCAGAGTTGTTGCCAGCATATATAACATGTATGCAAAGCATAATACTTGGCACATGGTTCCATAAGCATTCATTTCTCTTGGTTTTAGAACGAGATATAAATTTCATACAAAAGCATCTGCTATTATTCTTAAATGTAGCAAGAGTTCATAAACAGTAGTATAACTCAACATCAATGTGGACAAGCATACTACAAAGGAATGTTCATGCCAGCTTAGAATTAGACAATTCCAGAGGATTTTTAAATATTTCCAATTTTACATGCTTTTCTGGGGTGGGAAAGCAAATGGTAGGTGGTGACTAACCTACCAGGCAGACGGATATGGGTGTATAATGTGCTGTCTGAAAGAATACTGGCTGTGACACACTGTTTTTAACATCCAGGAGCTGTGACCCTGACTCAATAGGGTGTCACTAAAATAAGTGTCACTGAAGGAAGAAGTGACGATGAAACTCCAGGACACAAATTCAAATGCAGCAGGAAAAAAAAAGTGACCTGAGTATTGAAAGATTTTGAAATGCATGGCAATCAGTGCTAGAATGTTTACATTTGAAAGGCAGATCATCATCAGATTCGGTGAGAGCTGGCATATGGTTTGGCATGGTGCACTGACTGAACAGCTACTGTGTATGGAGCCTCACCACGCAGTTCTCATCTGGGCTCCAGAACGGGCGGAATTTGGAGAAGATTGAGAGGAGCAAAGGTTGAAAATAAAGACAAATGAGCAAAACTTAAAATCACCCAGCATTTTTCACACAAAGAAGAGAAAAGTAGTGGACAATTCAACAACCATCTTTAATTGTCTTTGAGTTAAAAAAAAAAAATCAAGGATTTAGGGGAAAAATAACAAGTACATTGGCAACAAAATCAAACATGCTGCATGTTTTTAGTGCCCTGCCTATTGGTTCCATTACAGTTCTCCCAGGCAAAAATGATGCCTCCCCTACTGGCTTTATTTTGTTTTCAGAAAAGCATGTACAGTGTATAATCACTGTAACTTCTGATTACAAAAATGAAAAATATGCCTGGAAATGGAAGCCAAAAATTAGAATGGAAAAGAAAGGGATGGTTGGGTGAATAAATTTGTTTTATGTTTTCCAATCTTCCATTACATTCCTTGGCCAATAGAGTCAATTGTAAATGGCTCTAAAAGTCATGGATCATGACCACACCCCCAAACAGATACTAACAAAATTTGGGGGCAGTTATACAGTCATGAAAGATTGATATATTACATGACAGACTTCTGAATATCAAAAAGGATGACCAATAGTAAAATATTCTAACTTTGCTCTTTACCTTTAAACCTTTAAAAGTTTAAAGTCTCCCGAAAAGTGAATTGATGGCTTACAAGTCCATGGCTAAGAAATAACATAAAACATAAAACGTCTGTTTACATGCCAAATTTTCACATGCTCTCTACTGTGGTGACAGAGATGAGAAATGGAAGTTTCTGGCTTATTCTTAGAGTCACTACCACAGAAAAATTAAATGAGACAATTGTGAGGTGATAGAGAATTAGTTCTTCTGCAGTAGGAATCAGCAGACTTTTTTTTTTTTTCTGTGAAGGTACAGATAAATATGTTAGAATATGCAGGCCAAATGATTTTTTTTCACAACTACTCAACTCTGCCATGTAGCATAAAAGAAGCCATGGACAATATACAAGTTAATGAGCATGGCTGTCTTCTAATAAAACTTTATTGAGAAAATGGGCAGCAAGTAGTATTTAGCCTGAGGGCCACAGTTTGATGACACCTGCTCTAGAGAGCATCACTAAGGCCACCTTCCTATTGAGTGGAATACATCAAACAACCTTTTAACTGAATCTGGCCAAGAGACAGAGAGCCAGACACAAACACAGACACACAGAGATGGAGAGAAACAGAGAGAGAGAGAGAGACAGAGACAGAGAGAGAGATTCAAGAAGAATTTAATCTACACATTAAAAGAGCACACTATGTTTCAAGAAAAACGGACACCAAACAAGAATAATACATTTCCTGATAAACTTAACTGGACACCAAAAGCTTAAAAGAAATGAAAAAAGTCCTTTGAGCATCAAGACAGAAAGAAGAAACAATCTCACTAAATTATACTTCTGCACAGCCATATTCAACCCCAGAAGACGGTAAGACAGTATGTACAATGCCCTCTTAAAGTAGCCAAAACACAGAAGCAATGGAAGTAAATGCCCATTGATGGGTGAATAAAGAAAATGTGATATACACATGCAATGGGATATTATTCAACCTTTAAAAGGAAGGAAATCCTGCCATTTGTGCCATGAATTAAACTGGAGAACATTATGTTAAATGAAAGAAGCCAGATACAGAAGGACAAATACTAGCTGATACCACTTACACGAGGAATCTAAAATAGTCAAACACAGAAGCAGAAAGAATGGTCTTTGCCAGGAGCTGGGGAGGAGGGGAAAATGGGGAGGTATTAGTCAAAGGGTACATAGTTTCAGTTAGGCAACATGAGGAAATCCTAGAGATCTGTTATATTGCACAGTACCTACAGTTAACGATTCTGTGTTGCATACTTAAAAATTTGCTAAGAGGGTAGACCCTAAGTGTCCTTATCACCAAAAAAACTATAAGAGGGCAGGGGGAATCTTTTGAAGGTGATAGATATGTTTATGACATAGATTATGGTGATGGTTTCACAAATGTGTACTTATCTCCAAACTCATCAAGTTGTATACATTAAATATGTTCAGTTCTTTTATGTCAATCATACCTGAAAATGGTTATAAATATATACACACACACATAGATACACATATATGTATATATATATATATGTACACAGTGTTCAAGGAAAGAAAATGTGACAAGAATTTTAGACTAAAGTGTGAAGATAGAGAAATGTTTTTGAACTATTAAGCACTCAGGGAATACAGTTCCATGACTCACTTTTAAGAACCCGCTAAAGTACAATCTTCAATCAACCAAGAGATAACTAGACAGCAATGGCAAAACAGATGTTGGTAAGCATTCATGCCAGCAAACCGTAGGACTAAGCCTAGAGCAGTTGTGAAGATTATGATCACAAAATGGATTTAACATTATAAGCCCCAGAATTGTTTAGAAATGATATAATTAACAAAACTGGAAGGAAATATCAGAAAGAAAGAAGTAATTGTGAGCATGATGATTTTCTCTTCCTTTATAGATATTATGTAATGCTGATAAGGTACACATACATTTAAGTCAGAAGCGCTGTAAAGACCGTGATCTCCACACAAGTCCTATGTGTTAAAATTTCACAGTGCATTAGTAGGTGAAGTATTTTCTCCAAACACATTACAGCCTTTGACTTTTTTAATGGCCAATCATCCAGAGAAAAACATTTGATCTTTGTAGAGAAATTACCTGGAACCAAGTTACTAAAATGCAGTTAAAATGAACACTGATGGAAATGATAAAAGCAGAGAATCTCCAAATGAGGGAGGAAGATACTCCAAGTGAAAGTCAAGGTTTTTAAGTGGCTACTAAGACAGTGTCTTCCAAAAATTGTTAAATTTTTTAGGCCTTGAAAGTTTATACGTAAGTGAAAAGAAATTTTTCCTAAGTAACAATACTTCATAAACATTTATATTCATAGATATCTTCATTAGAATAATTTTGTTTTCTAGTGAGTCAAATTTTATTAGAGTAACCAAATGGTGGTTCATAAGATGTGAAAATGTTAGAGCTGCCAATTAAAAAAACCCTGTGTTAGATGTGGGGAAAATATTATTAAATTGTTGGTGGAAATATAAATTAACATATTATTTTGAATAGATATTTGGTGGTATTTTTGAAATTTAGTATTTTCAATCCTAATACATTATTTGCCTGTTTTTCAAGAAGAGACTGGTCAGATGAATCATGGCGTGTCCTTCAGAAGAATTCTATTGTCTATATTTTTTAATTTATATATTTAATTAAAAATTTAATATATATTATATATACATATATCACATATATACATATATCACATGTATGCATATATATTATATATACGTCTATATATCGCATGTATGCATACACTCATGCAAACACTTGCATATGCAAAGAAAGTATCTGAGAGGATCTAAAATATGGGCAGTATGATTGGAAGGGAGATCCTTCTCTACATGGTTTTTTAATAATATGCATGTATTTTATTAGTTAAAATAAAAACCAATTTTAAGACATAGTAATACCTAAGTATGACTCGGGCACCAGAGCCTATATGACTGAATAAAAATACATGGCAAAAAAAATAGGTAAGCCAAGTATGACTTTCCACTAACAGAGTGGATAGTCATCGTTTTACTAGTCTGGGCAGAAATCCTTATTTGGGAAAGGGGTCCATTCCATACAGTCCCAAGGAAGCAGTCAATCACTTTGCCTTGACCTATCCCCCCAGGAATGAGCAGGTGGCAGGTCCCAGACTGGCCAATTCGAGAGCTCCATTCCTCCCAGCCACCATGATTGGTTCAGAAACGGGCAAGTGACCCATGCAGGTCCAGTCAGGGTCTTCCCTGTGATAAAGGAATGTCACAAAGTTAAATCCTGTTTCACAAGCTTCAGTTATGTAAAATCAGAACTGCCAACAACCATCTTTCCCAGTCCCATGAAGGAAGCCATGTGTAGTAGAAGAGAATCAGGTCAACTGAGAAGAAAACGGATTTCAGAGATAGAAATAGAGTCTGCACCTTTTCAGCCATTAAATCCAGCCATGCCTGAAGTACCAGCTCCATTCCTGGACTTGTCAATTACCTAAGAATCTCCTTTGACTCTTCTTCGTCTTGGATTTCTGCCATTTGCCAATAATTATCCTGAATAATACAACTGCTATGCCTAAAGAGAACAAGCTGTTGGTTTTTTTTCTTTTTAACATCTCACCTTGAACCCAGTGTATCCCAGTCATGGTTAGAACAGAAGATTATCCCTGGCTCTCTTCCTATGACCTTTAATTAGTTTATTTTTAAATTATTTTATGTTGATAAACATAACACATACATGCTTCAGAAATTTTATAAAATCCAAAATAAACATAAATAAGAAAAGAAATCACCATAACTCCTTGGCCCAGGTGATTACTGTGAACGCTTTCATGCATTTCCTTTCAGTTTAGCACCATGCACATGTGTTTTGTAAAGTTGAGGTCATACTCTTTGGAGTTTTTATCCTGCTTTTATTTAACGTTTGAGTAACTTCCCACATGATGAAATGCTCTTCAACTATATGAATCTTAAAGCTTCACGGTGTTTCATTTGCCTTCTCTCCTCCTTGAAATATTTTCTTCTAAGACCAAGGGAAGAAAATATTTCTCTGTGTTTCCCCCTTCCTCACCACGCCTCCACACCAGTCTCCTCTGCTGGTTCTTCCTCACTTCTAAATGTTGAGGTATCATTGGATTCAGCTCTCCAACTGCTTCTTTCTCTCCTCGGATGTTGGGAAATCTCATCCTATCTCATGGCTTTCAATACCCTCTATACACTGACAATTTCCTAATTTACATCTGCGGCCTGGACTCTCCACTCTGCCCTGGACTCAGCATAGTCATTTGTTTGTCATAGACATCTCAAGTTTGACAGGTCCAAAACTGATCTGATATTCACCCCAAACTTGCTCCCCATTGAAGCACTCAGTGAAGGGCAATTCCATCCTTCCAGTTACTCAGATCTAAAGCCTCAGTCGTCCTTTCACCGCTCTGTTTCTCACATGCCACATCCTGTCTATCCATCAGCAAGTCCTGTTGGCTCTATTTGCAAAATATACACAGAATCTGATCACTTCTCACAAACCCATTACCACTACCTTAGTCCAAGCCACCATTCTCTCACCTGAAACCAACATCCTGCTTCCATCCTACCCGCTACTCACCCCTCATTTCATTCTGTTCTTAAAGCAGCCAGAGTGATCAGTTTAAATGTATGTCAGACACAGGTGTAGAGAACAAATTTATGGATATCAAAGGGGAAAGCGGGGGGATGAATTGGGAGACTGGGATTGACATACATACATTACTATGTATAAAATAGATAACTAATAAAAACCTACTGTATAACACAGGAAACACTGCTCAATGCTCTGTGGTGACCTCAGTGGGAAGGAAATCTAAAAAACGGGATATATGTATACATATAACTGATTCACTTTGCTGTACAGCAGAAACTAACACAATATTGTAAAACAACTATACCCCAATAAAAATTATTTTTAAAAAAATGTATGTCAGAGCATGGCACACTTCCGCCCAAATCAAATGGCTTCCCATGTCACTACGACCAAATGCCAACTCTTTTGCCCATAGTGACCCGTGGAAGGTTATCCACAGGACCCCCAGCCCACTCATGCTGCTCCAGCCACAGTGACCTCATTGCTCTTTCTCACCCACCCCAGTCATGCCCCTCAAGGCCTTTGCTCAGAGAGAAATTTGCCAAACAATCTTCACCCCACTCCCCATATATCTGCCTGGATCATTCCTTCTCCTATTTCAAGTCATTGATCAAATACAGCCTTCCCTGACCACCTACTGTTACAACCCCTGCTCCAGTGCCTATCCCCTTCCCATGCTTTAGTTTTCTCCATAACACCTATCACTTGGAGACACTATATAATTTATATCCTTCCACCTCACACTCTCAGAACTCACCCTGCTCACCACCACCACGTTGCTCTTGTACATTTTAACATTTTCGATGAAACTCATTTTTATCAAGGTCACCAACAAACCCATGTTGCCAAATCCAATGGACTCTTCAATGCCTTCATCTAAATAGGCATATTTTATAACTTAAATTACGGTATTTCACTGCCTGAAACCCTAAGTGACTTCCCACTGTACTTGGAATATAATCCAGACTATTCATCCTGGCCCAAAAAGTCTTAATGATGCCTAACCACCTCTCAGGGTTCATCCCACACCAATCCCCCCCAATCCCAACCAGTCCTCAGAACCTCACCTCCCCCCGCCACACCAAGCCTGGTCCAGCCTCAGGGTCTCCCCACGTGCTGCTCCTGCCGAGAGTCTTCCCCCATCTTCTCATCATCCTGATCTCAGCTCTGATCAGAAGACACCAGGAGACCCTCCCTAATCCCCTTATAAAAAATGTCCCTCATCCTTTTCTATCACAACACCACTTCCTCACAGAACTTAAATGACACAGAAATATATTTACTTTCTCCCCTAACTAAAATACAAACCTCATAAAGGACTCTGATCATCATCTGACGTCAACACATCTACCAGCTGCCTGTATCTGAGCCCACATATTCTGTCTTCTCTCTTGTTATGATGGAGGAACACGCCTTCCACTTGTGTCCTTGACCCATCCCTTTTCATCAAATCAAGGACATCATTCCAGCAATTACCTCTTGCCTCTATGGCACTGTCAATTTCCCCCTTTCTACTGGACCATTCCCATCAGCAAAAACATGTCATAATTTATCTTGAAAAAAAAAGTCTTTGCTTCTTATCACCCCTGAATTACTACTGCATTATTCTCCTGTGTTTTTTTTTTTAATCCTCAAAGTAGTTCTTTACATTCATTGTAACTTCTCCCATATTTTCTTAAACCCACTTAGTTGGACTTTTACTGTAACCACTCCATTGGAACAGTTCCAGTTAGGGCCACCAAAGGCTTCCATTTTGACAAATTTGATGGTCATTTCTTAGTTCTCATTACACTCAGGCTATCACGAGCATTTGACCCAGTTGAGCACTCTCTATTCTTGAGAGTCTTCACCTGACTTCCAGGATATCACTCTCTTTTTGCATCCCTCCTTACTCATTGGTTGCTTCTTCTCCATCTACTTGACTGGTCCCCCTCTACAACTCCCTGACTGGAGTGATCCAAGGCTCAGTCCTCAGACCTCTTTCTTTTCATATCCCCATTCACTTTCTGGATGATATCACCCAGTTTCAGACTTTAAATACCATCAACAGGCCATTGACAGCCCCGTTTATACCTCAACCCTATACTCACACTTGCTACCGCCAACAATTCCTTAAGTGAATGAATTAAGGCAGAAACACTGTCCATCTTCACGGTATTACTCAGCTCCTAAAACAGTGTCTGACACAGCACTTGGTAATTATCCATTAAATTTATGAATATTGTTAAAACTAGACACCACTGTGGGAAAACTGAAAAGACAGATGACAGTCATTAGCTAATTTCAAGTAGTTGTTTCTTTCCACACATGCCAATGACATTAACAGAAGGCAATGCAAGACACTGCTTTCCAAGCATGCAGTGGTCAAGTGGTCTGGCTTGTTCCAAACCTCAGAACTGGAACATCCAAAGGAAATGATCATTCATTACATATCATTCAGGAAATCTGGGAAATTCTTTTTCTCATTCTTAGACCATTAGTAAGATTTGATTAACAGAAATCTCAGGGACATATTGTGAAGAATGAACATGAAATAAACAAATTCTATGTGGCCAATTTAGAAAAAAATCAGGTACTATTGAGTGGAGGTTAAGGTGGCCACCGTCTTTAAAAACAAAGCCTAAAAAGGACAGACAGAAGAAGGATCTAGTCTATGCTTCTTTGAATAAAAATAAGTGATTGACACCCCAAATGTCCAGGCCATTTAAGTTTCCCAGACTGCAATCCATTAAAAAAAAGTTTACTCACAGCAATATCAATGAATCTTACAGACATACAGTTAAGCAAAATAAGCCAGACACAAAATGAGCATGTACTACATGCTTCCATTTAAGTGAAGGTCCAAAAAGGGCATAAGGGAACTTTCAGAAATTATAGAAATGGTAGATGTCTTGATTGGGTAATAGTTATATGGGTGTATAATATATTTATCAAAATGCATTGAACCGTTTAAGATCTTAATATTTTAATGAATGTAAAATAGAACTTAATTTTAACAAATAAATTTTCCTGCAATGAGTGCTCTGGGGGCTGGAGGGGGAGTGGGAAAAACAAAAAACAAATGCCTTCACTGCAGGATCTCTCAGAGCCTTTAATATGCTTCTGTGCACTGTAAATCTCTAGGAGAGGCTACAGGATGCTGTATGTTCCAGATTCAATTGCTCAAGGAACCTTATGTTTTTCTTACATATATTAACATCTCTATGGCACTCATGTTTCAGAACCCAGTAACTTTAGTCTGGAAAAATTCAAACAAAGGCTATAAATACCACTGTAGTCTCTGAAAAAATAAAATCAACATCATTTTTTTTTAGTGAATACCCCATAATAAACTAGTTGCAAAATGTACCCTTAAAGAAAGTCCAATTAAGTACTGGAGTAATTCTGTCCAAAATAATAAATTTCATTTTGGAGTTGTTGACCTCAAATTCCTTCTCACAATTATTAGACAGTAAAGCCAGTTGTCTATCAAACAATTCCAAGTTTGTGTCAAGAAAGCATGCAACGATACAGACAATACTTATCTCTGTTCTCTGTAGGACACGCAACTCATCCAGAGGTGGCATCAAGGCAGTGAAACACAAGTTTAAAAATAGAAGTCTTATGTTGGGTTCCCTGGGAACCCTTGTGTACAGATTTACTGTGGAAAGCTCCAGACCAACATCTATCGGGAAACAGGACTAGGCAGGGGGAGGAGTGTAACTGTGATGCAACCACAAGGAGCTCTGGAACCAGGACAGCCCTTAACTGTTGTCCAGCCTTGAGGCAAGGGGGCCAGACTTATATATCTTCACAGCAGACCAATCACTGTATGCTGGATGCCCTAGGAAAGGGGCACAACTATGGGCACGGTGGCCTCTTTGAGGGTAATTTCCACAGGGAGGATCAGCTGAGAGCCATCAGCTACCAACACCTCCAGCAGCAGAGAGAGTGAGTGCCTCAGCCTTGAAGGGGGAGAGGCGCCACACACCAGTGTCCACTACAGCAGCCAATACACACCCCTTTCACCAGGCTCAAAGGGGTGTCTGATCTGCAAGAAACCTCCCGACCAAATCTAATTCTCAGGCTATTAATAGACAAGCTCTGTTCAAGTACCAGGAGTCAAGGACTGAGATTTTGCCCATATTGCTTTGTCCCTGACAAGCATTCACAAAACTGCAATAGAAACTGCAAATAATCTTAGATGGTTACTAAAAAAATTCTCACACAATATAAACTGTACACCAAGAAACTCATATGACTAGCTTTGCCATGACTGGAAACCTAGCTGTTCTTCAGGAAGAATAATGGCCTGAGAACATCAGATTTCTTTAAGAACTAAAACACAACAATCAGTAAAACAAGATTTAGCATCAAAAAGCTTTAGAATCACTTTCCAACACTGAAGTTTTTCTTTTTTTTTTTGTGGTACGCAGGCCTCTCACTGTTGTGGCCTCTCCCGTTGCGGAGCACAGGCTCCGGACGCACAGGCTCAGCGGCCACGGCTCACAGGCCCAGCCGTTCCGTGGCACGTGGGATCCTCCCAGACCGGGGCACGAACCTGTGTCCCCTGCATCGGCAGGCGGACTCTCAACCACTGAGCCACCAGGGAAGCCCGTGGGTTTTTTGGGGGTTTTTTTTTTCATTATATTTTCCTTTCCCTTTTTTTCTTTTTTTTTTTTTTCACTTTTTAAAATTGAAGTATAGTTGATTTACAATGTTGTGTTGGTTTCTGGTGTACAGCAAAGTGATTCAGTTATATATATACATTCTTTTCCATTATGGTTTATTACAGGATATTGAATATAGTTCCTTATGCTATATAGTAGGAACCTGCTGTTTCCTTTGCCTTTTAAATAAAATTTAGTATCCCATTGGACAAAATAATTAAAAAGCATTTAGAGGAGTCTCCCTGAGCCTGCTTTTTAATATATGTAACAATCAATTCACATATTCCTTCAAAATGCATCTACCAAGGACATCCCATTAAAGGACATCATGTTTGGTACTGAGGGTATAGAGATGAATAAGAAGTTCACCATATAATAAAGATGACAGACATATAAACAGGTAATTATAAATCATTCATTCATTCAAACATACCTAGGCACCATACCTTGAACAACAAAAACATAGCCTTTGCCCTCATGGGGCTTACATACAGTGTGAGAAATGTTCACATAGAAGACTGTGCTAACACATATATATGGAATTTAAGAAAAAAAAATGTCATGAAGAACCTAGGGGTAAGACAGGAATAAAGACACAGACCTACTAGAGAATGGACTTCAGGATATGGGGAGGGGGAAGGGTAAGCCGTGACAAAGTGAGAGAGTGGCATGGACATATATACACTACCAAATGTAAAATAGATAGCTAGTGGGAAGCAGCCGCATAGCACAGGGAGATCAGCTCGGTGCTTTGTGACCACCTAGAGGGGTGGGACAGGAAGGGTGGGAGGGAGGGAGACGCAAGAGGGAGGAGATATGGGAACATATGTATATGTATAACTGATTCACTGTTATAAAGCAGAAACTAACACACCATTGTAAAGCAATTATACTCCAATAAAGATGTAAAAAAAAAAAAAAAAGGCTCTAGAAGGTGCTATAGTCTCTGCCTACACCAGGAAGGAGTGCCACAGAAAGTTTTCTAACAGTAAGCTCAACAACAATAACAATTAACCTTTCCTGAGGGTGTAAAATGTGCCAAGCATATACGTAAGTTTATTTAACCCTCAGATCAATCCTCTGAGGTAGGTATTATTATTATTCCCTATTTACAGGTGAGGAAATCACAGCACAGAGAGGTTTAGCAGCTTAATCAAGGTCACACAGGTGGTAAGGGGTGGCCTGGGATTCTCAGAGGATGTAACACTGCCTTGAAAGCTGAGTAGGAATTTGCCCAATGGACACAAAAAGGGGGGTGGTGAGAGTACTCCAGACACAGGAAACTGCAAGTACCAATGCTTAAAAATCATCAGAAACCGGCAAGTTCATCTGCATGTAGGCTGCTGGTGGGAGAGTTACAGGAGTCCAGGCCTGAAAAGGGGGAGCAGTGGGCTTGAGCAAAGACAGAATCCATGCGCCCTACAGAGACTGAAGGAATGCAAGCACAAACTGCCGAGGGTTTTAGTAATATCAATAAGAATATTCATAAGAATTAAGATGGCTAACATTCTTCAAAAGCAGCCAGACATGGGCTACATATTTCTACTCGTTCTCACATTTCAGCTTCATTACAATCAAAGGGAGCAACTAGATTGTCCGGGGTTCTGCTGCTTATGAGTTACAGAGCTGTGGTTCAAAACTAGGGAACTCTAGGGCTTCCCTGGTGGCGCAGTGGTTGGGAGTCCGCCTGCCGATGCAGGGGACACGGGTTCGTGCCCCGGTCCGGGAAGATCCCACATGCCGCGGAGCGGCTGGGCCCGTGAGCCATGGCGCTCCAGCCCAGGAGACAATGATGCAGCCGCCTTTAACCAAAGAAGTGAGAGCTGGGGGCCGGAGAAGAGATTTGAGAAGTACGTACACTGAGGTGGCAATGGAGACTTCTTAAGATCGGGCCGTGAGAACGAGGGAATAGATGTGGAAAGAGATGGTGAATCCTTAACCAAGTGAATGGGTGGAAATAAGCACTGAGAGGTGGGCAGCGGGATGGGAGGGAAAAAAAAAAGATGCTAAGGTCAAGGTCTACCTAGGCTGGAGATAGAAGGGCCTGCTGGGCAGCTAGATATTTAGGTTGGGAGCTGAGGAAAATAATCCACGGTGAAGGTTCAGATTTGGCCAAAAATATGTTGAAGGCATGGGAGGAGGTTAACTTGTCTAGGAGAAATGTAAAGAATAAGAAGACAGAAACCCAGAAACCATCAACTATTCAGGAAAGAATCCATTTTCCCACCTGTAAAAATAAGGATACACACACACACACACAGCCCCTGACATATCTACCTTCTTTAAAAATCTGAGAAGGAGCTTTCTTAGAAGTAAAGCTGGTTACCCTTAGTGTTATCTCTGGAGAAACCAACTTATTCTCTTCCACATGTGAGGTATTGAATTACTTCTAGGGGGTATATTTCTGCCGAAGAAAATAAGCTAGTTGAATGATGTATGTATTTAAAATAATAAGCAGTACTGATAGTTTATCAGCGTTATCACCAAAAATCTGCTCAGCCACTCTGAGCCCAAGTCACCGATGTCAGTAATTCCACTTCAGGCACAAGCTCCGTGGGCTCTGCGTGGAAGCACCGATGCTCCTAGGATATACCATTCTCTGGCTTTATTTACATTCTCTCTTCACACTTCACCCTAAAAAACGTCACAGTGGGGCTTACCTCCCTTAGGAATCTGTACAAAGGGCGATTTCTCCCGTTTCTCTCTTTATTAAAAACAATGGAAAACTTCCCACTGTTAATATGTAGCAAAAAGAGGGAAGAAAAAAATAAATAAATAAAGCCCGTCTGGTCCGCCCTCCCTGGCTGTTGCTACCTTGCAGTTTATGACACACAGAGAGAGGGAGGGCTGCCGGAGTGAACGAGGCGGCCAGGCAGCAAGTCCATCCCCGGGGAAACCACGAGTGCCCGTGTGCAGGCGCCTCTGCCTACTTTGTGCCCTGCGATGTCTTCTGGGCGACTTTGAGAGGGGCTGGGGACGATGTCTCACCGCGCGCCCGGCCCAGGCAAGCCCCGCGGGAGGGAGGGAGGGAGGGACCCAGCCAGGCGGGGGCAGAGGGAGCCGCCGCGGACCTTGCAGCGCTGGAACGGGCTCGACTCTCCCAGGCAGTTTTTGGAGTCAGCAAAACAGAAATCGAATTACTATGATGCTGGTGGACGACGCTCAGGGGAAAGGGGCTTTCTGCCGGCTTAATCACCATGAGAGATGCAGCGAGTCACAGAACAGCCAAGTGTGTCTACCGTGCGGACCCTGAAGACCTATGTAAGTTGTAGTGCTCTCAGGCTGCTGTATTTTATTGCTGTATAATTTTCTTTCTGGCTTGAAAGGCTGCTTGGCCGAAATGTAATCGTTTCAGTGAGAATTGCTAGAGTGGAAAGTTGTCTGCTGATCTTTGCTGAAGACTTTTTCTTTCTTTGATTAACTAAGCCACATGATACAAGCTGACATTGCTGCCGGCAGCCGTGGCGATTCAGCCTAAGACTGGCAGAGAACTAGAACCCAAAGTACATCCAATTACTATGGAATTAACCCTGGATGTCTTTTTAATTGACTGTCAGTGTAGAGTGCCTACAGCCCCGCTGTTCTGGATTGCTTGCTGTTTTAATGCTGCTGTGGCTCAACTAGTATTATCAGCATAACCAACCGAATGCGACAGAGCTAAGAGAGATTCCCGGTAGTTACAAAACTTTTCTTTTTTGGCCAGGATCACATTTTTCTCCCTGACTGCTAACAACTCAGCAACCTCCATGTTAAAAGTTCATTCTGCTTTTTTGCCCTTGGAGAAAAAAATCAAATCAGACAAAGGATTCTACTGAAATTGTGAAGGAAGGAAGTATAAGGAAGCCACCGCAGTTCTTTAACTACTATTGTAATAATGGGAGAAAAAAAGCCAACTAAAGGAGCCCAGCACGTACGCCAGCCTCAGTGTGACAGAGTATGGGGACATAAAGCTGAATGGTGAGCAGAACCTGTAACTCAGTTTTTCAGCACTTCATCTGCTACAAGTTCCAGCTTAGACATGGATATTCTCTGTGAAGAAAACACTTCTCTGAGCTCAACTACAAACTCCTTAACGCAATTAAACGATGACACAAGGCTCTACAACAATGACTTTAACTCCGGAGACGCTAACACTTCGGATGCGTTTAACTGGACAGTGGACTCAGAAAATCGAACCAACCTTTCCTGTGAGGGCTGCCTGTCACCATCCTGCTTCTCCTTACTTCATCTCCAGGAAAAGAACTGGTCTGCTTTGTTGACAACTGTAGTGATTATTCTAACCATTGCTGGAAACATACTCGTCATCATGGCAGTGTCCCTAGAGAAAAAGCTGCAGAATGCCACCAACTATTTCCTGATGTCACTTGCCATAGCTGATATGCTGCTGGGTTTCCTTGTCATGCCCGTGTCCACATTAACCATCCTTTATGGTGAGTGGCGTTGGTTTCCCAGCTGTACCCACACTGGTAACAAAGCATGTGCATGTCATTAGCAGATGAGTCAGGGCTCATGGGACAAACTAAGCGCAAGGCTTTGTTTATACAGGAGGGTTTACCATGTTATACTACTTAACTTTTACTTTTAAAATGAGACCTCACATTTTAAGAAATCAGACAACCTGTTATGTGTGATCACTGGAGAATTTTGTGCTTTGAAACATGTATATTTTATGCAGAGATAAGGTGTTGTGCTAAAAAACATGTACCTTTTATGTAGAATTATAAAGGTTCCAATACAGTCATGAAGCAATGACATCTGTCGTTCTGAATCCACTTGGTTTTCGCTCCTTTATATTCTCAACCAAATTCTCAAACCAGCCCTCAAGACAGGACAGTTTTATCTTTGTCACACTGTTTTCAGCACTTCTAATGAAGGAGTAAAACTTTCCCAGTTACCTTGGAACATTTGCAGAGAGAATATTAGTGGTGCAGTGGGTTTACTGTGAAAATATGGAGTCTCCATTAGAATAAATGAATTACACCAGTTTTAAATTGTTCCCTGCCTGGAGAAGCTAATTTGGAAGTGTGCCTTTGAATTATAACCTCGACTCTTTAAAAATGCATAGGCATAAACTCCTCTCGTCTGGTTTGGAGGAGGGTGGGAAACACATGGGAAGAGATTAATCTTGCTTTCTTCTCAATAGAGTTTGAAAGAGTCAGACCTCTCAGCAAGTAGGCAAACACTGGGATAGCTTCAGTGGGAAGCAGAATGTGATATTCTTTACAAATTATGAGTAATACAGCTAGATTTCTCTCTTTAAAAGGGGGCAGAGAATCTTCAGACTGCTGATACAGGCACACCGGCAGTCACCCAGAGCTAGAAACAAGTTATGAGCGCTGTCTTTTAGAAGGGATGTTCTGGCCAAGCCTTAAGGGTTTTAAAAAAAAAAAAAAAAAATCAACCCAGCCCCAAGGAATATGGAGGAGGAAGGAGGTGAGCAACGGAGCGCAGGGGCGCCGGTTTGCACAGGGTTGATAGTGCTCTTTGCAAGGCCAGCCTCCGCTTAACCACTCACAATGTCACACCAGGATGATTTGATTAAATTCGCCGGTCATTTCCGGACATCCTGGAGAGGTTCCCGCTTCCTAAAGCCCCGCTGCGTTGAAGGCAAACTCCAGGAGTGGGAGATGACTCTCAGAGGGCCTGTCCGGGAACCAAAAGCCCGGTGGGGGGAGGGCGGGGGGACCTCCGAGCGGCAGGTGGACCCCCGAGCGGCCCGTGGGGACAAGCAATAGCCAGCCGGGTTAGGAAGCCGAGATCTGCCCGGAGCCTCCGGCTCGGGATGCAATGGCGCCCTCTGGCGGCCACCACTCCGCGCACAGCTGGTTCCTGCCCAGAGATGCCTGGGCAGGCATCTGAACTGTCCCTGAACTGGTCCTGTCCCTGAACTGGTCCTCCGGACACCGCTGGGTGGGTGAGGAAATGCCCCCTCCTTATCCCCACCACGGAAACCCAAACTACGGCCCGCGGCTGCCTCCTTGCAGAGAAAACTCCTCCCAGGGTCAACATCAGTTCCGACCAGGCAAAGCATAACTTCCCCCCAGGCACTGCTAAGAAAAGTTCTCTCCTTTTAGCTCAAGCTCTCTGCAAATGGCGTGAAAGGCACCATGTCCGACTTGTATCCTGCACCCTTTACTTTTCTAAACATCGGTGGTGGCATTTGGTAGAGAGTATGTTTGTGACTAGAGAGTTCGTTCAGCTCTGTGGGTCCAGAATGCCGTGAAAGAAAGGTGGTCTTCATAATTTTCCTTCTCACATGTGTACAGATTTAACACCATTGCTTATATTGTCATCAAAACTAAGGTTTATATAACCGTTTGATCTCCCTCTAAAACAAACAGAAACAGGAGACTGTGTGCCCATAAGGCATACCCTGCCTTCCTAGCGCAGCAGGTGACTTCCTGCAGCGCGTCTCATGGGGGAATCCTCTGGGTAGCTTTAACTCACTTTAATGTTTGGGGCGCCCTCCACCCACCCTGCTGGGCATCAGGACCTACAGAAAAGCTGTCCAGCTGATTCTAATGTGCAGCCCTGGGTGAGAACCACTGCCCTAGGCAGCAGTTACCCAAGTGTGGTCCCTGCACCAGCAGCATCAGTACCAGATAGAAAATTGTTAGAAATGCAAATCCCCCTGCGTCACTGCACACTTTCAGAATCAGAACCCCTGGACATGGGGTCCAGCAGTCCCATTTTAAGAAACCACCTCGGAGATTCTGAGGCTTGTTAAAGTTTGAGCACCACTGCCCTGAAACAGTTCTCAGGACAAGAATACCATGCTTTTCTTTACCACTGTCTTCATTTTCACCCCACACCCCCCAAGTTTGAGTTTAACCACCAGAGTATTATTAGGTAATTATTTTTCGTTTTCACAAAGAAATTCCCGATCTGGCTTTTTAATCATTTCTTCATTCACACCAGTAGCATTTTTGAGAGACCACTAAATGCCATCACTGTGCAAGACTGAGCAGTTGTAATAATGGCTGAGAGATGGCCTAACCTCAGGGAACCTACAATCTGTGAAAGATATGTGAATAAATCATGACAGTACACTGCAAGAGGTGCTTCAGTAGAGGAACCCATCCTATCTCATAGCTCCTGACCTAAGTCATCAAAAACAAAAAGGAGGTAGATTTTGTTAGGTAGAGGAGACAGAACGAGAGAAACCCCAGGGAGACACACCCTGAGTTTACAACACACCAGCATGATTCCAGCCACAAGAAGTTTTCAAACCTTGTATTCAGCCAGTGCAATCTTACTATAGTTAAGTACAGCTGCCATCAGGCTTTTTGGAAATACTGAAAATATTAATATCTTGTGTTGCCCTTTGCTGTTACCTGTGCCTTTATCCCAGGATGGAAACTGTTCAAGCAGGGTAAATTCCACACACCAGAGAAGGTCAAGGTCGCTAACCGATGCTAACCTTCTGCATCCCAGGGTACCGGTGGCCTCTGCCTAGCAAGCTCTGTGCCGTCTGGATTTACCTGGATGTGCTCTTCTCCACGGCCTCCATCATGCACCTCTGTGCCATCTCCCTGGACCGCTATGTTGCCATCCAGAACCCCATCCATCACAGCCGATTCAACTCCAGAACTAAGGCATTTCTGAAAATAATTGCTGTTTGGACTATATCAGTAGGTAAGTAGGAACGGTATTTTGGAATCTCATTTGCAATGACAGTTCATGCCTTCTAAGTAGACTTGTCCTGTTTTGTTGCACTGAACCCTGACATCCTGAATGTACTGTTTTGCTTGCTGCAAGACATGTTATAGTAATTGTTAGATTTGCTTTAGGAAAGAAAAATCTGTAATGTCACTGGCTGACACCATAAATGTTTATTTTTTTGCACAGGTAAAAACATATACACCAACAGAGCCAAACGTGAGAATAACTGGGCCATGGCCACCTCCAAAAACTTTCCCCATCTCACACTTCCAAATTCACTCAATTCAAGTTTCTAAATTCCTAAATCTTGAGTTTCCCAGAGACCTCAATGTTTATAATCACTGGACTTGTGATCAGTATAAGAATACAGAGCGGGGCTTCCCTGGTGGCGCAGTGGTTGAGAGTCCGCCTGCCGATGCAGGGGACATGGGTTCGTGCCCCAGTCTGGGAAGATCCCACATGCCGCGGAGCAGCTGGGCCCGTGAGCCATGGCCGCTGAGCCTGTGCTCCGCAACGGGAGAGGCCACAGCAGTGAGAGGCCCGCATACCAAAAAAAAAAAAAAAAAAAGAATACAGAGCGGACTTCCCTGGTGGCGCAGTGGCTGAGAGTCTGCCTGCCGATGCAGGGGACACGGATCCGTGTCCCGGTCCGGGAAGATCCCACATGCCACGGAGCAGCTGGGCCCATGAGCCATGGCCACTGAGCCTGTGCGTCCGGACCCTGTGCTCCACAACGGGAGAGGCCACAACAGTGAGAGGCCCGCGTACCGCAAAAAAAAAAAAAAAAATAGAATACAGGGCTCCCATACTGGAGAATACACAACTTCTGGGGGATAGAGAAGGTACCAGGTGCCATAACTCAGAGGGAGAAAGAAAGTAAGGACAGAGGATGGTGGCAGGACCTGCTCACAGGGCACCCAGCCCTTCTGTAACCTTCCTCCTCCACTTATGATAAAACATGCCAGAGGATTTCAACCCACTTCACTTAGGTTGATTACACATCTTCACCTGTTGCCAGTATTGATCTTCTCTCACACACCTAACAGCCAGGAAAGCCCAGGTAGTGGAAGCTAAAGGAACAGCTCCCAGGCAGCTAAGTCAATTGCACCTGTCCCCTAAGCAGGCTTGGTTCATAACCCAAAATTCTCTGGGATTTGTTTTAAAGTTGCCAAGTGGGAACGATGTGCCTGCTTACGGCCACAAGGGTGACAGTATCTACTAACATGAGAAGCTATGGGATTTGGTAGCAGGCTTGACATCAAGGACTCCAAACCCTGCTTGCACTGCTGAACTTAATAAGTTCCTTCCTGGGATACAGATGTCGCTCTCAAAATATGCTTGTAGTTTCTGGGCCTGTGCAATCTTGGACTCATCCTACTAGGATCAAGAGAATGAAAGACTAGTGGTTCTCAATCCCAGCTGCACATAAAAGCCCTGGGGAGAGTTTCTGATTTCATTGGTCTATGGCAGGGCCTGGTGACTGAGGTGCAGCCAGGGTTGAGGACTGAGATAGACAGCTGTGGAGGGAAATGCAATTAGAGGGGCAAGAATAACGTGAATGAAGCGAGCCAAGCTATTGTCAAATTTACTTAGCTTTACCCCTGGACACTGTCCCATTAGTGAGACAGATGCTGGGAGAGTCACCCAATCTTTTACCGTCAGCCGCATGCCACCCCTTTCCCTGCCTTAGTCAAGCTTAATAATAGCACTAGTAGTAAGGGCTGTTTCTGAGCAACGACCAGAAACACAGTCATGTTCCAAGCACCTTATGGAAAATAAGCTGCAGAGAAATAAGTTGCACAGGATGACAGAGCTCATAACCAGAAATCACCCTGGGTCAATCCTATTTGAAAGCCTACACCCTTACCACTGCCCAGTAAGACAGTCTGCTTCCTCTCCTTCCAGCCATCACCCCAGGAGGCAGGCAGGCTGGAATGAATAGTTGTGGGGTGATGGTCAGGGGTCATGATCCATTTGGCCAAACTTTTACTGCATAACTACTATGTGCTTGGCACTGAATATACTAAGGTATGCATTCAGAGATCTCTGACCACGTGGTCGGGGAAGGCAGGTAAGAAAACATAAGAAACGCTGAAGTTACGTAGGCTCTATACCACAAGTCTGTGAGATGTGTGTATGAGGAGTTGGTAAAGGTAAAATAATAATGTCTGTTCTAGTGAAGGGGCTTAGCATAAATATCCTTCCGAATTGTTTTTCTAGTGTTTCTACTTCCATTGTTGTTTTTTTGTTGTTGTACATTTAAATCCTCAGGCTAGAATTTTTGTATATGGTCTAACATGTTTTCTTCTACCAATTATTAGAGCCTTTTCAGTATCTATTGATATCAGTTTTTCCCCTTCAATTTCTTGACGTATTTCATTTTCTTTGTAGATTTTAATATTAAACTGCCCTTGCATGCCTGGAATGGATTCATGAATGAAATTGGACTTCTATGACTTTGTTAGTTGGTTTATTATTCTTATAAGGTTTCTTTCTGTAGCCTTATTAAATTTGAGAGGGTTCTGATTTTCCCCTAAGGTCTTGAAATATTTAGTAGGAATGTACTTTAAAGGTTATACAGAATTTAGTTCAAATCTTTCTCATCCTGGTGCCTTTTCAAATGGTATCTTTAATTATATCACAAACCTCTTCAAAATTTTTCATTTACATTTTCTACATTGTATGCAGCTAATGACCCAAAACAAAGTTTAAGTTATCTTTTGTATTGATTCGTTTATCATTATTAAATGTAATGCTATGTGTTTTAAACTCTGCTTCATCTGATATTAGTATAGCCATGCCAGTATTTTTACGTTGTCATTTTCTGGGTATATCCTATTCCATCCTATATACTGTCAAACTCCTTTCTGACTTAATATTAAGTACATTGTTTGTAAGAAGCATATAAAGCTGTTTTGTTTTTATCTAGTCAATCTGTCTTTTTTGGTTAAACTTTTTTTTTTTGAAGATTGCCATTTTTTAAAATAAATTTATTTTTGGCTCTGTTAGGTCTTCACTGCTGTGTGCGGGCTTTTTCTAGTTGTGGCAAGCAGGGGCTGCTCTTCATTGTGCTGCGTGGGCTTCTCATTACAGTGGCTTTTCTTGTGCAGAGCATGGACTCTAGGCACGAGAGCTTCAGTAGTTATGGCTCACAGGCTCTAGAGCCCAGGCTCAGTAGTTGTGGAGCATGGGCTTAGTTGCTCCATGGCATGTGGCATCTTCCCGGACCAGGGCTCAAACCCGTGTCCCCTGCAGTGGCAGGCAGATTCTTAACCACTGTGCCACCAGGGAAGTCCCCAATCTGTCTTTTAATTGGACTATTTAGTTCATTTACATTTAATGTAACCCAGATATATTGGGCTTAAATTTACCCTCTTACAATTTTCCTTTTATTTCCCATTTATTCTATATTCCAGATTCTCTCCATTCTTGCCTTCTTTTGGACTAATCAAGAATTGTTAATTCATTATTCCCCTTTACAAGCTTGTTAAGTTATCCCATTCTTTTAAATCCTTTTAGTGATTACAGCATTCATTTTTGACCTAAAGGAGGCTAATACAGATTACTTGTATCACGTTTGTTTGTTAGTTTATTTATTTATGGCTGTGTTGGGTCCTCATTGCTGCACACAGGCTTTCTTTAGTTGCAGCAAGTGGGGGTTACTCTTCATTGAGGTGCACGGGCTTCTCATTGTGGTGGCTTCTCTTGTTGTGGACCATGGGCTCTAGGTGTGCGGGCTTCAGTAGTTGTGGCACGCGGGCTCTAGAGCTCAGGCTCAGTAGTTGCGGCACATGGGCTTAGTTGCTCCGCGGCATGTGGGATCTTTCTGGACCAGTGCTCGAACCCGTGTCCCTTGAATTGGCAGGGGGATTCATAACCACTGTGCCACCAGGGAAGCCCCTTATCTCTTCTTAAATGACGCAAAAACCTTAGAATATTTAACTCAATTTTGTTATTTTTATAACAAAAAACTTTTTATAACATTTTTATTTTGCCTTCATTTTAAGCATATTTTTGTTCAGTATAGAATTCAAATTTGGCAGTTATCTTTTTTCAGCAATTTATGGGTAACATTCTAAAGTTCTAGCTTATATTGCTTCTTTGTGAGAACTCTGCTGTCAGACTTATTGTTGTTCCTTAGAACAGGGGGGGTCCCCAACACCCAGGCCATAGACCAGTACCAGTCTGCAGCCTGTGAGGAACTGAGCCACACAGCAGGAGGTGAGCAGCGGGCAGCGAGCAAACAAAACTTCATCTGCCGCTCCCCATCGCTCTCTTTACCACCTGAACCATCACCCCGCTTCCCCCTGTCCGTGGAAAAATTGTCTTCCACGAAACTGGTCCCTGGTGCCAAAAAGTTTGGGGACTGCTGCCTGAGAAACTACCATCTCTTACCACCCTCTGCTGCTTTGGGATTTTTTCTTTGTGTTTTAGCAATTTTACTATGATATGCCTAGATGTGGGTCAGTTCTGGTCTTAACCTACATGGTGTTTGTACTGATTCTTAAGTTTGTAGCTCAATGCCTTTTGTCAGTTGGGGAGAACTCTTGACCATCATCTTTTCAAATATTGCGTCTGCCCCATTCTCCCTTCCCCCACCCACTTCTTAGACTCCAATTTCTTGTCTGGTAGAACTTTTACCCATGTTTATGACTCTTAAATGCTTTCCTACATTTTTCACCTTTTTTCAATTCTTACTTTAGTCTGGATAATTTTACTGACTTTTCTTCTCCTGGGTTATTAATCCTCTCACCAGCTATTTCTAATTTGCTGTTTAAACCTATATACTTTATTTTTAATTTGGTACTGCATGTTTAGTTTTAGAATTACCACTTGATTCTTTTTATAGATTCTGGTTCTCTGGAATAACTTTCCACGTTTTCATCTATTTTCTTAAATACTAATCACAGGTATCTGGGTATCTGAGTAACCTGGGAATTTCTATTTTCTGGGGTCTTTTTCTGCTTGGTTCTGTCAGCTGGTAAGCCTGGTAATTTTATTAAACACTGAAAATGGGAAAAAAAAATGTGGATACTCCACTGATGTTCTCATTCTTCAGACAGGGGTCCTTTAACTTTAGCAGGCAGTTAGAATAGGTCCCCTAAATCCAATCAGGGATTAAGCTAGGTTTAGGCTGAGTTTTTGTAACCACTGGTCTGTTTTCAGTTTGCCCTTACACCTGGGATATATTCCTGCATGAGCTCAGGGGGAGGACCAAGGTGTTCTCCATTTTGAAGAGCCCTCAACTCCAGTTTTTGTCTCCTCAGCACTATAAGGCTGCTGCTAACTTTTAAAAAATTTTTAAATTGGGAGTATAGTTGATTTACAATGTCATGTTAGTTTCTGCTGTACAGCAAAGTGAATCAGGGGCTTCCCTGGTGGCACAGTGGTTAAGAATCCTCCTGCCAATGCAGGGGACACAGATTCGAGCCCTGGTCCAGGAAGATCCCACATGCCGCGGAGCAAATAAGCCCATGTGCCACAACTACTGAGCCTGCGCTCTAGAGCCCACAAGCCACAACTACTGAGCCCGTGTGCCACAATTACTGAAGCCCACGCACCTAGAGCCCGTGCTTTGCAATGAGAGAAGCCACCACAATGAGAAGCCCGCGCACCACAATGAAGAGTAGCCCCCGATCGCCACAACTAGAGAAAGCCCGCACACAACAAAGACCCAACACAGGCAAAAATAAATTAATTAAAAAGTCAATCAGTTATCCATATCCACTCTTTCTTAGATTCTTTACCCATATAGGTCATTACAGAGAATTGAGTGGACTTCCCTTCTATAGAGTAGTGTGTATATGTCTTTACTCAACCTCTCCATCTGTTCTTCTAGAAAGTTGGTAAACGCCTTAAAGGGAAAGGAGGGTCATACTATTACCTTACTTTTTTCCTCTTCCCATCACTCTAGAATCCTAACCCCTGAAATCCTGACTGCTTAGACAGCCCTAACTGCAATTTCTGATCTCCCAATCCCCGCTGAGACACAGTTTGGGGCCTTGAATTTTGCTTTATTTGACACTAGTATTCCATACCTCCTCCTCCTCGTTTGAATTTTTCTAGTCTATCTTTTCTCACCTCTTCATTTTTAATCTTTGTTCTTTTGTTTAATAAATATATTTTCACAAGTAACTTACAGATGGATTTTTTAAAATAAAATCTGACAGTCTCTGCCTTTTGATAATGAAAGTCAGCCTGTCTCCATTTACTGTGACAACTGACATAATTGGTTTTATTCCTCCCATTTTACATTCATCATGTATCTTTCTTTGTAATAGTTCATTTTCTTCCCCATTTTATATGTTTGCTGACTTACACAATGTTTTCTTCATTTCCCTCGCCCCATGCCACTTAATTTGAATTTCTACTTGGCTTTTTCATTCCTTTCATGATTATAGTCCCATCCCAAATAATCATTACACTGATATTTCTATTATTATATATAAAATAAATAACCCCACTAAATTGTTTTATTTCCTCATTCACCCTGAGTCCCAATTCATAGGTTTTTCTATAATTTTAAAATAACCTAGTGGCACAATAGATCTTTTTTAAGCAAGTCAAAAAATGCAGAAACCATAAAGATCGATATAGACATAGCTGACTACACTAGAAATAGTACATTTTATGTGGCTAAAATCAATATAAACAAAGTTGAAAGAAGAATTTCAATGTCTGTGAATAACAGACCAAGGGTTGCTATCCTTAACATACAAAGAGCACCCACATTTTGATAAAAAATGAAAAGACAAGCAACCCAACAGGGAAATAAGCAAACTGTATGAACAGGCAATTCACAGAAAGTTAAAATGGACAAAGTTCATGAAAAACGCTCAGCCTTTTTACAGTCATGGAAATGTAATTTAAAACAATAATGCAGTACTATCACCCATCTGATTGGCAACGTTAAAATAAGTGAAAATACCCACTGCAGCTTTGGATATGGTGCCCTATGTACTCAGATTCTGTTTGTGTGAATTTGAATTGTTTGTTCTTGGACAATCTAGCAAGAGTTATTCAATATTAAAATTTGACCTACCAACCCCACTTGAGAGAATCTGTTCTACAGAAAAACAAAAGTACACGTAAGAATCTATGGGAATTTGGGGAAATAGCAGAAAAGTGGAAAGGCTAGGTCATGGCTGAATGTATTATTTTTGTCTAAATTATGGAATATTTTGCAGCTCTTAAAAATATCGAGTTGGGGTTATTTGATATTCAACCAGAGGAATGTTAAGTGCAAAAACAGTGTGGTATGCATGGTCTGGGCCCATTAGGGTAAGATAATAGTAATAATATATGGAGACATTTACATACTAGCACTGAGAAACTACTGAAAGATTTCACACTTGTCAAGAAGGTAAAATTAGCCATAAGAAAAAACGAAGTAATGCCATTTACAACAACATGGATGGACCTAGAGATTGTCATACTGAGTGAAGTAAGTCAGACAGAGAAAGACAAATACCATATGATACCGCTTACATGTGGAATCTAAAAAAGGGTACCAGCGAACTTATCTACAAAACAGAAACAGTGTTACAATGTAGAAAATAAACTTATGGTTACCAGGGGGTAAGGGATGGGGAGGGATAAATTGGGATTGACATATACACACTACTACATATAAAATAGATAACTAATAAGGACCTACCATACACCTGAAACTAACACAACTTGTAAATCAACTACACTCCAATAAAAATTTTAAAAGAAATGTATACAACATAGAAAAAGGTAAAATCAGAATGATAGGATTGTTATATTTTCCCTTTTATATTTCTGTATAGTTTTGCCACAAGTATGATGATGAAAGTGCTTTAGATGATCAAGAATGAAACAGTTACACCTGCATCATGGGAGGGAGGGCTCTATGGAGGAGGTGGCTGACCCTCAAAGTTTGCGAGGATCTAACAGACGGCAACCTTGGTGACCACATCATAGATTACTCAAGTTCTCTTGCACTGAGTATTTCTGAAATTAGCCTCTTCTTTCCCCTCCTTACTGCAACCGGCTTGGTCGTTTTATTTTTGCCAAGGCTTCTATCTAACTCTGAGGAAAATGAACATAATTACAAATCAATTGAGTTTTCTACTTGTGAGCTTCTCTGAGTAAAGAAGTAATGAGTAAAGATTGAAGCATTAGATTAAGAATGATCCTGAGGTTCTCTGGATTTCATTTTGCCTTCATAAACCCAGTTCCCTTGATCAGGGGAAACCGTGACTTCAACTACAATATATAAAATGAGCAAACCTTTTCCTCATGATTGCCTTGCTAATGCCATGTGAGAAGAGAAAGTAGATGCTACTTATTCCTTGACCATCTTTAGCAGGTTAAAGTACATATTAGATAGAAAATGTGAAAATGATTATTTTCACATTGTCATATCCTGACAAGCAAGCAAAGACACCAATTTAATTTTTTTGTGCTCATTTCATTGCAGAAATATATTTGCAGCTCATAGAGTAATTTTGAAGTATCATGAGTGTAAATAAGATTTGTTTTTCCTCAAGGCTAAGCATGACCTTGTATTTTATGCACTATTACTTTTATAATAGAAGAGACAAGCTGTGTCCATTAATTTTGTCCTTTGCCTTCACAAACCGGGACACCACACATAGAACCCTAAACAAAATGCTTAGATCACTGGGTCCAACCTCATGCCTTCAGGCAGATCAAAAAACCTACCTTCCTAGACAGTGCGGTTGAATAAGGCAGGTTTGAGGGACAGTGAAAATGATGTCACTATAGTTTTAAATTGTATTTATCTGATCATATAGTATTCTGAGGATCTTTTCATGTTTATGAGCAAATTTATATTATGTTTCCTATGGTTGGCTGCTTACAGTTTTTGCTGTAGAATTTGGTGGTTATAAGCAAAAGCCTGGAGCCAAATATCTGGCTCTGTCCCCATAAGCTGTGTAACCTTGGGCAAGTTACTTAACCTCTCTGCACCTTCAGTTCCTGATGAATAAATGACGATAACAGTATGTATATTGTGAGGTTGCTTTAATGATTGAATAAATACAGCATGTCTCATAAATGTTAAGAGCTTACATCATCATTTGAACTCCTTTCTGTAAGGTTCTTGGACTTTTCCTAACATAAAATAGAAGAATTAACTTTTTGTCTGTATTCTCACAATTTATCTATGTATTCCCAGCGTGTTGTCACTTGCCATTGTTTATAATGGTTTTCTTTTCCCCCACATGGACTTTTATTTTTATATAATTTTATCTATAAATGTTCTTTTCTCCTTTAGGGCTTCTGAGTTTCGAATCATTACTAAAATTGCCTTTCCCACTACAAAGTTATAAGAGGAATTCTTCCATATTTTCTTCCATTATTTTTATGGTTTTGTTTTATACATTTAAGTCTCTGACCCATTCAGAATTTAACCTGTGGTTCAATTTTATTATTTCTACACAGCTACTTATTATATCACTTATTTCCCCCACTGATTTGATATGTTACCTTTAGTATACTCAGTTCTCATGTATGTATTTGGGTTTATTTCTGGACTTTATGTTCTATTAATCAGTCGGTTCATTCACTTGCAGTATATTTAATTGAGGATATATAGTGTGGCTTTTATTATCTCTTAAATCTAGTATTCCTTCATAGCTTTCTTTCAGACCTTTACTGACCACTTTCATTTGCTTCTTTGAGTTTTTTAGGAATGAGCTTCTATCTAGTCCCAGAAAAGAAAATTTTATTCGAGCTGCGTTTAACTTTTTAAGTCAACTTTCTAGACCTTTTTCCCGTGTACTATTTTTGGTCTTGTTTATTTTTTGTGGTTTGTAAGCAGCCTCAAATTCTATATGGAATAAAGTGGAAGTATATAAACAAATAAAACCTAAAATTTTTAGCACTTAGGTTTAAAATTTTTTGAATGCATGTTTAGGTCCAAAAGGAATAATAGTGTAATATGTATGTTGAGTATCCCTATCATACCATATCTTCTGGGGGAAAAAATGGCTTGGAAAAACATAAAATAAATTAGCTGAATAAAATGGGCTCAAAACCAGATGGGGTTCTGTTGCCCTTTAGAGTGGGGGACATCCTTAACTCCACTGTCAGAAACCAATATATCTGAGGAGCCCACTTTGGAGTCTTTCCTCTAGGACCTTACAGGTTTAGGCCCGAGTCCCTTACTGCCAGGAGTCAGCCTAGGAACTGGATTTCAGATACTCATCATGCAACCAGGACAGGAAAGGACTTGGGTTACCTGTTCTCTCTCCCACTGCTTAGAGATCACATTGTAGTGAGCATCTACCAATATACAAAAGGAAACTTGTGAAGAATTAGTCTAAGTCGCCCTTCCCTCAGTTTCTCTATCTTCTAATTTCTCTCCTGGGTGAAGTAAAATCGCCTCCCCTTTTTCCCCATCTTTTTTGTCCCTGCCACAATGCATTAGCACATCAGAGGTCCAGGAAGGAGCTCTGGGCACTGCCGCAGCCTGCAGGTGAGCAGGTTGGCGTCCAGGAGCAGGGATGCTCACAGCCATGGCGAGAGGGGCTGCTGGCCTTCCCTAGGGTGCTTCAGCGCCAGAGAGCTGCCAAGGAGCCAGCTGTCACTGCCACTGCCCTGCAACAAAGCCTCTGCAGGGCCGCCACTCAGCCCATCTCCTTCTCTTGGCCCCTGAGTGCAGCGGTCCTGTCCCTTTCTGTACACGGGTGCAGGGAATTTAGGGACATCTCCCCCACCAGACCACCTCTTCTCATACTTAAGCACATACCATCACGAAAAAGACTGTGTTCTTGGAGGATGTGTCCTCGGTTGTCCTTCAGGACACCATCCCAAGGGTAAAAGGAGATTTACTGGCCTGGGCAGCTCAGAGCCTTCCAGAGTGACAGCTGACTTCTCTCTACATGGCAGACTCTAGCCATAGCCATGGGACTATGTGCTGAATAAAACAGCACTTAGTAGCATACACTCTCCACGGCCACGGGAAACTGGTGGGCAAAATTAAGAAATGACCCAATGAAAAAGAATCGCTTTATCCTTTGTTAATTGGACCTTCGTCATAGACTGAGTTTCTTGGCTTTTGGCTCATCATTCTTCCAAGGAGAAGAAGTTAGAGCAGGAAGCACAGGACTGGGACTCCTACTGCTTCTGGCCACTTAAAGCAGAGGACTAGCATCCACATATCGCCCCCTCCTGCCCTTGGACTGTGTCAGGAACTCACAAGCTATGGAGGCATACACTTGCTCCAAATCTATCCATCCCTTTTGGGCCCGCAGGTGGGAATCTTCACTAAGTCAGGAGCCATAGCAGATCACCTGATCCATTTGTTATCACCCGCACTCTTTGTGCCCTGGTACCTGTTCTTTCAGTGGCCTAACAAGACACCAACCCTGCCCAACCAGACTTTACTGTTGCTGTGTTCTGTAACCAAGCACTCCTGGAGAAAGTCACATGCTGTGAATCGGACACCACCTATCTGTGGTTTCCAACCTTGCCTCGACTCCCATTGCTATCAGTCCTTTTGCTTTGCCCTTAGTGGATTTTTTCAAGTCTTTTTCCTATTCAAGTCTTCTTAGCAACCCGAGGTGCCATTCTCTAAGCAGACAATCTTATTCCCTTTTGCCCTAAGAAGGGGCCGTCAGGCGCAATTCGTTTTCTGTTTCTACTCCCACGTGCCAATTCCACTTTCAGTTCTCAATTTCCAAATGGGTATCCCAAGACGCAGGTTCTTCCGTACTTTGTCTCTACCTCCTATCCCTCCCGGAAGAACCTTTTCTGACTTCTCTCCATCCCCCTCCCTCTGATTTATTTTAATTCCCTCTGAAGATTCTACTCATTTGCTCCCTTTTGTCACCTCTCGTTTGTACCTCCAAGCACCATCCAGCTTTGACCTCCCTCCTTTTTACTGTTCTTCAAGGTCACCAAAACCTTCCTGATTCCCAATTACATCCAAAAGATTGTTTCTATTTTAATAATGTACTCAGGTAATACACGAATACATCCTCAATGGGAGAAAGTCAAACGGCTCCCACTATAGGGAACAGAAGTTAACTTGCCCTTCATTGCTCCCTGGGTCTCCAGACCAGCACCCACAGGTACTGTGCAGACCTTGAACTTCTGTGACCGTTCAATGTGGAGCATAAGCAGGAGAGGAGGCAGTCTTGCCAAGCAAAGCCCCCTCAGTCCCCTTCTACTGGTCTATCCTTCGACTCTGGGCCTGCATATCAAGCTATGTCCTCCAGACCCTGCTGACCTCTGCTGCAGTTTTTTCTTTCGTTTTGGCCCTTTCTTCAACTTCTACTTCTCTCTAAACCAGGTCCCATCTGCTGTCTTCCAGAGATTGCTCCATCATTTGTGAAATACTAATGAGATGACATTTTCATGGGTTGTTATAATTTATTCTCATCAATGTGCTTTATCTTTTACGAATCATTAAATGGAATTTTAGAAGGGAGTAGAGACACATGGACACATGCTTGGATACTATCTTGATCCAGATTTTATTTATACCTATCATACCTTATCTACTATTCTTTTATGCATTTGTGTGTATTGACGTCTCCTCTTTGAAACTGTCTCCTTCCTCATCTTCTCCTCCCTCTCTGATCTGTTGCTTTTCTAAGCTCCTTTTTCTCTTATTCCTTATATGGTAGTGTTCTCTAGAGATCCATTCTCTACCGTCTCATTTTTTCTCCTCCTTGCTTTTGCTGGGTCCTTTCCATTTCCATGGATTCAGCTATTAGCAGAACACTGACGAACTAATAAATCTGTATGCCAGCCCACAGTGCTCCCCAGGGCTTCAGACTCCTGCATCCAACTATGTGCTGAGTGCTTCTAGCCAGAAGGCCCACAGGAAACCCAGTCTTACCAGATCAAAAGCTGTGCTCAGCGTCTGCCATTCCTCCTGCTGAAATCCCTATCTTAGAATATAGCATTAATATCTGCTCAGTCACGTGATACCCTAAATTCCTCCCCTTCCTCACCTCCACTTCTAAGCAATTGACTAGTCCTTTGGTTTTTTGGGTATTACTTGCTAGTTGTTGCATACGTCAGCCTTCTCTCCTTTCATTCAGCCCCATCATCTGTCCTGTGACACTGCACACATTTCCCTGTCCACAGGGTTTTGGGTTTTCCATTTTTGTTTTGTTTTTGCCATCAGTCTCCACCTTGTCACCAAAGTCACCACATGAAATAAAGGTTTAACTAAATCACTCTCTTGTTGGAAACCCTTGAATGACTTTGCTGCCAATGGATTATAGATTCTTCAGTGAGAGACACAAGGCCCTGGAAGTATGGTCCCTGTCCACCCTTCCATTTCATCTCCCACCATACTTTGCCTCACATTTTCTTCTCCAGTTACAATAAACTGCCCCTAATTCCCACGTCATTTCACCTTAAGTTTTGCATCTTCTGCTTCAAATGCCTTCTCATCTCCTTGCTTGGCTAATTTCTACTATTCTTTTGGCACCACCTCCTCCAGGAAGCCTTCTTGTTTGTTTTTTTTTATTTGGAAACAACCAACATTTTATTATCTTTCCAGCTCTGTGGGTTGACTTGGGCTCCACTGTGTGCTTTTCTGCTCCATGTGTTGTTGGCTGGGCCTCTAGTCAACAATCTGGAGGCTTTTCTGAACTGGACATCTGCCATGGAGAACTCACATGGCTGTTGGTTGATGCCAGCTGTCGGCTGGGAGCTGAGCTGGGGCCAGACACTGAGTGTCTCGGTTCTCCTCTCCTCCAAGGAGCCTTGGGCCCCTCAGAGCATGGTGACTGTGTTCCAAGAAGGAGTGGAAGCTGCCAGGCTCAGGAAGCCTTCTTGATTTCTCCCTTTTCCCCAAGGATTAGGTACTTGCCCTGCTTGGAGTCTTCCACAACCTTTACATGTATTATCTTTTCACATATTATAATCATCTCTTTATTCTCTCACCAGATGAGTTCCCAGAGAAAACAAAATATATACTTCCTCTTAAGCCCAAGTTATATAATAGATAATGCCTATCCAAAAATTAACTTCTAGAGTCAGAAGCTGAAAGCATCTTTAAGAAACTTATTTCCTTGTGCACTTGGTTTCAAAAAGCTATTTTTAGATTGCTTTCCCCATAATCTATGAAAGCCTAACATTTATATAAAATAACTACTTTTATTTTTCTACTTAATACCAATCATGTTGTGGTTATTGTAAATGCCTAATTAGTAGGGTCTGTCAGAAAGATGTGGAATTTTTCCCCACCAGATGGTGAGTTTTAGTTTGAGATTTTAAGACCTATTTGGAAATTGTAGGACAATCGTCCCACTCCTAAGCCCAGTTCTCTCACGTCAGAATCTACATAGCATCTCAGGGTAGTTTTCCATTGGCTGCTTTTTTTTTTTTTTTAAACTCATTATGAGAAGGCAGGTAATGTGTCTCTTAGAGGCCTCACGGGTCTCCCAGGCAGAATCTCACCATTGCAGCTGGATATCAGTGGGGTCTCCACATTCTACAGTCCAGACATCAACTTTGCAAGTTCAGATTTCCCCCTGCTTTGCCCAGGAATAATCACACTCTGGGAAGTTGACTTACATGAGTCAAATTCCAATAAGCTGACTTATTTAATACATAGGTAATATATACCCATTTTCCTGGACCCATTCACCGGCCTGGGAGTCTCCTTTCTGGCAGGGCAGTCCTTTCAGATGGCCGTACAAAATAGCAACGTGAAGGAAGGGAGGATCCATAATGGGCCAGAGGCAGTACAAGCACGTGAGGGATACAGTGAGAACTGAACAAATATACAAGCATGTAGCAAAGGGTTTGACGCATACATTTAAGTTTTAAAACGTGAATCAAAATATAAGTACACAGCAAAGGGCTTACAGTCTAATGGAGGAAGATCTATAACAGAAACCAGAATTTGCCATTATAATAAAAATGAAAAGAACTCAGCAGAATTGGGGATGAGAGAAGGTTGTATGGAAACAGACATTTGAGTTGAGCTTGGAAAAAGGGGAAAAAGTTGGGAAAATGGAGAATGAGACAGAACTCTCCAGAAAGAGAATAATGCAGGCAAAAGACATGATATAGCTTGATAAACAAAGGATTGAGATATCAAAATATCCTTTAAAGGATGTCTAAATTCATCTAACCCTAATTGATGAGTTAGATGCCCTTTTCCACTCTAGGGATATTTGTCTTTAAATAAGTAAGACTGGTCATCAAGAATCAGAACATCTTTCCCCTGGACAGCACTGAAAGAACGCTGAAGATTTCTTAGCTCTCAGACTCTTTCAATATTTCATCTCAGTCATCAAAATAGTCAATTATATATAAACGTTATGGCTCTAAGATTCCTTGCATTAGTCATGTTACAGGTGCTGGCTAAGAGAGGTACCTTGGAGTCTCGGATAAACAGGAAGATATGTTTTTAATCAGAAACATTTTTAAAACTTTCTTCTACAGAGTTGCTTCTAGGAAGAATTCTGCAGATGAAGAGTTTCATCCATTTTATTATGATCCTTCTTGATTTTAATTCTAGAAGGTGGCACCTTCTGATCTTTCCCTGTATTCTGCTCTCTTGCTTACTGAGGGGTAACAGCCTTTGTTTTGGCCACAGAGTCCAGAAGTATGAAGTATGCTGGTACTTTAAAATGTCTTCCTAAATTTAGTTTCTAATCTAGCCTCATATTTCTTATTTTTTTAATTAAAGCTTGATTTCAGGAGTTAGGACTGCTGGCCATGGTGGGGTGTAGAGGTGGATAGAAACTTCTTGCTCAATTCCTATTAGAATATGCCCATGAGAACCTTTATGATAAGTTATCAATGCTTGTCATTATCTTAGATTTTTAAAGCATTTCCAAAATTAGTTACATTTCTCTATATTCTATAGGATGGATTCTTTTTCATATTCCTATTCCTTTTTAACTCCCAGATGAACCATTGTAAAGGTTTATATGGGTGACCTTGTTTACAGGCTGTACTCAGATGGTTAAAACATGACCAAGCTAATGCCCACTGTGTGTTTTATTCAAAGAAACCACCCAGTTTTTACATATGATATAGGGACTTTGGAAACCACCCAGTTGATACAGAAACCAAAAGTCTGTCTACTCAGGGGTTCTCTTTTTTCCTCTAATACAGCAATTAACCCACCTATTGGGTAAGGGCTTTTGCTTATTAAACTTTTTGTTTCATCCCATGAAAGATATTCAAGCCTGTCTGGAAGAAAGCTGATCTTCATTTATTGTTTGTCTTTGGCACACTGGTTATTGTGTCTATTTATCGGACCCATATAAGATGGGGAAAACGTCTAGATTTAACCACATATAGGCACTCAATTATGCTTGTTGATTGAATAAATAAAAGGAATGAATGAACAAAGAAAGGAGGGAAAAAAGAAGAAGAGGATAGGAAAATAAAGGGAGGAAGAGAAACAGGGTTTCCTAGAAGCCCTCGTAATTTTTCCCTGATAGCCAAGTCATCTTTAGAATGTCCACCTGTGCCCATTTTGCATCTGGGGGCATCACCTGGCAAAGGACAGCAAATGAAAATTTACAAGAACATCTCGATTGTAGCTTCTCTAGTATTTTCACAGATCTACTGTCTGTTTCCATAGAAACAGGTTTGGCAAGGCTTGTCATAGAAGCTAAGAATGAGAGACACATACCATGAAAATTTCACATTCTAACTTCAAGCAAAGCTAACTCATGGTTTTGTCTTTTCAATAACTTCGTGCTTTAAACTCAGCATCAGAGAGCCTTATTAAGAAATAGTTTCATTACATTAATGAGGGTTTCGGTTTTTTTTTTTTTTTTTTTTTTTTTCGGTACGTGTGCCTCTCATTGTTGTGGCCTCTCCTGTTGCGGAGCACAGGCTCCGGACGCACACGCTCAGCGGCCATGGCTCACGGGCCCAGCTGCTCCCCGGCATGTGGGATCTTCCCAGACCGGGTCACGAACCCATGTCCCCTGCATTGGCAGGCCGACTCTCAACCACTGCGCCACCAGGAAAAACCGAGGGTTTCATTTTTGACTGTTTATGTATATCATAAAAGTGAAAGCCATTACAGGAGCAGCGTTACTAGGGAATGTCCTCGGGGGAGCGGAGAACTTTGGGATTCCGGGTACGGCTTTCAGAACGAAGTCTCCACCAGCCACCCTTTCCTCAGTGAATGGTCTTAGCCAGCAATTGCTCACCTGCCTGTTTTGTTTTCTTCACGTTTGGCTAAACCGTTTATAAGTGTTAGAGAAAATTGAGTGAAAGACTCAAAGATAAACAGTGAACTAGTCCTCTAAGCATCCCTCACAACCACTCTCAGACCAGTTTCTGAAACAATGCGAAAGACACAAAAACAATGACCCATCACTGAAGATCGTTTCACCCGTGGATGAGAAACTACTGCTGTGAAGGATGACTTTTCTCTAAGGAAACAATAGAAGTGTGTTAGAATCACAGGAAAGTGCATATTCTTAGGGCCCACTCCCAGGTAATCAGATTCAGGAGAAACCAAAGGGAAGCCCAAGAATTGGTGTGCACCAAGAAGCACTGTCTGAGCTATCAGTTTAGAATTGGGATGGACTTTTATTTTTATTTTTTTTTTTTTTTGCGGTATGCGGGCCTCTCACTGTTGTGGCCTCCCCCGTTGCGGAGCACAGGCTCCGGATGCGCAGGCTCCGGACGCGCAGGCTCAGCGGCCATGGCTCACGGGCCCAGCCGCTCCGCGGCATATGGGATCCTCCCAGACCGGGGCACGAACCCGTATCCCCTGCATCGGCAGGCGGACTCTCAACCACTTGCGCCACCAGGGAGGCCCTGGGATGGACTTTTTAATGTCTATTCTCACGGATCGCCTCACATATGCACTTTCTAAAGTTTCAGATAAGTACATTGCACATACCCTTGTTTGCAACGAACCAATGGTAGTGTTGCACAGAGCTGTCAACCCGTGCAATAGAGCATACTGGGTTTTTAACCTCTCAGGTGCAGGGAGGAGTCATGTCTTATTGTCTTTGATTCACTCATCACTAGCACAGTAGGCACTTGATAAATGCTGGCAAAACTGACCATTAACGAGCCAATCCTGATTTCTTCAACCAGGTGCATTGGCCTTGATTCTTTATAATCTTTTATCTTTGAGTTAAAATCTAAATTTAAGAATGGTTTTCATTCCAACCTGGTCAAGGTAACAAGGTACCTTCTCACATTTCAAAGAGCACCATGATATTTTAAAGCTATCATTATACATCATGAACATTACCAGAATTGAAGAGGAAGAAATAAAAGATACAACTGAAGTGATTTCCCTGGAGGTCTTTTGAAATCATAAGACTTATGTGGGATTTGTCTAGAATTAAATCACATTTTGATAATCCTTTCCGGCTCTGTAATATTTTCTACTGTTAGGTCTCAATACCTAAGATTGTCAGCAAGCTGTTGAACAAACAGGCTTTTGTTCTGGTACAGAGGGATTCTATTAGACCTTCAGAACTATGCTTAGAGCAAGTTGGGTGTCAAGATACAGAGAAAGGCACTGAAACCTCTTATTGGCCTGACCAAGACAGGTGGTATTACCTCCAACTCCCATCCATTTGCCTACCTGGAGAGTTTACTAACACTTTGTAATTATTGATATTTTGAAATACAGTTGGTTTTGGTCAATAAATCACAGACCCTATCGAGAGAATGATGCTAAAAAACCTATTTTCAGAATGATTTGCTTGTTTTTCTTTTTCCATAATGGTTGAATGCAGAGCAGACAATTGATTATTTAGCAACCCCATCAGTGGCTCAGCAGCCTGAATTAGGCCAGGAGGGGACTGATGGACCAGAAGGGGTTCTCTTTTAATTCAGTTTCAAGTGATAAAAGACAGGGTTTTGCAATTGATTTCCTTTTTTGTTTTTCAGGTCAAAAATGAACCTGTTTAGTTTATGGGCTTTTAACAGATTTTTCACAAGATATGAAATATGAATCAGGTTGCATTTATATTTATTTAGAAAGCTTTTTCTGTGTTAAGCTTCTAGCATGCAGAAAAGTCTAATTACTGAGAAGCTGAAATAATTCTCACAGTGTAAAATATCCTAAAAGTTGAAGGAGGAGAGAAGGGATGATGGGTTTGGTTAATTTAGTATTAACAGCAATAAGCTAACAACATTTTGAAGATGAATCTTCCAGCACCAAGCTCCTCTGGCCATAATACATTGTCATGCACGTGCAGCACTAGATATGAGCAGAGTATTAAGACCCAGGCAACCTGGGCTACTATCCAGCTTTCTTCAGAATACAGGCTGTGTATGTTTCCTCACTTGTAAAATGAGTTTGGACTACCAATTTCCTAACTCTATAGTCCTATAGTTATATAAAAGGAACCCTGAAGTCTTGGCATTAAATGAGAATATTTCATGAGATCCCAAGCAACACTTAATTGGAGTTTAACTTATATAACACCTTTAAACCACTGATTTAACTCTACTGTCATTAATTGTAGCCCAATTTAGACAAAAGTCTTCAGACTAAAATTGAATATAATTGATACACCTCCAGGATAAAGGGAATCTAGTTCAAAACACCAGCATTACTTTGCACAATAGGTAATTACTAGAGAGAAAGTACTGAGCCCGCCAATATATTTCACTTTTCCTTTTTTGAAAAAGTTAAAGTAACAGCATTAGAAATATTTTATTCCTAGAACTGTTTTTGACTCCCACATAAAATGTATTTTAGCAAAGATATTATATATGCTATTCTATATTCTGATACATCATATAATGTTGTATTAATGTGTTTTCATTTTTCCATATGGGCTTCATAATTATGATTTTAATGGCTACAAGTTATTCCCTCATGTTGATATATTATAGTCTATTAGCCATTTTCCCAATTCTGTTTCTAGATTTGACTAATAAAGTAGTGTATTCAAAATAGTAGTTTGGCATATAATTTGATCTTATTCTATCCCTACAGTAGTCTATTTGTCCTTTTAGTTTCACTTGCCTATACTTACCTCAGATATGTTTACTTTGGTCCCAATAATTTTACTTTTTCAGTTTTAAAAATCCCTTGACCAATGTAGAAGCTAAGTTATTTAAAAGTCACAAATGAAAGGTATGTACATTTAAACAAATTATGGTTAAATAACAAATTTGCCATTTTCAGTATACAATTTAGGAGTATTATACTCATAATCTTATGCAACCATTACCATTATCTATTTCTAGACTTATCACCCCAAACAGAAACCCTGACCATTAAGTAATTATTCCCCATTCCCTCCTTCTCCAGCCCCTGGTAACCTCCAATCTACTTTGGATATGAATTTATCTATTCTAGGTATTTCATGTAAGTGAAACTTTGTCCTTTTTTGCCTGGTTTATTTCACTTGTCATGTTTTCAAGGTTCATCTATATTATAGCACGTTATCAGAACTTTATTCCTTTTTATAGCTGAATAGTCCATTGCATGTACATTTTATCTGTTGGACAGTTGGGTTGTTTCCATCCTTCAGCTATTGTGAATGATGCTGTAATGAACATTGGCATACAAGGATCTGTGAGTCCCATTTTCAATTTTGGGAATCTACTGAGGAACGTAGTTGCTGGGTCATATGGCAATTTTATGTTTAGTTTTTGAGGAACTGCCAAACTATTTTCCACAGTAACTGTGCATTTTTCCATTCCCACCAGTAATGTACAAGGATTCCAATTTCTCTGCATCATCGCCAAAGCTTGTTATTTTTTTGTTTGTTATAGCCATCCTAGTAGGTGTAAAGTGTTCTCACTGTGGCTTTGATTTGCATTTCCCTAATGATTAGTGTTATTTCATATGCTTATTGACCTTTGCATACCTTCTTTGAAGAAATATCTATTCAAGTCCTTTGTCCATTTTAATTAGAATGTTTGAGTTTTAGGAATTCTTTATATATCCTAGATATTCAACCTTTGTCAGATACAATTTGCAAATATTTTCTCCCATTCTATGGATTGTCATTTTACTTTCTTGATAGTGTTCTTTGATGCACAAACGTTTAATTTTGATGAAGTCCAATTTTTTCTTCTGTTGCTTGTGCTTTTGGTGTCATCGCTGTTCTTTCAATCTAGTTTTCCATTTTACTCCCTTCCAATTCCTTAAAGTGATATTTTTTTTTTTTTTTTTTTTTTTTTTTTTTTTTTTTTTTTTGCGGTACGCAGGCCTCTCACTGTTGTGGCCTCTCCCATTGCGGAACACAGGCTCCGGACGCGCAGGCTCAGCGGCCATGGCTCACGGGCCCAGCCGCTCCACGGCATGTGGGATCTTCCCAGACCGGGGCACGAACCTGCTGCGTCCCCTGCATCGGCAGGCGGACTCTCAACCACTGCGCCACCAGGGAAGCCCCCTTAAAGTGATTTTATCAGCTCAAGTATTACTGTTAAATAGTAATCCAATAATAGTTATCTGAGAATAAAAAAGTAGACTTGCAAAAAGTGTTTTTCCTATTTTAAAATATTGAAAGTATTGAAATTTCTATGTGACAATGTTAAAAGCTGAGAATAATTTTTCCATCTTTAGAAATGGCAATCTTCCAGTTGTTAGGGAATGTAGATTACTTTATAAGCCCTTTTGGATATTTCAAGGATGAATAGCCACCCTAGACTTCCTTGGGGGAGTGCCTGAAGATAAATGATGTAAATTCTGTATAAAGGATAAAATAGAAACTCGGTCAAATATAGGGAATTTAAGGTATACCCCCTGTGAGTAGTCTCTCTCAAAGAACTAGGTATAATAGTTATACATCTTTAAAGGTGCAGTTCCCTAATTTAAGGGGGAAAAAATCCAATGATGATATTTTTGGGAAGTGTTAGTTTGTAATTCCTTGAGTAGGAGTTTGCTTTTGGTCATATGGTCAATTCCTCCAAATACATCATCTTCTGAATAGTTTTGTTCTTAGCCATGCCTTCACCCTCAAAGACCTTGTACAAACGTTAAATCTCAATACCAAGCTGTCAGAGTTTTGCCTTCCATTTCGTCTTCAAGCTGCATTTCCAGCCACACAAACACATTCAGTAATTCCATTCAGCTTGACTCTCTGCCCTGGCTCTGGTAGCATTGCACATCCAAGAATGCTGAGCATTCAGATTATTCAAATGTTATGTGCTCCCTAAAGTCTGACCTCTTTAGGGAAAACATATCCCCATACCTTTAGAGAGATGGGGAAAAATTTTGTTTGAATATGGAAACAGAGTTTCCACTGATAATATAAACTTGTGAACTTAACCGACTAGGTTCCCAGTTGCCTAAGGAAACCAGCTACTTAAGAACTGACCCCTTTTTGCAGCAGTGCTGAGACAGTTGATGAACTATTTCCTACGTTATCTGGGTATGTTGTACTCAATCAGGACAGTTAAAATTTAGACTTCAGGAAATTCTTCAATAATTTGTTTATAAGGTATATCATCATTTCTTACATTCCTTTAACTATCCCCTTGGTCTAACAAAATTGCCAATTCATTCAAAAAGTGCACATGAAGATTGAAGGGTGCATCTTAGATTTTACTTTACTTGCAAGGTAACAGGTTAGCCTGCCACAGTTTCATGGATGCTGGCAGATGACATGAGACTCTTGGACCAGAGATTCCCGGCAGTAACAGCCAGAGTATCATCATTTTCTTGTGCTGGTTGCCTGAGCCCTGTTTCACACAGGGCAATGCCAAGGGAGCCACAGTAGATTGCACAGAGAAAAGGAATCTGAGTGTAACGAACCCAAATCCTTTATGATAAGCAGTAAGCAACCTCCCCCTTTGCTTCAGATGGATACACTATATCATCCAAGGTTGTTCACTATTCAGACATCTTTGAAAAGATACTCTGGAGAATAGCAACTCAAAGTTCCATGAAGAATTATCTCCACAATTTTATAATACATCATATTCACGTTAGTACCAGGCTCTGTCATAATGTTGATATAAATTCATAAATGGTAGACTGTAGAATAAGACATTCAAATTGAAAATGGCCCCTTCCCCGAGACTGGGAATTTGTTAAGATTTGCAGGTTAGCCTTCACTTTCCAGGATGAAGGTCAGCTGTAACCAGCTTGTAGAATAGATATATTTTAGATATAAGATATATGCCAGATAACTTTATGTCTACTACATGATTAGCATACAGTAAGCATTTTAAGAATATGCTGTTGTCATTGTTATTAGTTCCAGGCAAGGGTCAACAACTAGGTTTTAGTTTCCTGTTTCTGGACTCAATTTGGAAAGCTCTTCCCAAGATAGGTACATGTTCTATTAGGTACATGTTCTATTGCCTCATTTGCTTTAAGCCTTTGCTCAAATGCTTATTTCTTGTGAGGACTACCCTGATCTCCCCAGAGAAGTTATCACATTCTCTCCCATCTATTCCCCATCCATTTTATCCCTTTTCCCCCTGTACCTTATTTTATTAGCTTCTATTATATATTTACTTATGTTTTATCTTCAGCTGAAATGAAAGTTCCATGAGGGTAGGGGGTTGTAGTCTACTTCACTGATGAATCTCCAGCCCCACATACTATACCCAATAGTTGGTGCTCAATAAATTTGTTAAATGAGAACTAGCTCAAGGAGACTAAGTAGCTAGTCAGGATTTCATAATTAAGAAGGCAGAATTGGTCAAATGCACATCTTCTGACTTGAAGTCCATGACTATTTCCACTGTGCAGCACTGTCTTTCCTCAGCCTCTCCCTACCCTAAGTCCTTTAGGCAGGTCTAGGGTGGCTCTGCCCAAGAGCTGAGAGACCCCAGGGAAAAGAGGGAAGCAGAGAAGGGAGAACTGTAAGACCAGGCTAAGGCTGAAGGACAGGTCAGTTTCACAGGTAAGCACATCAGGAAGCGGATCACCTGATCCAACTGTGTCTGTGTGAGCCAGCCTCCTGGGTTAATAACACAGATGCATTTCTCTGGAAATGTGAACTGTCAGAAGTCTAATCTTTCCAAGTCAGGACTGCTCAGAGTAATAAACACTTTATAGAGAATTTTAATCTACAAAGCAATTTATAAAACACTTACAAATGAATCCTCTTAGGATTCCCAGGATGTGGGCAAGATAAAGACAGCAGAACTTAATAATGAAGACAGCAGAAAGGTCTCATGAGATGGCTGGAGGGAGCCCAGAAAATCTTACCTTGCTCTGAGCATCCACACGTTCCCATTGCTACTAACAACTTTTAGGAGTGCTTCACCTTCAGCCTGTGTATCCTTCAGTCAGTGATAGATGTTGCTGAGCATTCCATACTTCAGATTTATCCTCCCCCTGCCCCCAACAGCACAGGTGTGTATATACATACACATACCCATATATACATATACTCTAAGTAAATGACCCAAAAATGTTTTTGCCTGTAATCCAATAGTTCTGAACTGTAAGATAGCCACTAGACATGTCTATTGCTATTTAAAGGTCCTATCTCCCTTGATGATGGCATTTCAAAGAGTTAGCTCCCTGGTCCTTGGGAAAGACATTCCTAGTTGTAAGACTTGAAAGAGGCTTTTTAAAAGGTTTAAAGCCCAAAGCCAGAGAAAGAATTTACAACTTTACAAAAGAAAATGCTCTAAGAGAAGGGAAGGGATAAGAAGAAAGAAGAAATAAGGCCTCTTCCCTTATTTGTAATAAGGAGTATTTATCCTCTTGTTTTTAATCTGTATTTGCCCTTAAAGTCTATACAAGTAATATGCTAACTCAAAGTTGTATAACCATTTATAATGTGACTTTATTTGACTAATTGCTGGGAAAATAAGTCTGAATTAAAGAACCTAAGTTACAGATTTTAAAAGAAACTTTTACTCTCAAACGTACATGGTAAAACAGGGTTACACCAAAGAGACTGTCAGTATAGAGGTCCTTGATATTTTCTTTGAGGATTAAATTGAAAACTTGTATAATTAGTGAGTTAAGTCATTTACATGGAAATGACCAACAAGTGCTTAAAAGCGTTCTACTCTTTTAAGTTAATATTTCCACCAATAACTTGTTTTATTTGTAGAACAAATGTCATTTTATAAGTAGTACCAGTATTTTTCTACATAGTCCAAAATAGGGATATTCAAATAAAGTGTTATAATGAACCAAGCAAAGAACTTAATTTTCCTTGGGTGTATTGCCTTACTATAGTTCTTTGCCTCATGTGTTGTGTTATTGAAAATGTTGCATATAACAATCACATGCTCTCACCAACTTCCATTATAACTTAGGAAAACTAACCCCCTATACTACTTTATTAAAAAGTTGGATTTCAGTACGTGATAAGATTCACAATCAAGAAAGTCATATCATTATTTATGTCAAGGAAAAGTCAGCTGTGGTCCCTGTACTCTGTATATTTCATCCTCATAAAAGCCTTCATGGTAATCAACTGGTCACAAAGGTGCCAAAATTGTTTATATACTCATTAATACATACACCTATTAACCCATGTTTATATACTCACTAATACATACACCTATTAACCCAGTTAATTTGTAGATGAACACTTGAGTGTTTAAATAACCACAGGGTTGATTCATTATTCAACAGAATTCAGAGGCACGGGCTATGTAAGTAAAGACCTTTTAATAACTTTTCAATGGCTTCCCATCTCCCTTAGGATGACTGTGAAATGCTTTCCTTACGCTTAAATGCTAAATAAGTCCTTCTGCCCTCAGGCACCTGCCCATTTCTCCACCCTTACTTCACCTCACTTGCACTTTATCTCCCTTAGGACCTGCCTACTCTTCCCCCAGTTACTAGACTCTTTGGCTTCAGGGTTGAAATATCATTTCCGATCCCACCCACCCTTCACTTCTTACTCTTCCTGTAGGTCTTGCCTCCAAGTTCTGTGAAGTGGAGCATTTTACCAGCGAAGTTCTTACCAATTAGAGGACACTCTTAGAGTTAACTGACCCAACAGACGTTGTAAGTTGTCTTACAAAGACTTCATCTCCCAGTCAAGGGTCAGCCAGTTTTTATTTCCACATTTCTGTTTCCTATTTGGGTGGTTTCTCTTTGGGGGCCCTCTATGTCCCTCAGAGCCACCCTGGATCTATCCCAAAGTTCTACAGTACTTTTTTCCCTGCTAATTTTCCTTGTCCTGCTTATATTTTATTAAACTTGATAGTATAGTTTGCCTTCCCTAATACATTAATTTGCATAGAGCATATCTTACACAGTGCTTACCTCTATTCTTAGATTGTGGTACCTACAGAATAGGCCCTTAATGACTGAACACACAGGGGAAAAAATGTTTTTTCAAGGAGCTACTTGCTGTGAGTCATCTCCTCTAAAGTGTGAAATGCTTAAATTGATTGGTTCAAAACCGTATGCATTGCTTATATACTGTGCACCAACTGCTGGGTTGAAGTATACTTACAGAAGGTACAATAAGGTGATTCATTGTAATAGTCAAATCTGACAAGGAACTTCTTCACTGTCATCTGGTTCTCTATTTTGAATGCTCGCACAGAGGTCATTTTGAAGTCCACAGCTAATTTCTTATGTCAGAAATCAGTAGGATCCTGCCCCATCTCCAAGGAACTAAAGGGCAGGCAACAGCAAGACAGTATTTTTGTCTTCTAAAGGGGGGTTGTCCCCACATGTATCCAGTATTCCTCATTACCTTGGGCTCTTTGGCAATAGGTAAAAGCATAAAACAAACTGACTTCAGTTCAGTAATTTGTGATCCAGGAAGTCTGGGCAATAGAGATTAAGCCAGAGAAGGAACCTCCTATTCAGAGTTATAAGAGCCACAAATGGGCTTTTCCACCTCTGCAAAGTAGCACTTGGAGGAGGGGAAATTTCTCCAAAGTAATTCATTCCATCTGCTTCAGCCCCTACAAGGCTTCTATTTGGGATAAGGTTTTAGTTGATAAGAGCTAATGGGTTCTAAGTTATCACCCCTTCCAGAAATGGGTGCATTTTAAGTAGAGAGTGCCAGAAAGATCAAGACATGCAATATAAAGAAATGAATCTGTGATGGGAAAATTTGGGGAAGGTGGGAGAGACAATTTGAAAAGACCTTTCTATGTCTCCCAAACTATATCACAAGGGCAAGTTTACTCCTTGGCCCACAGCTGATTGGGGATGGGGGAGGGGTGGTGGAAGGAGCTGTGTTGGTATTTGTTGCTGGGTCATGTGTCTAGAGGTACTGAAAATTTAAAAACGGTTTTGGGGATAAGGGAAGGACATTTTTCACAATCTAAAAGTATGTCAGTGAGAAGGAAGCTGCTTAGGAGAAAAAATAAAATAAAATCATATCCTTTGGAATCCCAAACTCCAAGTTTCAGAAATGCTAACACTCAATAGGATTTCATCTTATTCTCCTTTTCTTGCTGCTAAGCTTTTCTCCTCCATTTGGCTGTAAACCTGGTTGCTTTCTTCATTTTAGCATTTTGGTTCAGTTTCCTACCAGCTATTATGAAATGACTAGGACCTTTTAAAGGGATAAATTCCTATTTTCCCATTTCTGCCTACAACAAAAACATCTGGTGATTCTAATATTAAGTAATCAAACTTTCAACATGGTGATTAAAAGATATATATCTGAATTTGCATTCATTTGTAGAAATTCTTCCTGGGAGCCATTCATTTTTCATTAAGCTTCCTGTGCTTTTCATTACTTCCTTCCATCTCCCTGTGGTCAACCTGCCTGAGTAAGCAGCTCTATTTCACTCCAATCTCTTGTTCGGCAAATGTAAAACCATTAGCAAATGTTAATAGTAACCCATCAGACTTCATTATTTCAGTAATGGAATCTGTCAAGGTCAGCCACTGATAGCTGTTAATGACCACTTTGTTAATAAATAGGGGGTAACTGCAACAATATTTTATTTGCTTAAAATGAATATGTTCTGATTAAGAATTCATGCTGCCTGGCTGGAATCCAATTAAGCCAGCTTCTGGAGAAAGGCTCACTCAGGATCTCTGTGCTTAAGAATACAGTCATAGGGCTTCCCTGGTGGCGCAGTGGTTGAGAGTCCGCCTGCCGATGCAGGGGGCACGGGTTCATGCCCTGGTCCGGGAAGATCCCACATGCTGCGGAGCGGCTGGGCCCGTGAGCCATGGCGGCTGAGCCCGTGCTCCGCAACGGGAGAGGCCACAACAGTGAGAGGCCGGCGTACCGCAAAAAAAAAAAAAAAAAAAAAAATACAATCATAGAGACAGCATAGTGTAAGTTGAACTTCTTTCCATAAAGCTCTTCCTCTCTTTGGAAGCAATAGAGCTTTCCTTCATCCAAAAGAAAATAAAGGAGATCACTCTGCAATCCTCCTTTGCCACAGACCTCCCCATCTCAGGCCCGAACACAAACCTACACCCACACCCCCTCCTCCCAGTTTACCATAACTGGCACCATGGTTTTGCTTTAATTTGTTCACACTACCATTGGGGATTTCTTAATTAGTATGGAGGTTTCCATGTATTATATAGCAACATAAAGTAGACTTAGACCTCAGATTAGAAGTCCAGCCAGGGGAACAGTCAAAATATTTAGTACCCTTTATGACACAGACACCAACCCAGGACCCTATAGTACAGTGAGAGACAAATATGTAAAAATATAATTTGAAGCAGATAAAAGTGCTATGAACGAACAGAACATAGTACCACGATAGCAGGAATGGTAACTATTTAGAGAAGATGTTCAGAAAAAGCTTTTCTGACCATTTTTATTTCAGCTGAAACTTGGAAACTGAGTAGCCATAGAGTAAGATCTTGAGGCCTTGGACAAATTATTAAAAACCTTTGGGTCTTTTATTTTCTTTTTCCCTGCATGTTGAGTATTGCTGTCTCCTTAGAGAAAAGCAGTTTTCCAGAGTGAAATAATTCCTGAGCCTTAATATTGAGAGAAAAGGATAATGTGACATCACTACAAATACTTTACTGCAGATCGAAGTTACAATTGTTTCTTGTAGTGAACAAAAATTCCAGTCTTTTAACAACTCATGGCTTCAGTAGAATGAAGAACCAAGGGTTATGGCCCATCTCTCCTGCTTTGCTCAATAGCTACTCCTTCCCTTCACCCATCTTGTCTAACTTATCAAGTGGCCAAGTCAGAATCCTGTGCATCATTCTTGCCATTTTCCTTGCCTCCCAGAGTCCATGGTCATGTCCATTATTTCTGTTGCCTCAATATCACCTGATTTCATTCTTTTCTCCATCCCCTCTGCCTTGGCATTCATCCGAGACTTTACCTTTTGACAGGAATCATGCTATATTCTCTAAAGGGGTCTGACTTATTCCCATTTCTAGTTCATGCTCATGTTAGTGCCCAGCCTAATTTGTAAAGCACAAATATAACCAGGTCTATCCTCTGCCTAGGATCTTATTGGCTCCTTCCTAGTTCCTTGTGCATAAAGCATGACATGGAAGGCTTATCAAGAATTATTCTTGCAGGATAGCAGCCACCATGAAGAAGGCGGCTGCAGAAGATGTCAATGTTACTTTTGAAGATCAACAAAAGATAAACAGATTTGCACAGAATACAAGTAGATTCCTCTCACAACGGTGAGAGGCCCGCATACAGGAAAAAAAAAAAGAATTTCCCTTCTCCAAATGATGTGGAAGGCAAAGCTTTTTAAATTTTCATTTATTTAATGGAAACTCGCCTATTTTCAGGTCTTGCTTATATTTTTAAAAGAAGACAGTATTCATCTATGTATCTTGCATAACAATTATTATCAAGTTTAGGAGCTTTATGTCATGTTATTAAAATCAGTTAAGCGATCATTTATGTTTCTATATTACCATTTAGAATATTTGTGCAATTTTTATTACAAGAAAATTTAAGAGTTAAAATAAAGAATTATTCTCTGCCTTTCTACTCCATCTCAACCCTGTTATGCTACCAGCAACTCCTCATTGTGTTCTAGTCTCTCTCATCAGGATGCTCCCTCTCTCTGGAGCATCTTCCCCTTCTTTATTATGACCACTACTGTTCACCCTTCAAGGCTCAGCTCGGCACTCATTTCTTCCTAGAGTCCTCCCCTGACAGCTGTCTGAGGGGCTTGTCCTGGAGGAATCCTTAGCACCTTCCTTGTCCAGACTCATATCTGTTGACCAAGAAGCTCCAAATCAATGTGTCCAAAACTGACTTATTACTTTCTCCCTAAAACTTGTTTTCTATTTCAGGTTCCACTCTACAAAGCTAAAAACCTTCAGTCTTCATTTTTCTTCCTGTACCCACACCCAATCACTAAGTTCTACCACTTCTCTTAATGTCTTACGAATCCTCCACTTTTCTGTCCCCACTGCTGTCTGTCACTTTCTCACCTTGTGTACTGCATCAGCCTCTTTACTGGTCTAGTTCCCTTCTAATCCATTTTCCACACTGCCGGACCTTTCATCCGATCATTTCCATTCTCTGCCTTAAATCATTTAATGGCTGCCCATCGCCCTCAGGATAAAGTTAAAACTTCTCCAGATGGCTCACAAGGCCCTCCAAGATAGAGCTCTTGCATACCTCTTCAGGCTCATCTCTCTCTGGAGGATCCTTACCTCATATTGAATTACTTTCAGTTCTTATTATGTGCTGTGCTTTCTTGTCTCTAGGGGATGTATCCAATTTGTCTGGATAAAGCCTCATTTTTGAGGTCTCAGGTTTTGATCCCTTTCAACAAAAAGTTTTCTTGATCTGTCCCCAAATCCAAGTGCCCTTCTGTGCCCCTCATTGTAGCCTGAAACTGCTGCTACCCTAGGATGTATTACCCTGTTAGTAATGCCTTCTACTGAACTGTAAACTCTGCTGTCAGGGACTGTTTCGGCTAGGGTTGTATCCTTGGTGCTCCGCATTATGCCTGACACTTAGGAGACATTCAAAACTCATTTTCCCCATGAATAATAAGTAGTTAGATAATGATATCCCTTTAACCTAAGTTACAAGCCTTTTCGTAAGAAACCCTGATCCTGGGATGAAAGTACTGTGAGAGCATATATAAGAACCAGTAGCCCCGTGCGCCCTAGTATTTTGTACTAAGAGTTGAACAGGCTCCACTAGAGAAATGCAAGCTGAACTTACCTTTCACAAACTTTAAGGTATATATAAGACTCGTACTGACTTAACAGATCGATATTCCATAAGGTAGAGGGCTAGCCAAGCCCCACATCCATTAGAAGACTCCTTCCTATTCAAAACCCTGCTGCAATTTTTATCTCTTGAGTTTCATAAGCTCATAGTGAGTGAAGTAACATTCCTACGTCTTTACTTCCTACCTGTCTTTGTTGGGAAAAAGAGAGGTTAAGTAATTAGGTTGATTGAGAATTCACTGGAAATATAAAGTTGTACCTAGTGTTTGCATTTATTTCAAGTCTTTTCTAAATTGCCTATTAGGTTGATTAGAAAGCCATGAGGGATTACTGTTTTGATTTTAATGAGGGTTTTTTTTTTTAACAGAGAATAACTATTCAAATTGGGTACTCTTATAAGGAGAATGGGAATCATATTAGCAGGACACAAATGCTTGAATCTTGTTCTTAACCCACTGTTTAGAACACTGTCAGTTTTCCAAGAGAAATGTATAACCAGAGGATGAAACAGGACAAAGGATTGCTTTGTTCTCCCCCTTTTGTCCTAAATCCAGTCTCTTATCTTGAATGTCAAGAATATACCAGCAAAGAAGAGTTGTAAGTATCAGATGGTGGTAGCCAGAGGAAAGACCATTTGCCCCAGTGCCCAGGGTTGTGTAAGACCTTTGGTAACTCTTATTTCTAGAGCCTCCACCCACATCATCTTAAACATGTATGTTCAATGTGGCATATTACCTACCTGTGGTAGCCAGGTCAGCTCTGATAGTTAGATGTTACATTGTATCAACACTTAGATGTTTATTTTGAAAAGGTTACATATATGTGTTTCGGATTTTTTCCAGATCTTAACATTGTCATAGGCCCTTCAGAACACCAAAAGGTCCCCACCTGCCACCCCACCTCAGACCTTTTTAGGGAAAGCAAGCTTTGGAGTTCTGTCCCCTGTTACAGTTTGTCTGGCTACATGTAATATAGAGCATCCACAGAAGCATAAGCAAAAGCCAAAGAAAACGGCGGCCAGGATATCTCCCAGCTGGGAGCCCCTTCACACTCCAGACGAGGGAAGAAGTGGAAATGAGAGACAGCCCCCCATCCCACCCTAATGAGATTTGTTTAGAGTCTCACACAAGGAAAATGTTAGGTTGGATCATGTGAAACTGTACTTTCTGAAGGTCAAAGGTGGCTAACTATCAGCCTTTTCATGTTTCAACCTAATAATTCAATGAGTGTCCTTGAATCTGACCGATCCATAGCATCACTTCTCCGAGGAGGCAGAGTGAAGGCAAGAGGGTGTACTGGTTTCCTAGGCTACATACCAAAATGCCAGACTGGGTGACTCAAACAGAAATGTATTGGTTCACAGTTCTGGAAGCTAGAAGGCCAAAATAAAAGCATCGGCAGGGTTGGTCCCTTCTGAAGGCTGTGAGGGACAGTCTGCTCCATGCCTCTCTCCCAACTTCTGGTGTTTTGCTGACAATCCTTTGCATTCCTCGTCTTGATAGCTGCACCACCCAATTTCTACCTTAATCTTCATGTAATGTTATCCCTGTGTGTTTCTCTCTGCCCCCTAATTTCCCCTTTTTATAAGGTCACCAGTCATACTGGATTAGGGCTCATTCTCATGTCCTTATTTTAACTTGATCATCAACAAAAACTATTTTCAAATAAGGTCACATTCACAGATACTGGGAATTAGGACTTCAACATCTTTTCCAGGAATGGGCTTCAACTAAAACCGGGGGTTGCGGATGGGTGGCAGGGGAGAGTGGGATGTAACCTATGATCTTAACCAAACGCTGTGATCTGTTTTTCCCTTAATCAAACGTTAATTATATGATCACATCCCTGAACCTAGGGAGTCTCTGCTGACTTATTTTATTAGTGACGTCCACTATAAAATCTCCGGGAAAATTTCAGCCTAGAAAGAGTTGAAGTCAGGTAGGGCCAGACCTGGAGTCGTGATATTTTATTCTAATAGAGGCTTAAAAAAAAAAAGAAAGAAAAACAGACCGCCACTGGAATTCCTGACAATAAAAGTCAATTCTAGCAGCCTCCACCTCAAGCCAGTACAAGCCTGAAATGAGCTAAATTGTATTGAGCTTTATTATGTGCCCCTCTTATAGGCTAACAGAGGAGGCTAAGGAGTCTAATTAAGTGTTAACAGAGTCTAAAAGCCATTGTAACAGAAGAGAGCACTAAAGGTATGGCTCACAGCCACGGAGGAATACCTAAGCCTTTGATATTTGTAACACCACCTGCTAGATGATTCTCTTATTCTCAGAGCATTGATCCTCCCGTCACACATCAGTTAATGAATGTTTCTGTCCTATTCACACCACAAGAGTTCAAGTTCAGCTAACATCTGTGAGCATCTCCTAAAAGATGCCACTGGGGGCCCTGCCACTTTCTCTCATTTAATCCTCACAATAACTCTGAGGGATAAACGTTCATTTGTTAGGAAAGAATCAAATCCCAGACTTGACACTGTGTCCAGAGCCCTCCCCCTACAATTTAATAATGTTCTGAAGGAAAATACACGTGCTGCTGACGACCAGGCCCTTCTGGCTTAGTTCCTCAGGCTGGTTTCCCTTTAGTCTTCCAGATTTAAGAGTAAAGAAGGGCCTCCAGGTGCTATTACAAAGGCAGATTCACTGGGACTGCAGACTACTTCTTCTAAACCTAACAGAAGAGGGGAATTGGGGAATCAGAGAACTAGCATAAAAGCTATGAAAAACCTCTAGGAAAACAGAAGGTAATCAGGTCCACATGTGGGACACACATAACCCAGAGGGGAAAAGCGCCGAGAGCCACAGACAGTGGAGTGGGCTCCCCCTTAGAGCCACTGCCCTCGGCAGGGACTGCTTGCCTGGTGACCAAACAGAGAAACAGCAACCTTGGCTGGTACCTCCTTCAGCCGGTGGGCTAAGTTCAGGCCGGGGCTGCAGCTCTTGGCCTCCGCAGCACATAAGAATCACCTGTGGAGTTTTAAAAACCTTCTGTCCTAGGCCTCAGACTATAGGTTCAGTCCAGGTGTCAGTATTTTAAAGCTCCGAGGTGGTTTCAACGTGCTCCAAGGTCGAGAACCGCCGAATCAGAGCCCAGGGGAAAGGGAGGAGCAGCCAGCAGGCCCCCCCAAGCTTTCTTTCCTCCTGCCCCTCCCAGCCCAAGAGATAGGGGACTGGGGGCTAGAGCAGCAGCCCACGCAGGGGCCGTGGAGGCATCCAGGCAGGATGTGGGCAAGTGGGGGATCTTCGAGCCCACATTTTAATGCTAGAGGTCCTCTGCCCAAAGGTCCATCCTCCCCACCCCACCCCCTGCCATAGAATCACCAGGAGGCACACAGGCTAGGGCGTGAGCTGTAAAACCCCTTCTGCTGCATACAATCAGCTGTAGCAGCTTAAATCCTCAGAACAAACTTGAGAAAAAATACTTAGGCCCATGAGAAGCAAATCTATAAAGGAAATACTAGTAGCCCAACCTTTACCTGAGAATTCAGAAGTAACACACCATACAAAGGAACAGTAACAACCACACAGATCGACACAGGCAGCAACACTGGATGCAAAAAATGTAACATGAGAATTCCCAAGACCTTTATGACAAAAAAGCCTTAAACTATTATAGACAAAATAATAAGACTTAGCCAGTTAAAAAGATATAACATGTTCATATTGGGATAATTTGACATCGTAAATTGCGGAACTAAGATGTTAGTTTCCCCCAAAATTAAACCCACAGTTTCAATTCAAATATCCAAAGGATTTGAGGAACTTAACAAGGTTATTGTAAATGTTTATGGGAGAACAAGTCCATCACATCCGTAGCTTGTATAAGGAAGAGGAAGGACCAAGGACAAAAGGCAGGGCTTCTGTCTGTCTGTCCCCACCCCCCCCCCCACCCGGTCTCATGCTTATTTCACCCCAGGTGACTACAGCTGTGAATTGCACTTTAATAACAATAAATAAAGGTGAAAAGCAAGGCTGCTTTTCATATTGTGGAACAGTTTTCTTCCTCACAGGAAGGTTTAAAAGTTCATACATGAGCTTGGATAGCATCAACACTCATCAAGTTTTGACGAGTTTGCCGGGTGAATCTCACTCCAAATGAACAAAGGCAGGGCCACCAAAACAGTGGGAGCAGAGGCCGCTATGTACAAGCAAAGGCTGGAAAGGCCCCGCTCTCTGACCCCCTGAAAGTGCCTACTTACAGCAACCCCCAAGTATCAAAGAAGGAACCAGTACAGGCAATGTGTGTACCCTTCCTGTTACTGCAGTAACAATCATCACAAACATAAGCAACACTTCCGTCAACTTAAAAAAAAAAAAAAACCCACACAAATGTGTTAACTTAAAATCTAGCTAGAAGTCCAAAATAGGTCTTACCGGGCCAAGTCAAGACATCAGCAGGGCTGCGTTCCTTCCAGGGGCTGGGGGAAAGCGTCACCGTGCCCTCTCCAGCTTCCAGACTCCACCGGCCGCCATCTTCCAAGACTGAATCACTCTGACCTGCCTCTCCCGCCTCCCTCTTCCTCCTTAAGTACGCTTGTGATTACAGTGAGCCCACCTGGATGATCCAGGATCCTCACCTGTTTGAAGGTCAACTGATTGGCATCCTTAATTCTCATCTGCAACCTTAAGTCCTCTTTGCTGTGAAATACAACGTAATCAGGTTCCTGGAGTTAGATGTGAGCATTTCAGGGGATCTGTGGGGATTCTGTCCCCCACAAAATGTATCCGTTCAAGAATTTAGTGGGCTGGAGCTGGTTAAACAGTACCTTTGCTACTGTCATGAAGTTTAGAAAAGCAGTGAGTGAAGCATCAAGAAGTTCACAGTTTACTTCACTGGATCCACCACTACCCCACTTGCCCAAAATGTTGTTAAAAGGAGAGTCTCTCTCTCTCTCCCATTTGCTCTAAAACCATCCTACCCTTGTAAACTGGACAACTGAGCAATTTTTCAGAAGTTCCTGTTTCCATTGTATGAAAGTTGTCTTTTGTCTATGTGAAAGTATTCTTTTGGTCTGACTTATTCTAAGAATTGCTTCAATTTTAACACGTATGTAACTGGCAAATTATCTTCTCCCCAGGATACTAATGTGTTTTGTGGTGTGTGTGTGCACGTGTGTGTGTGCATGTGTTTTAAACCTGAATACACAATTCATCAAAAAGCTCATCCTTTTATCATTTTCCTGCCTTTCCTTAAAATTAACTGGCTCATTAAATTTTTGACTGTGACTTGTGTCTCTTGATGTGTATTTAAAGTATAAATTGCTTCTATATTCTAAGGAAAGCACTATCCAGGAGATATGGAACTATGAAGCTGTGAAGCTGTGATTTTATCAGGAGGCACATACACACACTGTCTCTCTCTCTCTCTCTCTCACACACACACACACACACACAGAGAAATGTAGCCTTTGTATATCCAGGTTCAATGGTCCAGAATCATTTTTTTTTTTTTTTTTTTTTTTTTTTTGCGGTATGCGGGCCTCTCACTGTTGTGGCCTCCCCCGTCGCGGAGCACAGGCTCCGGACGCGCAGGCTCCGGACGCGCAGGCTCAGCGGCCATGGCTCACGGGCCCAGCCGCTCCGCGGCATATGGGATCCTCCCAGACCGGGGCACGAACCCGCATCCCCTGCATCGGCAGGCGGACTCTCAACCACTTGCGCCACCAGGGAGGCCCCAGAATCATTTTTGTGTTACAGAGTAACACAGAGTATTGCGGGATTACCTTTCCCCTGAAAATTTTACAGTCAGAAGAACATAAACTTTTGCATTCATTTTCAGAGGGTTTCTGCCCCACCCCCATCCATGAAATCATCTAAAGGTTAACTTGGAAGAAAAACATTCAACGTCAGCACAGGTGCAGGATATCAATCAGCTGAAACCAGGCAAAGAGAATGAGTGTAAAAAAATAGTGGAAGGGGCTTCCCTGGTGGCGCAGTGGTTGAGAGTCTGCCTGCCGATGCAGGGAATACGGGTTCGTGCCCCGGTCCGGGAAGATCCCACATGCCGTGGAGCAGCTAGGCCCGTGAGCCATGGCCGCTGAGCCTGCGTGTCCGGAGCCTGTGCTCCGCAACGGGAGAGGCCACAACAGTGTGAGGCCCGCGTACCACAAAAAAAAAAATAGTGGAGGAAATTGTAATTTTTAAAATGTTCAAATTGTTCATGTTAATGTAAAAATGTCAAATTAAAAAAACTGGGAGATGTGCATTAAAGGCTTATAGTAGATAATTCCTCCTTAACTTTAAGCTCCTGAATGACCGGTTCCATATCGTATCTCTTCATTTTTGTTTCTCTCTTATGGAAAGCCCTGACTGGCCTTCCCATGAATAGCATCTAAATGGCTCTCAATGTGAAATTTATATACTAAGAAAGAAGGAGGCTTGCACTCATCAGCATGTTTCATAGCTAGGGCCCAGCATGAATTTCAGGATCCAGACCTGATGATGCAGAATCCAGGAGTGATGTGATTTGTTAAGTAGCAGATTTGCTGAAATGAGGTAGTTTGACCCCTCGCGCCTGCATGCCTGACAGCTGAACTGTGCTGAGACCACAGAGCAAAGAAACATACACACTCTGGAGCCAGATTGGCTGCATCTCAAAATCCTAGTTCTGCCACTTACTGTGTGACCTTAGGCAAGTTACTTAACCTCTCAGTGCCTCAAGTTTTTCATCAGCAAATGGAGATAATAATAGTACATATCTCACAGGGTTGCTGTGAAAATTAAGTGAGCTAATTTGTGTAAAGCACTTAGGACAGTGCTTAGAACATAGAAAATATCATACAACTATTTGCTACTACTATTATATTATTATTATTATTACCATCCCTACCACCACTACATAGTGTCCCTAAAGAAGCGTTAGGCTGTAAAGATGAAGGATCTTATTAACTGCAGGGTATGAGAGAAAGGGTACTATCTCTTGAAAGCCCTCATATTTAATAGCTTTACCTTCATCACCTACAAAGACCTAATTTGACCAGAATTTCTAGTGCCCCAAATGACCTATATTTGGGCAACGTCTTGCCCTTATCCCTATAACCAAGGTAATGAGAAAGTCTATTATCTAATCATAATTGCTTTCTGCTCTTCTTTTTATGTCCCAAAGGCCTCTGAATTTGCTGGTTCATTTATTCCACGAATCTTTATTTATTTTTTTAATGCTTAGATACTATGTGCCAGGCACTATCTTGGGAAAAGTCCCTGATTTTTATGGAGTTTACATTCACGGAAAAAGACAAACAATAAACAAGCAAACAAATAAATAGACCAATAAAAAAATTCATATAGTGACAAGTGCTATAAAGAAAACAAATCAGGGAACTGTGCTATAGAGTGACTCAGGCAGGGTGAGCAAGGGCTAATTTAGGTTAAGTTGTCAGGAAAGGGCTCACTAAGGAGAGGGAAATAAAACTGATGCTGAATGATAAAGAAGGAGCCGGCCATGGGAACATGGAGGACACGTTCCTGGCAGTGGGAACAGCAAGTCCCAAGTCCTATGTGGAAACCAGCTGATGGGGTTGAAGGGTCAGAAAGAAGCCAGTGCAGCTCAAGCAATTCATCAAGAAGCGATGAGATGAGTGTCGGGAGACAAGGAAAGAGAGGGAGGCTGGGCTGATAAGAGAAGGCCTTGCAGCCAAGGTAAGGAGGTAGACGTTACTCTAAGTGCAATGGGTGATCTCTGAAGGGTTCAAGCAAAGGGTTACATGGGTAAGGGTGGACACAGTGAGAGCAGTGGGGAAGCTCTTGCAGTAATCCAGGTGTGAATCTTAATGGCTTGGAGTATAGAGATGGATGGTAGTGCCCTTAACTAGGACGGGGAAAGTGGAGAAAGGTGGCGGAGCGGTGAGGGATGCAATCCAGAGCTCTATTGTGGCCGTGTAAAGTTAGGATGCCTCTTAGAGACATCCACATTGCAAGGCCAAGTAGGCAACTACATATTTGTTTATTGTTTATTAAAGAGTTATTTGTGACCTTGAATAGGATACTTGTATTGAAGAGCCCTGAGAGTGAAGTCTAGTTATATCAATGGCAATGCACAGCCCTTTCGTTTGTTTTCCACTTCTATCTCCTGTTTCTATTCCTACCTCCAGTGTATAAGATCCCACATAATATTCATTTGCATCTCAAGGCTCTTGACCCATGAACATTCTTAATCCCTAAAATTCAAAAAAGTATTAGTTATAAAGTGAAAGCAGTCAGGGAGCTAACAAAACATTCTGATGTAGTCAAAGGACCACTAGCCTAGGGACCATGAGGCCAAGGTCATGACAAAAAGTGAGGTACAGGGGGTGCCGGGTGGTGGTGGGATGAATTGGGAGATTGGGATTGACATATATACACTAATATGTATAAAATATGTAACTAATAAGAACCTGCCATATAAAAAAATTTAATTAAAAAAAACATATAACCCCAGACTAACCATGAGAAGGACATCAGACAAATACCAATTGAGACTCACTCTACAAAATATTTGACCAGTACTCCGCAAACTGTCAAGGTCATCAAATATAAGGAACGTCTGACAAACTGCCACAGCCGTGAGAAGCCAAAGAGACATGACCCCAAAATGTAGTGTGGGGTGCTGGATGGGATCCTGGAACAGGAAGAGGACAGTGGGTAAAAACTGAAAAGATGGGAATCAGGTATGAACTTACAATAATGTATCCATATTGATTCCCTAATTGTAATAAACGTACCATACTAATGTAGTGTCTGTAACTGGGGAAACTGAGTGTGGGTATATGCGAACTCTCTGTACTATCAGCACATTTTTTCTGTAAATCTAAAGTTCTTAAAAAGTAAAGCTTATTTTTAAAAAAGGTACAGAAGAAAACAAATGATTCCTAGGCTTGACTCCTAGCTCATTCCTTTACTAATTGAAAATCCTACAGCCAATTATAGAATTTTTTGGAACCTCAGTTTTCTTCCCCTGTAAAATGGGGATAATTCCTGGCTCATTTGTGCCTTGTGAGGATGAAATTTGCTAACATCTGTGAACACCTACACAGTGCCTATACTACCTATGGTGGACATCTGTAAATATAGGGTTTTTCTCACTCTTTTTACTTACTATCTCTCTACCTTGGTTCATCAAATGTAAAAAGAAGATGCTTCGCTAGATGATCATTAAGCTCTATTTCAGCTCTTTAAAAACCAATAAACCATCCTCTTGATAACAACTGGATAAACTTCTTGGTTAAAGCTACTTTTTAACCCAATATTAGTACATCTTTCTGCAAGCTTAGGTCACATTTAGACTAGGGAAGATGCAGCGTTCAGAAGCAGGCATTAGACCAGAGAAATGTCTCTCCAATGTTGCAAAAAAAATTTTTAACACCTTTATTGGAGTATAATTGCTTCACAATGTTGTGTTAGTTTCTGCTGTATAACAAAGTGAATCAGCTATATGTATACATATATCCCCATATCCCCTCCCTCTTGCGTCTCCCTCCTACCCTCCCTATCCCACCCCTCTAGGTGGTCGCAAAGCACCAAGCTGATCTCCCTGTGCTATGCGGCTGCTTCCCACTAGCTATCTATTTTACATTTGGTAGTGTATATACGTCAATGCTACTTTCTCACTTCATCCCAGGTTACCCTTCCCCCTCCCCGTGTCCTCAAGTCCATTCTCTATGTCTGTGTCTTTATTCCTGTCCTGCCCCCAGGTTCATCAGAACCATTTTTTTCTTAGATTCCATATATATGTGTTAGCATATGGTATTTTTCTCTTTCTGACTTACTTCACTCTGTTTGACAGACACTAGGTCCATCCACCTCACTACAAATAACTCAATTTCATTTCTTTTTATGGCTGCATCTGTCGCTGGACACTTAGGTTGCTTCCATGTCCTGGTTATGGTAAAATAGTGCTGCAATGAACATTTTGGTACATGACTCTTTTTGAATTATGGTTTTCTCAGGGTATATGCCCAGTAGTGGGATTGCTGGGTCATATGGTAGCTCTATTTTTAGTTTTTTATGGAACCTCCATACTGTTCTCCATAGTGGCTGAATCAATTTACATTCCCACCAACAGTTGTTACAAAAATTTTATGTCCCCCAACATCAGTAAAATTTCAGGGTAGGAATAGCCTTGTAGAAGTTAGAGTAAATGAAATCTCACAGAGTGGTACTTTTAGTAGCACTTGCTGAAAACACAGTCTAGGAGAATCAAAACCCAAAGCTCTTCATCTCAGACTCCCTTAAACTGGATGGGAAGTTTGGAGGTCTGGGCCAACCAGATGGATGGAGGATAAGACTGGGAAGCTGTTAAGAAGCTTCTAGTATCCTACCAGCTCAAAGAGCGAGGGGCTAAGACAGGAGGGCCATACAGAAGACCAGCTCAGGTTAAAAAAGGGAGTCACTAGTTAGGGACTTTCTGTGTCCCCCTCCTCCAGGGACACCTGTCAGAACAAGAGCTTATCCACCTGTGTGGCAGAAGCACTGGTCTGAGTCCAAGGGGAGAGCATCTGCAACCCACGCTGAGAAAGACGCTGCTTGATCAAAGGACTTAGGGACAAAAATTAAAATGTGTTTGAGCCTTATGGTAGAAACAGTGTTGGTTTATCAGGACAGGGACACTGACCTCAAGAACGAGGCCAAGATGAGAAGCCTATAAGAGGTGTGAATAAAGAAGAATCCACCCCAAAACACTTTTTAAAGCTCCAAACCTATGCCAAGCTAATTGAAAAATGAAAAATCGGTCTGGCCCAGAGATCTGTTTGGTTTGGCTTGCACAATGTGTTTTTTCTTAATTGAACCCAACTGTCCTGTTCAGTTTTCCAAGCACCACTCTCCTGTCATCTTATACCCCAACCCATAACCCAGCTATATGACTACATTAGTCCCATATGCATTCAGGTTCACAGCTACTGGTATGTAATTCCCAGACTGACTTACTTTTAAGTATTAGATACTTGAACATATGCTGACTGCAGGGATGACGGAGAAAGAGAACAATCATAGGAAAAAGAGAAAAATAGGAAAAGGCCAGAAATTCCAGCCTTGCCATTTTTGGACGAGGCATCTCCCCACACCCAGCCCAATTAAAACAGCTGCAAATTGGGCCATACCTAGGTCCAGTGAAATGGGTACCCGGCATAGTCATAGCTGCCTGTCTCTTTCAACTAGCCTTTCTATATTTGGAGAAATTCCCAAGAGGCAGAACTCAAATTCCCAGCCTTCCTGGTAGTTAGGACATTGGCTCACGGTCTAGGTTCCTCCAAAGACCATGGCAAAACTGTGGTTCCTGGCAAAACTGTGATGTGGAAAAGAGCAAAGTGAACAAATATGATGTCTTTACCAGCATGGAGGTAGCTGGGCCATCAGGGTCCCAGTGGTTGCATAATTGATTCCCTAGGAAAGAAGTGACATTGACGAGGCAGGAGGCTCTGATGCTCAGTGGACAAAGAAAACAGCAGAAGGTTCCTCATCAGACCAGGTCGGCAATGCAATTTTACTCCTGGAATTTTAGCCTGGAGCCCGGCCCTCTCAAGAATTCTTTGAACTACTCAGTATCCTTTTTATTAAACTCATTTTCTGCTAAATCAGCCCAATCAGCTTCTATTGCTTGAAACCAAACTCCATGACTGAAAAAGCAAGCAGTGGTAGATCTATCTTTGAGAACCTTTCACTGGGGCTGCCTTGGGAGAAAGCCATTCATGCTGATTTCCACGAATCCCAGCACCTGTGAAAGAAGCCCCAGATGTCATCAGGCCACCCTTGTTCCCACAGAGGAAGTGCACAGGAGAAAACTCTTTTTTATCCTTGCTCTGTGAATCCTAACATGTACTTTCTGAAGTCATATCACATTGCACACCCATTACTCAGTACTCGTGGCAGTTGACTTAATTGTCACCATCTGCAGAAGAGGTCGTTAAATTTTCACCACTTGCTACTTAGTTTTGGAAAATGTCAGAGCATAAGAGTCTGTTCTCAGCCAGTCTGGGAGATGGTCTTGCTCTACATGGCCCTTGTAGTGACTGGTGAACTGGTTCCCTCTTCTCGGACCTCTGTGCAAAAGAGGCAAGCAAGACAGATTTTAAGCTAAGCTGCAAGGACGACAGCAAGCTGGTCTGCACACTGAGAAAGGCTGTCGAACATTCTTCTCTATTATTTCTGTCTGCTAGACAATTCTGTATTTACTATAAACAGGAGAGCAATTCTCATTTATAGTCCTCATGAGAATCCTTTAATGGGGATACTATTAAATCCTGCTTTTTTTTTTGTGGTACACGGGCCTCTCACTGTTGTGGCCTCTCCCGTTGTGGAGCACAGGCTCTGGACGCGCAGGCTCAGCGGCCATGGCTCACGGGCCCAGCTGCTCCGTGGCATGTGGGGTCTTCCCGGACCAGGGCACGAACCCGTGTCCCCTGAATCAGCAGGCGGACTCTCAACCACTGCACCACCAAGGAAGCCCAAATCCCCCATTTTATGTGAGAAAAAGCTCAGACATATTAAGTGGCTTGCTTAAGGTCATAGGGGATCCAAACTTGAGTTTTCTGATTCAAAGCTGGTAGCTTTTTCTTCTACACGTCAGTGGCTTCCAGGGATCTCCGGGATGCTTTCGGGAAGCCAAGGAGGTCAATACTATTTTAATAATAATAATAGTAATAATATCCGAAGTAAAGGAGATCACTATCTCAAAGAGGTATCTACACCCCCATGTTCATCGTAGCATTATTCACAATAGCCAAGATATGGAAACACCTAAGTGTCCACTGATGAATGGATAAAGAAAATATGGTGTATATATATTTGTGTCCTGCCTTTTGTGACAACATGGATGGACCCTGAAGGCACTATGCTAAGTGAATAAATCAGACAGAGAAGGACAAATACTGTATGATCTCACTTATATGTGGAATCTATACAGAGTAAAATGATGGTTACCAACCCCAGGGTTGGGGGAAATGAGGGTGCAAACTTTTGGTTCTAAGATGAATAAGTTCTGGACTCTAAGGTACAGCGTGGTGATTACAGTTAACAATACTTACTGTATACTTGAATGTTTCTATGAGCGTAGAGCTTTAATGTTCTCACTGTAACAACAAAAAATGGTAATTATGTGAGGTAAAGGATGTGTTAACTAACCTTATTGTGGTAAACATTTCGCAAAATATATGTGTATCAAATCGTCACATTGTACACCTTAAACATACACAATGGTTTGTGTCAAATATATCTCAGTAAACCTGGGAAAATATAAAGCGTCATTTGCCCTCTTCTGTTTCATCCTTTTATGAGGGTGCAGGGGAATTTTCCAGAGGATACCTGACATGCAATATAACAGACTGAAGCAGAAGCATATGTGAGAATCCAGCTGTCTTCTATTAAGCCAAACATTAAGGAGATTTTCAAAACTGCAAAACAGTGCCACTCTTCTCACTGTTTTGTTCTGGAAAACATAAGTATTTTTCATAAAAAATATTATTTATGTTAATATATAATGGGTTTATTCATTTTATTTTAAAATGGATTGATAAATTATCTTCAGTGTTCACAGCTTTCATTTCTAATACAGCAAATATTTATAGATGTAACCCACAGAAACAAAAACGCTTTGGAGTCCCCAGTAATTTTTCAATGTGTAAAAGAGTCTTGAGACCAAAATGTTTGAGAACTGCTATCCTGCGTTATAGCTACCTTAAAAAAATATCCAGGGTAGATACAGATTTATCTTGATTGCATTTTAACAATTTGATGTCAGTGCTAAATGTAGATTTTCTGCTTACACCTCGTATGCTCTTCCTCCTAGGCTTGATTTGGGTTGTGAGCTCGTGAATGACAGCCAAAAGTCTTGAACTGTAGTGATTATAGACTCAAGCAGCTTCTTCCTCTCAATTCCTAAAGTGGCTAGTTCACTGTATGTTTGATTAATATTTGATCACTGGATGAATGACTAAAACAGATTGCTATCACAGACAGAGGACCTGCTTGATGCCTCTGATGAGCATGTGCGCTTACTCCTGAGTTCAGTTGCCTGCCAAACCCAGTTCAACTCAGCCCTGGCAAGGCCAAGTGCACTTCGGCCCTGGATGTACAGCGATCGTATACCTGTCTCCCTGCCTTTGCGCCTGACCCCTGTCCAGAATCTATTCACCCACAAGACCCAGCTTAGCCATCCTGTCCCCTACACAACTCTTTCCTGGAGACACTAACCCACAATGATCATCACATTCTGACATCGTGTAGGAGTGTTTATCCACGTCGCCTATTTTGCCTCTTGATCTCATTCTATCCTGCACTGTTGTCTTTCTAAATCCCCTATGTCTGTTTCGTTTTCCCTGCAATATCTTAGACTTAACAAAGGTTCTCAAAGGTCTTCTGTGGTACCCACAGAATCAAGCATAGTGACAAGTTAATAATAATCACTTTCAACTTAAGAGTTTACAAAATAATTGACACCACCTCACTGTTTTCTCACCAAAACCCTGTAGGTAAATTAGGGAAGGCCTCTTTTTATTATCTCCACCTTACAGAGGGAGGCTTTAAAATTAAGCAGCCTAAGGTCACTCAGCTAGTGATGGTGCAAACCTGTGTCTTGTGATGCCCTATTCTGTGCCTTCCCCACTGTATCATGCTCTAGTTTCCTAAAACATACCTATTTAATTTACTTGAAAGAGAGCTTTGAGAAAAACAACAGCTCTAGATCTATGAGTTAGAACAGTCAGGAATAAACCCAGGTCTCCTGATTCTCTCTCAGGTGCCGCATTTCACAGCCATCTTTTCCCTTGTGATTTTAGCTGTTAAGGTAGTCAGCACATGTGCTGGTTAATCCTATACATAGTTCTCTCACAAGGTATACAAGTTAAGTGTCACATAAATATCCGTTTTCCCTCTTTCTGTCCTATGTGGCTAATTGGTAACCTCATTTACTCATTTGTTTTTTGGGCCGAAATGAAGGAAAATATTCTGAAATAATCCAGTAAATGCAAGTTGTGTCTATAAAATTGATTATACTTTACATTTATAATTCCTTATCTTTTCTCTTCTTCTCATTCATTTGCTCACTAATCCCACAAGCATTTACTAAGCTCCAAGTATGAACAGAGCTGCATGATGCTGGAGAGACCTGCAATAAGTAACAGAAATGATATCTCTGCCATTAATGAGATTATCATCACGTGGTTGAAATGACATTTCTAGAGAAAAATTCTAAGGCATTAGAAGTGTGAGTTAGCTCAGTGTAAATTATTTATGGAGGTGAGGAAGGACTAGAGAGTGAGAAAAAAGGAGTTCTTATTATGGAGAGAAATAATTTGGGGAAGGCTTCATACAAGGGATGCCTTGAAAGAAGGATGTCATTAGACACGTCTCAAAAGAAATGTAGAATATGGTCTGGGAACATGATCTCCATCTACAGCCTCCAGACCACCCCCAAATAATCAAACAGTCAAATTAAAAACAAATATAGCCACAAGACAGGTTGCCCGGCTCCCCACACCCAACCAGCTGCCACCCCTAGGTCCTTGCTACAGAGAAATTCTGGCTCTATCTTCTCCAAAACAGTGTACATAATACAAATTTTGCAGATTTTAGGACTATCACTCTCTTCCTAAAACCGATGTTAAGGACCTCTGATATAATCATAGACTTTTATAACTACCATTAAAGAAACAAATAATCAGCCATAAGAATTGAGAAACCTGAGTCTTGATTTTTCCCCCTAAGTTGCTGTGTGATTCTAAATAAATTACTTAAGTTTGCTAAGCCTCAGTTTTTCCTTAAAATGAAATGTTTATCTGCCTATAGGGCAATGTGGTTAGTATTTTTACAATTTTGTAAAAAAAAATCAATTCAGAGTAAATGAATACAAGTAAAAGTACTTTGAAAAGTTACAATTTATTGTCAGAGATATTCAGAATTAATCTAAGAAGAAACATACAATTTCTTGGGTAACTGACATCTATGTCTCGCTTTCACTGCTATGTACACCTGCCCTGTCAGCAGACCATCAATTATATGGAATTCAGCAACTCTTGAGCTAACTCAGAGCTAACTCTGTATTAGATGGATGGTGAGTCTCAGCCCCAGTTGGCCTATATATTCAATCTCTCTCTCCCTGTGGTATGATGACCAGCCTTCAGTATTCACTTTCTGTCAAACTGCTAGTAAATCCATTCTTATAACTTGAAAAAATTCAGCATGTGTTAAAATGCAAAGGGAATGTAGTAGTTTCAGGGGAAATTAAACCTATGAACCAAAATTTGGTCTTTTTCACGGGAGTCCCGAGGTATTTGTTTCTTTCCTCTCCACCTCCTACCTGACCTGACGACCTGGGAATTCCCACCGGTTCCCTATCAGAGGATCTCTCCCTAGTAAATCAACCTTCTTATTTCCCAAGGAAACACTGTCTCAGAAGTACCTTCAGTCCCAAAATATTAAAGTGTAAAAATCTAGGATTAAGAATAAAGCTTGCTTTTCACAGCCAGTGCTACAGGGTTAGAGCCATTTATCCTGACTGTGGTAACCAGAAGTGCAAACTTTATACAAGAAGATTAGGCAGGGCTACCCTAAAAGAAAGACACCAGCTAAAGCCTTCATGTTCCTGGGTGTCAATGTTTCCTATTATTTCATTGTCTTAGTCTGAATAAAAAAAATAAAAATGAGCAAGGAGTATCCAATACTCATACTGAATTTTGATTGCTGTTTTCCACTCCTCAGAAAAATACGTTAAACAAAATGCAGAGTCACGTAGCTCAAACTACTGTCTGTTTGTTCATAAAGGAAAACGCTTTATATGCAGAAATTTCAAGTGAGAGGAGATCTCAGGTCTCCAAAAGCAGCTATTATCAAACAAAGCAATCAGAAAATGAATGCACTGGAGATGGCTGTGACCACAATCTTGGCTACCAGGGAATGTCTTTGTCTCTCTTGGTAGGAGCTTGTTTTTGAATTGCTTATTGTACCCACAAAGTCTATCTAAATGTTCTTTGCCATAAATTCCTCCCCCTCTTTTATAGAGTTTTGCTTTAACTGTCTAGGTATTCTTTCCCTAAACCCTTGCTTACCATCTACTATGAGTAAGACACTGAAAAGAACGGTATTTGAGAGCATTCAAGATATTTTTGTTACATATAAAGAGGAATGGGCCATTTAAAGACCTAATCAGTTTGATTCTGCCCCTCCAAACCAAGGTCTCCCTAGTAGATGACCTATCTGTGCCCTCTTGCCCCAGCTGCTTTAAAGTGGCTCTTCATCCCAGGGAGCTAATGGAGGAATCTGTACTTCAGTGAAATGGCTCCATCATCCCTTTCCCTCCCTGACCACAGAAGCTGGGCCATTCTGGAGGTGTGTGTGTGTGTGTGTGTGTGTGTGTGTGTGTGTGTGTGTGTGTGTGTGTGTGTGTGTGTGTGTGTGTGTGTGTGTGTGTGTGTGTGTGTGTGTGTGTGTGTGTGTGTGTGTGTGTGTGTAAAAGAGAGAGAGAGAGAAAGTATGTCTCCTCAAACAAGGGCACGGTACATATCTGAATTCCAAATGACTGAAATTTGGTGTTTTAGGTAATCCTATATTCTGGTTAATTGAGAATTGCCACTTATATAAATTACCAGGTCACAGACAAATAGGGCAAAAGGCTCTCAAGGTGGTGACTTCCTTTGTATTAATCAGGAAAATGCAAAATCATATACTTTTTTCTTGGACAGTTGATATTTTGTTTCTATATATCATGACTAATCATAATGGCTATAATTCATCACTTTAGAAAAGCAATCAACAGTTCTAGCTGTACAAAACTAAAATTGATTGAGACCCTTTGTCACCCTGGCAGAAGATAATAATTACATCATTATTTATTAACTATAGAGACAACAGCCAAAAGTCTTTTTAACTTCGTTTGATTTAAGATCTATTGTACATTATAGTCCAGCATACACAAGCAAAGCAAAACAGAACAAAATTAGAGAAAAATCAAGTTAGTGTATTTAATCTGAATAATCCTGCAAAGAAAGCTACTCTCATGCTTACCTACCATCGGTAGAACATCTGCTCTGCACTAAGCACTGTCCTAGGTACTCTGCCTATTTGATTCATTTTATCCTCACCACACCCATGGAGGCATGTTGGTTGTATCCGTTCTAATTAGTGAATAACTACACTAACAAAGATCCTGTAGATTAGTACAGGCAACACCTTTCACAGATAATATGTTCAAACATTAGAACAGCAAAACACTCTTCTTGGAAACCGTGTCTTAACTTTTACAATCAAGAGTTTTGTGAAGGATAAGCAAAACTGACGCGTACCCAGAATCTCAGAGGATGTCCCTCTTGGAGCCACATTTCTTCCATCTCTTCTTGGCCCACAGAATATTCCCAGAAACAGGCCAGGGACAGAGAGGAATGAAGGAAATGAAGAGTCATCAACCACAGAATGTCCTTAAGAACGGCTCTGATGTCATTTGCCTCCACCTTCCAAGAATCCTGGGATGGCCCTGCACAGACAAGTGACAGATATTGACAACTCAGTCTGTGAACAGTGGCGAATGTCACTGAGGGAGATTTGTGTTAAGCATTACATTAACTCGAGCTAATGTACCCTCCTTGCAAGGATGGCCAGTGTGAGGTGACGTGAGGTTAGGACAGTCCAATCCATAGTTGGATGGAGATGAGCTCTGTTCTGAGTATGCAGACGTTAGATTATAGATCCTCAAAGGAAGTTTTTCCACGGATAGCAAGAGTCAAGCAAGCAGTAGCTCCCACCTCTGGAATGAACCTGTGTTCCTGGCTGGATTGTGACCACTTACTAGACTCTAAAGGGTGGTCAGAAGCAGGGACCAGGACACTCCCTATTATACAGTTCTGAAGGAGCTGAAAACATGGGCAAGAGTTAGGAAGACACTTTTTGCTGATGCTCCCAGGGTGCCCCTGTGGTATCTACCCTTCACAAAGGAAGCAACCTTAAACTAAGTTATAAAGAGTATTTGATTCATGTTTCCTCTCCTTTCTCCATCATCCTGATTCGTCCTTTATGACAAACACATGATTGCCTGGCCTGACCAGTCCCAGGCCAGTAGAGGAAGACATTCCCACTTCCCCCAGACTGTACAATGGTGGTTGTGGCCAGCTGGTCCTATCGTCATGGGGGAGAAATTAGCATGATGAGAGGCCAGCTGTTGCCTTCATTCTCTCTGCTCCCTCCTCTGCCTGAGCCTAAGACCTTTACAGGTTCCCCAAATGTGAGCGACAAAGCAACTGACCACGGACTCACGTTCCCATATATTTGTCTCATTACGTACCCAAATGTGTATTTGTCTATAGGAAAAGTCTCTGGCTGCTTATTTGTTTGTAATCCACCCTTTGGAATGCTCTACTTATAAAAATATTATTAAAAATATATAATGACTTTTATGGGACATTGGAAATGTGAACACCAACTCTCTATTTAATGATATTTAGGAAATATTAAATTTCTATTTAGGAGTAGGAATGGTATTGTGATAGTATTAGGATTTTTAAGAGTGAATAGCTTATATATATGTGTGTATATATATATATATATATATATATGTATATATATATATATATATATACACTAAAATGTTTACAGATTGAATGATATGATGTCTGGGATTTGTTTCAAAATAACATGGGAGGGTTGCAGCAAGTAGGGATATGGGTGAAACAAGATTGGCCTTGAGTTGATCATTGTTGAAGCTGGGCAATAGGTTCATTGTGCTGGATTTTGTTTTGTTTTGTTTTGTGTTGTTTGTATATGTTACAATTTTTCCATAACAAAAAGTTTTTTTAAAAAAGAATTAAAATTGGTTAAAGTTAAATTCACATTAGAAAACATGTTTTTCAAAAATACTTTAAGATATGTGCTATTTTATGACTTAATGTTAAATGGAATAAGAAGATATAAAACTGCACATAAAATATTACATGCACATATATATATGCATGGAAATGGAAGAATAAAACTACACAAAAAGTAAATTATGGTTGCCCAACTGGCAAGAATACATGTTATTATTCTTTACTTGTTACTTTTTTGCATTTTCCAAATTTTCTAAAAGAAAATATATTTTGTTTTTGATTTTATGAAGTTATTTGTATAAACCATGCTCATGAAACGTAAGGTGAAAAAAAGTGGTATAGAACTGTATATGAAATAGAATCTGAATTTGTTTTTAAATGTGCGTGCATGGTGTGTGTGTGTGTACCTAAAATAAACATCATCAAATTGTTAATGATGACTATCTCTGGGTGGTGGCATCATTTGGTCATTTTAATTTTTTTCTTTGTCTCAGTGTTTCTTCTTCAGTTAATAAGTATAATGTTACAATCAGAAAAATATAGCATGAAAAAATTAAACTTAGATTTATTGTATTTCTTTAAAAGTAAAGGATTGTCTATATAGGGCAATTTAAATATAAGGAACTATGTAATATATATTTATAAAACAGATAAGTAAGACCAAGGGAATTTTAATTCTCTTTGAAAGCATATGTTAAGTTTTTTTTTTTAGATTTTTTTTTGATGTGGACCATTTTTAAAGTCTTCATTGAATTTGTTACAATACTGCTTCTGTTTTATGTTTTGGTTTTTTTGGCCATGAGGCATGTGGGATGTGAGCTTCCCGACCAGGGATCAAACCTGCACCCCTTGCATTGGAAGGCAAAGTCTTAACCACTGGACTGCCAGGGAGGTGCCTGTGTTAAGTTTTGAACAATGCTAATATAAAATCCTGTCAACAGGGCTTCCCCAGTGGCGCAGTGGGTGAGAGTCCGCCTGCTGATGCAGGGGACACGGGTTCGTGCCCCGGTCCGGGAAGATCCCACATGCCACGGAGCGGCTGGGCCCGTGGGCCATGGCCGCTGAGCCTGCGCGTCCGCGTCCGGAGCCTGTGCTCCACAACGGGAGAGGCCACAACAGTGAGAGGCCTGCGTACCGCAAAAAAAAAAAAAAAAAATCCTGTGAACAGCCATTATGTGGTGATGCTCCTGCCTTCATATACTCAATTCCTTAATAATCGTGTTTCATTTTCTGTCCAACTCCAGGTATATCCATGCCAATACCAGTCTTTGGGCTCCAGGATGATTCGAAGGTCTTTAAGGAAGGAAGTTGCTTACTCGCCGATGATAACTTTGTCCTGATTGGCTCTTTCGTGTCTTTTTTCATTCCCTTAACCATCATGGTGATCACCTACTTTCTAACCATCAAGTCGCTCCAGAAAGAAGCTACTCTGTGTGTGAATGATCTTGGAACACGGGCCAAATTAGCTTCTTTCAGCTTCCTGCCTCAGAGCTCCCTGTCTTCAGAAAAGCTCTTCCAGCGGTCCATCCACAAGGAGCCAGGCTCCTACGGCAGGAGGACTATGCAGTCCATCAGCAACGAGCAGAAGGCTTGCAAGGTGCTGGGCATCGTCTTCTTTCTGTTTGTGGTGATGTGGTGCCCCTTCTTCATCACCAACATAATGGCCGTCATCTGCAAAGAGTCCTGCAACGAGGATGTCATCGGAGCCCTGCTCAATGTGTTCGTTTGGATCGGTTACCTCTCCTCAGCAGTCAACCCTCTAGTGTACACACTGTTCAATAAGACCTATAGGTCGGCCTTTTCCAGGTATATTCAGTGTCAGTACAAGGAAAATAAAAAACCATTGCAGTTAATTTTAGTGAACACTATCCCAGCCTTGGCCTACAAGTCTAGTCAACTCCAAATGGGACAAAGAAAGAATTCAAAGGAAGATGACAAGACGACAGATAATGACTGCACTATGGTTGCTCTAGGAAAACAACATTCAGAAGATGCTCCTACAGATAACATCAACACAGTGAATGAAAAGGTTAGCTGTGTGTGATGGACTGGTTGTCATGGCAACTGTGGAGGGCACACTGAGCAATTTTCCCCCTATCTGGGAGGAAAAAGAAAAAAGAAAATAGGGAGACTGGAAAAAATGAGGCCAGTCTAATGGAACCAACAATAATATCTATATGCCTCATTTTATTATGTCAGTGAAAAGCAGGGTTCAATGCCACAAAACGTGCACTTCAAAAATATTCTGACAGCATTTCAGCTGTGAGCTTTATGATATTATTTTTAACATTGTAAATTATATGTCTTTAAAATAATTAGCTTTTATTGTATAATTACAATGAGGCCATAAATAAATCTAAATTATCTTCTATTTGCAAGTGAAAACCTTGCTGCTATGTTGTTAATTGATGGCATGAGTTGGTTACCTGTCGCTGTAAACAAAAATAGCTCTAAATAGTGAAACAATGGATGAACATAATGGCCTCTTACATAAAGAAAAAATTCTCTTTAAAACTTACCATGATACACGTTTTGGATGACAACAACAGAAAGACACTAAAGACAGTGCTATGAAATCTGTATTGCTAAGATGCTTAAAAGAAATACTTGACAACTTTTTCAATCCTGCTTTTTCATAGATGCCATTTTGCAATATTCACAAAGTTGCTGGCATTTGCTGCACTTCAAATTAATTCTTCTCAGAAGTGAACAAGATTTTAAGTGTTATTTAATAACTATTGCTGCTTTCTCTTCTACTACTTGTGCTTTATTCTGAATTTCCAGTGTGGTCTTGTTTAGTGTTTGCTCTATTAGGTAAACCATCAAAAGGATAATCAAACATTACCAGATACATTTCTAGAAATTGCTTCTCCTAACAGCACCACAGAAGTGTTTGGTAACTTTCTCTTTAATGACTGCATCATGCCTGCGCTCCTCTGAGCAGTAAGCGGTATTGATGTAACTGTGTCAGGATTGAGGAATAAAGTCAGGTTTTTGGCTACTGACAGCAGTAGAGTCTTAGGACATCTCTGTAAAACGCAGGTGACCCACCTGTTGGCACCCATCAGATAAATCGATGCTTTCAGATCAATCTATATTATTTACTAAAACTGTTCAGCTTTGGATTCACAATCATTGATTGAGTGTACACCATCTGTGAAGAAATTTCCTAGGTACTAAGGATATAAAAACAATTAAAACAAGATCTTTGCCTTTAAAGAAAAGGACCTAATTTGAATGGCACTTATCAAAATAGTAATTAACAGACATTTGGAGAGTCAGTTCAATTTATTTCCTTCTCACCTGGCTCAGAAACAAGTTTATTTCAACTCCAAGGGTAGTTTTCTCAGTAAGTTTCCTGACTGCTTGCCAACGAATACCAACCAAACAAAGGAGGGGGAAAATACCACTTGAGGTCAAAATCTGCAATTAATTTAGGAATATGAGCTTCAACCTGGACCCCAACTATGACTACCATAGTTTTGAGCAAATTTTTATTCCACTTTCCTGAAAACAAACTCATTTATTACTGACACTGGACATCCCACCCCCCAAAAAGCAGTAATATAATATTTCATAGAAAAGTTTGTTAAGGAGACAGAGATTAACAGCAGTTAACTCACCTTGATATTATTACTCTAGGTTAAATTGCACACTCTTATTGGAATGGATGTTAGATATGTGATGACAATACTGAAGCATTTCTATTGAATGAGAAAAGTTTTTGCTGTATGCCATTAGAAAAAACTATACATTTGAAAACTAAAGAATGTGGGAGATTCTGTTGTGTAATTTGGAAATGCATCAGGTCTGTCCTAATTATGTCCTTTTAGGTACATTGAAAGGGGTTTTTTTCAAAGCTAGAATTTATAATAAGCTGCTAGTATCTAGGCTGCATTTGAACTAAACTATTTTCATGGTTATACCATACTAACTGATACAAATGTTAAAAAGTCTCTACTCAATTAATTTTGCCTTAGTTTATAACTCTGCCCATCTCATTATATATTAGAGAAAAGACTACAGATTCTACACCCATATACTCAATCTTGATGAGAATGAACATAAATACTGCCTGATAAGTCTTTTGACTACATATATATTACAAATGTGTTATGTTTTTTTCTCTCCATAATTATCTATTCAAGTGTATATAGACAAACATGTATCTGTATTCTTGTACAGACATGTTCCCATGCACTTTATTCAGTATTTATATATTTATATGGAGGAAAAGCAAGTCATTAATGAAAACACAATATATACACGTGTGCATGTTTGTATCATGTCAATTTAAATGTGAATTTCATGTTCTAATGTTTCTATGACCTTCCATTACTGTCAAAGCAGATTAAAATGTAACAGAAATGTCAGCTCTTTAAATAAACTGGATGTTGACCTAATTTTGTGGGAAGACTTTTAACACAATTCTATGAGGGTGGTGAAAACAATGCTGCTTTTACATAGTTGATTGATCCTAAATAAAATGGTACCTTTGGGCCCTTTGTTTAGTCTGGGGATGTTCTGATTACTAAGGCTTTTGTTTTTTCTTTTTTTTTTTTTTTTTTTCTTTCTTTTCTTCTTAAGCCACAGCCATTCAGATTGCAGGCTCTTAGTTCCCCAGTCAGGGATTGAACCCGCGCCCTCAGCCGTGAAAGCACGGAGTCTGAATCACGGGACCACCAGGGAAGTCCCACTAAGGCTTTTTAACACACCCCTCACTCCAGTGAAACTGTCCTTGAATTATTTATGGATCTGTGATCAAAGGACTCACTCCTAGTCAATATTGTTAGAGCGACCAACCTTCTTCTACTTTAAGTTGAATGGTAGATTCTTCTAAGTTTAAAGAAAAAAGTGCCATAATTAGGGAAAACTTTCAGTTTAAAGCATACTTAATCTACTTGGGCACAGCACCATCTCATGGTCATTTTTTTAAATGCTACCATAGCCAAATTGAACTAAGTTACTGTACTGCTTTTACACAAGGTGCTTCTTCCATTTGTGCATCAATGAAACATAAAGTGTTAAATTATTCTGTGCCATATGTAACAAATACAGCGAAGATTTTTATGTCATGATTTTAATCAAGGCTATTCTACAAGATTTCAAGAAATAATGAATAATTGTAAATAAAGTATACTCAAAAATAAATGCAACTTTTTGAGTCTATAGCTGTGTCCACTAAAGAAAGTTGCCCAAAACCTCCCATGTCATCAGGCTGGGAACTCCAGGTACCATCCAGGTGTTTTGAGAGTACAAAGCCTGTGCTTCTGGAGCTTGGTCATAGAGCTAGGACCCACCTGGTTGAGTTAGATTTATAGTAATGATCCCATTTCTAGTTATCTGTAGCAGACAAATGTTCAATGTTTGATCACTATGTCTGGTTCCACCTGTGGGTTCACGTGTACAGGTGTACCTGAAGACATTCACAGATACATTTATACACACACACACACACACACACACACACACACACACTTATGCAGGAGCTAGCTTCAAGAATTAAAGTAAACCAAGGAGACGCTATATCATTGAATAAACAGGAAAGTTGCTCTGATTCATCATTTCTCCTCTAAATGTAGGGAAAGGGAAATAGGGACAGTATGTATCTTTTCCAGGTGTTTACAGCTCCATGTATTGAGTACCTATCATGTGCCAGGCATTAAGCTGGTTGCTTTGCTTACTTTACCTGATGGAACCCTCACAAGTCTACAAGGTAGGTATTATTATTCACTCTTTTTCATGGATGGAGAGACTGAGATTCAGAGCAGTTAGTAACATGCCTGAGGTCACACAGCTGGCAAGAAAAGTGACAAGTGCAAGCCTGACTCTGAAGCATAAACTCTTTCCCCTGCTCAATTCAGTACAGGAGAAAGAGCACTGGGCCCAGAACCAAAAGATGCAAGTTCCCATCTTAGCTTCCCTGTACACTGGTTACATGAACTTGGACAAGTCATTGAATAACCCTGTGCCTTAATTTCACTGTCTCTAAAATGGAACTACTAGTACCTGTCTTGGCTAACTAACAATGTTGCTTAAATGAGATCATGGCTATGGCTGTGCTTGATAATCTGTAAAACACTGTATAAATGTTGTAAATGTGTTGTTATTAAAAAGAAAAAAAGCCTCTATACATTATTAACCATCAGAGCAAATGCTAAACAAAACTGTGGGATAAGCAACATTATTATTCAACAGCTTCTATCCTTTCTCTGAATGCTTCTCATTTTTTACAACTATTTGCTTCTGCTTTGTTCTCACCAAAATGTAGAGTTCCCTTCATTGGTTCCCTGCTGCTTACATCAAAACCTATTAACTTTATGTGCCATTCCCTCAGGTTTCTCCTCTTTGCTAGATCACTAATAAGTAATTCAAGCTGGTAATCCATTGTCTCTCACTGAGATCCCTTTAGCTGTCCACCATGAAGATAAACCAAAAGGCAGGAACCAAAGGCAAAAATTTTAGGCACGAGAGACACAAGTGAGAAAGAAATTGGGGGGCAAGACACATCCTCCTGGTATTGCTCAAATGACCCGCAAAAAAACAGGTGCCTTCAGACACTTCATAATTTATATAAAGTTTTATAACTTAACATTGAATTTTAATCCACAATAATAACGACGATTTTGAAATATCTGTGACTTTAAAGATTTCATTCTAACCTGAGGACCATAATAATATTACTAAGCTTTCTTTCAATGGATATTTGCCCCAGTAAATATGCAGTAAGACACAACTTCTTTGTTAATTTTTGATTATCTTTGCAGGCAGTTTGCAAAAACAAATAGCTTCCTTATTTTCCCTTAATAGCATGCATGTCAATCTTAGCTCTGTTCTTCCTTTTTGATATTTAACACTAGCATGTGCACCTGAGCCAACACATTATGGGACGTTTTCACATCCAGTTGGAGCCTCAGGATTTGATGCGATCCCGTTGGAGCAGAAGACTGAGGCAGGAAACCTAGGTCTGCTGTTACCGACACTGGACAAGTCAAAACCTGTTTTCCCTCAAGAGTATTACGAAGGACTTAGAGTCAATGATCGTTTCAGGGTCTAAGTCTATGCTCCTTTGAGTGCTAGGGAGTCCAGTCAAGACAGCTTTGATGAACCTTGCACATGAAGACACCTTCATGTGCAAGGAATATTCTGGAACCCACAATGCTCACATTTTCTTAAATTCTTTAGATGAATTTCAAATAAACGACAGCTTTAATTTTATATGGGAATCTTAGGAGAAAAATCAAGTTGTTAGTGATTTAAGGAGTTTCTAAGATACGAGACCAAGAGTCAGATCTCAACAGGTAGGATTCCTGCTGTGGCGTTTTTCTCAAAGTCAGCCTTCCTTCTGTAGTTTCTAGCTGCTCCAAGATATCGGGTTACTCTTTTTAACAGCCTCTAGGCTTGCTGTAGAACAAATGTTCCCACTATCTGAGTCCTTGAGCAGTTAAAATTTAAAAGCCCAAATAGATTTAGAATGCACACCGCACAGAAAATCTCTTTTTCAAAAGCTAAATTTTTGTTGAAAGTGAGCCAAGGTTATTTAAGTTTTTATTTATAATTAAGATTATGAGTTCTTAAAGGCGTGTTTATTCTGGCTTCTAGAGAACAGTACAATTTGTACTTCCTATCCTACATTTATTTCAAATGTTGAAAGGTAATAATATATTATTATTCAGATGATCTTGTCTTAGTTGGGGTGACCCCAAGTGCAGAGCTGAGACAAGAACTTGACGGCAGATTGTTTTATGTGGGAAGTGATCCCAGGAAGCAGACAGAAGCAAAGAAGATGTAAAATTCTAATTAAGGGTGTGGTATCAAGGTTACTGCAGACAGTTAGGACCCAATTCCACCAGCAGTAGGAGATGACCTGGAACTCTGTACCATGGGTACAACTAAAATCAAAGGTGAGCCCACAGCACCTGGTCAAGATCTTGCATGAATGTTTTATCCAGTTGGTAATTAATCATGGTCTCAAAAATCATTATGCTTCCTTAATAGAAAGTGGTATTATTATGGTTAGGAACAATTTTTTTTTTTTTTTTTTTTGCGTTACGCGGGCCTCTCACTGTTGTGGCCTCTCCCGTTGTGGAGCACAGGCTCCGGACGCGCAGGCTCAGCGGCCATGGCTCACGGGCCCAGCCGCTCCGCGGCACGTGGGATCTTCCCGGACTGGGGCACGAACCCGTGTCCCCGGCATCGGCAGGCGGACTCGCAACCACTGCGCCACCAGGGAAGCCCTAGTAACAATTTTTAAATAAACATATGTTCGTATCACACAATCACATCTAAACTTACTCACATTAAACACTTAAACACAATCACATCTAAACTTATTTCTCTGACCAGCATACATGTTTCATACAGAATCAAACTCAGAAGCATGTTGCAGATAATTCTTTTCAGCTCTGCTAAGATGGTTATGGTCAGCCATATCATTCCTACCAGAGCTGTAGAAGACCTAAAAAAAGCACTGTATAGTCTGAATATGTAAATGATAAATTCTTTGTATGAGTTCTATTTATTTATCCTAAGTGATCGATCTAAACTACTGAAATGGAATGAATAAAAAGAAACATAGTCAGTATATTTAAGAGCTAGAGGAGCTTAGACACCATCTAGTCCAGGCTCTTCATTAGTGGAAGTGGGGATGAAGAGCCAGGAAATTTAAAGAAATTATCCAAGGTCACCTGGCCTAGTAGCATCCAAGTCAGCCATGGGATTCAGACCTCCCTCATGGTACCCAATCTCTACTTTTCTCCTTTTATATGAAAAATGGGTCTAAGAAGGGCCCTTTGGTTTATGGACCATATGGTTTATTTGGTCATATCACCAAATATATATATATATTTTTTGTTTGTTTGTTTGTTTGTTTGCTGTACGCAGGCCTCTCACTGTTGTGGCCTCCCCTGTTGCAGAGCACAGGCTCCGGACATGCAGGCTCAGCGGCCATGGCTCACGGGCCCAGCCGCTCCGCGGCATGTGGGATCTTCCCGGACCGGGGCACAAACCCGTGTCCCCTGCATTGGCAGGCGAACTCTCAACCACTGCGCCACCAGGAAAGTCCCCAAATATATATTTAAATCAGGTTGAGAGACCAGGATTGCAAATTCACTTATTCTCTCAACAGGTTTATTAGCAAGGGTCTACTATGTGCATATTATACCTAAGACATTATTAAATGTGGGAAGTCTGGAGATGTGGGAAGTCTTTTTTTAAAGAATAGAAATAAGATGTTTCGTAAGGAATTATCCTGTCTTTTTTATAAAATTCACGTTGATTTTGTTGAATTCACTACATTTGTCAAAAATTAGCCTAATTAATATGTTGATAACTTGACACACCTACCCAACGATGCCTCTTGAGAAACTGCATCTGATAGAGGTCTCCTGAGGCAATGCCACCACCTTTGGCAAAAGTGTTAAGAACATAGCATTTGGAAATTAGTTTTAAAGGGAAAAAATATTAAAAATTAGATAAAATGTTCAATATCACCATCTCCAGGCTCCACTACTAAAGTTCTGCATTCTAAGACCCATGGTTCACAATGGGGTATATAAAAATGAATATCCAAAAGATGGGAATTAAGTCAACATAGAAAAGTAAACCAAGTAGAATTTTTTAAATAGAAGAAAAAAAGAAATTAAAAAACAATGATAAAAAAATCAAAACTAATTTGCTCAGAATGCACACATTTAATAATATGCCTCTCTGACCACTAAAAATGGGATATATCTACAAGTATTTAATTTCTAAAAATGATGTGGTTTTTTTCTGAATTAGCAGGAGAATAGGAAGTAGTTATTCATGAGTGATTTTGAGTATGACAAATTTAGGAAATCTAAACATTTTTAAGACTGAAGAGAAAGAAGAGTGATTTGCATGAAAATGTCACGTTATAGTCAGCCTTTAAATATAATCACCAGAGAACTCGACTATGATTAATTCATCCCTGCACTTGTCTGCAGTAGAAAGTGGAAGCTGTGACCACATTTGTTTCTCTACCCATTCACCAGATGGATCGGACCAAGTCCAGTAACCCATTAGGACCACTCAAAAGGAGTAAGTCTTGGGCTTCCCTGGTGGTGCAGTGGTTGCGAGTCCGCCTGCCGATGCAGGGGACACGGGTTCGTGCCCCGGTCTGGGAAGATCCCACATGCCGCAGAGCGGCTAGGCCCGTGAGCCATGGCTGCTGAGCCTGCGTGTCCGGAGCCTGTGCTCCGCAACGGGAGAGGCCACAATAGTGAGAGGCCCGCGTACCACAAACAAACAAAAAAAAAAGGAGTAAGTCTTGTCAACCTTAGAATTCTAATTATAACCATGATGCAAATATCAAGTTATCTCAATTTATATTAAGCATAATAAATAAATATTGAAGCTATGAGTGCATTTATCTAATGTTCCTTAAGAAATTTGTTTTAATGACTTTGAAAGACAAATTATTTTCCCCTTGGAGAAGAATATTTTTAATTTAAATTTGGTAACAGCTAATGTTGCTCATGGCTTTGAGCAATCCTACTTGGTTCTAAGAATTCAGATGAAGTACAACTACCCACTTATAGGTAAATGATAATGTATACATAAAGCATAAATTAGCAATGTTTTGACCTTTATTTTGGAAACAATTAAATTAAACCCAGAACCATCAGCCTACCTTCCTTACTATAGGAGAGAAATGCAGAAGGAATGTGAAAAGAAGATACGGATGTAAATATTCATATAAATTCCAACAACCATATGTAATCACAGTAACATCTATTTATGTCTCATTGTAACCAATGAGGAAACTGAGTCTCAGAGGGAAACTTGCCCAATTTCACCAAACTAAGGGGTAGAATCAGAACTCAAGAGCAGATCTGTATGACTGTTAAGTTTTTCCTGTTTCCTGTTTCTACTACGCCAAAGATCAGGAAACATTTTCAGTAAAGAGCCAAACAGTATATATTTCAGGTTTTGTGGGCCATGTGATCTATCACAGCCATTCAACTCTGCTGTTGTAGGGTGAAAGCAGTCACAGACCATAAGCAAATGAGAGGCTGCCACTGTCTCCCAGTAAGACAGTATGTATAGAAACAGGCCAGACAAATCCCACGGGCCATAGTTAGCCAATCTGGACTACACTAATAACGACAACTAATACAACACTATAACACATACAACTACTGCCTTCACAACTATGTATTTGAGTCCTTATTGGATGCCAATTCTTGTGTTAGGTCCTTTTATACGTCATTTTGTTTAATTCTCACAAAGCAATACTACATGCTTAATACTATCAGCTCCATTTTGTATATAAGGACAGTAGAGATTAAGTGACGTGCCCAAGCTCACACTTAGTAAGTTTTAGAGCCGGGTTTTGAATCAACATTCATGTTCTCTGTTCCTTGCCCTATTTCTTGCCTAATTCAGAAATGCAAGAGCACATCACCATCAGGCCTGCATTATGCCTGAGTCTGCTTTGCCTCAGTTAAACTGAAGAATAAGCTCAACAGAACTCTAACCTTGTGAAGGTACAGTTTCTCCCAAAGTCCCCAACTTACAACACAGGTTAAATTAGACTTTGCTGAATAAACACAATTTCAACCCATAAATACAGTTCACCGTCAACATGATTCATTCTCTCTATAAAGGAGCATTCCTGATCTTATACAGTCATGATAGATTGATTGTTGTCTTTTCTCTTGAGTCATCTTCTTGCCTGGAGAATATAACTAACATTAAGTTCCTCTTACATGAAGGGAAAAAAGAGTAAACTCTATGCCCTTCATCCAGTAGAATTATGTTCAAAAGTAAATTTCTATATATCCTTTCTATTTCTTGCACTAACAAATAAAAGAATAAATTTGGGCTGAGGGTACAAAGTGCCATTTAAAATGAGTGTTAACCTGCTGATTTGTTGAAAAATCTCCATCAAGTTCCTCCATCAATAAATGGAGTTTATTGTCAGGATACACATAGGAACGAGCAAGCGGGAATCACTGATGTCAAAGAGGCCCCACAGAAGCCCAGAAAGAAAAACACAATCAGCTCTGTACCAAACCTACGGCTGCCTGAGGTTACACAGGCCCAAGTGCCCCCCTTCTCCATGGGATTCAGCTACTCTCTCCAGCCCGCTCCTCTCGGGGCCCCTCTCTCCCCCTCTGCTCCTACCCATCAGCTTCCTTCATTTTCTCCGTACTTTTCACATCCTCACTCATGGTCCACCACGACCTCATTCATCTTCTACACCTGCCACTCATTACTTGATCTTTTCTATACTCCCCTGTTCAGATTTCTAAGAGAGGGTAATCAGGTCGGTCCAGGTTCTCTCGGTTTGGGCAGAGATTTTGTTCTGAGCCCCTCTAATAGTCTTTTCACCAGATTACGGCCAGTTGCTGCAATCCAACCAGCTGTGGTGAGCGGAGCAGAATGTTCCCCCTGCTGGATCCCTGGACAGAAGGAGTTTTCACACAAGGGGCTAAGAAGGGTCAGCACTGTGTCTAGTCAACACCTTCTCAAAACAAAGAGAGAATCTATTGACTCACTCTTCTGGTAAGTGTTGCTATCTCTTTCAAATAGCACCCCCATTTCTTACTTTACATTCTTTTCCTTCCGGCACAACTACTTCCAGTTTCCTATCTGTTACCTAATCTATAAAACAGAAGATTCACACTTTAAAGAATGTCACCAACAAGTGAGCCAGCCAGTTTTCTTTTACGGCGCAATCTGCAAAAGAGTCATTGCTTTAAAATACAGAAGCTTAAATATGAAATCCGGGAAATACAATGGACAGGAAATAAACCAAACTCAGGTGACGCTTTTCCAACACTTGCCCTGGGCATCGTGATTCGATGACCTCAACAAGCAATCACAGTGCACTGTGATTAAAATAGCCATGTTACAATCTAAAGAAAATTAGACAAATCAGGAGGAAAAATCTGCCAAGCCTCAGAGTGAAGAAAATCATTTAGTATTTGAATTAGAAACATTTGTCATGGGACCAACATAGGCCTCCAACCACCTGATCCCTCAATGTTATGAAGATACACCTAGGAGAAGAAAGGCATGGAATGATACATGGACCTGCAGCTCTCAGGAACATGCTCAATTTACACCTGTAAGTAGCAAAGAGCATGGATTTAATTATCTACAAACCAAAACTCTAAGAAGAAATGAGAGAATTAACTATAGGACATAAGTAAAAATAATCTAATAAAATACTTCCCCCTGCAGTGCAGCAAGAATTGTTTGAGTTGTTCCATACTCCTTAGGTTCACAAAAACAAGAAGTTACATAACGGAGCTTGGGAACTTTATCTTAGGGAATTTTGCAATGAGTTAAAGTTCATGGTAAGGCCATTAAGGGAAGGTTGTATTTTAAATCTCATGCTAAAAGATTTAGGAACATGCTTGAAATTTCATGGGCTTTCAAGAGTTACATAGACATTACTTCAAATTCTGCCTCTGCAGGACATTACTGGTGGTCCAGTGGTTAAGAATCTGCCTTCCAATGCAGGGGACGCAGGTTCAATCCCTAGTCAGGGAACTAAGATCCCACATGCTGTGGGGCAACTAGGCCTGCATGCCACAATTACTGAACCCCTGTGCCACAATTACAGAGCCCATGGGCTCTGGAGTGCCACAACTAGAGAGAAGCCCATGTACCACAATGAAGAGCCCACACGCAGCAAGGAAAGATCCCGTATGCCACAACTAAGACCCAACACAGCCAAAAATAAATAAATAAATAATTTTTAAAAAAGAACAAATTCTGCCTCTGCTATTTACTGGAAATATTAAAATGAAAAAATTACTTAAACTTTTTGAGCCTCATCTGTTAAACGGAGACAATAATATCTTGTGGAGTTGTGAGAATTAGAGGTAGATCCTTGAACAGGATTTGGCCAATTATAGAACATGTGACAACTATTAACATTATTAGCTAAAGAGCAAAGAGGTAACTGCTTGTTAGGAGGACCTGCGTGACTATATCCCACAGAAAGGGGGACAAAAATGTAGGCAAAGGAACTCCAGAGTTAAAAAACATAGGCAGGACTTCCCTGGTGGTGCAGTGGTTAAGAATCTGCCTCTCACTGCAGGGGACACAGGTTCGAGCCCTGGTCCGGGAAGATCCCACATGCCGCAGAGCAACTAATCCCGTGTGTCACAGCTGCTGAGCCTGCGCTCTAGAGCCTGCGAGCCACAACTACTGAAGCCTGTGCACCTAGAGCCTGTGCTCCACAACAAGAGAAGTCACTGCAATGAGAAACCCACGCACCGCAATGAAGAGCAGCCCCTGCTCGCTGCAACTAGAGAAAGCCTGTGCACAGCAACAAAGAACCAATGCAGCCAAAAATAAATAAATAAAATACATTAAAAAAAAAATAGGCAAAATTTACATGTGAGGTCTGGCAGCCTGTCAAACTAATCTATCCCCATCTTGATTTTCCTTTGGTGTTCATATAATAGGGAAAAAATAACAACAATCAACTATTGTTTGGGACTCTTTTACCAACATGGACTTAAAAAGGAGGCATCTCTTTTCCTTACCTGCACCTGTCTCTAAAGGTCTGAGGTTCCTTCCCAGAGGGGGCTGGTCCACAGGCCTGTTTCAGGCGCACTGAGGGTGTGTCACGTCACACGCAGAGAGGCTGGGAACGAACGCTTTAAACTGCAGTTGGGAGTGATGGCTTATGCCAAGGTTTTCCTGAGACTCAGAAAGTAAAGGGGTGAGTACTTCTACAGGTGCGAAAGATCTGCCAGTTAGTAAGGCCTCTGTTAGGCGCCTTGCCAAGAGCACTCCAAGCCTGATGCTGGCATAGAGGGAGTGAGCTTCCCACCCTCCCTCCACTGCACAGCTGTAGACACGAGCATCTCAAAGTTTCTGGACTAGGACCTGGATTCTTCTAAAGTAGGGGGATTGTTGCTTCCTGGCATCAGTGACAAAACTGGACTTTCACCAACTTCTGACAGGGGAAATCAGGCCCAGATTTATTTTTATTTAGAAAAGTAGGTGATATTTTTCTCTCAAATGTTATTGTATAGAGAGGTAATAAGAAGGAAGCATGAGGGAAAGTTACATTTCCTTTTCAGATCTGACTTTTGATGATAGACTATCAGTCCTGCCTGCCCGTGCAGAAGGCGGCCTCATCCTGTTCTAGGTAAGCCGTCCCTGGGCAGAACAATCCTGTTCTAACAGGGAAATTCTTACACCATGGCTGACACTTTCTTAGCATCGGCTGTCCAGCAATCTCATCATTCTAGAATAGGGCTATGAATAGAAATGACTAAAAAGAACTTCTGAGTAGCCATAGACCAACTCTGCCCTTTATTCCATAGAAAATGCCCTCAAACCCTGAAGTAGAGTCACTCGATCGAGATAATGAGCAAAATTCTCTCACCCACAACTTTTATAAACTTGAAGTCCCAGGCACCTCGAGATTGTTGTGAGGATCAGGGGATAATTACAGTCCACTGGTCCCTTGTTACAAAATAGGTAAGAAACAAGAGATTGGGACATAGAGAGGAAGTCGGATCTAAAGAACAGTTGATGAATTGGGAGATTGGCATTGACATATATACACTAATATGTATAAAATGGATAACTAATATGTGTAAAATGGATAATAAAATGGATAACTAATATGTATAAAATGGATAACTAAGATGTATAAAATGGACATATATACACTAATATGTATAAAATGGATAACTAATTTTTGCTGTATACAAAAATAAAATTCAAAGAAAAAAATAATAATAAATAACAGTTGAGGTATAGGGACTGCCATTGAAAAAAGTAGGCAGAAAAACTACAAATTGGTGCCAGTGGAAAGCCCTCTGTGGAAGGTGGAGTTGATGATGGTTACAAGTGAACAGCCCAGTTTTATCGAAAACAATGGTAGCAGAGGTGAAGCAGCACAAAATGTGGAAATTGTTTGCTAATATAAGGGATGAATCGGAGATGGGAGAACTGTAGCATCAAGCCCTCCAGAAGCCATTACACAACAGGCTCACAACCTTTCAACCTCAATTCCAAAATCCTTTATCCTCAATTCCAAAGCCCTTTATCCTCAATTCCAAAGCCCCAAAGTTCTGGACACTAAAAAATAATTCTCAATAACTGATTTGGTAACAATACCTGACCTGATCTAAAGTCTTCTGTGGCAAAATCTGCCCTGAGCTATGAAACTATGCATAATTTTTAGTTACCCACTTGGTGTGACTATTCATATGTTTCACTGCAGAAATATTAAAGTATATGATTCCTGGGAGCTGTTCTAGACCCTGTTGGAGACATATTTTCTGAAATTATAGGGTTTAGATTACCTTTCTAAAACCAAAACAATCTGAGTTTACAAATACATAGCATCAGAGAGAAGAGGAGATCAACAAGACTTAGCCATGAACATGATGGACAGGAAGAAATTTTGTTTCTGGTTTGGGTTTAAGACAATAAAGATTATCACTATCCACAATGAGGAAGAAGGAGCCCCCCAAATTAAGGAAACTTCCACTGGAGTTTAGGAATTTTCCAATTCAAATTATTCAGTTTTTTAACAACAGTGTTTAAATGCATCATTATACATATCTAGAAAACCGTGTCTGGACTATCTCAAACCTCTTCAAAAGCAGATAAGTGAGAAGGAAAACAATGTCTTCTATCACTGTAGTGCTTTAGAACTTACAGAGCACTTTCCTATAATTATTGCACTGAGTCCTCTGAACCACAAGGCACTTTTGTATGCATGTGCTCACACTTAGCTAAATCTTACTTTCAAAAAAAGCATTCAGTTTATTTTTACATATGTTATATTTCAAAAACTATATTCAATACCAGAAAAGCCTCTCTGTTCAGAGGAAGGCTTGATATTCTGGGAAGAAGAATCTACAGAACCACCCTCATTCTAATTAGTTGTCCTTCCACATCAATATGAAAAATGTGGAAATTTATACAGAATTTATCAAATAATACTGCACTATGGGACTGCTGTAAAAAAAGGAGGGCAGCCTGTACCTCTCTCCCTTCAAGCGTTCTAACAGTATGGTTTGACCACTATTTTCTTTTCAATCAGTAAATTTTCTCCCTTCTAAACAAACGCACCATGATCTATAATCATGTATCTGTTAACCTCAATTGTATTTACATCTCAATCGCCTGAGTCAATAACAAATATAATTGTTCCATTCTTGATCAAATTTTTCTTTCTAATGCTATATTTATCAGATGGTTCGATGGCACTTTGCAGTGCCCTTGCTAACTGTAGATGCAAACTATTTCTCTTGATTAACCTGCATCTCTGTAAAGCTCATGTTAAAATGGCATACATGTTGCCTAAATGAAGAGAAATGTGTCCTTGGTAAAAGTTGTCAGTCTTACCCATAACTTTTAAAAAACCTATGCAAGTAACATAAAGCTACACTGTTGTTGTAAAAGATTCAAATATACAGCTGCACACAGCAAAATGGGAAGGTTCCTTTTACAGCTGTTGAGGCTCTCCTACTTCACGCATTGACAATAGTTTTGTGTAAGTCTCCACGCCCTCCACACCTGTTCCTATGCTCCAGGAGTAGTTCAAAGGGACAATTCAATTGTTTTTCCTTTTATATTTACATTTAGAGAGAGAGTGAGAGAAGAATACATTTAATATCTTCTCCATCAGGAAATACCGTTGGCTCAATCTTCAAAATATATCCATCACCCACACTGCTATCACCTTTGTCCAAACCATCATCTGTCACCTGGATGACTGCAATAATCTGCTTCCTGGTCTCCTGGCTTCTGTTCTTACCCCACCCTAAACATCTGTTCACACACAACAGTGAGAGGGATCCTTCTGGAAACAGTCTTCTGCTCTCAAGTGTCCAATGGCTCCCCACCTCATGCAGAGTAAAAGGCCCAGTCCTTTGGGGCCTAGAAATTCCTGTACAACCTGCCCCAGCCCTGTCTCTCTGAGCTCATCTCCTGTAACTCTCCTGGCTCTGTCCAGCCACACCGGCTTCCCTGCTGGTCTGGGTCCGAATCCACTTAGGGTCTGAATCCACTTAGGGCCTCCAGAATAACGCGTCTCCGCCAACACCTTGATGTTAGCCCTGGGGGACTCACTGCAGATGTCTGACTGCCAGAACAGGAAAATAATACATTTGTGTTGCTTAAGCCACTAAATTTATGGTAATTCGTTACATAAGTAATAAGAAACTAATACATAATCTGCCCTTCATTTCATACTAGTCACAAAAAGCACTCCTTCTACACACAAGTGGTAAAAGTGCTTCCAGGTGCAAGGCTGAGATGAGGAGGAGAGTCTCTACACACAAACCAGCATTCTTCTCAACAGTCCATTGTTAACTTATGCATAAGAAAAGACATGTTTCTCGGTACTTATTTACTCTCTTGCAGAAGAACAATTCATTCAAAAAGGTTAAAGAGTCAAGAGAATGAAAGACCTGGCAATGGACAAAAATTCATAGCCCAAAGTAAATCTATTTCCTTCTTCAGTAACTGGTAGCATTCATTTCCTGAATCAATCAGTCGTTTTCTTTGGAGAGAATAAAAACCTGTGAAACAAAGATTGGTTATTTAAAAGCAAAGATGAAAGAGAGGGGATGTATGTTCATTTTCATCTAAAATAGGAAAGTGGAAAGCTAAGTGGCACATACTTTTAGCAGCACAAGGCCATCTTTAGTCATAGACCTTGATTCAACTATGAACGAACAGAACTTTTAAATAAATGATATATTTGTTTTACAGCTAAGTACAGAATATAAATGTTTTCATTTTGCTTTAAAATTCATTTTATAGTTAATAGATTCATGTGTTTCAAAATCAAATGAATATAATTAGGAATCTCACTGCTTCCTGTTCCCTCATATCCACTCCCTATAATTTATTTATAGTTAGCACACTTTAGTAGATTTGTGTATTCTCCCAGTATTTCTTTACACAAATACAAATACGTATTTGTATCTTTTCACTTTTATATACAATAGTTAGCATACTACATACCCTGATCTATGCTTGCTTCTTTGAACTAGAGATCATTCTACATTTGTACAAAAAGAACTTTCTCATTCTTATATAAGGCTGCATAGTATCCCATCTTGTGATGTACCATGGCTTATTTAACCAGTCCTTTACTGATATTTAGGTTGTTTCCCTTGTTTTGATATTATAAACAATATTGTAATTAATAACTTTGGATGTATAGTATTTCATACATTTGCAGTCATATAGTGGGGTTTATAATGTATGTAGATATAATATCAATGATGATAAGAGCTAAAACGATGAGGGGTGGGGAAATGGAACTATACTGTTACAAAATTCTTATATTTTTTCATAAAGTGGCATAATATTAAATCAAGACAGGCCATGATAAATTAAGAATGCATATTGTGATTCCTAGAAAAGCCACTTGAAAAATATAAAGAGGTAAAACTAAAGGGCCAGTAGAGGAATACTGACCAAATACTGAAAATGGAATACTGAAAAATATTTAACAAACCCAAAAGAAATCTAGAAAGAAGAATTAGAGAAATAAAAAAACAGGACAAATAGAAAATAGATAGCTAAAGACCAAAATCTAATCACATCAATACTTACTTTAAATATAAATATACTAAACCTTCCAATTAAAGGACAAAGACGGGGCTTCCCTGGTGGCGCAGTGGTTGAGAGTCTGCCTGCCAATGCAGGGGACACGGCTTCGAGCCCTGGTCCGGGAAGGTCCCGCATGCCGCGGAGTGGCTGGGCCCGTGCGCCACGGCTACTGAGCCTGTGCTCGGGAGCCCACGAGCCACAACTGCTGAGGCCTGTGTGCCTAGAGCCCGTGCTCCGCAGTGGGAGAGGCCACTGCGGTGAGAGGCCCGCGTGCTGCAGCGAGGAGAGGCCCCCGCTCGCTGCAACTAGAGAAAGCCCATGTGCAGCAACAAAGACCCAACGCTGCCAAAAATAAATAAAATAAATTAAAAAAAAAAAAATAAAGGACAAAGACACTTCATAATGACAAAGAAGGTATAATAATAATATCAGGAAAGTATAATAATAAGAGATGCTTACATGCTTAATACCAGAGTTTCAAAACACATGAAGCAAAAACTGACAGAACTATAGGAAAAATAGATAAATCCACAATCACGGTTATACATTTAAACACTCTTTTCTGAATAATTAATAGGACACTTTTAAGACTAGACAAAAATTAGTAAAGATATGTAATATCCGAACAACATTATCAACTAACTTGACTGCATGAATATTTATAAACCGTACAATCAACAACCCCATGATACATATTATTTTCAAGGGCAGATGGAATATTCATGAAGATAGACATTATGCTGGGTCACAAAAATGTCTCAGTAAATTTCAAAAGATTGCAGTCTTTCACAGTATGTTCTCTGACTGCAAGGGAATTAAACTGAAAATCAATGACAATAGATAGAGAAGATGAAAAGGAGAGTTACAAGTACAGAAAGGGGGGAAGACTAGACCTATGATGTCGGATAGGAATTGGGGATCTCAGTATGAACCCATTAATTTTAATATGTATAGAGAAAATATAGAAATAAATATAGGAATATATACATACAGGAAAGTGTGTGTGTGTGTGTGTGTGTGTGTGTGTGTGTGTGTGTGTGTCCATCCTAGTTTGGTCTCCTGAAAGGACCCAGAAGTTATTACATACCGGAAGCAACAAGCACACTTGGCTCTCAGATCTTAATTTATAGGTACAGGCCTCCTCGGAGAAAAGTCTAATTCTAGCCCTGGGACAGGGATAAGCCTACAACATCTTGTTACTCCAGAAAGTAAGGAATTGCTTAAAGAATGATGGGAACATATCAAAAAGACATGGGAGCTGCTTGCAAAATCTGGCACAATTCAAGCATTAAAATAAATAATCTTAGTTGTGGATTACATAATCCACTGAAAAATAAAAATTAATGAGTACAACATGATAAAAAAGCGAGGGAAACCATTGTTTGTTCTCACTCTCCCCTGCTGCAGCAGGGGCCCGATAATGCCTTGCCTGAATTTCTTGTCTGGCCTCTGATCAATTTCTATTGATTAAGAAGGCCAAGAAACCTGGTCCGTAACAAAATGACCTATCAGAAAAATTAAATGAAGTTCTCTCTTAAATAGTAGGATTATTGGTGATTTAATTTTTATTAATTTCTATATTTTAAGTGTTCTTTTCAAATATATATTTGTATTAATATAATCAATACTGTATTTAATAATATAATTAAAATGTATTAGACCTTGGGATGAACCTAACTGAAATCATGAAAGTGGGAATATGTAATTTTTACTTTGTGAAGCTTTGAAATTAGTGAAAGACAGGTAAGGTGAAAGTGGTATCAATTTGGGGATGTTGAGATATTAAGAAAGAGAGGAGAACAGCCTTTTGGCTCTCATGGTTTTCAAAGCCAGATGTTTGGGAGATTCATTTTTCAGATGCAGGTCTTAAAAGTTGGAGTGCCTGAAGCAGGGGATAACTCTTCATTCCTGGGGAGAAGCTCAGGGTCTGTGAGGTCCCTTGGGATTGCGGGCTGCCATGCCAGGGGTTGGGTTTATGGCGAGACTCTGTCTCAGCCTTTCCTACCTGCTTTGATGTGTTTGCTGAGGTGAAGGAGTTACTCAGCTAATTTTCACGTCTTTTTTGGAGTGAACTGTACCATAAGCAGCTGTAGACTTGGTGTGTCTCTGGGAGGAGGTGAGTTCAGGCTCTTCCTACATCATCATGTTGAACTGTTTTTTAGAGCCTACATATAAATGAAATCATTCACTATTTGTCTTTGATTTATTTCATTTAGCATAATGCCCTCAGGTTCATTCATCTTGAAACAAATGGCAAGATTTTCTTCTTTCTTAAGGCTAAGTAATATCCCATTGTGCACATACACATAAAATCTCACATTTTTTCATCCATTCATCCATCGATGGACACTTAGGATGTTCCCATGTCTTGTCTATTGTAAATAATGTTGCAATGAATATGGGGAGGGCGCATACTTATATCTTTTCAAATTATATATTACAAAATTATATATATAATATTAAAGAAGAAATAGAAATGTATTGGAGCTATATATTATAATTGTATTTATGTTGAGTAAAATAAATTTTAAATTTTACTTCCGGTTATCATCACACTGTATCAACACAAGAACCTTTCAGTAAAAGACTTGATCTCACAGTTCTTAGGCTAGTCTGCACCCCAGAGCAATCAATTTATTAAATAAATCCCCTTTAAGTTTCTCCAAATATTTCCTATCAGTTCTAAATAACTTGCAAACTTGAGTATTCTATTTTAGTTGTGAAACTCAGTTTGAAGAAAATTCCGTTTTCAGTGATTTGTATTAAAAAATAGTGCACCGCAAGGAAGAGTAGCCCCGGATCGCGGCAACCAGAGAAAGCCCGCAGGCAGCAACCAAGACCCAACGCAGCCAAAAATAAATTAAAATTTTTTAAATAATTAATTTTTAAAAATAGTAGAAAGTAAAATGAATTTTTCATTTCAATGCTTCCTCAGAATAAAAATATTATTTTGATTAAATAAATGCTACCTTCACCCGAATTCCAGTCGATCCACAGCTCCACAGATTAGTTCAGTCCATAGGTCACTATGGCCAAATAGGCCTGGGCCACGGGGACAAATGCTGACAGGTAGTCTCCTGAGTGGCATCTATATTTATAACATCGGCTCCAATAGAGGTCACTTCACCTACCACTCTTTTCAGAAGATCGGCCACATCATTTGCAGGGCCCAGTGCAAAACGGAAATATGTGGGCCCTTTCAGAATTTATTAACAATGCTGCACAGGAAAGAAACTAGGACCTCAGAGTCCTTCTGAGGTCCTGTTCCACTGGACAGATTGCATGCCCACAAAACCAGCCTTGTCTTTCAGAAGATGTCATTTACAATATGCCTATCTAGCTGTTGGTTAAAAAAATTTTTTTTTGTAATCATGTTTAATTTTCTCAACAGGCAAAGTACACTAACAATTAATTTCGTTAAATCAAGCAACGGAAGCAAAAGGGCAAGCATCTGTTGTAAGTCAGCAACCAACAACTGTATTGCTCAATTCAACTAACATTGAGAGAAGGGAGAAAAGAGGACACTGGGGAAGCTTCTACTATGTTTCCAGGACAGGAGATTTTTAAATGGCTCCTATTTCACTCCAGCTACCAAGTAGGTGAACTGGAACGACTGAGGAGGCGGGGGGGGAGGAGATTTGAAAGTATGTCCTGGTTTCTAAATAACTTCAAAAGGCTACGTGGAAACATTTTCCACGAGTTTAGCGGGGCCAGAGCTCACGTTCATTCAAGCCTGGGCCTTATCCTGCGCGCGCTGGTAAGAGGCTGGGCCAAGGCGGCTGGCGGCTCCCTGACGTAGGACTCGCGTCAAGAAAAAGAGGAGCCGCCCACAAAGCGCTGCGCGGAAGTGCGAGGCGAGGGAGGGGGAGGGGACAGTGGGGGGCGGGGACAGTGGGGGCGTGGCCGAGGAGGGCGGGGCTGAGGAGAAGGGACTCGGGAGTTAGGATCCCGGAGTGGGCGGGCCTAGAGGGGGCGGACCCTAGAGGGGCGGGGCCGAGGCGGTGGCCCTGGCGGCCATGATGAGGCCCCGCCTTTCCCTTACGGCTGCTGCTCCTCTTCCCTACCCGGCCCGAGGTAAGACTAGGTCTGGACAGAGGCCCGGATGTCCGCGGCCCGTCTGGGTCTCGTGCTGCCCGGGTGACACGGCGGGGCCCGGTCGGGGCGCACGCTGAGGCCTGCGGCGAGTCGCGATCGCGAAGAACGCGGCCCCGGGCCCAGAGCGAGACGAGCCGTGGCAGGAGGGAGGGGCGCTGAGCCGAGGACTTTGTCCCGAGGCTCGTCGCCTCTTCCCGAATCCCTTTTCCTCACTGAGCTTCCAAGAATATGTAACCCGGGGCGTTCGGGCGTGCGGTCTCTGAGGGCATCTGCCGGTTTATCAAGTACCCCACTACGTTTGCGTAGCTGTTCCTGAGTCAGGTGGATGGGTACCTCGCTCATGGAGGAAACAGACCCCAAAGCGTTCGCAGCCTCCACGGGCGCCTGGGTCAGGGGGCCGGGCACCTGGGGACCCCGCTTCTCCGCACACGCTTGCGAGCACTTTGGAAGGCTGATCGTATTTGTAAATGCGCTGTCAGTTGTGTAGGGGTCTGGCGGTCCTCTGTGACTGGGTCGTCAGGGCGATGGCATTTGCGCGGACCTTGGAGCGCATTCGAGGTTGCAGGAATAATAATAGCTAACGTTTGTGTGCGTATCATGGCCAGCAGTGTTCGAAGTACGTGAATTAACTCAATCCCGGGAACAACCCTATCAAACTGATCCTATTAATATCCTTACTTTACAGATGGGGAAATGAGGCATAGAAAGATGACGTAGTTTGCCCGAAGTCACTACCACTACCAAAGAACTACCGTGTATAGTACGTGGTGAAGCCAGAATTTGAACCTGGAGGGTCTGGCTACACAGCCTGCTCTAAAACCATTGTACCATGGCACCCAGTAGAAACATGCAGGCTATGCTAGAATTATACATAATTGAGTTTGACTAAATTAAGATAACAGAAAACAAGGCCAGAAAAATACTGTGGGACCATTGAAGACAATTTTGACAGCTAAGTTAAGGTGCTTGGAGTTCATGGATGCTATGTTTTTCCCCAGGGTGGATTAAAAATTCATGTATGGGCGAGCCATGTGAATTTTTATGAAGGAAAAGCGATTATGTATATAGTACAGTTAATAATGTGACCAAAGTATATATGGAGTTCTGTTCATCCTTTTTGTCAGTTCATAGTTTCAATTTTGTGAAGTTTTAATGGCATCAAGCTTTTAAAAAATTGCATAATTATTGACACTATCTTCCATTTCAATGACTTATTAGTTTTCAACTACTTCCCTGACAGCAGAGTGGGATTAGTTCTGGACACCTGTAGCAGCACCCTGGAAGTGGGCAAGCATTTTTCATCTGCTAGTTAATGTGGGCAAGCTAACCATGTTTTAAAATTGACAATGTGCTTAACACTACTGAACTATACACTTAAAAATGGTTAAGACAGTAAAGTTTATGTTACGTGTTTTTTAATCACAATTTTTAAAATAAAATAAAAATAAATTTAAATGACTAATATTTCCAAGTAGACCATGTTAGGCCTGAAGATGTGTCGTGTATAGGGATCCATTGAACAGTAAGTTAAATGGATTAAAGCCCTAGGCCTCCATGCAGGATTGATTTTAGTGAGTCACACAAGAAGGAAACAAAGTAGGAAGGAAAATTTAATTTCTTGTGTATAATTAGGATGGTGGCAGTGGGAATTCAGAGACGGGGTAACTTTAAGATATTTCAGATGTAGGTTGGGCAAGACAGGCATAGATGAAAAGAGAAGCAAAAAAAGGAATAGAAACACTTGGTTTGAAGGTAGGAGACAGAAGCTTAACTTTAGATGTGTTGAGTTTTACTAGCCTGTGGCACATCCTGTGAGAAGGGTCCAGCAAGAAATTTAAATTCTGGCACCAATGCCTGAGAACGATTGAATCAAGAGAGGCAGATTTATATTGTTTCAACGAAAAAATAGAGCGGAAACTTAGGGAATGGAATCCTGTTTTTTCACTGAGGAGAGAATTTGAACAAAGAAGTGATGGTCAGCAGTTCCATAATCGGGTGATGTTGGGAAGACCTGTGTAGGTGATTGAGAGCCAGTGGGGTGGGACACATTGCAGATGGAGAAATGGATCAAAGTCCACGAGAGAATGAGAACAAAAACCCAGGTAGAGATAGATAGAAACCTTTTGAGGTTCATGGGAAGAAGGAAAGAATGGGTGAAATACAAAGAACACAGATTGCTGGAGATAAATAACACTTAACTTCAATCAGTAAAGGGAAGAAAAGTAAGATTTGACAGTTTAGCCTTTTGGGGGAATCGATGCTTTGTGAATAAAGATGACTTTAATACTTTTTACCTCATTGGCTTTCCATGTACCATGCATTGAGAGAAACTTTGTTCTCTGAAGAATATTGATGTACATTTTCATTGACTTTCTAGGAAGACTGGCACTGTGAATTTTTTTTTGCCTTTGTTTTTGGTTTTTCTTGGGGGAGGGTGTTTTTTATTATTCTATTCTACTATGTAACTTCGTTTCTCCCCCAAAATCTGTTCTAGAACTGAAATGAAACGTGTCAGACAGATGACACATTTGGTGTCATTTGATGCACACTACTACGTACATTTCTATTTATTTGTTTGTTTATTTCTGTGTATCAGTAACTTCACCATCATTCATAAGCCCAGTCAGTTTTCTCACCAGTTCATCCTTTCTAGCCAGTCAGCCCAGTAGTCCTTAAGCCCTCATCTCTTCCCTTTTTTATCCTCACCACATTACACGTTTAACCTACAACTCTTAGCTGATGAGTCTAGGCTTCTTTTTATCTTTCTCTACTTTTCTAGTCTCCACTCCTGTTTTCTTCACTCTCAGCAGTTGACTGTATCTCGTACTTTCAAATTACAATCTAAAACCTTTTCTATTTATTTAAAAGAAAAAAAAAAACTGTCTTCATAGCACTCTTATTCCAGGAGAAGTTTTTAACCAAACACAAGGCCTTGTGGCAAAATAGGTGTTAAGGTACTTAGATTATGGGCCGAGGTAAAGCGATGGTGCTGTTCCATCAGCTGCCCTTTTGACACTGCCATACCCAGAGTAGGTAGTCATCTACCTAACAAGAGGAAAATGCCTCTGTTGAGAATGTGTAGTGTACTATACATGTCTGTATAACCTTTGTTGTGAAAAGTATGTCCCATTTATACACCATTTGATCTTTTTTTCAGGATCATCTACCCTTTGGTGCAGATAAAAAAGCAAGTAGCAATTGGACAGGTACCTTAAAAGTTTTATTTTTATGCATTACTTTGGAAGTTGAATGAAAAATCTAGTAACTTGGTTTAAAATATGCTATTTCTCACATAGAAAAATTTTAGTGAAAAACGTAATCACCTAGTATATCATTTCATATATCATAGTATATCATATCTAGTTCTTAGCTTATGTCTTATTTTTTATTGAGCCTAACTTTCTTAATTGACAATTGAAGATAGTTTCTAAAATGGGTAGTTAGGGGGAAGAAAAACTTTAAAAGCTTTGATTTTATTTTTATTAATTCATTCTACCAATTTAAAAAACAGTATTTTAACTTTGTTTTCTCTGGCCCAATGGAAAGTGTTTGATTTTGAATTTTAACTAAGAACATTCAAAGAGCAGAAGAAATAGACTAGTTACGGATTACCAAAATAGATGAATAACAAAGTATAAAAACAATAGAGGTAAAGAATAAGCTAATTTAAAAAACTTTCACATAATTGGTAGTTAGAAGTTAAAAATGTATTCATTAATTCAACAAATAATTATTAGGTACCTCTCACATACTAGATATATGCTCAGTGTACCATGTTTTGGGAAAGTAGACATAGTCCTTGCTAGATCTAAAAAAACAGGATTTCCTTTAAGAATAATTCAGGTAAATTTTTTTCCTTAGTCTCATGTGTATATATTTAAAAAGTATACATTTGTCTCTGTTAATTCATTATTTAAGATAGTGTCATAAACAAGAATAGCTGAAGTTAATATTCAATAATTAATAACATTTTGTGGGCAGTTTGTTTAAAAATTGGTCTTTTAAAGGTTAAAAGCATAAACCTGTGAATAGAAGGTAATTCTACCTCTGTGTATAATTGTAATACCCTAATGCTATAAAATTCGTCAATCTTTTCTGAAAAAAAATTTTTTATGAGTATTTAAAAACCCTCTCAGGAGGCAGAAAAGCATAGCAGGAGAGTAGGGGCTCTGATGTCAGACTTTCTGGTTCACATCCCAGGTTTCCAATGCAAAACTCAGTATTTGGATTTATTGAGGAGATTACTTAAACGTAGAATTGAAACTAATCTTATTTAGAATTTTGCAAAGACGTTTCCAAAATAAGCTTTCTAAGATTATTGCTACATATCTTTTTAGAGTAACCTTAACACCACAACTGATCAGCGTACAGTAGAACATTTCACTGAGAAGACCACCAGAGAGGCAATACCTGTTCCTGGTATCTGAGGATTTTTTATTTAGTGTGTATGATTTAGTGATTGGTAATAAGGAGGGGAAGGGAATCCTTCCTCGAGAGATACAAATCAGAATCAGTCTGGTTTCTCTTTGCTCAACAGGTATTTACCATAAAGATGGTGTTCCAGTTTTTTTGCTATTTATTATTAAAAATTAATAATGTGTGGTATTTTAACATTTAAGTTTAAAATTATTTATGAAAACTTTAAAGATGTGTTGGAGAGAAAAGAAGTACTAAACTTAAAAATTTCCCCATGACAAACTGTACTTTTAATTCACTCAGGACAGGCTTTTGTTTTACTTGCTGGTTTGTTTTGAAAGGAGAAATGTTGATCTGAAAATTGTATATCACTTTCTCTGAAACACTCTCCTAGGATGAGTAATTTGATCTGTTCAACATGTAGGAAAGTGCCTGTGACACTGTGTTTAGTAAATGTTACCTGTTATTATTATCAAAATCATTATTGTTATACCATTTTCCTCCCATTTTAATATCAACTATAATGTCATACCATTGCCTCCTTTGTTACAGTTAACAGGTAAACTATTAACAACTTTTAATCTTCTAAGCTAAAGTTAATAACTTATTTATATTCTGCCTCTTTCTGCAAAGAATTTGGGAAAAAGTAAAAAGGAAAGGGACTTCCCTGGCAGTCCAGTGGTTAAGACTCTGTGCATCCATTGTAGGGGGGCATGGGTTTGATCCCTCATCGGGGAACTAAGATCCCACATGCCATGCGGCACAGCCAAAAAATTAAATAAAAATAAAAAGAATTTGGGGCAGTCCACAGTCATACAGACAAAAAAGCTTATTAATAAATTAGTAATGACATTCCAAAGTACTAAAGTTTCCTAAAGTGAGTACCAAGTGTTAAGTGTATGTATCAAAATTAGTCAGTTTCATAATATTATTTATGAGTGGAAATTAGCATGTGAAAAAAATTCAGGGTGGCAGACAGTTGCATGTTTAGATAATTTATCCCAAAAACAGTTAGCTTTGTTTGAAATTTTTTAGGAACTGATTCTCTAGAAATTAATGAGGTTAATCTTCACTAATAGGAGAAGAATGGCTTTGAAACAGATTTCCAGCAACAAGTGCTTTGGGGGATTGCAGAAAGTTTTTGAACATGACAGGTAACTACTAAGAAGATACAATTTTAGGTATCTCTAATTCTGCTTCCGTCTATTTGATTCTTTAAATAAGCCCATGAAAGATCACTGTTGCATGAATTACTGTTTACCTGTAGAAAATACCTGTGATTTTTATCAGCTTTATCTTATCTAGTTTTGATATTGGTGATGGTAATAAACTCTTAGTGATAAAAAGCAAATTAAGGATGTGATGCATTGCAGTGCCCATGAACAAACATGTAGTTTAAGAGCTTTAGAATTCATTTTTTATAAAAGCTGATTTATTATTTCATATATCTCTTTAGAAACAATTTTTCTTTTAATAATTTTGTGATACATTGAGGATGTTACATTTATTCTTTTAATTCAGCCTGCTCAGAATGACTGTGTACCATGCACAGCACAGGCTCAGTTTGATTAGTATCAATAGATCAGTATGCTAAATTGGCCTCATTCTTTCTTTAAGGGCGATGGTATATTCTTTAAATGTTGGTGGAATCACTTATTTTGGACATTAAATCACTTATTTTATGTTTCTGTCTTGACTGATGTGGAGCAACTGATTTTTTGTGCGTGTATGACTGTTAAAATTACAGTGTTGAACTGAAATGCAAAATGAAATTTGCTGTCTATTTACCACCAAAGGCAGAAAATGGAAAATGCCCTGCACTATATTGGCTGTCTGGTAAGTGTTATGCATTTGAGTTTTATAAAGGAGTTTCTTTTTCTTTAATCTTTACTTATTGGTGTGCTTTCTGAACCATTTATAAAAGACTTTAGGAGCCTGTCATAGTCTACTCTTACTTTATCCTGAGAATAATTTCAGACCTACTGAATTACATTTATTATACTTCTTTTTCAATTAGACCAAGTAATTCAGCAGAGAATATAAAGTTCTAGACTCAGTGACAAGAGCTTAGAAAAGTTATTTACTTTGTACCTACTCAAGCATTTCTTAGAGACTTTACCACTCAAATAGAACAGTATTAGGTAAAACCAGGACACCTGTGATATGCTAATTAGAAACCACAGCCAAGTAACTTCTTACAGTGTTCTCTGAAATATTTTAATTGGACTCACCTTCTCTGGGTACAATCTGGAACATCACAAAAGAATACTAATGCTTCTTAATCAGAGGTGAATGTTAAAGATTCTTGAATGGATTGTGAGAGAATAATTTTGAACCTCTGTGCTAACTTTTCTTTCACAAGATGTTGGCACTCATCTTTAGAAGCAGACATTATAAGAGACTCGTAGAAACCAAATTATGTCATAACATTCTATTTTTGTTTCTTTAAAATTGCTTCTTATAACTTTGATTTAAATCCTCCCTCATGTATGTTTCCTCAAAGATATGCCCCAAATACCAGTCTTTAAAAATGAGAATATTTCATTTTAAAAGGTAAAAATTAAGTGCCTACCTAGTTTTTTTTTTAACATCTTTATTGGAGTATAATTGCTTTACAATGGTGTGTTTCTGCTGTATCACAAAGTGAATCAGCTATATGGATACATATATCCCCATATCCCCTCCCTCTTGCGTCTCCCTCCCAACCTCCCTATCCCACCCCTCTAGGTGGTCACAAAGCACTGAGCTGATCTCCCTGTGCTATGTGGCTGCTTCCCACTAGCTATCTATTTTACATTTGGTAGAGTATACATGTCCATGCCACTCTCTCACTTCGTCCCAGCTTACCCTTCCCCCTCCCCATGTCCTCAGGTCCACTCTCTATGTCTGCATCTTTATTCCTGTCCTGCCCCTAGGTTCTTCAGAACCATTCTTTTTTTTTTTTTTTTTTTTTAGATTCCATATATATGTGTTAACATACAGTATTTGTTTTTCTCTTTCTGACTTACTTCACTGTGTATGACAGACTCTAGGTCCATCCACCTCACTACAAATAACTCAATTTCATTTCTTTTTATGGCTGAGTAATACTCCATCGTATATATGTGCCACATCTTCTTTATCCATTCATCCAATGATGGACACTTAGGTTGCTTCCATGTCCTGGCTATTGTAAATAGTGCTGCAGTGAACATTGTGGTACATGACTCTTTATGAATTATGGTTTTCTCAGGGTATATGCCCAGTAGTGGGATTGCTGGGTCGTATGGTAGTTCTATTTGTAGTTTTTTGAGGAACCTCCATACTGTGCCATAGTGGCTGTATCAATTTACATTCCCACCAACAGTGCAAGAGGGTTCCCTTTTCTCCACACCTCTCCAGCATTTGTTTGTAGACTTTCTGATGTGCCTATCTAGTTTTAACTCAACATCTAATTTCTTTGATTGGAAAAAGCAAACCAATTTTGCTAGAAGAGCAGGGTATTGCCAAAAGCAACAACAAATTACATGTTTGTTTTAGAAACATACTATTCTGTAGCTAAAGATGCTCTTAGAAATCATGTAACCTGTAGAATAGGAAACTATTCTATAGTACCAGGGAAATTATATATTACCCAGGATCACATAAAAGAGTGAACAAGTTTTCTGATTCATGGTCCAAAGCTGTATTCATTCTTTTCTCCTGTTCTTTTTACCTTTTGTTTCTGGTGAGAGCTACTGCAGTCATATCTCTTGTTAAAAGAATACATACCATTAGCGTTGTAATAACATTTGTTTTATGCACCATATTGCCATTCTACAGTTTGAATAATTCTAAATTCCCAAACACACCTGGTCCAAAGGATTTCTGTAATTGAAATTTTAGTGAGTGACTTTCAAAGGACAGCTATGGGAGCATTTAACCTAAGACAGTTCTTGGATTAATACCGTTACATATTTTATGAGAAGGGAAACTTCAGTGTCTTTTTCAGCATTATTTCTTAAACAAACAAAAAACTTTTTAATAAGTCAGCTTGTTTTCCTGTGTTATAAGAAGATTAAAGCTTATAAACCGTTCACAGTTCACAGCATATCATGAGATAACAATATTTTTGATCTTTAGGTTTAACTTGCACAGAACAAAATTTTATATCAAAATCTGGTTATCATCAAGCTGCCTCGGAACATGGCCTCGTCGTCATTGCTCCAGATACCAGCCCTCGTAAGTGTTCTTGTTCCAAAGGTCCTTTGTAAAAATATAAATCTTTAAGACTTAAGTTATAATAATGCATGATTCATTTCATATTTTTGCTATTTATTAATCTTTCAAGCAACATCGTGACTCTAAAATACCATGCTGTACATTTTCCTCACTGAATTTTACTCATAATGTCACTCTTATGAGAGGGAACAGTTTTGCTATTCCCATTTTACAGATTAAGACACTAAGGCACTTTAAAACAGAGACTGAGCAACTCAATTAATAATGTATCATATTGGCACTAGTGCCAAAATAACCTACAATGCATAGGAAATAATTTTTTTTATTCCTTGGGTAAACTGCCTTGTCACGTGGTAATTATCTTTTCTCATTTCTGTTAGTCATCAAATAGTCGTACAGTTAAACAAGTATTAGTTTTAATATAAATGATTATAATGTTTACATTAGAGAAATGAGAATATCAAATATTTGAGAATTCAATCCATCAGATAGTTGAAACTTGTTTTGGGACCCTAGAAGAGTCAGGAAATGGAATTTAAATGGTAGCTAAAACTATCTGGAAGTTGAATGGCTGGCCTTGGAAGTAATGCATCTCCTTTCACAATCCATATTATGTAAAAGTAAGACGTGTCACAGGAAATGTAACAAAATGTTTAATTCAGAAGAGCATCAAAAATATAAAATGCCTTGGAATAAACTTTTAAAGTATGAAGATTTATTTTTTAAAAAAACATAAAATTTCCTAACTGTTGTAAGTGGAAGAATGTCAGGTTCCTGGATGGGTAGACTGACTATTATGAAGAGGTCACTTCCATCAAATTACATATCACTATAATTTTATTCAGAATCCCAGTGGTTGGCTTTTTAACTGTATGCAAGGATATAAAATAAAACGTAATTAGTTAAAATAGAATATAAGAAAATCCCATTGGGGGATGGGTAAATAGGGGAAACGTGATGGAATGATTCCAAAGTACATAAGGAGACACCTTCAGTTCAAAATAGTGAATTGAGCACAAGCATTTGTTTCCCCTTCCCTTCTAAGATCACAGTGGTACAGAGAAGTAAAGAAGTGTTGGTAATGAGGAGGGTCATCAGAGAAGGAATCTTAACACATTTCTGAAAGATAAAAAGAGAGTATAAGCCCTTTGATAGGTAAAACAGAGTGAGGAAAGATGTTCAGAATACATAGGAGGGAGCTTCATCAGTGAAGAAAGCCAGTGAATACCCCAGCCTGGAGGGCCATTCCCTCTCTTGCCTCATTGGCTAGAACTAGTCACATGACCGCACGCAAGGGGGCAAGGAAGTATGTGCCCCAAAACGCAGAGAGCCCACAATACTTGGTGAACAGCTCTAATGCAAGTGAAATTTCAGGTTCATTTTAAAGTGTGTTATTAAACATGGGCCATTACTACAGAGTAGATGAAACCACAAGATTTTTCCTTAATAGGTGGCTGCAATATTAACGGAGAAGATGAGACCTGGGACTTTGGCACTGGTGCTGGATTTTATGTGGATGCTACTGAAGATCCTTGGAAAACTAACTACAGAATGTACTCGTATGTAACGGAGGAGGTAATTTAATTTACAGTGTAATTATTAATTGATGACTGCCAAAAGTTTGATTTTGGACACAAAGTCCTTCCAGTCCCGAGAACTTTAGGGTATGGTATTGTTGAATCTATTTGGTACATATTTATTAATTATCTTGGTAAAAATTCCGAAGTTTACAAGTACTATAGTCCTATTTTCTGCAATTTAAATGAACACTAAGTACAATTTTCAAGAGTTTAATAATTATATTGATACCTGTATACACTACCCAGGTTATACAAAGAAAATAGTATATGCAAAAACTGTGTCTTCTGGCAGCTGGTTCATCCAGACATATTTCATAGTGATTAAAATCAAAAAGGATAAGTGGTAAAGCATTGCTTCTATTAATAATATTTGTGTGCAGTTTATGCATTTTTCCGATTTTAATTGTTAATGTGCACATCATAGAAACTCAGAAACGATAATATAAAATTTTAATCACCATAATTCTGTCACCCCAAACAACAACTATATTTTCGTATATTCCAGACTTTTTTTTATGACTAGTTTTCATGTAATAGTAAAAATTTTTATCTTGTTCTTTTTTTAGTTGTATGAAGTAAATATTTTCTAATATTCTGATCTATTTGTAACATAATTTTAATAATTGTATAATATTCTGTCATATGCTGTGATTTACTTTTTTCTAATGGAGGCTACTTATATATATTACATATATTTTTTTACCATAATACGTATTACTGCATTGATTATCTTTGTTTATAATTTTTTACCCATAAGGACTTTTCCCTTAGAAGAGATTCCAGGAAGTGAAATTATTAAATGTTTACAACATTTTAAAGTTTCTTTCTGCATTATCTTCTTAAAGTCGCTTTCTAAGGAAGATGTAACGTATATTCTCCAGTGATATATTAATGATTATTGTCTATCTGACTTTTTTTTTTTAATCTTTACTAGTGTAAACCATTTTAAGACTGAATTTGGAAGTATTGATTATTTTAGATGACTTTGAAAAAGTCTAAACTTATTTCTGTCATATCTCTTGTCCCACTATTAAATTCTGTCTAGCTTCCACAACTCATAAATACCAATTTTCCAGTGGATCCCCAAAGGATGTCTATTTTTGGCCACTCCATGGGAGGCCATGGAGCTCTGATTTGTGCTTTGAAGAATCCTGAAAAATACAAAGTAAGATTACCTGAGCTTCTAGTGACAGATATTTCTCTTGAATAGTATAATATTAGGAACTTTCAAAGATTGAAATTAAGATACTGTTGTTTTAGTATTGGGACTAAACTTTTCTAGTCTTGGGAATTTCAAGGGGTTTGTGGGAAAAGAGTATTAAATTTGACCACACAATACATGCTACAGAATCAGACGTATAGGAATTTTATCCCAGTGGTTTCTCATTGGTCTGTTAGAGGTATTATAAAGCAATTTTCATTGCTTCTATTCAAACTATAGTTTTCTAGGCTTTTTTTCCCTAAAAGTTATTATTGATTAATGTTATTGTGACAGTATGTTATTTACTTTTACCGGGAATATTCTTGTAAAGTTGACTTTGATTTTCCACTGTTTTAAGTGGAAAAAATGAGTAGAAACGCTGAACATAAACTTTCATTTGTGCCTTATTTAATGAAAATGTAGCTCTTTTAATAGAACACACAAAGGATATGGTCTCTTGGAGAGGCATATAATCTAAGCCCATAATATAGCAAAAGGAAAATTGTTCACAGGGATTTTCATGGCAAGTCAGAGTTCTTAAGCCAGTTGTAAATACCTGTTCATATTCAATTTAGCAAAATATAACTTGTTTTTAATTTTTTTGTTTGTTTGTTTCTGAAGTCTGTGTCAGCATTTGCTCCAATTTGCAACCCAGCGCTCTGTCCTTGGGGCAAAAAAGCCTTTAGTGGATATTTGGGAACAGATCAAAGTAAATGGGAGGTAGGTCCTGGATGGCGGTCTTCATACTCATTCTTAAGTTTTCAAATTTGTTAAAAAGCTACACACTACAGACGTTATATTCTTAACTTACTCAAGTTAAGGATTCAGAGCAAAAAATAATTAACTAAAGTGTATACATATAACAATGACAACAACAGAGAACAATATTTCAATTGCATTGAATTATGGCAGATATTCTGTGGCTACATTTTTTTTCTGCTAATGATTAATTTATGTGTTTATTTTCTAAATTAACGTTACAAAAAATACCCCATGTTACTAAATTTAGACTTACCTCATATTAACTGTGTGCTTAATTGTATGATAAGAACCACGAGGCCTGGCTTTTCATTTTGTGTATCTGTTTCAAAGTCTAGCATCTCTCAGATTTGGATTTTAAATTCTAGACTTAAAAGCTTTTAAAAATAGATATTGTGTATGTAATATACATTTATGAGAATATTTCCACCAGTAAGATTGCTTTTTCAAGCATAGGAGCAGATGCTTCTAAATGAAAGTAAAAATGGTAAAAATGGCCCTTTTTTCCTGAGACTGATTTGCCCTTGTGCAGAAATGGGCTATTTGAAAACTCCACCAAGAGTTTGAATATTTTGCAGGTGAACTCATCATCATGTACATGTTAGCAAGCAGAAAATCGTCAAGTGGGAAAAAAAACTTTTTTGTCTTATTGTTGTTTATTCAAAGTCATTTACACATGGACCCCTATTTTATTTAAGATTGGTCATTGAAATTCTGACAAATTGGAAGGTTAATCTTTTAGTCATTAGAGTTTTGTTTTGCTTAGGCTTAGATTTTTATTATATTGGAAGAATGCTGAAAATTATTACTATTAGTTACTTTGGGGACAGTGCATTGACAGTGCTTGTGCTTCAGTGTTTTGAGTCCTCACCATGTGCAGAGTTTGTGTGGGGTTTTGAGATCTTATGTCAAGAGGGTGATGACCCTTTCCTGTCCACAGGGGCCTTATGGTCTAACAGAAGTTTTAAGTAAAAGACCAACTGATTGGGAGAAGTAGGGGAGAGGTACCCTATAAAGGAATCTGTATCATTTTTCTCCAAATGGCAGTAGATTTTACTATTTTAATTATGCAGTGTTTAGACTATCACTTAATTTACTCTTGGAATAAGGAGGCCATGCAGAATTATGAAATAGTGGAACTTAAACTAGTTGGACTTTATAGGTGTCCTTCCACTCTCTCCTTTTAAGATTAAAGAAAGCAAGTCTTAAAAAGCATGCTACTTTAGAAGGGGAAATCTTTTGGTTTTTGTGTGTCTTGATCAATGCATAAAAGTTGTCATTAGTGAATATACATGAATAATCAATATTTAAAGATGGATGGTAAAATAGAAAATTGTAACTAGCAGCAGCTCCTCACATAATAAATTTGAGTTGTTGATATGATTCAGATTGTTCAAATCAAGTCTTCCTGAAAGTTCCTGGAGATAGTAGACATTTGGTGCCGTTCAGCAGATAGCAAAAGAGAGATTTATGTCTGGAATTAGTCCAAAAAAGGGACAGGGCTTCCCTGGTGGCGCAGTGGTTGAGAGTCCGCCTGCCAAAGCAGGGGACACAGGTTCGTGCCCCGGTCCGGGAAGATCCCACATGCCGCGGAGCGGCTGGGCCCGGGAGCCACGGCCGCTGAGCCTGCGCGTCCGGAGCCTGCGCGTCCGGGAGCCTGTGCTCCGCAACGGGAGAGGCCGCAACGGTGAGAGGCCCGCGTACTGCAAAAAAAGACCAAAAAAAGGGACAAAAAATAGACTATTTATTTGAAATAGAGAATATTTGGAAATAGAAAAAGATAATGGAGTTAGAAGAAATAGTCAATTTGTAAAAGGATTTACAAAGAAAACAAATTGGTTTTCTTGGAGTTGAGAGGTGATTAAACCTTAAAGGTTTGGAAGGAAAAAGGCTATATGCTATGAAGAATACTTGAGATATAGAATTCTTGCCGTTGGTCTAGGACTGGTTGAAAGTAGGGAAGAAGCTGTAATTGAGGATAGAATTCTGAAGGCCTGTAAATAAAAACCAGACAAGCCAACTTAAAAGCATATTTTCAATTTAATCAGCCTTAGAGCTGAAATGACTTTAAATTTCTATTCAGTTCTAGTATAGGGTATTCTGCAGAATAGCTCTCTGGGCACTTTCAAGTTTATTTTTCATTATTTCTCCCCTTTTTATAGGCTTATGATGCTACCCATCTTGTGAAGGCCTGCCCAGGTACTCAGCTGGATATACTAATTGATCAAGGAAAAGATGACCAGTTCCTTTCAGATGGACAGCTACTACCTGATAACTTCATAGCTGCCTGTACAGAAAAGAAAATCCCTGTTGTTTTCAGATTACAAGAGGCAAGTACCAGGAAACCTTAGCTTGTTCTAAATTAACTATAAAAAAACAAGATTCCGTAGTACTTTCTTAATTTTATTTGAATTTTATTTAATGTTATTTAATTTTATTTTATTTAATTTTATTTGAAAAGCTACCTCTAGTAAGGTATTTTTTAATTATAATAAGACATTTAAAGTGAAAGCCTTCCTATTAAGTTAATGATATCTAAGACCAAATTCCATAGAAATAGGAAAGCTTTTGACAGTGAAAAGTATTTACAATTTTCTGTCCCACTGTAAAATCAGTAAATAACACAAATTTAACACTTGAATAGTACTTAATTGTCAACATTATCAGGTATATCTTTCTTGACACATGCAGCTATTGTTGCAGTAAAATAAAAGGACAAGCTTCCACCTTCATTACTCTTCACTTTATGTACACATCTTAGCCTCAGAAGCTGTGTATTATTTGTCTCTCTCTCACACACACACACACACACACACACGCACGCACTTTATATTGTTTGAGTTAGATGCTAATCTATTTGTTGTGCTACTTGCTAGTTGTTTAAGAATAATTACTGAATTTCAATTGGTTCGCAAATTTTCCTTGACTAAAATACTTTTGACTGTTCACTACTCACCTAACTCTATGCTAATACAGCTATAATTAAAGAAATTCTACCTTTATTTTTTTAATTATGTATTCATAAGCTTCAGAACATAATAAAAACAAAATTTTTATTTCACGATGAAAAGTAAACACTGAAAATTATACATGGTTGTGATTTTTAAAAACATTTTTATTCATGTTTAAGGGTAATATGTCAGGCACATTGATCTAAAACATATACTTATAATGATAAGTGTTCAAATAAATCTATATCAATGTGTAATGTGGTATATTTCAGTTTACAAAAATGTTTTCACAGCATTAGCTCATTTTAGCCTTATACGACCAGATGAGAGACCATTCCTAGCCTATCCACCTGTTTGGGTTTTTTTCAACTTTTTTTTTTGTTGTGATAAAATACCACAATACCACATAAAATTTACCACCTTAACTATTTTTAAGTGAACACTTCAGTGGTATTAAATACATTCATAATGTCATACAGCTATCACCACCATTCATCTCCACGATTCTTTTCATCTTGTAAAATTGAAACTCTGTTCCCATTAAATACCAACTCCCCATTTCTCCCTGCCCCCAGCCCTTGGCAACTACCATGTTACTTTCTGTCTCTCTTACTACTCTGAGGATCTCATATAAGTGGAATCATATAGTATTTGTCTTTTTGTGACTAGCTTATTTCACTTAGCATAGTCCTCTTAAGGTTCATCCGTGTATCACGTGTCAGAATTTCCTTCCTTTTCAAGGCTCTTCATTGTATGCATATACCAAATTTTGCTTATCCGTTCGTCTGTCAGTGGACCACTTAGGTTGCTTCCATGTCTTAGCTATTATGAATAATGCTGTTATAAACATGGGTGTACAGGTATCTCTCAGGATTCGGCTTTTAATTCTTTCGGTTATATACCCAGAAGTGGGATTGCTGGGTCATATGGTAGTTCTATTCTTAGTTGTTTGAGGGACCTCCCTACTGTCCTCCAGAGCGGCTGCAACACTTTGCAGTCCCACCAGCAGTGCACAAGGGTTCCAGTTTCTGCACCTCCTCCCCAACACGTCTTTTCTCTTCTTTTTTTTTTTTTTCCTGGATAGTAGCCATCCCGGTGGCTATGAGGTGGTAACGTGGTTTTGATTTCTAATGATTACTGATGTTGAGCATCTTTTCGTGCTTATTGGCCATTTGTATATCTTTTGAGAAATGTCTATTCCAGTCCTTTGCCCATTTTTTCATTGGGTTGCTTTTTGTATTGAATGCTATTTGTATTGAGTTTTATGAGTTCTTTATGTATTCTGGATGCTAATCCCTTATCAGAAATTATTTGCAGATATTTTTCTTCCATTCTGTGGGTTACCTTCTTACTCTGTTGATGTTGTATTTTGGTGCACAAAATATTTTAATGTTCACGAAGTCCAATTTGACTATGTTTTATTTTGTTGCATGTCCCTTTGGTGTCGTATCCAAGAAACCACTGCCAAGTCCATTGTCATGAAGCTTTTGTTCTATGGTTTCTTCTAAGAGTTTTATAGTTAGTTTTATAGCTTAAGGACCTACATTTAGTCCTTAATCCAATTTGAGTTAATTTTTGTATATGGTGTTAGGTAAGGATTCAAATTCATTGTTTTGCATGTGGATTCCAGCATCATTTGTTGAAAAAACTATCCTTTCACCATTGAATGGCTTAACACTCTTGTCAAAAATCATCTGACCATATATTCCAGGGTTTATTTATGGGCTCTCTATTCTATTCCATTGGTCTATATGTCTGTCTTTATACCAGTTACCATACTTTTTGATTACTGTAGTTTTGTAGAAAATTTTGAAATCTGGAAGCATGAGTTCTCAGGTTTTTTTCTTCTTTTTCCAAGATTGTTTTGGCTATTTGGGCTCCCTTGAGATTCCACTTGAATTTTAGGATGGTTTTTTCTGTTGCTGCAAAAATTGCCTTTGGAATTTTGATAGGGATTGCATTGAATCTATAGATTGCTTTGGGTAGTCTTGACACCTTAACAGACCATGAACATGGGATGTGTTTCCATTTATTGTGTCTTCTTTAATTTCTTTCAGCAGTGATTTATTCATTGTACAAGTAGCTCATCTTCTTGGTTAATTCCTAAGTATTGTATTCTTTCTGATGCTGTTGTAAATGGAGTTGTTTTCATAATTTTCTTTTCAGTTGTTCATTTTTAGAATATAGAAATGCAACTGATTTTTGTGTTTGACTTTTTTTTTTTTTTTTTTTTTTGCGGTATGCGGGCCTCTCACTGTTGTGGCCTCCCCCGTTGCGGAGCACAGGCTCCGGACGCGCAGGCTCCGGACGCGCAGGCTCAGCGGCCATGGCTCACGGGCCCAGCCGCCCCGCGGCATATGGGATCCTCCCAGACCGGGGCACGAACCCGTATCCCCTCCATCGGCAGGCGGACTCTCAACCACTTGCGCCACCAGGGAGGCCCTGTGTTTGACTTTTTATCCTGCTACTTTTGCTGGATTATTAGCTCTAACAGTTCAGGGTTTTCTACATACAAGATCATATTATTTATGGACAGAGATAATTTTACCTCTTCCTTTCCAATTTGGATGCCTTTATTTCTTTTTCTTGCAAATTGCTCTGGCTAGAACTGCCAGTACTATGTTGAATAGAAGTGATAAAAGTGGGCATCCTGTCTTATTCCTGATCTTAGAGGAAAAGCTTTCAGTATTTTACCATTAAGTATGACAATTGCTATGGGTTTTCATACATGACTCCTGGCCATCTGTTTTACAGATGAGGAGACAAGCTCAGAAAAGTAACCTACTTACCTAAGGTCACACAGCTAGTTTATGGTGGAACCAGGCCTGGAAGCAAGGTCGTCTGATTGCAAATACTATCCTCCTTTCATCTGTCTAACCATTCCACAGCAAGGCAAAGCAGTACTGCTGCAGAGCCAAGGGATGGAATTAGAGCTAACCTAAGGGGAAGCTGTGCATAACCTGCTGCTTGTCTAACTCATGCAGCAGACCTTAGCAATCTCCCTGATGTCCTTTTAATCTCCTTGATATTTTTTTTTTTTTTTCTTTTTGCGGTATGTGGGCCTCTCACTGTTGTGGCCTCTCCCGTTGTGGAGCACAGGCTCCGGATGCGCAGGCCCAGAGGCCATGGCTCACGGGCCCAGCCGCTCCGCGGCATATGGGATCCTCCCAGATCGGGGCACGAACCCGTATCCCCTGCATCGGCAGGCGGACTCTTAACCACTGCGCCACCAGGGAGGCCCTCTCCTTGATATTTTTAACATGTAAACAATACATACATCATGTGGGAAAATATGTCCAAAACCAATACATTATGTATACCTTGTTTGCGGGTATCCATCATATAGAAATAGATTTGTTTAGCTTAATTTGAACATTTATCATCAGAACTACATGTTTTAGATCAATAATCAACCTTGAGAAATTTGATTGTAAATATAATAGTATGCTTAACTCTGTTAACTATTGCTCTAAGTGATGTCACAAAGCATGTTTTTTCCAAATGACGTTAACTTCTTGGCTCTAGTGGTGTTGTTGCCTCTTCTGCTTCCCTTGTGTCTGTGCCAGGAAATTTAATTGTTACCACCAACAACCAAGTTTCAGCCTGCCAACAAAGACTGAAAAATCTCTAGAGTTTGTTATAAAAACAACAGAGTTACAACACTGATGTAATTCTTGGGGGGAGAAAATAAATCAACTTATTTCTAAAATGACTAAATCCCAAGCAACTGAAAAACATAGTGGTCTGTACTTAATGAAGAGTCAGTACAAAGCATTCAATTCTTTAAAAAAAAAAAAAAGTGAGAAAGTATTGAAATCATCAGTCACAGTTTTTAGCTCAGGCACAATTTTCTATTCACTTTCCTTCCAGCATGGACAGGTTAAAAGTGAACTACATAGTCTGAAGCAGATTATGTTTAGGTTTGTTGTAATTGAATGAGCAACTGAATGGACATACCTGGGCACTGGCTCCAGGGAAGCAACTTTTCAGATTTTCAAGCCAACTTCTGTTGACTTCAGATTACCTCAGGTCTGAGGGCACTTGATTATAAGTACAGTTTATCTGTATTTCTTTATGAAGTGGAAGCTGTGAAGGATTAAATAAGCTGAAAATAATAGTGGGTAATATAAATAAGTGATCTAGGGAGGAAAAAAAATTATTGCAATCATGTACATGGTTTACCCAACTTCATTCATTTTCCTCTTTTTAATGGTGTTAAATGCTCACAATCTACATTTGTATCAACTGTCAAAAAAAATTGAGGGGGAAGTGTAGTCCATAGGGATATTAATTTGGTTTTTATTATACTTCGTAATTTTTTCTTTTTCTATTTTCACTTCAGTGAATCTAAATTGAAAATGCACAAGGTAGCAGAATTCTGATAGCTAATATACACAGATCAAGTCTTAGTCTGAAGAGGAAAGGCCTAGTATGTCTTATTATCAGTTATTGAAGTAATATAGTGAGGAAACATTTTCAGTTTCAGACCTAATGGAAACTTCCAGAAACCAACATTGAAGAAAGGCTATAGTACCTTCTCAAGTCTCAGGCCCTTTTTGAAGATTCAGAGGTTGTTTTGGCCTCTGTGCCTGCCTGTTAGAGAAGAGTACGAACATGGCACAGAATTCTAGAAGTGCAGGGCTCTCTCACTCATCTGTATCCCCATGCTTAGCACAATTACCTGGCACATAAACTCTCAGGAAGTGCTTATTGAATAAACAAATGAGCAGCTTTCAGCCATCTTCTTCTTTGTACTCTGAAGAGACTTCATAACTCGGGAATTCATATCTGAGCTTTGCTAATTGGGTCTGGAAAATATGTAGGAAAATACTGCCTGTTAGAATAAATGTTCATCATAGCCGCTGAAGCACTGCTTCTTATTTTGAGAATTGAGCAAAGAATAAAAGAATGAGTTCGTTTATTTTTATACTCTAAGAGAGTTTTGCTACCAAAGACTTTTCCATTTCAAGTGTCAGGTAGAAGAGGAAAGGAAGGCCCTTTCAAGTGTCACTAAATGAACGTAGTCACACAAGCTGCTTAACATACAAACCAATTCAAAGAATTTGATGAAGGGAGGTACCCCCATTTAATAATATTGACCAGCAGAACTTGAAACTAATCAAGAATGACACAGTCAGCTCTAATTATATAAATGTATCTACCAGAATGGCAGTAATTCAAATGTATTCTCTTGCCTTTATGTTGACATTTAAAAAAATCTTTCTTGGTCCCTCATGATAGGCATTTTCTATTTTCTCATGAAGGTAGACCTTCAGTTAAATATCATTATGGAAGGACATTTGCTTTGTATTTTAGGTGAAATATACTGTTATCTTGCAATACACCCCTGAGAGCTCAAAATTGTCACTTTGGTTTACTCTGGGACTTCTCTAATAAAATAATAATAAATAATAACAATAATAATGGTGGCTACCCACTATGTGCCTGAAACTGCAACACACTGAACATATGTGCAGCTAAACATGAAAATACAGCATAGTCAGTCACGTTAGCATTTTTGTTAACAAGTGTTTCGAGGCATCTACACCTGTTTTCAGTCAGATCCATCTTATCATCTGTGAAAAATGGCAGGTACTTGGTACTATATTTCACAGGTTTTATGGCCTGAAAATCATGGGCATATTTAGCCTCTTAACAACTCAAGAATTCCGTGGTGGAAAATGCTTTTCTTTAACTTTCTTTATGTAAGAAACTGTCCTTCAGCTCTAAATTTAACTAATTTAACTGGGACTGGTCTGATCATTGAGAGATGTGAAACCAAATAATTCCAAGGCTCAGCCTTAATTTTGACAACATTCCTGTCAGATTCACTTCCACAGTTTGGGCACTGAAAATAGAAGACATTGCTTTTAAGTTACTTTGATGATTTTAAACTAGAACTCTTTTTTAACTGCTGTTCCCAAGATATGCACTGCATACCTCTGCCAAGTAAGAGGTAGAGAACATTTACTGATTCATCAAAACCTTAGGGACTTTACCTTGTTCCCTGAAACCCAGGTGATATTTTTATTAGGTTTTTTTTTTGTTTCTTAAGTGCTTAGAAAAATTCCTTTTTCCTCCCATCAGAGACCATTCGCTCGATCTTAGACTTTCATCTTTCTCAGATTATTCTATTTTGTATTTTAACTGTGTTTTGGCAAGGTAAGGGCTGTCCCCCAGATTATCTGTTTTTTAACACTCTTTGATTCTTCCCACCCTATTTTCCTTTTCTTTTTCCTTTGAGAGCTACTTATTTTGTACTCAGAGGACACTCCAAGAAAGGACTGCCTCTCTATTTACCACTGATTACCTATCAAGGATTTTATTTGACCAGATAGAAATCTGTTTCACCTCAACTACTTCACACATTTTCTCTCTGCTTCATGGTAGTTTTCAAAAGTTTACTGACTTTTTACCCAGTTTGATTTATTGCTGAGGGATGTCAGAGTGTAATGAATTATTCCTTTTTCCTCAGATAAAGATACAATATGCTTTTACCGTGCAGGAGGTCGAATTCTTAATGTGATTTATGATGGCTGTGTTTAACTTCCCAGTGATAGGGCATTTGGGCATTCTTCATGTTCTTTCTCTGTATTGTTTATGTGTGCTTATTTTGTATCTTAACATTCCCTTATTGATGGTGGTGCATTGCTTTTGTGAGTTGAAACTTTTTTCAACTATTCTTTTTTCAGCGAAAATGTTGAAGTACAAGTGTAATAAGCTTTACTTTGATTATAAACCTTCCACATGTTGTGATAGTTTGATTATTTATAAGCAAATTAAGTGACATGCAAGATAGATTTAATGTCCCTAATATCGATTTTTCTGAATAGTAGATAAATGTCTTATCTCTATTTTGCCTTCTAGGGTTATGATCATAGCTACTACTTCATTGCAACCTTTATTACCGATCACATCAGACATCATGCAAAGTACCTGAATGCTTGAAAAACTTCGGATAAGAGAATCTCTTCAGGATGATAAAATTGTAATAAACAGACTGGCAAGGAAAAAAGATTTTAAAACATGGATTTTGTAGTGCTAAAAATGCTTCACTCTATAGTTGAATCACCCTCTGAATAAATACATCAAACCTGCTTCTGATTTAAAAAGTTACTTTACCAGTGTTCACATGGGAAATATTTAATACTTCACAGTTTTCTTGAGGTAATTTGGAAACCATTGTTGTGTTGACCTCAGGACACAATATGAATATAATCCCATTGAAATCATGAAATGCTAACTCTGGAACAGAGAGTTTAAAGGTAGTTTAGCCTAAACTCCTCACCTTTCCAGACTTTAAGCCTCCGAAGGTGTGGACTGTCTTCTTCCTGTTCATTGTTACACACCTAGTGTCTAGCAACCACTTGGCTTCTAGTAGTCATGGAATTGAATAACTATTTGTTAGTTGTTGAATAAGCAAGTAGGGTCAGAATTCCCCATCATTACACAGTTATTTGTGGGAGAACTAAGATTAGAAGTCATATTTCTGGAGCCCAATCAATGATATTTCTTTTCTTACCTGTTGAGTCAAATAGATTTGTGGACATTGGTTTATGGACCTCTCTCAAGAGACAGGAATTAAATACTAGATTCAATCTGAAATTAGATAAGGAAACTTGTTTCATATGTTACTGTAGAAGATATTTTCCTTTAGTTACATGCAGAAATTTAGCTTGATGAGCTCATCAAGAACTTGTAAATACCAAAGTGTGTTCCTTAAAAACTTAAGGATGTTTGGGAGTGGTGTAATGACCAGGGATTGAACCTGGGACCTCTGAAGTGAAAGCACCGTGTCCTAATCACTGGACCGCCAGGGAAGTCCCCTGGTTGTTTTAAAAGAAATATATTTTTCTGTTAAAAGAGTACGAAAGTTATACATTTTAAACATTCAATAAGAATGTGTGTTACTTGGTAATTGAGGAAGACATCAGGTTCTTAAAGTTATAAAATAAGTACTATGTAAATGTGAATTAGACAGTACTAAAATTTTTTAATTCGTACTATTTAAATTATCAGTAGTCAAGGGACTTCCCTGGTGGTCCAGTGGTTAAGACTCTGCGCTCCCAATACAGGGGAACCAGGTTCCATCCCTGGTCAGGGAACTAGAGCCCATGTGCCACAACTAAAAGATCCCGGACGTGGCAACGAAGATCCCGCATGCTGCAACTAAGACCAAATAAATAAATATTAAAAAATAAAAATAAATATTAGTCAAGATTGAGCCCTACAGTGAGCTACACAAGAGCGGCCAAATAAATAAACATTAAACAATAAAAATAAATATCAGTAGTCAAGATTGAGCCCTACGGTGAGCTACACACAAAATGGTTCTAAGTCTAAACAAGAAATTTTTTTTAATTCACAAAGTTTTTGCACGTTGTTGGTAATTCCTTTGTAAAGAAAAATAGTTGTGTGATCCTATGGTCTTTGTATTAGTTGAGGATTTAACCAAAGGAACAGAACTAGTAGTAGATATGTACGTTAAGAGATTTTTTACAGGGACTTGCCTTATGTGATTGTAAGGGCTGGCTAAGCAAGTCCAAAATCCAAAAGACAGGCCATCGGGAAGGGAAGTTCAAGAGCAGGATGAGACTCCGTGGGCCAGGCCGAAGCTGTTGTCCACAGGTGGAGCTTCTTCTCTCAGCCTCATTCAGTCTTGCTTTTAAGCCCTTCTAACAGTAAGGCCCACCAGATTATCCAGGATAATCTTCCTTATTTAAATTCAGTTGATTAGGGACTTTGATCATATCTGCAAAATCCCTTCATAGTAACACCTAGATTAGTGATTAATTGAATAACTGGGAACTATTACCTTGCCAAGTTGGCGCACCATTATAAGAAAAGAGTTGCTTTGCCTTTTTGCAGGGTACATGCAGAAACATTTAAATACTCAGTAAATAATTGCTAACATATAGCCAATGATAACTAATAAAGACAAAAGCCTTCAGTTACAATACAGAATTGACCATTGAGGATATATAGGGAGCCAATTAATTTTAACTTGCTTTTATGTGCCACAAATACTGACCTGGGGAGGTATGAATTCTCATATATACCTGTAAGATGTTTCCCCCACCAGAAAAAATTCTCAAAGTCTCTCACATAATAAGGAACCATCTCAATGACTTTATAATAAACAACAAATAACCTACAAATGAACTAATACCAGTTTTGTTTGCTTCCAAAAGTCACCTGACAGAATCAGATACATAAGGAGGCAAAGGAATTGACAGATTTCCTGGATCACAATAAATGTAAAACCCTCATTAAGATCCCCTTAAGAAACAATACGATACAGTAAAGCCACCATTACTAGTAGCGGCAAGCCATGAAGTGGGTGGAGGTGCTTACAATATAGGTATCTGAAAGAACTTGTATCTAGAATATATAAAGAACTCCATAAATTCATTTTTAAAAAGATAAACCAACAGAAAAATGGGCAAAAGATTCAATTAGGTACTTAACAAAATAGGACGTAAGTATGACTAATAAATACATGAAGATGTGCTTAACTTCATAAGATCAGGGAAATGCAAACAAAAAATGCCACTACAAACCTACCTGAATGGCTAAAGTGAAGACAACAGAAATCCCAAGTGTTGGCCTGGCTGTATGATGACCTGCTAATGGGAGTGTACAGGCAGGGTTTGCTGAGATCAAACATATGGCCCTTCCTGATGATTCCACCTGAGGTTTAACCAACAGAAACGTGTACGTAAAACCTACATGAGAATGTTCAGAGCAACACTGCTCCTAATAGCCCAAATCTGGAAACAACCCAAATGCCCATCTACAAGAGAATGGGTAAAATCAGAGTATTCATACAGTGGAGGAGTCCACATTAATGAACACAGTAAAACTAGATGCAGCAACACGGAGGACATCTCAAACACAATCTTGAGTGGAAGAATCAAATACAAAATATAAACTGTATAAATCATTTTGTATCATTTCATATAAGGATCCAAGCCAGGCAAAACTCATCCATGATGTTAGAAGTCAGGATGGGGTTATGGATAGCAGGGGGAGGGGTGGCCCCTAGGCAGAGGTGATTAGAGAGTCACATGCAAGGTCCTTTAGGGGACTAGTGACGCTCTCTTCATCTAGGTACTTGTTGCATGGGTGTGTTCACTTTGAAAATTCATCAAGCCATATACTTAAGATTTATACACTTTTTCATATGTGTTATACTTTAGAGAAGTTTATGTTAAAAATCTATTAAGTAGTCAAGATGTGGAGATCATAGATATACTACTGCATGAAGAAGAAAAAATTCCTGACGTTATATCAGGATGCTTATTTGAGAGGATACAATTTCCAGTGGCCACATCATTTATAGATTCAAGTAATGTTGTATCTCACTTAGAAACCACCTAGATGTGAAGGTGATGCATGATGGCTTGTGAGTTCTCTAATTTTGAAGATGCAAGTGAAGAGCCTGGATAAAATTATTTCTTGAAAACTTACAGTGGAAAAATTCCAAGCTGATATTTTAAAAAATATTTTTAGTATGTGTCATAATAAGCTGTGAAAAATAGACACGAATTTTGTATTGAAGTGTTCATAAACATACTTCAAATTAGCCAAACAACAATTTTTTTTGCATATTCTCATCAGAAAAATGCAGACTTCCTCCTGTTCAAGGTTGTCTTGTATTTGGCCACGTTGGACATACACGTTGGATGATAGTCAAAGGGGGTTTACTTTTGATGGATGAGATCATTTTCACAAACTAGTCATTTGTGTATATTTTGAGATGTAAAACATATATTTTAAACATTGTTTAATAAATGTTGAAAGCCAAGAAGATAAAACAGTGCTTACACCAATCTGTGTCAACATCTTTGTGCTTCTTACTTTCTTTACAGTCTTGAGAATTTAAGTTCCGATTCAAAAACACTCTTTAAAAAAAGAATTATTATAATGATACTTGCAGAAGAAGAAAACCTGATATGTGTCGTGCTTCCGTAGGTACCTTGGGCAGCTTATTTCATCCTTATCAGTTATTTCATCCTTATCAGGCTGATTCCTCATCTGAAAATGGCGTAGACAGGAGCCCCTTCACCCTCTCACAGGACCGTGGAGCATAGCAAGACAAGATGCCCGTATGAAATCACTCTCTTCCTACCCAGATGTTAGTGACCAGTGCTTTAGTGCCAGTAGACTCCAAAGCGAGGAGTGCTAAGGTGAGAGCACAAGACCGTCCACGGGAGTGTAATAGAGCTTCTGCCTGTGTTAATTTTTATTTCATTCCCTCCTGCTAAGATGTATATTTTTCTGCATGCTTTATAATATACATAACACTGTGGTATGTTAATACATACAATTATACAGAAATAGTTCATATGCTGGGGATACATGTGGCAAGTGTGAGACCCTCAAAGGTCCCTACCACAGCTTTGTGTGTAAAAGAAAAGAGTCTGTGAGGACCAACACAGAATATCTGCTGTGCGATTAATTTGTACTTTGCCTGTTCCCAGGCTGCTTGGCTGTAGAAATAAAATATTTTCCTCCAGGAAAACATAGTTCATAAACTTCTTCACATCTTTTAGTAGCCCTGGCCAATCCAGAGAAAATGTCCTTTTGGTCTTCAAAGATAATAAAAGGAATCTAGATCCTTGTAGTATTTGGCCTGAGTCCAGGACTCCAATCCAAGAGCAGTGAATTTCCCATTTCCTTCTCGTCTCTTTGGCACCAGGTGTCAGTCTACCGCCACTGGTGATGCTTAATGAGTGATAGTAGGGGTGAAGAAGAGAACCCTAGCACTTCCTCTTTGGGATGAGAGCAGTATGTATTCAACCAGTCAAATAACATTTTCATCTTATTGGGTTTGTTGGACAGATTCAAATATGAATGGCACGTGCCCCCGTGTGTTTAACCCCTGCATGCAGCGTTGTAATACTGAGCACAGGTTGTTCAGGTGATGGATTGAAGGTGTACTGCCTTTTTGGTCACTGCTGGATAAATAGGATTGTTATTCTCAGAAGACTAAAGCGTAGTCCTTTTGGTTTTCTTCTAAAATCATTTCAGTAAAAACGCTGCCACCCAGTGTTTTGATTAGGAGAAGCACAACAGACCGCACACTAAAAAAAAGTTTTCCAGAATAAATAGCAAATAACTCTTTTTTTGGTTATATATAAAGAAAACCTGACGGACTATAGAAATTTCCTGTCTTCAGTGTAGAATAATGCAGCCCATGTGTTGCTGCATAGTGCAGAGAAGCTGTACACAGCTGTTGGAATGATCCTTTTGATTTTTAAATATAAATTCTAAAATAATCCTGCTAACAGTCCAGCCTTATTCAGCTGTTCTGATCTGGCTCATTTGCACAGAGTCCAGGCTGAGGGACTATTGTAGGTGCAACCCCACAGGCTTGCTGTGAGACTTACAGTCCAAACCTTGAACAGGGCCAGTCAGGTCATAACCACTCAATAAGCATCAGCTATTGTATTTAGTTTTCTTCCTCACTTGGATCTGTGACTACTCTGATTATTAAGTTTTCTATAAGAGAACAGATAAATTATTGTGGGTCTTATTATGCCCTTTTCCCCACTGAAATTATTATTTGTCTAATATGAACTTGATAAACAAGGTTTATTAGGAAACAAACATTCAACTACAGCAGAATGGATTCTTTTTTCAGGAGTGCCAAGGAGAAAGAAATCATGTGGAAGGGGAGGGGAAAGTTCACAGAAATGAAAAGCATTGGACCTACAACATTGGGTCTTCAAGCCTGGGTAGCACTTTGCAAAGTCAAGAAGAGGTGAGAGGACATTCTAAGCAGCAAGCGTAGCCCAGGAAACAAAGACATCAGAGACCCTGGCAGGGTTGGTGGGGGGGGGGGGAAGACTGGCAGAGCTGCACCAGATGATGTTAGCCACAAACTGTTAATAGGTTGGAAAGGCATCCATGGAACTGAAATCTGCTGAACAAGTAATAGCGAGGTACTGAAGGTGTTTCCAGTAGGGAAGAGACGTGCTAAGACTTGTGCTTTATTCACATTAGTGTGGTCGAAGGGGAAGGTAGTAAAAATGAGGGAGACAGGGAGACCAGATGGACCTCATCTCGGGGAGAGCGGATGAGGGCTGGCACTAAGGTGGTAGGGATGAAGAGAGGGTGCCAGGGCTGAGAGATGTTTCTGGATCTACATGGTTTAGTGACCAACTGAGTGGGACACACTAGTGATGACCCTACAGTGTCTAGTCTGGGAGGCTGGGGAGGTGGTGAAAACATTGAATCAGGAAATACATGAGAAAAAGAAGAGGTTTGGGAAGGTAGAGGGGGAGTTCAAGTTCAAATACATTAAGTTTGAAGAACCTCCAAGTGGATGACCTTCACAAGGACATCCAAGTGAAGACACCCAGAGCTACCTCATTCTGGATGTCAGAGAGGAAGGAAGCAGGATCTAGAGTTGTAAAGATATGTAGATGTATACATCATTGCTGCTGTTGATCACCACCAGATATCTCTGGCATGGATGGAAGACTGCCAAGCATTCCTCCTTAAAGAAAAAAAAAAAAAGAACAGAAAGTGGAGACTATGAAGAAAATGGGGGGGAAAAAAAAACACTGTGAGACAGAAAAATAGTACCAGGAGAGAATGCTTGGGTTTCAAGCATCAAGGGCTTAACCATCCCAAATTCTACAGGAGCATCAACTAGAAACAAGGACTGAAAAGAGGCCACTGGATCTGGCAATTGGGATGGGACCCATGACGTTATTATGAGTGTTTTCAATGGAGTGGTGAGGATAGAAGGGAAAATGAATGGAAAGTGAAGGCATTTGTTCATTTATTCCACAAATATTTATCAAGCACCTATTATATATCAGGCACTGTCCAGGCCTCAAGGAGAGGGCAGTAAACAAAACACAGACTCCTGTACTCATGGAGCATACACGCCAGTATTGTTCACAGACTACTCTTCAAAGAACATTCCCTAAGGGTCTGGGAAGACAAGAGACTAGACAGTTTTTTGAGCAGAAAGGTGAAGTCAAGGGAAGTGTTTCTTACGGGCTGGTAAGGCTTGAACTTGTGGCTGAATCACGATAGATGGAGAGGAGAGGTTGGAGAAGACGGAAGGGAGGAGGTAAGAGAGACAGAGACAGTCACACAAAATCCCCTGCAGTTGCGGAGTGGGTGTTTAACCTTGGAAGGGTGAGGGGTCATTTTTTTCCTCCAAGACAGGAAATGATTTGACAGTTCACATCTGATGGCCTCCATTTTCCCTGTAAATGAAGAGACAAGCTGAGAGCAGACTGAAGGAGATGTTAGACAGCAATTTGAAGAACTGAATCAGGAAGTAGGAAAAGAGCCAAAGGACACAAAGTCAACCTTAACTTCCAAGCATCCAGTTAAGCAATAAGAATATGTAGCGGTTGAAAGAATGCTCAACATCATTAATCATTAGAGAAATGCAAATCAAAACTACAATGAGATATCATCTCACACCAGTCAGAATGGCCATCATCAAAAAATCTAGAAACAATAAATGCTGGAGAGGGTGTGGAGAAAAGGGAACACTCTTGCACTGCTGGTGGGAATGTGAATTGGTACAGCCGCTATGGAGAACGGTATGGAGGTTCCTTAAAAAACTACAAATAGAACTACCATATGACCCAGCCATCCCACTACTGGGCATATACCCTGAGAAAACCATAATTCAAAAAGAGTCATGTACCAAAATATTCATTGCAGCTCTATTTACAATAGCCCAGAGATGGAAACAACCTAAGTGTCCATCAATAGATGAATGGATAAAGAAGATGTGGCACATATATACAATGGAGTATGACTCAGCCATAAAAAGAAATGAAATTGAGTTATTTGTAGTGAGGTGGATGGACCTAGAGTTTGTCATACAGAGTGAAGTAAGTCAGAAAGAGAAAGACAAATACCGTATGCTAACACATATATATGGAATTTAAGAAAAAAAATGTCATGAAGAACCTAGGGGTAGAACAGGAATAAAGACACAGACCTGCTTGAGAATGGACTTTAGGACATGGGGAGGGGGAAGGGTAAGCTGGGGCAAAGTGAGAGAGTGGCATGGACATATATACACTACCAAACGTAAGGTAGATAGATAGTGGGAAGCAGCTGCATAGCACAGGGAGATCAGCTTGGTGCTTTGTGACCACCTAGAGGGGTGGGATAGGGAGGGTGGGAGGGAGGGAGACTCAAGAGGGAAGGGATATGGGAACAGATGTATATGTATAACTGATTCACTTTGTTATAAAGCAGAAACTAACACACCATTGTATAGCAATTATACTCCAATAAAGATGTAAAGGGCCTCCCTGGTGGCGCAGTGGTTGAGAGTCCGCCTGCCGATGCAGGGGATACGGGTTCGTGCCCCGGTCTGGGAGGATCCCATATGCTGCGGAGCGGCTGGGCCCGTGAGCCATGGCCGCTGAGCCTGCGCATCCGGAGCCTGTGCTCTGCAACGGGAGAGGCCACAGCAGTGAGAGGCCCGCATACCGCAAAAAAAATAAAATAAAAAAAATAAATAAATAAAAAGATGTAAAAAAAAAAAAAAAAAGAATATGCAGCAGTGTGTTCGCTTAACCGACACCTACACATTCATGCTCAATAGAGGCTGCTGCGCGGAGCCTTCCTCAGGCAGCAAAGGCATCTTCTCCTCTGTCCCCAGCCCCCAGCTCTTGTGACTATAGCAGATATTTATGTGGGGATCAAATTCCAAGAGATCAAATACTTTCTTTTACTTCTCAAAGAAAAGCAATAGTTGTTAGGGAGCGTTTATTGGCCAAGTACTCGATTTAATTTACTTTGGCAGGTCTAATCACAGGGGAAAGCAGGCAGCCTACCCCTACCCACTTTTCCTCCCCAATCCTACCCCACCCTACCCGACTTGATCCTGCAGAAATAACAATGACTGCCCTGCTGCACTCTCCAAATCCTCAGCCACTTTTTTTTCATGAGTGTGGCTGTTACCAATTGACCTTCAAATCCAGCGTTAGAAAAGCACAGAGAATAGCAGTAAGATGGACTTTCTCCAGGTAACTGCCTCCCATTCCTTTGGTCTCGTCACCTGACCGAGTTAAAAAAGGCCTCTTTGCCCTCTTCCTGAGGACGTTTGTCCCGCCTTCTCAGTGACCCTGTGCTCAATGCAATGATTCTCAGCTCCAGACCCGCCTGAGAGGACAGTGTCCTCTGCCCATTAACATGTGTACTTATTAACGCCAAGATCTTTTGGTTGAACACAGCTGTCTTAGCCCTGGGTGTATACTGACACAGATTTCCAGTACCACTGCGGGAAGGTTCTGCTTACCTATTTAGATGATTCTTCCTCAAGTGCCTTTACCAAGTGGACTGATCACCCATTAGAAGGCAGCACTGAGAAGCCTGGGCTCTTGATGACAAGGGGACCCATCTCAGCCCCGGCAGCTCACCTCTGGTCTAGGACTTCTTCTACATGTAAGAAAAATAAATTTCTATCTTGGTTAGGCCACTTGGGTGTTCTGTTCTTTGCAGCCTGGGCATTTCCTTATTTTCTTACAATAACCAAAGCATTTAAATGTGTACTATTTATTTTTTAAGCATTTCTAGGCATGTTGTTGAGGGTGGTTTTTCAGGGCTATGAATACTTCCCCTCCCTCCTGGGAGCCTGACTGGGATAATTCTGAAGTGTGAGGTGTCCTATACCATTTCTCAAAGCTTCTCCAGGATTGAGCTTCAGTGGCTCACTGTGAAGCTGGTTTAAGAATGCACCCCCTTTGTGGCCACATTCTAGAATGCACCCCCTATTGGCCACCTCTTGCTGATGGGACTTCCCCATTCCCACCTCCACGCACCCCTCCCCCCGACCCTGGCTGGCTCCCTATCAAAGACCTAAGGGCCCCTACCCTTATCTCAGGGTATGTCTGCTTCTTTTAGGTAATGCCCACCTAATACCACATGCTTCTAGGAACTAGACATGCTTCTAGGTGCTTCTAGAGGAAGCCTCTAAAATAGCCTATTAATGCCTTAGTGCCCACAATTTCTTTCAGCAAACAGTACTGTCCTGGAAAAATGTGTATGCTCTACCATTAACAAGGGGGAGAAAAAGGCCAGTATAGAAAGTTGTACTGTGTAAAAATACGTAGGAATATCTCAAAGAAAATATTTCAAAAGTTTAACAGTTCCCTTAAGGTGGGATTACTGGTGATTTTCCCCTACCTCTTTATACTTTCCCAAGTTTCTATGATGAACATGTATCACTTTGATAAACAGAAAGAAAAATTCCCCAATTAAAAAAAAGTACAGGGCTTCCCTGGTGGCGCAGTGGTTGAGAGTCCACCTGCCGATGCAGGGGACACGGGTTCGTGCCCCGGTCCGGGAGGAGCCCACATGCCATGGGGCCGCTGAGCCTGCGCGTCTGGAGCCTGTGCTCCGCAACGGGAGAGGCCACGACAGTGAGAGGCCCGCGTACTGCAAAAAAAAAAATTACAGCAATGTTTTATTAAATTGGGAGAGAAAAATGGCAAGGGAACGAGAGGCTTCTTCCTGGACCTCACATCAAAGTGAGGAATGCTTCCTCTCACTGTGCTTGCCTTGTAAATCTCTTTTTTTCCTGCACTTTTTGTTCTGACCTCGACCTGTCTTACTTAGCATCTGAACTGGTCCCAAAAAGCTCAGCTTATCAGGTTTTATTATATAAATATGCTTTCTTTTGTATCTCCAAACATCTTAAGTACTGTCGACTTTTTTTTCTTCTAACTCTAGAAACGTCACCTGGGTTAGCTCTGCTGGGAAGCCCTTCTGCATGGTGAAAAGGACATAGGCCTGACACAGCTGAACTTGACTCTGCCTTGCTCTCTCACCTGCTGTGACCTTGAACAAGGTACTTGAATACTCTGAGTCTCAGTTTCTCCTTGTTAATTTGCACTCTTAGATTAGAAGTGATAGAAGCCCAGCTCAAGTTGATATGATGCAAAGTCATAGCCTCTTGGAAGCACGCATGGAAGGTTTGACTACCTAAGCTTCAGAAATACAGGGCTCTTTACTACTGGATCCAAGAATGCAAACAGCAGGGTTTTCTTTGCTACTTCTCCCTGCATGTCATTTTTATCCTCTAGGTGTTTTACAGGTTTTATGTCTTCTGTCTTCAGTCACCAGGAAAGAATTAAAATCCTGGAAGAGACTTATTGGTCAATTGTGAATAAGAGGGCGGCTCCTCAGCCAGGTGGGCAGCATCAGTAAAGAACCACATAGAGGGACTTCCCTGGTGGCGCAGTGGTTAAGAATCCGCCTGCCAAGGCAGGGGACACCGGTTCAAGCCCTGGTCCGGGAAGATCCCACATGCCACCGAGCAACTAAGCCTGTGCACCACAACTACTGAGCCTGCGCTCTAGAGCCTGTGAGCCACAACTACTGAGTCCATGTGCCACAACTACTGAAGCCCGTGCACCTGGAGCCTGTGCTCCACAACAAGAGAAGCCACAGCAATGAGAAGCCTGCGCACCACAACGAAGAGTAGCCCCCACTTGCCGCAACTACAGAAAGCCCGCGCGCAGCAACAAAGACCCAATGCAGCCAAAAATTAAATAAATTAAAGAAAAGAACCACATAGAGAATGCCTTGGCAGTACAGTGGTTAGGGCTCTGCGCTCCCAGTGCAGGGCCACAGGTTCAATCCCTCGCTGGGGAACTAAGATCCTGCATGCCATGCAGTGCAGCCAAAACAAACAAACAAATAAACCCATATAAAACCTCATGGTATACGATGCAGGGTTAGTTCCTAGAAGCACATGGTCTTGGGGGCAACCCCACGGGTGTCTACTACAAGTCCCTTCCTTATTGCATTTTGGTAAGAGTTTTTGAGATAATGTATGTGAAGTTCATTAACTCTTCTAACTGGCATCTCTCCAATGCCTACTACATGATAAGTACTTTCTAAGCAATGGAGGGAGAATCAGCAGAGAACCAAACAGACAAGCAGCCTTGTTTTAATGGAGCTTATAGTTCAGAAGAAACACTTGACTCACAGTAACCACTCAATACATACTGGCCATTAAGGTGGCCCATTAGCACGTGAGGGTGGGGAGCAGAGAGAGTTCTTTAGAGTGAAACCCTGCATACACACACCCACCCTCAACGGGACCTGATGTCTGCTGACTTCCAGTGGAAGATGGAAGATTAGATAACCAGTCCCACTGGGGTCACTGCTGCCCCCACCTCTCAGGTTCACTCAGGAAGAACTAGGAAGTCCCCAGATGCAGCTGTTGGCTAGAATTCAGTGTCTGGGACAGTCCCCAGCTGTGGCCAATGCCATACGGCCGAGCTGCATGGGTGACCCTAAATGCAAACATGCCGCTGCCAGGCTCCCCCAGCACTCCCGCTGCCATCCCTTCCCTTGTCATTCACACATTCCCAGTTGCTCCAGCCAACTTACAATGCCAAGTGTCTGTGACGCACTGGACTTCTGTAAGGTGCAAGAAACCAAGAGGGTTAAGCTTTCGGAGGTGGGCACAGTTGCAGCATTTTTAGTCAGAACATCACAGGTAAGGCATAGCTCTTCCTGACTCCGTAGATACGGGTCTTAAACGTAGAGGCCCTGACACTGGTCCCTGCTGTCCCTGCTCAGGCTGAGTCTCGAGTCTTGTGTGCTCTGTGTGGGTTGGGACGAGAAGGCAGAAATGACATGTCACTGTTTTCCCTTGGATTCCTCAAAGCAGCTGCTCTTCTACCAGAGGTGGGCGGGACGTGTGGGGAAAATGGTAACACCAACCCGGATTTATGGGAAGTATCATCAGGAAGCCACTTTAGTCCCTGAGCGTCAGATTCCACAGGAGACAGTTGAGAGGGAGGACCAGACCCCGGGGCTTCACACCATGTACCACAGAACCTTCAGGTGAAGTGAAAACACTTCTGGAGCCACCACCTGAGGGACAGGTGGAGACCCCTGATGTACACCTGGACTCCACCACAGCAACTCTGTTTTTGAGTGCTGCTTGTTCTGTGGGTCCAGGGAAGACCTTAGTTTGAATAAAAATTGTCTTATCCTATATATACATATTATATGTATATTTCATACACACACGCACATAGATGATTGCTACAATGTTTCATCAGTGACACTCTATGTATGATTTCTTTTCTGCATCTGATGGGTAAGTCAATCAGAAGATGGTTTGTACAAATTCGAAGTTTTAACGGCTGTTAAATCATAAAAGGAAGGGTATTGGCACTGTGCACATCGTGTTCATTAGGGCGCTGCCAGCCGGCCATGCACATCTTATTGCACATACGAACAATGGACGAAGACCTTGAAGATGTCTTAGCCACACAAGGACTGCATTTCGAAGAAAAAAAAAGCCATTTTACAAAATACTGAAGCCATTCATATTATACAGCCAACCGCAAGAAAATACTGAAAATTAATATCAAAAGAAATATTTTAATTTTGAAAAAAAATCTCTCAAAACAAGGATTACAGAGCTTCATGTTGCCATATATACATGTTAAAAAAAATATATTTCAGGACCCTGCATTCTCAATGCCCATCAAGGTGCAGTCATCTAAATTTCTATTTCTATAATCAACCTTTGACTGTCGCTTACACTGAATACACTCTTTGTTCAAAGTGTTTTCTTTTTTATTACATCATTATGCTATTGCAAAAAACAGGTATTTGTGCAGTACAGGAAAATATTAAAATATATTTTAAACTCGGTTAAAGTGCACAGTACATCTGATAGGAAGTAACGGCTAGCTGCCAATCCAAATGACTCTTTTCAGTAACCCCTCCCTCCTTGCTAGACAGGAGGGCAGCCTTGGCGTTGGCTGATGTAAGTCTGTGTTCAATTTCAATGCATACTGTCCTCCTGGTGTCTTTTCTTTTGTGTTCGCCTTTATATTTGGCTTATAACTTGTGGCTGCTGCTCTAAAAACATACAATGGCTTTTCACAGATGTGACGATGCCGTCAGCATTCGCAAGATTTTGAAAGACGAATTACTGGGCTGTCTGTAACTGCAGGGCGAGTGCACATGCATGTAACTGCCTAAAATAGGTTGTGTGTCTGTGAAGTCTTATGTGACTCTCTCAGACCAACACGGACCCCTTTCCTTAGCTGGGTTCTCTCTAGTCATTGCTTTCTCTGAACTTGCCCCCTCCTGGGCCACTCAGCCTCACAAACGCTACTTCCTTCAACCTTCTCCTGAGCCCGCCTTGATCTTGCATGCAACTACTACACCAATTTACTGACTCACTTCCACGGTTTCATACCAGAGGCTGTGAATCTTGCCGTGTTTGACGGACTACTTTGAAAGCCACCAACTAAGCTGCAATAAAATAAGCACGTCTACATCTCAGAATAGTTTCCTCTTTTAAAACGGGCAGCTGCAGAAAGCGCTGGTCTCCTGATCCAGGTCCTATATGCCTTCAATTAATTCTCGATCACTCTCCGCCGAAGCTACCCTTAAAAAACTTCTTGGTTCAACGATAACCTTTTTCTCATCTCCACTTTCCTATACCACTTCCTTATTATCTACCTTTGGTGCTACACTTTTAATTGCCCAAGTTACAGTGCAAAATTACACTACAAGACACATGACGCCAACACTTGTTACTTCTTCGTGTTAAAACGTGAATGTTTTGTGCATAGCAAAATAAGTATGAACCCAAAAAAATAATTGTTCACATTTTATCTTCAAGTTTAATATGTCTTTTTTTTTCCATCACAGCTATTTACAAACAACTTTGGGGTGCTCTCTTGATTTCTGTCAGTTCATTATATCAGGGGACAACAGGGCTGCTGGAATGTAGGAAGCTGGATGGAATGCAGAAATATAAATAAGACCAATGTTCCAGAAACCAAAGTATAAATAATGCCTCCCCAGAAAATAGTTCTTGTCACAAAAGCACCTGCTTTTTGCTTAAATTTTTTTTTTTTTGAGTAATATACACCAGAAAACATGACTGTGGAGACCTAGAACTACTTGCACACCAAAGAGGAGAGAAAATAACTCAATATTTATAATATTAAAATAAAGTGTTTAACCACAAAAAAGCAGTAATAAAATAGTTTCCTAATTTACAATTTGCATCCAAAGGATGAATAACAACTCACTAATAAATAATATTTATATAAATATTTTGTATGTCGAAAATAGTTTTTTTAAAAGGCAATGGTCTCAAGAAACTTCTTGAAAAATTTGGTGGCAAAAAACCTGACTGCAAGTTCCCCTCCCCACCCCCCCAAAATACACATCGCGTTTGGTTTGGTTTTAATAAAACAAATGCATCTTGCTGCAAAACGGCTGTGCTTGGTGTTTTGGTAATGGCAGTGGGTGAGCATGGAAGGGATGAAGGAGGTTGTAGAAGGCATTGATGAGCTGCTTGGTCCTTCACAACCAGCTCCCTCACGGGGTTTTAGGCAAATACCTGTCAGGTCTTAATGTCTGAGTCAGTTATGAAAGGTAGAAAATCTTCTTTTGTGTCCTCCCGTCAATTCAACTAGAGTCGGGGAACTGACAAGCAGTGAGTGGGAGGTTGGAGGGGGCAGGTGCTGAGAGGAGAGTTTAGGATCTCTGACCGGAAAAGCGTCTGAGCCACGACCCAAAGGAGAGGAGCTGGTCTCATGTGAATAGAGCCTTTGTTACAGTTACATCTAGCAATGCTTGAACGGTGATGCCCACTTTGACCAGGCCTTTCTCTTCAAGGATGTGATGGGGCAGACACAGTTTTTCCTAAAAGGAAGAAGAACAAAGCATTGATTTTTAGATGACTGGAATCTAATTAGAAAATCTCGAGATACCACTGACAGGAGTTAAGTCGAGCTCTGAAGTGTGCCTATCTGATCACTTCAGACTGTGCTCTCTCCCTAACTTTCAACTCATTTTGCAAAGACCTTTTCTGTGTTTGCAAAGAAAACAATGATTTTCCACAAGTGAGGGTTGTTCTAGAAAGACTTCCAATCATCCTGAAATGTGCAAAAGAGCTAAACATTTTTTACAAACCTTGACACTAAATAAGTGAGCTACATACCGTCAGTTGGAAACCACCCACCAAGAACATATTAGCTTATATTCTTATAAAGCAAAATTTCACATAGCCTCTCACACATTTTAAAGGAACTAGAATACTCATTTATACAGACCACACACCATTCTACTGACCATAAATCTTGATCTAGTTCATTTTATTTCCTGTGATCTCTGGAATGGAGGCATGCTTTCTTCACAGTGTATGAACAGCCTTGTAAACAAGTAATTTTAGCCACAGCGTTGAAGAGCCTCCCTTTTAAGACTCTTTTATAAAACTGTCAAAGACACAAATATCCTGCTACTTTCTCATATTGTATTTTTGCTTTTGGGAATTGTCCAGCACATACTACTCAAGGAAGATAATCAAGGCGGCTCACCCCCTGTGTGTGGCACCCTGCACGCTCAACCACCAGTTTACAAAAGAGCAAAAACAAAATAATTTTACATTTTGTCATTTGACCCTGGTCTGATACCATACAAGGGAATCTCCTTCCAGAGTGTGTCTCCTTGGCTGGGAAACAACTCCACAGCAAACACTCCCTCTCATCTACCCAAAGATGGTGTGTTTTCCACAGTCCAATAACCACTGGTCTTAAGGACAGTTGAAATTGGGAGCTGCGTCAAGCCCCAGGTGGTGGACACAGTGTTTAACATGAAGCCAATCAGGTCTCCGATCAGCACTGCTTCCTTGCAGTTCTCTTGCTGGAGGAATCAGATATTCCTGCTGTGTCAATGCAGGACTCTCCACTAAGTACCCCAGATGCAGGCACTGTGCTCTTAAAAAGATCATCCAAAGACACATCATGACACCTCTAAGAACCTGTTCCACAACCTCGAAATGTTGGTGGGCTCTACACTCGCAGTCTTACCATCCCCCATCCCTCCCACTTCCCTAACTTATGGTAAATTCAGAGTATCTCAATCTCTGACTCCAGGCCTTGAGAAATGGCCACTTGTCAATATAAAACAGCCGATTCTTTAAAATACAATTTTAACAATGATTTCAAGTGGCTGCTGTGTATCAAATAGGATTATCTTGTCATCATGGTGTGTTGAGGTGAGGCAAGTTTATGCTGCTTGCCAACTTAGCAGCCACATGTCAGCCTGAGAAAGAAAAGGAGGTTCTGTCTGAGTTGTGAACAGGGCACTAGGCCAGGATGGACGGTGCTCCCTCCTTCTGCCGCAGCCAGAGGTCAGTGTGTACCCTTTCCTGACACCTTCTGCTTGCCATGGGCTTGTGAAATCACCTGAATCTCATTTCATTGGTAAGGCTGGTCCCACAGGGGCAGGGATATAGTTTCCTCATTCTTATGGCTTCCACAGCACCCCAGTAGGATATTATAAATGGCTGTTAATTATGGTTAAGTTCCTGGTACAAGGTATTACTTGGGGAAAAAAATAAGTCTTCACTTTATACCATATGCTAAAATCAATTTGAGATGAGTTGAAGAGTTAAATGTTAAAAAACATCCACAACATTCCTCCCAATAAAATATAGATACATATTTAATATTTTCTCTGGTAAATGAATGGGGATGAAAAAGTGATATAAAAATCACAAAGGAGGGCTTCCCTGGTGGCGCAGTGGTTGAGAGTCCACCTGCCGATGCAGGGGACATGGGTTCGTGCCCAGGTCTGGGAAGATCCCACATGCCGCGGAGCGGCTGGGCCCGTGAGCCATGGCCACTGGGCCTGCGCATCCGGAGCCTGTGCTCCGCAACGAAAGAGGCCACAGCAGTGAGAGGCACGCGTACCGCAAAAAAAAAAAAAAAAAAAATCACAAAGGAAAAGCTAAAAACAGTTGATCACCTGAAAGTATACAGCTTCTGTGTGTAAAAAAGAAAAAAAAATTAAAGGATAAACAACAAACTGTAAAAAAAATTATTTGCATCAAATTACAAAGGGTTTTATATTGACGCATAAAAGCTCAACAAATCGGTGAGAAAAACACTGAGATCAATAATGGAGCACTGGGCAAGGAACATGAATAGAAATTTTTTTTTTTTTTTTTTTTTTTTTTTGCGGTATGCGGGCCTCTCACTGTTGTGGCCTCCCCCGTCGCGGAGCACAGGCTCCGGATGCGCAGGCTCAGCGGCCATGGCTCACGGGCCCAGCCGCTCCGCGGCATATGGGATCCTCCCAGACCGGGGCACGAACCCGTATCCCCTGCATCGGCAGGCGGACTCTCAACCACTTGCGCCACCAGGGAGGCCCCATGAATAGAAATTTTAAAGCAATAGATTTGCCCAAGGCATTCTGAACAAGATACTTTGCTTCTTGACCTCAGTGTTCCCCTATGTTTAGTCACAAACGTTCCTGAATTCTAGAACTAATATTTGCACAAAGCTTAATCTCTGTGCCACATGGCTTTGGGGGGGCTATCCTGAGTCCTGCTTGAGCTGTGACATGGCTCCACTGATGAGTGGTGGGGCCAGTGGTCTGCAGAGTTGAGTTTCCATGCTCGAGGTCATGCTTGGGAAGGCCTGGGCCTCCAGAGAAACAAGGATGGGAAGATACTGAGGCCTTAGCCTCCTGCTGACAGGACGTTGGAGGTGTCACACACCGAGTCAGCTTAAGGTCATCCCCTCTCCCAGGCATTTCTCACCTTCCTGGTCTCCTCATTCCTAAACCAGGTGCAGCTGGTGACAAGGAGTAAATAAAAGACATAAAAAGGTATCCCTTGCATCCTTTCTTTCTCTTTTCATTCAGACGTCCTAAGAAGCCCTGAGGTGCCCTCAGATTACATTAGAGGGTTGGAGGTACCTACGAAGACTAGTGTCAGATCATAGAAACCTCATGAAAACACGGCAGTTGTGATTGTTCTATCACAGGACGGGGAGGGAGACTGATGGGAATCATGACTTCGGATGCGGGTTGACAAGAGAAGCAAGGGGAGCCTGCCAGAAATACGGAGGGGCTTTGAGGATGGCCAGAAGGCCATTTCCATCACACTAGTCCTGTCACTGCATAGCCCATGGGGGAGGGGATCCCTGAAGTGAGCTACAAGTTGTGATGGGGAAGGAACTGCTGTGGATTTACAGCTTGATGGGAAGTGACAGAGAAGGGTCACCTCACCTTGTATATAATGGATCTCAAGGAGAGAGGTGAGTATTTACATTGAGTTTCAATGCATTAAAATTCCATTGTTGGAGGAGATGAGTGGCTTTCACTGAGGATGTAGCAGCAGACGGCTCTCGGATACCCATGAGCTCCTCTTGTTGTGTTTCTTTTTAAAGCACAGAGCAGAATCATAAAGGAGTATCCTGCATAAAAATACTCTGACCCCCCTCTGAAGGACTCGTCCTGTCCTTTGCCTTGTTTCTCCAATGGCGGAAACAAATATTCACTCTTATGCCCTCACCCACCCCTCTTCTGAGCCACAACACGCAGGGTTGGAAAAGGCAGGTAAGCCATAAAGACTAAATTCCAACTTTGCAAGACTTCTGGGGGCACCTCCTACAGGCCTGGCACCCATGCTATGGATTTGCATTGGTCTTTTCTTTATGACAACTCTGCGAGGTAGATACAATATCTCTACTTTGCAGAGGAGAAAACTGAGATGTAGAGAGTTTAACTTTGCTGAAGTCACACAGCAGGTAAGTACTGCAACCAGGATTTGAACTTGTGTCTCATCTTACAGCTGGGGCCCCTTCCACGACATCATGCTGCTCCCCATAAGGTCCTTGACCAACCAGCGAGCAGGTCCTGTCTGTGCCCAGGAGATAGGAAGAGGCCCCTGGCCCCTCGGAGTCCTCTCCAGGCCAGTCCCACCAAGTTCAACGTCAGGTGGGCATCAGAGAACCCTCAGCTCGGGGAAGGGCATTAGCTCTGCCACTTAGCTCATTTGGTTTCTCTTCGCAGTGAGGGCCAGACGTCTTGTTCTGGCGGCAAATGCCTCACGGGAGCAGGTAGATCGCCATCACCGCCTGGCTCTCCTTTTTCTATAGTTTCTTATGCTCCCCAGCAGTCACAGGTCTCCTGCCAGGCCACCCGCTAGACAAAATGAAGTCACCCATGCAGCACTTTTCATGTTGTTCAGTCTGCTTCTAAAATGTAAAGTCCTGGCACTAACTGATTGGACCTTAAAACAAAACTGTCTGCATCATTTTAATGTAAGAGAACTTCAGTTCCTGCTTTGCCGTGTGAGGGCTCCGAGGGGCAGCTTCTTCCGATGTGAAATGCAGACCATGTCAACCTCTTCCAGACAGAGAGGATTTCTTGTCACTCTTCATTTGGTTCTCTGCTTTCCAGCCATGCTACTTTCTAGTCCTTCTTTCTAGAACATTTATTCTCTACACACAACTATCCCTTCTCTCACCTCCCTAATCCATACACCCTTCACCTGGCTATTCCTACACATCTTTAAGGCCTCAGTGCAAACATCACGGTTCTAGGAAGGCTTCAAAGACCACCCACTCCCATCAGGGTTGGGCCCCCCTGTCCATGTGTTTCATACACAGAATCTTGTACCTGACCTATCACAGGACCTTATCACATTGAATTCTTCATTTGTCCACTAGATCCACTACACAGGGTCCCAAAACCTGCAGGCCAATCCAGCCCATAGCCTGTTTTTGTAAATAAAGTTTTATTGAGACACATCTACAAGTGTCCATGGCTACTTTCACACTATAGCAGCTGAGCTGGGTAGTCCTAACAGAGATGGTATGGCCCACAAAGCCTAAAATATTTACTGGCACTTTACAGAAGTTTGCTGACTCCTGATTTTTGAAGACAGGGTCACGTGTCATGATCACCTTTTTATCCCCAAGATGGGGTCTTGTACAAAGGGTGCTCATTCAATATGTGAGGAATGAATGAATGAACACAATCATAAACAAAATCCAGTGAAAAAGCAAGGAACTGGACCCTCATAGTCTTAAGGAGAAAAGTGTACATTCTATTATATATACCTGACAGTTTATTGAGAACTAATTTCAAAATCTGAAGCCTAATTTTAAAAACCTAATCTCCTGAAAGAAAATCACATTAAAATATTTTTCACCTCATCCCGAACCACTTTCAAGCTCCTGAAATTTTAATCTACTGTCTATGACTTTTACCCTGTAGGTGAAACACCCTTTTTCCTTATGACAGAGACCAGCATGGATTTTAGAGAGATAACCCTAACCACTATGTCCTAAATTTAATTTCTTATTCACAAATAACTAGTATCAGGATATCAAGTGCCTTTACTTATCTACTCATTGATGAAACTCCTACTCAGCTGTCTTGCTTTTGAGTTCTGTAGGGCCCTTCCCACCAGCACTGTTTCATATGTCTCTGCCCAAGTACAATGAGCTGCATACGAACCACAAATCCATAACTAGAAGGAACTAATAGAACTTACTTAGTTGTCACATATTTTGGAAATCCTGACACGGAGTAGCAAGTTGCTACCAATTGGAAGAACTGGAGAAAGAGAACTTTCTATTTCAAATAGATCTTTCTATTTCAAAAAGAATATGTAAATAAATACTCGGTAATTTTTATCAGGCATTGTAAGTACTGAAAAAAATGGTCTTCCTTGTGAGAGGAAGATTTAGTATGCACACATAAATCACCCAACCACCTCTCAGATGACAAGTGGGTTGGCCAAGTATCCCTAGTCACGTGGCAATGGCAGGCATCATGCTAGCCTATGAGTCGGTGTGTGAGTACCTTGGGGAAGAACCATGGGGAGGCTTAATAATATTCTGAATAGAAATGAGCAGTAATGGGCAGGACAGTTCATTCCAAGCTTTGCCTAAAGGGCTAAATTAATTGTGTTCTGCTTGTTACCAGACTACTTGATGAAAAAATACCACCCAACAGATCCCCAGGGGAGCAACACATTAGGGTACAGATACACTAATGACATGAGAAGTGAAAGTGCATCCAAAAAATACTTTGGATGCCAAAACAGAAATATGAACAGGGCCAAAGAACTATGTCAAGTCAGCACTGAAAATTAAATCTGATCTCCCAGGATTGCGCTACTCAGTTTTCACTGAGGGAATTTTCTTTCAGGTGGTCACCCAGTAAGTCATCTCTCTTCTTCCCCTGTGCCCCCCACCCCCTTCAAGAAGAAAAATCCAAGCAGCAGTGATCCTTGAAGGGAAGCCTCAGTGCGCTGCAGAATTGGACAGAAGTGCTGAGCGCGACTCTGGATGCACACAAATTAACGTATTGATGGGCCCATAAAAACTTGGATCTGTCACCCAAAATGTGTTTATTAAGCAACTTACGGCTCAGGGTGCTCGTTAGACATCGTACAAAGGGATTTTATTGTGTTACAGATTGAAGAGTACAAGATAGCACCAAAGGCAATTCAGTACATCTGCGGGTTACTTATTACACAACTGACGTTAGATAAATTCCACATACCCTGTATTTCACCAATCAACCCAAAATCAGGAGGGGAAAGCTCAGTTAACTCAAGCTATTATCATGTAAAGAATGTCTCCTGTTAGAAAATCTGATCTGATTTACCAACAAAGGATCTTTATAAATATATTCTTCTATGTGACCTTTCCACATCCTCAAGTCCCCTGGATTCATGGAAATGTTCAGAAAAATAAAATTATCTTCTTAGTAGCCATCTATAAAGACTGTTTCCCTGTGAGTAAACTAGAAATTCATCTTGAGGAAGTGAACTCCATCATCCCCGCCCCCCCCAGTTTAAGAAACAATATTTGGCAACCCGATGTCAATTGAAGCATAGGGGAGTCTGTCTTCACCTTGAAGCAGGGCTGTCGCATATTATACAACGACATCCCAGAACCAGGAATATCTTGTCCTAGATAAGATTCTAATGTCTTTTTTCTTTAATTGCAAACGGATCACATTGCTCCGAAAGCAGATATAGTTATTAATATATAATCCTTTAAGCTTACTTAAACATAAAAGCAGGTGGCTAATGTCACTGGAAATCAAAGGTTAAATGGAAATTTCAAGTCACTGAAGAAACTACATTTTTCTAAAATAAGAGCAATCTTATTGGCTCCTGTCATAGCAACCCCAGCCCTAGGCCCAAGAATGTTCCATGACTCATGGCTTTATTTGAAAATAAATACTGTCAAATCCATCACATTCTAGACCTGAAGTTATGATGTGATGTAGCAAAAAAGAAAAAAAAAAAGCGAAATGACCCATTACATGATTTAAAAATAGAACCCCTTTTTGGAAAATGCTTTTCTAAGAGCCTCGGTCAGAGTAGACCAAACAAGGAATAAGTAAAACTACGCAGAAAGAGTGGTGTGCCGTGGGTCCTCCAGGGGACGCTCTGACCGCGCCGGACCCTTCCTCCCCAGCGCCCTTCTGCACAGCTCTGTCTCAGGCAGCAGGGCAGAGGGGCTCACTCAGGGTGGAAGTGGGGGACCACCCTCCCTGGTGCCCTTCACAGCTCCCGCTGCAGGAAGCAGGGAGGAAGCCAGCTGGATGGCCAGCAAAGCAGTCATTCTCCAGATGGTATTTTTCAACTTGGTCAACAGTGGCATTCTTAAAGATTGTTATAGACCAAATTGGACCCCAAATGCTGGCTTTCTGTCTTCCCTCTACAGTTAAATTGCCCAATCCTGAATTAGGAGTCGACTTAAATACTGACCCAATGGAAAGATGTTCATACGCTAAATCCCCTCTGCTCCTGTTCTGGAACCTTCTTCGCCTCTACCCAGGGCAGCAAAGCTCACTGGGAGAGAGAAGAGGCACTGCAGAGCACTGCTGCTGGCACTATGGGGATGAGGAAGCAAGAGGTGTGGACACACTGTCCTCACTGCTTCTCAGCAAGTCAGAGAAACTATCTCATGGGAGCTGCTTTCTATCAAGTTTGTGCTTCTGGAAAATCTGATGTGGAAACGTGTGGCTTCAAAACTCCAGAGATTACTGAAGAGATGACAGGGATGGAAGTTTGCGAGGCAAAGGCCCAGAGGGAGGAAGGACCCTGTCACGGAGCAGGGCGACAGAGCAGAGTGTAGGGATGCACATGCGGGCGTTACGCAGACAGAACATTCCAGCGGTAAGTGATATAGATCAGAACTACAAAGAGAATATGGACAAGACAGAAGCTTATAAGGTCCCTGGCGCGGAGGGCGGAAGGTGGTTGTGGGGCTTTCTCCCCGAGTGCCAGCAGAGTGTCAACAGTCTTTCGAATGTGACGAAAATCCAACTGCAGGATGTCATACGGAGAGCAGAGGTCAGCCTATTCCGAGGGCAGCCATCAGAACAGAAAGAGACAGTGCATACAATTAAAAATACACAGAAAAACGGCTGAAAAGAAGCACACATGTTTAGTTACTAGCAAATGGCAAGAGTAACCCCTTATTTCAAGCAGGTAGAACCCGTTCCACCACAGATTTTTTAATTAATTACAAAAAGCAGCATACCCGACACAGTCTATGCAAATAGGACAAAGAAATGCCTCACCCAGAATCTCACTATCGAGGAACAGAAGGTTCTGTAATTTATACATCCTTCTGGTATTCAAACAGGTTTAATATTTAAGTGGTATCATGAGTCAGCAATGGCATAAAAATAAGAGCTTTTGCACCTGGGACATTTAGGTCTTCACTTTACTAAAGGGAAAAATACAAACTTCAAAATTTAACCCCCACCTTTCCTCACCATTCTCTTAGTGCATTTTTTACCCTGGTCTATGAAGACTGAATATGAAGTATTTCTCTCCGAAAGGGAATACATGCGCCTAATTTGTTTTCCTTTTAGGATTATTGATAAACTCTGGGGAATGCTAGTTTTAATCATGTCCCTGCATGTGCCCAAAAACTACATTAAATTTCACATTTTCACAACTGGACATAAACCAAAAGTTTAAAAGAGGCTTCTTAGATCTGCAGTTAGAATAAAGGTACATTCCTGCATAGAGGAATTATGTAAATTTCTTCACCACTAAACAGGTATGTGTAGGGGGAGGGGCGGGGAGAACAGGCCTCCGTGTTTTGTCTACTTGACAGTCACCATGTAAGGAGGCAGAATTCCTACTTTATCAACTAAACGCACAAATAAGATAGTCCTATGAGTTGACCTCTGGATGCCTACTGCTATCAGGAAGCAAATGGTTTTCTGATACCCTGAATTCCTGAACCAGAAATGACCAGCTTCAAATTAAAAATGATTATTATTGCTATCTCAGTATGTACCAAAGTTCTGGCTTTGTTTCCAAATTAAACAAGGATTGAAAATATCTGTGATATATCTCATAAATGTAGCTTTATGTCCAAATTAGGCAAAGCATTTAAAAAATATATATATTATATATTTTATAATATACTTTGCAACAATATTGCCCTTTGTTTTAGCATCACTGCTAAGCAGATGCAAATCACAGAGCAACTGAAAGATGATTCTAAGAGATTCTGTCTTGCCCGTATCTTCTGCAGTTAGGTTGATGCCCTCTGGTAAAGAGGGATAATCAATGTAAGTGCGTTGATAAGATTATAAACCTCCTAATCTTAAATTACTAAGGTAGAGATCCTCTTAACAAAAGATTTTTTAAAGGATATTAATAAATCATGCTATATCTATTCACACTGTGCATCTTTTCTCAGCGCATTTAGAGGAATCAAGCTACCATTGTTATTTTCTCAAGAATTAAAACAGCTACACATAGAATGGATTTCACTGTGACAGAGATGCTGATCAGGAATTAACAGATGGGGAAACATCTAAGAGAAGGAGATTTCTATTGCAATAAGAATTTTCTATTGCAATGGTGTGCTTAATCAGTGAACTCTGAGGAAAACAGACATAAGACAGAAGGCATATGCACACTAAAATGTGATTGTCACCAAAGTGGTATTTCCATGTTAAAAGCAAATCATTTTATCTCCAGGATATATTTCAATACATTTCCCAGAAGCCTATGGAAAATGTCTGGTCTGCTCCCCAGCAACTCCATCAAAGAACTAAGAATTAGATTGTCTGCAGTTTCCAGTGTATTTATTCAGTGGTACACTTCTCGCATGGGTAGGCAACACAGACCATTCTTCTCATTCTGGAAATAATTTCATGATGCCACAGATTCTGGGCTTTATTCAGATTAAAGTGGGTAAAGCTTAGACTCACAGTCCATAGCGGGTGGTTTAAATTAAATCACGATCTCTGAAGAAAAAAGTATGGGTCTAAGATTGGCTGGGAGGCAAAAATCTGAAGCATCATAATGTGTGGAGTGTGGGTTACTCTCTGATTCTACCCCCCGTCACACAGCCCATGGCCGTCAGATCAGTCCCTCAAGGATGCTATGATGGGAACCAGGGCTGAAGTTGCCAGGGGAACCTGGGAGTTTTCTGAGCCTTGTGCTTTCCAAATTTCAGGCTTAATAAGAGGGACTTACAGATTATGCTTTATTTTTTTCTTAAAATTAAAATAGGAAAACACTAAAAAGGAAGGAAATTGAAAGAGGCCTAATTTCACCATGTATTTACAGAGCATTAGTAATTATTGCAAGGCATTTAAAAAACATAGTTAATACACTCAGAGTCCCGAGGGGCAAGTGCAGATGCTAATTCCCGTTACAGTGAACAGAAATCACAATCGCCAGAAGTTCACTGATTCTCATACAAGTCAACACAAGAGTGTGTGACTAAGATTACTATTAAAGATTAACTCAGGTTCCCCAAATACTACAGATAGAAACAAAAACGTACACAGATCGATCAAAAGGTCTAATTTACAGGCATTCTGAGTATAATACAGACTAAATTCTAAGAAATTTAGAATATATCGTTTATTTAAATTTGATTTTGAAAGGCAGTATGCTTATAAATAGTTTATTTAAATTTAATTTTGAAAGGCAGTATGCTTACAAAGTATTTTTAATCTAAAATGTCATAGCACAAGAATGTTGATGGTCATTCTGAAAATGTAAAGCCCTAACTGGCAAGGTGTAATTTGGCAGAGAGTGGAGTGAGGCAGGAAAAGTTTTCCAGAGTTTTGTCCAGATATGTAAGAACTAATCACCAATTTTATGCACTTAGTAACTCTAATATCAGTAAGCTAATTCATCTAGAATGCAATTTCAAGCTCTTTGAAGATGCTGCTTCGAGAAAGTATTTGTCCTCAACCATGTACCAATGTCAGACCACTGACCGGAAGTGGCTCTACCACCAGGAGACACACAGGGGGAAAGGATTCTTACATGAATGGTGACACACACCTACTAACCATTGGAGATGACTGGTTTTACAAGCTAGAGACTGGCTCTTCTTAATGCATTAGCGATTTAAAAATTTACATTAATAACATAATAACTTGGCGTCAATCTGCACCTCTGATCATCCAACCTTGGAAGTAACCAACGTAAATGGAAACTTAAAATAAATCTTGTAATAAGAATCTCACCATCCCCCAAAAGTGTTTATCAGTTATGACTTAAATTGACACTAAAGTCATTGATTTGGGGGAAAAAAGACACATAAGGTTCAAAGAGGCGAAGGAATTCATATCTCCTATTCTCAAGATTAAAACAAACAAACAAAAAAGGTAGCTTCAATTTATAGAACGTCTTTCGATTTAAAAAATTCAGATCATTTACATAAACTGTCCTAAACCCTTACGACAGGTAAAAAGTAGGAAAAGTTTTGCAATTACTTTCAAAAATAATATCTTCTTATAAAAGTCAACAAAATACAAATATGAAAGGCACTGAAAAGAAAACTCAGCCATAATTCCACTTGTATCAATGCAGTCATCATTAGCATCTCAGTGTACTTTAGGATTTTATTTTTAACTCCATCTGGCTGATGCAGAGGCTGGACACCAAGGAACCTGTCCTTGTAGATATGGAAGGAAAACCTTCCACCTCCCACAGTCTAGTGAGGACCCCTGGCCTCTGTGCTATCCGGCAGGCAAGAGCCCTGTACAGCTGTTGGAGTTGCTGTCCTAACCCTCCTCCCCAATTCCTCTCTGGAGACAGTAATGAACAGGAGAGGCTGGGCAGCTAGAAAACAAGGTGCATTTCTATTCCATGTCCCTTCCTCCTCTAAACAGGGCAAGTCTGTTAAATTAAGGACCTTGCTCCTTACAGAGGTTGGAGGCCAAGGCTACTTGTTTAACATCAAGTAGACAGACAGAGACCAGGGGGTCTCCCCTCAGAAAGGGACCAGGGCATCTTCCCTCAGACAGAGACCAGGGAGCCTCCTTTCAGACAGAGACGTCAGTGTCTCCCCTCAGACAGGGACCAGGGCAATTTCTCTCAGAAAAAGACCAGGGTGTCTCCTCCGAGAGAAGGAGACCAGGGGATCTCCCTTTAGAAAAAGACCAGAGTGTCTTCCCCTCCAAAAAAATAAAAAAATAAAACCAAGGTGAAATACTTCCCTGGTGAGTAAAAAAATATATATCTATTTTCTAATACTTTTGATGCTTCACAAATGAGAGATTTCTCTCGGCCTGGGACAATACTAGTAAGAGTCCTAAAACAGCCCTAAACTTGGATCGAACTGGAGACCCCCAAGAGCCAATCGTGAATCCTCCACATCAAGATCAGAGGCCAGAAATGACCAAGCTGACTCAGGAAAGGCAAAGGAAGCCTCAGTATGTCCACAAATAGCCTCATGACTCCAAGGCTTAATTGAAATCAGATTCCTGGGTGATACAAAGAGAAGATAGTGAAGAATTTGGAAGCCCGCCAAGGCCTGTGTTCAAGATCAAGCTGCACCAGAGGTCAGACAGCTGCACAGTCTGACCAGCGGCATCAGCACTACAAGGGGCCATGGGATGGTGCCAGCAACATCATCTGACCCCCAGATTTCCCAGGGTGCCTTGACGCACGTAGGGTAATTTTCCTGCCTCTCCTGCCTCAGAGGAGCTGATGGGGGAAAGCAATCATGGCGCTGTGGAATGGAGCTGAGCGTCCATGGACTATCAGCTCAAAGTAACCTTAAGGGTCTAGTGATTTTCAAACTATAATTAGCAACAGGACACTTTCCCCCCCAAGGAACTCTTAACTGGAAAGCGGATACATGCCACACAGGCAAAGGGGAAACTGCCGTGTCTGAATCAAGGGCGTGGGAGTGATCTGCAGCCGCGCCTTGGCTTCAGGAAGAATCAAGGGGCTCTGAGAACGTGGTTTAATCCACTGCTTAAGTCCAACACCTGCAGTTTGCAGAGCAGGGAACCCGGCCGCAGAGAGCCCCTGTGTGTGCCGGAAAGAAGGCAGGCGCTGGACGCGGACGGACCTGGGTTCGAACGCCAGCTCCGCTGCCTCCCAGCTGCGGGCGTGAGCTTAGGAAACTGTGTAACGTCTCTGGGCCTCAGTATCCTCAGAGCAGGGTAATAAAATATTGGCCTCCGAGCCTCAACCGTGAGCATCTGAGAAGATGATGCAGCTGCCAGAAGGTCCCGGCGAGTGATTCACGGCTCCGGGCTTTAATGCGCTTGCCTCAGGGCACATAACCAGTGAACAGCACAGGTGCGGCTAATTCACCCCAAGCCTGTGTCCCTCGCTCTGCTCACAGATCCTCCGCACTCGCCCTCACGCCTCTCCTTCCAGGTGGCAGTCACTCAATCTGTCCCAGTAGTTGAAGAACTGGCCCCAAACAGAAAAACCAAATCAAAACCAAAACACCCCAAGGCACTGGAAATGGGCAGCAGGAAGTGACCCAGGCTGAAATCACTACCTGAAGAGATTAACTCTGCCATCAGAAAAGGAACTTGCCGGCAGGGTGAGGGTGGGGGTGGGGGGGCGCATTTCCGATTTGTGTTTCAGGATCTGCCCTTGGTATTCTCATCAGCAAACCTCTACCTCTTCCCAGAATCCCTCACAGATGATGGCAAATACGCCTGCTGTCGCCCTAACAGAATTTCTCCAGAAACCCAACGCCCACTTCTTTCTGTGATGTCAATCCTTTCTATAGGTGGCGTTGACTGCCAAGTCCTGTCTGTGCCCCTGGACTAAGAAAGGTATAGATGTAGCCTCGTCCAAACGTCAGGAACAACAGACAGAGGTCTAGAATCGCCGTATCCATCTACTCTTGGTGCAGACTCCGACCTTCTGCAAATAAACTAGGCCGCTTACACCGTGTGCAGTTCTGAATGCAGCCAATTCAAAGAAGCCACATTTACAGGGAAGCCACTCCACTGGGCACACAATAAAATGCTTCATGAACCTTGCCCAACCCTGAGGCAGGTACCTGGGACTGGGTTCCTGGGGACTTCTAGAGAAAATATAATAAAAACTGTAACAACGGGAACAATTTTAAAATCGCTTCCTTCCCATCGTATTAATTTATATGTCATCATTTGCTCAGTGACCACATTCCACCCAGATGAACCTGATAAAACTGAGTAAGCTGCCGACCCTGACTTTGGGTTGTAGTTTCAAACTGTGATTCTATTACAAAGGGCAACAAACTCGGGCTGAGAGCACAGCTGTGACTTCTCAGTCTCTACAGGATGATTTATCATTGTCAATTAGCTATTTAGCTTAAAATAATACAGAATTCCAGATCTCCGTGACTTATCGGTGTGTGTATGTAGATAAGTTATGGATGGAGAAGAAAGCAGGGCGAGCTTGCAAATTAGAAGGAATTCACTAAGCTGCTGGGAAATCAGTGAGTATTTTGTTACCCAAATATTAAGCTTGAAGCAAAAAAAGAAAATGTAACGTTAAAGGTCCTCCACTTTTAAGTACCAGACTTTTAAAATGTCTGACTGCAAGGGGAGAATTCCTGCAACTAGAATTGCAGTGTGCCACATATACACTCAAATCATCACCCATCTTAAGTAGTGGAAGAAGGGGTTATTTCCACCCCTCCCCCAACTTAGTATCGCATTCCTAGATGAAAACATTTCCTCATTTCCAATAATTTATGACTCATTTATTCCAAGAGATGAAAGCATGTTCCTTTGAGTATATACAGCAAGTTTTGCCAGCTGCACTCCAATTGCAATTTCTGGTTTTCCACTAGAATATTCCTCCCTTCCTTTAACATATCTCACTAAAGAAGTTCAACTGCTAACCAACCAACAGACTTTTTCTAGTAGCAATGAACTTAATGTAACTCTAGTCACCAGTAAGATGCTACTGGATTATCCATCAGGATGGATACAGATGTACACACAATCACACACATACACAATGCAAACTTGAAAATCACCTCAAATCTTAAAAATCGTTTCAAAAATAGCCTTAGTGATATATTTCTTACTAAGCATAGTTAAGTTGGGACACTGGCAAACAAGATGATTTACTTCTTGTAATTCAATTGTCTCCAGAATTATCAGTTGCCTATTAGTGCTAGGGGCATAATTCAGATATTATGATAAAATTTTCTCTGCATTTTGATGCTAATTTAATTTCCTTTTCCTCACTTTAGAAGGAAATCATAATTACCAATCTTTACTCACAATAAATGGTTAAGGGCATTTCTACATCACTTTGTGTCATCATAAGCCAAGAAAAATGATGAGTTTTAAAATATCACAGGGGATTGGTCATAACTCATCAGCGCTTTTGAGTACAGACAAAAATAATGTACAATCTGAAACTTGGTGTGATAATTTTGATTCACACACACTTATTAACCCATGATGGAATCAAATCATTAAAAATGGTAGGCGCATGAGAATTTCACGAACATTTGAAGCCAAGAATGTATGGGCAATAGTAAAATGCACACATACGATACAGACACACAGATTAACATTGCTGAAAGACATTTGGATTGATCATAAAGACATTTAGTACCTTATATAAAGATTACACTCTATTTAAAAACAAATTTGAAAGCTTCTTTTAATTGGTACAGTTTTGACTTAAAGATGTTTTAATAATTCTCTCCTTTTCCTCAAATAAGATTAGAAGCCCACCACTTAACTCTCACCTTCAAATGTCACCAAGCTGAAAAATAGGAAGGAAGGAAGGAAGGAAGGAAGGGGGGGAGGGAGGGAGGAAGGAAGGAGGAAGGGAGGGAGGGAGGGAGGAAAGGAGGGAGGGAGGGAGGGAGAAAAAGCCTTACTCAATTCCAATAACTAACTCCTATCAATTAGTAGAACTACATGAAAATGTAATTCCTTCACATACGCAAAAACAGTATCTCATGATAAAGTTTGTAGTTACTTTATTCCTGGAATATTAGAAAAGACAGAAGAAAATTTTAAGAAATGTAGTTTCTGTCTATTTCCCTTTATCACAATGATGAAAAGCTTATCAACTTATCCCCAAATTCTGAGTGAACTGTCTTTTATCTCCCTAAGAAATCATTTTATGTTACTGATAGTAAAGTCGTTAGAAGACCCAAATCAGCTATCTTATCTGGCTGAGGCTAAGGCTGGGGCTTAGCTTGGGAGAAAGAAAAAGTAGCAAATCATTGCTGGGCTGGCTACAGGGAATTGCCAATTGGGTCTACAGTAGACTAAAAGGGAAAATGTTAATGCAAACAGTTAACAAACTATAAAGCAATATACAAACATTGTTATTATGAATGGTTGTGATGAATGATAATAATAACAATAATTATAGTATCTTCAATGCTTATTATTTTGAACTACATACCCCAAACCTACAAGGAGTGCAAATCAACAAATCAGTGGTCAACTACAGGTCTACTGTGCTTAAGAGCTTTGGATAGGGAAAAATCATTACCTCCAAAATTCTACCCTATGTAACCCACAGAAGGCTCCCTGAAGCTTCAGCAATTTCTGCTCTTTGAGAAGAGAATCAAGCTAACTAAATTTTTTTTTTAAGTTTGGAATTTTGCATTTATTTCAAAACCTTAAAAAAATTATATTCCGCTTTTCTTCAGAATTGACCATACCATTTTAAGCCATTTTTATTTCACTGCAATAGAGTAATTTAAACTAAAATTTTATATAACTTATTCAACATTATTCCTCAAGAAAGATTGAGATGAAAAAGGATGGACAAAGGTGTATATCTATTCAATAGGTTCAACCATATATATTAACTAAAATCTTTACTCAAACATAGTTACTGGAACTAAGTTTGATGTTACCTCTGGTACTCCTAATTTTCGGCATGCTTCCAAAAAGTTTTCCACGTTTCTTCTGCATTTGGCCATGCTAAGTTTAGGCTATAAATGCAAATATTCAGAAATAAAGAATTATTAAGAGAAATACTTGTAATAACAGGTTAAATTTTAAACTTTCTAAATGGCAGAAGTACTACACGTTTATTGGAGAAAAATAATACATAAGCAAACAGAAGACAATAAAAAATTATCCAGAAACATTCACCTATAGAGCTGTTAATATTTTGGATTATATTCCTCTAGACACTGTGTGTGTACACAAAGATATGCATATATATATATATACATATACACACATAGATATGTGTTTATATGTAGAATTTCTGCATACATGTATATATGTATATACACGTGTGCAAGATTTTCTGCACATGTGAATGTATATGTGTGGATTCACATATACACACACACACAGTTTTTATAAGATCATACTGTTGTGTAACCTGCTTTAGTTTACTTAAAAGTACACCATAAACATCACCTTTTCCCATCAGCCAATATATTTCTATATGAAGGGTTAAATTCACCAGGCCAATGACTCTCTTTCTCGCCAAAGCAATTTGGTTTTATTAGAAAGCTGGTGATGCTGCAAGGCGACGAGATTTAGAGACAGGGTGGGGAGCAGCCTCCTAGGTTAGAGTGAGCAACTTGTGCAAACACGGGAGTGGACAGTGAAGGCACAGACTGGAGACGGAAGCGGGTTCTACCGCTACGCCGTGGCTGGGTCTGGTCAATGGGAGCTCAAGATGCTCAGTGAAGAATTTCTGAGAAGTGGACATTTAGAAACATTTCTAGAAAGGAAAACTACAATATAATAACATAAGCTAAAATATTTCACAGTTGTTAAAATGGATATTTATGAAGAGTTTTAATGACCTGGGGAAATACTTAGGTTTTCATAAATTTTAAAAACTACTAAATAGTATATATGAGAGCTCACAATTCAAAAACAACTTATATGTAGGAGGAATGTTAGCAGCATAAAAGCCAAGATGTAAACAGTGGTTGTCTTTGGGTGGGGGGATAGAACATGATATATTTTCCTCCTGCATTTCTCCATTTTCTCCAATCAAGCATTATTCCCACTATATTTTCTTTTTTTTTCTTTTTTTTTTTTTGCGGTACGCGGGCCTCTCACTGTTGTGGCCTCTCCCGTTGCGGAGCGCAGGCTCCGGATGCGCAGGCTCAGCGGCCATGGCTCACGGGCCCAGCCGCTCCGCGGCATGTGGGATCTTCCCAGACCGGGGCACGAACCCGTGTCCCCTGCATCGGCAGGCGGACTCTCAACCACTGCGCCACCAGGGAAGCCCCCACTATATTTTCAATTAAATTTTTTTATTTGAAAAAGATAAAAGGTGACAACCAAAGAATGTAGCATTTTTTTCCTAAAGAATTGATCAAATATACCAATGTGTGTAGATACATGATTCATAGTGTCCTCATACCTTATAACACAATAACGGTATATTTAAATTGGAGGCTGAGGAATCCTACTTCCTTTCTTATAAGTTGGGGAAAAATACTGAATGGGAATCTGGTACACAGCTCAAACAACTTAACAGTAGTTTGGACTTCAAAACTTTTTCATATTTGATTATAGGACAGAATTTACTGCCCAAACTAAGGCAGATAAAGCAAATTTGAATCAGAAGACAAATTGTTTTGTTTTGGTTTTTTTTCCTGTGTTTTCTGAGGCAAAAAAGTGGTCAGTCTTTTGAAGGGAAAAATATATTCAACCGTATAGAAAGAAAACTGACAGTTGAAATGCGATCATCAGCTAATTTTTCCTGCTGCCAAGAGAAAAGAAACTAAGAAAAATAATGCCACTACGATGCTTTCCTGGGCGGGGAGTGGGGCTTCACATGAGGCTTTCACTCCACACACTCTTCATATGATATTTTATGAACACTGTGCCTTGAGGTTGGGGGCTCTGGCTTTTGAAAAATCTGTTCATAAACACTAATGATCACAATGGCTTGCATTCACATTTATATCACATGTAGGCCCTCATTTCATCCTCATGGGAGCAGTTCCATGACAGAGAAGAGCCAATCAAGTTAAAGAAAGGTTAAATAACTCCCAAAGTCGTATGGATTATATAGATGTGGAATTGGAATCCAACCCCTACATTCTTAGCCCCTCAACTCTGCTGCTTCACCTAATAGTAAACAGTATGGATAGAGGTTTTCTCTACTTGTCTAAACCCTACGTAGGCTTCAAAGACCAGCTTATCTTTGATTCCCCCTCCCTCATCTGAATGACCATAAAATCACTCCATAGCTCTCTTCTGGATGGTAATATGGTCCATGATTACAGGAAGAGGATGCCAGTGCCTGCTTTATCTCCCCCACATGGAGACGAGGATTTTTAGGGACGAATGGCATCTCACTCGGTCTCTTTCATCTTTCCCCAGTTTCCTTGGTATCTCCAACCTACCCCTGAGCACAGCTAGTGATCAAGGAATTGTTGAATTAATGACCAGCTGACCAACCTCTGGCCTGACAGATTACTAATGATATTTTATACAGAATCCACATCTTTTCAGAGCTATTCTAAAATCCTCAATAATTAATAGAGGAAAGAGTTTCCATTTAGAAGAGAACTCACCAACCAAAAGAAGTTTTCCAAAAACTGTTTTGGAATAATTCCTGTTTAAATAATTCCTTGTGAGGAATGAATCTTTGTGTCTCTACAGTCTTAAAGTTAGCACCCCAAGCATTTCTTTAATGTGTTTTGCTTTATATTTGAAGTAAGTTCCTTTTCTGTCCTTTACATACTTACTCTAAATATTTTCCCTTTTTACAGTGAAAATGTTGCTTCATTCAGAAATGCTATTCCTTTTCTGCTCTTCTAGTTGTTTAGGGCCCAACACAGAGGATTTGAGCAGGGTCCTGGAGATCCCTTCGGTATCTTTAACCAGCAATACTATCCCAAAGGAGTTTGTTTGATGTAAGAGTTAGTTTCCCTTTATATGGTGTTACTTACGACTGCTGGTGAGGGGACATGGATGCTTGCAACGGATCGCGGGCGGATGTGGTTGACTAGATGGCAGAGGACGACGCCATCCATGAGGGCAGCCCCCAGGTCTTCGTGCAAGCTGACCTTGAGTCTCATCTCGATGCTCTGGGAAGGAATCAGAAGGAAGCCAATTGCTCTCAGGCAACTGAGGGTAAAATACAGTTATGGGTATTTATGAATTGAGACTTAAGTTTCATTATGGAGAAGGATAAGAACACGTGGAAAACACTGACATGATTTCAACCTTTTCGAAAGATATTAAAATAAAAATCCCTCTGTAGGAAAACAAATTCAGTTGTGTCTAAAATTTTTAATTAGTTGAATTTTTAAAAGAATGGGCTTCTTGGGACTTCCCTGGTGGTCCAGTGGGAAAGAATCTGCCTTCCAATGCAGGGGACACGGGTTCGATCCCTGGTCAGGGAACTAATATCCTACATGCCGCGGGGCAACTAAGCCCACGCGCCACAACTACCGAGCTCATGCACCTCAACTAGAGAGCCCGAGTGCCACAAACTACAGAGCCCATGTGCTCTGGACCCCACACCACAACTACAGAAGAGAAAACCCACATGCCACAACTAGAGAGAAGCCCATGTGATGCAACAAAAGATCCCACATGCCACAGTGAAGATCCCATGTGCCACAATGAAGACCTGAGACAGTCAAAAACAAAAAATGGACTTCTTAAGTTCAACATTGCCTCAGACTTAGCAATGAAAATAGAAAAACAGAATGAGTTGAACAATAAAAGCCAAATCCATAGTGATCGTTTGCCATGTGTAAAAATATCACATCACTATGTTGTACACCTGAAACTAAAATCATATTTTAAGTCAATTATACTTCAATAAAAAATAAATAAAATAAAATAAAATAAAATAAACAAAAATAAATTAAAAAACCCAAATCCAACTGGTTCAGACAGACTGCAAGGGGCAGAAAAGGGATTAAGAGATGCTTTTCTCTCAGACCATGCTTTAGTTCAAAAATCAATTTTTCTCCCTTTTTAAAAAATTAAACACTTTGAGATAATTATAAATTCACATGGAGTTATAAGAAGTAATACAGAGAGATCTCATGTACCCTTTACCCAGTTTCCCTCTAAGGTAACAACCTTCAAAAATATATACTACAATTTCACAACTGGGACATTGGCGTTGATAGAACATGTCCATCACTACAAGGCTCTCTCACAATGCTGTTTTACAGCCACACCCACTTCCCTCCCACCCCCCAGAACCTCTTTGGCCCTACTCCCCTTCTCCTCTCCTTCCAGGACTCCCATGACATGAATGTGTATCATCTGTTACACACCCACAGGTCCCTGGGGCTCTCTGGTCATTTATTTTCAGTCTGTCTTCTCTCTGCTACTCAGATTAGGTAATCCCTATTGTTCTTTCTTCCAGTTCACTGATTCTTTCCTCTGTTACCTCCATTCTGCTGTTGAGCCCACCCCCTGGGCTTCTTCTGTGGATAATGTATTCTGCAGTTCTAAATTTCCATTGGTCCTTCTTCATGTCTTCTATTTCTCTGCTAAGATTTTTTATTCCTTTGCAGAGGCATTCTATTTTTTTCTTTGTTTCACCTGTGTTCGTAATGGCTTGTGGAAGCATTTCTATCATGAACAGTATAAAATCTTTGTCAGAGGATAACATCTCTGCCTCAATAGTGCTGTCATCTGTTGATTATCCTTTCACATTCATTCTGGTTCTTGGTAGAATGAGTGATTTTTTTAAAAAATTAATTTATTAATTTATTTTTGCTGTGTTGGGTCTTCGTTTCTGTGCAAGGGCTTTCTCTAGTTGTGGCAAGCAGGGGCCACTCTTCATCGTGGTGCACGGGCCTCTCACTATTCTGGCCTCTCTTGCTGCGGAGCACAGGCTCCAGACGTGCAGGCTCAGTAGTTGTGGCTCATGGGCCTAGTTGCTCCGTGGCATGTGGGATCCTCCCAGACCAGGGCTCGAACCCGTGTCCCCTGCATTAGCAGGCAGAATCTCAACCACTGCGCCACCAGGGAAGCCCAAATGAGTGATTTTTTTGGTTGAAACCTGGACATTTCTGGTATTATGAGACTCTGGATTCTATTTAAACTTTCTGTTTTAGCTGGCTTTTTTGGACACTGCTCTGGCAGGGAAAGGGAGGCTACCACCTTGTTACTGCTGTGTAAATGCAGATTCCCACTTGCTGTCAGTGACTGGTGTGGGTGTGGAAATCCAGGCTCCCCATGTGGGCTCCACTGATACCATGGGAGGGGACGGGATCATTCTTAGCTCGTGGGAATGAAATTCCTGGCTCCCAACTTGGCCTTCTCTGATACCATCCCGGCAGAGGTTAAAGTCGAGCTGCCTACGCCATCTTTGCAGGCAAGGGTAGGGGTGGGACCACGCGTTTTCTGTAGCGTTTAGCTGGAGTAGAGCCTTTAATGTCTAAAAACTTTCTATCTCACTAGGCTGCCCCTTTTCTGGTCCTTTGACTAAAGTAAGCAAGCTTTCATTGGGACTTTTTTTTTTCTTAATTTGTGCCCATTAGCATTTCCGGTTTCTAACTACTTCACCTTCAAGTCTGAGAAAGATAAGGCAAAAAAGAAATCCCACTGGACTCACCACCACTGTCATTCCTAGTCCCAAGGAGCCCAGCTCGTCTGAATTATTCTCTCCACTTTTCAGAGCGATCCTATGCTTATTTTATATATAATCACCAGGGGTTTTAGTTGTACTTAGTGGGATGAATGGGGAAAAGTACATCAACTCCATCTCCTCAGAAGCAGAAGTAGATAGATCAGTTTTTAAAACTTCAAATACAAATTTCTGCTTTACAGCAGAAGCTCCTTGTAAATGGATAACAGCGTAAGAAAGGATGACTTTACTGGGAGATCTGCAATAAGTGAAGCACTTGAAAATCAGTGCATGTAACAGGGTTGCATAATTCTCTTTCAGAACTGTCTTGTATAGACACCTCATTTTTTTCCAAGCATGCTTTCAGTCTCTAATTTTACATCACTAAATTAAAACATAAGCTATCAATATGACCCAGGCTTTAAGATAAAATTATATCACTCTTTGAGAGGCATAGCTCAACTTCTGATCTTATGTTTACATATCTCTGAAAGTTCACCTCCCAAGTTTACGGCACATCCAAATACTCTAGGCAAATGACAGAGGACTGACTTGCCCCCTGCGACTGTTGAGTCAACCACAGTGGCTTAAAGTGGTGGTAAGAGGTTTCTGGGTTTTTTTTCTTTCCTCCTGACTGCATGCTAAACCGTATACAAAGTATCGTCTGCAACAACAAAGATTCTGACCTACCTTAATTCAGCTTTAATTTTAATTATAGGATTCACTGCTCATTTGTAGAACTCATTGCTATCTGAAATTGTGTATTTATTTGTTTCCTTCTTATTTACTCTGTCTTCTCAATAGACTACAGGCTTCATGCGAGCAGGGACCTTTTTGTTCTTTTCTCTGTCTATCACCTAGACTATACAGCCTGGCACAGAGAGCCGTCAATAATCATTTGCTAGTGAAAGGAGAAGATGTAGTATAAAATCTACCTCCTCAAGAAGCTTCTTATATTCGTCTAGTTCATGGCTATGGCACTTCTCTTTAAATATAAAGAACTTATGTAGTAATTCATGATGTACTGCCTTTAATAACTAATACCAGTGTGTTCTTTGGTGACTGACCCTTGTCCTGCTGTTTGATCTTCCACATATTTACATACGATCCTCCTAACTAGAGACAAAGACCATGAAGGTAGAAAAATATATACACAGTTCCCACTAGGAGCTGTGCTGGGGACAGAAACACAACAAGGAATAAGACAGCCATGGTCCCTGCCATCACCGAGTTTGAAATCTTCCCTGGCACCCAGCACAAGACTTCACCCTTGGTAGGAACTCAAACGATTTGCCTATTAAGACATTCGAAAATTCTGGCCGGTTTGGGGTACCTAGTAAGGATAACTATAAATATCTTTAAATTCATGGCATATTATTAAGTAAATTAATAACAGTGCATTTTTTAAAGCATATAGAACTGAAATAATACCAGCTTTTATACATAGGTATTAAGTATTTCTACTTACATTATCTCATATATTTCTCATAAAATCCCATGGAGGTAGATGGGAACTATTGTTTTTAATACATGAAAGACTCAAATACATGAAAAGACTCAAACTCAGGGATGTTAAGTGACTTGTTCAATATCAAACAGTGAGCTGGCTAGATTTGAAACTAGATATTCAGTCTGCAGTGCTTCAAAGTCTACTTTTTTATTTAAAGATTTTTTTGATGCGGACCATTTTTAAAGTCTTTATTAAATTTGTTACAATATTCCTTCTGTTTTATGTTTTGTTTTTTTGGCCACGAGGCATGTGGGATCTTAGCTCCCCAACCAGGGATCGAACCCACACCCCTTGTATTGGAAGGTGAAGTCTTAACTACTGGACCACCAGGGAAGTCCCCAATGTCTACTTTTTAAAAATACAGAATGCTGCTTCAATTCTGGAAATAATTACTCAGTTATACAATGTTTCCTGGTACCTCTCGGAGCTGTTCCACCAGTTCTTTTTCTTCTCTCATCTGTTCCATTTTCCGCCGAATTGTAAACTGTGGGTCTATAGATTCCAAATTTCTCTGTGGTCTAAGAAACACTGTAACAGAAAAGGAAAAAAGCCTTTATGGAGCACCTAGTACAGGTTGCCATATAGGGCTGCTCATATTTAAATCAAATAGTTTATTTAAACCAAATAATTCATTCACCACTCACAAAACAATAAATTCTGACTTCACGTGAAAAGCTTGATTCGAATATTCTAGAGAAGATTATGTATTCAATTATTCTGGGTTGTGTGGATGAACCATCAGTTGAATCCAGGAAAGGGCTTGGTCATCCTTGGCACCATTCCAGACCCCATTTTTCCACTGCTTTTATTTTTCCACTGCTTTTATTCCAAGTTTTCATCTACACTCCAGGTTTCACAATCCTTTCATTAAATTTGGATACTTTGTTTCAACTAATAAGACAGAACTGCTTTACAGGTTACAAACAAGCACAGGTTAAGGATTCTGTTGGCTGAGGTTTTTCATCAGCCTGGGTTAGGAACTAAGTGATGATACACACTATCCACTCAGATAAGTATCTGAGTGTGGAGGGAAAAATTCTGCCTTCTATCATGTCACTGACAGCACATCCCAGAAGTCAGCTCTTCAGAGATGACCACAGACTCCTTTTAGAAAAGCTGGCAAGATGGGAGACAGTTTTAAGAGATCATCTCTGGCTGCAGGTCCTTAAAATTACAACCTCCAGAAACAGCGACTCACAGTGGCAACTCTGGAAGGAGTTAAGGCTCTGGCTGCAGAGAAAATGAATGCTCTCAACCTTTGAAGGATGACATCTTTTAAAGCTTAACAGAGAAGGTACAAAATATGCTATGTACGGGCCGAGTGATTATGGCCATTTTTATTAGGATACAAAGCCCAGGGCGAATTTAAACTTGCATCTTTTTCTTCCTTGAGATTCTTATCTTATTAAGACTGTCAACTTTCCATGCACACCAGAGGGGGCAAAGAACGGTTAAGAGCTGTGGTTGGTTCCCCGTGTCCCGTAGATTTTCAGATCGGGGGCGGGGGGGACAAATGAGGGGGGCGCTTCAGACAATGTGGGGTAGAGAACTCCGATTTTAAAAATCAGTACCACGGAGAAGGCTGCACTGCCATACTGCAATTCTAGGGGTTTCAATCACCGTATCTTCAATAATGTAGAATAAGAAGACTATGTAACGTTTATTCTATTCTGCCAAACATTTGCTATGAACCACTTTAAAAGCATTTCAACTTATTTGTTTTTTAATGAAATATGGTTTACAAATATACTTTGAATAAAAACAACTGGAGTCCACCATATAATCAATTATCCCATATTCACCCAACTAATTGAGGTCGTTTTAACCTCAATTTGTATCTTTGAACCAAAACACTTCAATAAGTGTCTTGCACTATACTTCTCACATCTCAGTATTTTCTTTCTGAATCAGATCTCGGATATCTGAACCAGCCCTCTGGTGCTCTATAGAGGACCAGAAAGTTGACACATCTTAAGAAATCCGTGACTTACAGAAGTTAATGGAGCAAGGGAATGATCTATTGTATATGTTAACACCTTCTGGAACCTCAGAGAGAAGTCAGCCTGGAGCCTGGGCTTCTGCCTCAAGCCACCTAAGGAAGTCACAAGCAGAAAGAGCCGAAGTCTTGTCACCAAGACCTACAAAAACCGAACCCCACAGGAAGCGAGACCAATTGTTTCAAAAATAAAGGCAAGGCAGGCAAAGGAAGTAGGGTGGACCAAGCAGCAGGGAGAGATGAGAAGTTCACAGAGCAAAGGGAAATGAGGAAGGATTTGACAAAATAAGAAGCACGGAAGAAACTGGAAATGCATTAAATTTGCCTTTGCACCATATTGAGACCAACCAAAAAATCTACCCATTTAAACATAGTGACCAGAAGAGATATATATTAAAATGTAAAGTCTAGAAATAATCCACACCACCAAAGAAAAAGTCAACCAAATTTACCAAAAAAGTCAAGGAATGTGGACTTAGCTGAGTAATACACACACTGGCCAGCAAGGGGAGCCCCAGAACCGTTTAAACAAATCTAATGTTTTCTTTGGAGGTTTTAATTTCCTTTCCCTTTTTTCTGGGGGAAATCTTATCTAATACTACATGTTTAATATTTTCAGTATGTTTTTACTGGCAGATTTCATTCTGAATACGAAGCTATCAGGAAGTTAAATTAACCGTGAGCTTTTGGCTAACAGCACACTCTTCAAGTATCTATACCCTGTTAGAGCCCTGTATAAGACACCAAGATAATTCAATGGTATCTGGGTTTTAATTTCCTGGCATTGCTTTTCATCTTAAATTCCCATACGTCTCAAAAAATATAAAATACATGCTTGGGTATTTGCTTTATAAATGTAAGCAGTCAAAAAGTGTTAAAACATATGTGAACCATTATTTTTAAAATGAATACTTCAAATGTACATAAAATTACTGGAAGCATGACTATAATACTAGTTTTCTAAATAGATTAATTATTGTAGAATATATTAGAATTTAAAATGAACTATTTAAACTAATAATAATTCTACAGAGCATGTAAGTTTGTTATGACAGAATAATTTTAATAGGACCATTATGGTAGCTCTGATTATTTTATCCACAGCTGTTTTTTTTGTTTTCTTTCAAGGCATATTTAAATAATAAATGCAGTGACCAGCCTGGTCAAAACTTCAGGAAATTGATCTATGGAGGAATTTTTTTGGTCTTTCTTAATTTCATATCACTGCATTTCGAGAACTCCCCTACTTAATTCAGGGGAATAAAAGTTTAGCTTGTGGCTGCAAGACAATATTAAGAGCCGCCCTGTTAGTAACTGTCTTTCACATCAGATGTCACACTGATTGTGTAAATAAGAAGAAAAAAAGAGGGGCAAGGGAGCAGAGTGAGGGTGTGTGTCAGTGTGTGTGTGTGTGTGTGTGTGTGTACACACACATATGCATGCACAAGGGGTAGGAAGAGACAAGGAAATAGGTGATTTAAGATGCAGGAAAAAAGGAGTCCTGCTTAGCTGTTTAATTAGTGTACAGCAAATATTGATAACATTCAAAGAATGAAAAGGACAATTTGTTCATATTTGCAATTTCTTTAGCTGAAGAGACAAATTTCTAAGCAAAGACTCTGCAGGGAATGGTGACTATGCTTATGCAGAATATCAAATGCATCCTTGCAGGTACACGTCCAAGTCCACTGATTTTTCCGTTATCTCTACCTCCTCCTTCACCCTCCTCCTCATCTTCATCCCTGACCTGGCAGTGGTCTGTCAGCTGTGAATGTACAACATGCTTTATCTGTGTCTCTCATGGCACTCTTCACTTTCTGTCTTACAGGAGAGATCTGCTTTTCCCCATTAGGACTCTGTAAGAGTTTATGTTTGTTTCCAATTTAAACCTCTACCCCTGCCCCACAAAGCAGTTTGTTAGATGAATAAACAAACAAGTGTTTCAAAAACTCCCTCATTCAAAGATCACTTTATATGGAGAATACCTTGTCAGAGATTACCCTACCCTGATAATCAGTCACCTCAATTTTTTTTAACATGAAAAATCTCCTAAAACTTAGTCTCCAGGTCTGAATGCATTAGAGACTGAAATAAAAGTTCCACGAGATCTAGTCTGTCTTTTTCAGATCTGTATCCACAGTAACGAGCATCATGCCTAACACATAGGAGGCACTCAGTAAATATTTAAGGATGTGCATAAGAAACTTTTTCTAAATGTTGTAAAAGTATCTTTCAGTTAAGCAAAGAAAGCTCGCTCCTCGAAAAATTGCCTGAAATGCTACTTATTTAATTATTAAGTGAAAGGAACTTTGCATAGAAATTATCGGTCTATACTATTAACCTTTGTTATCTAAATTTAACTCTAGATTTCTTCTCTGTGGACACATGAGGTTTTGGAATTTGGCTCTCAACTTCTCCTTTGAAATTAAAAACCTGGACTGGGTGTGATGTTGAAGACATACAAATTCAAGGGCAGCAATATGGTGGCTTTGAAAAAGTATCATGAGCTGTAGATCCAGGTTAATGTGAATCAGAAATCTAATTAGTGCATTCATTTATTCCCTCTGGTGCCCAAAAATGAATTATGTAAAACCTCTGCCCTCAAAATGCTCAGATTTGCTTTCTATGGTCTTGGGCAGTTTATTCAACCCAGTGGTTTTCACCTACTTAAACATAACATAAAATCAGTAAAATAATAAGAATAATAATCAGTGCGAAGACTCCATGCTACTCCGAATAAATCAGCACAGGCAGTGTGGGGTATAGGCAGCTATTGTTTATAAAATGCCCAGGTGATTCTAATATGAAGACAGGTTAAGAACCACTGAAACACCTCTCATCTCATAGTTTCAGTTTCATCATTTTTGTAATAGGGAAAATAATACCTAGAAGTGCAAGATTATGGTAAAACAATTCCAGAAAATATCTGTAAACTGGCCCAAGATAGATGTCCATTCATTCACTTTCCAGTGATAGTTTAAAGATCAATTTTAAGTATAAATTAGCACCCACCAATTCACTGCAAATGAAAAAGGGAAAATAATTCAAAGGAAGATAGGAATGATTTTAATTTCAAAATGAAGGGGAAAAGGAAAGAAAGATGCAGAGTAGTAAGAGGGCACAAGAAAACAAGCAGAAGAGAAGTTACCAAGTTAAGAACAACTTGAAGTGAAGCTGCCCCATCCAGCTCCAGGGGTGGAAAGACATACAGACACACATCCACATCCTTCCCCATCCATTATAGGAGGCAGAACTTTGGGGATTGTGGGAATTCAAACTCCCAAGGACCTTCTAACCAGTTTGCCTTTTTTTATTTCTTTGAAGAATGAGTTTTAGGGAAAATAGGGAATTTGAAATGAGATATATTTGAAACAAAATATTAGAAAGCTATATTTATTATTTTAAATGTATTTTTCTAAATAAAATTTAAATTTTACTTAAATATTGAAATTTAAATAAAAGGGTAATTTTAACATAAAGACAGTGAACAAGGTATAAAAATGCCAACTTTACCAAAAATAATTAATAAAAATACAAATGAAAGGCAAGCTACATTATGCTGGGTTGAGTTGGTAATATGATGCCACTTATTTACACAGGGTGAGATAGCTGCAGATATTGGATAATGGAGAAAATATGAGGAAACAAAACTGCTGGGGTAATCAGCTTTGAAATGCCATGAGAGGCCACTGAATAGGATCTACTATTCCAGAGGAACCAGTAAGAACAACATAAAAGTAGGCTGTATTCCTCTTCCAACCTTAGCACATATACTTGGGGATACATATATCATTAATTTAAAAAATGTACTGGAAAATGTATTCAAATCAGAAGGCAATATTTAGCACAAAAAGAATGAAGATTCTATTTGAAAGGTCAGATCTGGGAACCTACACAAATATTTGCAAAGATTTCTGTTGCCAGAAAATTAACAGATAATTAATAGAAAATCATCTCTTGCCCAGGGCATATTGTAGACAAATTGCAAATAGGGGAAAATAACAACTATCCAATATCTGACATGATTAACCCACGTAGATGAATACTGAAAACAATCCTTTTATTATTTGTGTGTGTGTGTGTGTGTGTGTGTGTGTGTGTGTGTGTGTGTGTGTGTGTGTGTGTGTGTTACAGCATAATAGCTACACATGAATCCCTGGAATTCTCACTCAAACAAAAACTACCAGAGAAGTACTGCCAGGTTATTTTATTTTCAGAAAGCTTTTCACAATGATTATTTTTCTATGGAAATCTTAGGACTTTCAATAAAAAGAAGGCCATCTGGCTCAGTAGCTTGCACAAAGAACCCTCAATAAACAGCTGTAGATGAAGGTAGATATGGTGGAGAGGAGATGATCAGAGAGTTAGGAGCCCTGGGTGTGACCCCCACCTCTCCCTCTACGTAACAGTGTGACCCAGCGTGACACACCTTTCTCCTTTTGGTTGGTTCATCTATAAAGATAGAAATCTTACTGCTACGTAAGATGTCTAGATCTTACTCAGCTTAAAAAAAAAAAGTCTTTGGTTTCAGATATCACTCCTAAGGAAATACCAAATCACACATAAATCTTTCATTCTAGGCTCATTTCCTTTAAACAACATCAGATCCATAAATAGCCATGCTTTCTGAAAAACAAAAATGCCTCTCTCTCCTTTTTATTTTTAAGTAAAGGAACAGGTTTATCAAGAAAGTTTCCATTTAGCCTTCCTCAACTTCCAGAATTTAAAATGGGATGGTATAAGAAGGGACTTTGGTTTCCCTGTTGTTGTTGTTGTTGTTGTTGTTTTTGCGGTACACGGGCCTCTCACTGTTGTGGCCTCTCCCGTTGCGGAGCACAGGCTCCGGACGCACAGGCTCAGCGGCCATGGCTCACGGGCCTAGCCGCTCCGCGGCATGTGGGATCTTCCCAGACTGGGGCACGAACCTGTGTCCCCTGCATCAGCAGGCTGACTCTCAACCACTGCGCCACCAGGGAAGCCCATTGTTGTTGTTTAATCACACTTGTTTTCAGTTAAAATTTTAGAAATCTATGAAATAATGAAATTCCTTTTGTAACTAACCTGCCAAGATATACATTATCCTTCTACATAAGGAAGTCTGGAAAAGCATTTTTTGGTTGAATTTTGACCAGAAATCACAGCAAATGTTTTAAATATACGGTTTCTATTCGTTACATATAACATATTGATACTTAGATTAAAAAAATAAGTATTATCAGAAAATACATCTTCTTATTGTGCTTGCATTGTGGTTTTACCCCACATATCACTTCTCTTCCCTATAAATCATCTCTCTATTTCATTTCACGTTACTTTTATCTCCTGGTATCTTGGAGTAAAATATCTGAAGTAACAGACCAGTATGGAGGTTCAGATATCTGTGGTAAGTATATCTAAATAACTATATTTATTTTATTTTCATCTTTTAGGCTACTTGAGATATTTAGTGGCACGAAATCAAACGATATCCACATGAATCCTAGCTAGGTGTCCGCAATTTTTTATTTGCACATTTGGTTCTCAAGCCAAGTTACCATTCCTTAAATATCATGTAGATGCAATTACACTCAAAAGGGCTGAAGGTATCAAAAGTCATAATGTGCAAATAATTTGCAAAAAAAAAAAAAAGCAAGTGATTTCTCTTCATTTTTAGGAATTTCTCACTTCTAACTATTTTCAGTGCAGTCCTCTTGGATCAGCCACAGTATGTCTTGATTACTTTAAAAATTTCATATGGTAAATAAGCATAGATGATAAAAGATGAAACTCTGAAAGCATTTAGTTCAGAAGCAGGAGCACCAGAGATTATCCAAATGTACAAACCCCCAATTTTTATAAACAAGCAAACACACCAAAAAAAACCCAAGCAGAAAGGATAGAGAAGAAATTATTGTACAATCCTTCCAAAATTCAGAATATTCAAGATAATTAAATGTAGTTTGATAAACTGCCAGAGAACAATCCACATGCACTTTTCTGGACTTTCCAGGTTTACTATTATCTCTTATATCAGGCATGCAGGAGAATATACACTCTATCTTCAGCTGCACAGAAATGAATGTTCAGTATATTCATTCATTGGCTTATTAATGAGCACATCGAAGAATAGGTACAAAGCCACCTACCATTGTCACTGTCTCCTTCAGATGGAACACTGTAGCTAGAGTTGTCCCATGTTTGTGCCTGTGTAAGTTTGTTGAAGGAGATAGGAGGAAGAGTGAGGGCTGGGTCTGCAGGAGAGCGAGAGAGCCAGTCCGCGTACAGTTGCACAAGGACCAGGAAAAACCAAAGGGCAGCAGCATTTCACAAATGGCATAAGGATTGTATGGAAATGAAGCGAATTTCATATTATGGAATTTAATTTCAAATGTACAATATAGGAGAAGAATGAAAGATGGCGCATGGAATAAAAAGAATGATAAAAAACTGAGCGTTAGTTAGTACTTATCAATCATATACTTGGCATGCAGTTAACACCGTTAATCGTTAACAGTTCGCAAGCCCACAGACTCAGAGTACTAATGAATCATGTCAGAGGAAAGAAGGAGTACCCATAGATTATGCAGATAAAAAGCAAAAGACCTACCAGATACCTTTTCCAAAGACCTAAATAACTAACAATCTTAGCAAATATGATTCACACAAAAATTTGTTTACATAGAAAAAGCTTAATATGTATAAATATGTCTATTATTTAGAAATAAATCTATTATAGAACCGGTGTTTACCACTGGTGGATTTTTTTCCCAGGGTAATATAAAATTTCTCTTTAAAGACATCTGTAAGTCTGCTGGCACGCTTTACTATAAGTGAATCTAGCCAACTCTGCTCAACCCTTGACACACAGGTATACCTCTCAATACTGTCTTAGATACTGATCAGTATAGAACCTATTTCAGACACTAGTAGAGTCTCTTTAACAACAAACCTAATTAACCGATAGATGTCAGTCAATTCAAAGCACTTCTAAATTGGTCATTTATGAAATAACATCTCTTTTTTTTGTACTAATTATCCATATAGTAATTTTTGATGTTTAGGAAATATCTATACAATTTTTATTCAATCATAAGGCAGGGCCAGTAAAATACAGGGACATGATTCTAGTAATGCATATTTGGATATATACAGTTGTCTTTCTTGGGAGGAAAACACAGAAAAAAAATTTTCTTTTGAAGAAAACTATTAGCCTACTTTAAGAATCTAAGTTTCTATTCCCACTTGCTAATTTGAGCAGTCTGTTTTTATTTTTAACACAGAAATCACATGAATTCATACACTTAACTTTAAAATAAAAATTAAATCACTTTTTAAAGTTCCAAAGCTACTCAATCAAAAATAATTTCTCTTTTTTAGTCATGTGATCTTCAATTAAGATTAGTATGTATATTATTTTCTAGAAAATGTGAAAAATACATACTGTAATATTTTAAAGTCACTAAATACAAATTTTTAAATTCCCAATACATGATGCTAGTTTCATAACGTTCCAACATGCCACTTGATGTTCCTGAAGAAAAATCAGCATTACTTACGACAACCAAACTCCACAAAGCTCTCAACAACTGGCACAATTTCCACACTGGTTAGTCAGCATTATAGAAAGGTTGGAAGCTAGGAAAGGAAATTATCTTTGTTTCTTGCTATTCAAAATAAATACTTCATTTATTTTTCACCACCACAAAGAGTCTGAAATGGTTCAACAGTGTGGGTATGAGGTTGGTAAGTTGAGTTTGGACCCCATAAAAAGAATTGAAAAAGTCATGGAGACAATTTTGCAACTAAATTGCAAAGATGCACATTCAAAAGAATATTATTCTTTGAAGATTCATTCAACTTTTGATTTGCTCAATTATAAGATTTTTTTTTTTTTTTTGCGGTACGCGGGCCTCTCACTGCTGTGGCCTCTCCCGTTGTGGAGCACAGGCTCCGGACGCACAGGCTCAGCGGCCATGGCTCACGGGCCTAGCCGCTCCGCAGCATGTGTGATCCTCCCGGACCGAGGCACGAACCTGTGTCCCCTGCATTGGCAGGCAGACTCCCAACCACTGCGCCACCAGGGAAGCCCCTAAGATATTTTTAAATTGTGTAAAAGTGCCTGTAAGGGATAGGAGAAATTCTGTAGCCCAATATGAAGTCCTCAGTGTATAGAGAACATTCCTGGCAGATCATCACTCAAGGCATGGAAGCCTCCATTCCTCCCAGCACAATCTGAGACCTTAAAAATGGAGGCCCAACCCAGATCTGGCTGTATACGCTCAGCTCCATGAATGGTGAGGCCAGCCATTTGAGTCCTATTTCACGCACAATTTGGTTCTCCATAAAACACCTCCTAACCCTTGCCACACCCAAGCATCTTCTCAAATGGCTTTGTCTTACAGCCCATTCAAAATGCCAGGAAGCCATTACACCTGGCCACATGTTACTCATCAATCAACTTTCTCCAAAAACGAAAAAACATTCCTTTATAAAAGAACCATCTTCGTTTTTTTTCTATGGGTACCCTTTTTCAAAATATGCACATGTATAACTTCAACTGTTGCCAAATGCTTTATTAAAAAACCCAAGATCATATGAGTTTACTACCTTTTGCTTAAAGCGTATGAGTCCTTTCTTAGCACTTACTGAAAAGCATTAGCAGTGAGTGTATGCAAAAGACTTAAGAATCAAAAATATTAAAACAAAGGAGCACCTAAAAGAAGGTAGGTAGTGTTCGAACTTTAAGTACGTGGAGAAATCAGAAGAACCAAATTTTTCTATACATAGTCCTTCTTTTTAAAATCAGTAGTTGTTTTGCACATTGCTATAATTTACATTTGTGAATATACTAAGTTAAAATAAAGTAGGTAACATAAGCAGAAATGCTCTTAAAAATGTCTCCTAACCACTCATGTGAGTCTTGGAATGACCACACTGTCACATGAGTAAATACACAGTCCTTACCAAGGCCCAGAGAGCAAATGAGGGGTGTCTCAGAAAAGAGTCACCAGCCTTAATTCAGCAAGGTACCAGGAACCACCGGGGCAAAGGGGTGGCTATTTTATCAACAGAATATTTCTTTCCCACTTACATGTCCCAACATCTTTTTCTCTTTGCTCTGATTCAAAAGAAGGTAAGATAATCTATTACTGATAACATGGCGTTAATAGGTGATTCACGACCACAAGGCTCGAAAATATGGCCTCCCCACGCTGTAGTGGGGTTCTGATGCCAGGACTCAAACTCACCAGAGTTGACAAGGCTGCTCACGTGATAATGTATGCATTGAAAAGGCTAAAGAGAAACTCCTGAGCTGTTCACACGTGCAAGAACACTAAGGTTTCAATTTACCTGATCGAGGCTTCAGGCCAAACAGAGCTGTGCTGGTGTTGGTAGGAGAGATGGCAGGGGAGTTCTCTCTCATCTGTGGTGTTAGAAGGAAAGGACATTTTTTAAAGAACTGGAGCAGAACTATGCACGCTTCTCTGTGATCAAGGATTATAATAAAACCACGACCTCCTTGCATTTACTGCTGTGAGGAAGTCCTGACTAAAAAATGATAATTGATGCATCTTCACATTGCTAATGCTTTAAGTGGTAGAATCGACAGAATGTTGTTTTGGGGGAGATCCGTCCAAATGTTTATGTGCTCATTATAAAAACAGTTCATAGTTGTGTGACACTGGCAATCCCTTTTTGCTCCCGAATAGATGCGTGCATTCAGGTGCAGGCACTGACATACACAAGCACTCACTCACATCCAGCTCACAGAGGGCACATCTGATAAAGAATTTCATAACAACGAGATGAGAAAACAGGTTAACACTGAACAGATGTCTCAGCTATAAGGAAACCACACACTGAATCATTTATAGATAACGAGACATTCTAAATGTTGCCTAGATGAGCTATTTTCACTTCGTTTTCTATAAAAACGTTCCCACATTTGGTCTTCAAAATATGTCTTATAAAATGAGTCTTTAATTATGGATAGGGCCGGATCGGGCTGTGAGAGCTAATGAGAGATTCCCTCAGAGATTCTGCAATACAATTAACTCATGAATCATCATGGTCTCAGATTATAGATTTCTGTACAAGATATTCTAATTCAGTCTTCACAAAATACCTCAGCTTTCATTAATCTTCAGGAAACTTACCTCATTGGGAGAATACTCGCTCCCATTACTCTGTAATGTTAGATCATTTTGCACCTTAAGGAAGAAAAAAAAATGCATGGTACGTTCCATCAGACTATAAAATTAGTGAGGCAAGAACTGAGTTTTTCTAACTTCCATCATATCCCTGGCACATAGGGACACAATGAATAATACGCTGAATTAATTAATTAGTAGTTAAGTAGGCCATACTTACATTTTCTAAAAACATGCAACTATATTCACAGAAAAATACCACTAAAATATCACACAAACTAAGAAAAGGGATTTCCCAGAGCAAAGAGCTCAGCCCAAAGTACCTGTGAACATCAGCTTCCCTTGCTAGGTTACCAAGCAACCGGCAGGCTCCCACCTGCTGGGAGCATAAGGGTTTTTTTATAAATGGTCCAGGGCAGTAGTTCCCAAATACGCAGAATCTCATTGGGAGCTTTTTAATAAATATACATATCCGGACCTAGGTAAATCCTGCGCTGTCGATTCAACATCAGTTTGCTTTGTCAACCAGTGGGGAACTCGATAGTTTATTTTTCCCAGATCTGCCTTCTTTATAAGGTAATCAAGAACCCCACTAAGGGAATTCCCTGGCGGTCCAGTGGTTAGGACTCCACGATTTCACTGCTGAAGGCCCGGGTTTGATCCCGGGTCGTGGAACTAAGATTTCATAAGCAGGGCGGCACAGCCAAAAAAAAAAAAAAAAAAGCATTGATCCACCCTAATAAAAAATTTGGTGATAGCTAATATAAACATCTTCATATATGTCACCAAACTAGTATAAATTTAAGATGTCTGTCCCTATTCCTATTGTTGAGGAGTGCTATTAAAAAATATTCCCAACTGTGACAAATCCAAGGGAATAACCTATTTTTAGAATAAACAGTCATTAATTTCCCTACTCAATTAAATGTCTGAACTGCTAACAAGTAACTTGCAGGTTTGATTCTCTCTGTAAGAAACTCATTCCTCTAATTTTCCCTGTTGTCCCCACAGCATCCTTCCCTACTGGATATTATTTATGTATGAGAGTATAATTTGCAATTCTTCCTGAATGGTTGCCGGTGCTACCCAAACTTGATGTGAACAGTCATCTAAAGTGTGTTAAAAGTCAGATAATGTGATGTGCTGACAACTACAAACCATTTCATAATCTTGGCCTCACCCATCTAACTGGGCACCAGCCTATCCCTCGGTGTTTCTGTCCGGTTCATGCTCTGTGCTGATTCGACCATGGCCAAGCTGCCTTGCTCAGCACAGCCTCCTGGGACCGATCCAAATCCTAGCTGCCCCCCAAATCTAGGTTTATTTCCCTTTCCTTAGCCTCTTATCCTTTCCCCAGTCTCAGAGAGCACCTAAAACACTCAGGATTATGGACTATCCATATTCTTCTCTAAGTTTTCTCAATATCTAAGCCTTCTTCCCTCCACAATTTTTAAAATGCCTTAGAAGTGACAGCAACTTCATCTTCTTCCTATCCCAGTCTTCGACACCCCAAACAAGGCTGAATCCAGCACAAGGACTCAACAAATACTGGCTAACTGATTCAAGACTATGCTAAAGATACTGCTTTCTTCCTAAATGAGACGGAATAGAGAATATAAAAATAACCAAACCATAAAGGAGGGTCCCACTTAAGTTCCACATAATCATCAGCACTGGCCTTGCTAATCTACCACTTTCTTTTCCTCCTCCTTGTGACTTCTCTTCTCCACCAGAGCCAGCAATTCCCCTCCCTTTTAAAAATCATGCAGACGTATGTCATGGACAGAGAATTGCCCAAAGAAGGAAGACAATGTGTAAGAATTCCTTACACTGAACGTGACTCCTCATTCAACCAAAAAGGGGAAAAAAAAAATATTAACATTGTAAATCAGACACGGAATGGAGATCTTTTTTCCTAGAGGCTTGGTGTCTGCTTGATGCTCCTGAAATCATGCACACAGGAGGGCATCTATTTTACTGGAATCAAAAGTGGGTCTGCAGCAGGATTCTAAGATGGTCTCAAAGGACCTCTTCGCTGACTGATTGTTAATTGCAAGGGGAAAATAGAATACTTAGACGGTGGAGAAATCAGATTCTACCTCGACTGGGTAATCAAATTAATGTCACCAATGAAGCACAGATGTACACAATGTGCCTCCAAATGTGGTACCTGAGAAGAACACCACATCACCTGTGCAGCATCCCAAACAAGAATGCAGGGACTCAATCTAATCATGAAGAAATATGAGGGATTTCTGTCCCACAAAATAAGGGGCAGTTCATTTTACAAAAGGGGGAGCACTATATTCTTCAAAATTTTAAGGTCATAAAAAATCAAAGAAAGAGTCTTCCCCGGTGGCACAGTGGTTGAGGGTCTGCCTGCCAATGCAGGGGACACGGGTTCGTGCCCCGGTCCGGGAAGATCCCACATGCCGTGGAGCGGCTGGGCCCGTGAGCCATGGCCGCTGAGCCTGCCCGTCCGGAGCCTGTGCTCCGCAACGGGAGAGGCCACAGCAGTGAGAGGCCCACGTACCGCAAAAAAAAAAAAAAAAAAAAAAAAAAAAATCAAAGAAAGTTTATGGAAATGTTCCAGAATAAAGCAAACTATAGTTACCTGACAATTATTGCCTCTAGACTGGATCCTACACTGAAGGGGAAAAAGTGCTATGAAAGACATCATTAGATCAACCTAAATATTTGGAATATGGATAGCAGATTAGATGAAAATATTTTATCAATGTAAATTTATGAAGCTGATAACTGAAATGGGGTTATATAGGATAAAATCCCTATTCTTAGGAAAGGTACACTGAAATGTTTAGAGAAAAGGACTATGATGTACAAAACTTTTCCTCCAATTTTCATAAAAAGAACTATGTGTGTGGAGGAAGAGAGAGATACTACGAATGTGTTAAAATGTTAATCACAGGTAAATCTGGGTGCAAGGTTATAACTTTTTATAACCTTTTGTAGAATCTTGTAATTTTTTAAACCTTTTATAAATTTTAAATTATTTCCAAATAAAAAGCTAAAACTAAAAGTGAGTCTGTACAGAATCAAAAGCAGCATGTCTCTAAAGAAGAGCCTGAGGAAATGCACCCAGGGCAGCCTTCACATGAGAGGCTTCCTGATGTCCCACTACTGGGTCATTCAGCGATGCCTCCACCTGGGGAAGAGGGAGTACAATGATTCTAAGGACCACACTGATGACAATCACAGAGCAGAGTAACAGTAACAGCTAAGTTAGGTGTCCTGGGTTCCAAGATTGATCCCAATTTATAGAAAATAAAGGTGAAGTTAAAGAGGTAGCCCACAGGAACTCATAGTTAGCAAGTCTTTGAGATAGGACCGAAACTTAACATAATTCCAAGTCACTACACTCAACTATGAAACCACGCTCTCTGGGAACATGGGTTTTTGGGTTACAGTTCTTCTCCTCATTTAACACAGAGACTTAGCTAGTTAAGAGTGTGACACTGCTTTCCTATGGTACGTGTCCAGGCACCTCAGGGGACATAAATTGGTTGTACTGAAATTAGCTATCCTAAGCCTATTCAGTAAGAAGGGATAAAACAGGTCGTATGTAAACAATGTTTTACTCCCATGTCGCTGGTCAAGCCTATCTCTCTATGCCTGCTTCTTCGGGACCTTCCAGGCTCATCTCTAGTTAAGTATGTCAAATCTGCTTTCTTTACAGACACCCAAACTTCACCCTATGTAGCTGCCTGACCTACCTTTACTCTGTCCCCAAACCGCCCCCTCCACCAGTTTCTCTTTGCTAGAGTCACTTAATCCTCCTACGCATATCCCAAATCACTCATTCTTGTCTCTCAAGTCTTTCCTAGTTTCTGTTCAGCTGTGACTGTAAAACTTGCATCCGATGGTCCTACCTCCAGTTTTTGACAGAGGAGGTTTCCGTGTGGGTCTCAGTTGCTAGGGCCTCACTTAAGACCGACCGCCTGACATAAAAAATCTAGAGAACTTAATGCAAACAGCCAACTCTCATCTTTAAGGGGAGGTGAGTATAATAGATAAGCAGGAAAACTAAAGAAGCCAGAACTATAAAAAAAATTGAAAACTAGACCTTGAACAAATTTGAATATTGATCTCACTAATAAATGTTCCACCCCACGATAAATCTTGATAAAATATGGTGGCCACTCTTCTGTGGCAGAGTATTGCACCAGAGCTCTGGTGAATCCAAGAGCAGCCTTACCTCACATTCTGGCGATGTCTCCAACTGTATTTGACCACTGTAGGAATTAGAGGAAAAAAATGATACAAAGTGGAATTTAAAGCAAAAATATTTCAATGTAAAAAGGTAAAATATATTGTTATAAAAGTTCAACATACTTTAGTGCAGAGTCTTGTAATTCTAAGTCTTCTGCTGAGTCCACAGGGTAAAAGTTTACAACACTTCTCTCTGTAATATCTGTGCTTAATCTAAAGAGTAAGGGGAAAAAAGTGTTAACCAAATTTATTAAACTTCTAATAAATTCTACTGCTTTTAGTCATATATTTAAAAGTTATGTCTATTGTTAAGATTTAATAATGAAAGGTTTATGGTAGAAATTTCAGACTACATGGTATTTTCCCACCATGTGCCAAATACAATATAATATAGTTTTAATATAATTTTCCATCTGCTGTGGTATCAAAATCCAACTTATTTGAAATATACTAGTAATTTCTGATAAGGTCATAATATTCATAGGTAGCACACACTAAATTTTATTCTAGAACTTTATTAGTTTACAGAAGCAAGTAAAGTTGTTCTATACTATACTATACATGTACTATATTATGGTATATGTACCAAGGGCATTTGTTTTAACAGGAAGATCTCTTTGATAGACCCTAATACTTTCAATTTAAAAAATAAGAATTCGGGGCTTCCCTGGTGGCACAGTGGTTGAGAGTCCGCCTGCCGATGCAGGGGATGCGGGTTCGTGCCCCGGTCTGGGAGGATCCCACATGCCGCGGAGCGGCTGGGCCCGTGAGCCATGGCCGCTGAGCCTGCGCGTCCGGAGCCTGTGCTCCGCAACGGGAGAGGCCACAACAGTGAGAGGCCCGCGTACCGCAAAGAAAAAAAAATAAATAAATAAATAAAAAATAAGAATTCATAAGCAATTTGATATGCATTTTTAATTCTGAAATTGTCTTACACTTTCTGAATTTCTGTGATTTTAACAGCTGAACTTTTTTTTTAAGATCTATAAAATAAGGAATTTCTATAAGTCATAAACAAGTTATAAAGCTATTTTTAAAAGTAGGGATATGTTCGTATTATACATGCCCATTGAAAATGGTATCAAACCAACAGTCAGAAATCCTTAAGAGAAGAAACCAACACAAAAGCAAAACAGGATAGCAATATTCAACTCAATTTTTTGATGTTAAGGTTGTATGAAAGATAAAGCTCTAAAATTTAATCCTGTAATCAGCGGCTTGACTAAAACAAAGAAATCTGGATCTAGGAAATGCGAGATAAAGGAAAACCTTAATGTGTACGTAAACTTTTTATTACTACTATTCAAAAGCAGCTAGAAATAAATGACCTCTTGAAGTGCCCTCTCTTTATTAGGACAAAAACAGGACTCTTTCTTTATCCCTATTACACTGGCGCAAAGACATGTTATTATCAAGTTAGGATTGTCATATTATAATATCTATTTCAGGATGTACAACAAAGATCTGCAGCAGCCAAATTAGTGGGTTATTTTAGGGAGGAAATCAAATCCCTATAAAGTTTTACAACGTAAATAATTTTAAAATAGCAATCCATAAAGACGCAAATCAACTATCTCTTGGAAGGTTACTCAAGGCTGTTTTCTTCCACGCCCACCATGCTGACTTGCTTGACATCCTTGGCGACTCTTTGCCTCAGACCTTTCCAAGCTGGAGAGGAATCTCCAGATCCTCAGTTCATCCCACTTCTCAGGAAAGATGATGCAACTGAGGTCCAGAGCGGGGAGCCACACCTTCCAGGTCACCCCGATCTTACACTTGGTTCCAGTCCCACATTCCCTGGCTGCTGCTATTTCCATCAAACAAGGCTGTTCTTTTTCATTTTGGGGCTCACATCGTAATCTCGAATTTGTAAGAAAAGTTTATTGGAAAAGTAATACAAAATGTAGAAATATTAAAACAATATAAAGTTTGAGCCCAAGTGGGGCCTTCTCTCTGTCACATCATGTCTTCTAGGCTCTGTCCTGGACTCACATTCCCTTCCCATTGATATGCTTGCCCTTGGGAACCTCATCCCCTTATACTACTTCTGTTATGGCAGTACCTTATGAAAGTAACTTTTAAACCTAAGTCTCGAAGCCCCAGACCTAAACATCTAGCCGCTGAATGGATGCTGTAACATTGCCACCTTGGATTTTACTCAGCAGGTCCTAAACTGACCCCAACATCCTCCTCCTAAAAACCTGCCGTTCCCCTTGGTTCCCCATCTCAGATGGAGACATGAGGGGTCAGGTCTTAAAACACCTTGGACTGTTCCCTCCCATCCTCACCATCCACTTAAAACAATCAACAGAGAACTACCACAGTACCCACCGCTGTGTATCTACAATATTTAAAAGTAAAAAGAAAAGTAGTAATTTAGAAACACCCACAGAAAAAAATCCATCTTAATATGTTTCTTTCTAGTTTTAATTTTTCCTAAGCTTCTTATACAATTGGGACCTAATTCTGTTTATATCGTTGGGATCAAACTTTATGCATGTTTTATTCTATTTATATCATTATGATCAAACTTTATGCATTTTTTATACTTTTTAAAGTTAACATTATGTAATGAGCAATCTAAAATATAGTGGAAAGTTTAAAAAACATTTTATTGGTCACATATTCCATCTTATTAATGACCAAAATTTAAGTACCTCCAAATTGTTAGATCATTTCCTTTTTTGCAAATATTTGCTATTAAAAACCCCTCTCCCCTCACAACTGCTATTCATCTCTCTTTGTCCCTTAGGATATTTTTTTAGAATTAATTCAAAAGTTTTATATCTATTTTTAGACTACGGCTAGAAACTACAAGGATGTCTTCTGGAGTGGTTCTGCCTGTTTACCTTTTCACCAGCAGTTCATTTATTATTTCAAATCTTCACAACACTAAAAGATAAGTACTTATAGCCCATCTTATAGATGAGAAAACTCGGGTACAGAGAAGTTATATAACTTACCCAGATTAACTGGTATTAGAGCTGGGTTTGCAACCAGCATCTGGTTGATTAAGGTATGTTCTTCTCCAGCCATGCTATTTCCCCATTCCTTATAATTTCTCTCTCTCTCTCTCTCTCTCTCTCTCTCTCTCTCTCTCTCTCTCTCTCTCTCTCTCTTTTAGGATGTGAAACTCAGCTCTTTAAGGAACACACCTTGGTTAGGTGCTTACTAATAAGCCAGGCCCTGAGCCAAACATTAGGGAGAATTAACCACATGAATAATTATATTTTTAAACCATCATTACCTCCCCCTACTTATAAAATAAAGTCTCAGCTCCTCCACACAGCATTCGAAGTCACACCTGCATCACTCCAAAAGGTCTCTCTGGTGAGTCTCAGTCCTGGCTGCACATCAGAAGCACTGGCAGAACTTTTAAAAAATAAAAACGGCCAGGGGCTTCCCTGGTGGCGCAGTGGTTGAGAGTCCTCCTGCCGATGCAGGGGACACGGGTTCGTGCCCCGGTCCGGGAAGATCCCACATGCCACGGAGCGGCTGGGCCCATGAGCCATGGCCGCTGAGCCTGCGCGTTCGGAGCCTGTGCTCCGCAATGGGAGAGGCCACAACAGTGAGAGGCCCGCGTACCGCAAAAAAAAAAAAAAAACGGCCAGACCCCCAGCGCCACAGGTAGTGTCAGGCAGTGTCTGTGTTCTGAAACTTCTACAAATGATACTGAAGCAGAGCCAGCATGGAGATCACCATTTCTGCCTGAGATTTTCCAAGCTGGCTCCATTCATTTTTTTTTTTTTTTTTTTTTTAGTTTCTGCTTTATAACAAAGTGAATCAGTCATACTGGCTCCATTCTTTTTGACCTCTGTACCTTTGCATAAGCTTTTAATTCAATCCAGAATTTGCTTTCTCCTTGCAAATGCCAGCTATTAAAGGCCCAGGTAAGATACTCCAACCTTCAGGAAGGTCAGCCAAGCCACCTTCCCTTCTCCGTCTGGGGTCAGGATCCCCTTCATTTCAAGCACTTAAATCAATTACACTTATAAATCACTACTCAAAGCAATGTCTATTACTAGAGTTTATGTTCCTAGAAGGAAGAGCTGTGTCTTGTTCATCTTTATATCCCCCAAGGTGCACACTGTAGATCTTTCCATGCTCTAAACACTCAACTAATGTCTGCAGAATTGAAATGCTTTTCAAATCAATTGCTAAAGATTTCCAGGCATACTCAACCCGAGCTAAGACTATTCTTTCAGAGCCCGACAACAGTGGTGGTGTACTCGCACGGGCACTCTGGGATTCACTCATCACCCTGTTCATAAATTCCCAGAATGTGCTGTGATTTCCACGCTCACCATATTATCAATACAAGACCACATTATCTTCACATTTAAATTCCCAGGATCCCTGAATAGTTTACCAGGGATAAGTTTCGGATCTATTTCTCTATTAGTACGGTAGTTATTACCTGATACCAGGTATACTGCTTTACTGAAAAATATTTTGTCTGTGGGAATTCCATAATCCTCAGCTAAGAAACCAAAAAAAATACCTATATATAAAGTGTTTAATATTGATAAAGACTAATTCAATTTAAAAATTATCTTGTCACCCAAATCTTTAGAAATATATGATTTAGTTAACATATATTTGGCACCATCAGAAATAAATATGGTTGTACTTGATAAACCAAGCCTTTCCTTTTTGGAAACTCTCTTATATTTCTCTGTTCCAGGGGTTTAAACTTCAAGCTATATAAAATATGCAATTTTACCATATTTCTGTTGTCTAAGAATTATACAAAAATTGCCCTATGAATTCCACGAAGGGTGAATGAATTTCATGAAGGGATGGAAAAGCAGGGAACGGATCTCAGTCCCTCCAGAAGTTTGACTCTTTTACTTATGGATCTTGGGAAAACAGGCAGGTAAAATGACTTTTCTTTGTTAATGGTTATTGGTAAGCCCATACTGTGCGTATAAATATCTTAAAAACTGAGATAATGTACTTAATAAATTAGTGTACATTACTGACACCTGAAACCTGGGCCAAGGAAAGACACACATACCTGTTGGGATCTTGCAGCAAATCCACTGCTTCTCTCAGCTGTTCAATCATTGCTATATTCATGTCCTGGTCTTTGGATGAACTTATTCTGCAACATGAAACCAAGCTTTAGACTGAAAATGATCACTAGAACATGAATAGCGCCTAGGTTCTTAAGAACAAACTTATAAAGATCCATCTGACACTGCAAAAATGATTTTTGACAAACTCAACATTTTAGTGAAGATGTGTCAGTACCCTGTGGGGTGGGCTGCCAGAGTGTAGCAGAAAGAGTTGCTGGGTGGGAGGAGCCAGCTAGGCTGTAAAGCAGCTCACACAAAGTCTCAGTGCCCGTGGGCATTGCTCACCTGTAAAATCAGGGCAATGGACTGGCTGGGTAGTTCTCACGCTGTACTTTCCTGAGCCTGAGGGGGATCCACAGGGGTGCTCAGCTACGGTGGGTCTGCACTACTTCCAATTCCAGTTCAACCAGCCTGGCTCAGTTTTATTGCTTTCATACAATATGCGACTTCAGTGTGGGATTTTGGTTCCCAGTCCAGGCTCGTTAAGCAGCAAAATCACCTAATGGTGCTTAAAAAAATATGCCAGGTCTGATACTCCTAAGTAGATCTGTCTGGGGCTTGGACATATTCTTAATCAGATGATACTGATTTACAGGCAGGGTTGGGAACAATAGATATAAGCTTGAGAATGGGATTTCCAAAGCTTTACACAGTTTAAAAACTCTTTCCCTATAAAATCCTTTTCCCTATAATTCTATGATCAAGCTAGTCCTCCTCGGCATCACAGAAATATATCCAACAAATAGCTGGTTATACTGGACAGTGATTTGAAAGGAGCTCTGCAATATTTTTAAAGGGCAAGAGAGATCCGATCACAGTTACTGCTTTCCACTACAGAATATAAGCCAATGTCTTTCTGTAAGTGGAAAAACTTTTTAACAATGGAGTAAATTCTCACTAAGGGGAAAACCCTCATGAGGTTTGATGGACGGTCCAGGCCTACATGCCAGATCATGGAAAACAAAATCCTGGGAACCAAAAACCTACCCTCTGTCATATGGTCCAAACTCAATCCCCCTGAGTGGTAAACCAGTAAAGTGGTTTACTGTCTGTTAGATGGATCACTCATGCCCTCCTGTGTAAATCTTTATATGCGATAGAGTAGAAGCGCTGTCCATCTGGTACGAGATCCCAGCCCTCTGTAACCCTGGGGCAAGATAATCAATCTCCCTGTGCCTCAGTCTTGTCATCGGTGAAGTGAGGGATAACAATAGGACTTATAGGATTGTTGTAAAGAGGAAATGAGTTACTACCTGTGAAGTATTTAGGACAGTGCCTGGCACGTGGTGTTTAATAACTGTTAGCTATTACAACTATTAGACTTAAGACCAAGACATTGAGGTCTATGGTGTTCTCAGATCTTGAACTTGAAGACTCTGGGGAAAGAAGTGGGAACAGGACCACGTAACACTTTAGGTCCAGTTGTCGGTTCGTTCAGAGAAAGGAGAGTCAGCTAGAATCTCTAGTCTAGAAATTCTATCTAATTTCCTGAATCACATTCTACCCACAGCCTCAAATCAGATAAAACTCAAGGCCAAGGAACAGGCATGACCTGGCACAGTATGGCCCCAATACTAGGACAGTAAGCATCAGACAGAGGAAAACTTGCAACTTCTGAGCAATATCGTTGAGTAAGGTATCAGCTGGCTCAAAGAAAAGTGGACCAAAATTCTATCAGGACAAGGCTGCCATTCTGCTTGACACATGAACGTCACAGGGTGGTGGCTCATCACCAGCCTTCGGCACTCACATCCCCTCGGATGGCCAGTGTGCGTCCTCTTCTATCCGTAACAGTTCTTCACAGGCCTCGGTCCTTTCCTGTGGACAGAACACATGGGTCTTCTGAGAGCCGCTGGCTGTAACAGTCAACAATCTAAACCTGCCCTCATCCATATTCACGACAGCCAAAAGGTGGAAACAACCCAAGTGTCCGTGAATGGATGAATGGAGAAAATGTGGTCTAGACATACAATGGAATATCATTCAGCCTTAAAAAGGACAGAAATTCTAACACATGTTACAACATAGATGAACCCCGAGGACATTATGCTAAGTGAAATAAGTGAGTCACAAGAAGAAAAATACTGTATGATGCCACTTACATGAGGTTCCTGGAACAGTCAACTTCATAAAGACAGAAAGAAGAATGGTAGTTGCCAGAGGAGACGGGGGAGGGGATTGGGAAGTTATGGTTTAACGGGGAAAGAGTGTCAGTTTTACAAGATGAAAGAGTTTTGGAGATGGAGTACACAACAATGTGGATGTACTTACCATGGAACTGTACACTTAAAAAATGACTAAGATGGTAAGTTTTATGTCGTATGTATTTTGCCACAATTAAAAATAAAATAAAATTTTAAAAAAGAAGAAAAGAAAACCTGGCCGAGGACTACAATACCTGTTAACTTAGAAAAGAGCCAGAAATGCAAAGCTTAACTGCATTCATTATTGCCCTCTTAGCACCTCCTGATGTTGACAGATTCCTCAGCTGGGCTTGTCAGTCACATGAGAATGTGCATTCTGATGTTGGTGAGAGGAGCAGTGTGTGTGTGTCTGTGTGTGTGTGCGTGCACGCGCACCCGTGCACATGCACACTGTTAACAAAAAAGGAAGTATTAACGACAGAAAAATGCCTCAGATTGCATCTAATAGTTTTCACATGTACAACGTGCAGATTTCACTGAAATGCACCCCCCTCTTAATATCCCAAAGAAACACTGTGGTGGGAGTATCTAGAAAGGCGTGTCCCACTGTTGGAACTTGCATGCGTGTCGTCTTTCCATTTTGATCTCTGACACAGAGAAATGCTGCTTTAACTCAGCTGACAGCTAAAACAGAAGCCATCCCTGAATGGGCAATCATTCCCCTAGCAAGGAAGGAATAACAGACAAAAGGACTGTTTTCTGTGTCAAAGTTCTGACACTTCATTAACTAACGCAGGCCCAGCCAATTCTCCAGATGTGTCACAGAAAATAAGTCTTTTTCTGAGGAGGTATCTAGCTGCATGATGTCAACCTCTGGCTTGAAAAACACTCAGACTTTTTCTATATAGATTATACTTTATATAGATTATACTTTTAGTGCATAATAAAATCCATATATAAATTACTGTGCTGCATAATAAAATCAATATGTAAATTACTGTGCCTCTACCCAAATGCTAGTGAAATTCATGGGTGAAAATATACTACGAGAAACAACCAAGAAAACATGTTCTTATCTCTTCCTGTTGGGTTTCAACTATAGGAGCCATGGGTATTTCCTTCTAATTTTCAGTTTCATAATAAAAAGTAGCCAATAGTAGAAAATATACTTTTTTTCAGTATGTAAAATAGAGGTATACTGGGTTTCTTCTGCTAAGTTAGACGGTGACACAGTTGATACACATTATTCATGGATTCCGAATTTATGAATCTGCCTCCTTACTAAAACCTATGTGTCACCCCAAAACCAATACTTGTGGTGCTTTTGCAGACACACGCAGAGCTTGGTGAAAAACTGGAGTTCACAATCCCAGAATGCACTTCCCAGTTGAGGCTGAACAAGGTAGCGAGCGACCTGCTTTCTTGTTTCAGCTCTCAGACTGTAAAAAGGTGTCCTTTTCAGAGCCTATTTAGTACCACATTTTCACACTTTTGTGCCTTTCGTTGGTGATTTTGCTGTTTAAAATGCCCCCCAGCATAGTACTGAAGTGCTGTCTTATCCTAAGCACAAGAAGGCTATGATATGTACTGTACCTTACAGAGAAAACACCTGCGTTAGGTAAGCTTCCTTCCTGCATGAGTTACGGGGCTGCTGGCCGCCAAGTTCAGTGTTAATGCACTAACAGTACATATTAAACAGAAATACACATAAAACCAGGTTATGTACTGACCAGTTGACAAAAATGTGTGACCAGAGGCTCGTAGGAACCTAACCCTCTATTTCCCATGGGAGCAACAGTTCAGGATTGGATAATTCAGTGTTTGAGGAAACTATCAAATAGAACTGCTCTGAATAAGGATCAACCGTAGTTACAAAAGCACAAGATGCTTACTCAGTGGAGAGAAAACAGGATTATATAAAACACAGAACTCTTGATGGTTGAGGACTGAGTAGTTCAGCACACTGGCTGGCAGTCAAACACACTCTCACAGACTTTAAAAGTGATGCAAGTCAAGGGTAAAATGGGCCTGAATTGCAGCGCACAACTTTGAATTATAGATTTATGTCTTATTTTATTATTAGCCTTCTTCTCCACCTGCCAGCAGAAGCCTCTTGTAGGAGTAGACACTCAGGAAACATTTGCTGTCGATTTCTACACCCCATTTGCTCCCCTAGATTCTACCCACAGGACTCATGCTGTAGAACAGCCATTCCCATGGAGCCCTGTGCATCCTGAAATCTCTAAATCTAGAAGAATTTGCTTTTTTGAAACATGTTTTATTTTACTAATCCCTTTAATTGCTTTCCTTCAAGGCTTCCATCTTTACTTTAGACCCTCAACTTGAGATAAAACTCTTCATAAAACAAAGACAAAAGCCCAATTTTCCATGTTTTGCTGATGGACTGGTCTCAGAGCTGATAGACAGGCATCAAATCTGGGAGAGCCTTGTGAGAACCACTGGCTGGAGAGTCATAGGATGAGGTTTTTACTTTCGGAAAATGACTGGCAGCAGCAGGGGCGCAATGCTGGATGCTCAGCTGGTGTAGGAGGGACTCCTGCTGTCCTAAGAATAAGCAATGATAAGGCTCCACTGAAGTCATGTCAGTGGAGGTGCAGGACAGAGAGGAGGCAGTGGGTGTGAGATATTTTGAAACAAGAACTGATGGATTTATGATGGATTAAATATACAGAATAAAGAATGAGGTTTTCTACAGATGTATGTCGTATGAGAGGTTCATTATTTTTGTCTTGAGTACACCAGAGTCTCCTACAGTGTATGATTCAGCTGTTTTCCTCCCAGTTCCCTTGAAGGTGATGCCCAGAGACGTTAGTTGAGACAGAGACTAGCCATCCTAACACCATCCTCAGGTAATAAGAACCAGCACCTAGAGACCCCGGGCCCGACTTTAACACAGTAACTCAGAGACCACTGTCTCTCACAAGCCACAAGGAACCCGAATTTCACCAAAAGGATTATCTTCGTGATCCTTGGGTGCCACGACCTGAACCAAAAGGACTGGCAGAAACATACCAAGGCACCTAATTGTGTCACAGAGTGGAACCTTAACTACCAGGTTTATAAAGGGCTTGTTTTTCTCTCGTTTCTGCCGCTCCTATGACGAAGGTTTGCCTGACAATTTAGTGACTTCATCTAACATTTCAACACCTCAGCACCACTATACCTGTTTATGAATGTGTCCTCAGAGTGACCCTTCTAAAAAGGGAAGACATTCATTTCCAGATTTTAAAAGTCTCCAGTTTTCTTCTTTTACTATGAATATACTCCCAAGAAAAACTTACGTACCTAGAATATGTTGAAAAGCATGTGAAACTTTGTTTTAGCTTTTTTACTGGATGGTCATGGTAATTCTGATAACTTATACAATGCATTGATTACCAGAGAGCTGAGTAATTTCCGAATACAAAAGAAAATCATCCATATACACAGACAAACAGAGAGGTACGGATGAAAGGGACACACTCCTAATATCAGCAAATACACACGTTGGACTTTGAGAAGATGTTATAAAGGCCCAAGGAAGGTGGTAGTAAGCTGACATTTAAGGTGATGGATTGGTAACCTTGAACATAAATTCTAAGACACCAAACAAGAGTAAATAAGTTAAAAAATTATTATCCTCCATTTGCCTTAATATAGTTTATAAATTCCGAATGGAGAACGTCTGTTCCGTGGGAAAATTGGTCTCTTTCTTCTCTTGAGTTCTCATTGTCACTCACAAGGGAAGGCGCTGGTTGAAATTCCTGATGAAATTCCCCTATTAGGAAAACATAGAGAAAGATAGAAAGCATGATTTCATAAACAGATGAGCAAAACATAGATGACCGTAAAATACATCACCTAGTTTTTCAATCTTCTCCCTGACCTCCTCTGGAGGTATATGAATGACCCAAGTTTTCTCTTTCTGAAAGGATGTGAGGAAAAGGTGAAAAAAGGAGGAAGAAGAGGAAGAAAAGTAAAAGAAATGGAAAACCCCAAATCAAATGAACTTAAAAGTCAAGGCCCCTATATGGCTTCGTTCCTTATGAAAGAAATGAAATTTCCCCTAATTTTTTTTAAGGAACAGAGAATAGAAAGCATAAAAGAGGGCCTTCTGTGCTCTCAGCAACGTGTGACAAGTAAGTACTCCAAACTCAAAATTCAGTAGTTACCGAACAACTACTAAACAGCAGGTAAAATACTAAACATTTTGGGGATTTAAAAGATCAGTGAATGGGACTTCCCTGGTGGTGCAGTGGTTAAGAATCCGCCTGCTAATGCAGGGGACATGGGTTCGAGCCCTGGTCCGGGAAGATCCCACATGCCGCGGAGCAACTAAGCCCGTGCGCCACAACTACTGAGCCTGTGCTCTAGAGCCCGTGAGCCACAACTACTGAGCCCACGTGCCACAACTACTGAAGCCTGCGTGCCTAGAGCCGTGCTCCACAACAAGAGAAGCCACCACAATGAGAAGCCTGTGTACCGCAATGAAGAGTAGCCCCCGCTCGCTGCAACTAGAGAAAAGCCTGCGTGCGGCAATGAAGACCCAACGCAGCCAAAAATAAATAAATAAATACATTTACTTAAAAAAAAAAAAATTAGTGAACAGCTGCAAGAAAGAGTCTGGGAAAGGACTAAAATAAGGACCCAAAATCATAACAACAAAAGAAGTGACTGTGATGAGGACCACATGGAAGGGAAAGCACAGTCAGAGCGCATCCAACAGGTCTGTGTTCTGGATGGTGCAGGAGAGGTGAAAGGAGGAAAAGCAGATCTCTTCTCTCTGATCTGGACACTGGGAAAGAAGCAAGTAGGACCACACCACCTGCAAGGACTCCTAGCCAGCAAAAAATACCCACTTCTAGAACAGAGGGGAGAAAAACTGGTGACAAATGATATAATTCTTTTATTTTAAAATATGTGCCTAAAACACTACCTCTTCTACTGCATGTAATGTTACAAAGCTTATCTAAATTAATAAAGTGGCAGTCATATTTCTGCCTAATGTATACAGTTATGGTTGGGGACAATGGATGGTTCCAATCATCATCTCAGATAAATAAATGCTAACCTTACAAACCTGAGCATAATAAGTGAAAGCAAACACTAGAGTGTGAGTTGGTTTAAACAGTTCTCCTGTCACTAGGGCGAGCAAATCAAACTATGAGGGAGATAATCTGCATATTAATCTAGTTCTATACTATCCACACGTCATCAAACAGTGTCTGCCACAAATGTAAACATTACATTTTACAGTTTACTTAAAAGTCACTGAATAAACAGAAGCAGTCAAATTACTGTCATAATGTAATCGAATGAGGGCTACTCACCAAGATATGAAGTGTATTACTAGGATTTTAAAGTAGGCAAGACGTAGAGTGTTTAGTGATCATGTGGTGATTATCAAAGAATCACAGACTTTTACAGCTACACAAAACATTACAAATCACCTCATCTAATCATCTCATTTACAGGTGAGAGAATTGAGGTCAACTGACTTGTTCAAAGTCAAGTAGATTCCTGGGCACACATCCCAACTACATTTCCCACCCTTGCATGTAGTTAGATGTGACCCCTGGGCCTGTAAAAGGCCCAGCCCATGCTTTCTGCGTGGCTGGTAAAGTTCTGTTTCTCTAACTGGGAGCTGGACCCTTTGTTCCCATTCCCGGAACGAACCTCCATGCTCTTTCCCCTTTAGCTTGAAACAGATGGACTTGGAAATACAAATTAATATAAATTAAAGATGGTAGAGTCACCAGATAAAAGGAACTTGGGTTCTTGAAGCACTGCGTGGAGGAGAGTTGCCTGGGAATCACTAACTCCCCTTTGGACTTACTTTGGATTGTGTTAAGGCAATGAAATTTGGGGATTTTATGTGTTACAATAGCTAGAGTTGTCTTAAATAGTATATCTACATATCAATATTTTTTTCCAATAATGGATTTAAAGAATCTTAAATAAATCTTCAGAATGAGAATAGCTCTACTATTACTAGCTACGTGACCACCAGCAAGTTACTTAAACTGAGACTCACCTATAGAATGGAGATGATTAGAGTATCCAACTCAGAGTTTTGAATTTTAAATGAGATGACCTTCACAGATTAGCACAGTGCCTGGGGCATATGAAATGCTCAATAAACATTAACTATTACTGTTGCCATGTGTCTGCATATTTTAAACATAGCATTTGAAACTTAAAAACAAGCTCTTTGCTTTTTCAGCCATCTTGGACCCTGTGGAGGCCTGCTGGGAACAGGACTTCTAAAACGACAAATATGTCTGGAAGCCTGTGGTCCAAGGCCATTTTTGCTGCCTATAAGCGGGGTCTATGGAACCAGACAGAGCACACAGCTCTCCTGAAAACTGAAGGTGTACATGCTCGAGATGAAACTGAATTCTATCTTGGCAAGAGGTGTGCTTACGTGTACGAAGCAAAGAACAACACAGTAACTCCTGGTGGAAAACCTAACAAAACCAGAGTAATCTGGGGAAAGATAACTCGTGCTCATGGAAACGGTGGCATGGTTCGTGCCAAATTCCGAAGCAACCTTCCTGCTAAGGCCATTGGACACAGAATCTGTGTGACGCTGTACCCTTCAAGGATTTAAACTTACTGAAAAGGAAATAAATAAAAGTGTGGAAAAAAAGAAAACAAACAAACAAACAAAAACAAGCTCTTTCTCCCCATCCTTGATTCTCAGACCTTTAACTGGACTAAGGCGATGGCAGGAGTCCTCCTTGATCTGTTCTTCTTCCATGATATTTGACATGGGCACATTGAGGCTAACGGTGTCTTCATCAGAAGGCTGAAAAGAAACAGGACACTGCCTCATTCAAGGGAGAAGTGTTATCAATATAGATTAAGAGAATGCTATGTGATTAAAAAAAAAATACTGTGATTCTCACAAACATAATATTGAGTAAAAGACACCAAAGGACAATGCCACTTCTGTAAGTTCAAAAATGGGCAAAACTAATCCATGGTGTTGGAAGTCAGGATAGCGGCTGCTCTTAGGTTAGGGGCGTGGGCGCATGATGGAGGCTTTCTGGGTGGCTGCTAAAGTTCTGTTTCTCTAACTGGGAGCTGGTAATGAGTGTGTTCACTTTGTCAAAATTCATCAAGCTAACACTCACGTACTTCTCTGTACATATGTTTTGAGCTGAAATTTTTTCAGGTACCTGATGATATTTTCGAACCTAAGAGCCACAGTCAGGGCACTGAGAAGGACTGGGTAACACCTGAGAGAACAGAGAAATAACTGGAAATACACTACCATACCAGCCCTAAGTCCAATCGATCACTTCAATAGTAATGGTGCTCTGAGATCCGACAACACAAATTTACCAAAACTATATTAAGGTTTCATGTGGCCAGTCACAGAAAGCAGGCAGTCAGCCTCTGGGACAACATCTCATTTATTCACAGCGCATCTTACACGCAACATCAAGCTTCAGTTTATTTCCCTGTTTAGGCTGAGGAAGCTGCTTTAAATATATAAGAAGCTGCTTTAAATATATAATATATAGTACTTAAAAGGAACAGGGGTTCTGTGCAGTTTTCAGAATAATGTTTCGATTTAGTAATCAGAGTTAGTTCTCCCTGGGGGTCTTGTTTCCCACACTAACTGAGGAAGTTTATTCAGATAATCTATGATTCTGTCACAAATGAAATATGAAGCCTCATTTATTTTCCTATGTCTCCGTTTTAGCGTCACTGTTTCATGAAAAGCTTTTCAAATCACAGGGATCAGGAACCTCCACAGAGCACGTTTCTGTGGCTTGCTTCTAAACTCCTGAGGCTATAATTTTTCACAGTACAGTGTTCATTTACTTTTGGACACGTGCACAGATTGTTCAGAAACTGGCAGAAAACAAATGTACATTTCATTCATTACACAGCTATTCACTGAGCCTCACATTTTTTTTGCTTGTTTATCTGAGTGACAAATGCTAAATCAATCAGAGTGACAAATGCTAAATCAAACAATGGCAACAGCCAAAGAAAGGAATGAGGTGTGATTTCTGAACCCCACAATGAGATGGAAGTAGGAAGCAAGACTGACTGACCACAGATAATAAAATATTTGCCAAATAAAGTGAAAATAGAAAGCTACATAGAATAATCCAGAACCCTTATCCTTGTAAAAAAAAAAAAACATTTCTAGGAGGTGTTCTGAGGTAAGGAGGCCACAATGCAAGACAAAAAAAAAAAGCCAAAGGGAAAATGTATACACTTCATTCTGTTGCACATAATCCTTTCTGTAGTCCCTCCTTCCACCCTCCTCCCATCTTAAAAACTTATTAGCAAAATTCCAAGATATGCATCTAGTTAAAAGGAAGAAAATAAACCCTTGGCCTCCTTTTAGAATATTAGCATCCTACTTATACTAAGTGAGAACAAAAGGATAATGAAGTTCTTTGTGTAATGTTTTATTAATGAACTTAATTATCCTTAGAAGACAGATAAAGGATAAAGCAGAGTCTGTTTTAATTTAACAGAAAATAAGCTCGGGTGAGTAATTTCTGAAACAAAGGGCTATTTCAGGGGACTTAACGAGTTTTAATAAAGTTAAGGGAGTAGAATTAAATACAACTTATAAAGCAATGTGTTGAGTATTTTCTCCCCCACGGAATCATAGTAAACTATTCATGGAGGTTCATGAGGGTAATTTTATTTTATTGATACTGGCCTTCTTTTTCTGCCTACTACTCTTCTTCCTTTTGAAATATTCTGTATTAGAAAGATTTTAAGGTATCCTAGTGCTTTATGAAGTGTTTTGTGGAAAATAAATTCCAATATCTTAGCTACATATTAAACCTCAAAGGCCTTAAGAGAACAGGGAAAAGCCAATTTTCCTGGACTTATATATAGTAAAAATGTGGATTTCTTAGACAGGGTAATTGACCTATTAAGTACATCTTCAAAGAGTATTACAATGTTTCAAAACTCAATAACCACAAAAACTCAGTAAGTTCCCTCAAAAAAGGAAGGCCTGATAATACATACATCCCCTACTCCAGCTATCCCTCCTAGCTCTGCTGGTCAATAAACCCCATTTAATGGTTTATTACTGAAAGATTTTGCAGAACCTAATATAAATAAGATAACAAATGTTCTAATTGAGCTATATATAACCACTTTACAAAGCTCCAGTGTGGGAGGCCTCTTAGCTCACAAATAACCAAACTTTTATCCAATTATCTGAAAACAACACAATCTAAGAATTTCAGGAAAACAAATATTGATATAAAAATTATGGCTACTCAAAAATGCATTTCCTGTGGGTAAAATGCAATGTACATTTATAGTGGGAAGCAGCCGCATAGCACAGGGAGATCAGCTCCGTGCTTTGTGTCCACCTAGAGAGGTGGGATACGGAGGGTGGGAGGGAAATGCAAGAGGGAGGGGATATGGGGATATAAGTATACGTATAGCTGATTCACTTTGTGATACAGCAGAAACTAACACACCATTGTAAAGCAATTATAATCCAATAAAGATGTTAAAAAAAGGCAATGTAGGGCCTCCCTGGTGGCGCAAGTGGTTGAGAGTCCGCCTGCCGATGCAGGGGATACGGGTTCGTGCCCCGGTCTGGGAGGATCCCATATGCCGCGGAGCGGCTGGGCCCGTGAGCCATGGCCGCTGAGCCTGCGCGTCCGGAGCCTGTGCTCCGCAACGGGGGAGGCCACAACAGTGAGAGGCCCGCATACCGAAAAAAAAAAAAAAAAAAAAAAAAAAGGCAATGTACATTTGATTCCTTAACATTTATGCAGGCATATAACAACTTTTTCCTAAGTTACTCTGTCACTTAAAAACAAACACATTTATAAAAATGCCTTCCGGGTTCTTGCACACCACTTAGTCATTTCATAATATTTATTAAGCATGCAAGAATATTCCAGATAATGTGAGGGGTGTGGTAGGAGGGGAAGGAGGTAGGGACTCTCTTCTTGAGACATTTACAATCATTAAAGATTCAGAAAAAGCTAACAACAGTTAATATTTACATAACAGAGGATTTCAAATAACTTTCACAAGCATTATCACATGTTCTCATGCAACTGCCTTTTATCCGAAAGGAGTACAGCGAATGCAGGTAGATATATCTAGAAGCACAAAAGGAAAAAAATCTGATCACGAATTTACCTCTGTGGCAGATAATCGCTTGTCTCCATTATCACTCCCAACGCCCGAGTCAGAATCCTTCTTGCTGGGTTAGATGCCATCGATATTGAATTCATTTAGAAAAAATTAAAATCACAAAGTTCACAACAAGAGACATCAACTTATATTCAAATAATGACTTTACTAAACAAATTTTTATTATTACCAAAAGACAACAAATCCGCCCATTATTGAAGGTTGTTAAGACAAGGGCTTAATGAAAATCAGATACTTGTACCGTCTAAATATGGTACAAGATAAATTCTTTGTGTTCAGAGTTTCATGGATTTATACTCTACCTGAGTGGCCCATTCTTTGAAACAGTTAATAATTTTCTTATTTTATTGATTCTAGCATATGAAAAAGCAAAAACTACCAATTGCTTTTACCTCTTATGTTATGAAATTTCCTAACTTTCAATAATTCTGTAAACTTTTATTCAGTGACTAAATAAATTTGATAGTATGTTTAAAACAATAAAATAATGAATACATATTTTAAGCATTATATAAAAGTACCATTAGGGTAGGCTGAGATTTTCAGTCACTACAGTATATTTACATTTTTTAGTAAAAAGTTCAAGGAAGATTTCTGCAGTGGAGACATTTCAAAAACAACCTGCATTTCTACAAGTGTGTTCAGTGTGAGAATTTTGTTCTCCGAAAATTCAAGGCCCAGTTTACACCACAAAATGGCCAAGGACATGTTAAACGATTCTAAAACTTCCATTCTGAACTGGAAATGGCAAAAGCTACGCACAGTGCATTTTTAAAAGACAATTTAAAAAAATAAAAATAAATAAAAAATAAATAAATAAAGTCTGCATTTTTTTCTTAACAATGTTCTGGAAGCATATTAAAAATTAACTTAAAAAACCATGTCTCGGGCTTCCCTGGTGGCGCAGTGGTTGAGAGTCCGCCTGCTGATGCAGGGGACACGGGTTCGTGCCCTGGTCCGGGAGGATCCTGCATGCTGTGGAGCGGCTGGGCCCGTGGGCCATGGCCGCTGAGCCTGTGCGCCCGGAGCCTGTGATCCACAGCAGGAGGGGCCACAACAGTGAGAGGCCCGCATACCGCAAAAAAAAAAAACAAAAAAAAAAACATGTCTCTAACACAACATTGTAAATCAACAATACCCCAAAAAAATTTTTTAAAAAAACAACAAAAAACCATGTCTCAGTTTGATGTGGTTGTTTTAACTGATCAGTAAAAAATACATATATTTATATTATAGATCTTATTTATAACATGTGCACACACACATATGTTGCACTCAGGAAGGACTGATTCTTGATTAGGAGAGGGTAGATGAAACCTGAAAGATGCCAAAATGTTATCAACAGCATCAATTTTCCCTGTTTTATTCCGAAAGTGTTCAAGAGTCTGATGTATAAATCTGCATTGTCTGAGTGAAACACAAGGATTTTTTGGAGTTAGTTACCTGGAGTGCCTTGGCCTAAGCAAACTCTAAACGGGGGCTTCTAGCCAAGGGGGGTCACACTCACCCGTCTTCCACATGCTGGTGTAAATGTGGCCTCTCCATGGTGTGGAGATAAAGGGAGTCGGTTGTCTTAATCTGGCATGCTTGGATGCTCAGATACTTAAATATGTGCACTTTGCCCTTGGTGCAAATCTATGGAGAAATTAATAATAAATATATTTTTAACGGCAAAACAAATGTAAACACTAGACATCTCACCATGTATATTTTAGTTTTTGCATTTTCACTTTAGGTAACACGTCAACAATGACCACCAAATTTGACCTCTCCAAAACAGGGAAGATTTTAGGCAATCATTTCCTCCAAATTCGACTTCAATAGAAAACCATGTTCAAGAAATTTCTAGTTTCTTGCACTAAACCGCAAAATTCTAACAGAAATACATTTAACTATGAATTGTGTAAAACGTATATATGTCAGATAACTAACCTGGTAATGTTCCAATTCTGAAAGCATATATACTTCATTCTGTTCTCACATAGCTTAATATCTGAGCTTGAATCTTGTCTCTAAATGACTGACAATCATATTTTAAAATGGTTAAACTCTAGTTTCCAGCTAACTTCAATGTAAGGAATCTATTACTCCTTTTGTAATCCATACACTCCGTGAAAACATTTCAAATGCACGTACAAAATGATACAGATAATAACTGAATAAGTGAAATAATCAAACATCATAATTCTGGGACTGCGGTGACCAGAACAGTGAGGCAAATGGTGGTAAACAATTGTGATGTCACAGAAGACAACATATTGTAGTCAGGTTCACCCAAGGTTTCATTTTTTAAGAGATTGTGACTGTTTATGATCATATCCATACATTAATTCTGCAAAATATCAACAAACCAGTTCTGCTGGGAGTTGCTTAGGTGCTATTGATAGCCTATCCCCCCGGCAACAGCTTTGCTGTGAGACCCCTCACCTGTGCTGGAGGAGACTGCAAAGGGTTATTCTCAAGCAGTAATACTTGCAGCTGCTTCATCTCTCTAAAACAAATGGGAATCACGAGCACTTTATTGCAGGAAAAGTCAAACTTTACCAAGGGAAGATCTACTAGTTCTAAAAGAACAGAAAAAAAAAAAAAAAAAAAAAAAAACAGAAAGAAAGAAAAAAAAAACTCAGAAAGCAACAAGATTAAATGGCTAAACACATTCAAAAATCTTCTGCTTATCTGGAAATATATCATTTAGAATAATTAAAACCAAGGTGTGTATTAGGAATATAAGTTATGTATATATAATACTTTACTAAAGAGGAGAGGAAAGCTTTCATTGGGGGCCCAACAGTTTTTAATTTGTTGTTATTTCTGATACGAGCTGGAAACACTTGACATATATAACACTTATTATTTAAAAAGGCTTTTTTTCCAGTGAAACAATCACATAAGCCACACCACACAAGAGATGCTTATGTTTTAACTTCAAACTGTTTTCAAACAGCTTGCTAGCTTATGAATAATATGTTAATTACCACATATTCTTATGCATTCCGTGTATGTGGGCTGGCAGAATCTCAGAAGGAGTTACTAGAAATATGTTCTTAATTGTTTAACTCCACTTTAAAAAAGAAATGCTATCAAATTTGGAACTTTGCAACAGACCCTGTAATCCTGATTTGATTAGGCTTTATTCTACTGCTTTAAAAAAGTCTTCTGTAGCTCCACAAACAAGACAGAACATTATGTTTAGCTTAAAATCCCCACCCAGTGGCATAGCAAACACTCAGTAATTTCAAGCATTCCAACCGACATTGGCAGCTGCAAGACACGAAGTCAAATATATTCCATAGAGCAGACGCTGAGCAATGCCAGAGCAGGGTGACACGGAGCAAACCAACAAGATCTCCATGTGAGAGGCTACGGAGGGTTCATTTCAGAACGGGCCTCACCACGTTTGTTATGAAACCTGGTAAGGGAGGATACACGGTGCTTTCAAATACTCAAGGAATTCCCAAGCAGATGAAGGGCAGGGACTATAGGAAGAAGAGGAACAGAAGGCAGTGACCTGGAGAAAGAATTCATACTATCCCTCCGCTCCCCCTGTACTGCTGGAGGGTTTTCACGTTACTCAGCTAGACTACTTCGTGTTCCCCCAACAAAGGTTCACTTAGCAACCAGTCTCTGCAAATTCAACTCGCTCTGGGTGTGGAAGGGACTTTCCTTCTTTCATACCCTAGTGAACTACTTTGTATTAAACAAAAGAGTCATGAGATTGAAATGCAAGGACAGAGACATGGGAGCAGCAGCTCAGCAGCTCCCAAACTCAGGTCCATGATAGGCAGGCGGCTGTGTAAGAGAAACTCAGGATGTGTCTCTTTAAGTTTTTTTTATTGAAGTATAGTTGATTTACAATGTTGTGTTAGTTTCAGGTGTACAGCAAAGTGATTCAGTTATATATATGTGTATATATATTCTTTTTCAGATTCTTTTCCATTATAGTTTATTATAAGATATTGAATATAGTTCCCTGCTAGGTCTTTGTTGTTTATCTATTTTATATATAATAGTGTGTATCTGCTAGTCCCAAACTCCTGATTAATCCCTCCCCCGCTTTCCCCTTTGGTAAGCATAAATTTGTTTTCTATATCTGAGTCTGTTTCTGTTTTGTAAATAAGTTCATTTGTATCATTTTTTAAGATTCCACATATAAGTGATATCATATATTATTGGTCATTCTCTGTCTGACTGACTTCACTTGGTATGATAATCTCTAGGTCCATCCATGCTGCAAATGGCATTATTTCATTCTTGTTTATGGCTGAGTAGTATTCCACTGTGTGTGTGTGTGTGTGTGTGTGTGTTGTGTGTATACACATTACATCTTCTTTATCCATTCATCTATTGATGGACATTTAGGTTGCTTCCATGTCTTGGCTATTGTAAACAGTGCTGCTATGAACATTGGGGTGCGTGTATCTTTTTGAGTTGGAATTTTCAAATTAGAATTTTTGAATTCTTATTCAAATTGGATGTGTATTGTTTAAATTGCCCCAAGTAATTCTCTGCTCAAACTCAGCTCTCCCACCAATAGCGGGATAAGTGATTTCCCTCAGGTCTCACTCGTCCTGGTTGCCTTGAAGAAGCACATGGAGAGCAGTGGGAGATGAAGAGAGGAGGTGAAGCCAGAGGATGGCACGGAATCAAGAAAGTCAAAGGGAAAGGGAAAGTAAGACCTTTCCAGTTAATAGTTCATTTTGAAAACAGGGCTGAGAATTAGGGGGACTGTATGTAAAAAGAGTATCTCCTTGCTATAACTTCCAGTAATATGAATCCATCTCTCCGATGACTAACTTGACTCCCTCAAGTTAGGCTGGCAAATCAGGGGTGAAGTTTCACTGCACTCTGGCTTTTCAGCGATTTGCCACTTAAAATGAAGACTTTTAAGCAAGACTAGAGAGCTAAGTGCTTGGAAGACACAGCAGGAGGGGAAGGAAGGCGACTTACAGTTAAATAAAGTAAGAAATGGTTTTTATAATGACAATTCCTTTTAGTGCCTGTTGGGGACACAATTACCATCTTAGTTTAGGAAAGCTAGAATCTGACCTTTTCACAACAAGGAAACGAAGGAGAAAATGATAACTCCAGCTCAGAAAAAGCCAAAGAGAGCAAGGAAAAAGGTGTAAGAGAAGAACTAAAAAGAACAATGAATCCCACTCCTCTTTCTCCATTGCAAAGAGGGGCAATGAATGACTACTTCAATGTTCTGTCCATTCTGGTGCCAGAAAGAACAAAATAGAGTCTCCCCGTTGCATTAGTTGTAGTATAACCACCACAAGATTGATGTGGGCAATTAGGCCACAAACTTCCCCCCCTCCTCAAATTGAAAGCATATGAGGAGGGGTACTAAAGAGGAAAAACAAGTGAGTAAATATGAAAAGTCTTTCAATTCACTGCCTGAGAGCATTATCAGTGCTCTTTTGTTAACAGAGTTCTCCAGAGTAAAGCAAAAAGAAACTTGATATTCAGGAAATTATTTTTTTTTAAAGAAGATTTTCCATTAAATTGACGTTTTAGCTCCGAGTGTATATTAAAATATTAAGCCTGAGAAAACATAATTATGAAAAGTATAGAAATTTGTAAGTGATCTTTTTAGGAGAAGGAATGCTTTTAAGTTAAGAGAGCAAGGAGTGGTGAGAGAAACAAATATCTTGATTTTACAGATGCGCTTTCTTCCCACATGTTTCTAAACCATTACAGGAAACTGTTAAATGATTAAATTTTTCTTTTGAAAACAAGAGTTCAATCATTTGTGATGACTTCTCAATAATTAACCTAAGAGCTTAAATTTAGATGAAAGTTTTCTTTAATGCTATGAAAGGCTATATGATTATAAACTTGCTGTTTGTAAGAGTTTTCTCTTTATACTTGCTCAAACCAAGAAAAACAATTTCATCCAATCAGAACTGGAACCGCACAATGACGAAATGAAAAATCAATGTTTGTATACCAAGTCATCTCAAGTAATAAAGTAATAAATCTTTAGGCCCAGATAGTTTCTAATTCTTCTTCTTTAAATACTAGCCAGCATGAGAAAGGTGAAGATGGCAGATAACACTTAAAACTCCCATCTATAAAGCACATTACATTTTGTAAAGCTCTTTCCCTTTCCTGAGCTCCATTTTCTTGCCTTGAATAATGAAGCACTTCAAGCCAAAGATCATGAAGCAGGAACAGAATAATAAAAATCAGGCAGCTCTCAAACACCTGCATTAGAGTCAGATTAACCAAATGCTGACTGTTCCCAAATATACGCTTTAGCTTATCAGGCATCCTAATGTGCTTAAATAAAAATGATAGAAACCAATGTGATCTTTGAGAACCAGAGTATGTTTTGGAGAAAACATTCAGTGTCCTGCTGTTCATCAACTCATTCCTGATTACGTCCAAACAAGGATCCCAAAATGTGAAATTCAGATCCAGCATGATCTACAAGGCTACTTATCACCGTTCTTAATGGTATAACATTTCTGAATAAATACATCTTTTTTATTTTTAATTTATTTTTGTTTTATTGAAGTACAGTTGACTGACAATTTTTTTGGCTGTGCTGCATGCGGGATCTTAGTTCCCCAACCAGGGATCGAACCCATGTCTCAACACGGAGTCTTAACCACTGGACGGCCAGAGAAGTCCCTGACAATTTTTTTATTGAATATCTTTTTATTTTAACTTCAACGCAACATATCAGAGGGACATACTATGGAAGCCCAGAGCTGCAGGGAAGGGTTTGCCCGTGTTTGGCTCCTGGGTGGGGCTGTGTGAGGGGCTCGGTGTTCGTGCCGAGTCGCAATGCTGAGGCTCTGGAGCCATCCTTGCTCCAGGCTTCAAGAAATTCATCAGAACAATCAGTGGTATCAGCCCAAGATTCACTTTAGCAAAGGCACGCCCTCGCCTGAAGCACAGATTCGAGACACTCAGGGTTCCCAGTCAGGGCTCCCAGATGCCCCAAGCCCCAAACCCTGACTTCTGCATCTGCAGGACCAAGTGCAGCAACTAACTATTGGCTGGACGTTCCAGGACATCACACGTCCATCCATACCAAAAGCAATTCATGTTGCCTCCTGTTAGGAGCTGAACTGTGTGCCCCCCAAATTCATATGTTGGAGCCCTGACCCACAGCACCTCAGAATGTGACTGTATTTGGAGATAGGGTTTTTAAAGGGTAAATGAGTTAAAATGGGGTCATTAGTGTGGGCCCTAATCCAGTATGATGGGTGTCCTTACAAGAAGAAGAGATTAGGACACAGACACAGAGGGAAGATGCAGGGAGAAGACGGCCATCTACAAGCCAAGGAGAGAGGGCTCAGGAAAAACCAAACTGACCAACACTCTGATCTCAGACTTCCAGCCTCCAGACTGCGGGAAAATACATTTCTGTTGTTTAAACCACTCAGTCCGTGGTACTTCGTTATGCGAGCCTGAACAAACTTAATACACACACATACACACACACACAGCTTTATACAGGGGTATGATTTTGTTACTGAACCCCTGACTAAAATTACAACTTGAATATAACTTTTCTGTTATCAGCACATGAAATTCGAATTATAATTAATATTAATAGGCACACACAAACATGACTAGAGCTACCTTCTTCACAAAGGTAAACAAAAAATAATAAAAGCCTCCTGTTTGATTCATTTTTCCTCTTTCTTTTTTTACCTTGTGGTAAAACTTTAAGGTAATTTCTTCTGACATTCAGTTCTCGTAGGGATTTCAGTTGCCCTATCTGCTGAGGCAAGGCTGTGATCTCATTGCAGCTGACGTCCTGCATTGAACACAAAGAGAGAAACAGTAAACGCCTTTTGCCAGGAGATGAAGCATTTCATGTGAAATCTCCTTACAGAATTTAAATATTAGGACAACTACACAGGTACATTTTTATATTGGTCTCCGGGTCCGAGGTCAAGTGAGGCTTAGCACAGAGAAGAAAAAAGAAAGTGCAACATCTAAAACATCCTCTGAGAGAAAACAGAGAAAAGAAGCATGTTAGTAGCCTTCGGTAGCTACTCTGCCAGCCTCGAGGGCTGCTGTTCTCACATGCTTCAGTCTTATTTCTCACAACAAACCCATGAGGTAATATTACTGGCCTAATATTCACAGATTAGAAAACTGAGGATCAGGAAAGTTCAGTCAATTGTCCAAGGCTTGCAAGTACCAGGGTTAACGCTTGGAACAAATTTCCAGCCCACTGTTCAGCCACTACCTTACCTTACCAAATGCTCATATTTTACAGTGTATACCTATATATATTACTGCATTGTTTGGATGCATTATTTATTTAAAATGGAGTTCTTATCAGAAGGCTGGAAACTTTGGACCTGAACACCTTTACAAACATTCTACAAGCAAGACTGTGGGGTATGCGGACTGTGTCTTCTTTGTTTTGGAAAAGTAATACTCTATTAGTAACCAATGATTGGAATCACCTCTTGACACGTGCAAAATGGTGGCCATGACATTTTTAATCTTCTAGATCGTTATTACCTCCCCTAACCCCACTCTTCCTCTTGTCCCTAGTGGTTCTGCCCTGCTCTCCACCTCCCTTACCCCAGCTACTCCGTTAGTCCAGACCAGCAGTATCTCTCAGCTAGACAGTATAATGATCTTCTGGTTGTTTCCAGGCATCAATCTCCTCCTCGGTTCCATCCTTCACAGAGTGAAGATTTACAGAGTGTGAAGAATTTCACTCTGTCATTCATCAGCTCAAACACCTGCAACGGCTCCTCAGGATAAAATCCCAAACTCAAATCTGCTCAAATGTTTGCCTTCTCCTGTGAGCCTGTGAGCTCCTAGATGGAAGAGACTGTGTCTTAGTCACTCTGCCTCCTGTGCTGAGCAGAATGCCAGGTATAAAGTAAGGGATCAGGGGCTTCCCTGGTGGTGCAGTGGTTAAGAATCCGCCTGCCAATGCAGGGGACACGGGTTCGAGCCCTGGTCCGGGAAGATCCCACATGCCGCAGAGCAACTAAGCCTGTGCGCCACAACTACTGAGCCTGCGCACTAGAGTCCGTGAGTCACAACTACTGAGCCCACATGCCACAACTAATGAAGCCCACGTGCCTAGAGCCCGTGCTCCGCAACAAGAGAAGCCACCACAATGAGAGGCCTGCGCACTGCAAGGAAGAGTAGCCCCCGCTCGCCGCAACCAGAGAAAGCCCACGCACAGCAACAAAGACCCAACGCAGCCAAAAATAAATAAATTAAATAAAATAAATTAAAAAAAATAAAGTAAGGATCAATAAATATTGCATAAGACTTATGAAGTCCATTTATGTTGATGCTCCATAATGGTACAGTTTATTCTGTCTCTGGCTGGGAGCCCAAGAGGCTCCAACATACACACCAAATTTCTTGCAGGTCTTGCTTGGTGTCACAGAACCACAAATATATTTGGGCCACAAATGATCCCAATGAGATCAAGTCCTTAAACATCCCACATCACTGCTGAACCTGCAAAAACTCCCCTTCACTCATCCTCTTAGAAAGCAGCAAAGCCTTGTTTCAGAAATTGGTTTCATATTCACTCGGATGAGAACTCACCATTGACCAATTCCTTGAAACCTCTGTGCTCCGTGTTAAGAGCAAGGCTGTACAGAACACAGTGGATCTCTGCCCTCTAACCTCATCTCATTTACATATCCTCAGGTGACTTGCCAATCTGTCAAGGTCATGAAGGCGCTAAATGGATATCACTTGATGAAGAGGAATAACATCGCTCCTATTAAAGGAAATGAAGCTGTCATCTGTAAAGCCTGGGTGTACGCATTGGAATCAGCCCGCCATACCGTTCCACACTCAGCTGTCTGACTTGGGGTTGGGGCAGGGGGCTGGCGTGTGACAGGTTAAGGACATTAGGTGTTCAACGGCATCACCCGCAAGCTGGCTATTGCTGCATTGCTTCTGGCCCAGAAAAGTCACACAAAATTTTATGAAAGACATCCCTAATGTTAAAAAAAACAAAAAACAAAAAACAAAAACGACAAGCGCATCTGCAGAGACATAAACGTCTAAGGAAGTAATTACATAATTAGGAGGTCCAGAGATTTGTTCAGTCACTCTTAGCCCCTCAATGAATCAGTAAATTACTCTGCCTTTCTGAATATACTTCCATATATGAGAAGTGAAAAGTAAAATGCCACCTTTTCCCAGTTACTATGGCATTTCATCAGCCACAAAAATCTACAACCAAACCCTTTCAATGAAAGTTTTATCTTTCTTTGCTTCCACCAAGTTACCAATAAGCAAGAGGTACCATTTTAAAATCTAAGAGTCCTTACACAAATGGTACACAGGTAAGCCCTAGAAATATATGAAATTAAATCATTTTTTTGGACTCAGGACCAGGCGCAGTCATGTTGGTGATGGCTGAGAGGAGGGGAGGTCATGGGAGAAGAATCAGTGAGAATTATTTTTCACCTGTAAGGAGAATTTATGTTGACACCTAAAATGTTTTATAAGTCTGTGAGTGATAGCATGAGAAAGACCCTTTTGCAGATTACGGGAATCATGTATTTTTCAATGTGAAACTGATGATTTTCAGAAGTTTTAAGGACATAATTTACAAAGAAAAAACATTTCTCTTTAAAAAAGAGAGGTGGGAGAGGAAAGAGAACGGAGATATTTAGGCAGCACAGTCTCACCATGAAATCTCCTGAGATGAAATTCATCTTTATTCTATTTTTTTCCTGTGTACTACACTCACCTTGCACGTTGTTGACTAACCTCAGCTAGCCATGAAATTAGAGTATGCTGTTTCCACAAATATAAGGTAATTTTTCCAACATATATTTCTAAATGGCCTTATCAAAGAAAATAGACTCCCCTCAGCTATATTTATTCAACACTTATTTACCTGCAGGGAAAACGCTTTCCTAATTTATTTTTTTTAAAGAACTTCACATAATGATAAAACAAGTTTTTCCTTCTAACTTGCAAGACAGGACATCTGTAGACAATTAGAAACATGAAGTCCAATTGTCCATTCACATTTTGAAGGGTATATGGTGAAGGTCAAATTATTTTAATAGTACTCTGCACTTCTGTCAGTTACTTCCTGTCCTGCCAAAATAATGAGGGAAAAAGCAAGATAAAGACTTTTCACTCTTGTATGATCAACATTGCAGGAAACTGTGCAAACTCAATGCCCTCCCAGCTATTGAACCTGCCAAGTTTTAAAGAGGTTATGAATTTCATCACAAAAATAAAACCCCACAGGTAATTATGTCTTAATTAGTTGGGAATGAGGAGGAGGACAGAGAGGAAAATAGTCTAGATGTTTTCAGACAACGTATTTCAGGTTAAAAAGTGTAAAAGCAACATTCCTAGAATAGCCTGGTTCTCTATAAAGTCTGTCCACATTTAGTCTAAAAAATAATGGCTTTTTTTGGGGGGGGGGAGTTCATTTTAAAAAGATATGATTTAGGAAAATAAATTTTAAAAATAAACAACATTAATGCCCCATATTTCTGAAATACTGAGAATTTATCAAGCTATGAGTTCCAGATCCAGTAACTTCTTAGAATAGTCAAATGAATCCCTTCCGAATTGTCTATTAGCCCTAAGCTATGTCTTGGAAAATAATTATTCCAAACTACAGTGAAATCAAATTACCATATATTCAGCATTATAAAGTTTTAAATATACAGGTAGGCCCAATTCTATTGTTTGATACAGAAATGAATCTAATCATTATGCATTATATAATCTAATTTTATTCTTTGATACAGAAATGAATCTAATCATTATGCATTATATAATCACATAAATACTCAAACTTAAGTTTTATGAACCAGCCAGTCTAATTTTGTCATTTAGATTAAAAAACAAAATAGAGAATTTTAGCTATGACTTAAAATACACTTATTTTCCACTGGTTTAATCAAGATGCTTTTAAGCAACCAAAAGAAAAACTTTAGAAGTTAAGATTCTCATTTCATCACAACTCTTCTGGGCAATTTAAAAAGTCTCTAGAAGGGTTAAATGCATGTTGGAGATAAATAAATTTTTGCTGACTGACTGCTAATTGCTACCTTACCTTCAGAATGCAAAAATGACAAGGATTTAAAAAATCAGCATAGGTTCAAGGATTATTAAAGTAGGAAATGTTCACTTTCAGAATATATTTTTTAAAAGACTAGACATGCTTTCTTAAGTTGTGACTTCTAATGAAAGCCAACATAACTACTGCGTCAAGATGATCATGGTTAGAGAAGGTTTCCAGTAAGACCAGGCTAAGAGGCAGAACTGCACATGGTATTCTCATGAGCTATCTTCCCCTGACTCTCAGGTTTTCAGAAACTTAGCGTGGTTATACCACAGCTTAAGTCGTATTTTAAAATCTACCTCTTGGGCTTCCCTGGTGGGCACAGTGGTTAAGAATCTGCCTGCCAATGCAGGGGACACGGGGGTTCGAGCCCTGGTCCAAGAAGATCCCACATGCTGTGGAGCAACTAAGCCCGTGCGCCACAACTCCTGAGCCTGTGCTCTAGAGCCCACGAGCCACAACTACTGAGCCCACGTGCCACAACTACTGAGCCCGTGCACCTAGAGCCCGTGCTCTGCAACAAGAGAAGCCACCGCAATGAGAAGCCCGCGCACCACAACGAAGAGTAGCCCCCACTCGCCGCAGCTAGAGAAAGCCCACATGCAGCAACCAAGATCCAATGCAGCCAAAAATAAAATAAATTTATTTTTAAAAATCTACCTCTTTATTTAACTGAAGAAAATGCAAACGTTCTAACAGGAAATATAAGCTATTAATACTGGCCTCCCATCATGTGACCATGTCCATTTTTGGAAATGTCTTTTGTATGACTCACTGTGTAACTTTAGGTAAATATCTTAACCTCTCTGTTCCTAGGTAAAAAGAAGAGGTGAGATTATAAATAATTCCAATTTCCTTCCAACATCAGGAAAATCCATCTACCATATCAAAAATAACGAAGAGATTTTGTTTGAAAGATAGATACTTAACTCACTTAGGAGTAATGTCAATTTTGATTTTTCAGCAATCAAAAACCTAAATGCCTGTAGTGAGAACTTTAAGACAAATCAGTATGTTCATTTAAACTCAAAACTTTTTCAAGCAACCTCTGATATGATAAATTATTACCTCTCAACACTTACTGAGAGTCTACTTCTAGTATAAAACTCCACCTCACACCCTTCCACTTACCCAGCAAACGCATATCTCACCCCCACTGCTCTTCATAAGAAATGCAGAGATAGAAGCAACAGAAAGGACCCTGCACAGGCCATGAGTTTCCAATTCCCTCACAGAAAACAGAGAGGTTAGGAGGCATCTCCAGAGACTATGAATGGACCTACGATTACATCAGACATGAATTCATGTCTCCATTACACCTACCTCAGAGACTGGAATGCAACACATTAAAAAAAAAAAAAAAAAAACGAAGAAGAGATTTTCCTCAGAAGTTCCTCAATACATTCTGTGTCTATAATCAATCCCTGAATTCCAACTCTCCACACAACCAAACATTTCACAAAAAAGAGAAAAAAGAAGTAGCATGTCTAGTCAGGGCCAGGAAATGCACCTTCCAGTCAGTTACTACCTGAGTCAGGCCCAGTGAGTTTGGGGTTGTAAAAGCAGGTTTCTGAAACAGTGATATTATGTCCTCTTATATGAAGTTAAGAGCCGGAAGACACAATTTGCACACACGGCATGAGTTGGGAGAGGGCAGACTTGAGAAAAACCAAACAAGAGATGGACCCCAGTGTGTCAGCATGTACAGAGAACTGGTGAGAAAACTTTTAAGACCTTGGGCAAATGCCCCATAAAAGGTTCTCAAATTTATTGTGTTCTTACTTAGTGTGCCTGTCTTCTTCAGAGCCATCTGTTAATTACAGCATGGCGTCCATACAGTATTTCTCACCAAATATTTAACACACCTTATCCTTCGGGTATGATTTGACAAGTGAAAAAAAAAAAACAAACACAAAAAACATGTTTCCAGGATGCTGACACTGTCTTTATGAGTAAAATGAGGTTTAGTCAACCCAAGAGAAGTCTGCTGACCCTGGTGCCTGGCTTGAGGTTCTTCAGTGAGACACACAGGGCCCATTTGTACCACACCCTACTTTTGTAACATTCTCCCTACTGTTCACGGCCTGCCCCAACTTGAGTGGGAAAACCACTGCAAGTTGAAACAGGGCAACTGCACAGAAAGTAATCATGGCTCCTCTCCACGAGAGGCTTACGATCTAGATGAGGCCCCAGTGAGCACAGCTGCATTGTACTGCGGAAAGGCCTTGGGCTTTCAACAGACAAACCTGGTTTTCACTCCAGCTCTACCACGTCATGGCCCCACGCCCTTTGGGTAAGTAATCCTGAAACCCACACTTGTCTGTGCAAGGTAGACAGGATATCCACCTTGCTGGGTTACTGTCAAGATCGAATGACAGAACACATGTCAAGTACTCAGCAGAGTGCCTGGCATACAGTAGGTGCTCAGTAAATGCCAGTGCTTTATCTCTTTCCTGGATAGAAAGAACATGCAGATACAAAGACTTACAAAGCAACACAGACACACAGCTACAGCTCTAAGGAGACATGCGGTACAGAAGTAATTCAAAGTAGCTGAGGAGGTCAGAAAGTTCTAGATCATTCTCATCAGAAATGACCCTTGAGGGACAGCTCCACAGAGCTTAGGTTCCCCTAAGTTCTCTGGCACCCGAAACAATGTGGAAATATATCCTCGCCTCTTCTGTGGACTCAAGAAAAGACGCCTCAGAAGTGTTAACTTAATGAAAGCCTTCATGGAAGGAGGAAAAACTGCTTGTCCATATTCTTTGCGCAATCACAATCACTAAATGGCAATGCTTTATGTTTTAAGATTCTTAGATAATTGTGATATATTCAAGAAAGTAAGATACTGTTTTCCAAATCCAACTCCTCTCAAAAATTAGAGAGGGCACCCTTCTTGCAGACGGCCACAGTGCTTTGGTTTTTGTTTTTTAAGCGAATGATGACTCTGGAACATTCGCTCATACTTGGAAGAGAAGAGAGTTTACAATTCAGTTTAGGATACCCTTTGAGTCTAATGTGAAAATTTCTCAAATATTTCTACCAAAATAGTTCAACAGGGCTCAGAGCCTAATAATAAGCTGAGAGATTTTATCAGCGCTACGTGACTAAAGGTACTCTGAATGCTTGGGGAGCAACCAAATGTTTTTAACAAGTTGGTTACTATGTAACTACAAAACAGGAGCCTCCCACGCAATTCTAGAATTACTTCAGGCTCTCCAGGGAATTTTTTTTCCAATTGATAGCTAAAATCATCTGATGTAGTTACCTGTAGTATCAATACTATTTTAAGCAAAAAGATATGAAAAATAAATAAGAATGGATGGAAACTAGTCTTTTTTAGTCTGTGACCTTAAGCAAGGCCAGTCACCCCTTGCGGTTAAATAATGGCAATATTATTAAATATTCACCAACTTCACAAATAAATGCTTTTTGTGAAGGTCACACTTGCCCACAGAGCAGAAAGAACACAAGCTATAGAGCTGCCCTGTCTGGTAGGGTGGCCACCAGCCACATGTGGCTATTAAGCAGGAGAAATGTGGCTAGTCCAATCTGTGCTGTGTCAGTGGAAGACCTCAAAAACTTAGTAGGAAAGAAAGACTATTAAATATCTCATTAATTTTATATTGTAGAGATGTTGAAATAATATTTTAGCTATCTAGGGTAAACTAAAATATATTACTAAGATGAATTTCACTTGCTTCTGTTTTTTTTTAATGTGGCTACTAGTACATGTAAAATGACATTTGCAGAAGGACAAATATCATATGATATCGCTTATATGTGCAATCTAAAAAAATGGAACAAATAAATGTATTTATAAAACAGAAACAGAGTCACAGATGTAGGAAACAAACTTATGGTTACCAGGCGGGGAAAGAGGGGGAGGGATAAACTGGGAGATTGGGATTGACATACATACATTACTATATATAAAATAGATAAATAAGGACTTACTATATATAGCACAGGGACCTCTATTCAATACTCTGTAATGACCTATTTGGGAAAAGAATCTAAAAAAGAACGGATACATGTATATAAATATATATGTATGTATAAATGATTCTTCACTTTGCTGTACAGCAGGAAGTACACAACACTGTGAATCAACTATACTCCAAGAGGGAGGAGATTTGGGGATGTATGTACATGTATAGCTGATTCACTTTGTTCTACAGCAGAAACCAACACACCATTGTAAAGCAATTATACACCAATAAAGATGTTAAAAAAAATACATCAAAAAAAATTTTTTTAAGGCAAAAATAAAATGACATTTGTTGTCTGCATCATGTGCTGGGTGAGGGACAGTGCTGGGTGAGGGTGTTTCTGTTTCAGCTACGCCAGGGTGACCGACCCTCTGGGCATCGCTCACCGTCTCTCTGCCTTGGGTTTCTTCTTTTGTAAGATGTTGAGAGCTTGGACTAGATGTCTTTTTTTTCTTTTTAAAGATTGTTATTTTTTTGATGTGGACCATTGTTTTTTTGTCTTTACTGAATTTGTTACAATGATGCTTCTCTTTTATGTTTTGGTTTTTTGGCCCCAAGGCATGTGGGATCTTAGCTCCCTGACCAGAGATCGAACCCGCACCCCCTGAATTGGAAGGCGAAGTCTTAACCACTGGACCGCCAGGGAAGTCCCGGACTAGACGTCTTTTAAAACCACTAGAATTCAAGAGTGCAAGAGTTATTGCTGGTGGAGAAAAGACACAGGACAGGCTGATGGCAGTGTTGGAACCAGGAGGCAAAGCAGCTTCCCTAGAGCTGAGCTCCGGATGGGGGCCTAAGAAAAGCCCAGGGCATCCCTTACAGCCACCCAGCAGCTCATGTGCCCCGAGCCTAGAGACAGGGCTCTTCTACCTCTGCCGCCTGCCACCAGCAGCTGACAGGAGAATTTGAGGAAAGCCCTGCCCCGTGTGGGGCTGGCTGCAGGGCTCAGCATGTGCACCACCTATTAGCAGATGAGCTGGTCTGTAGCAGCACAGCCCATGGCTGGCAAGCTGTCAGCTTAAGCCCGGGTGCAGTGGGACAGAAACACATTACGGCTGCCAAAGGCTGACTTCACCGATGTGCCATACGTCCACTCCGCAGGAGCCCGACAAGTGGAAAAACACCAACGCTGTACTCATACAGTGTTTGCAAGACCTAATCCAAATTCTAGCAAACCCGGATTTGGGGGTTTTTCACACTCCTGAAAGAAGCATTTTTTTCAAATGCAAATAACTATCAGTTTCATCTGAAGTGTTATTTGCTATATCTTTTGTTTTCCAGAATCAGTTAAAATGGAACCTTCTGAATTAACTTGGATTGAAAGCCCCTCACTGGCACAGCACTTGGGAGTCCTCGCAGTCGGTCCAAAGCCACCTTCTTGGTCCACTGTCCATGATTTGACAGCAGCCTTCAGCAAACATTTTTTGGGGCATCTATCTTGTGCCAAGCACTGGGATAAAACAGCAAGTAACACGCAGTTCCGGTCCGGAAGCAGCTTTCAAGGTGTAGCAGGTGTTGGCCTGGAGAACGCCCAGTGAGAAGACAAATGTGGTCCCATGAAAATTCAGTGATACGTAGAGGGTGCTGGCCTTAGGAGCACCCAACCCTGGCTTGGAGGATCTGGGAAGGCTTTTGGAGGAAGTGAAATCTACCTTGGCTAAGAACTGACCAAGAGAAGAAGAGAAGGAAGAAACAGTCCTTGTGGAAAGAGTGATGTGCTCAAAAGTCTGTAAGTGAAAATGAACAAGGCTGGGGTTCAGAGGGTAAAGGGGCCAGGGACAAGAGATGAACCTAGAGAGGTATGCAGGGCCCAGACTCAGCAGGGCCTTGAACACTCTGGGAAGGAGGTGACCATGGCCTAAATCTAAGCCGTGGCCTCGAGGACGTAGTGCCCAGCCTCACTCCACCTAGCCTCAATGGGATTGTACTGCTTCACGCTTCCCAGGCATGCCGTGCACTCCCGGGCGGTCGGGCCTTTGCACAAGCTGTCCCTTCTCTCTCTTGAGTGCCTCCTCTGTCCCTTACATGGACTTACGTAAGGCGCCTCTCAAAGGTCTCTTCCTGTACAAACCCTTCCCAACCCCAAGACTGAATCAATCAATCAGTTCCTACGCCATGCACTTACTTCCTGTAATAGAGACTTTGTGGAGAGCAGGATGTCTGCCCAAATTAACATCTGACTTCTTTCGGAATCACCCCTCTCGGTGGCAGCCGAGCAGCCATGTCCGGGCAATGTGACCATGTGCCTTGGGCATCGCTGACCAAGTCAGGAGAGGACGCTGGAACCAGGTCTCGCCTCTCTCACTCAGAAACCAAGGCTGAGACATGCTAGTAGGCCCTGCTATGTGCTTTATCTGGGGGGACATTTAAACTTGGGCTCTATGGGCTAGGCGACCTCTCCATCGTATGGAGAAGTACAGAAAGCTGAGCAAGAAAACCAGTGGCTTCCATGGTTCTTGACAAGTTTCCAGTACCTTGTTCTAGTCACTCACGATCCCTGACCCGATGTCATGGTGCTAGTGACGTGAAGACCCCTGTATCCTTATGACTCATCCCAGCTCTTGGTGTGAGCTAGTTGGAATGGGTTTCAGATACTGCCGTCCTGAAAAAGGTACTCTTTTCAGGGCTCTCTTGCCTTTATACAGGAATTACTCACTTCTGTCCTAAAATCAGAGTGGATACATATGTGACATGGGGGCTGTCACTTTCAGAGCCAATTCCAGATGAACACAGGACCATGGAGTCATGGCACTCTTTATCTGGGCCTCACAAGCCATCACCCCAGTGTTCCAGGTGGCCCTGAAAAAATTAACTGGAACTGGCACACAAGAGAAAAGTTATTGGCCATCAATGTTCTAGATTGGAATCTACTTGAAGGAAGGTATTATGTCCTTTTCATGGTTGTAATCACAACATCCAGCTTTGTGCTGGACACAAGGGCAGTACGGAAGAACGCTTGTTGGAGGATAAATTATGACAATTACGGTTTAGACCAGTTGCTCATTCTTGCCTCTTCATTCACCCAAGATATCTCAGCTCAACAGAAGTACAGAAAGAACTCCTTCTTTCCCATTTTAGAAACAAGGTCAGTACTTCAATTAGTAGTGAAGGAGGTGACATCTCGGCCTCAGGTACACACTTACAAGCCATCTCTGCCTACCTATAACTTGTTCTTCTTTCTTCTCCCTGAGGAAATGGACACATTTTAAAGTTACATCAATTTGGAGCAACGGTTCCTAAAATCCTTAGAGAATCAGAGCATTCTCTTCTTTCCAAGTTAATTATATACATTCATAAAGTTTGGCCTACTAACTTACTTGCAGATTATTTTGCCAGTGTGTCCATAATTTATCACACATTTATTTATGCAATCTGAAAAAAAAAGTGATCTAAATACCATAGGATAATCTGTAAACTTCAGGAACTGTAAATCCTGCAAACTTCAGGAAGTGTAAACTACAGGAAACCTGTAAATTTCAGGAACTCTGTCACAGCAGAGCCATGATTACTCCTTTCCCCACTTAATGTCTCTATCATGTACAGACCTTCCCACGCACATGATCCCCCTCCTTGACTCACTGGAGCAAAAAGTCTTTCTGACTACCTTGATAGGCTACAATTAGTAAATAAATGAAAAGGGCATCTTAAAAATCAGTAACATACCAACTCCATTAACTGTTTGAGCTGACCTATCTCTTCAGGCAGCGATCCAAGTTTGTTGTTACTTGCAATTAAGACTTTGAGAGGCAGACCACACAGGCAGGCCGGCAGGGCGGACAGCTGATTCCGACTGCGAAGAAATACAAGAACTCTGGTAAACAGGCAGGCTACTTCATACTGTTTGTGAACATGTTTTTTTAACAAACAAGGAGAAAGGAGTGACCGAAGAAAACATTTTGCAAATATAAAAAGTCTGATAAACTTTTATAGAAACGCAAATCCCAAGTGTATAAGAAAATAAAAAATAGTTTTTAAAAAAGAGAGGCATAGGCAGTTTTAAGGGAAACAACTTTTTCCAGCACAAGGAACCCTATCAAGTCCCCTGCAGAAGCTAAGCTGTTGGCCAGCCTGAGAGCATATGGGCAACACAGGCTGTACCACCAATAGCAACGGGAAGCTGGTGCCAACTGTTCCCTTTCTTCCAGTGTGAGCGGGAGATTTCAGCGAGGTCGAAAGCAACCAGCCCAGCGCAGGGAAGCATCATCGCATCCATCTTAGTAGTGACAAGGAAGATCATTTTGCTGTAACTCACAAAACCACCGGGCCCATTTCCAACATTTTGATTCAGCTTCCTTTTGTTAAAGCAAGAGCTCTGTGGTTAAATTCTGCTTGGGTTATCTGTGAAAGAGCTAATTAAAAAAGAAAAAGGAAAGTTTGCCTTCTGGCAAAAGCGAAGCTGGAGCCAAGAGAGGTTCAGTTTCACAGAGGAGCCTGAAAAGGGTGAGTCCAGGCCTCACCTCTGCTCTTCATCAAAAGGTCTCTACTAATGGTCCGCACTGAGAAGTCTTTAAATTTCCCATCATCAATGCTAGTTGACTGAGAGACGGGAAAATATCGGATAAATGAAATCTATGAATCACCCATAAGGATAGGTCAGCCATTTATTTACCTTCCCCTCCACAAGGAGCCCTTTTCCTGCTATCAAGTAAGGAGACAGATGGTTTTCAGTTTCCCTTTCTTTCTCAGCCATTCTGCTGAGGGAGCCAACCACCAGGCAGTGAAATATCTACAAATCTGTCTTTGGAACTTCTGTGTGTATTCGCACACATGTGTGAGACTTCGGAAGCTGTGGTATAGTACCGTGTGTGTATTTGTGGGTGTGTGTATGTCTTTGTGTGTGAGAGACGGGAACAGACAGATAGACTGGAAACACACCAAAATGTTATCAGTAGCCATTTTGGGGGAGTAGGTACAGTGAGTGGATTTTATTTTCTTTATTATACTTTGCTGTATTTTCCAAAATTCCTACAAAGTGCTTTCATAATTCGGGAAGAAATATCATTATAAAAAGAAACTTCACTTGGATACTGGTTACATGGGTAATTTACTTGATAGCAGGAAAAGGACTCCTTGTGGAGGGGAAGGTAAATAAATGGCCGACATATCCTTATGGGTGATTCATAGATTTCATTTATCCGATATTTTTCTAGGTGTGAAAATTCATGAAGATGTACACTTACAATCTGTGCACTTTTCCACACGTATGTTATAGTTCAGTGGAACCTTTCACTCCCTCACCCTCCCACGTGAGGGGGTGGGTATCCATCCGATTAGGAAAGGCTGTCTCTAATGGACGGGCTCAGAAAAAGCAGGTGCTGTGCTGTGAAAATAGCCTTTCCAACCTGGGTGCCCCCCTGTGACCACCATGACCAGGTGCCTGATGCCAGGTAACCATACTCTAGCAAGAAAACGTAGAGTCATGTCTTCTCTCCCCTGCCCAGATGTGAAAAGAAAACTCTTTGCAAAAAGGCACAGAAGGAAAAGAGCTTTCTCTCAGGGGGTCCACCAGAGGGGGAAGGAGAGTGAGAGCCCTGAGGGTGGAGGTTGTATCTCCTGGTGCTGGAAGGACCAGCTGGCTCTTAGCTTCCCCCTGGTTAGGATAACAGGCTAGAATAGGGGCAATGGGCTCGCCCTGACACTCTCTCCTGATGTCTGGGGGCAGTGGAAGGGGAAGCCAGGGCTACCAGGCCGTCTTTCTGTGCCCTCACACCCCTCGCGCTGCCCCCTCTCAGCTGCAAGAGCCCAGTGGGGCTCCTCGGTCTTGAGGAGGGGGCCTTCCCAGTGCCCTGCTGGGACAGCTTTCTTCAAGCTCCAGAACAGTTTCCTGAGACACTCCCTCTGGAAAGGAGAACTCGGTTTATTAAAAGGCGGCAAGTAAATAATTTGGAATTTGTGGTTTTAAATATTCCTTGATATACAATTTCACATAGTGAGACTGCTCAATTAAAACGTTAATACGGTAATTCTCTTACTCTGGAGCCATAGTTGAACTTCCTTTGGAAGAGAGGATAACGGCAACAAAGATAAGTATTTTTAGAAATTTCTACGCTCCTATTTTCCACAGAATCAACAATTACAGTTGGAGACCTTTCCTGTGTTTCTCTGCTTGCAAACTCGGATTTAAAGTATTCCCAGTCTCACCACCTCAATGCAGGCATGTCATCAGATTCGCAGGTATTGCATTGGGAAGCGTCTATATACCATGTGAGCAATGCAGTGAAGCTTCTGCTCCTGCAGACACGGGAGCATTTGAAATGACCTGGGATTATTCCCACCGCAGTTCTTCCAGGATGGGTAACCAATTTAAAATAAAATGTAGGCTTGGGAAAGCATTTGCGGTTTCTTTGATGGGGATGAATGCTTTTCATGATTAAAGCAGCTGATGGAATAGCCTGTTTATTTAGGCCCTACACATTCCCCTATCTATACTGTAGTGAATCACCTGTAGGCAAATGAGATGCCAGGACTAGTCATAATACAGCATGCCACAGGCCTGGGGCACATTTCTTCTATTTCATCCATCCCGTTCCCTCAGCCTGTACTTTGTATATTTTATCACAGGATGTTCCTGTATTACTGGTAATTTCCCCCATAGAAAAAGGAAATACACATGCACACAAAAACCCATTAGCTCTCCAGCAAATATTTATAAAGAAGAGGAGAAACTGCACGCCCTTTAATCCTCTCCCCACTAAAGACCACAACAGCAGCCTGAGCTTTTTGAAACTACTCATCTGGCAGCAATTTTCCTCAAGCAAGTAAGTGCCTCAGGCCACAATCCACCACTCTGGCCCCCACGTGTCTCCTGCAGCCCTCTGCACTATGAACAGGGCCTTGAAAGAAACAATGGTTAAAAATAAGACCGTACAGCATCTGATCAGGTAATGGCCAACATTTATGTTCAAATCCAGCCTGGGAGTCACATCTGAAAGCAATATATTTAAAAAGAAAAAGATTTTTTAAACTCACTCATTACAAAAGAGTAAATCAATGGGGGAAAAGGGCCACTCATTCAGAAGTAGAAATTACAGATTCGGTCATGGTGGCCTGAGCCTTCCTGCCACCACAGAGCAGGCCCTCCCCAGAGTTTCTTGTCACTCTCCCTGCTCAGGCTGGGTGGAGGATGGTGCGAGGAGGAATGAGGAGGGGCAGGAAGGCAGCGGGCTCTTACCAGTCTGTGATTACTGCTAACGCTTTGTCTTCCTTCCTTCTCAGCTGAATGACTTCCTACTAGACTCACTGGTCTGTTTCCTCATTTCAGGGTGAAACAAGGCAGCTCATCATAACCTGAACAGTTCTGATAGCCTAAGTTTGCAGGCTAAATTCCTCTTCAAGTATCACTACCCTCGCTTAACAAAAGTCCTAAATTAAGGAGTTCACAAACCAAGCCACTTCTGCATGGTTTCACTTTTATTTATTTATTTTTAAAATAAACTTATTTATTTTATTTATTTATTTTTGGCTGCGTTGGGTCTTGGTTGCTGCACGCGGCTTTTCTCTAGTTGTGGTGAGCGGGGGCTACTCTTCGTTGCGGTGCGCGGGCTTCTCATTGCGGTGGCTCCTCTTGTTGCGGAGCACGGGCTCTAGGTGTGTGGGCTTCAATACTTGTAGCTCACAGGCTCAGTAGTTGTGGCTCTCAGGCTCTAGTGCGCAGGCTCAGTAGTTGTGGCACACAGGCTTCGTTGCTCCGCGTCACGTGGGATCTTCCCAGACCAGGGCTAGAACCCATGTCCCCTGCGTTGGCAGGCTGATTCTTAACCACTGTGCCACCAGGGAAGCCCTGGTTTCACTTTTAGAGAGTGTTATTTTAATGTATTTTGACTATGGCCTTCCTTATTAATATCCATGCTTTCAGACTTAATTTTGGTATTTAACACTATTTATTACTGGTTTATCAGAAAGTTATTTTCCTTAATGTATGTGATGATAAAAACATGCTATAGTCTTACACGTGATTTTATTATCAGACATCATATGTGTTTTTTATTCTACTGAAATAGATCCTTTTTGTAAGTGAATGGGTTCACTTAATAATGAAACATGGAACTCACTTAAAATAATTTATAGAAAGATTTCTATAACAGATTCACCTACTCAGTTGGTACAGAGATCACCAACTGTGGAATTAGAAAACCTGGGTTCAAATCTCATCTCTGCCATAATCGTCCATAGAACTTTAGGTAAGTCACCTACCTCTCTGACTTTGTCATCCATAAAACATAGATAATAATACCTACCTAACATGATACATGAGATTATGGATGTAAAAGTGCTTAGCCCAACACTAAATCCATATATTAAGGTTAAACCATTCCCAACACCACTGATGTAGCAAAGCAATGGGAGGTGACCAAAAAGAGCTTAATTAGGTTTTAGTTATTGATTTTATTTCCTAACTGCTAACATTTCAACCACTCTTAAACTAAGGTTGCATGTTCAATTTGTCAAAAACATATGCCAATTAAAGATGACCATTCGGAGGCATGTTGGGGAAAACCAGGCTGGTTTCAGGCCAAAACAAACCAAGTAACTCTTTCCAATCTGGAGAACCAGGACTAGAACAACAACAAAAAAAATCACACGAATGACCTTTTCTCTCCCATCTTCTCTAATTCCAAGATCCTACCATTACTCTGGGAAAACATGAATACCCAGGGATCATCTCTATTTACTAGTTTCCAAAAACTAACAGAAATAATAATGTGAAATCACTAACCTATTAAGAAAATGTCACAGTGTGCCTCTAAAGGGCACAGAGAAAGCAGGGCAGGCTTCATGGTATCGGCACCTCAGGCTCACCCTGTAGAGGTCTCAGGCAAGGAAGGGAATAAACAAGCACACAGGAATTACTGTATATTGCTTGTTTGAATCACACTGTCTGTGCTTTTGGTACATGAACTACAGTGAAGAGCAGTTATTTTACTTGAGCCAAATAAGTTTCCTCTTGCACAGGGTACCTCACCTAATTTTGTTGTATGTTCTTTTTTGCATAAGCTGTTCGCCTTTAATTAAATGCAGAGTGATTTTTTTCTGGTGTGTGTTTGCCACTTGACTGTTACTTGTCTTCATGCCCACACAACAGTGAACAATATCCATAGAGAACTATTTCCTTTTTCCTGCTTGCTTCATTCTGAAAACCCACCATGGCAAAATTTCTCACCCTCATTTCCTCAAGTGACTAAATGCTTCCCCTGCATGGCCAGCCCTCCCTCTTCATTCCCACCATCCTCATATGCCTGAGACAAGGACCAGCAACGACCAGAGCCTGGCTTTAAGTTGCCTGGAGATATCTTGGTCAACTTTAATTTTGTAAATATACATTCTATAAATATAGCTTTAATAATGTGTTACATGACATTTTTTAGATAGACATTCTATTGAAATTATGTATACGCATAAAATCTGGGAGTCCCCGTCTACATCTAACTTTGCAAGCAGTTCTACTACCTACAACTTGAGGATGACAATCATCTGAAAACTTAAATGTTGCAAAACTAGAAACACAGAGTCATCATTTCAAGTGAATCTTAAACCAGTTTTGAACACCATACCAATCCATTTCACACACTACACAATAGGGCCATTCTTTGAGAAAGTAAAAGGCAACTTTAGAAAACCAGAAGAAAAGGAAGAAGCGAGCGTCTAAAGCAGCTCAGAATTCAGGCAAATTGCTGCACCAGCCATTTTGCTGTGCATACCTGCACCATATTTGGCTTCTGCAACTGAACTGGTTTCCCACAATAACAGTCTATCAGTCTCCTCTTGAGTATAAATAAACCTTTGCTTAACATATTCTGGTTCTTTACACCCCTAACAGTCAGCAACCAGCACTACCAATGTCTGTAATTAGATTTCAAAGTGCAGTTATTGATAACTTGTCCCTTTCTCAGCTATTTCCTCTCCTTTTTGCTAAGAGCTCTTCAATTCTATAAGGACAAGTCTCTAAAAACTATTCCTTAAAGTTTCCTCTATAATATTTATCATTTCCTTCCTTCATTGTAAAATGGACCTAAGTGTTCAAAATCAAGGAAGCTTTAGATTTCAAAGAGAACTCAACACCTGATACTAGCAAGAATAATAATTGGCCAAACACCTCCAGAGGCAACAATGTAAATTTGAGGTTTTAAGTATTGAGACTGTAGAGGCCTGAGCCTTATGCAAAACATTGTTGCTGCCAAGTGGGAAAAGTACCACTAAATGGCTGGAAAAGATGTACTGGCACTGAAGAGAATCCTCCCACTTTTAGGAGCCATGTCCCAGGCAGAATGGACACCACCTTTCCGTTCCCAGGAAGGTACGCCTACCTTACCTTCTCCTCCATGCCACTCCACACCAAAGCCAGGGAAATAGATATTTTTTACTTTAACATTTTTCCCTGCCAAAAAAGAAAGGGCTATTGATGCTGACTGAAATGAGAACAGGCTGCTCAGATCAACTTTTACCCAGAGGGACTGAGTTAACAAAAATCATTCATAATAAAATTTAAGGTGCCTGAGCATTTTTGTTTATCACTTGAAGACGTGTGCCTCTCCATCCATTTCTAGGAATTTCTGAATGTGTAATGCAGGTAGACATGCATGAATATATTACTGTATATACATCCTCTTCTTCCCATGTATCCTTCCAAGTAAGTGAGTGTTCAGAAAGCTTCTCTCATGTAACTTGACAGCCAATAATAACTCAGTTCCACTTAACTGCTCTAAAACTTAAACAAATCAGCAGCATATCCTCTTTACTAAAAATGCTATAAAATCCATTTACTTTACTCAAATACTAGACCTCCTGCCACTATTTTTCTTAACCCATTTTGGAATCCATAAGATATAGTATGCCACAAACTTCATTCAACAATTCAACAAACATTTCTTGGGTGGTTATTATGTATAAGGCACTGCGCTAGGCACTTAGACCAATATTATTTTATTTATATTCACAATAATCCTGTAACATTAAACCCCCTACTTTTCAGACACAAAAACTGATGTTATTCAGTGAATTTAAATCACTTGCTCCAAGTTGCCTAGCTAATGCTAAGATATGAAACCATGTGGGTTGGGCTTTAGATCAAAGTCTGTGGTCTTCCCTCAATACAATACAGCTTCTTCTCACTTTACTTTGGAATAAAAAGTACAGGTAAACCAGGAAAACGGTAGGAGGAGAGCTCCAAATTCCAAACGGAGGCGACTGAGACACTGGACTGACAATTCAATGACTGATTTATATAAAAAGGGATGGAGGAAAGGGTCGAAGATCATCTCTGAGATTCCAAGCTGGAGGATAGGGTGCTGGAGAAAAGCAGTAGGAGCACGGCTAGGAACAAGGTTCCAAATATGCTAATTTGGGAAAGAAAAAATGGGCTTAGTTTAGCCCATGTTGAACTTTGAGGTGTTCCATCTAAGAGGAATTGAATTTTAGTCAATTGGGAAAATAAAGACTAGTGTTAAAATGAGTCAAAGTGACAGAGAATGTATTGGATACATACACATAAGGCATGAGGTCTGAGAGAGGTTTAAGGACCAAAGATGGGGCTTTGGGGAATACTAGCATTAAGGTGCAGGAAGAGAAAGAACGTCCAGACACAGGAATAGAGAAGAGACAGAAAGAAGTAGAAAAGTGAGCAGGAAAGCATGGGACCAAATCAAGGGAGGAAGATGCTACGGTATCAAATGCTGCAAGGAAGCCAATTATTTCCTACACTTACTGAGTGCCACCCTGCCCAAGAACCTGTTCTCAGTGCCGAGAAAATGTGAAATGTACATGAATCCTAAAGCTTAACTCCTATCAAGATAGATAACATCCCTCTGAGCTGGTATCCCCTACCTCCTACTTGAACGTGGATCTTATATTTTAAAAGTGCTGGAGCAGCAAATATTTCCTACTGGGTTTCTCAAGTTTAAGATAAAAAATGAGTGACTCAAGGAATAAAGAAAATGAGACTTCCTTTACGGGTCTTATCCTGTAAGGTGGAATGAAGGATTCCAGGCTCGTCCTAAACAACTCTTTAAACAAGTGTCTGCAGATTTGGACACCACTGTCCGATGCTCAAAGGTTGCCTCTGCCCAAGTCCCCAGGTGTCCTCTCCTGGTACTGAGGTCACAGTGGTCTCTTGCAGGGACGAATGCACCAGAGGGGCCACCACTAATATCAGTTTACTTAAATTCCCTGAAGATCATCCATTTAAATGGCCAAAGAAAAGGGAAAGCAATGCACTGCCTTCAAAGCGCTCTCACTATATCCTCAGACCTCCCTGCCCACCTACATGCAAACAGCCCTTCAGTCTTTAGAACACAGGATCTGAAAGGAAGAGTTTCACAGTCCCCACTGAACACCTCTTTATTTTTTTCTTCTACCTATAGTCCTGTTCAAATAGTTCACAGAGCTATACAGTTCTTGCACGTGGTGATATAAATTAAATTATTTGGTGTATCAGGAAAAACTGTGACTTTGAAATGGACAAAAACCATTACTGGGGGTCTTGTCTAGCACACCCTTCCAGATTATCTCTGCTATTCATTGTCCTTGAGTTACTGTACAACTCTGTGTTTGTAGAAATGGATTGTAATGCAAATCATTTTTGTCCACAGAAATACAGATGAATCATGATGAGAGTAGAGGAATTATAACTGACTACTGCCCTCTGGATACTGACCAGCTTTGCAACTATTTGTAAATTTACTTCAGCAAGCCCACTAATGTGTGTGTGTGTGTTGAATTCTCCTTTAAACAGGATATAACATTCTACTGGCTCCTTCATTAATTAATAGGTTAAATATAATCTTCGACAGATGTACATTTTATATTTGTATGAGAGACATGATTTTACCTTTTTTAAAAGAATTACCCTTTAACAGGTGATTAGTTTTAGCCATAGCGACTCTGGTGTTTCAACAGTGAAATTTCAGGGCAGACAATTTAATTTAAAGACCCAGCTGCTTTAGACTTTTGGTCAAGGTCATTCTTTTCCTCATTATATAATACAGAGCTCTCAGAAACTGAAAAAATCCCCTCACGCCCTCCAGAAAAAGTTCAATCTTATTAAGGAGCTGGGGAGAAGAAAAAACCTTAAACTTGAGTACTAAGTGAGTGATTGATATATTCTTTGCACTTTTCAGTACTTATTTTTTCTCAAAATTAATTGCATATTTTAACTGATCATTAATAATAAACAAAATTCAGATTTATACATATTTAAAAGGTGCTAAATCAGCCTGGATGGCAGCTGTGTGGACACACTCTATGCTGTAGTACTTCCTGGGCCTTTCTCTTTTCTACTCTCATTTCATCGTGTCTTTCAACACATCCAGTCCATACAGATATCTTGGCCTCTGAACAGGGCATCACGAAGGCACATACTTTTTAACCTCATCCTTTTTTAGACATGAGGTCAGTTCCTAAATCTTTAGGTGATAAACATTCTTCTAAATCAGTGTTTACAAAATGGTGTTCTGAAAAGCACACTCTAGGAGATGCTAATAGGTAGACCTCACAAAAAAAGGGAGGAGAGCTCTGATAGAACAATATGTGGACTTTTTTTTTTAAAGCAAGCATACCTATTAACATCCAACATAATACTTTTCCATAGACTATACTTTTAGGAAATGGTGTTCTACTTACACCCTATTGTATCTACTGGCATCAGTGTGGTTAGAAATATGTAACTTCTTTTCTCCTAGGGAATTTGGCAGGCAGGTTTTCTCCAGTTCTGTTGCTCTCTATTCATGAACAGAAGGACTAATCATTCAGTAGAATGGATCAATTTTCTCATATTATTTTCCCATCGCTTTCTGTGATGGTTTGCCAGTTGCCAAATGGGAGTTTCAGAAACACATTGCCTGATTTCATGAGGATAAGGTAGATAAGCTGGGATTAATAGATAATACAGTTCCCACACGATCCAACTCTCAAAATGACCCAAATCTTCTAGTTATTTGGATCTCACTATTCAGAGAGATCATCTCATTCCATCTGTTCTGACAGTCCATCTGGTGCAGAGAGTATAAAGGTATTGCAAGAGATGACAGGAGATGAAAAAAAGCCTTACAGAATAACCTGCTCACCTCACAACCACTCCTTTTGTACCCTAAGCACCCAATCCCTTGACTCTTTCTAGATAAAGCACTACAGACAATGCATTTATTCTTGACTTTCTCGTCCATGAAAAAAAAAAGTTGTTTGGAACTATTACACATGCTGAAACTCCTGGCTACATTATTTTATCAAGATTTTCCCTCCCTGAGTTCTCAGAGCACAAGCATTCTTTTCAGAAGTAGGATAATATTTTTAACATAATATTCTGCAATTTTCTAACCACCACAGTGTACGTTTTATTACTTTTGAAAATGAAGTGATGCATTTAGATCTGGATTGGGAAACTCAGAAAACCAATATTGCATCTCTTTTCTCAAAAGCAACTCCTATAAAAAACTTTATTTGTCCAGTTACTGTAATTGTTACTAACAAGCAACAAAGAACACTAAGAGAACAAAGGGAAGCCCTGGGTTGGCCATTATACCTCCAGACTGCAGTCAAATCCTACTTCCTTAAAGCCCTAATTCCAGGGAAGAAGGTATGGAGGATGCTGACAAGATAGAAAAAGCAGAGTTCAACAAAGGATTGAAGGTTAAGAAGTCAAATTCTCACAAACTTCAATTTAACATCGAAGGCAACAAGACTGGTTCTTATCAAGTTTTATAATAAAATAAACAACTCAAAGGAATTCAGGATTAAGTTGTTTTTAGACAACCAACAAAGTATACTACTATAAGAGTAAGAGAGTGCATAAGATTTCACTAATGAGTCAAAATGTATAGCTCCTGTGCTACACATCTCAGTCACTAAGAGTCTTTTCCATTAAGGAATCCCATGGTGCTACAATTTTTCCTGCTTTCAAAGTATTACTGTACTTTCACTCTCAATATGTTAAAGACATATTCATGCTTGAAAAATATCCCAAATATAAAGAAATAAGAACGAATAAAGAGACTAAAAAATGTGAAGGAATGAGAGGTCTAACATATAACAAATAGGGAGTATACAAAGAAGACAGAAATGATAGAGAAATAGAGGAAGGCACAATATTAAAAAAATAAATTTTTCTAGAATTGATGAAAGACATGAATCTTCAGACTCAGGATGCAAAATAAAGTGTATAGTCAGGTAAATCAAAACAATATATGCATATACATATCATAGCATAAAGTACAGAAACACCAAAGACAAAGATATGGGAAGAAATCAAATGGAAAAATATAAAAGATTTTCTACAAACTTAAAATATGTAGACAAGCAAGGATTTTTCTATAGCAAAACAGAGGCCAGAAGGCATAATGTCTTTGATATACAATAGAAAAAAACTGTCAACTTAAAACTTTATACTAATACAAATGAAAATTCTGTACAAATAATTTAATCTTCTAAGAATGAGGAAAGACACTTCAGAAAGAAGACTATTTACGAACCCTCACTGAATGAACTACTTAAGGATGCATATTATAAAGGAAGGAGAGTAAACCCTAAAATAAATGAGATGCAAAAGCAACAGTAAGTTATACTTAGTGGATTTACTAGAACCCAGTACACAACACTTAGCATACATTATTTTCAAGCTCATGTGTAATATTTATAAATTTAATTATGCATAGACTATAAAGCAAATATCAACCAATCTAAAGAATCAATATCAAACAAAATATTCTCCAAACACAATGCCATTAAACTAAAAATCAATTTTAAAACATAACTATAAAAATATATTCTATCTCCAAAATATACAAACAGCTCATGCAACTCAATAACAAAAAAGCAAACAACCCAGTCAAAAAATGGGTGGAAGACCTAAACAGACATTTGTCCAAAGAAGACATACAGATGGTCAACAAACACATGAAAGATGCTCAACAAACACATGAAAGATGCTCAACATCACTATTAGAAAAAGGCAAATCAAAACTACAATGAGATATCACCTCACACCAGTCAGAATAGCCATCATCACAAAATCTACAAACAATAAATGCTGGAGAAGGTGTGGAGAAAAGGGAACCCTCTTGCATTGTTGGTGGGAATGTAAATTGATACAGCCACTATGGAGAACAGTATGGAGGTTCCTTAAAAAACTAAAAGTAGAACTACCATGTGACCCAGCAATCCCACTCCTGGGCATATACCCAGAGAAAACCATAATTCAAAAAGACACATGCACCCCAATGTTCACTGCAGCACTATTTACAACAGCCAGGACATGGAAAAAATCTAAATGCCCATCAACAGAGGAATGGATAAAGAAGATGTGGTACATATATATAAAGGAATATTACTCAGCCATAAAAAGTAATGAAATTGGGTCATTTTCATTTGTAGAGACAGGGATGGAACTAGAGACTGTCATACAGAGTGAAGTGAGTCAGAAAGAGAAAAACAAATATCATATATTAATGCATATATGTGGAATCTGAAAAAAATTGGTACAGATGATCTTATTTACAGAAATAGAGACACAGGCGTAGAGAACAAACGTATGGATACCAAGGAGGAAAGGGGTAGGGTGGGATGAACTGGGAGATTGGAAATGACATATTTACACTATTGATACTATGTATAAAATAGATAACTAATGAAAACCTACTGTATAGCACAGGGAACTCTACTCAGTGCTCTGTGGTGACCTAAATGGGAAGGAAATCCAAAAAAGAGGGGATATATGTATTCGTATAGCTGATTCACTTTGCTGTACAGTAGAAACTAACACAACATTGTAAAGCAACTGTACTCCAATAAAAATTTTGAAATGTATATATATTCCATAGGAAATTCATGGGTCAAAAATGAAATACTGGAAATCAGAAAAGATTTAGGAGTGATTTTTTAAAATACCGTACATCAAAACTTTTAGGCATCAGCTAAAGCACTAAGTACAGGGAAATCCATGGCCTTAAATGCTCTTATGAGAAAAGAAAAATAACTAGAAATTCCATAAATTAGAAAAAGAATAAAGCTATAAGAAAATAGACCAAAGGAAATATGATAGATAATATCAGAAATTAATGAAAAGGAAAATATCAACAGTTAGTCATTAAACTTAAAAGCTCATTTTTTTAAAAAAACACAATAAAAACAGACAAACGTCTGAAAAAATGAATAAAGGAAAAAACAAAGGCACAAATGTATAGGTATTAGAAATTTAAAAAGGGAATTGAGTATGAATATAGTAGTATGAATATTTTTAATTTCCTTATTTAAATATTTAGGTTGGCCTCCTGGAAAATTCTGTAACAACTATGTTTATGATTCTGAAACGATTCAAAGGAGCATGGAATGCATCAGAGCACAGCGTTAAGCAAGATGAGAACGGTGAAAGTGCTGAACAAATAATAAATGTCATAGAAATAAGTTCCACTAATTCCCATTATTCTTATTTATGAAATAGTGTATCCTAGGGATAAATCACTTTCCTATTTCCTACCTAAAGTAAAGGGCTGTTGGGACTTCACTGGTGGTCCAGTGGGTAAGACTCCACGTTCCCAACGCAGGGAGCCAGGGTTCAATCCATGGTCAGGGAACTAGATCCCACATGCATTCTGCATGACGCAACTAAAGATCTCGCATGCCACAGTGAAGATCCCGCGTGCCGCAACTAAGGCTCGGTACAGACAAAATAAATGAATATTTTAAAAATAAATAAATAAATAAAGTAAAGGGCTGTTGAAGGGCTCAAATATGATGGTGTAACAACGAAATCCTACTTAGCTATTAAGAAGTGATGATGATGATGATCGTGATGAAGACCATGGTGAAAGTTATTTCAAACTTCCACACCTCCTTTCACATGTTTATGCTCTGTTTTTCTTCCTTTCCCTCTTCTCATCTACATCACTTGTTATAAGACTTGGTAAACTGTAATGCTCTTGGAGTAAATATAAGTTGATGATTGATGAAGTGGCAATGTTTCAAAGGACTTTGGTCTGTCTAGTGAGAAAAATAAACGTAATTTGCAGCTTGCTCATTTGGAGCTTGCAGAAAAAATTTTGAGAATTTCCATAAACAAAAAATCTATACAATGAATTAGGAGTGAGCGTTCACCCTATTTTCAGAAAGCAAATCTGCAGCACAAAGATCTTAAAAACTTTATTAAGATCAGAAGCAGCACTGAAAACAAAACCAGCACATTCTGACAGCAGTCTGGCTATCAAAGCTATAATGCCCCTTTTGTGTCTCTCTGTTCTTTTTTTCAATACAAACACTGATCTAAAGCAACGTCTGGAATCAGGTGATGTGTAGAATGGAAAAATCCCTTTTGGAAGTCTTGCCAAGCATGGGTTATACTAAAAGGAATGGAATCTGATAAGAAATACCTATTACGAACTCATTCGCATTTAATGAAGCCCTTCAACTACCAATGCCAATAACTTTACAGGCACAGTAATTTATAAGTATACTAAAATTTTTAGGGACTGTTTACTCAAGCTTCCACCTTAAAAACAAATGCCCAGTGAGCACATTAGAAAAGGCAAGGCTTAAACCACAGGTTGCTGCTCCTGCAATGGGTGACTCTGGTGACCACTTCTAACTCCAGCATTCTATGAAAAATACCTTCAAATTTTAAGATGATACTTCCAAATTCCAACATGGTTCCTTGTGTTTTGGTGCCTTCCTGCTGACTGTCAATTCACAAAGCACAGCCTAGTCACCAGAAGCCAGTTCCAAAATATATACACTAAAATATTCTCCCTTCCCCTTTGAATGAGATAAGATCTTCACAAAAGAAAGAGGGATATAAGTTTGAACTGAGCAAAATTCCTCCCCTTTTCCAGTTTAAGAAGACAACGTTCATTTTCTCTGTTTCTAGAAAGAAAAAAATACTATCCTACAACTGAGACTTTCTTCATAAAGGTCAGTCACAAGGAGAAGGTATATTTCCTAGGGATAAAAATCAAAATTCTTAGGAACAATGAAAATTAATTTTTTGTTCAGAACAAAAATTATAAAATCTGTGCTTTCTAAGGCAATCCTAGCATGTAGGATGCTTCTCCCAAGCCCTGCAAATACAGAGCTATAGTCTGAGGTTTAAAGATTAATTCTCCAAATGAACCCCCAAAGGAATGTGGGGATACAGGTTATACAACCATCAGGAAGTTGGCTCTTTCTGCACTTTGTTTAGCAGCCAAAAGGATGCCAGGCTTCAGAAAAAGCAGCCAAAAAGGATTCCTTGTATGGCGTGATAACATTTTGCTCAAGAGACGGCCCCCTTCTCTACAGACAAGGCCTCACCATCCACTCCTAGGAGGCTGGGAGAGAAAGGGGCTTCTAATGAATAAACCAGCTTCTGGCTCTGTGCGTTTCACCCCAGGAAAGTAAAACCACTCACCGAGAGTTCTGGAAGCACTACGGTCAAATGCTGTAAAGAACTTGCATTTCCTGGCTGCTTCTATTCCAGAACCTCTCTGAGATGAAACTTTTAAGCTAAGTTCCCTATTCTTAGTTGCATTCACAACACCATTACACCCGCCAAAAGCCTCTCTGCTCTGGATTCTTCTATTTTTCTAAGGTACATTTTCTTCATGAGTCTCATCAACAACAATCCCTCCAACAATTTAAAACAGATTTTACATTTTGTGAGGCTTTCCTGTGTAACCCAGGTTCAAAGCGTTTGTTCCCATATAGGAACAAGTCTTGCTTAATCACTTTTATTGTTCTTGGCCACATTTCTTGGATTAAGACACTTTCTAACAGGAAGAGACACAGTAGCACATACATTAAATCAACATAACCTTTTGTTGTGAACACCAAGAAGCAAAGATTAAAAGCCCAGTTCCTCAGACGCAGGCTACATAAACAGTGGTAAATTAATGTTTTCCACAAACAGGACATTTCTCTCACGAGAGGAAAAACTAGAAAACACTTCAGTGTTTTTCACTGTGTTTCACAGTGAAGGTTTTCTTTCCATGTGCTAAATAAACCCGTGTCTAGTCTAAGATGGGAACTGGGTTGCCGGCACCAAGCAGCCATCTGACATTTAAAGATAATGTTGCTGAGAGATCCCGTCAGCCAAGGAGCTGGTGAGGCAGTGACTCACCATCACCACCACCATCACCTCCATTGTCATCATTATCGCCAACACCATCAAACATTTATGACTGTTTACTTGGCTGGAACATGCAATGTATCCTGGAGGGTGTAATCAATTTTGACTGGTTCCCATGCATTCAAAGTCACTTCATAGGATATCTCTCTTATTTTGGAACATACAAAATCAGCAATTTCTACCTGTGATTTATTTAAAAAGAGAAAAATGTTAAAAACACAGTGAGATCATGTTTAATTTTAAGTATAGAAACATGAAATCTGTGGAACTTGAAAAGCAGCTTCTCTGCACTATTTTATCGAGCAACTCTTTTTCTCTGGCTAATAGAAATAAGAGGAAAAATCCTAAGCACTACAGAAAAGAAAGTGTTCGGGGTATTTATTGATAAAGCCTACTGAACTTGCCTATTTGTTAAAACCGTTTCACACCATGCTATACCTGAGCCAGTCTACACTGTGTGCTCAAAAGTAATTTACAGTATTTCTTTAATTTTCTGAAATTTATACAGACTTCCCCAACACATCTAAATTAGTGACAATTTGATTAAATGCTTGATTTGATTAAATGCTTCTGTCTAGAAAATGTCTTTTTAAAATCTGTTATGATATTGTTTATATGTGGAATCTAAAAAATAAAACAAACCAGTGAATATAATAAAAAAGAAACAGACTCACAGATATAGAAAACAAACTAGAGGTTACCAGTAGGAAGAGGGAAGTGGGGGGCAATATAGAGGTAGGAAATAAAGAGGTACAAACTATTATGTATAAAATAAATAAGCTACGAGGACATATTGTACAACACGGGGAAAACAGCCAATATTTTATAAGTATAAATGGAGCACAGCCTTTAAAAATTGTGAATCACTATGTCGTACACCTGTAACATATAATACTGTACATCAACTATACTTCAATTAAAAAATAATCAATCACTCAATCAAATGGACTACTAAAAAACAGAATGAGTTTTTTCTCACTGCCATTATATCTCATTTGTAACTATCACAGAAAAAAAATTAGATTGAAGGGGACTCAGCAGCTCTCCTACAAAGCAGTCCTTTTGCAGCATCCTGAGTGCCTTGTTTCTTTTGCAGTTAAATGGATTGGCAGTTTCTCCTCCAAAGGCCAAGAGCCAACAGAATTCCACCATGCCTCTTCACCATACCCAAGAAGAAATACCTTTTATTTTGTTGACTTAGTTTTCATGAGGGGTAGAAAAGACATGAAAAGGCCACAGTGCTCAACCCTGGTTGTTATGAAGGGGACGTCTGTCATGATCACACACAAGCACAACATTCTAAATTCCTCCTGGTTACCAGCTTGGGGGGGAGGTGGGGTGTGGGAGTGGAGGTGGGAGTTTGAAGACAGGAAAAACTCACATAGACAACACGACTATCATGTGATGTTATTACTCAGCATATCTTAGAAGACTTACAATTTAATTAGATGGCACTGGTATTTTCTAAATATTATTATACATTTGGAGATAAACAGGTAAGTCACCTACCATTTCACAAGCTACAAATAAATCTTTTGTGCAAATATAACATTCCACCTTAAATTATTCCCAAACTGAGAAATAACTCAATTCCAAGGGTCCAATTCCTAGAGGACATGTTTCAACTAAACCCAATAATCAAACAGGAATTAAAGGCCTTATAATTGTATAAACAAGATGACCATCTCCTGGTCATTTTACAGATTGCCCTATGTTACTATTTTATATTACACATTTACATTCATGAAGTAAATTTGATAGAAGGCATCAAAAATAATTATATATGTATAGGGACTTTCACTGGTGGCACAGTGGATAGGACTCCACGCTCCCAATGCAGGGGTCCTGGGTTTGATCCCTGGTCAGGACACTAGATCCCACATGCATGCTGCAACTAAGAGTTCACATGCCACAACTAAGGAGCCCATGTGCTGCAACTAAGGAACCAGTGAGCTGCAACTAAGACCTGGCGCAACCAAATAAACAAGTAAATATTTTTTTTAAAACCTAGTGAATGTATTTTAAAAAGTAATAATAGTTATATACGTATATATAGTACCTGGCTTTCAAAGAGATTAGAGGACGTACATACATTTTTCATATACCCTGATACAGTATCTCTGAAAAATAAGAGACATACTTTTTCTTAATCTTTTCCATTTAGTTATCAATTCCTTTAAAGAGTTCAACACTAGAGAATATGTCTTAACACATGGTAATATTAAAGTAGGAGATGTCGGGGCTTCCCTGGTGGTGCAGTGGTTGAGAGTCCGCCTGCCGATGCAAGGGACATGGGTTCGTGCCCCGGTCCGGGAAGGTCCCCCATGCCGCGGAGCAGCTGGGCCCGTGAACCATGACCACTGAGCCTGCGCTTCTGGAGCCTGTGCTCCGCAACGGGAGAGGCCACAACAGTGAGAGGCCCGCGTACCGCAAAAAAAAAAAAAAAAAAAAAAATGTAGGAGATGTGAGCAAAGAAAACCAAAACAAAATAAAAATGAGCTATATAAATAGGACCAAAGATAAAGAGATATTAAACAGAATGAGAAAGCAAACCACTACAAGCAGAAAACAAACTTTAAAAAGTTGAGTGCTTAATGATCCCTTTATTCCTTTCCTTTACTTAGAACTTCATCACAAAACTTTGTTTACAATACTCCATACACTTCCTCTTCAACCATTGTCAGTTTCAACAAATTCTCTCTGTTCTTGAATTAAAGGCTCCTGAGATTCATATTCCAATATAGTCTTTCTACCATCCCAAGACAGCAACATTATTCTACCCTCAACTAGGCTCAACATAAAAATCACCCTACCAAAACAAAGTTTATTAATGCTTTTAAAGCAAAATATATCCAAAAGTTTCTCAGTGTATATATATTTAAAACAACAATGCAAAGTTAAATCTATTTACTTGCTGTATGCAGGGCTGCTGGAGGTGAAAGTGTCAGGAGTCGGTAAGTGAAGTAAACAGACCAACTACATAGCTCTTGGGTTATTTCCCCTATATGGGTTGTGATTAGAAGGCAGATGTTTTAGGGAGATAATGAGCCAATATCTGTAGACACCACTCTACTGGTTCCATCAGGCAACAAGGTAATCAACATTCTGTTGCAGAAGAAACAGCATGAATGGTTCTTACACAAGAAAACTCAAATGAACTAGAAACCTGGATAAATGAAAGTTACATATGATGTTGAGCCTCTAGATTACCCTAATAGTAACCTACATCTTATTTATCAAAAATAAGTAAGAGCCACTTAAAAACATGACCAAGATTTACTTTTCACTCCCAAGGGAAAAGATATGCAGTCCTAGTGAAATGCAATGGAAACCCATTTTTGACTGCAAAGAAAGCTGCAGAAGACTCCTAACTCTCAGTGATCAACCAAAACAAACAAAAAACAAAAACCCTAAAAAAATAAACATTATTATCTATCATAAATTAATGCTATACCTGGTTTATTGGGAATCCTGCCGTTTAAAGTTTGGCATATTGTTACACAGCACAAGCCTTGCTAGTTAGGTGCTACTCTTTGCACATTAAGATAATGCAACTGACAAGAGTGGAGGCTGCACAAAGGCTTTGAACTTTGCAACTTTGTTTTAATAGTAGAGATAGATTTGATAAAACAGCTCCCTTTCTCTCCTGACATCCCAGATGTGAGACAAGAATTTAGGAAACAAAGGAGTCAAAATCTGGCCAGAGAAGTTGACCATCACAGCAGCAAAGTCTAAAAGTTAGACCTTAAAATAGTTTTTTTCAACTTCAGGGCTACTTAGTGCATTAATAGGTTACACTGTGTTGTGCTTAATCAGAGTCAATACAGACCACTGACCCATCCTCAGCAAACACTGACCTAATTTAATGGGCTAAAGACAGCAAATTTTATATCTTGCTGGAGTTGCTCAGTGCTCCTCCTTAACTTTCTCCGGTGGCCTAAAGTGAACAGGCTCAGTCGGAGCTGGGTAGCAAATCTAATGGCACCAATAATCCCCCAAACCTGCAAGGCCCTAATGTGTCCCAACCCCCAAACCTTTTCCACTTCCTTCATCCTTCCTCCTGCAAAATCTACATCAATACCCGAAGAAAATATACCAACAAGTTTCCAAGTACCAAACAGTCAAAATATATAAATGATGCTGTATAAATTATTTTAAGAAACCAAAACATCTTGTCCTATTGACATTCAGAGAAGTCTAGTGCCAAAAATGAAATTAACGGCACCACAAATGTATTAGAAAAGATATTTCTTCAATAATCTTCATGTGATTTACTTCAAAGGGTGATCAGAAAAGATCAGAGAAAAAAAGAAAAAAAACTGATGGAAATGCAGTTATTTTTTTTCATCGAATTTGATTATAACCTTTATAGTCAACCTACCTTAAATTTAAGTAAGTCAGCATCTGCAGATTAGTGATGGCCTCCGGAATGACTCTGATACAATTATGATACAGATTAAGAATTTCCAGTGATACAAAATGGCACAATTCCATTGGAACTTCAACCAGTCTGTTTTTAGATAAATCTATGAGAAAAGGAAAAAATATCTTGTTAATAACTCAACATAATCCAATACAATCTTATCAACTATCAATACTTTTTCCTTAACACATTTTAAAATAAACATTATCATCTACATTTAGATCAACACTATCATTTTTTGCACCACTGTTACTATGGCGTTGTGATTCCCGTTTCCTAGCGTTGTATAGCCCAATTCATATAGAAAAGCAAAAATACTGCTGAAACAGTTTTAACTCTACTTTTTTTTTTAATAAATTTATTTATTTGTTGCTGCGCGTGGGTTTTCTCTAGTTGTGGCGAGCGGGGGCTACTCCTCGTTGCAATGCACAGGCTTCTCATTGCGGTGGCTTCTCTTGTTGCAGAGCAGGGCTCTAGGCACATGGGCTTCAGTAGTTGTGGCACGTGGGTTCAGTAGTTGTGGCTCGCCGGCTCTAGAGAGCAGGCTCAGTAGTTGTGGTGCACGGGTTTAGTTGCTCCGCGGCATGTGGGATCTTCCCAGACCAGGGCTTGAACCCGTGTTCCCTGCATTGGCAGACGGATTCTTAACCACTCCGCCACCAGGGAAGTCCTAGCTCTTTATGTTAATTTGTAAATTCAGGCCATGTATAAGGGCAACCGAATCAACATTTACTTTTCGCTCCATCTGAAAATTATTTTTCCCCTGGACAAATATGTAAAGTTGAATTCTTTAATATATCTGAATATACATAGTTACCTTAATATTTCATTTATTCAATTCAATTTTGCATTCATGACATATTATCTCTCAGAACATGTCTTTTATACCTTTCCCAAACAAACACATAGTAGATACTAAAGTATTTCATTCACTAGAATTACTGAGCATGTACAATGTACAAGAAAGAGATAAATCAGTTTGTCTATGAAGGATGGATACTATGCCGCATGACCTTCAGTAAAACTGGCTCCCTTGCCAAGTGTACCAAAGACAGTAATAATGGTCAACAGAGTAATGTAAACATACAGTACAGTTTACAGTACCACCATCTCAACAATAAAAATATGGAATCATCCTTAACATCCAAATCTGGGAATGGTAAACATGATTGTGAAATGCCATGAAACACTGGATATAAAAAAGAGCCACCAACTCTTGAAAACAGTAACTGAACAACAGCAGAGCACCTCACCCTTATTTAGCAGGGGCTTAATCAGTATGAGTTGAAGATGTTCAGTAAATAATATTTCAGATACACTTAAGGAATCACACTATGTGGGTGAGGGACTTAAATAGGTCAATATTATAATGAAATATAAGTCAAAAAGCTACCTCGCTGACTGACCTTCCAATAGATAAACACATAATTCAACAAAAACAGGTCTAGATTGCTTCAGAGGGGGAATTCCAGGAAACTTTTAAGGGATAATTCTGATAATATTTAAACCATTTCAAACCATATGAAGGGAAGGGAAGTTTCCAAATTCTTATTTAAACAGCAAGGTATAATATTGATACCATCACCCAACAAAGAAAGTACACAAAAGGGAAACTACATATGAATCTCCTTTCCAAATACTGATGTGAATCCTAAATTAAAAATGTGCAAACAGAAGTAAGCACTTACATAAAAAGATTAACATACTATGATTAAGTGGGATTTATTCTAGGAATATAAGGATTTTAAAAAATTATTTCAGGGCCTTCCCTGGTGGCGCAGTGGTTGAGAGTCCGCCTGCCGATGCAGGGGACACGGGTTCGTGCCCTGGTCCGGGAAGATCCCACATGCCGCAGAGCGGCTGGGCCCGTGAGCCATGACCGCTGAGCCTGCGCGTCCAGAGCCTGTGCTCCACAACGGGAGAGGCCACAACAGTGAGAGGCCTGCGTACCGCAAAAAAAAAAAAAAAAAATTATTTCAACAATTCATCATATAAAAAGAGTGAAATATGAAATAGTACATGATCATCTCTCCACTTTCATCCTTGTTTTCCCTTCCCCTTCTTCGATTCACATCGCAGTAAACTTCTTTTAAGGTCTCTGAGAATTTCAATAGGAAAATCACATGCAAAACTATCAGCTGTCCAGGGTCTGGCCAACAGTATCGCCCTAATCCTTTAATTGAGCTATTTTGTATTTTTCCAGGAATTCTTTTTTTGAGAGTATTATATTATCCACTATAAATAAAGTTATAAGGTGTTAATGGTGGGCACCTGTCACGCCCAAACCTACAATGCTAGCCAAATGAACAGACCTCCGTGTCCGCGGAGTTACTGAGAATTTACATATGCAACACACTCCTATTATCCTGGGTTTGTGTACCAGTTTCTAAATTAAAAAGGAAGAAATTACAAAACCTACATGTAGCTTAGATTCTTTCAATGCCTGTATATCAATAGAAACAGTTGCCTAGATTAAATTAAAACAAAGCTGAAAAACAGAAAGAAACAAAAGTTTTCCTTTCCTGTTTGTTTAGCATGGCTACCCAGATTATTGACATTTTCATCAACATTTACTAAGTACATGATTTCTGCAGAAACGAGAAACACAGAGGGCTACTTTAAAAAAGTTTATCATTTGAAAGATGAAAGGCATAAACCCTGAATTGAACCATAAGGTAAAAGGTTCTAATTGTGCTTTAAAAAAAAAGTACTAATAAAGAGCTAAAATCCAGATGGGTAGATGTTATCATCCCTTGAGCACTTCCATCAAGCCAGGCTTTATGCCTGGAGCTTTGCATCTAGTACCTCATTTAAACCAACGCAAGGAGCAGTGTCACCACCAACCTAAAGATGAGGAAACTAGGCTCAGAAAGCTTATGTGACTTGTCCAAAGCCACAGAAATAAGTAATCATCCTCACACCTAAGTATGTCTAACTGCAAGGCCTGACTGAGTTCCCCACGTGAGACCACTCTGCAAGATCATGATGTGTCCCACAGCTAGATTATTACGAAGATACGGTGATTAAATCTTCACTGCATTTTTATTTGCCCAAAATGCAATAAAAACAGAGTCAACATGTTTTGTGTAAAGACTCAGAGGATAAGAAAGTTATAAACATTAAGTTCAAAAGAGAAAGTAATGAAAACAATATGTCACCTGATGGGCTAAATTCTGGAAGTGGCTATAGGAAACTTGGTTAAGTAGAAACTCTGGCTTCAACTGCCAGTTATCCTAATCTTACATAAGCACTCTGTTTTACTAAAGAGTTTAGAATGAGTTTTCAAATACGTGACTTACTTTTCCTGCTTGGGTCTGAATATCATTTAATTCTCAACTAACTTTCTTATTGGAAGAGAAAAAGAGGGTGCGAAAAAACGAGCAGGTTTGCTTTCCTATAATTTACTTAGGCTCACGCAGAAATCATCTTGGATCCTTGGGCATCCACTAACCCGCAGTGGGAAAGATGCCCAGAAAGGCTGGGGAAGTCAGTCTAGATTAAGACATTTTGACTTTGATAATCCAGAGTGGATAATCCGATTATAAACAATGGAACAAATGACATACCAGTTTGTTCAAAATTCTTCCTAACAGCTGAAAGCAAAGAACTAAAATGGGGTCTGGTCCCTCTTTTAAAACACACACACGTACACACACACACACACACACACAGAGGAGGAGGAAGAGATCCAGGACTTAGTTGTAATTAAAGACGTGAGCAGACAGTCAGTTCATGGTGCCCACACAGATGTGAGTGTCCCTAACTGGGATTTTGAAAGGGAAGATCCATGCCAGAGGCAGAGAGAGCTCAAACAGGAGCCTGGCTGTCCCAGTCATGACTACAGACACACCAAGATGGGAGCAATGAAGGTTCTCCAACTCAGCAAAGACAGAAAGAATAAGAGCTCAAAGATAACAGGCAAGTGTTAAGGAGGCAATTTGTATCTTTATTTTGAAATACAACCCAAACCAGCTTGGGCAAACAGGTCAGGAGCTGTGAAAAGCCCAGTACTTCCTGAGTGATAGAAAGATAAGTAAGCTTTTAAACTAGAGATAAATAGCAATGAGGAATTTGTGTTTATTTTTGTTGTTTATTTCTCTAATTTTGTTATAAATACATGGAGGTATAAATGAACCCACTTACGAGCTATTTCCCTAAATAAAGTATTTGCCTAGTATTTATTTCTCAATCTCGTTGGTATACTGGAATCACTTTTAAAAATCCTGAAGCCTGGGGTCCATGGCCAGAAGTACTAGGGTGTGACTTGGGCATCCCTGTATATCCAGTTGATCCCCACTATCCCAGGGGAAACACCGGTGATCCACCCTCTCGTCTTCCTACCTAAAGCAAGACCCACCAATAGGTGGCGCTCTCCTGGGAGCAGGCCATCAGGCCCAGGAAGGATCCGGTTTAGACAACAGGCTTGGGAAAGAAAGCCTGTGCCAATCCAGAGTTAACCACTGCTCAATTAGATTCTTACTCTAAATTCCAACTCAACTGTTTTTTGGATACAATTAGAGCGACAAAAATCCGATCTGCAATAGAGTTTTCATATCATCGGGTGGCTACGATCAGAGAAAATCTGGTTTTTTCCTCACTGAATCTTCACCATAACCTAGGGAGGCAGGTGCTGTTATAACTCCCTGGTATGTGTGGACACCAAGGCCCAGAGAGGTTAGGTAACTTGCCTGAGGTCACAGAGCTAGTAAGTAGCAGAGGCAAGAACTAAACCAGTAGGTAGTTCTGAACCACTGCTGGGTCGACCTTGTAGGACTGTGATTAGGGAAGGTCAGCTGTTCTTGTGCGTATCTCTAATTTAAAAAATAATAATAATAACAGATCTGTTTCTGATGCCTGATCAGAAGGCATTAAATGATCCCAAAGCTCCGGACTAAAAGTAAATGATCTTTGACCAGGTCCTAATATTTTCTCCAGGAAGAAGAGCATGTGTCATGGTGCCCGGTTGCCTACCCCCAAGCTGGACTCCGTCCTTCCTTGCTGGAAACCTGCCCGGCGGTCTAGCCTGGCCCCGGGGATCGGGGTCCACCGCAGCTCTGGGCAAACAGCCGGGCAGCAAACCGGAACTCCAGAACCACGTCCTCCTCGTGTCTGCTTCTTAATTGAAACGTTCACATGAGAGCAGAACAGCCAGAAATAAAACAATAAGTTTCGACCCGGCCAAAACAAACTTTGCAAAGCCCTAAAATAAAGTAGCCAAAGGAATAAAAATGAGCAGAGGAGGGTAGAAAAACAGTCAGTGGAATCTGGTATGCAGTCAGCACCCTCAGAGGCACGATGTTGTTTTTGTATAAAAAAGGAAAGTGGTGCCTCAGGAGGGACTGGACGAGGCCTCCCACTCCACCCACGACATGCTGAGCTATCAGCCGCCACAGCCGCCAGCAGAAGCCTAATGGACCAGCACAGCTGGCAACCTCATTTGCAACGTCTTGCTTTCTGGTCGGAAGAAAAGGCCTGATCACTGGCGGTCGAATCATGCCCAGTTCCGAAAGGACCAAATGAGACATGTTTTGAGTTGAAGGATAAACATGTTATCGTGGAAGTTTAAGTTTAGCCTATTAGCACCTATCATGATGTCCCAATAATTGGGTGAAATATGTGTCCTTCACATATAAATCTAAACCCCTGACCCACAGACAAGCATACAGGACCCAATGTCTTCCTTGTACTGAAGGGACACTCTGTGCCAGGCCATCTGCACCCTCTTGCTTGGTCCCTCCTGGGTCCACTGTTCAGAGATAATCCTTGGGTGGAAGGATGGTCTGGGGCCGCTTGCCCTGTCTGGACAATCCATATCCCTTTTCTTCTAGGTAGGCAGGGGTCTCTCCAGAAGAATCTCAGCTATATTCTTCTACAGGGGAGCACTCCACAATGTCCTTGGGTGTCGGACTGCCCCTCCTCTTTCAGCACAGACACCCCACCCAGCCCCGTGATTCAGCCCCCACGGGGCACTCCCGGGACAACTGCACATTTGGAAATGCTCTGGAGTAAGGGAGCCTACTCCAGGAAGTGAAGCAGAGCCCATGGGCTGACTCACCCTTGACTCCGGAGATAAAACCAGCAGACACTTCCAGTGTTAACCAGGCAGAACTAGTTAGAGGATTCATAACAGTTTCGAGTGAGTCAACCAAGATTTCATGCTACATCTCTAAGAGATCAATAAAAAAAATCTTGTCAAACACTAGAGATTTGTTAAACAATTCCTCCGTATGAACCATGAAGTCCTCCCTGATTACCTACTTAAAATGTCAGCATGTCCATCTTAACCCGCCTCCCTCTGTTCTACATTTTCTTTTTTGTCTTAGCACTTGGATAACCTTCTAAAATAGCATACAATTTACTCATGTATTTTGGTTGTTTATTTTCTCTCTTCCTCTACTAGAATGAAAGTTCCATGAAGGCTGGGATCTTTACATTGTTCACCGGTAGACAGTAAGAGCTTAATAAATATTCATTGAATAAATGTGGTAGGAAAGCAGACTCTTAGGTCAGACAGCTGGAGTTCAAATCCTGATTCCACCACTTAGTGTGTAGACTTGGAAATAATTACTTAATTTCTCTATGCCGCAGTTTCTTTGCCTGTAATACGAGGATAATAATAGTACTGGCTCCACTGAATTATTGGAAGGATTAAATGAGATGATACACATAAAGTCCTTAGAGCAGCACCTGGCACAGAGGGAAGGACTCTAAGAATAGTCTCTATCATTATGTTAGCTAATGCTGGGTTCCAAATGCCGTATTTCTAGCAAGAAAAAAGGCCTGGGCTGGGAAGGAGTTTAAAATCTAGCTGACAAGCACATGAAGCACACCATATGTACAAATGCCTCATGATAATAATAAATCAGAGATGAAAGAATAGAAAAAAACAATTGTGTATTATGAGTGAAGAAGCTATAAGTTGGTTTGAAGGCTCCCTTTCCCAAGCTGAAGGAGGAAATAAGATATAGAAATTAGTCTTGGGAAATGCCAAAAAGGATATAAAATGACAGCCTCTTGGCCTGGTGATTTTATTAGCAGCTGATACCTATTAAGCCCACAAAGTACTAAAGAGGTAATTACCTATAGGTGGCCTTTTCCTGAACAACTGCATTACTGAAATGTTGATAGCAAAAATTGATTTCTTTATTGTACTTCTCCTATCCAAAGTGTTGCCAAAAAAATGAGGAAATAATATTTTAAAAGACCACCGCAGATGGAATTGGCGGGTGGCGGGAAATTCCTGTTCCAAAGTATAATCATTTTACTTAAAGAATCTCTGAAAGGCTCACTCAGAAGCTTTTACTCTTAAACACAATTCTAACAAATGCTATTATTGACTGTTTCAGTCCCACTGCATTTCAGAAGCAACAAATAGATTTTTTTTTTTTTTTTTTTTTTTTTTTTGCTGTACGCGGGCCTCTCACTGCTGTGGCCTCTCCCGTTGCGGAGCACAGGCTCCGGACACACAGGCCCCGCGGCCATGGCTCGCGGGCCCAGCCGCTCCGCGGCATGTGGGATCCTCCGGGATCGGGGCACGAACCCGTGTCCCCTGCATCGGCAGGCGGACTCTCAACCACTGCGCCACCAGGGAGGCCCAACAAATAGATTTTTTAAAGCGAGGTACCCATAAGAAAGTGTGCTTCTAAAACAAACAAAGAGTGAAATATACAGACATATTAAAATTTAAGTCTTTTAAATGTAATGGTCAGAGCCCTTCTAAATATTATAGCACAATGTACTAGTAGCACCAAAATAATACCCACAATGCTGAATAACCTAGCAATAGTTAACATATTTGGGAATTAAACTGTCTTTTTAAATTTATTTATATATTTTTGGCTCTGTTGGGTCTTTGTTGCTGCTCACAGGCTTTCTCTAGTTGAGGTGAGCTGGGGCTACTCTTCGTTGTGGTGCATGGGCTTCTCATTGCAGTGGTTTCTCTTGCTGTGGTGCACGGGCTCTAGAGCTCAGGCTCAGTAGTTGTGGCGCACGGGCTTAGTTGCTCCACGGCATGTAGGATCTTCCCGGACCAGGGCTCGAACCTGTGTCCCCTGCATTGGCAGGCAGATTCTTAACCACTGCACCACCAGGGAAGCCCTAAACTGTCTTTCAAATGTTCTGTTCAAGAGAGCAGGGCAGTGTCTATTTTTAATGTTTTTGTGTAAAATTACTCAAAACAAAAACATTTTAGGTGGTTACAGTTTCTCTGAAATGACCCATTCCCTAGTGATTCTGTTTAGCTAATGAATCATTTCCCATTTGCTTAAAAAGAACTTTTGCTCTGAGACATAATAAAAACAGCCCATCAACAGTAATAATCTTTAAAATGAGAAAAACTAATTTGAAAGGAAAATGCTAATTTTCTCATAGAACATGGTTGCTTTAAGTAGCATTATTTGCAATAGTCAAAAGGTAGAAATAACCCAAATCTCCATCGAAGGATGAATGGATAAGCAAAATGTGGTCTATACATACAATGGAATATTATTCAGCTTTAAAAAGGGAGGAAAGTTTGCCATATGCCACCATATGTCCTTGAGGACATTATGCTAAGTGAAATAAGCCAGTCACAAAAAGACAGATACTGTATGATTCCACTTATACGAGGTTCCTGAAGTAGTCAAACTCATGGAGACAGAAAGTAGAATGATGGTTGCCAGAACGTACTTAATGCCACTGAACTGGGCACTTAAACATGGTTAAGATAGTAAATTTTATGCTACATGTTATTTTATCACAATTGAAAACAAAGAATGCTTTTTAAAATGGTCACAAAATACAAACATTACCCTGGAACTTACAATTTCCCAGAATCACAGAAATGACTAACCATGCCAGGCTGGAAGCCAGAGTGAAGGGGACAACTTTGGGGAATGACACAGGGAGAGATGGCACATCTACACCATCAACGTTATTAGGCAGCTCTACGACCAAGTACCACTAAATCAGCACTTACCTTACCTAACAGTGTTCTCTAGCTCCACCCACTGATCTATATACACAGACACACTCATCACACTGCCAACCATTGTTGTGTGCTTGATACAATTGCACCTCATAAATGTTGGGAAGAAGAGTGAATAGCAGTGCCTGGAACTCAACAAACGACAGTTGAGAAAAGAAATGAATGAGGGCATGGCTTCGGCTTTAACAATCTCACAGAGCAGAAAGGAAGAGAGACACAGAGCCCAATGGTAAAAGTCTAGAGAGACATGTGAGAAGAGGCACAGTCACAGATAACGCAGGAACGGGGGCCCCCGAGGGTGCAGGGGAGCCCAAAGGAGACACAGCAGGGGGCTGTGCTGAGACCCCAGGCGGGGAAAAGGGAGTGTGCGTGCCAGCCTCCGGCAGGTCAGACTAAGGGCAACTGCTCAGGTGCTGTGAGCGGGGCAGGAGCCCTTGGGTTCTCTGGGGTGCAAGAGGGAGAACAGAGTCTCTGGAGCTTTCCCTGTGAGGTTCTAGAGCTCAAAGAGCACTTCAGTAAAGCACATGATCAAGTACTTAAAATGAAACAAATACCTTGCTGCTGGACTGAAGTTGAGCAGCTGATGACAATCACTCACCAGCCAGTTCATGGATAGTCTCTGTCACATTGTAACTAGAGGAAAACTAGTTACTAGGGATTAAGGGATCTGGCAAGTGCTGCACAATGAGTAATTGGGGAATGCAAAGAAAGTGAGTCCCAAGGGCTCTAAGGGCTCCAACTCACATGAGTGTATTGGAGTTAAAGGAAGAGAGTGGACTTTCTGTGAACAGAGCAGGGAGCAGGGAGGAAGACAGAGTGGCCAACCTTGAACTCCATGGCCTCAGTCTGGCTGGAGTTTACTATCATTCCAGGTTTACTACCCAGAATGAAACAAGGCACAGTTGTGAGTTGATTACATAAATATTAAAACTCTCAACCAGGGGCTTCCTTGGTGGTGCAGTGGTTAAGAATCCGCCTGCCAATGCAGGGAACACGGGTTCAAGTGCTGGTCTGGGAAGATCCCACATGCCGCGGAGCAACTAAGCCCATGCGCCACAACTACTGAAGCTTGCGCGCCTAGAGCCCGGTGCTCCGCAACAAGAGAAGCCACTGCGATGAGAAGCCCGCGCACTGCAACGAAGAGCAGCCCCCACTCGCCACAACTAGAGAAAGCCCATGCGCAGCAACAAAGACCCAAAACAGCCAAAAATAAATAAACAGATAAGTAAATTTATTTTAAAAAAAACTCTTAACCATAAAAGAAATGTTATTTGCTGAAAGAAAGCCCTCTATAATAAAAATGACCTTGCCGTAACTTTTTTCCAGGATTTTTACCTTTGTTAGCTTTTGAAATCAAATATACTGTGAAAGAGTCTACAGAACGTCAGAAAACTATAAACATCAATTAATTAGATTCTTTTATTATATATTTTTAAAATAGCAAATAACAACATTAGGAAAGTTAATATTACCCCCCAAGGTAAAGAGGATGGAAGGCTTTTATATTTTTTATTATTGATTTGGCCTCTCATTAAAAGGAGGTTTTTAGAGGCAAATCAAATATTATTGTTTTTTTCAATGTTGTAAATAATCTCAGGCATGAGACCATGTAAGATCTTTAATTATCAAAGATAAAATTATAGACCCTCCAAGAGACTTTCTAACTGGCATGGAAGCACATTAGTACATTTTTAAAGAGTTCTAAGATAAAGAAATGAATCTTTCCTTTTATTAACTCTGAACTAAATCACAGTTCTACTAGCCAGATAATCCATTATTCAAGTTCCCCAAATACTTGCATTAAACATCAAGGAGAGTGAGGGTAATAGCCATCACTTTGAAAGAGAAATCATACAGAATTCGAAATTTATATCATATGATGTCAATTATATCAGTGGTTGATTAATCTCAAATGAGACAAAATTTTAAAAGCTACCCACAAATTCTGAGCCCATTTCAACATATTGCTGATAATGTCAAAGGAGGAATCATTACCACAAGCTAAATTTTTTTTAAAAAACCCTTAAAGATATTGCTAGTGATATTTTTAAGTAGATATGATTCAAGAAATCTAAAGTTACTATAATATTTAAATGTAATATTCCATAAGAAAGCCAGTCTTATACATCAGTCTATTTGAAAATCCATAGTAATCTTCTAATACATAATAAAAATACTATTTTTACCACTAATGACATTTTATGTGTATAAAAATGCTCAGAGCAGCCTTAAATTATTGTTTCATTTGTCTGTCCTTCTTTGAAAATAGACACATTATTTGGGGGAATTTTAAATTCAACTTTGTTATCTTTTGGATAAAATTGAAACTTGAAATTTCAAATGAAGCCTATAGTTTTAAGAGAGGGAAAAAGACAATTTATTATGCTTTTCTGTTTGGGAAAGCTTCTTCGCAACAGAGTCACTCAACAAATACTTTCTGTGCACCCACTGGGTACCAGGAATAGTTCTGAGCAGTGGGCAAAAAGCAGTGAACACTGGCAAAATCCCTGCCCTCCAGAGCTTACATTCTAGTGGGGTGTGACCTAAACAAAACTAATAGAGAAAAATAAAGTAGAATAAAGAAATAGGAAGTCTGGAGCAGGGGACTGCAAATTTGAACAGGATGACCAGGGAGAATTCACCAATAAAGTGAAAATGAGTGAAGAGCTGAAGGAAGGAAGAGAAGTCATGGGAACATCTGGGGAGATGAGCCTCTCCCCCAGATGAACAGCAAATGGAAGAGCCCTAAGGTGGGAGGAGGGGCCATACGGCAGGGACACCGGGGAACCCTGTGGGGCTCCAGCAGAGGGAACCAGTGTGATGATCTTAAGAAGGTGGAGGTGGCAGCCTTCCATAGGGACGTGGACAATTCCTCTCCAGCAACGGAGGTAAGGCAGCGAGCGGATTTGGGCACAGATGCAGATAACTGAGAGGATAGGGTGGTGGGCACACAGCCAAGTTCCCTTCTGATTTCCTGCAAGCCCAAATAGCTGAGAAGGAGGGAGGGAGGAGAAGATGTTAACGGTTTTAGGAGAGACAAAGTCTGAAGTCGTCAATAAGAGAGCAGGAAAGTGACAGCACTAGACAAACATAGAGTGAGCGCCGGGTGACTTGAAGATTGTGGTCGTGAACTGAAAGTGAGACGGCTGGGACAGCCACAGTGCATACAAATGCCCGAGAGAAGGTGCATATTTCACTGTGTTCATTTGGTCATGTCCAACCTCAGTACCTTTGCTTATCAAAAAGCTCAACATAGAGCTTCCCTGGTGGCGCAGTGGTTGAGAGTCCGCCTGCCGATGCAGGGGACACGGGTTCGTGCCCCGGTCCGGGAGGATCCCACATGCCGCGGAGCGGCTGGGCCCGTGAGCCATGGCTGCTGAGCCTGCGCGTCCGGAGCCTGTGCTCCACAGCGGGAGAGACCACAACAGTGAGAGGCCCGCGTACCGCATTTAAAAAAAAAAAAAAACTCAACATAGAGATGAAAAAAAAAGTATTGGCTTATAGTTTACAGCTCTGGTCCCAGAGTACGTATTTAACTAGAGAGAGCCAAGCAAAGTCATCACAGGTGAGCCTACTCAGCAGTAAGTCACAGATGCTGGCCAGCGGGGGGGGGGGGGGGAGGCGACTCCCAAGGCTGTGTGGCATCTTCCCTATCCCTTCCCACCACGAGTAAAACCATCTACACTCACTCAGTCATTTACTGGATGTCTCTACAAGCTGGGCACAACATGCCAGATGTTGTATGAGCAACAGGAATTGAACACTCAATTCATAACCTCAAGTAACTCAGGGTCCAACAGGGGAGGAAGAGAAATCAAAGAAAATGTACAATGAATTAGATCTATCTTTATCAGCATGGTGAAATATCATTTCTGTCTGAAAGGCTGAGAAAGGCTTCAAGGAGGCATTGACCTGTAAGCTGAGTCTCTGGACAAGTGTCTGGGTGACCACCAGAGGTAGAGCGGATAATTCATTCCAGACCAACAGGCGCAGCCCACTTGAAGGATGGAGGGACGGGGTAGCTCGCTGAGGAACTGTCACTGGCATTATGGCTGGGGCACACGGGGTTGATGTTCAGCAGGGATGCACGGTTAAAAAGAGTGGCGACAAAAATCCAGGTGAGAAATGAGAAGGGCCGGAAGTAAGGCAACGACATTTGATAGGGAAGAATGGTCATCATCACTGTCGTCATCCTCACCATCACCACCGTCATCATCAGGAGGGAATGGATAAGGGAGACATTTATGAGGCAGAATTGGCAGTGCTTAGTGCTCTGTTAAATATAGAAAGTGAAGAGAAAGAAAGAGCTGAGGGCATCTTGGGATTTCTGGCTTGGGTAGATGCCCGGAAGCATGCTACTTGGTCAAAAAAAGAACTAGGTTTGTGGGTAATGGTGGGAGAGGAGAGTCATGCTGAGTTTAGTTTTTGATACATTTATCTAATGTATCTATGGAGCAACAGCGTGGTCTGTTGGCCATTGGATTTTGGGTCTGGAGCCCATAAGAAAGGTCTTGGCTAAAATGTAGGTTTGGAACACATCAGCATATAAACAAGGAGTGGTCATATATGACATTACCCTGGAAAAAAGTGAAAACTGACGAAAGAAAATGAGCTAGCAAAGGATCTCCAGCAGCTGCTACCATAAAGCCAATGTCCTTCTCTTTCCAATCACAACTTCTTGAAACCCAAAGGCTTGGTTCCGTGGCCTGAGAGCCATGATGAGTTCTGGAATTCAGACTTTTTGAACCAAAATCCAGTGTTATTTCCACTATAGCATTCTGTCCCATGTGTTATTGTACAGTTCAATGATAATGATAGTTTTATACTGACACCCTGACCAAGTGTGTGTAATATGATGACAGCATTTAATTGCTACATTATCACTCATCTTTTAGGAACCAATCATGATCCATGCTTTAGAAATGAGTGTCCTTTCAGTTATACTTAGGGTCACGATCAATTCCTAAAACAACAAAAATACTGTAGGCTAAACTACCAAGGCGATTGAGAAATTTGACTCCTTCCAGAAACACTTACTTGGGCAATTTTTTTTCTTAGCACAAAAATACAAAACAAAGTGTGGACTGTCTACAAAGTGCCTGATTTCCAATTTTTAAAGTTCACACTTAGCTAGGGCAGCACTGATAAGAAAGGCATTTTTGTGATGGTGACTGAATATAGTATATTCCATTGTAGGGACATGAATTTTAAGTCTAGAAATAGTTTCAGATGATTTCTGTATCCTTTTTACAGATCTAGCTGGAAGCTTCTTGCTGAACCCAAAAGTAATAAGATTGTTGATAATGAAACAGAAACTGCTTCACATTATCACTTATTAGAAACTATAATAGAAATGCAGTTTATCTAAATTATTTAAGAAAATATATTTAACTGGTATATTATTTTCAAATATATGGTTTCTGGAAGATTTAAATGTAAACAAAATGCTCCTTTTCTTGAGACTTCTCTTTTTCCTCTCATTTTGGTCAATTTACTTCATCTACAATTCATGCATAACAAATAATTGTTGCTCACATTTTTGTAAAGCAAAGCAAGAGCTTTTTATCAAAGGTTCTGAAAAGAACTAGTGTGCATGGAATATATTCAGAAGTCTACCCACTTTCCGCCTCTTGAATTATGCTTTAAACTTGAAACCAACATAGGTTTTTATCTTTTCATTATTAATTGCTTCACAAACAATTTGAAATCCAAATCTTAGAAAATCTTTTTTTCCTCCTTAAGTTCAAACTGCATATTAGTCCCATGCTAAAGTGGACACAAAAATGATGGATGCAAAATTATTCAGTGTCTGCAATGAGAATTCTCTGGTCTTCACACTGAGTCAGTGGGCAATAATTGCCCCACCTAAGCGTTCATATATATATATGCACCACACATATGGCACTAGTTCATCGACGGTTCCTACCAGCAAATGAGGGCCCTGCCAGTACTATAAGTCACCATGACCACTAATCATTATTGAGCACTTACTGTCTCCCAGGCACATCGAGTGTCTTCTATGAGCTGATCAGCTCATAAAAACTTAATGGGGATGTTATCCCCACTGGATAACAGTTTCTCAGATGAAAAAGCTGAGACAAAGAGGGGTAAAATAATTTGATCCGTAACACACAGCTAAAAAGTTATAAATGTACTTAATGCCACTGAATTGTACACCTAACCGTGGTTAAAATGGTAAACTTTGTTATGTAATATTTCACCTCCAAAATAATTTAAAATATCATTTAAAAAAAGAATAAACAGCCAGAGCCAAACTTGCCTCCTTCTACCAAAATAAATTCCAGGTAGATTCAAATTTTAACAGTAAAAAGAAACAAAAGTACTAGAAAAAAAAGTTGCAAAGCTGAGATTCAAACCCAAATAATCTAGCTTCAGAGTCCAGGCTACATGCTAATGGTCTTCCACAAATTGCTATTTTATGGGAAAAACTACCCAAAGTGCTGTTTTATAGACCACCCTCATCATCATCAAATTAAGTTTCATAATAACTCAATAGCACCGCATGGCTTGCTGGAAAATATGGAATGCACTGGGCAGGTCTATCTTCCGAACATGAGGGGCAAACCCCAACACAAGGTTGGAAGCCACCTAGAAAGCCTCAACATTGTAACAAGCTGTTCATTCCAAGCGAGACTGCCAAATGCACTCGAGAACCCACTTTTGGAACCTGTAGTTTAGGGGGAAATGTTTGCTCTGGAAAGGATACAGAAAATAATCACACGCATGTTTTAAGAAACCACATGCATACAGTGGAGAACAAACAAAATTACAGTTTTCCAAAATATCTCAGAGTTGAAAGCTTGCAAAAAGCCTCAAAACTTTACTGCAGATCTAAAATAGGAAGGAGAGGATAGATCGCAAGCTGAGGTCTCCTGGTGGCCTTCAGACTGGAAGGGAGCTAGAGAAAACCAGAGCTCCCCAAAGCCTGCAGTTTCATACATGTCTTCTGGAAATGACTGCCCACCTCATTTATTTTACCATCTATCACATATTAAGTTAATTAGAACTTTCTCGTCAATGTTCTAAATATCAGTTTAACTGCACTTGAAGAAGGAAGAAAAGTCAAAACGCCCCTCTCCCCATGCATTCAGAGCTTCGATGCTGAGTATAATTTCCATTTGACAAACAATGCAGTCCTTTCCCAGTCCCAATTTCTTAACGCACACGAAAGCCTGGCAGAGAACAACTGATCGAGAAACAGAAGGGACTGCTGGGTGGAGCTCTCATCAAATTGTGGGACTGCTGAGATGCAGTTAAGTGAACCTTGGATTCTTGGACAACGGGTCGTCTTATGATGACTGGCATACAACATAACACAAAACACATTTCCATAGGATTAGTCAAAATAAAAACAAGTGAGATGTGAAAAGTAAAAGACAGACATGGGCTACAGACCCAGAGAAGACAGTTTTCATCAGTACTGTCTTATTAATTGGGGAAAGATGTCTTTTCTTCCTACAAAGGATCCTATCCGGGTCTCACCAGTTTGCTGTTCTGCTCACTGATTTTGCCCAGGTTTGAAACCCTCGAAAAGCTCTGCAACATGGTCCTTGGCCTTTCTTCGTTTCCTTAGCTTACCAGGAAAGTGGCATTAAAGTTCTTAAGAAAGGCCTCTGCGATATCTTTACTTTCTGGTATTGGCGGATATTTAGTCCAGGCCACTGTCACATTCACAGTGAATAAGACATTCAAAATACTTTGTAAAAATTACTCTATGGGTAATCCAATGGGTATGTTCAGTGATGTTTAGTGGCTTCAGCAGCACTAGATATTGTCTGTCGCTACCCGGCATTTTCTGTCATGTGAATTAGATGGGCAAGAGGGGACTGGCTGAGCACAAAGCGGAGTCACGCTCGTTCATACACGTTTGCCCCACATCACTGCTTTGTACGTGCAAGTGACAGCAGCTGGACACAAAGTCTAAGCTGAAGCAGACACTCGGTGTAGCACCAGAGCCCACCGTGCCCGATGCCCACCGTGGTCTGCGCCTGCTGGGCCTCACGTCTTACGCGTCCCTCTGCCATTCACTCTGCGGGAATCTCCCAGAGCTCTGGGCTTTTCTCTTGCTCCCAATACCCACCAGTCTCACCTCCTTCCCTACGTCCCCTTGCATCAAGCAGCCTCACATCTTTTCATAAGTTAAAGTCATATTTACCAAAGGGTGTCTGTATATAGTAGGAATTTAATATGTCTTCTGAATTGTGCTTTTTATTCAGGTTTTTACTGTTTCTGTTAGTGCTCTAGTTGCAAATTAGCATAGATTTAGAGCGGTCAGCCCGATCCTCTATTTTCTGCAAGCCGTATTCTTTCGAATGCATGATTTTGTGGAACTTGAGGTTTTCAGGAATGTGTGTATCAAGCTTTCACTGAGATACCTGTCATGGTAATTCAGTCCACAGAAACTGAGAAAAAGAGAAAATAATGCAGGCGCTTCAAAGATATCACATGGGTCCCAAAACTACAGATGAAAAGGAAACCCTGGAAAGAAAAAATTATATTTAGCTCTTTAAAATAAGCTATTGTTGTAAGTGACCAACAACCATGGGCCATGTCTAGCCAGGAATGGTATTGGCAGCTCCCGTGGAAACGGAGCCTGGACGCTGCATCCTTCTTGATCTTTGCCATTTGTGTGTGTGTGTGTGTGTGTGTGTGTGTGTGTGTGTGTGTGTGCATACACATGCCCTAGTGGAAGGTGGACCAGGTTGAGAAGGAGGGAGAAGGGGAGGGAAAGCCATGGGAAAACAGTAGAACAGGCAGTGACCTAGCAATACAATAAAACACTGGACAAAGTCCCCAACTCCACCTCTCACGCGTTACAGGGACTTGTATGGTTCATTTAATCTTCTGGGCCTCAGTTTCCCCATCTGTCAAATAAAAATCCTGTCTTATCTAAAACTCTATGATACTAAACAAAAAGAAAGAGGTAGAACAGAGCCATGCCTTCTCACTACCTTAGTTTCCAGCGAGATGGACCTGTCATCACATTTACATTTACAAACACCAGAATATACAGAAGCATGCAGATGCTGAAGACCAAAACGTTACTATCAAATTTCAAATATACACATATACTTTCAGACACGGGTCAGCTGGATTGAACTGAACCTTTGCAATTGGCCAAGAGAAACTATTATTATTTCTACTTTTCCCCTTTTTCCAAGTAGTATGCTTACAAGTAAATGACAGAAACAAAACCCAAACCTAAGCCCATCTGACTCCAAATCCAGGTTTATTCCATTTTACCATCTGTCTATATAAAAGATGTACGGGTTACATGAAAACTCCCAACCATTCCTCAAACATTAATTCGAGAAAAAAACATGAGAAAATTAAAGGAAATACTACCTGGTGTTTATCTAATTTACAATAAAACAGGAAGTCAGGATTTTAAAATCACTTTCACTTTGTTTTTGTTCTGGGGAGTTCTCTTTCTTTTTCTTCTTCTGTGTAAACCCACTGCTAGGGGCAAATAATGAACGAAAACAAAGAAAAGCAAGAGTGGCTATTTATTTGCTATATTAACATATGTCCTCTTTCTACCCATCCCAGCACATGAAAAGGGCTAAAACTGATCTAACGAAAATTGAGTCTAACATCACATGGTTTACACATAATATCTCATTATCAAGGTTGCCAGGCTTAAAATGTAATTAAGTAGAAACTAACCAACAAACAAAGGAAGTCATTCTACTTCGCAGCTCCTTGAATGACCCAAGGAGCCACTGTTTTAGGGTGATCTGTTCCACAGAGGTGGAAAGCTGGAACACAGAGGCTCACAGAGGATGTGAGGGGAGTTTGGAAGCAGGCAGCCCTAATGGGGACTGAGGAGACAGGGAAGAGAAGACACTTAAGCTTAAACCCCACATGCCAAAAGGGCATCACTGAGTATGTGGGCGGGGAGAGGGCTGGGCATCCAAACAGGCAAAGCAGGCAGGTATGGTCAGAACAGGGGCAATGCCTAATATGAGGCTGAACAGATTGTTGAAGCTCTCTGTGCACATGACCCAGAGGCTGCCTGAGCTACTGAAGGTTTTCGGTTTTCGTTTTTTTTTAATTTTTGGCTGCCTTGGGTCTTCGTTGCTGCACACAGGTTTTCTCTAGTTGCGGCGAGCGGGGGCTACTCTTCGTTGCAGTGCGCGGGCTTCTCACTGCGGTGGCTTGTCTTGTTGCGGAGCACGGGTTCTAGGTGCGCAGGCTTCAGTAGTTGTGGCACACAGGCTCAGAAGTTGTGGCACACGGGCTTAGTTGCTCTGTGGCATGTGGGATCTTCCAGGACCGGGGATCAAACCCGTGTCCCCTGCATTGTCAGGTGGATGCTCAACCACTGCGCAACCAAGGAAGTCTGCTACTGAAGGTTTTTAAGAAAGTAACAGAATGAGTTTCAGTGGGAGGAAGATCACTGATCATAATGAATCTGCCTAATACAACATTCCACTCCACAAGTAAATGCTGTTGTCACAAGGGTTAAAGTGTATCTTGAAAAAGTAATTCACACATTTGGAGTGGCTGGATTAAGTTCACAATATTGAGATTTTTCCCATCAGTAATATCACTAGGTCATGCCCAGGGTGTTAGTAGTGTTTTACTTTTTTTTCTTCATCTTGGCTAAAACAGATTGTGTCCCCAAGATAAGCAGCTGAATTCTAACTTTGCAAGGAATTCCCCCTACCCGCCCAGTCCTGCACCTGTTCTGGGACTTCTCAAAACAGAATCCCTTCAGGCTCCACTGATTCCCTGCAAGACTTCTCAACTCTGTGGATCTCCTGATATTCAAACCATTTTAAGAGGCATTTGTGTCCTCTTACTAAGGAAAAATGAAAAATTTCATTTCCACTGAAAATGGAGCTTTTAGGGACTTCCCTGGTGGCGCAGTGGAACAACTACTGAGCCACAACTACTACTACGCAAGCCACAACTACTGAGCCCATGTGCCACAACTACTGAAGCCCTCGCGCCTAGAGCCCATGCTCCGCAACACGAGAAGCCACCACAGTGAGAAGCCGGCGCACCGCAACGAAGAGTAGCCCCCGCTAGCCACAACTAGGGAAAACCATGCACAGCAAGGAAGACCCAACGCAGCCAAAAATAAATTAATTAATTTTTAAAAAGCCTCTATACAATTCCTTAATGACAAGAAAAAATGTCAAGCATATTTTAAAAAAAGAGAAAGAAAGGTAAAAAAGAAAATGGAGCTTTATCAGCTGCAACAGCCCGTGACTTGGTGAGCAGGTATGGGTTAGCAATGGGGAGAGACTGACGGACTGACTGCCAAAGGGAGGTCATTCTGAAACTCAGTTTAGTGGGTCCTGGCGGCCTCTCAAGGTGCTTTCCTTAATGAGGAATACAGCACACCCGCTCTCAAGCTCCACGCCAGCCAAATCGAACTCCAGAGAACAAAACCCAATGAAAGAAGCGATTACAGTGGAGTGTTCTATTTTATCCACATAAACTCAGTCTGCAGAAAATGTACTGCAAGTTAAAAACAGACTCATGGTTGCATAAATTACTCTTTAAGTCAAGGAAAGGGGGTGGGGCAGCAGAAGGGAAAAGAATGATCAAACTGGCACAATCACTAGTGGAAGATGATTCATTAAACATATCCCTGGAGGAAAAGGCTGACTTTGAACAACAAAAAAAAGTCACCCTCCAAGGATAAAGCCGATTTTTATAAAGGAAGCTAGAGATTGGACACTTTCTCTTCCTAGTACTTAAAAGCTATCACTTTATAAACATTTTTTAAGGCTGTTAGTCATGTATTTGTAACTTTCCTTATCCAAAATATTTGCCTTCCCCTCATCACTATCCTTTTACTAAATACTTGCCTTCTCCCACCACTATCACCTTTAACGCCAAAGCCCCTACTCAGTCTGCACATTCTAATAAGCACAAGCATTATCTTTCACCAAGAATATGCTTATTATCATTACTAGGTCCCAGAAATTGCTCCCAAGATGAGGCAGGATTGCATTAAACACACCAGATGATAGGTCCCCAGCTCACATGGAATCTGCAGCCCTTCACCAGCTGCTCTCGGCGGAAGTAGAATATAAAGCTCAGTCTGAAATCTCTTGCTCAGTTTCAATGGATGCAAATGACAGATGGGCATCTTTTAACTACACTAAAAGCTTCCACCCCTGCTTTCTCTGGGACACGTACCAGTGGGATCAGCTATTATACCCTGGGTCTCTCTGCAAATGCTGTTTTCCCAAAAGTCTTCAGCTCAATGAGCAGTAGGACACAACAACAAAGCTGCTTCACTGAAATTACTAATTGCAAACTTTTTACAAAAGTGAAAGGGAGTGTTAAAGGATCTCGACGGAAATGCCGGCTTTACCACAGTGTTCTTGAACATTGCTGGAAATTCTTGCAGGCTGTCTGGTTGTTCAAATTAGAAAGTAATTTTCTTAGCTTAATTCATACCATAAATTAATTTCAATAAATAAACAATCTGAGAATTTAAATTTCCCTCTCATTTTACAGGTTGTTCGGTTTTTTGACAGTTCCCCTAGGGCTTATTAAAAGATCAGCATTTCTTGAATGGTGCTACTCATGTCTTACAGGACTAAACTTTCAAGGCAGCATGAAACAAGTGAGGAAGCTTCACTGATACTGGAAACACAATCCACTTACAAGGGTTCTGCAAGTTAATGCCTGCTGCTAGAGACACTGTCAGGATTTGCACTGATTTTTAATGAGCTTCTGCAAGCGAAACACTTGCAGATGCTTGTCTGTTAGGAAAGATGCAAATCACACCCACCCAAGCTGAAAAGAATTAAAATCCATTTAATAGCTGAGATTGTACAATGCTAGATGATTTACATCCTTTGGAGGGGTTCCGGTGTCATTGAGTTGGTGGATGCCACACTCTATTAAGCAAGCAGGAAGTTGGCCAGCTAGAATTCAGTCAACACAGAAGAGAATAGAACATAGAAAGGAGAGTGTGCTTATTTGGATTTCAGTTTTTTTAACTTCTTTATTTCACAAAAGTTTCATCGCAGGGCTGCTTTAAATAGCAACTTCTGTTAGCACATACCATTTAATTCAATTTATTCAGGACATTTACACACAACCTTGCATAAACATTTCTATCACCTAAGGAAGAATAATGCAATACTTGTTTCACATTTGGAGTCCACTGTCTGGAACACAAGCATAATAACCGTGTATCTTATCCATCTTGTAAATCCTTCTAGCTTCTAAGAGCACAGAGAAGGGACGAGATGAAGGTCTGCGGGATAAGAGGTGAACGCAAACTTCTTAAATCAACACTCCCACCCACTTGATGAGTTTTCTATTTTACTATCAAAGACAATGTAAAAAATATCAATTGTTTAAAAAATATTATCCTTTCCGATTATAAGGTGGTTACTAACTCCCTATATTCCTTATTTTACTAGCCTTTCTATAACTTTATAATATGAAAGGTATTTACAATGTCAAATTTATTATATACTTCTGATATAAAATGTACCTTTTTCTGAGCAATTTAGCTAGAGCAATGGGAAGTAAGTACTGCAGAGCTCCATCACTGCTCACCTAGACTTTGTCAAAAGCCTTACCCCAACCTCTCCCCTCACCTAATGCCACGAGAATTAATTTACGAGGATGCACATGGAAGCCTGTCACTCTCCTGATCAATAACCTTCTATTGTTTCCTACTTTGGTTTCCAGACCAAGTCTAAACTTGCTGTCTAAACTTGTCTGTATGGCATTCAAACGCCTACACTCAGAACTGAACTCTGGAGAGTCAGCTTGGTCTCCATTCATTCACCATGCGTGGCGTTCCCACCGCGTGCTAGACGCTGGGGGTAAGCACAGCCCTGACCCTGAAGCCACTCAGGGCTAAGTGGGAAAGATGGATGTAAGGACAGACACAGAGAACACACCGTGGTACCTGCAGTGCATCTCCCACAGGCTGGCAAATGCCATTTTGCAGGTGGAGAAATATCTGATTGACTGCATTTACATGATACTGGAAGATATGTCTGGGCTGGGGAAGGGGTGTGAAAAGGCTGCGAGGTACAAGAAAACGTGCTCACACATAGCTCTACTTTAATGACCCCAAAATGCCTTGGGTGCTGAGGCGCAGAGCATGAAGAGGAGGGCCTAGGGGAAAAGGAGCATGTGTGGGCGAGGCAGACCAAGACCCAGAGCCTGTTCTCAGAGCCCACGATGCCTTAACCAGTTTGCCTTAAACGCAGTCAGAGCTCAATGAATGACACATTTCTTACAGAAGCCAAGAAAGGTAATAAGTTCCTCGCAACATTACAGCATGTGATATAAAGTAATTATCATCAGCTAATGATTTACTCAATATCCCTGTAAAATGGAAAAAGAAGTAAATGCAAATTGAGTATAGTCATAACTAAAAGTTAAATTAAATGGGAGGCATGGAAATGTCCAAATCCAAAGGCAAAATTATCCCTAAATAATGAGGCAAAAAGCAGGTTCCTGTAGACTTCAGCGACACAACTCATCAGTGCTCTAGAAAAATATGGCAGATCATACACAGATCACTTCACCACTGCACAGCTCCACACCTGATAAATTACGTAAGCAAGGTTTCTGTGATGATTACAGCACTGTCCTTTGAGGTCCACACCTGTTTCTAGTGGAGAATACTATAGACTTGCAATTTATATTCTCATTTCTTCCCTCAGGAATTAACCAAACATAAATGCATACACCATACAACACTGAACACAGCACATCATCATTAGTGTAAAAAGAGGAAGAAAATAATATTCTTTTGTATCTGTTGGTACATATAAGGACATACAAGAATCTGGTAACACTGGTTGCCTGGAAGAAGTTGAACTGGGTGGCTGGGGATAGATCTGGTAAGGACTCTGCACTCTGTACCTCTTCGTGTCTGTCAAATCTGAAAACATGGAAATGAATTACTAAGTCCAAATATTTAAACAGCCCAACACAGACACCAGCATTACATGATCTCCATTCATAATTTAAATGGTTACTGAACCAAAAGGAAATTAACTGTACTCTTTCTCTTGAAAATATACTTCATCTGATATTAAAAGAAGTAAAATGCAATTCCGGCATTCTGGAAACTGCCAGCAGTAATACCAAGACTGAGTATGTGGGTGTAGTATTTAGGAAATGTTTCAGCATAAGGACCTATTTTAGTTAAAATTCTCAACACATGAAATCCACAAGGCTCACAATTTGCTACATCTTCCAAAGGAAAAATAGTAGTAAAATTCATGCCAATCCAACAGCTTCTTCACCCAACTGTTCACTTTCCTTTCTTCTGACTTCAAACACTGAGCTTTGTGTGTGATCTCTTTCTAAGAACAAAATTTTTACCCCAAGGATGGTTTCCATACTGGAATATCTTCTCTTTCTAGAACATTACCATCTCCTTGCCTCTGTCCTTCAAACCGGGGCCCTCATTTTGAGCCTGTTTTGCTGAATAATTCATTCCTTAATGGATTCTCTGGAAATACTTGGTCACTGCTTCAAACCCAACTTCTTTTTTTTTTTTTTTTTTTTTGCGGTACGCGGGCCTCTCACTGTTGTGGCCTCTCCCGTTGCAGAGCACAGGCTCCGGACGCGCAGGCTCAGTGGTCATGGCTCACGGGCCCAGCCGCTCCGCAGCATGTGGGATCCTCCCGGTCCGGGGCACGAACCCGTGTCCCCTGCATCGGCAGGCGGACTCTCAACCACTGCGCCACCAGGGAAGCCCCCAACTTCTTAAACCAAAAGAAGTCAGAAGAAAATGTTTTAAATGGATACTTAAGACATGAACCTAAAGATCCCAAGAATCTGGATTTTTCTAAACATCTTTGTAAACTGTGAAGCACCATCCATATAACAGTTATTATTTCACCTAATAACAATACATTAATAAAACCCACACAGGGAAAACATGCCATAGGGAGAGCCATAGAGGCTGTAAAGTTCTATGTGGCTACTAACAGAACTCAACTCTGTACCTCCTCATGACCAAAACTAAAATTAAAAAAAATAAATAAATAACTGATGAAGTAGAAAATGAACAGTTACAAGGGGGAAAACCCTACAAATTACTCAGGGTACACTAAGTTTTGTTGTTGTCGTTGTTTCGTTTTGTATTAAACTTAGGCTTTGAAGAAATGCCCACTGAGGCCTTCCTGAGGGGCCGCTGTAATCTAATGTCCCATGTTCTCAACATCGTCTTCGCGGGAAATGCGGAGATGCCTCTATACTTAGGATTTGGGGCAGCAACTTTTCTTTTTTCTTGTAAATTAAGGGGAAAATATCAAAGCAAAATTCAGTGCAGCCAACACAAAAGAATAATTTTCCTACACACCAGGTTTTGCTAAAATTTGAAGTAGCTATCATTTCAGTAGAGGAACACCCATATACACAGCCTATGTAACACACTGAGGGTGTCACCAGCAGGGTATAAAGCTTCTAGAAGAGAGGGGCTGTGTCTGATTTATCTCTGTGTCCAACTATCTAGTAATACCTGGTGCTCAGTGGACTCTCAAAAATATTCATTGAATGAATACCATGTGATATCACTTCTATGTGGAATCTAAAAAGTATGATACAAATGAACTTATTTACAAAACAGAAATAGACTCACAGACAGAAAACAAACTTATGGTTACCAAAGAGGAAAGCAGGGGGCAGGAGAAGAGGGATAAACGAGGATTTGGGGATTAACAGATACAAACTACTATATATAAAAGAGATAAACAACAAGGACCTACTGTATAGCACAGGGAACAATATTCAATATCTTATAATAACCTATAATGAGAAAGAATCTGAAAAATAATAGATGTATGTATAACTGAATCACTTTGCTGTATACTTGAAACTAACATAACATTGTAAATCAACTATACTTCAATTAAAAAAAATTTTTTTTAATCTAAAAAAATAATGAACGAATAAGTGAACAAACAAATACGAAATGAGGAAATGACATCCTATCAGGATGAAAAGAAGGTGCTGGGGCCCCTCTTGGAGGAGAGCTTTTATTTCTTCTTCAGGAACTTTCTTAAAATGATCATTTTCTAAGGAGAATCTGAGTAAATAATTCTAAGACAGTAAGACCACTTAACTGCAACAGAGAGAGGACTTGATGTCTGTCTTCTAAAGAGAAGGGTTAGGCAAGGACCAATGACATTCAAGATTATGAGACCTTCAGGGGACTTGAAGTCAAGACTGGCCCTGCAAGGACCCTGCCCTGGGTCACACAGTGGCCTCTCTCAGCCTCCCCAGCAGCACAAAGGAATGCATAACTCAGATGACCCTCTGTGAGCTCCTGCTTCCAATGTGTGGGCTCCAACTCACAAAAACACAGTGTTGGAAGAGACCACACAGATTAGCCGACATCCTGATTTCACAAAAGAAAACAGGGATGCTCAGACAAATGAAGTGACTTGCCCACTCAGCTAGTAAGTCACTGGCCCCCGGATGCGAACCAAACTCTCCTGGCCCTGCGTCAATAGTTGTGTCTAAATTCACCACACTCCTCTGCCTGAAAGGCTGTCTCCCGGACTACTCCCGTCCAAAGCATCCAAGTACAAACAACCCAAAACACATCTGCCATCAGCCAGAAGCCCGCCTGGAAAGCTCTTCACCTGACACAGACGGTCTGACCGTTTTGAACACTGGGTTACGCCACCTCTGAAAAACAAGTATAAAAAAAATTTTCAGATCACCTACCCTCCCAACAGAAAAGAGATTTATTCTGGGGTATTTTTTAAAAAACAAATGATAGTTCACTTCTGTTTTTCAATACAGTACCACTTAAAGCTCTCTGGGAAAAATCTGGAAGTAAGTGACTCAAGAAATTACACTTACTTTCATTTTTAGAAACTCTCTAAATAATAGATAAACATCAGCTGTCCGCCCCCCACCAACAGGCACTTGCACCCCACCCACCCTGTTATTTTTTTACAGGTCAGGCTTACAACCAAGGATGAGGGTGAAGGAGGCTGTCCTCTTAAGGGCATTGGAAAAGCTGTCTCTCAGACAGTGGTTCTGTTCTGAGCTTATTTTGAGAGCAAATAAATTATTTTTATGGAGCTGTAGCATTAAAAACTTAGTTTATAGGGCTCTGTTTCTGTTTTGTGCCATTTACTTTCCAGTTTTATTTGCAAGTTGGTCTTGTGACCAGGTAGACTCATCTAGGAAGAGAAAGTACTGACATCAGGGCACCATATCTTGTATTGTTCCAATTGGCTAAATAAAGCCAGTTTCCTTATCTACAAAACTGAAACTCACTCCAGGATATTTTTCTTTTTCCAATACACAATTCCTCTGCCAAGTGCGTTACCACAACTCAATTCTAAGTCTCATGTTTACATTTCCAAGAAACAATGTTTAATTACTCCAGGAGGGAACTATGAAGGAGCCGCTCAAATTGTTCACAAACTGTAAGGACCAGGGTCGCCTTACATGGGGTGCAAACAGAGAGGAAAGGCGGGAAAGGACCCAGGATCTGCTGTACTTCATCTGGTGGGTTCTCCTCACCAGCACTCAAAGCATAAGTCTTCCTGGGAAATTTTTCCATCAAACCCTTAATAATGATACTTCATTTCTAAGACAATCCACACAGACTACCATAGTTGGGCATGTCTGTATATGTCAGAAATACTCGAAGAAAATACAATTGAAAAATATCCAATCTTGGGGACAAAAACATTCCTGAAACTCTTGCTGAAGGAACAGATGAAGATTTTAAACTGGATTTTAAAACAGTAAAAATTGCTAGAGTTACATCTGATGCTACTTAGCCACGGAAGAAATGTTTTTAAGAATAAAAAGAAAAAGAACCAAATCATCAGTAGCAATAACTCAGGTTCGTTGTTACGCAATGAATTCATCAATGTGGACAAGAAACCAGTTGTAGCCATAAAAAGAACAGCACACCCTCACGATTAAATTTATAAGGAGGTAGGGCCACGGAATGAGGTCAGAGTCCCAGGTGCCCAAATGTCAGACAGTGATTCGGAAATGGTTTCTTACATTATAATTCAACTCCAACAGGATTTTCTGAGTCACTGTCATCTCCTCCTGGGACAAAATGTTTTGATGTTGCACTGATATCCAATAGAGGAAGTCCTTCTTACGTCATTATTCATCTCGAATGTCATAATACCCTTCATCTGAGTTTGGCAGAGAGAGTTAACACAACAATATACAGGAGACTTGAAACAAGGAGAATCCACTGATTATTCATTTTCAAAGGAAAAACGAACAAAACTGTCAACCAGAAAACATGATTCAGGGTAAAATTACAGATGTGATTGGGAAGTAGCATCTACCACTAGAAATCAGATTTTATTAAGACTTTCTTTTTAAAATGTTTTCTTCATTATGCACGCTTTTCCCTTTAAGAACATTTTGGTTATTTAGTCTTTTATGAATTCAACATTTCTTTTTCATTTTTTCCTTATGTGGATTTGTTTGGCAGATGTTTATGACTTTAGTTTTATGATTTTGTTCACAGATCATCTTTAAGCTCTTTTCATATTCTTTCCTCTAGTCTTTCTCTATCCATTTCATCTCTGGAACCAGACAAAGCTTCCCAGAATTCAGTGATCAACAACCATCACAGTATGTTACCTCAAAAGGCATCATTAATGAAGCCAGGGTCAAGAGATTAAAGTACATACAACCTGATGCACCTAAAACAAAACAACCCGCTAATGTTTTTGATGCTGGAAAAAAAAAAGTGTGTTTGGACCAAGCCACTTCAAAAGCCTACGAGTGGGAGCTAGGAATTCAGAGGACGTTGAGGAACATATCAGAGTTGAGTGATAAATTCTGTGGTCACCTTACTTATCTTGTGTCTATTCGAATGCTTTCAGCTACAAGTTACAAAGAACCCATTTCAAAATGGCTTAAGCCAGGTCCTGCACCAGACCAATAAATCAGAATCTCGGTGGGTAGAGCCCAAGCATCTGTATTTAAAGCTCCCAGAGCGATTCTAATGAACAGCCAGAATTGAGCAATCACAGCTCTGGCCAGTCAGGTTTCAGCCCTCAGGTCTTACACCACTTACCTAAAAAGCATAGAAGGAAGAGGCCTGAGCAAAGTTGGGGTTTTATTATTAAGGAAGAAATGATGGGGATGGGGGGAAGTGATGGCTGATGGGGAAGGAGCAGAGAGTGGTAAGTAAAAATTTAGAGGTTCGTGGCGTCTTTTTCCCAAGGATACAGAAAACCTGATAACACTTATTATGCTGAAATAATAATGTACAAATTACAGGTTCCTGCAGCTTTTCTCTGGTTTTCAATAAATTACATTATCCATCAACGTACACACAAGCATACAGACTTAACCAGAAAACTCTTACAATTACTTAAGCTTTACATTGTATGATTTCAATAGGTCAAAATGAAAGTGGTTTCCTTATACTGTGGTTCTTCACAATTAACCAAGTGCATAAAGAGTAAACTGTATTGCCTTGGAGATGAGCAGGAAATACTGGCTTTCAATAACTTACGTGATCCACCAATGTACATATATTCTTAACCAGGAACCCTTGCAGTTGCTTAATCATTTCATTCTATGATTGCAATAGGTAAAAATGAATCATCTCATTCTATGATTGCAATAGGTAAAAATGAACAGAATCTTCCTTAAATTGCTGTTCTTAACTGACCAAATAAATAAACAACAAAATACATAGCCTCGAAGATGAGTAAGGAAATAGCTTTATTCTTCAAAACAATATTGCAGTGTTTTCTTAGAAATCATCTGCTAATCTAAGAAGCCATGCATAAGGAGTACAGAATTTTCCTTCTTTCTCTGATTTTGCTTTGAAAACTCAAAACTAAACCTACTTAAAACAAGCAACTCCAGCATGCTAGCCTATACATCTTCCCCAGGAAACTCAAAGGTAAAAATAGAGTGGTTCTTCGAGTGATCTGCCTGATCTCAGGGCAAGAAAATGGAGCCTTCAAAATCAACACATACAGACCAGGCCCATCTTTCCTATGAGGTGAGAGTTTCAACAAAACTGTGGGCTCCTTTTATGAATTTACACATGGAGCCCATAATGTAACAGGCCCAATACCAAAGCATTATGGCACGTCAAGTTATTTTTTGCCTATACACATTTAAAACTATGGAATAGATATGTAATGCTGTTGTATGTTGACTATACCACAATAAAAAATAAGTGAAAAATATTTTAAAAGAAAAGCATATTGTAAAATGATGAAGCTGTGTTTTATCAAATAAAAGACTCTTGGAATTTGTGCTGAAAAAGTAAAAAATAAAATATTTTTAAAAGTGAAAGAAAACTCTACAAGATAGAAAGAACTATTAATCATTATTCTACTCATTAATATGTTCATACCTTTATAAACATGTATATAAAATACACACATTTTTATTGAAGGTCTTCACTTTAAAAAGCAGCAAACATAAAAGTTATTTCTTAAAAGACCTATTTTATTTCATTCTCCAAAAGGTCTGGTACATACCCCACCACCCAAGTCCACAGGAGCCCGAGGAAGGGAGCTATGGCAGCTCGGCCCTAAATAGGGTTCACCAGCGTGGGCGCGTTGAGAAAGGCTGGCCCTCATTAGCCTAAATGGGTGCTGTCCAGTAAGGCCCTTGGAGGACCTACATGGGGGTTCAGAGGGTGGAGATACATCTCATTTAGGTGACAGCTGCAAAGTTGGCCCTCAGAAGCAAAGCCAACAGAGGACACTGGGACCAGAATCTCATCCTAAAGCTTCCTAAAGCACGGGTAGTTAACTGCAACCAAAATGCTAAGGCTCCTGGACACAACACCTCTAGAGCAGGTCCTAACTTTGGCTGTAAAACACCTCCCAAATAACATTTTAAAATTAAGAGTCACCTCTTCAATACCAATGTTAACAGGATCAGAGATTACTGGGTAAATTATATTCCATGTCGTTTACCTAAGCCATTACCGGTCGATTTTGTGAACGCTGCAAACTTAAATACCCTGCATCGTGGCGGATGGCAGAAAGCATGTCAGATAAATCCATAACTGAAAAAATACTGTGTTATTTCTGGGGAGGAAGATTTGGGTGAGTAGATTAATAAAATGTTACACAATCTTAAAGAAAAAATATAAATATAGTGACCATGTTTTTTCCCAAATTAAAAAAAAAGGAAAAACAGGATGATATGGTCTGAAAGAGGCAGAATAAATCAGTCACTACCCTAGGAAATTTGCCTTTGAACATAAAAGAATGGGCAAAAAAATACAACAAAGTGTTAAAAACAAGTTAAATGATTAACTTCTACAGATGTCCCAAGGGAGAGATCATTTTGGACTGTCATTTCAAACTCCCAAATAAATCCGCACCAGGATTTAAAGTTAACCCTAAGAAGGGAGCATTCCACTTCCTCCTCTTTTGTTTTTGTCTGATGTTGACAGTGGAGCTAGTGAACAGTACAAAGGTCTAGCTGGCAGCCATGAAAAAAAAGGAGAAAAGAGAAATGGAGATCTTGTCCAGCTGGCTCCCGGACATCCTGACAACCACAACTCATAAAATACTTCCTTTTCAGGGCTTCCCTGGTGGCACAGTGGTTAAGAATCCGCCTGCCAATGCAGGGGACACGGGTTCGATCCCTGGGCTGGGAAGACCCCACATGCCACGGAGCAACTAACCCGCGGGCCACAACTACTGAGCTTGCGCTCTAGAACCTACAAGCCACAACTACTGAGCCCGTGTGCCACAACTACTGAAGCTCGCGTGCCTAGAGCCCGTGCTCCACAACAAGAGGAGCCACCACAATGATAAGCCCACGCAACGCAACAAAGAGTAGCCTCCGCTTGCCGCAACTAGAGAAAGCCTGCGCGCAGCAACGAAGACCCAACGCAGCCAAAAATTAATTAATTAATTAATTAATTAAAAAAAAAAAAAAAAAATACCGCCTTTTCCCCTTTGCTCACTTGACTTCCCTCTATAAGGACACTGGTTTAAGGCTTCAAGAAGGTCCCTCTCCCAGACTGCCAAACCCTTGGGTAGATCCCCTTCCCTCCTCCCTCCTCCCTCTTCCGACTAATTCCTCCTCAGCCTCTTAATCTGTTCAAACATCCACCGCCCCCTCCCCCCCCAACTAGATCTGGTCCCCTCCCCTCACATGCTCTCAGAGCTCCCTAACCTCTCCTACAGTGGACTTGCCATAGTTTGTTTAAGTTTATGATGAGAGATTTTTTTTTTCCCAATTACTTGAATATTGTCCCTCACCCCCTAAAGATGAGCTCCGGGAGACAGGGACCACTGCTGCTGTGTTCAGCATGTAATAAGCAGAGGCCTCAGAACAGAAGCCTCCACCCGGTAGGTGTTCCCTAAGTCTTTCTGGTTGAATGAATTAATTGGCTGTTTGGTGAGTTCATCTAAGACCCCTTTTCATTCCGAAATTCTAAAACTCTCTATGAGATCTTCGTTAAATGATGCTTTCAGCTTCGAATAAAGAGAAAAGATCAGCAGCCGAGTGTTTATAGAAATATACGATTTTTTCCCCTTGTTACTCTTGCTGCCGGCTTTCTCAAAATGCAGTTTTTAATCTTAAAGATTATAAATGAATAGCAAGGAGGTACAAGTGGTATGAAAACTTAGGGAAAAGTGATGTCCGGGTCTTGTCAGCAAAACCGTCCCCCTCTGAGGATGACGGATGTAGATGTTCTGTTTAAGGCAACGGCCCTGGACTTCCAGCCCAGAACAACATCACAAAACGGGGAAAGGCACACAGGCATCTCATGCCTTATGCTCGTGCCCAAATGTGGAGCATGTGACAAAGTGGCTGGCCTCGGCAGACAAGGTGGTGCTCAATGCCCTCTCTGTGCAGAAATTACTGACCCCTTTTAAGTTATGGTGACAAGTTAAAGGTCACAGACAACTAACCCGAAGTCAGTGAGGCTCTGTGGACACTAAGAAACCATACGGAAGAGGCTGCTTCTCCCTGGTTCACTCAAGATGGTTATACAGCTTGATTCACACAATTACATGCTATGCAAGATGAACAACTGACGGAAAACCAAGTTCCAAAAAGAGAATGATATTGCGTGTGTCCATTTTGCTTAAAAGAGGGATGTATACAGTGTACAGTAATTTCTAGAAGAATAAAAATCACTAGAATGGAACTTAGGAAGTGAATCGTCTATTACGTGGAAAACTAACCTATCTTTAAAAATCCATTATGTGGGGACTTCCCTCGTGGTGCAGTGGTTGGGAATCTGCCTGCCAATGGGTTCGATCCCTGGTCCGGGAAGATCCCACATGCTGCAGAGCAACTAAGCCCGTGCGCCACAACTACTGAGCCTACGCTCTAGAGCCCACGAGCCACAACTACTGAGCCCACGTGCCGCAGAGTGTGCGCTCTAGAGCCCACAAGCCACAACTACTGAAGCCCACGTGCCTAGAGACCATGCTCCGCAACAAGAGAAGCCACCACAATGAGAAACCCATGCACCACAATGAAGAGTAGCCCCAGCTTGCCACAACTAGAGAAAGCCTGTGTGCAGCAACGAAGACCCAATGCAGTCAAAAAACAAAACAAAACAAAACAAAAATCCATTACGTAATTATATACAATGCTTCTTAAGTCTTTTAACAACAGACTGACAAATGTCACTAAATTTTAATGTTACCCACTTGGAATTCAATTTTGCCCTCTTAATTGTATAGAAAGAAAAGAAGAAAAGTGGGAGGAGGGAGGAGGTATAGGTTACACTAAAAACCCTCTAATCTGTAGACTCAGGAAGAGAACTCGATTTGCTTTCCCAGAGAAGTACAGTTCATAAAAGCATGTTCATCAAATACTTATTATGAAAAGACTCCTAAGCATGTACTTCTTTTCTTCCAGAAATTACTCCAACTGTGTTTTATGGTCTTTTCCTCACACTGAGTGGAAATAAAAATCAAACTTACCCACAATGACACAAGGCACTGTCCGTGGAAAATATGATCAGCAATGGACACCAAGGCCTAAGCTTCTTTAATTCCAAAGCAAATCACCTCTACTGATGAGAGTCCCTCCCTGTGTTTGTACTACATCTGGAAAAGACACGGGAACATGCCTATACTTTTCTTCTGCCCTGCAGTGAACTAGTGTTAATGCAAAGGATCAGGAAACAAACTTGAACTCGGACGAAGAACTAAATGTCCACTGGGCCCAACATTCTGGTACTGTTGGAAAAGCATCCGTGACCTATGACTCCCCTCCTCACAGATTCCTCACTTCTCTGATTGCCCACAGGGTCAGAGTACATCTGCCAGCAACTCCCAGAAAGTAACCCATCACGTTCAATTCTGACTATAAAACTGGTACCTCATGGGGAGGGAAGTCTCCTGACTGCCCCACAAGCAGAGAAGATGCCCTGCCTTCAGCTCTGCTTCAAAACTCATCAGTGATTATTAAGTCTCTTAAAAATGAACAGCTGAACTCGGTGCCACAGATCCTTCTCCCAGAGCCTAAGTGTCTCATTACAAAGGGAACCCCGCTTCTCCGCTTCTCCGCCAGGCCTCTGAGCCCTTCCCCACCCCACCTCTCCCCTGCACAAAGCTGCTCACCTGGTTAGCAGACGAGGAATGACAAGCATTTTCCTAAAGCACCTGAGGGCATTTCACAACATGCTTTAAACGATACCGATAAAAGCGTTTAACATGCCAAGCATCATTTAAATGTTCGCATGGAGAGCAGAAATTTTAAAAAGGGAAGAGTTGGTTATTTCTGACAGAAAATGTCTAATGCTGACAACTTACTGATAAATGAAAGGTTCTGGTCTCAACTGTGCGAAGGCAAAGGCTGTATCTTCCTTTACCCGAGCATCTTTCAGAATCCGGGCAGCATCTGCACACTGGGGGCATCCAGCCAGTTAAAACCAACTGAAACACACATTCTTTCTCTCATCTATTTCCTCTAAAGTAAGTGCAGGCGTGTGTGTGTGTGTGCGTGTGTGTTGCTGCAGAATGTGGGGCGTAGTTTGTGTGTGAGGGGGGTCTTGTTTTGATCATTTGAGAACATGTAGAAATTAAAGGCTTTTTAGCCGAGCACCATGTGTGAACCCTTTCTTTTCATTCAGTCCAAGTATCTGCAGCACTCATAACCCAACAGGAATTAGGGAATTATAAATAAATTTATAATTAGTGTTTCCTAAATTTATAATTAGGAAATGATAAATAAATCTGACACAGGCTGTATGAGTTTCTTGCTGTCACTGTAACAAATTACCACAAACTTAGCATCTTAAAACAACATAAATGTCTTAACTCACAGTTCTGGAAGTCAGAAGTCAGAAATGGATCTTACAGGCCCAAAATGAAGGAGCTGGCAGAGCTAGGTTCCTTCAGGAGGCTCATTCCTTGCCTTTTCCAGCTTCTAGAAGCTGCTCGTGGCCCTGCATTACCCCAACCTCTGCCTCTGTCCTGCCTCTGTCCTGCCTCACATCTCCTCTGACTGACCGACCCTCCTACCTCCCTTTATAAAGACCCTTGTAATTATGCTGGGCTCACTGGGAAAATCCAAGATAATCTCTCTGCCTTGACATCCTTAACTTAATCACACCTGCAAAGTTCTTTTTGCCATGTAAGGTAATACATTCACAGGTTCTGTGATCAGGACCGGGACATCTATGGGGGGCGGGAGGGAGGGGCAGGGGGCAGGAGAACATCATTATTTGACCTGCCACAATAATAAATTACATTTCAGTGCTATCCTTAAAGGTTTTGGCACTGGGGATTTTCATTCAAATAAAAATATAATTTCTGCCTACTAATGAATAAAATTAGGTTGAAGTATTTTTTTTTTTTTTTTTTGCCGTACACGGGCCTCTCACTGTTGTGGCCTCTCCCGTTGCGGAGCGCAGGCTCCGGACGCGCAGGCTCAGCGGCCATGGCTCACGGGCCCAGCCGCTCCGCGGCATGTGGGATCCTCCCGGACCGGGGCACGAACCCGTGTCCCCTGCATCGGCAGGCGGACTCTCAACCACTGCGCCACCAGGGAAGCCCAGGTTGAAGTATTTTTGATTCAATATTTTTCATCATTTGACCTTGGTCACCCCAAACTCCCTTTCTCTGCCTCAGTTAGTCCACGCCTAAAATGCAGGATTACCCCATTAGACCCAGAAGTGCTGAGTAAGGCCTGTCTAATGGCTTATAACATTTTATATACGTAGGCCTATTAACAGATATTACATAAAGTAGTTTCTTACATTCCAGGAGTCACTCAGCAGACAGCCTCAACTATCAAAACAAATCTGACATCCAGCAGGTAAGTAACAACAGCAAACAACAAGCCACTATACATGTCAGTCAACAAATATTTACTTATGGGCACCTACTGAGCACACAGCTCAGCACCAGACACTAAGGGGAAGACATAAGCTAATAGAGGACCATGCCTAGTAGAGGAAAGAACATGTACATGGCAAAAAACCAAAAAGTAGTAAATATCATATTAAAAGTACAAAAACAGTGCTTGCACTGTTAAGATGGCACTTGGGCTTAGTTTAAAACATAGGTAGAATTTCACTACAGAACGTCTCCAAGGAGAAGAAAGAAAATGAATCATGGGTCCCAGGACAAGAAAATTCTCACTCAGAATCTATTCATCACTTATGCATACCATGTTTCCAAATAAAATAACCTTGTTTCTAATTATAAAAATATCTAGTCTTTGTTTTTAAAAAATCCACATTTACAGAAAAGCACAAAAAGAAAGTAAAAATCCATCCCAAACCCCATCACTCACAAAAAAGTACCCACCCTTCCAGACATCTCTCTATGAAAATATACACAAAATATACACATCTCCAAGAGGTTTGGGATTTCTTGGTCCACCACAGAGCTAAGTAAGACTGGGAAGTGAGATTCAGAAAGTGCTATCATAAGGTGGCAAAAAGTGAGAAGTGACAATGAGGAAGAATACCAAAAAGGTTTAAGTTCACATCTATGCATTAATGAGCCTGACAGGCTGGAGTTGCAGCATACCTAAGGGCCCAGAGTTTTTATATACAGTAGACACTCCCCATCCATGGAGGATGCATTCAAGACCCCCAGTGGACGCCTGAAAGCACAGGCAGTACCAAACCCTAAATATACTGTTTTTTCCTATACACACATACCTATGATAAGCCTTAATCTATAAATAAGGCACAGTAAGAGAATAACAACAATACTAATAAAATAAAACTATTATAACAATATACTCTAATAAAAGGTATGTGAATGTGGTCTCTCTTTCTCAAAATATCTTATTGTACTGTATGTACCCATCCTTCTTGTGATGACTTGAGATGGTAAAATGCCCATGTGAGGAGATGAAGTGAGGTGAATGACGTAGGCATTGTGATGCAGAGTTAGGCTACTATTGACCTGATCTGTCGACAGAGGCAGAGGATCACCTGCTTCAGGTGATCATGGATCACGGAGCCATGACAACGTTGATGGTTGGGGAGCCTTGGCAGCACAAGCAGGATGGTGGGAGATTTCTTCACGCTACTCAAAATGGCATGCAATTTAAAATTTATGAATTGTTTACTTCTGGAATTTTCCATTTAATATTTTTGGACCGCAGTTGACTTTAGGTAACTGAAACAAATGAAAGCAAAACCTCAGATAAGGGGGACTACTGTATCCACTATGTGTTAAACCACAAACAATAACTGATGCTCACAAGACAACGTTGATAATGATGGGGTTTAGAAAAGGTTAAAGTGCATGCTACAGAGTCAATTCTGACTTTAGAAGATAAAGTATTTCAGAAAGACTTCTACCAAAAACTGTCAAAATTAGAGTTTGGACATTTAAAGGAGTATTTCAATTTTAATACTGAGCTCCTTTTTCTTCAACAGCTGGGAGAAAGCTCTGCTCTGGAGTTGGGCAACCCAGGTGCCTACTCTCAAACTTTACCACTAACTTTGCTGTGTGACTCAGGGGAAGTCACTTCATGTCTCTGAGTCTCCATTTCCTATAATGAGGGAAAGTGTTGGACTAGATCAAATCTAAGATTTCTCCTAGTTCTGACATCTTATATTTATAAGTGAATTGTCACTAGTAAACTTAAAATGTGAATTCCAATCACATGCTTCAGCCATTATCACCAATGATAGCTTTGGTTTTGCCTCATAACCAGAGATGTAAGGTTTTCATACAGTGAGGAAACTGAAAGAAAAAAGAAAACTCATAGGTCAAAACCCTTCAAATCCTTCCTTAAGGAATGTATCATATGAAGGAATACTCAACTTCCCCTATCAGGATGTTTAGAAATCACAGTCAAAAATTCCCAACTAAAATATTTACAGGCACATGATGAGGAAAAATATCCTTGTGATTATTTAAAAAAAAAGAAAAAAGAAAAAAGGCTGCCCAAGGAGGGAGGAGGGGGAGAGAAAGGGGGGGGGGGAGGAGGGGGAGTGAAAGGGGGGGGAGGAGGGGGAGAGAAAGGGGGGGAGGAGGGGGAGAGGAAGAGAGGGAATGTGGAGGGAGGGAGAAGGAGGGGGAGTTCTCTCTTCCTCAGCACATGGAGCTTCTAAACATAAACTACTCCATAATTTTTATACCTCTGCTCCTGCAGGACCCAAGTATGTTTTCCAAATGGATATGAATGGATAAAAGGCATAGGAATACCGTAAAATAAATACGTAAAGTAGCATGGAAAGAACCCATTATTGTTCAAGAGTCAGGAAGCTTTGGAGCCCAGCCCAGGAAAACACTCTGTAACCTAAGGTGTGCCCTTCTAAGTCTTGGCCTATTTATTTATAAAGGACTCAGAGAGATAATTCCAGACACGTGTGTTATTATGTCAATCCAACTTTTCTTAACAAAAAAGTGCTTTAAACTCAGAATAGTTAAGATGTGCAAAGAGTAGGTGGGGATTACTATTTCCATACACTTCCCGGTGCTGCTCTCTGCTAAGAAAGCAGAGGCCTACAGGGCTGCCTTTCCTAACTGAGGAATGAATGGGTCGATTTCTTGAGGAAATAGCACCATGATGTAATTGCCTGTTAACCTGCCATTCTTCTCATCCATGTGAGTTTTTACTCATTACCCCTCAACCAACAGCCAAAATGGCCTAGAACATTTTCTTATGCACCTTTTCCTCGCATCAAAGCATTAGGACTAAGAGAGCTTGCCTGCTGCTAATTCGATAATGGTCACGACAATGTCTGGTTCCTGAGAATAAGGGTCGAAAACTCTGTGGATAGTCTGTGATGAGATAAATGACATAAAAGGCCTTAGGCCCTAAGCTCATCTAGCTCAAAGCATTTCACAAACCCCCATCAGATCTTTCTGGTATAGCTCAGTCTTCCGGTCTTGGGAAAAAAAAGAGAGGAAAAGATAAATCTTGTAGGAAGTCTCAGGCTGAGGGCAGAGCAGGACCAACATGACCCAAGTTCCACCTGCACTGCTTCAGTTATAACTCATGCTTCTTCAGTATCACGGGGAAGAAGAGGCCGACAACTGATCACTCAAAGAACACTATCATGAAGTAACCTTAATGTGTCCCTTCAGAATGAAGCTATCCTATCACCTCGAGCCACCCCCTACATCCTATTCTGACGACAGGAGAGGACCCAGGACCACAGACTCAGTGAGTAAAGCTACCACACCACAGTCATCTCTGGCAGCCACAAGAACCTGCTGCGTTTCAGAGGTCTCTCCTCCAGTCACACTCAGGGCCCTCCCCACCGCTCCCTACCCCAGTTAGGGCTGTCAGATAAAATAAGGGGCTCCCAGTTAGATGTGAATTTCAGATAAACGACCAACAAATTTTTCAGTATAAGTATGTCCCAAATGTTGCATGGGACATACTTATACTAAAAGCATGTTTCCTTGTTTATCTGAAATGCGAATTTAACTCTTGCACGGGACAACTTACACTAGAAACATTCATTGTTTATATGAAATTCGAATGCAATTGTTGTCCTAAACTTTTATTTGCTAAATCTGGCAACCCCTCCCCCAGTTCTTTCACTACTCCTCTATGGTAATCTACAATACGAGAAGAAAAATTAGTTCTTGCCAGCGGAACAAATGGGAGGCGGGGGATCGATGAGCTGGTTATATAAAAATTCAACAGTAGCAAGGCCAAATGATTTTAGACGTGATCACTGTACCTGCCCCCTGCAAAATCTGAACCTCACTGAAATTACTTGAAACAAACAAGGCACTGGGGTCTGCAGAACATAACCTCTTTTCAGAGTACTTTGAATATTAAATCATCTGATTAAAAAGCTGAAGGTAGGGGCTTCCCTGGTGGCGCAGTGGTTGAGAGTCCGCCTGCCGATGCAGGGGATATGGGTTTGAGCCTGCGCGTCCGGAGCCTGTGCTCTGTGACGGGAGAGGCCACGACAGTGAAAGGCCCGCGTACCGCAAAAAAAAATTTTTAAATAAATAAATAACAAAAAGCTGAAGGTAGATTAGACAGTATTTTTAAATGCTGAAAATTCACCAATACTTAAAAAAAAAGCCTTCTAAGACAATTGACTAAGTTGACTATGGTAGATATAATTTTCAAATCTGTTGATGGCATTCAGTGTTATTTAGCATTCAGCACTTTCCACTTAAATTACTCACTTTGGTGACATATACGAACCATCCCCCACCGGAAATTCTCGTTAAACACGGAACACCTCTACGGACCCCAGCCTTGGGAACAACCCATTTGGGTTATGTAAGGAGGGCAGCTGATAGAAAGAGAATGGGGCTGACAGAAGATTTAAGGGAGACCTGAGTCAGGGTCAGGAGGAGGAAACTGGATGGTTTCCCAGCACCTCAGATCTCTGCGGTGTGGCTTTATTCCTCCCTGAGTGGTCAGACACACCCATGTTCAAAAGACAAAGCCAGGCCGAAAAGAAGTCATCTGGAGATCGTCCATATCTCTGATGCATATAATAAAAAAGAAGGCGCCTCCTCCCTCCTGGATCATGGAAAGTGCAAGAGGTACAAAATTATTTAAAAGATGGAGCCAAAGATGTCTGCATAGAATGCAGACGTTCTGTTATAAAAATAAAGCCATTTATTCAGCAAGATATGAGTGTATTTAAATGTATTTAAATTTACTTATTATTTTTTTAAAGTACTGAGCAATCACTATCAATAACCAGGTGACCGTCAATAATCAACCTTCTGACCATGCAGAATTTCAGCCTGGTGTCCAAAGAAGCATGTTGGGGGATCAACAGCAATGCCCTTTGATTAAGAAATAATAATGATGCTGAGTGCTTTCTGGGTACAGCCATAGTGCTAAGAGTTTTGCATAAATTTAACTCATTCAATCTTCATCACACTCCTATGAGTAAAAAAAATAAAAGTGTTCTTATTTCTATTTAATCTCACAGGGAGACTCAGTTCAAGAAGTTAAGTAGCTTGTCCAAGGCTACAGACACAGTAAACTGCAGGTGAGTAATTCAGATCCTCGGGAGACCAATCCAAAAACCATGCTCTTAACCTTGAGTGGACACCCTGTCCCAGATTAAATGAAACGTGTTCTGGGTGGTAATCATGACACGACCACTGACACAGTAAACAGAGGAAACACACTTCAATTTCTCTGACTCTCAGTTTCACACTGAAGCTAGATCATCTCCAAAGAAGCTCCCACGTCCAAAATACAGGCTCTATTCAATTTGAACCCCAAATTCCTCAGGGTCAGCTATACCTAGTCACGTTTCATCTTCCTGACATCTTTAAGGTATGGAGACGTTAAGTGACTTCCTCAAGGCTACACAGCTAGAACAGAAAGAAACCAGACACAAATTCTGATCTTCTGAATCCACATCCAGGGCGGTCACCATTAAACCATAGGTGGATCCATGATCTCTAACTTATATGACGGTGGTGCAAATTGGTAGACACAAGACATCCAGCCTACAAACCCAACTACGACACACCAGCTATTAATTCTCAGGTTTATCAAACAGGCTCTTTCCTCCCAGTAAAAAAGAAAGTACCGTAGATGAAAACTCGGACTCATAGCTGGATTCCAAGAGTTAGGAGCAGTGCTGACACCATGATGCGAGCCTAGCTTATGTCCCTAATGTCCCAGGCACTGGTGACCTTGCCGGGAGACCTGCCACTCCATGGCCCAGCTACAAAAAGCACATTGGTCCTACTGGGTCATCACAGGGTGAAAACGAACTCAACAGGGCTGGGCTTGACAGGTGCTGGGCAGTAGGCCACCTGAACATGGCTATAGAAATCCAATTAGCCTTATTAACCTAAGACTTAATTCATTAAGGGTTTTGTGATACTTCATATAGATCCAAGCCCCATCTGGATTTAAAAGGATCGGATAAGAAAATTCAGATTGCAAGAGGACACTGAATGAACCTTAGGGGACAAATCACTTAACATTTTTAAAGCCTCTATTTACCTATGACCAATGAGATAATTAATAATCATTCTTCTGTATTCACTATGGCATTTAAAATATTTTATAATCTTACTTTTCCTTAATTTAAAGAGTCTTTGCCCCAGTTTGCCTCAAACATAAACTTTCACATACAAGCAGTCTCCACCTCCCAAGCAAGTCACGCCCCCAGGTCATTCCACACTGTCTCTTGCTATATATAATTCAGTTTTCTGCAGGGAGGAAGAAAAAGCACTGGAGAAAAGAAGATGGAGAATGAAAACACTCTACCAGACCTGAGGCTGATGTATCTTCTCCACGAGGCGTCGTGCTAAGGATTATTAATAGAGAAACCAGACACAGCCCCTCTGCTCAAAGCACCCATGAGGTAAACGATCATAGGTGATCGCAGGTGACGCGTGCTATTCCAAATGGCCACGAACTACGCTTTTGAGGTCCAGAGTGGGCTGACATGTGATTGCCTTCCTGCTGAGTCTTCCTCTGTGAACACTGCCGCCGCCCCCAAGTATAAAGCTGTTTCTATGGAACATTCAATCTGCTCTGAGAGTCCCACCTCCTGTGGAGCAGCTCCTGCACAGGTAAAACTGAATGTACAGCCAGAGCTAGCGTGACATCTACAATCAAATTGCTTTAAAGGGCTGACAGCATCGCATGGCAACAGGCAATCAGTCACCAGCAGAAAGATTGGCTATTGTTGTAGAATATGAATAACAAAGGTCTACGATGCCAGTGCTTGGTGTCTGTCAAACTGTACGACAAAATAAATCAATTCAGTGATGGGCATTTTATGCAAAGACATGGAAACACATATCCTTAGAAAGACCTGTATGCACTGCAACAAATACTTTAGGTTCAGTTGTGTGTGAAACGGGTCAGGATGTAAAATGATTTTAAAAGCTTGCTGTCTTAGGCTCAGTGGAAAACTCAATTCTGAGTAATAGCAGCAAAAGGGACCCAAGAAAAGGCAAACAAAAATGAGTAAAAATAAATACTTCCTTGGAAGGGCTGACCATACAGTTCACTGTCTGGACCCTCTACTTTATTACTCTTGGCTCAATGGAATTCAACTATCTGAGAAAACTATGCAAAACACCTGAAAGATTTCAAATGCAGGTGTTTAGAAGGCACCAAAAAAAAAAAAAATCACATCAAATTTTAAAAGAAAGGAAGCCACATTCCCAAACAATAAAGATATTACTAGAATAAAAATGTTTATGTTTCTACATATAAAAGCCTGGCCAAGTAGACAATGCATACTATAAAAGCATGAAGGTGGGCCCTGGGAACACCACAGAGATTAATGTCACATGGGCAATGGCCTAGTGTGGGAAAACAGAATGGGGTCATTTTTTTTTAAAGCACTAACATATTTAATATTTAATATAACTAACACATTTAACATAACTAACACATTTAATGTTGGGTTACATTTATCCAAATTCTCTTTTAAATTTATTAAATGTTTACCTTTGAATATTTAAAGTGAATATTTTTATGTTTTTGAAATAGCTAAGGAGTTAATAAAAATTTACCCTAAATCTTTTCTAACCTCAATATGTATCTCCATGACAAATAACAGCTCAACTGACATCATGGTCACTGATTCAATCGTTTAATGAAAGTTCAAACGCAGACGTAGAGAATGGACTTGAGGACATGGGGAGTGGGAAGGGTAAGCTGGGACGAAGTGAAAGAGAGGCATGGACATATATACACGACCAAACGTAAAATAGATAGCTAGTGGGAAGCAGCCGCATAGCACAGGGAGATCAGCTCAGTGCTTTGTGACCACCTAGAGGGGTGGGATAGGGAGGGTGGGAGGGAGACGCAAGAGGGAGGAGCTATGGGGATATATGTATACGTATAGCTGATTCACTTTGTTATACAGCAGAAACTAACACACCATTGTAAAGCAATTATACTCCAATAAAGATGTTTTTTAAAAGAAGTTCATTGAGTATCTACTAGGCATCAGCCACAGTTCTAAGGTAATACAAGGTAAACTGGTTCTATCAGGTTTATTTGTAACCTACATAGGGGAAAATCTTCATGACACTGGATTTGGCAATAATTTCTTGAATATGACACCAAAAGCACAGGAAACAAAAGAAAAAACCAGATAGATTGTACTTCACCAAAACCAAAAACTTTTCTACATCAAAGGATACTAGCAACAGAATGAAAAGGCAACCCAGGGAATGAGAGAAGATATTTTAAAATTATATATCCGATAAGGGGTTAATATCCAGAATATATATTAAAAAAAACTACAACTCAATAATTAAAACAACAAACCATCTGATTAAAAAATGGGCAAAGAACTTAGACATTTCTCCAAAGAAAATATACAAGTGGCCAAACAAACACATGAAAAGATGCTCAACATCACTGATTAGTAGGGAAATGCCTACGGAAAAAAAGAAATAACAAGTGTTGACAAGGATATGGAGAAACTGGAACCCTTGAGCACTATTGGTAGGAGTGTAAAATGGCGCAGCCACTATGGAAAACAGTATGGCAGTTCCTGAAAAAATAGAATTATTATTCTATTATAATTATTATAGAATTATTATATGATCCAGCAATTCTATTTCTGGATATATATCCAAGTATATATATCCAGAAATAGAATTATTATATGATCCAGCAATTCTATTTCTGGGTGTACATCCAAAGAATTGAAAGCAGGGACTCAAACGGATATTTGTGCACTCATATTCATAGCAGCCTTAATCACAAGAGCCAAAAGTGGAAGCAACCCAAGCGTCCATCAACAGATGAACAGATAAACAAAATATAGTGTACATAGCTAAGGGAATATTATTCAGTCTTAAAAAGGAAGGAAACTCTGACACATGATACAACTTGGATGAACCCTGAAGGCACTGTGTTACATGAAATAAGCCAGTCACAAAGGGACTAATAATATATGATTCCACTTATGTGAGATATGTAGAGTAGTTAAATTCATAGAGACAGAAAGTAGATGGTGATTTCTAAGGTCTGAGGGGTAGGGAGACTGGAAAGTTAGTATTTCATGGGTATAGAGTTTCAGTTTTTCAAGATGAAAAGAAAAATTCTGGAGATTGGTTGCACGACAACATGAATAAACTTAACACTGCTGAACTGTATACTTAAAAATGGTTAAGCTGGTAAATTTTTATGTATTTTACCACAATTTAAAAAATATGTAGCTAATATATATAGTCAATATATACATATATATATATATACATATATACATGCATATTAGCTCTGGGGATTTGTGCACCACAGTGCTACCCGTAATTCTGGATGTAAAGAACAACTTTTCAAGTGTCCTGTGGAAGCTGAACCCCCGATTTTGCAGCCACACACATTTCCCTTCCAAAAAGCCCATCCAGGAAGTTCTGAATCTTTAATTTATTGTCTAACCAAATAGCCTCACAAAAGCACTTCCTCAAAACACAGAACAGGGCTGTTTTGTTCATGTCCTTTCTTTTTTTTCTTTCAGGGGTGGGGATGGGGTGTGAAACTGCAAAAAAAAAAGTCATAGGGACTCTAAAAAGGCAGACAACATTTTCCCTTGAATTTTCTGAAACTGGATTTTTTTATCCTGTAAAATTTCATCCTGAAATTGGATTTTTTAGAGCCTGCAGCATATCATCTATTCAGATGCAAAAGCTTGTGAAAGTCTGCAACCTTCTCTTTCCCCCAGACAGGCAAGTTCCTGTGCTGCCTATTTTTACTCTGATTGTACACTGGACTGGAGCACCCTGGCTGCAAGAAGGCCAGAGGAAACCGCCCCAGAGATGCCCAAAAGAGGCCATTTTACACATAAAGAAATAGCGGTGTTTCTGGAGCCTGTGGAGGAAAGAGAGCACTATGTATGCACTGACTGGCTTTGGAACCGCCTCAAAAACTGTGAATTTTGAATTCTTTTCTCATTTTACCATATCTGTGGTTCTGGACCAGCACACTAACATGGAGCCACACTTGTAGTGATGGACCAACTATAAAATGGTATCAAGAACCCTCCAGAGGTTCCCAGAACTTTGGGTGCTGTTGGTGAGGTCACATGGTTTATGATCTAACTACTCTCATAAAAAGCCTAGAGGAAGGGCTTCCCTGGTGGCGCAGTCGTTGGGAGTCCGCCTGCCGATGCAGGGGACACGGGTTCGTGCCCCGGTCCGGGAAGATCCCACATGCCGCGGAGCGGCTGGGCCCGTGGGCCATGGCCGCTGGGCCTGCGTGTCTGGAGCCTGTGCTCCTCAACCGGAGAGGCCACAGCAGTGAGAGGCCCGCGTACCACCAAAAAAAAAAAAGAAAAAAGTCTAGAAGAAACAGGTGGGGGAGAAGGAAAGAAACTCCTACGTATAAGCTGATCCTCGTTATGTGTGGTCGTTCTGTTCTAGAAAGTCACCTCGAATTAGCAAATACTGAACCATCGCTGCTGGAGGAAATAACAGGGTTAGGTTCCCTGAGTACGTCTGGTCCCCACATTCTAGTCAACTGACCTTGTTTTACGTGTGTTTCTGTTTAACAGCATCTTAGTTGATATATGATGCCGACTCCATACCGTTGCACTCACAGCCAACAGCACTATAACTCACGCCTAAACAAAGCTTGCCTAACTTACATATTTTCTCCAAAAGGCACATCACAGCCTTCTTGCATTTGGAAACACAGACAGCACTTCAGTACTACGTCTGGGGGCACTTAAACAGTGACAGTACCACTGCAAAGCACAGAAATGCAAAAAGTGTGGTACGACAGCAAAAAGGATGCTTGTTTAGAGTGAGAGCTTAAACAGGAAGGCAGAGCATTGCCTCCAGCGACTCCAATGTTTTGCCCATCTACACATCTGCACATGAGCACGAAGGCACCAGGAGTACTAATGTGGAGGCAAGAAATAAATCTCAGCAAGCAGGAGAATTCAAAACTATAGAATTCTTGAATAATGAGGATCCACTTATTAGCCAACTAGAGAACTCTCCTAGACTTAACCTTCGAGTAATAAATACGAAGTCTATTCAACCTGTTAGTGGTGGCCCTTTTAAAAACCATTTGAAAATTCAGGTGTTCTGAGCTGCATATACTGCACACAAGTGACTGCCTGCCGGAGATGGTTGAAATGCTCCCCTCCCTCCCCCAAATTCAGCAGGCCAAGCGCTGGGCAGAGCGCCAGTCACTATGGACCTAGCAGTGTGACTACCAGCATCTACCACCACCACGTCGGAGGGACTTGGATCCAATCACCAGCCGCCCGTCTACCCACAACGGGATTTCCCATCATCTCCAGAAGGCACTTCCTCAAAATCATTCCCTTTGTCTATTCATGCCTTTAAAGTCTCATCTGAATGTAACTTCAAGTTAGAATTTGCTGGCATTCTTTCACACTCTAACAAAGATATCTCTGTTCTTCGGAATATTTCATTTCCATACATATGCTTGAGAGAAAACTCAAGATTAAAAGATGCCCAGTTTTTTCCTATTTACTATCCATGGCCTCACCAAGTGTCTCCCATCACAAAAGTGGAAACACACGACAGTCATAATGCAACTAATACGGGGTCCTTGCAAAATAACAAATGATTTTTTATCTCTCTGAGAAGTAAAGACTCTGATTTGTCATCACTGTATCAGACTGCACCAAATCATGCTACCTCTCTGAGGCAGAAAATGTTGAGGGGCATAAGACAGGTGGCAGGTGCCCTGGGAATTCATTAGGATCACAGTATTTCTTCAGAGCTGCAGGGAAAGTTCAAAATTCACCCACCCAGCACTCTCCTGGAATGAGAGCAATAAGCGCTCAAGATGTCCTTTGGAAAGGAAACCTTTAATTGTGTCTCAGCTCCCTCCCCCATCACCACCGTTCAGTTCTCAGCTCGGCCTCCGTCCAGTCATACTAAAATAGGAAGCACTGCTCTCCAAAACTTCTGCTTTTTAAAAGTCTCGAAACCGGTTACTTTTTTAAAGCCTTGTTTTCACACAAAATTCATCTCTATTCTATTCCTGTGGAATCTAATAAATCACTGGGCAGGAGAAGATGAAGTCTCATGTAAAGTCCAGAAGGAGAAACTGACATCGTGTTTCGAACAGCCAGCAATTTGACAAACACCCTGGAGAAGTTAGGTTGGTTTTTAGAGTCTTTTCTAAAGTTGTTTAAAGCCCTTTTGACATCACAACTAAAAAAGCTTTGAGCATTAAAGTTATGATTTGCTACGTTTAAAGATATGTTTGTTGTTCTTAATTACTTTCCCACCTTTAACATCCCCTTTCCTACATAAAATATTCAAAGAAAAAATGTTGAGCCATGGTTTAGTTTTCACATGGCCGATTTTGCCAGTCACCAGCAAAATTCTGTGTCTGGGCCAACCAGTATGTGCCTAGAGCCTTTCCTGTTCTTTCTGCTTCCTTGAGTCAATTCCTGTCAGGTGCAAACACTCCAGAAATGTAGGATTAGGACATAGGAACCCACCCTGAGTCATAGCTGGAACCCGTCTTTCTCTCCTGAGTTCACCATTAAAAACAAACGAAATCTAAAAATACATTTAAAGCAAAAAGGTAGGTGGAAGTTTAAAGTGCAGATGTGGCTTCAGCGCCAGCTGGAGTTGTTCAGGCAGAACAGATGGCAGTAATAAACCTCAGAGAGCAACAAAGGTTATTTTACATCCATCACGCATCCTAAGTGAAAATGCTGACACGAATCTAAAAGCGGATCACAGTTGCTTCCTACACATTCTGAGTGTGCCGTGTAGAGACAGACACACAACCTGGAACAGACTCCAGAAATGGGATGGAGACACAGAGCAGGTCTGTCACGACGGAGTGAGAGTATTACATGATTAGGGGCAGTTTTACAGGTGGCACAATCGGGAAAACGATGGCTTCTCCCAACAGCTGCACAAGGCCTAGTCATCCTCTTAGCTCCCCAGAGAAGAAAACGTGTAACCCACTGTTATCGTTCATTCCCGTGTACCATGAGGGAATATCGTTCTCATGGGGTCTGCGGGGAATGAGAGAACCAAGTAGGAAAGATCAGGAAGGGTATAAAATTAAACCTACAGTGACCTAGGAGGAAAAACAAACCTAAAAATGATCGTCATAAAGATGGTAATTAAATAAAGACTGTAAACTGAGAATAATGTAGGGAGAAAATCCAAAGCCTGAAAAATTAGAGGAAGTTAATGCAGCAATACTGAAAACAGCGTGAATGGGAGTCAGATAAAATCTGTTATGAGACTTTCCTGATAGCCTGGAGGCAATCAGGTTTTCCGAAATGACACTCTCATTATTTGATCTTATTACAGTCTTACACATTTCAGACTGAGATGTTTTATTTCTAGAAGGCACAGACTTGCAAGTAGGGGTGAGTGTCTCTTCAGAATTTGCAGCCACATAATTTGGTGGTTTTATTATTCATCAAAGCTAAGTGAAGCAGTCACTTATGAAGTCATGTGTGCTAATTTAGTCAACTTGAGAAACTTCAAATATTAAATTCTCCTGTAAAACTCAGCTGGAAGCCAGCTCTCCTTCCACCAAAGTGCCAGAGTAGCTGGGACCTGTCCCATGGCCCTAAGCATCTCTACACCTCAAGGAGAGAGCACGATAGTGGCTTTAAACCAAAGGGTCTTTACTTTTCCAGGGGGATTAAAAAAAAAATCACTTGTGATTCTGTAAGGATCCCCTCATTAAATTTTCCTCTGGGTGAGTAGCACTCATCAGATAACAAGGGTCCCACATCTGTCCTATGGTGACATTCTTAAAAACCGCTTCCACAAATATACTTTTTGTTTAACATCTTTATTGGAGTATAATTGCTTTACAACAAATATACTTTTTCAACAATACCCTATCAGCTTGGAAATTTACTGCTGTCTGTGCTTAGTTTGCTTAATTGTTAAATATGGATTTTCCACTTCTTTTCCTTGAAATGAAGGAGGAGTCCAATGCCAAACAGTAAGACTATAGGTAAGAAAGTAAAGACAATGAATATCTTGACTTGTCTCCTGGAGTCACACTGCCTGGGTTTAAATCACAACCCTGCCACTTACTGGCTGTGTGATGTTGGCCAAGTTAATTAAACTCTCTGTGCTTCAGTGAGGATACTAATATCACAACCTCATAGGATTATTATGAGAATTAAACGGGTAAACCAAATATGTAAAGCACTTAAAACTGTTCCTATCACTTAGTAAATGCTATATGTGTGTTATTCCCTTGATGACTGATGATGATGATGATGATGACGACGATGACTTTAGCATTCCAAGTTCTGCACCATTTGAAGTTATAATACTTAATTCATAACGATATCTCTACATTTTACCATACCAAATTAAAATTAGCCTTATACAGGCATACCTTGAGGAGATATTGAGGGTTCAATTCCAGACCACCGCAAAAAAGCAAATATCACAATAAAGTGAGTCACACAATTTTTTTGTTTTCCCAGTGCATATAAAAGTTTTGTTTATACTATTCTGTAGTCTATTAAGTGTGCAATAGCTTTATGTCTAAGAAATGTACCTACCTTAAAAATAATTTATTGCTAAAAAATAACTGTCATCTGAGCCTTCAGCGAGTCATAATCCATTTCCCATAGTGATATCAAAGATCACTGATCACCATAAGAAATATAATAATAATGAAAAAGTTTGGAATTACCCAAATGTGTCACGAAGACATGAAGTGAGCACATGATGTTGGAAAAACAGCACCGATAGATTTGCTTGATGCAGGGTTGCCACAGACCTTCCATTTGTAAAAAAAAAAAAAAAAAGCAATATCTGCAAAATGCAATAAATCAAAAGCAATAAAACGAGGTGTGCCTGTATGGGCAACGATAGATGATAAAAATACTTAACAAAAAATACAGTGGTTTTTCTCTATCATTATTGTGAGCCAACTGAACCAAAACTACCACAATAAACAAGTATAAAATCAGAGCAAGGTGAGTTTAAATTTCAGAAGGGCAGGAGAAGAAGAAGCTGATAGGGATGGGGAGTGAAATATGGGTCCACAGGGCAATCCCATGCTCCCTAGACTTGATCTAGTGGGAGCACCGGCCTCACCTCAGGGCCTCACCGGCTACAGGATGGTCCCCACCTGGGTCATGTCCCTGGCAGGGCAGCGGGATTAAGGGCGCACTGCAAATGCACAGGTGTGACCACTGGTTCATAAGGCAGCGCTAGAAAAACTAGCCATTCGTATCAACACACAGAACAAAGTTATTCAGAACATCACCTCACTTATCTGAGATTATGCTTGGTTCAGATCACCGTGATGATTCACGCAAGTCACTTTGGTTTCTCCCGGCTCTAAGATTCAGTGACTCTCTGGGTAGACTTTTCATTCTGCCTTTGTATTTTGCAGCATGACCTAATCAGCTACCAAGTCCTGGGATTCCCAGAAATGTCTGAAGAATGGCATGTTCCAATTAACTACATTTGTCTGATCAAATTCAGGTCTTAGGAAGACAAAAAAAAAAAAAAAAAAAGTGAAATAAAATAAACTCCTAAGGAAAAACAAACATTTGTTTCAATTCTCACTGAAAATGTTTGAAAATACATTGATAAACTTTCATATTATGTAAATGGAAGTCCTGAACGTTGTTTAATATTTTTCATGACTTGAATTGTAAATAAACTTTCTTAGGGTTTTAAGAGAGCTACAAGTATAGAGTTAGCAATTCAGAGGAGGATGACATTATTTCCAATTTGGAAGGAAACAAGAAAGACTATTTGGGGGTGCAAGTCTCAGAAGGTACAAGGGGATTTGAGCAGGTGAAGACTGGAGGGGGCAGGGCAGGCGGCTGAGGGCGCGAGAACTCAGGTGATGAGGGAGCTTTAGGTAGAGGAAAGACACAAACTTACGGAAGCCAGAAATCCAGCAGTGTGTTCGGCATGAGAGCAGGTCCAGTGCAAGCAGGAAGGGAAGTCTGAGTCTAGAAAGGTAGGACAGGGCCAGATCACAGGGGGCCTCACAGGACACACCAAGGAGTTTGGATTTTAGCCCAAACGCAGTAGGGAATCACCAAATGTTCTTCAGCTCTAAGACCAGGGATTGGGAAGAGAGATGATGGGATCAAATGAGTGGTTCTGAATAATAAAACTGGCAGAAAGGTAAGTGGACCGTCATGCTAAGTACCAGCTGTAACACACTTGCTAAGTGATTGATGTACTCTAGCAATTTAATCTCATTTTATAGATAAGAAAGTGAGACATCGAGGATTAAACAAGTTATTCAGATCACTGTGACTCCAAAGTCCTGTAATGACCGGCACAGGGAATCCTCACGTCCACAAGGCATCACAGCACCTTGTGAGCCAGTAATAAAGTTCTTCCTTCCCTTGCCCTGCCTATGCTGAACTGGAAAAGGCAAATACAGAAGCAAAAAGGATGGAATGACACAGCGCCATGTATCACTGGGACACATCGCAGGCATTACATTTTCAAGGTCCGTAAGTGATTAACTGGGGATGCCATCTCCAAAAGCCGCTGCCTCTGAGCAGTGGCGCACTCTGAAACAGAATTAGCAATCCAAAACCAGGAGACCCTCATTCTCTATTTATATGAGGCTTTGATGAGATGATACACTTTAAAAATCTATCCAGCAGTTCACACCAGTCACAGAAAACGTTGAGGGGCCTCAGCACTGCACCGCTATATTCAAAATAAGGACCGAGCCACGGACAGCGCCACTGGGTGGGAAGTTTTCCTATTCTGACCGTTTTAAAACAAGATTCTATTTTTGATTCAAATACTTCGTGACACTGGGGAGGCCTTGAAAACCAGGGACGTTTTTCACCCAGTTCCATTCCAAAGTTCAAGAAGGACTCCACGGCCAAGTCTTAAGTTGCAAACAGATGATTGAACTCCTCTAACTTCTCAAATTGTAAATATTATTTTCCTTGATATTAACCAAATGAATTGAATGGAAAATAAAACTATTATTAGGGAAGGAAAAGTGCAAGAAAAGAAGACAACACAGGCTCCAGTTCGCTGTGCTCCTTCATTTCTTCAAAGCACATTTGCATTCAAATTCTTACCTGGGAACAGGGATTAATATCCTACTTGGCCTAAAGGCAAGGGTGTTGACCTGCTGGTTTTCTCCGGCCTCTTCCAGATCTAAGAACTCGAATTTAATTAGGTTTGGGAAACTGAGAGCTCTCCAAAATCCTGACTCTCTGCTTAACTGCCTTCAGGAACCTGGTGGCTAGCCTGGAGCTCTCGCTGAGAAAACGATACTTAGAAGTGAATGCTGACAGCTGCCTTTCTTACTTATCAAGTGCACATTCAGAGTAATACTTCTCTTTCTTTGAATTTGATTAAAGTATCCATTTCATTATGCCTTTCCAGAAGGGAGTCACAACGAAGTCATAATAATCCTACTGGAATCATTTCCATTCCGACAAATTAGATATTAATGAAGGTTTATTCTTACAGCTGAAAAAAAAAAAAGGAACTCATTATGAAAATGAATAGCACACATACATGCTGATCAACGGCCCGTAAAATAAATATTTTCAGATGAAAACTGTGTTTTTAGATCCTAAAATTTCCAGCATTTGGCATGGAGCCACAGCAACTCAGTAACTTTGCCATTTATAGCAAAGTTCAGTCTAAGTTGCAGGGCACACAAAAAGAAGTAGACTTACGTGACATTTTAAGGCCATAGAGCCAATCAGAATGTCCGTGCAGGAAGGAACTTTGTCTAACCTGGGCAGGCGAAAGACAGGCCACGTGTTTCCACGGCTACAGCTGGCAGAGCGCTAACAGAAAATAAAACGCCACAGGCAGTGGAAAATTGACACACATCAACTCCTGAAAGCTAGGGCATCCACTGATAAACACATTTACTTATCACTTCGCTTGGGAGTAGCTGAAGACTAGAAACGCACATGTATTACCTCCCAATGAAGCCATTATTCTTCTCCACCTGACTCAGTAGCACAGAGGCCTGGGTGTTAAGGAAACTTGCCCTGAAAAGACAACATCTGCTTTTTCTTAATCTTCCGCCCCAACCCCCCAAAAAAGAGTAAAAGAAGTAATAACCTCCAACCTCTGTGCCTAACTTCCAATTGGTAGGAGGTACAGGAACGAGAGCAAAGTGCATGGCCCCAGGGGAAACAATCCATCAGACATATCCTCAAGGTGGAACATTCTCCAAGGCAAACAGCCTGGTCTCTTCAAAAAGTCAGTGTCATAGAAAAAAATGTGAGAGAGCTTTTCTAGATTCTAGAATAAACGAGCCCTTAGGGCCATACCATTGCAATGCATGAACACTGACTGGATCTTAGTTCAGGGAAAATATAAACAATCATAGAAGACATTCTGGAAACAACTGGGAGGGTGTGACTATGGACTGGCTTTCAGGGATCATGAGACAATTATGGCTAATTTTCGTATTTTGAAATATTACCGTGGTTCTGTAGGAGAATGTCCTTATTTTTAGGAGACAGATATTTAAGAACACAGGGGGTGAGTATCTTGATGTCTGCCTACCTCTGCCTGCCTCAAATTGTTCAGCAAAAAATATACATGTATTGGGCTTCCCTGGTGGCACAGTGGTTAAGAATCCACCTGCCAATGCAGGGGACACGGGTTCAAGCCCTGGTCCAGGAAGATCCCACATGTCGCGGAGCAACTAAGTCCGTGTGCCACAGCTACTGAGTCTGGGCTCTAGAGCCCGCGAGCCACAACTACTGAGCCCACGTGCCACAACTACTGAAGCCCGCACGCCTAGAGCCCATGCTCTGCAACAAGAGAAGCCACTGCTATGAGAAGCCCGCACACCGCAACAAAGAGTGGCCTCCGCTCGACGCAACTAGAGAAAGCCCAGGCACAGCAACAAAGACCCAACGCAGCCAAAATTAAATAATAAATAAATAAATTTATATTAAAAAATATATATATATACATGTATATATGCACCCACCCCCACACACACACAGATAAAGCAAATGCTGGACAATGTTAACAACTAAGGAATCTAGGCAGTAGATACACACATGGATGTTCAATGTACTATTCTTTCAATTTCTCTATGTTTGAAATTTTTATAATAAAAGGCTGGGAGGGGCGGGGCTGAGGGAAATGCTGCTAAGACCTTAAACAAGTGAAAAGAAAGTTAATCTATCTCTAAGGAAACTTAGAAGAATGAACAAGTTAAGTTATGTATTATTTATCATGTAACTAGCAGAGACATTTAATCACACTAATAAGTAACTTATTGATCTCTGAAAGTTGCTACCACCTTCAGTATCTGAGATTTGTAGGAGTTGCCTACGGTAATCTAATCCAGATTTACTATGTACATAAAAAACATGTCATGACTTCAGATGGTAACGAAAGTATATGGTTCTGGTTTTCATGCTTTCATGCACAGCATGTTGTAAATGTTAATTACTCCAAGGTAAGTCAGTCAGGAAAAAGCAAATAACTCTGCATTTACAATTCTATCAGAGGTATATGACTGGATTTACCCATAAGGGAGAAATACAGCCTCAAGTCTGCACATTCCTTTAATTTCCTCATGTCAAATTATATTTAAATATCCCCACAGTGTTAATAATCACAGCCCCACCATTTCTTAACTACTCGGTGGTACTAAAAATGAAATGGAAATGCTAAGATTAATTTCAGCAATTGAGATGGGGAAGGAGAGAAATCATCCATTTCATACAGTGCATAATAATGGAAGTGCTATGTGTATTTTTACTGTTTCTCACAGCCCTCTGACCTATGCTAAGATTATAGTTCCCAGTCTATATTATCACAGATGTTAACACTAAGGTAGAGTTGTTTCAACTTTTCACCAACAAAACCAGTGGCATTTAGTGAAATTTACCTCCAAAAGTCTGCTATGAAACAACATAATAACAATGCACTCCTCTAAAATTTGTCTCTAACTCCTAACTAATCAGAGCTGCCAAAGAAAGCATTTATTAAGAGGCCCACTCACAAATCAGGGACAACCTAAAATTTAGCTTGAGGCAAACATTTCCTCTCAGGCACCCATAATATGTTCCAACACCCTCATTTTCTTCTGATCCTTCTTCAAAAATGTCTTTCACATACCGCAAGGTTATCAAAAGTGTCCTGAAAGGCCGCCTAATCTGCCTTAATTCATCAATGCCAAAAATCAGTTGTCAAGCCTCAACATTTTTCACTTAATCAGCATCACAATCTGCACATTCTATGTGCAATGCAACCTACTAGGCCCTTGTGAAGCCATAGGGCCTATTTGAGGATAGAGTTTCCTTTCAAGGAACTGCCACTGACTAAAGAAAGTGTGACACATAAACGGAGTCAAGGACCAAGATGGCGCTGAAGACCATGCTTCCACTCTTCTCTAGAATCAGGGCAAATGGAGATATGAAGCTTTACCTTCAGCAAGCAGCATCCTCAGGGTGCTGCTGTTCGAACATTTACAACTCAAGCAACTTGGATGGGTAAAGAAACGTCCAGACTTATAAGCCTCTTCCAGTATCTGTCATGAGCTGTTTGATCCCCAAAAAGCCACACGACATCTCAAGGGTCTGAGCTGGAAGCCACTGCTGAGGTCATTTAATGGTCAACTCCTCATTTTCCTGATAAGGAAATCGAGACCCGGTGAGAGCCACGGTCCCTCTGCTGAAGCTGAGACAAACCACATCTATATAAAACATCCAAGGGCTTCCCTGGTGGTGCAGTGGTTGAGAGTCCGCCTGCCGATGCAGGGGACACGGGTTCGTGCCCCGGTCCGGGAAGATCCCACATGCCGCGGAGCGGCTGGGCCCGTGAGCCATGGCCGCTGAGCCTGCGCGTCCGGAGCCTGTGCTCCGCAACGGGAGAGGCCACAACAGTGAGAGGCCCGCGTACCGCAAAAAAAAAAAAAAAAAAAAAAAAAAAAAAAAAAATCCAACAACCCTTTCTGCCTGGGGAGATCAAAGGTTAGGAAAAGCTGCTCATGACAACAAAATATGGCAAGACCTATCCTGACCCCCAATACTTACTGTTACAGCTGTAATATTATTCCTTCGCCCAGGGAGGGATTCAATAAAAGTTGGCCAAACGAAAAAACAAATGAACGAAGTTCTCCTCAGCCTTTGCTGGAGCTGTTCTTGGCTGCCAAACACATGTGACAGGTGGCCTTGGACCCCATGTGTGGCCCTTCCTCAGGCCTTCCTGGGTAACAATTACAATGCTGAGTTTAGCAAAATGTGCCATCTCTGTGGTCATATCCACTGATCTTTCTCCCTGTCTGTCATTCTTTCTTGCCCTCTCTTTATTTTTACGACCATTGACTTTGCATCTCCTCTAAGTCAAGCTATTTCTAGATGCTAGACTGGCAATAAACATGTTATCCTGGTGAGGAAGATGCATGATGTTTTTAAGGTTTAAAAACTTGAAACGAAAAGTCAAAATAAGTTTGAAGGGGCATTTTTTTCCCCAGGACTGGACTGGAGATCACAAAGTCAAGGAAACTGTAAAGTCAACACCTGTGCAGCACAACCAAGTCTGAATGTATGGTTTAGATTTAAAAGGCAGAAAAAATACATTTACAAAGACTTAAACCACAGTCTTAGTGGTTTGTTCCTTCAGCTGGAAAGGATTTCTTAGTACTGCAATTACATTTATCATTCCTAGGGGAGAAAAAGCGACAATGTTCATTCTTATTCCCGGTAAATCCAGTTACAACCAAAAAGAGAGAGAGATGTAACCTAAAGAATGAAAATTACTTAAGTGAACAATACCTATGTAGGTAAAGCGCATTCAGGAACACTAATTTCAGATCACACTGATTTCTACAAAACTGCTGCAAGTTACAGAAATGCTGAAAAAAAAAAAAAAAGAAATGCTGAATGTATTCTTATGAGTAGCAGAAATACAAGTGCTAACGCCTTTTAAAACATCATACTTAACAAGTAGATCCAAAATGTTTTGAAATATATGTCAGGAACTCTACCAAGTTGTTCCTACTCATTTCCAAAGCCTTCCTAATCATGACAGAAAAAGACATCTGTTCATTTTAAAAGCTGGAAATGTTTCCAGTTACCTATGAAAAATGCAGTTCTCTTAAAGAACTACTTCTTCTCAATGTCACTATTACCCCATAAATTTCTTTTTACTTTTCAGTAGTGAAGCAAATTGCGAATTCTCTGTGCTTTCATTGCTTAGTTGTATGGAAGCAGTTCCAGGAAGGAACTTTTATCACAGACCAAAATATACTTCTCCATCAGTTCCCAAATGAGGCACGAATTCCATCCCTACTTTACATATAGCCTCATCTCAGGAAGATCTGCTTTTTTTCATAACAAGTGGAGGTTTATAAAACATTATTAAATAGGTACCATGTGGGTTCTGACTATAAAATTATCACCAGACTGAAACGCCATGTAAAAATCAAGAAATAAAAAGCTTAAGTTCAAGAGGACTTAAGAAGAAATCAAAGGGACAAAATCTTAAAGGACAAAAGCACACGGGGGCATAGCTAAAAAGCCTAGCAAGAGAAATACAGGATACAGGGACCCTCAGAGGCCCCATGGTGGCAGTGGGGTTTCTGCAGCACTGTGGGAAAGAAAGGATGGGCATCTCTGCTATATCAGCAACACAAGCTACGAAACCCAGACTAGTCTGCTTGCCTTGTGACTCTGAAACACAGTTAACTTTGGTGTCTTGAGTGGTGCTTTGCAAATTTTAATACGCACTTGAATCATCGGGGATCTCGTTAAAAATACAGACGGATTCAGGAGGTCTCGGGTGGGGCCTGAGAGTCTGCATTTCTCTGGGACCTCCCAGGGGATGCCAATGTCGCTGGTCCACGGAACACACCCTGGGTAGCAAGATCTTAAATCAAATGTAAAAAAATAGGATTCACATAGCAGGATGCTATAGGAAGGGATGAGGCTATGTGTGTAAAGAACTTTAAGTTCCCTGGAAGAAAGCCACTCTGTAACTAAAATGAGAACTCCACCAGTGATGAATTGAGCAGACTCTAATTTAAGTGTCTTAATTATCCTTATGTCTTTGAGTACAAGTCCTGTTGTCTAGAATTTCAGAATCAAGCATACTTCGGATAAAGTTATAGAGAGATTAAGTTTTATTAACAAATGTAATGCGTTTCCAACCTTATGTGGACCTTCTGATAGTTAAAATAAATTTATAATAGAAGGCGTGTGTTCCCCTGAGATACTGGAAAACAGTTACCATAGTTTCTGTATTTCTTTTTTCTTTTCTAGGCTAAACATCTGGTTTCTTCAACCATTCTTTGAATAATAAGATTTTGATTTATTTCACTATTTTAGTTGCTCTATTCAGAAAATCACTGTAGTGGTCTACATGTGTCACTCTCCTGTTTGCTATTAAAAAGCTATAAAATAATATGAATAGAAATAGTCATATTAGTTCCCATTTATGGAATGTTGACTGTCAGGCACCTTAGGTGGATTATCTCACTTAAATCTCCCAGAATCCCTTGTCATCCTCATTTTGCAGCACAGAAAAACAGGGCCCAGAGATATTAAGGAACTTGCCAAAGGCCACACAGCTAGCCAGTGGCCAGGCCAGGATCTGTGTAAAATAAGGAGTCTTCAGAGGTCACATCCTTAGCCTCTACTCATATCATCTCTAAAAAATACCTAGAAAATAGTCTTCCGCATGAAGGGAAAACACATTATGCGAAAAATACGTTTCCCAAGCTCATGGCGTTTAAAATCTAGGTGACTGAAAAAACAAAACAAACAAAAAACACCTTAGTTGAAACATTAACAAAAATACAAATCAATAATTAAGGTCAAAAGTTTGCAGTAATCTGGTCAGATCAAATCACATCACTAACATTTATTCTATTAAATAGAAAAGAAACCTAGGGAATGTAGTTACTCTCAATTGCCTAGAACCTAAAAGCTAGTTATCCTGCCCAGAGTCAGTAATGATATGTGCAAATGCAGCTAGGAATCTGAAAGCATCTTTTGGAGCCAAAAGCTCATGCAGTGGCTTCCAAGTTCAAGCCTAGAGTCTGTCATACAGAGTGAAGTAAGTCAGAAAGAGAAAGACAAATACCATATGCTAACACATATATATATGGAATTTAAGGGAAAAAAATGTCATGAAGAACCTAGGAGTAAGACAGGAAGAAAGACACAGACCTACTAGAGAATGGACTTGAGGATATGGGGAGGGGGAAGGGTAAGCCGTGACAAAGTGAGAGAGTGGCATGGACATATATACACTACCAAATGTAAAATAGATAGCTAGTGGGAAGCAGCCGCATAGCACAGGGAGATCAGCTCGGTGCTTTGTGACCACCTAGAGGGGTGGGATAGGGAGGGTGGGAGGGAGGGAGACGCAAGAGGGAAGAGATATGGGAACATATGTATATGTATAACTGACTCACTTTGTTATAAAGCAGAAACTAACACCATTGTACAGCAATTATACTCCAATAAAGATGTTAAAAAAAAAAAAAAAAAAGAGCAGAAGACTAGAAGGAAGGCAAAACGACCCGCCATACTACCAACCAAGACCTCCAGCGCATGAGAGAGGCCACGGACTTAATTTACCAAGGAAAATTGTCTTGGTCCAGTGAAACTGATTCTTTTTAATTTGGTCAGTATTCTCACTTGCTATATTTCTATAGCACCCAAAAAAGAACAAAATAGTCATGCTTTCAACATGGTTGATTGAAGATGGGCAGGAGGTGACAGCAAATTTCACCAAGATCTTGAAGAGAAGCTAGAACTGATTTGTCTTCAGAGCTATCAAATTTAATGTGAGAATTGGTAACTTTTAGAAGATAAAAAGGTTTTCAGTTTTACGACATTAGGATCAGTCCTTGGAGACTCTGTGGCAGAACAGTCCTTGAGATGGCAGTATACAGACACTGGATGGTCTCTGGCTTGGATTAAAGTGCAGTTCGTGGGAATACATTTTTGAGAAATGTGTTGCGCTTCTGGTTCCACCCTTGGTTGAATAGAACTGCCATTTGGTTTCTTTCTGAGAGCGCAAGTCTTTGTGATGTAAGATGTTATAAGAGCCGGAGCCTTTATTCTGAGCCCAAAAAACCTCTGGAAGTGCTTCGTAGCACTTACGGCTTAATTCCATCCAGCAGCAAAAGGCTCATCCCCGTTAAGACAGGCAAAGGAACGCAAAACCACCACGGGGCGTCTCGTATTGGTTTCAGCCACTGGAAGGATGAAATGGCAAAAAAGATGAGAGCAACAGTTGTTTTCCCAGTGGTGGAAAAACCTGGTAATAAGGGTCCTTTGTATCTTAAAACACACTCCGATTTTTAAAACTGCCAACGTCCCATGGAATGAGCAGCTTTTAGCTACACCCTTCACTTTCTTCAAATAATTTTTAAAATTCTTTTGGATTATATAAAGGAAGGGCAACCAATAATGCAAAGAAGGGGAAAACAAAAAGAAGAACACGAGTCCGTGGGCTTGAAAGGATGGAATACTAATGCTGGGGTGGGGCTGGAGTGGGTGGAATAATCTGAAAAATCACCACCTTTCGCTGTGATTTTCGGCCCACCCTTTGTTCAGTCCGTATAATGCTTAAGGCTATAAACAAGAGTTTATAATCCCTGAAAGGGCTACTTCGCAACTGAAAAATGACTTCCTTTTCACGCTGCAGATTCCTCACATCTAATACGAGGATGAGAGAATTCCCTGGCAGTCCAGTGGTTAGGACTCGGCACTCTCACTACCCAGGGTCCGGGATCAATCCCTGGTCAGGGAACTAAGATCCCACAAGGCCCTTGACAGGGCCCAAAAATAAATAATAATAATAATACGAGGATGATAATGATAGCCTTTTAGGGTTCTTGTGAGACTGAGATGAAATAATACATCTCCTGCGCTGGGAACCACACCTGGCACGTGGTACATGTTCAGTGGATGCTGGCGAGTCTTACCTACCGCTCTCGCAATCCCCACTTCCAGATCCTCTGTGACGCATTTCCTTCGCTCCAGCTCCCACCTCCCTTTCGCTGCTGTGGTTATTGTTGCTTTGCCTTCTTTTCTGTCCGTGGCCTTCCCAGCCTTTCCCTCAGATGCTTCAGAAGCACAGTCAACACTGGATTCCATTCAGCCCACAGAGGTTTGGGAGACGGGGGGCAGAAACAGGAAGCAAAAGCCTCCAGCTGCAGTGGGGTTCACCGAGCCAATGAAAGAAGGAGGAGACCGAAGAAGCAAACACAACCCCACCTGCGAGGTTCCAAATGTCAGCAGGGAGTTGACACATGAACCCTCTTTCTGGTACAACAGTGCCACAGGGGCTGTGCTTTCCTTTCTTTCATTAAGCAAAGGCAATGCTTAGATGCTCACCGGTGATGCATCTATGAACACCGAGATGAGTTCCAGCCACACACTTCAATTCCGAAGTGTCATGATAATATTGCTGCTGCTGCTACTACTAATAATAATAGTAGAGGCCTAGAGTCAGCCCTTGTACATAAATTCCCTTTTCTAGAGCTTCATTAGAGCCAACCCAGCACTGAAAACTATAGAATTTTTACCAATTCCCTTTGTGCTTTGCTCCTTTTGGGTAGAAAGAACTTTGTCCCCAAAGCTCTGTCACTTCTGATGTCATTGCAATGTATTTAAGCTTTTCCATCTCAGTCTGCTGCAGATCAGGAAGGTCTGACAGATGACAATAGGTTTTGTCACTATGTCAGCACAAATTAACCCACGTTATAGGATCAATAACAGCAAAAAGGGAAGGGGCTTTCCTTCTGGTCTCACAAACAAGTTCATCTAACAAGCCCGGCTTCAAAATGTGAAGCAACCGATGATTTACCAATCTTAAAGATTTGTGCCAGATCAGAAAGTCCCCAATTCCAATGTTAGTGCCCCTGAAACAGAAAGCAGGGTACACTAACCCTAAACACTGGCATTACAAGAAGACATGGGTTCCTTTTTTCTTAGCAGTTTTGCTATTGTTGTTTCAACTGCCAGGTAGGATGCAAATTGCAAATTACACTTTGGATAATTTCATATCCTCTTCTAAAAACACACGATTCTGGGAAAGAAGTAAGAAGAGAAGGGCCCTGTAAGAAAGAGTAAAATAACTGAAGCATTTTTAATTATTTTAGAACTTTAGATATAGTCAGCTTATAATTTGATGACAAATGACAGAATTAGTTTTAAAACTCCTTCTTCACTGAAAATAGTTCTATAAAGCTTTTCCAGAGCTAGTTCACAATCAAACAAGAATGTCAGTTACATGGGACTTAATTTTTTTTTTCATTGGAGGCAGTTGGAGGGGGGCCTGGGAGAGGAACAAATGCTATAAAAAGGGTCTTGAGCTACAAACTCAAAACAAATGCTCCAGGAGCTTCCCTGGCCCATCCCACTTGCCTGAGAGGTTTCACTCTTTGGTGAGGCCACTTTCTAGAGCTGCCTTGCCCAGGTGCAGACTGTGAGTCTTCCCAAATTACCCTGAAGCTCCACAAGGTTCACAATGTTCCAACACTGAGCATCTTAAGACCAAGCACCTCATGCTTTTGCTTTTTTTTTGCCGTACGCGGGCCTCTCACTGTTGTGGCCTCTCCCGTTGCGGAGCACAGGCTCCGGACGCGCAGGCCCAGCGGCCATGGCTCACGGGCCCAGCCGCTCCGATGTGGGATCTTCCCAGACCGGGGCACGAACCCGTGTCCCCTGCATCGGCAGGCGGACTCTCAACCACTGCGCCACCAGGGAAGCCCATGCTTTTGCATTTTAAGTCGCCAGGTGATGAACAATTGGACAGGTGTTTCTGAAACCACATTTTTTTAACTGATGGTTGTTTTGATGTTCACATTGCTTAGGTACGGAAGGGACAAAGAAGCAGGCAGCCGCCTGCAGATGAGTCCACAGAAAATTAACTCCGAAACGTATAAAGGTGGTGAAAAGGTAATTTAGGGAAGAAAATATACGTTATTTACTTTGTTTGATTATGGAGGTGTTACTACCTCTATTGATCACATCATCAGATCCACAGTGATAAACCCAAGAAAAGGAGCCGACCCTACCCGCTATTCAACTTGGCTGAAAAGGGGATTAATATAAGGAAAAATCATCTCTTTCCCACCGGCTAAAAGTTGTCATATGTGGAAAAACTGTTACCACGAAAGAAAAAATAACCATCGGCAAAAAGACACGGGACCTGTTAATCCATCTGAGATTGACCTCTTGTTCCATGGAGTTCTAGGAAGCTACATGCATAGTCAGGCCACTTTTCATAGTGATAAATATTTCTCTGATGAGTTAAAGAAATGAACACTGATGAGCGCCGGCAGTCAGAGCTAGAGTTAAGTTGTGTTCTGCAGGTTCACATCAGGTGGCCATCCAGGCTGCAAACTCTGCCCGTAATTAGATGCTGCCGGCGAACATACGACACTCCTGCCCGGCTGAGTCAGGCAGACCAGGGTTTCAAAAGAACAGTCCTGGGCCTCCCTGGTGGCGCAGTGGTTGAGAGTCCGCCTGCCGATGCAGGGGACACGGGTTCGTGCCCCAGTCCGGGAAGATCCCACATGCCACGGAGCGGCTGGGCCTGTGAGCCATGGCCGCTGAGCCTGCGCATCCGGAGCCTGTGCTCCGCAACGGGAGAGGCCACAACAGTGAGAGGCCCACATACCGCAAAAAGAAAAAAAAAAAAAAAGAACAGTCCTTTGGCATATCTTGTTGTTATCCTGAGGTCTACATACAAATTCTTGAAAATGCAGACTTGCACAGGGCAAGTCCCCCACCTTCACACCAGGGAACATGTCTCCACGTTCTCATGGATGAGGACACTTTCACTGGCATTAGGGTTTTTTCTCTGCAGAGTTGGGAGGCTGCAGTGTGGCTCCCTCGGTTAAAAACATTAATAAAAGTCAGAGAGTGACAACCCCTCCTCCCCAGGGAGATTCGCCCAGAGTGTGCGTCCCTGTCCTTTCTGGCAGGAGGGCCAAGCCCTATGCTTCCAGCTCCCAGGCTGTTAGCGTCTGACTGCATAATCCAGATGCTCCCAAAGCCAACCTAGCAACTGCCGATGCTGCACCGGCTTGCAGGGACCAGCCACCAAGCTACTTCAGTTCTCAAGGAAGTCCAAAGGACCGGCATATTAATTTTGGAGGGAAAAAGAGAATTGAAAGACAGGGGTAGGCGATCGTAAAGAAGAATAACATAGTCCTTCCCGCTGAAATGCTCGTTCTTACCATCCAGAAAAGCACTGAGAATGTATCCGACTGTTAATCAGATGAGACAAAGACTCTCTTACTGTTTGTACGTTCCCAGGCTCCAGCCTTCATATTTTCCTCCGAATTCTAACGACATCCTCCAGCTGCTATTAATGTGTCATCCTTTAGCTTCTGCAGGCACTGAAAGCAGCCGTGTTTACACACAGTGGCACCCACGCCTGGGAACTGTCAGGGAAGCAGGGCCATTGTCTGCGCGGGCAGCTTCTAAGGCTGGGCACAGTGGTTTTATGTCATGGAGACCCTTCTACCATGTGGGCATCATAAAGCACACATCCTTTCTGCCCTTCCAAATTAAACACAGACGGCCACGGTTCAATTTGATTTTTTACAGCCAACTGCAGCCAGGAGATTTGAAATTAAGGCTTCCTTTCCACACCTAATGCATCTCACTGCCAGAGGATTCCAAGGGGATACGGCATGTGCGTGTGGTTACAAGGGATCGAAGAAACACTCGCACCAGGTTTTCATTTCAGCCGAAGGCAGAGAGATCTGATCTCTGGAAACTAAAAGCAAACTTGAAGGGGGTTCCCTTTACTGGGTGCCTCCACCCTTCTGTGTCCACAGGGGCTGTGCCTGGGAGCAGAAGTGAGGAAAGACTCAGCCCTTGGTCTCTGACCCACTATAAAAGTCAGCAAGCCAGCAGGTGGGTAGAGCTCCTGGAACGGCCACCTGAAATCAGCCCAAGACATGATTTCCTTCTTCTTCTCATCTTCCTTCCTTCCTTTCTTGCTGTTTCCTCTCTTCTGCTTATGCCTTTATAGTTCGAGGATATAGCTCACACTAGTGATAAAGAAACTGCTTGCAACTGCATTTTGCAATAAGGAATTCAGTACCTTCTCACTCGTTCTACCATAAGCTGCTTGCTTTGTTTGCCACCCGCCAGAACTCATTTGTTTATTCTTTCAACACTATTGAGCATTCTGGTAGGTAGAACTTTAAGATGGTCCCCAAGATAGCTGCATCCCCCCAGGATATATATACCCTGTATAAGCTTCTCCCCTTGAATGTGGGTGGGACCCACGAATATGACGGTATCACTCCCAGGATTATGTTAATTTATTGAGCAAAGGGATTTTGCATAATTAAGGATCCCAACAGTCGACTTTGAGTTCATCAACAGGGAGGTGATCCGGAGGGGCCTGACCTAATCAGGTGACGCCTCTATAAGAGGGACTTGGATCCTTTTTAAAAAAAATTAAAAGCTACCATGAGTTCTATGAGTTCTACAGCCACAAGGAACTGAATTCTGCCAATAACTTCACGAACTTGGCAGAGTAGTCCAAGCCTCGGATGAGAGCAGCCCCAGTCAATACCTTGATTACAGTCTTGTTAGACCCTGAGCAGAGGACCCAGCAAAACATGCCCTAACTCCTGACTCAGGGAAACTGTGAGATAATAAATATATGTTGTTTTAGCCACTGTGTTTTTTGTGGCACCTTCTTCTGAAGCAATAGAAAACTAACACAAATGCCAGCGTGGGCCTGGAACTGTGCTGGGATGTTGGGACCAAGAAAGAGAGAAGGGGGACACTGGGAGGTGCATATATATGATAAAGGCTAAGTACAGAATTCAACGGGACCAGCGAGGGAGCCTCTACTTCGGTTGGCGGAAGAAGGGAACATCTAAAGGCAAGCAGCCTGCCCCCCAACTTTTCGAAGGTTGATAACCTTTTAGAACTCAGAGGTCTAGGGCTTCCCTGGTGGTGCAGTGGTTGAGAGTCCGCCTGCCGATGCAGGGGACACGGGTTCGTGCCCCGGTCTGGGAAGATCCCACATGCCCCGGAGCACCTGGGCCCGTGAGCCATGGCCGCTGAGCCTGCGCGTCCGGAGCCTGTGCTCCGCAACGGGAGAGGCCACAACAGTGAGAGGCCCGCGTACCGCAAAAAAAAAAAAACAACAACAACTCAGAGCTCTAATCGACAGCAGCCTTGTGACCATGTAGTGAAAGCCCTCTTGGGTCTTGAAATACAGAGAATCAGCATAAAGGACGCAATTCTTTCTGTTGAGTTTAGCACCAACCGACAACTTCAGGTCATCAGAGGGCATTTAAGGTATTTAACTTGGGAATTCTAACAAGTTTTACACTGACAACCTGAACCCTACAAAAGAAAAAAAAAAAAGTGTTCTCATTTAGGGCCGCCATAAAGGAAGCACTATTATTAAAACACGCTGCCATGCATGAGAACCTCGCTGAAAGTGCCTTTCAGTTTCTTCTTTCTGCGACTTAGGGAGAAGTTACATGAACACAAGGTCCATGGCAAATGTCTCATCCAGATGGCTTTCCCCTGGTCGCCGGCATGCCTCGGGGCTGCCACTTTCTTTGGCCGTAATTAGCGTGTGCTTCAGGAGTACCAACTGATTCCAGTGTTTGTCCAGGCCAAACATGGGAGGTAAATCCACTGCCAAAAATAAAAATGCGTTCCCAAGTCAAGTATCCATTACTCTCGGATGATGTGCTGTTCCGTATCATCCCTGCCAGGGCTTTCCTCCTTCACTTCTACTGATAATGTTCATGCCCTCTGAACTCCCCAGCACACCTTCGAACTATTCCACCAGACACGTGAGCTCAAGGGCTCAGTAGCCGACTTCGCTCTCTCATTTCAGCCAAAATGAGGTTCCTGCCGGCATTTCAAGAAAAATTAAATAGACAGAGTGAAGGAAAATATAAATACCTAAATATAAATTTACTTAAATACAGATTGGGCAATGGTTTCTGTATCTTTCAATTTAAATGGAATCAATCTTTCAATTCAGTTTAAATGGGTCCCTGAGCACACACTGATCTTCAACTGTTTTCAAGGCACTGGGCGGGGTTCAAGAAACTTTGCTAATATTTAGTCAACACAAGAAGCTGAAAATCACCAGCCCTATGCAAAGCTTTGGAAATCCCTGCCTGATGATTTTTACAAGCGGGACACAGACCGCTCTGTATCCCTCTCCCAGACACACACAGGCACAGCTTTCTGTTTTGCAGATCTGTGCTACAGAGCAATGTCTCCTTCGACTTGGAGAGGAAACCTTTTGTGTGCAGAGCAGATGAATGAAAAGCCCTCCCAGCATGGTTCTTTCTTAAGATAACCACACACACATCTCCTGGCTGTGTGAAGCTAAGCTGTACAATAGGCAATCTTCACCAAAGTTTGGGGTGCAGAGCTGAAGCTAACCTCCCCATCTATAAAATTACTGACTGCAGCAGGGAATATAATCATTTGTGCTGGTGATGATGGAGAAGCAGCAGCAAAGAGCCAGCCCTTCTAGCGATTCTCTGCTGCCCATGGTCAGGGTCACTCCCAAGGTGGGACAGGAATGAAGGAAGAGTCCACCTTAGCGAGGACTCCCATCTAATAAAAGAAGGTGATTCTTGTCCATGAGACATTTTGGGTTTTTTTGTTTGTTTGTTTGTTTTTGTGGTACGCGGGCCTCTCACTGCTGTGGCCTCTCCCGTTGCGGAGCACAGGCTCCGGACGCACAGGCTCAGCGACCATGGCTCACGGGCCCAGCCGCTCCGCGGCACATGGGATCCTCCCAGACCGGGGCACGAACCCACATCCCCTGCATCGGCAGGCGGACTCTCAACCACTGCGCCACCAGGGAAGCCCAGGTTTGATTTTTTCAGTTATCTCACTATCCATTGGCCAAAAGAACCTGTAATGTTAACGTTCAAGAATGTACGTGTAAATATTTAATGTAAACCTCAGCCTAAGACTAAGACAGAATCTTTATCGCTACTCCATCCAGAAAGAATTTTACTGGCTGAATTTATCCAAACAGACAAGAGAAAGATGAAGGAAAACCAAAAAATATCCCATATACCAAAATAGAAAAAAAAAAAAACCTAATTCCAAGCAACCAAAAGCAAACAAGTGAGTGTTTCATAATCAGTTTTAAATTCCATGGGTTGACCTTTTAAAATCTTTTAAATCATTAAAGTTTGTTTGCCTTCCTTTTAAAAACTTTAGAACATGCAGATAATAGTTTATATGTTTGAAGGGAGGGAAAAACGGAGTGGAAATGCTTTAAAAAGCAGGGGGAGGAACCCACAAATAACTATTTTAAGTCTTCGAATGGAGGAAGGGAAAAGATGTCCTGTTTATCAGTCAACATGCAACATAGTCTGAAGATGCTCCTTCCCCCCTGACCACGCAATCCAAAACAGTCCCACCTGGTTCTCAGCCTGCATGTCCCCTGTCGCCATTTGTCATTATACATCTCCAGTTTCCCCTCCCCTAGACTAACCCCCAGCTCCATGAAGGCAGGCACTGCATTTGGTTCACCAGTGTAGATGAAGCATCCAGCCTGGAGCCTTGTGTTCATTCATCCATTTATCCATTCACTCATTCATTTCTTGAGCTTGAATACTTACTAAGTTCCTACCATGGGCCAGACTAGGGATCCTGGGAACTGAGGATACTAGTTACAAGACAAAAAGAAAAACAGGGTCGCTCTCCACATCTGATGATATGGAGGGAGAGAATGACCAGAAAGAAGGGAACAAATAAATAAGAAACAAATAATAGCTAACAATGACTGTTTCTCATATGCCAGGCACTGCTATACACGACTCCCTCTGAAATAGGTGCTATTATCATTTCTATTTACAGGTGAGGAAACTGGGGCACCGAGGGATTATGTAACTTGCCTGAGGTCACTAGGCCAGCAGGTGGAAGAGCAGGAAGCTCAACCTTGGCAGTGAGGATCGGGCCAGGTGCACGTTGCTGTTCTTATCACAGAGGGAGATAAGCACAGGGAAGGGACAAGCTCATCAACAGTCTACATATACTGGATAATAAATACATGCTGGATGAATGACTGAAGAACAAAACACAGCATTTCTTACTTTATAAAGTGTGAGGGGTGAATGCAGAACTTAAAAAGCCTTTTAGGGCTTCCCTGGTGGCGCAGTGGTTGGGAGTCCGCCTGCCGATGCAGGGGACACGGGTTCGTGCCCCGGTCCGGGAGGATCCCACATGCCGCGGAGCGGCTGGGCCCATGAGCCATGGCCACTGAGCCTGCGCGTCCAGAGCTCCGCAACGGGAGAGGCCACAACAGTGAGAGGCCCACGTACTGCAAAAAAAATTTTTAAAAAGCCTTTTAAAGTCCTTGTGAGTTTCACTACCTCAGTTCACCCGTGTCCCAGTACACTGCCTTCTCACGCTGCGTCCTACATTGCTCCCAGAGGTTGGTTAAGATTTTATTGAGCTCTTTTTCTCTAGTCAGTGTCATGAAAATAATGCTCACAAATATTTTTTCCGAACTGTATCCCTGTCCATCAAGCATCATCACCCTAAGCGTTCATACCGCTAAGCAAAGTGGGCCTTTACATCACCCTGCTCTCCGGCTGGCACCACTCTCTCTCTCTCCCTCTCTCTCACTCGCTCTCTTTCTCCTTCCCTCCCATTTCATCTTTATCAAGAGCTAAGACGCCATGCCATATCATAGTTGGGCCCCAAATTAAAGTCACAGGGCTGAGGGGACTTCCTTAGTGGCACAGTGGTTAAAACTCCGAGCTCCCAATGCAGCGGGCCTGGGTTCGATCCCTGGTCCGGGAACTAGATCCCACATCTATGTCACAACTAAGAGTTCACAGGCCGCAACTAGGGAGCCCGTGTGCCGCAACTAAGGAGCCAGTGAGCCACAACTAAGGACCCTCGAGCCACAACAAAGGAGCCCACCTGCTGCAACTAAGACCCAAGGCAACCAAATAAATAAATAAAAATAGAGAAAGAAAGAAAGTCATGGAGCTTCAAGGAGTATTGCATTGAGTTCCCAGATGGCTCAAATAAGATGCTCAATGTAACTGGTCAGGGGACCACAGCCTCATTGGAGCTGTAGCTGACCAGGCAGCCAGGGGGAGACAGTCAACGTCCTCCCATTAACAAGCAGCAAGCTCCAGTCTGGCTGAGTATCACTGACACCCTGTGTACAGTCGGGAGTCCTCAGGCACTGCCTGGGTTGGGGGAGTACAAAGGGGATGCAGAGGGCTGGCAGAAGGGAACAGGGAGACAGTTGTATCAGCCAGGAGGTATGTTCCCAGACTAGTGACAGAGACAGATGCAGGTCCCCAGCTCGGATGGGGACTGGAAGCAGTGAGCAGATCAGTCATTTAAAAACAGCTCTCCCTTTGGGGCCACCGCAGTTCAAAGAACAGCTACCACTAATGTCTCACACGTACACACACACACACGGGCCAAGTGCCATGTAGTTAGAATTTGTTATTTTAATCATCACAGCAACCCCAGGAGATAAGTTTTATTACTTTCATTTTACAGATGAAAAATCGGAGCTCAGAATTGCTCCAAATCACCCAACTAGTAACTGATGGTGCAGGGATTTGACCTTCATCTGTTGGACTCCAAGCCCATTACCTAAACGGCCATAATCATTTTAAACCTCAGCAAGCTAGAGATGGAAGCCGGTGACAAAGACACGGTGATGTGAGCCCTTGGTGTTTCTTTCTGGGAGAGCTCGCCCATCATGTACTGACACAATTCTAAGAAGCTCACAGCCAGCGCTGGGAGATGCCATCCCTAGCACACTTTGAGAAAACCCAGTGCACACAGCCAGCATTTCTCCAGTTACTGAGAGCACAAAGGGCCATGCGTGGAAGGCAGAGCTGGTGCCTGTCACTCAAGAGACTACACTGCAGTCCCCCCTGGCTCCACGCTAACACACATCTCTGCGAATACCACCGACAACTGCTCCCTTGGCACGCAGTACACTCGGCAGAAACGCTCTGCTGACAAAAAACGAAAAGGGGAGGACACACTCCAAGACCCAGGAACTACACCTCATGCAGACCTCTAGGTTCCTTGTACTAAGAACAAAAAGATGTACAAGATGTACTGAGTAGTCAGAGTGTGTGTGTTTTGAACAACAAAATTCTAACATATTTTTAGAACGTAGACGAGTTCCTATTTGGTTTAGTTTTTTTTTTTTTTTTTTTAATTGTTAATTACTTTGAAGGGTGAGCTCTAGGGTGGATTTCAATGGTCTCCAAATCCACCAATGAAAGGGCCCAGGGTAACCGGCCATTAGCTTTTATTTCTGTACCTGAGAAGGGCAGTTGGAAGTAGGGGAGTCAGCTGACTGGAGAAAGCTAACAACACAGCATCTGCAAAACTGGAACCAGAATACTTAAGTCATCCTCTCCTGTCTTTTCATTTTAGACATTCTTGCTCCACCAGAGCAAAATTCAGGAAGGGATAAAGTCATTCTCTCAAGATAAACAAAATTCTACGGTTCCTCCATGCATTCGAGAACCTATTCCACCTCATCTTTGTTTTTAGACTGTCCCTTCCCTAAAGCTAACATGCTTGGTGGGCTCTACGCTTCCCCACGGAACTACTTCTCATGCTTCTAACAGGATAAAAAGAACCTTTGATTTTTTTCAATCAACCTGTAACTAATTGAAAAGTTTCACTAACATCCAGCACTGTGCTAGGCCTCACAGGGAATTTAAAAAGGAATATATAGGGGCTTCCCTGGTGGTGCAGTGGTTGGGAGTCCGCCTGCCGATGCAGGGGACCCGGGTTTGTGCCCCGGTTCGGGAGGATCCCGCATGCCGCAGAGCGGCTGGGCCCGTGAGCCATGGCCGCTGGGCCTGCGCGTCCGGAGCCTGTGCCCCGCAGCGGGAGAGGCCACAACAGTGAGAGGCCCGCGTACCGCAAAAAAAAAAAAAAAAAAAAAAAAAAAGGGACTATATAGTAGGAGTTCCTCATGCACAGAGCGGGGATCTCTAGGGGCAGAAAGACCTGCTTTGAATTTGATGTCTCACTTATCAATTCTTTAACCTTGAGGAAATTATTTACACTGAGCCTCAATTTTTGGGAGACCATGATACCTAATTCTTAGCATTAGAATAAGGATCCTGTGAGGTAATACAGTAAGCCACCTCTACCACATGCTGTAGTAAAGGCACAATAAATGTCAGTTTCCTTTCTTCTCCATGCTTTTCAAGGGATTTTCAAGGGGTCAGTAAAGAGTGAGACGGGATCACTCAAGTCAAACAGGATTTGAATCCCAGTTTCAACTAAGGTTTGAATCCTAGTTTAGTAGCTATGCGATCTTAGGCTGTTTTCTCTGAGCCTCGATTTTCTAAACTGTTAAACAGGGAAAAAACATGTACTGACATCCTAAGATTATTTGGCAGAATTAACTGAGAGAAATATATAACACAATACCTGTCTCGAGAAATAAAGCTATTATCATTCTTCTTGTTGTTATTATCAATTGGAGAGAAAAGAAATGAAGTCAAATAACAATTAAGGATCAACTCAATCAAACTGCCAGTTACAGACCAAAAGCCTAAAGTTCGGAAAAGATGGGGGTGAAGCTGGAGAGAGGGGCCAGGGTTTGGGACATCCAGAAGAGGCAGGTGGTGAGATTCTGGGGTGACTGACAGGGACTAGAGATCTGGAGTTCTATTTGTTGATTGTTTTGTTTTCTGTTTTATTTTCTTTGGCACATGCAGAGAGGAAAGGGAAGGCATGATCAAAGGCAAAATAGAGGCACTTAACCTGGAACATATGGAGGCTAAAGACAAAGGCAGCTGGAGCCACGAAGGCTGGTGAGGAGGGTGAGGGGAAACCCAGTGGGTAAGCAGGATGGTGTTGATCCCAGAGGCCTATTAGATCAGGCAGCTGACCTGGGCGGGCAGGAGGGAGCCATGGAGGAAGCGGGGCAGGGAGTGTGCCTGGTCAGGGCTGTCACACAGGAAGGTTGCGGGTGGTACACCACACCGTCCCAGGCTCCAGGGGACAAGCAAGGAGCTAGCGAAAAGGCCCTGCTTTCCCCAGCAGAAGGCAGTTCTTTCTAATGACCTCTCTTGGTGGGAAAGGCAAACACTTTAGAGTCAGGCTGCTGGCGGTTACACCCGCAGCTCCTCCACTTTCCACGTGGGGGTCCTGGGCAAGCCGCTGAGCATCTATGAGCCTCAGCATCTGCACTCCACGAAATCTAAGGTACACGACACCTCTCAGGTAGGCTGAGGTGAAGAATGAGATCAGGCCTGCAGAGTGTCTTGGCGCCCAGCAGGTGCACAGCAAATGCTCTTAGGCCCTGGATTTCATTAGCCAGCACCATCCCAGTGATGCCAGGAAGCCTGGCTCAGTTTCAGTTTTTTCTATCAATAAACTAAACTGCCGCTCATAAAGAGAATTAGAATATTTGATTAGTATGACTATGTAGACAGTTAACAAGCTGTTTTGAAATAAAGAAAATGAAGATCAAAGAATCTGTCCGCTAATACAGAAATATCAGTCTTGTAGTAGGCACCCATTCAGCCATAAAGCCCCAATTATTCTATGCTTTCAAATGGCTTGTTAATCAGGGATAATGCATTGTTATGGGAAATGTTCCACTTCTCAAGTTGAATAATGGGTACATAGGGGCATTTTTAGTCTACTTTAGTAAGGTATAATTTATATACAACAAAATGCAACCATTTTATACGTAGAGTTTGAGGCGTTCTGACAAATGCATACTTACCTGCGCGTTCACCGCTAACTCAAGACAGAGACTGTTTCTATCACCCCTTGTACTGCCCCAGGCAATCACCTCCCCACCCCAGTCCCAGCTCCCTGTCTGCTCTAGGTCTCTATGCCTATTTTACTATCATCATTTAAACCATGCTTACGTTTTATATAGACTCCTTTCTATGCATGCTATATTTCACAATTTTAAAATGAGTGCTGTATTTTGCCCACTAAGATTAGAGACAAATGCCAAAGACCTTCCTGCGAGGGTTTCTTGGTGTGAAAGTTAAAATGAGAAACCAGCCAAGCATTGTCATTCCCTCAAAGGGCAGCAGTATGGGCAGCTGACAGAGATGACCAGGATAAACTGTTCAGATCCTAGACCTGATCTGACACTGAAGTGGCCAGAGGGCCTGGGCAAGTCATTTACCTTGTCTCCACTTCAGTTTATCTTAAAACGTGGTGTCTATGTCCCATGAGTAGAGTGGTCATGTAATTTATCATCCAAATCGGGATGTGTTAAAAAGAGGTGCTATTATTCAGTAGTCCAGGGCAAAAGGTATCAACCAGACTGTCCCCAGCAAACCTGGACTTAGGTTGACACTATTTAGGGGCATCCTATAAGAGCACTTCTTGTGATGTCCACAGTGACCTAATGTTCTCTTGAAAAATGAAAGAGCATTGCATAGAATTATACAAAGCAAGGTGTTTGAAAGCTGAAGTCTTTCATCCAAAGGTGATGGAGCTCCCAAGGTTCATGGCAGCATTAATTACAACTGCCAAGGTATGGAAGCAACCTAAGTGTCCATCAACAGATGAATGGATAAAGAAGATATGGTATATATATACTATAGAACATTACTCAGCCATAAAAAAGAATGACATTTTGCCGTTTGCAGGAACATGGATGGACTTGGAGGGCATTATGCTAAGTGAAATAAGTCGGAGAAAGACACATACTATATGATTTCACTTATATGTGGAATCTAAAAAATACAACAAACTAGTGAATAAAACAAAAAAGAAGCAGATTCGCAGATGTAAAGAACAAACTAGTGGTTACTAGTTGGGGGGAGGGAATATAGGGATAAGGGGGAAAAGGGTTATTATGGGAGTATATGAAATGATGTGTGTGAAACTTTTGAAAATTGTAAAGCACTAAAGAATTTAAAGAACCTTTCATTCAATTAAAAAAAAAAAAAAGTGGACTCCCCCGGCGGTCCAGTGGTTAACACTCCTCGCTTCCACTGCACAGGGCACCGGACGGATCCCTGGTAGGGGAACTAAGATCCCACATGTGGCGTGGTGAGGCCAAAAAAAAAAAAAAAAAAAAAAAAAAGGTGACGGGGCTCATCCAACCCAATCTACTGTGTGGTATTAAGAGATCACAATCAAGGAGGCCTGGCTGACAGAAGAGAGATTTCTAAGACACTGAGACACAGAGAGTGCACACGCTGAAGACACAGACCGACTTTAGAAAGACCCAGGCAGCCTGACTGTGAAAGCACTTAGCTGGCCTATCCTGTCTTTGTCATTCACTCCCTAAGAGGCAGACATTAAGGGCTCTGTCAGGGCACATTACCTCGGAACTCCCACTGTGCCAATTTCATATTGAGATACCAAGTCTTCATTAACATACTGATACCAAGGACTTTGGGGGCGGGGGGGTAGGGAAGCAACAGCAAGTCTTCACAGCTGCCGAATGAATTTCATAAAACAGATCAGACTTTGGCTCATTAACACTCATAAAGTTATGGCATGGCACCCTTTAAAGTACTGCACGGACACAACAAAGCATTAAATGCAAATATCTGAACAAACCACGGTTAAGAGTTTATTACAAGACTATGGCCACTGGAAGGACTGGTACAACTAAAATTAACTTTGATTTATCCAGGCTTCCAAAAGACAGAAAAATACACATAATTGCCTTAAATTGCATGCAGAGATTATCATCCTCACCTCCAACGGAACTGCACAAAGAGAGGTCTATTTGCCTTCAATTGCACAATCAGATTCCTTTGAATTAGATCAATTTGCATAAACACAAAAAATTTTGGTTATTTAGCCATAAACTGTGCTGCCATTTTAGCCAGTGGGCTGCTGTGCTGTTTCTTTTATAAGATTTTAAAAGCAATTAATTAATGCATTGAAGGATCTTCATTACAACATAAAATGCATTAGAAGTTGACTCAATGATTATTACTTAAAAAAACAACTTTGAGAATGTAAGCACTTGTGTTACAGAGGGAATGGTCTAGAAAGTAAATTACTTGGTCACTCACCCAATGGCTATTCATTCATTTCTCACTGGAGGGAATAAAATAAATTTTAAATAGGCTGTTCAAATAAGTTACGTATTATAAAGTCTAACAAAATTTTATACCAAAACTAAAAACCTGAAGGTGTTATTTAAATTTTTTAATAATAGACATGTTGGAGGATTTTTAAAACCAATACTGTTGCTTGCTGGAAAGCACAGTTCTTAGAAATGGAGCTGATAACTGGCCACTAGCAATAGGTAAGGATTAGGGCTAGAACTCCCCATGCATGCACCTTGGTCTCCTGCATCCACTTTCAGATTAATGAGAGAAACAACATTAGGCTGGAATCTGACTCCTCCGTCTATAAGTCACCCAGAGGACTGCCTATCAGAATGCTCTGGGCTCGATTCGCATTGCAAAATCTCCCCCTCCCATCTGTCCTTCCAGCTCTAAATATGCAGTAACGCTACAACAGAGCACGGCATAGAGGAAGAAAACGTAATTCCTTCTTTCCTTTTAGGTCCTTTGGCTGGCCTAATAATCAAATTGATATGAAACAATTAACAGGAAAAAAACAAAGTCCCTATGTACAGGAGCTCAAAAATATACGATACTGAAAGAAGTGATCAAAGCAGGCAGCTGTTGTATCTTTTAGACAAAATAAATAAATAAATCTGTGAAAAATGGACAAGACAAAGGGGTTTGAGCTTGGGGTGGTAAGTGAGTGAAGAAGTAAATTTGTTTATACAGCCTTCTCGGCCCTGGATTCCCTATCTCTGGTGATAAGAATGCCTTCTACCCCTCTTTGGTACAGGAAGAGTACCTTTCACACAGGAGATTTATTTCCTGCTTTCAGGGAGACAAAGGAGGCCAAGTGTCCCTGCACCGACTGTTTCTTAAGTAACTTTCGGTTCAAAAGAATCAATATGCCAAAGTGGCATACTTTGGGGTGGCATATTCTGCTCCCCCTCAATAGCAAGAGACTCCAGCACTTCTTCAACCAGAGTTCGGATCCCAACTTTAGCTCTGGCCTTACTGGCTCTACAAACGTACTCAGATTGCCCAACCGATGTTTCCTTCTCCGCTCCAAGGACACTACCTACCTTGCAAGGGGAGGGGTTAACCTTCATAAGGGTTGAAGGAGGAAATACCCTGAAGGGCCCAGACCATACCCCCCTTTCAGTTCCCTTGTCAGTAACTTCAGGGTGATACTGAACCTATCACCAGGCTTTTGATGAAATGACTTCTGATTAAAGTTCAAAACAAATGCTGATGCCGGGAAAACAGTGAGAAAAGAAATGATACGTTTAAATCCGAGTATTTATTCTTTAACCTCTGCTTCTTCATAGACATGTTCTCACTCCTTAGAGAAGTATCTGCTACACATCTTCGGAGCAGTGGCCAGGAACATAAAAAGACTCACAAATTGTTTCTTGCTAAGAGCATCAAAGGTGATCAATTTGTTTATTTTGATCTGGAAGAGTTCTTAAATCCATGGCAGGACTCTTGCAGAGGGCGGAGAGCTGTGCTACAAGCCCTCCTCTGAGGCCCCACCCCCTCCTTCCTACCCCTCCATCCCAAGGCCCAAAACAAGCCTTGGTCCCAGCACCCTTTGCAGGAATACATAGTGTAGCCCCAGAATACGCTCCCCATTCTCCACTGGGGAGCACTCTTCTCTACCAGCCTGTCCCCTCAGGATTTCTTTGTCCTGATGAAATCAAACCTACGAAGGCTATTATATTGAGGAATGAATGGAAATCACATTAAGAAGATACAGTCCTGGCTCAAACACTTACTAGAAACATAACCCAAGGAAAATGATTTCACCATCTAGTCTGGGTTTCCTTACACGTAAGCCCTGAATGTTTAGAGCTGGAAGAAGAAATAGCACCTACTCCATCACCCTCCAAAGACTGTCAAAAGAATATAACGCTTACACATACTGAAAGCATGTATATTGAAGCTTTCTGGATATCAAGATTATTTTATTAATGTCACAATATTTCTAGGAATCTAGTCTTTTTGTGCCTTAGAAGATTGACTCTATTTTCTAAAGATAATGGACTATAATAATAATAATGGCGGGGCTTCCCTGGCGGTCCAGTGGTTGGGACTCCAAGCTTCCACTGCAGGGGGCCCAGGTTCAATCCCTGGTCGGGGAAGTAAGATCCCGCACGCAGCTCGGCCACAATAATAATAATAATGGGGGCTTCCCTGGTGGTGCAGTGGTTGAGAGTCCGCCTGCTGATGCAGGGGACACGGGTTCGTGCCCCGGTCCAGGAAGATCCCACATGCCGCGGAGCGGCTGGGCCCGTGAGCCATGGCCACTGAGCCTGCGCGTCCGGAGCCTGTGCTCCACAAGGGGAGAGGCCACAACAGTGAGAGGCCCGCGTACCGCAAAAAATAATAATAATAATAATAATGGCAAACGTCAACAGCAGGCATTGACCTGAGTACTTTACACCTATATTCATTCATTTCCTCCTCACAATAATCCCATGATCATTATCCCTCATTGTATGACCAGGCTCAGGGAGCTTAAGTACTAGCCATATCCTGGTAAAACCAGGACTGAGACCCAGCCACGGGTGCTCTTAGCCACTACGGCAATGACAGGCTAACAATGTGCAGTTATCTATTTTACTGCAGTTATATTATTTTACTATGACGCATAACCCCACGGGAATCGAGGAAGGCCAGCGACATCTGCAGGCCACTCGCTCTGAGCCAGACCCGAACTCCATGTACCTCCTTTTACAACAGCCCTGAGTGAGGAAGAGTATTTTCACTATTAACAAATTATAGACCTGAAGTTCAGGGAGACTCATCATTTGCTTCAAAGTCCAAAATAAATAAGTTGGGGAGATAATATGCAAAAAAATACAACCATTAGGCAGAGAGGTGTTTAAATCCCTGCCCGTCTCCCTCAGGGGGCATCTCCTGGGCCGGCGCCTCTTAGGCCTGAGGCCTCACGGAGTCCCAGAGCTGACCCCCAACTTATGCCGACCCTTGCTCCCCACACCAGGGGGAAGGGACACCCAGTCTGCTGGGTCCACTGACCAAGGGGCCTAGAAGGGAGGGGAACTTTCTGACATCAGGTAGGAATGGCCGCAGGGGAGAGAGTTATCCCCAAGAGGCAGGAGGTTCACATCCTGATGCCACCATCTCCAGATTCAGAATTCCTTGTCAGAACGGAGCTTACATTTTTCCAAAGAAACACCATCGACACAAAGGCCCAGCTCTGCTAGGGTTAAATAGAGGGTTGGCGGGGGAACCAAACCACCACTTACTACTGTATTTCCACTGGAAAATGTATTTCAAGTGCCAAGGAAACCCTTGCTATGATAGGCGGCTGTGGACCTCCAGGTTGTGAGTCTGGGTGGGACTTCCCAACACGCCTTTTAGTACTTGGGAGCCAATTTACACGGAGCCCATGCATGTCCTCCAAACCACATGCAGTAAAATCCTGAACTAACACATTTAATCTGTAACCACTCTTAGTTTTCTATCTTGTTCTCCCCAGCTTTGGACCACATGTTATTAAAGGTTTCACAGTATTTTTTCTTTTAGGGACCTTCCCCGTGGCTGGTCTGGGTGAGGCTGACCTGAGAAGTCTATGGAGGGAGGGAGGTCTTCCGTCCATCCAATGTAGCCTCCAGGCTCCACAGAAACGGCCCTCTGCTGGGAGTTGCCACTGCCCTGCTGTGTGACCTTGTGCAAGGGGCTGAAGCTCTCTGAACCTCAGTGTCCTCAGCTATTAAATGAGGGAGAGATGTGAATGGGTGGTTTCTAGATATCTAAACTCCCTCTTCAGGCTACAATGGTCAAGAAAGGGATTTCAGAGGCAGATGAATTTCAACCAGACACAGGTGGTTGAGTGGAACCTAGCGAACAGCTGGAAGAGTTAGGAATTACTGAGTTCCTACTACAGTTAAAACAGAACACTCAGCAAGAATTAAATGAGGCAATGTATGTATTACATATATTTAATATATATATTAACATATAAAGCACTTGGAGGAATGCCTGGCACAGAGAGAGCACCTGACAATGTTATCTATTGTTGTTATAATCATTGTTCTCACAACTCAACTAAGTACGTATTGCTCCCATTTTATAGCTGACATCAGTTTATAAAAAACTGATACCTGGGGTTTAAGTTAACTGGTCAGAGTAACACAGTTTATAATTGACAAAGCCAAGATTTGGACCCAGGTCCTTGAGGCTCAAGAAAGCTGATGTTTAACCTCTAATCTACCCAAGATGGAAGACAGACTGAAAGGCTTTATCTGGAAAAGACACTTGTTAATGAGAATACTATACATGTATAGTACTTTCAAACATGTTATTTTTTTAATCCTTACTCAATTCTGCAAAGTATGTACCATAGAACTATGTCTCTAATTTTTTTAATCATCCACAGATCCTATACATGACAGGTACTCAAAAATTTTACTTTCACCTTACTTGTTAATTTCAAGCACGATGTGATACAATAAAACTGCACCCATCCCCTTCAGAAGTCAGGATAACTCTACCTCCTGATGTAACCTGGCTTACCAAACACTTGCAAATGTTGAAGAAAGCAACCTTATCTTTCTTTTTACTACTGTTGAGAAAGCATAACTCTGGGGACCCACCAACCACCAAAAAGAAGATTCTAAATTTGTGAGAGATGGTGGGGAGAAGGGAGGCCCAGACTAGCCAGAGTCACCCATTTTTAAGTATGAATGTGGCCCCTTCCCCTTTTACAGCACATCATGTGCTCAATAACAGTAATTGAGGGTCTATCTCGCACCCAGGCGGGGTCAGCATGGTGTTGTGCTGGGTCCTGGGGTTGGAGTGGTGAATAAGACAGGCCTGGCTTGGGCCTCATGGGAGGGCAGACTTGCACAGCACCAAGTCACTGTATCCAGGCTGGGGGAGGAACAGTAGCTAGCTACCAGCAACACCAGAGGGGGTGCATGCTGGGCTGAATTGTGTCCCCCTAAATTCACGCCTAGAAGCCCTATCCCTCAGTCCCTCAGAATGTGATTTATTTGGAGATTAGGCCTTTCAAGTGGTACCCAAGGTTAAATGAGTAGGTTACGGGTGGGCCCTAATTCAGTGTGACTGGTGTCTGTATAAGAAGAGGAAATCTGGACTCGCAAAGAGACACCAGGGACTCTCAGGCACAGAGGAAGGGCCATATGGGAACACACAGGGAGGCTGGCCGTTGACAAGCGAAGGAGAGACGCCTCGGGAGAAACCAGCCCCGCTGACACCCTGACTTTGGACTCAGCCTCCAGAACTGGGAGGAGATAAATGTCTGGTGTTTAAGCCCCCCAGTCTGTGGTATTTTGTTATGCGGCCCAAGCCAACTAATACAGTGGGTGATGCTGAGAAGCAAAAAGATGTCATGTGAAAAAAAATAAGGTCAGCACTGAAAAAAAAGGCAGCAGATCAGCAAACTGTGCATAGTGGCAGATCCAAGATGATGGACTGAGAGTGCAGGGACTAAGAGAGGGCTGTGAGTAGGAAAGAGGAGACAGAACGGTGCACTGACGTTAATCTAGCATTTTCTGTGACAGACATGAAGGGCACATACGAAAATAAGGAAAGACCCCTGCCTAGCCAGACCTCACAGGCCAGCGAAGGAGGAAAAAGCTGAAACCTGGGGAAAGCACCAAAGAGGAAGGCAAGAATTAACAAAAAATGGGCTTCCCTGGTGGCGCAGTGGTTGAGAGTCCGCCTGCCGATGCAGGGGACGCAGGTTCGTGCCCCGGTCCGGGAAGATCCCACATGCCGCGGAGCGGCTGGGCCCGTGAGCCATGGCCACTGAGCCTGCGCGTCCGGAGGCTGTGCTCCGCAACGGGAGACGCCACAACGGTGAGAGGCCCGCGTAATGCAGAAAAAAAAAAAAAGAATTAACAAAAAATGCCAGAAGGAAATAATGCAAAAGTGCCTTAAAGCTATGCCTGATTCAGTGCTCAGATCTGCAAGGAAGGGATGGCAGGGAGGCCCGTGTCTGGAGTAGGCTGGGGACTGGATAAAATAGGAGCGTGGTTAAGGTGACTCTTCCAGGGCAGGGAGGAGGGCAAAGTGAAGGAAATGACCTGGAAAAGCAAAACGAAGGCAATCTAAAGGAAGGCCAAGCCAGGCAGTCTGCAGGTGATGCTATCTTTGAAATTGTCCCTGTTGCCTGCAGAGCTAAAGTGCCTCAAATCAGAGCCAAGCTGAGGGAACCAGGTCAGGTGCACTGATGCTACTCGTAGCACTGTACAGCATCAACATCAAAAAATAGGAAAGAACGTTAGGGAGATACACCGAGTAGCAAAACTCCATGGCCTGCGCTGCAGGTGTCAGCTGTCAAGAGCAAGGCCACAGGAGAAGCCAGAAGATTAAGAAAACTAAAATGGGGCCTCTCTCTGCCCATCTGGGGAGAACAGTGAAGGGTAAATTCAAGGCTCACTGAGCCAGAGGGATCCCGGCTCTGCTTCAAGTCACACGGTCTTAGGGCCCCTCCAGCAAAGAGACTGAGGAAACACAGCAAAAGGAAGAAAGTGAGTATCACGGCAGATTCCAAAATTATAAAGCCTGACCTTGGTGACTTAAAATATCCTGGAGGGACTTCCCTGGTGGCGCAGTGGTTAAGAATCGCCTGCCAATGCAGGGGACACGGGTTCGAGCCCTGGTCCGGGAAGATCCCACATGCCACGGAGCAACTAAGCCCGTGCACCACAACTACTGAGCCTGCACTCTAGAGCCCGCGAGCCACAACTACTGAGCCCGTGTACCATAACTACTGAAGCCTGCACACCTAGAGACTGTGCTCCGCAATAAGAGAAGCCACTGCAATGAGAAGCCCACGCACCACAACGAAGAGTAGCCCCTGCTCGCTGCAACTAGAGAAAGGCCAAACGCAGCAACGAAGACCCAATGCAACCAAAAATAAATAAATAAAATAAATTTATATAAAATAATTATTTCTATATACTAGCAACAAAAAATGAAGATGAGTGCAAAAAATTTAGAAAAAATTTAAAAATCATGGAAAAGTTCCAGGTACCATAAGTTAAGCTGGCTCAGTATCAACGTCATATTAACACAGGAGCAATAATGTCTCATCAAGCAAAAAAAATAAAATGTTTCTGTGATGCAAATCAAACACTGCTGTTCTCTGATTTTTTTTGTCCCCGCTATATTCCTCCTCTATGGCCAGTGAAGGAGGATAGGGATGGGAAAAAGTACGAGCGCACAGAAATCCAACTATAAAGGCATTTCCCTCCTACTGCCTTGCTGGAGTAACAGCAAGAGAAGCCACATTCTCACAGTTCCTCAACTTTCTGTTCATGTAAACAGTCTCAATCGATTTTTGAATTACTCTGTGGGAACAGATGGTTTCCAAATGTATGACTTCTTACTACAGTTTATGGAAGCAATACTACTGAACTCTGAAATTAAGATGAAGAAAACACAGACATGCTTCAAGCTTGCATCTTTATTGGCAGGCCTAGTTTTCCTGAACTAAGGCTTACATGGAATCTTGACTTTCCATATTTTTTCTTTTCTTTCTCGCTTTTTTTTTCTTTTTTCGTTAAACAATTCACACGACACACACAAAAACTTGTCTGAAATATAATAGCAGCTGAAAATTCTGCAGCAAAAATTCTTCCACGCCACAAAAAACAGCAGCGGTAACAGAGGCCTCTAGACTTCCCATAAATTATACATAAACAAAGGCAGCAGATATGTAAATATAGCTGGGTTTTGGGTCTTATATCCTTAAGCCTTTTATGATAGATTATAATTTTATATTTGAAATAAACACTGCAATTAACACCAAATTACCTTAATTCCAACAAGTGACACAGTCACTGAAAGAGCTTGGTGGCAGTACCAGATCAAAGCCCAGGCCAGTTTTCCCTGATGTCTTTCTAAGGCAGAAGGTCTAATTTTCCAAAAAGCTAAACCAAATCTGGAAAGTAGCATCACAGACAAGTTTTTGTGAGGCACAGACAAAAGTTCAAGTCATGTGGTCTGACTGATGAACCCATACGCACCTTAAATAGAGTTCATAGCATTTCTGCCATTTAAATTGCCAAGTCTCTGAAAAAGCATACTCAATACGGCACCTGGGGGAGATGACTCTGGGAAGAGATGAAGAGAAAGTAAATGCTGCCCAGCCTAAAGATAAAACATCTTTATACCTATATCTCTATCAATAGAAATTTATAGAGCAAATGAAAATTTTGGTGCAAAAAAAATACTTTCATGCAACAAAAGAACTGTAGCAATAAGAGATGCCTCTAGACTTACTATAAATTATACATAAATAAAGGCATCAGATATGCAAATATAATTGGGCTTTCTTTTTTGGTTAAGCAAGTCACACACCTACATAAATTTATGTAGATATAGATATATACCTATAAATACAAGCATATAAGTATACCTATAGACATAGGTAAATAGATATACCTATAGATATAGGTAGACAGATATAGGTAGGTAGGTAGACAAACAGATATGAAAAAGGGGAAAAATAGAAAAGTACACACAAAAGAAGGAAACAACTTATGCTTAAATAAGTAATGATGAAGTTGAGTAACAGGACAGAAAAAGCCTTTGTTCACACCAGTAGGACAGCAAGAGCAAAAGGAAATTAACCTCTGCACTGATCAACACCAACATGGATTTCAAAAGGTATCTACCCTTTAAATGCTTACACCAAAGAACTGCTAAACCACAGCATGAAAAATTTAAGTTTGCAACAAAACTCAAAAAAAAAAAAAAACTTAGTCAACAATCGAAGTTAAAAATTTTAAATAGTGGGGTGTGCCGAATTTTTGCCTCATAACATACACTCACCAAAAATCAAATAAGATGTCGCAGTGACTGACAAACAATCCGGTAGAATCCTCTCAATGATGAAGTCAAACCTTAGGCTGAACTTATAAACCGGCACAGATCAAAAATTACCAGAGGTTTCGTTGCCTATGGTTGTATGCTGTTACCCTAGAAACATGATTAGTGTGCTTCTGCCTTTTCAATAAAGAACAGCCCATAATGCAAGCAATGAGAATAGAGGTATGTTTGTGGAGATTGTTTCCGCCACAAACAGAAACGTGGAAGAGCACATCTGGGTATGGTTCAGAGACACCATATATATGGAGTCTTAGTAGTTCTAACAGCTTTTACTATTAGAAGTCCTCTGCATTGAAACTGATCAACAAGAAAAAAATAATAATAGGAAGGAAAAGGATGTGACTCATTGTTTATGAATGAAGTATTCAGAATATATGTCATTAATATAGCCATTTAAATAATGACTACCACAATAAACTATCATTACAGCAATGACTAATAAATTTAATTCAATAGCAGAAACATAATTTGAAACAAGATATAACTATAAAAGAACACACGTTCTACGAAAACACATGTGATTTCAAGTTTCATTACATTTGTAATGAAAAATCTTTATGAACGAAATGGCATGGTTTTTGAGACCAAATAGATATCACCAAGTCCTGGGTGCATCCCAATGACTAAAGTGTGCTAATATCCCAAGGATTCGGCTGCTACAGGATGGGAGTGGGGCGGGGGAAAGTCAGGCTTCAGCAGATAAGCCTGCCCGCAAATCTCAGAGAAGATTCTTTGCCTCTGCAGACACTGGAGAGAGGTATCTCAGACAGACTAGGGCATTAGTCCCACAGGCTGACATATCCCAGGCGTCAGCCATCCCCAGCATCCTCAAAGGGTCCTAAGAGCCCCGTGCTCTGTTACCTCGTTACATGGTGACAGTGGGGTGGGAGAATGTGACCAGAAGCACAAGCCTGAATGCCCTCTCTTACTGTTTTATTCTCAGCAAGTCTTAGGCTGTCAGGTTCTCACTCCACACGTTCAAACCATCTTTCCCACCACAGCATGGGTTCTGGGCACTTCCATCGGAAACCTAGCCATCCTACACAACCTGACCCAAATCCCACCTCTGCTATGAGTCTTTCCTAACCCATTTAACTGAAATGGCCTTTTAGTTCCTGAATTCTGCAATGTCTATCTACGCTATTGGCATCTCACCTTGACCTGCCTTGAGAGTCCCGTGGCTTCCTGGACCTGCTGTGGCACTCCTGTCGTGTCTTACACTTTGCACCTCCTCCAGCACCTGCACTGGCACATACAGGACCTCGATGAGTATTTGTCCCCCGCGCTGGGGAAGCCCTTCATTTCCCATATAGACTTTTCTGCTTCAAGCCACCCCAAAAGATATTGGCAATGACACAGCCCTCCCTCTCCTTAATGAGACCAACTTTCAACAACTGTTCTGCACATCAAATCGGAGAGCTTCCTTTTAATTTTCCAGGACCTCCTGCAATCAGCCTAAGACAGACACTTTCTTTTCTTACTCCTCTTTTCAATCTGCTTTATTTGTCATACAAACACCCTCTGGAACTTCCTTATCCCAAAATGACACTATTTAAAATATCAGCACTAGGGACTTCCCTGGTGGCGCAGTGGTTAAGAATTTGCCTGCCAAAGTAGGGGACATGGGTTCGAGCCCTGGTCCTGGAAGATCCCACATGCCACGGAGCAACTAAGCCTGGGTGCCACAACTACTGAGCCTGCACTCCAGAGCCTGAGAGCCACAACTACTGAGCCCATGTGGCACAACTACTGAAGCCCATGCACCTAGAGCCCGTGCTCCACAACGAGAAGCCACCGCAATGAGAAGCCCGCACACCGCAACGAAGAGTAGCCCCCGCTCGCCGCAATTAGAGAAAGCCCGTGTGCAGCAACGAACACCAAACGCAGCCAAAAAAAAAAAAAAAAAAATCAGCACTAGAAAAAAAAGTTTGCTTTCCTGATGCACATATCTGTGTACTTCTTTTTATCGGGCAGATTTTCTGCTTCAGTTGATATTTATTACTAGTCATCTTTTATGCTGTTGTTGTTACAAGCTGCTATAAGTCATCTTTAATACGAAGCAGTATGTATACTTCTAAACAAAGATATTAGAAGTATAACTTTTCCTATTCAACCTGCAAAATCTACTTCTTCATCTGTCTCCTCACCCGCCTCCAACTAGAATGAAAACTCCATCAGAAGGGATACAGGGATTCTCTGTTGGTCCCTGCTGTATCCCTGGTGCTTAGAACAGTGCCTGGCACTTAGCAGCGCTTGGTGGGTACTTGCAGAATGAATGTGGGTTGAATGAATCTCCAGATACCTTCCCAAATTCTGCTCCTCTCCACCCCTTCCCTGCTTAACAGGAATATGGTCAAGAACATATACACTAGGGACTTCCCTGGTGGCGCAGTGGTTAAGAACCCGCCTGCCAATGCAGGGAACACTTGTTTGAGCCCTGGTCCGGGAAGATCCCACGTGCCGCGGAGCAACTAAGCCTGTGCGCCACAACTACTGAGCCTGCGCTCTAGAGCCCGAGAGCCACAACTACTGAGCCCACGTGGCACAACTACTGAAGCCCGTGCGCCTAGAGCCCGTGCTCCGCAATAAGAGAAGCCACCGCAGAGAAGCCCGCGCACCGCAGCGAGGAGTAGCCCCCGCTCACCGCAACTAGAGAAAGCCCGCGCGCAGCAACGAAGACCCAACTCAGAAAAAAAAAAAAAAAAAGAACATATACACTAGAGTGAAACCATCAGAGTCCAATCCCTGATTCACCATTTAAGTAGGGCTATGACCTTCGGCAACTATTACTCAACTCTCCCCAGCTGTACATGAGGATCTGAATAGCTTCTAAGGAGGCCCGGGCAGGAGAGTGCTGAGCACACACCCAGTGCTCATCATCGCTCTTTTGTTCAGGTTTCTCCCATTCAGCCAGTGTCTCCTGTGCCACCACACCTGCATGGATCAGCCTTTCTTTCCCCTTCTCACCTGCCAAAAGACTAGACCCCGACACAACCCAACTATTTTCACTCCAATATGGGTAAATCGATAGGCTCAAAGTGAGGGGGAGAGCCTGAGAGCTTTTTTCCTATGAAAAATATGTATGCACTTGATTGACAGAGCTTAAACATCTACTGAGCAGCCCAGGGCCTCTATATTTCTGTGTTTGCATCTGGGTTTTCACAACTCCTGTCCAGATAGGCTACACTGCCCAAGAGTGCAGTTCTGCTTAGGTGGCTGCCAGAATAGTTACTTTTACAAGGCATAAACCAAATGGTCTGTATTATACAACGGAACAGTGAGAAAAAGCTTTCTATGTCACTCGCTGTCTTCCAAAATTTATGAAAAAGTCCACTTTACATCTTAGGTCTTTAAGAATCTTCATATGTCCTTCTGATCTTAAGAGATATTCTGTAAACTAAATTTTAACCCCAGAGAAACCACTGTCTTTATTGTATATGTTACTGTTCATACACTCCACTCTACTAGAACTCTTTATATGCAGGAAATGTCAACACTATGCAAACGGAGGTAATTTTAACTCTTGCTTTATTTTGAGTTTTGCTCTTCCAAATAAGGAACAGTGCTCGGTAAATAGAACAAAGGGCAGAATACATTTGGTTTACACCCAGCTTTGACCTGAGGCAAAGATGATTTGGCAAAAGCCAACTCTTTAACACATTCAGGTACTGAAATTTCATGTAAAATAGCTGTCTACATTGAATTCTCTTTTATCTTTATAGGGTTTTCCTAAGTTTTCTACAAACTTCGGTGACACTCCCCCTCCCATAATTAACACTGCCTTTTTTAACGGCAAGTTAAGCCTCCAAGTTTTAGCTAGTTAGAATTTTCTGAGCATCAAACACGTGCAAGTGAGGTTCATAATTTTAAAACCTGCGGAACTCACAACCACAGCTCGCCACAAGCAAGCAAGAGAGAACAAAATATTTTTAAGCATTGCCGTGCCTCACATGGTAAGGCCTTCACTGAAAGAGGTGGTCTCTGCTTTTAAAAGCACGGGTCTTAGGCTTCTCTGGTGGCGCAGTGGTTGTGAATCCGCCTGCCAATGCAGGGGACACTGGTTCAAGCCCTGGTCAGGGAAGATCCCACACACCCCGGAGCAACTAAGCCCCTGAGCCACAACTACTGAAGCCCGTGCTCTGCAACAAGAGAAGCCACCACAATGAGAAGCCCGCGCACTGCAACGATGCTCACCGCAACTAGAGAAAGCCCAGGCAGCAACGAAGACCCAACACAGCCCCAAAAAAATAATTAATTAATTTTTTTAAAAAAGCGCGAGCCTTCTCAAAGAAATGCCAACAGAGCAGTTCACCCATCTTGAAATAAACGTCAGCATAACTGAATTAGAGGAACAACTTTCAATGCCCCCATCCTGAACGACAAACACATATTACTATTGGTCATGCCAGCTCCATTTTCTGCAGTCATATCCAATCCTTCCACAGCTCACTGTACACTCTATAGCAAAAGGGAAGTCAAACTTAACAACGGATTTTTTTTTAAGTTAATGATTCAGGCAATTCTTGGAATAACTTCCACTTGAGAAAATGCAACTAAGAAGTCCTATCAAGAGACTCCCCAGCTGTTGACAGCTCAACTCTGGAAATTCCCTCCTTTATGCCCATTCCTGACTATCCCTGAATCCAAATTACAAAGTTTAATGACCCTTAAGAGCCCTTTTTGCCTCCAGTGAACTCAGAACTCTGTCTAAATATTCGTTAGGACTCAATAAAAGTTTACTGAATTAAAGGAGGGGAGCGCTAGAAACCAAGCTCCAAAAGGCAACTGTCTGCCCCCTCCCCCGAACCCCTCTTCCCGCAGGAGAGGAAACTGGGAGATCTGGAGCTGACAGTCAAGCCGTCCAGGATCCTAGGGGTCTGACACTCAGCCCTTGATGTGATGACAGCCACGAGGTCTGGGCGGTGGTTCCAAAACGGGGCACCCACTGCTCTGGGAAATGCTGGGTGCTTGCCAAGATACAAACCCTCCCCCAAGGAGCTGAAACCGGACGGTCGGGAACCGAGTCAGTTCTGTAGGGATCCCAAGGCCTGAATCGCATTCCATCAGCCTCCTTCCTGTTTATGGATCTCACTCCAGTAACTCCAACTACCAAAGAGAAAGCCGACCTCTGAGAAATATGTCAACACATGACATAACTTGAAAACGCTGTATGCTCACTGGCGCGAGTTGCAACTTGTCCGGCTCACGAAGGAAAACCGGCTCACTTTAATTACTTTCTTCTTTTTTTTTTTAATATGTCATGCCGTCTCTTTCCAGGGCCCCCGCAAAGATCGGGTTACTGAGAACTAGGTAGCCTCGGTGGCAGGAACCAAAACGCGTGGGCGGTTAGCTAGAGGCAAAGAACCGGGGAGCCGACCCCCCCCCAGCAAAGTGGCGGCGATTCGGTTTCGCTGCGATTCGGCGGCCGCTCCTTCCTCGCACAGGCGCAGGAAGGAGAAGCCTCGGCACCTCCTCGCAGTCGGCACCAAGTTGCTGGAGCGCTCAGTGATGTCGCCGCGGGGGCCTCGCGGCACCGCGCCGATGTCCTCGGGTGGGCGGAGGGCGCGCCACCTTTGTCTGGGTTTCCCCACCAGGACGGGCGACGCCTCGACGCAAAGCGGAGGCGCAGACACCGCGGCCGGCTTCCCAGCCCCTACGCGGGGCCCAGAAAGCGGCCGCGGCCGCCTGAAACCTCCCACTTCCACTGCGCGCACCCGGCACGCCCGCAAGTCCCAGCCCGGCGGCCACTTCCCCCACACGGCCGCCGCGGGTGGGGAGCCGGAGACCCACGCGCTCCCACACGCTAGCGGGCCGAGCGGCCCGGAGCAGCCCGGCTCTCCCGGCGCCGCAGCGCCCACGCGGGTCCCTTCCTCAGGAGAGCACGGGCCGCTCGTCCCTCAGCAGGGCCAGATCTCAGACTGGCCACCGCGTCGGGGAAGGGACGACAGACAGCCACCCACGCCCACTGCCCGCCCTCGGCCCTCTCTCACCTGCCTGCACCGTGTCCGAGAGGTCGTGCGCGGGGGCCGCCGTCCTGGGAAATTCCTTCAGCTTCCTAGCACTGAGGTTCAACCCCCCGGAGTTGGCCGCTTCCTCCAGCGCGCGCTCCAGCCCCCGGTTCAAGGGCAGGTTGAAGCCCCCGCCGCCGCCGCCGCCGCCGCCTCCTCCGGCCCCGCCGCTGGCTCCGGCTCCTCCGTGGTGCTGATGGTGGTGGTGGGGGGGATGATGGTGGGGGTGCAGAGTAGCCACTGACAGGGCAGGGACGAAAGGTTGGGGTTCGCTTCCCGGCGTCGCCATCTTCTCCCGGGCCCCCCACCCCGCCCTGCCGCTCCTGCCGGGGGGGTCACAGCTTTCCCCCGGGTCGGGGAGACTGCAGCCCGGCCGAGTCCCTGCAGGGCTCCACCGAGAGATGCTGGAAGAAGGGGAGGAGGGTGTGGGAGGCGCGCGGAATGGAGGGGGGGCAGAAGGGGAGGCGGCAGTGGCAGCTCGGTCTCGAGGCTTTCCTGTCCCTGGCAAGCTGAGGACTGCGGCGGCGGCGGCGGCGGCAGGCAGCGCGCATGTGTCTCCTCCCGCCTCTGCTCCCTCCTCTAGGCGGCTCTCCCCTCCTCCGCCGCCTGCTCTCTCCTCCTCCTCCCCGAGAGCCGTCAGTCCAGCCCTGCGCCTTCCTCCGCCGCCCGCCGCGGTAGCTCTGCTGCTTGGCCCCGCTATCCGGGAACGTGGGGGGCTGGACGCCGTGAGATCACGGGGAGGTGAGAGGTTATCTCAATTATGCAAATTATTCTGGTTCTTTGACCCAGAGTTCCCCGAGAGGCAGTTTTTCACTGTGGGGTCAGGCCAACAGACGACCCCTGGCATTTGGGCACCTACGACGAGCCAGTCGCTGGTCCAGGTGGTCTGCATTCGTGATCTCATTAATCCAGGGACCCCGTGAGCGGAAAAATTGTTTCCCCCAGGCCACAGAGGAAGTTAAGAGTTCACCCATGCAGTCAGAGGCGGAGCTGGGTTTGAAAGTAGAGCCTTCAGACTCCAGGGTTGCCCTCCTTCCTGTAAACGCCCTCCCGGGCCGCACCTCACTGCAAACAAATAGGAGTAAGGCAGAGGGTTTTCTGAGCGATGGCAGAAAACTACAGACACAGAAAGGAAGGACTTTTCAAAATGCAGGTCGTTTTTATGGTGGACAGAACCCATTGTCCTATGAGGAAGAGGGGCTGGCTGTGGCTGGCTGAGCCCAGAACTGGGTGGGGCTAGAAAGGTCAGGAAGTCAGTGACCCCAACTAGCCAATAACTCAGTCACAGTTGGAGCCTGCGCACAGGTACCGTCAAGGTATCCTCGTGCGCTTCCTCTAGCCCCTGTGGGGCATGGGAGCTGATGTGTCCGCCTGCAAGCGAATTCATGTTCTGCCCAGACCAACGCTGGCACACCAGGGGAGACAGAACATCTGACACCATAAGAGCAGACCAGCTGGAAGATTAATAAAGTCCCACTCCTCTCCGAAGTTTTGGCGCCAACTCTCTAGGGCCTTTATTTTTGCTCTATACCCAAGGCTTGAGCAGCGTCCCTGTGAGCAACTTAGCTAAGGGAAGTGAGGATGCGGGTCAGTACGAAAATACTTCAACCCTTGGAGTAGAGAAGGCGGTTTTTTAAGTGGTGATGCAGAAACGTGGTGGCCTGAGGACCAGGCTGGATCTAAAGTACCGCGTGATCTATGTCACTTGCATTGACTGCGTGCATAGTACGTAGCCCTTGAGTCCTACAGGATTCTAGGATGAGTCCAACATTGTAACCTCGGAGGAGGAGACAAGCGCCACCTGCTGGTAGCCTCCCCGAAAACCTCTTCTCTCATCAACTTTTTCTCCTGTGCCTCCCAGACTTTTAAAAGACAGGCTTGAAAATAATAATGATGATAATAATGATGATGAAAGTGAAAGTGTACTTATAAAAAATAACCTACCATTCCCTTTCCTCACTGGTCTTTTCCCAAAAAGCGAGTGAGAAACAGAGAAACAGAAAAAAATTTCATTTGAAAGTCTTCAGCTAAAACCAGGTGGTAGTCTGTGGGATCAGTATGCAGGGTATGGTTGAGGACATCTTCTGGCGACTGCAAATGTAGTTCAGACCGTGAATTGTGGTGTTGCATCATATAGAGCATAATTTTTTTAGGACCACAAACTCTTTTTTAGAGGAAAAGATGGGATATAAGTTCAGGATTTGCTTTGTAGTAATCTGTTCTTATGTTAGGTTGACCTTGTTATTATAGCTTGCTTTATCTTCTCCAGATTACTAAAATGTAAACTCCTTGAGGGAGGGACTTATTCATCTTTGCAACTTCTTCCCCATATCCCAGAATCCAAAAAGATACTTTGCATATAATGAGTGCACAATGAAGATTAGTAATTAAGCATTGCACAATAGACCAGGTGTTTTACACGCTGCCATTTGTTGATACATCTTACAAATGATGTCCTTGAATGAAGGAATTTTTCCTTCAAATGGGGGAGAGTACTTTACCCTTGAAAGTGATCTTGGTTATTCATAAATATTCAAGAAACTTGACAAGCCATTTTCTCTTGCTGTCTTGTTTCTTCACTATTTTTTTAAGAAGGTGGACGTTTCTGCTTTGTTCAATACCCTTTTTATTTCTTCTGAAAACAGAACCCTCTTCCTGTTTCACTCTCCCCACACCCTACATATAGTCCTCTGATAACAGCTGTGTTATTACATCGACCTAGCTAACCATCTTGGTTATTCCAGAAGTGGCCTTCTGACCATATGACGGAACACCCAGAGGATCAGAGGATCCTGACTGTGTTCAAACCCTAGATTCTGACTGTTCCTAATTCACATCTTTAGTTTCTATGAGATAGCTAATAGTGTATTGATAATACATTCTGCTGTTTGCCTAAGTCAATTTTATTTGGTTTTCTGTCAGTGCAACGAAGGGCTCTGATTAATATATTTAATTTACCATATTTTAGTCTTTATTCCCCCTTGTTTTCCTATATAGCCTCATTTTTGGATGGTCCACAAATAATCTTTTACAAACTATTTGGATGAAGGCAGCAGATTCTTTCCATGCTTTGTCTTTAGTACCTTCCAATCATTCAAAGTTAACAGAATTCAAATGATTGAGAAAATGGGGGAAATGGAAATATTTCCTGCTTAAAATATTGGCTATTAGGAGAAAATTGATCAGTTTCATCAATAAATCAAAAAATTTTAGAACCTACCTTTTTTTTAATTCTTGTGCTCAGAAAACATATCAGGTCATATAGAGCCTTCCACATTTAAGACCCAGCTCTTTTATCCTCACCTGAAAATGGAGTTGTGGACAAGCTTATAAGAATCAAACTTATTAAGAATAGCATATAGATTTGAGCAGGGCTATTCAGCCCATATCACCTTCTCAGAAAATCACTGGGAATTATCTTTTGGAGAGTGATCAAAACATTTGCTCAACAAGTGGGCATGGTCAGCCAGGTGTGTCTTTTTTTTTTTTTAATTGAAGTATAGTTAGATTTACAATGTTGTGCTAGTTTCAGATGTACAGCAAAGTGATTCAGTTTTATATATATATATGTATATATATACATATATATATTCTTTTTCAGATTCTTTTCCATTGTAGGTTATTACAAGATATTGAATATAGTTCCCTGTACTATACAGTAGGTCCTTGTAGATACTAGTGTGTATATGTTAATCCCAAACTCCTAACTTATCCCTCCCCCCGACCCCCCACTTTTCCCTTTGGTAACCATAAGTTTGTTTTTTATGTCTGTGTGTCTATTTCTGTTTTGTACATAAGTTCATTTGTATCATTTTTTTAGATTCCACCTATAAGTGATATCATGTGATATTTGTCTTCCTCTGTCTGACTTACTTCACTTAATATGATAATCTCTAGGTCCATCCATGTTGCTGCAAATGGCATTATTTCATTCTTTTTAATGGCTGAGTAATATTCCATTGTATATATATACCACGTCATCTTTATCCATTCATCTGTCGATGAACACTTAGGTTGCTTGCATGTCTTGGCTATTGTAAATAGTGCTGCTATGAACTTTGGGGTGTGTGTATCTTTTCGAATTGGAGTTTTCTCTGGATATATGCTGAGGCAGGTGTGTCTTTTGTGGTCCTGGCTGCCCCCTCCAGCCACAGGGTAGATAAGTGTGTCTACCAACTCTCCTGAAGATTTAAGCAAAAGCACTCCCAAACCATAGGCAATTAACAACAGGCATTTGGCCCCAAAGGCAGGAAGAATCAGGGCTTATTTATATCTTTTACCTTGAAATATTCCAACCTCTCAGCTTTGGTTTCCTCTTCCCTAAAAAAGGAGAAAGAATATTCCCCGATTAACTCCGCCCTTTTTACTCTCTCCACACTCTCTCAGTACTAAAGTTTTCTCTTTGTACTGCATCTGTAAATATTTATCAGTAAATATGTATCTGTAAACGATTGGGGTACGTAGTGTGTACTCCTTAGCTTTTAAGTACATCAGATGCCGAGCTCAGTCCTTTTTTTCCTAGAAGTGTCAATAAATAATGTTGTCTGAGTTATTTGTATATTGTAAGGCAACTAATAACACCAATGTGAATTTCTCTGAAGATAGTCAATAATACTATCTTGGGCATGTTTAGATATTTTTCTAGCATTCCAAAACACTAATCTGGCAAAGCAAACCTGGCAAAATGGAAAGATTAGAACAATATCCCAAGTTTTTCATTAAAGCTGAACGCATTCAATTTTAAGAATTGTATATAAATGTTGGACTATGTATGTAAATGTGAGGCTGTGCTTTCCTATTTTTTTTCCTAGTGGAAAAAAATAAAACAATGGTAATAATAAATTCTAGCCAAATTAGTCTATCCTTATTTGGAAAAAAAAAAAAAAAGTAGGCTACTAGAGTCAGCTTCCAAAGAAGTCTATTTTAATGTTACTTATCTGTGAAATCAAAAAGCCTACGAACCACTTGCTTAGATTCTTGGTTTTCTTAAAAGAGAGTTAGTCGTACTAAACTCCAGCTACCTGCCTTCAAGCTTTTTCTCAAGCTGTGCTCACACCAACTGTAATTTAATGTAAAACCTAGTATCTTTGTGAGAGTGTAAGGTTTCTTCTGGGCCGCCACCCCTATCTGTTTTCTAAGCATTCTCATTCCAGAATTTATCATAAATCTGAAAAGAAAATATTGCCTGCCTTTTAAAAACTATTTCGCAGCTGGCTATTTTCAAGATCCAGCTTTTTTACCCTCTCCGCTCCAACCTCCCAGCAAAAATCCTCAACCTCCTTACAGGGGCTCATTTATACTTCTCACCGAGAAAAGCACCAGAAGCTCCTCCCCTGTGGCCAGGCCCTGCCCTGCTCTTTCTACCTGTTCTCTCAGGGACAAAGCAGGGCTCTCGCTCTAGGCCAGGGAGACTTTACTTACGTCGTCCTTTCTACTACAGCTCCTATTCAATAAAGAAACCACGAACTCTGGGCCATCAAGACAACAGTCACAAAGAAGCTGCCTTCTAGAACCATTCTCTGAATGACACGAGAGGAGCTGTCCATGAATTAGTGGATTTTATGGGTTTTAATCTGTGTTCTATTTCGGATGTTTACTTGGGTTTAGGATAAAACGCCAATTTTGTGTGATTTTTATTATTTTAAAATTATATATATATATATATATATATATATATATACAATTTTTAATATATATATATTTGAGGGCTTCCCTGGTGGCGCAGTGGTTGAGAGTCCGCCTGCCGATGCAGGGGACACGGGTTCGTGCCCCGGTCCGGGAAGATCCCACATGCCGTGGAGCGGCTGGGCCCGTGAGCCATGGCCGCTGGGCCTGCGCGTCCGGAGCCTGTGCTCCGCAACGGGAGAGGCCACAGCAGTGAGAGGCCCGCGTACCGCAAAAAAAAAAAATATATATATATATATATATATATATACAAATATATATATATATGTATATATATATATATATATTTGACATTATAACCAATTGTGTAGCAGAAAGACAACATTCTGACCAGCACTTATGAGACATAATAGCATTTGAAACTATGAGGAAAATATAGTTTGGACCACTCAGGTGAGAAACTGATTATAACAAGAAGAATTTCTTTGGCTTTATGAGGTTGATATCTCCTTAAGGAAAACCATATCAGTGACCAACAGCTGACCGTCTGGTTCCTGCCAGAAGTTTCTTAAGAGGATACCAGGGAAAAAGTCACTGGAAAGTAAGGACGGAAGGACCCCAGCTAACTGCACTGCAACTTATAAAGAAATGTATTTTTAAGTAACTGGTTTTTTAAAGATGTGAATATAAATATTAGATCATAGATAATAATAGATAATAGCTTTACTGTGATTGGTTTCCCTAAATAATTCACCTATTCATTATATTATGTTATTAGTTTATAACATAAAGCATGTTATTGGTCTGTAACGTAATGGATACATGAAATATTTAAGGGAACCCATTGTTCGTTTACAAATAAATGGCTTAACTTTCATGGAGAGACTGAAGCAGTACTATCCAGTATGTGTCCCTCTGAACCTTAGTTTTTAGGCTGTTAATAGACATTGTGCATAAAGGGTTTCATTGCCAAATAAGTTTGGGTTAATAAAAAAGTTTAGAAGTTATTTTACTCAGGAACCTCTCAGAACCTTTGATATGCTAAAGTGCACTGTGAATATGCAGGAGAGAGGGAGGGTATACATCAAGCTTTTCTCTTATATATTTTACCCATAAATCTCTTCTTGCAAGACTGTTATCCTTGGACCACATACTGAGAAACATTATATACATATAGATAACATTAACATATATAACACATACTTAGGTTATATATGTTAACATATGTGTAACATATGTCATATATAACACACATGTATAACATAACTATAGTATATAACAGATCAGAATTTACCTCCAAATCAATATTTAAACTAGGCCAAGTGTCACTAAGGCAGTACTTCCTCAGTAAATACCATTCCAGGTCTGTTGTGCATTAGATGGATTTCAAAAGCACAAAAAAGTCTTCCTATTTATTCTTAAGTTACTTTGCGTCTAACGAAAACGGTAATTTATGTTCTCTCAAGGCAGCTTTAATACTCTTGATGTCATTACAGGGGTATTTTCCAAACCCAAGGCTGTCATTACTGCCTCATCAGACACAGAACTAGAGGGTGGCTCCCAGAGTGACTCTTTTCCCCAGATTTAGTAGGAACTGCACTCTGGCTATATCAGAGTGACATCCAGCTTTCTACACCCAGCTGCTATCACAGGGTACCCAGTAGACCTGTACAACCTTGAGTTCTATCTCAGATCATTCTGCTGCATCATTTGAAGAGGACTCAGACCTGGACTCGGTAACAAGGCCACATGCTGAAGCGATAATGCAGAAACAAAGGAACGCTGTCATCACAGGTTCATCTCCTGGCAACCAGGTCAAGAGGGAGCACAACCCACCGTGTTTCAGTAGCAAACCAGTTAGAACTTCCTTCAGTTTCTGGTTGGTGCAGAAAGAGCAAAGTCAGGATTAGTGGGATTCAGACTGGACCACGAACCAGAAAGGAGCTTCGCTCCAAGGAGGGTGAACAGTGCTGGAAACCCTCACAGTAGCCACAGGGGGCATGTTGTCTGCGGGTCCCTCCCAGCCACCGGAAGTCCCCAACCATCTAGTGAGAGCAAGGATTAGTCTCAGGCTGAAGCAAACCTCAGGCTATGATTTGGAATATGTATGGTAGAGCCCAGCTCTGGGAGAAATGGCCAGTAGGCAAACAGGCCCATAGCCCAAATGGCTGGATTCAAGATGGGGCCCCAGGCACGGTGGTGAACTGTAGACCAATCAGGAAGAACTGCATGCACAAAATATCTCTGCAAGGATGGGCAAGGATGTATAAGAAACTGCTAACGGGTGATTGCTCCTGGGAGGAAAAACAGGGAGAATGGGAGGAAAGAGGGATTTTCTCTTTCTCTGGTACCTTTTTGTTCAGTTTAAATGTTTCACTTGTGCATCTATAGCTCTTTTTTAAGCAGTTAATTAATTACATTTTCTAAATACCCATTGAAGAGATGGAGTTTGGATCAATAGTCCCTGGGGAACTGTCAGTGAGTCCCGAGGAAGATTTAAGTGATACAGTGCTCTACGGGATGAATTAGACGTGAAGAAGGGAGCCAGAATATTGCCACAGTGATAGGAGGTGAGACAAGGAGGGCTTGTATTGCAAGGAGACCCAGGATGGACGGTTGAGAAATATCTGTAAGGAAGAGGCAACAGAGAGCTTCAGTGTTCAGCGAAGGTTTCCTGAGCTGCTGCTGAGTCATGGTCAATGCTGGGCCCTGGAAGGTGACAGAGAGACATGCTGTCTCTACACTGCATTTATATCAAAAACCAGGGGCAAAGGGAAGGAGAGCATGGAAAGCCCTGCTTGGAGAGAACAGTTCCAGGGCAGCTTATGAACATCCAGACTGCAGAGGCAAGAAGATGGCAAAGGAAATAAAAATAGTAGGTAAACGCTATTTACTCTGAGGATTTGTGGGTTGGGAGAAGGAAATAGATTTTAAAGTGACTAAAAAGACAAATAGAGCAGAGAAACTGGTTTAATGTTTAAGATAAGGAAGAGCTGAGAAGATCCGGGAAGAGAAGGACAAGTCTGCAAGGAAGGCAAGATTGAAACACCTAGAGGAGGAAGCGGGATGAGGGTGGAACAGACAACTGGAGATGTGACATCCAGGAACAGGGACAGGGATGAGAAGGATGGAATCCAGGAGAGGTTAGAGGACTCAGAGGCCTCCTTTGAGCCTGGAGTGAAAAAGTCAGGAGACCTGCGTATGACTAATATGCCAAAGTATCGATTCAGACACCTTAAGGATTGTACACTGAAGAGTCTAGAATGGAAATATATATGATCCGCTACGAACAGAACTAGAGATTGGAGGTGGGAAGGGAGATTTACGAACAATATTTCCAAATCAGAAACCACAGAGCAGGCACCCCATCATAATCAGAAATATTCAGTCTTTGGCTTTCAGCCCTAACTGACCCATAACCCATCACCGACATCGTGATGCTTCACACAAGTGATGTTTTTGCTCTTGGATGTACGTATTTGTTTATAATCCTTCTACAGACTGCAAAATCCAACGTGTCTTAAAACATATAGCTTGGTGTTTAAGATAGAAGAATAAACCAGCTCCTAATAAGAGACCAGTTCCTCTCCCAATACCTCTCTTCAGACAGGGCCACGTCACCAAGTTTGTCCACAGCCTGTCATGTCCTCGGCTAGGGAGGCCTCAGGAATCTAGTCCAACTTCCTCATTCTACAGATTGGGAAACTGAAATAAATACATGAGGGTGAAATGCCCAATGCTGTGCACTGGCCAATGCAGAATGTGGACAAGCACTCAGGTCTCCATTTCCTGGCCATTGTGTTTTCCTTGTCCCCCATAACACCGGAAGTTTCTGACTATGCCACAACCTGCCCTGTTGGGACATCTGCTCCTGTCCTTCCAGCCTGAGTGTGACCTCATTAAAGGTATATCATCGAGGGTGCAAGCTCACAGGGCTGATGCTGGGCAAGGACTGTGGTGGTATATGGTTGAGGGACCTAAGATGGTCTTGCTACTTGTCTCTGGAACAGAACAGGCAGTGTGCCCTGGGCCAGCTGAAGGGTGATGGAGGGGTACCCAGGGACCAGGCAAAACACAGGCCATGAGTTACCTCATATCCATGTCATGCAGTGACCTTTCAGGGTTCTTTCTGCCATGATGAGAAAGGCTGGGCTCCTCTGAACTCTATAGCAGTGGCTACAAAATATTTTGGAGTCACAGATCTTTTGAGATTCTTTGACAAGGGATATGTATACCCTCTTCCCAGAAAAATGAATATTAAACCCTATAATACTGTTTTGTATACAATTTCAAAGGTATTAGAGGCTCTCTGAATCCTCTAGGGCAGGTCAAGCATCATCTAGTCAACTCTGACTCTGAACAAACCTTCTTTATTGAAAAAAATCTCGGGGCTTCCCTGGTGGCGCAGTGGTTCAGAATCTGCCTGCCAATGCAGGGGACAAGGGGTTCTAAGCCCTGGTCCGGGAAGATCCCACATGCCGCGGGGCAACTAAGCCCATGCGCCACAACGACTGAGCCTGCGCTCTAGAGCCCGCGAGCCACAACTACTGAGCACCCGTTCCCCAACTACTGAAGCCCGCGCGCTTAGAGCCCATGCTTCACAGCAGGAGAAGCCATCGCAGTGAAAGGCCCGTGTACTGAAGAGTAGCCCCCGCTCGCCGCAACTAGAGAAAGCCTGCGCATAACAAGGAAGACCCAACGCAGCCAAAAATTAATTAATTAATTAATTTTTTAAAAAAGAAAAAATCTCAAGAGAAATAATGTGTTCCATGATACAATCTTAAAAAAAATTCTACTTTTTATGTACAGCAAGTTTTTCTGGTCCTGAACCCCTGACATTTCCTTTGGGCACAGAGAGAATGGTGCAACATTGGAACTGTCTTCCAACACGGAAGGAGCGGAGGGGAGAGTTGGAACGACACTCATGCTGAAGATTCTCCCCTGCTGCCCAAGGGCCCCCATCTTTAACACTTTCAACACCTGTTCGGGTTTCCCCAGCCACACACTGGTTTTATCCCCATGCAACCAGTCCTAATTGCCTTCCACAGCCCAGGTTGGATTATCCTCAGGCCCTTTCCAGAGTAGCTGCCATCTGGCTAATGATGGGGCACCATATGCCAGCAGCAGGATACAGGCACCCACCTATGGGTTGGGGCACGGACCTGCCCTCATGAACAACATGGCTTCCCAGTGTGAGACTCACTCCCCGTTGACACAAGACATCTCTGTGGCATGAGTCTGCAACTAGGACACACATGACTGAGGTTCCTCCCACGCTGGGCTGAGTTGGTGGTAAATGGCATAAATGTGTGTGAGTTCCCTTTAAGTCATCCATCACCTTCCATTTACCTACAGCTGTTTCCCACGTAGGCACAGAGATTATCTCACTAAACAGCCCATTACCCCTGCAAGGTTAAAAATTAGGAGTCAAGGGCTTTATTATTGAGTTCAGTTGATACTACAGTAAACACCCAACACCGTCCCCAAGGGTTTCCAGATTACTCAGATCGCACAGTGAATTATGACTGAGAGGAAACACACTTTCCAAGTCTGATGTTAAAAAAACATACTAGGTATCTGCAAGGGAAGCAGGTACTTTGTCTTCATGCTTCATCAGATGGGAAACTGGTAAGCGTGTTGGTTTCCTTGTGTGGTTGGCACTTCTATGTGTAAACTGGGGAGTGGGAATGGGGGGACTGAAAGGTGAAGGTCTCCCAGATAGTGGATGGTGGCCTCGTGATGGGATAAGGGAGAAGCACACATCTTTCAGGTCCTCGGTACTGATTAGGTTATGCTGTCCTCCACTGGCTGTTTCTAATTATATGTGCCTCTTCCTGTAAACAGGACCATTGGGGTCCAGATGGCTGCATTAAGCAATACCTATTTCTCTTTATCATTCTTGAAAGTCCAAGGGATCCTCTAGGCTTAAGGTTTTCTAAAAATAAAGCCAGGCTTTTATTCACTTTCCCCCCTCAAACTTCCTTGTCAACTAAAAAAATAATTGAAATGCAAATGAGAGGTATTAGATGCAGGGTTCTTAATAATGGACTGCTTTCTTGAACTGTTGAATTCAGTAGGCAAACAAATATGTGGTCAGCAGCCATTGACCAACCTTGCCGAACTTCAGCAAGCCCAGGAAAAATCCATACATGGCCTGCATACATGGAGGGAGGTGCAATGTGTGACAGTCACACAATCTAGTCCTGTTAGTGAGAACAACAGCGAAAATCTGGTATTAACTTAAAATTTATTTTTGCAAGTTGTCATTTAAATGCAAATTTGCTCCCACTGAACTTGCCCTTGATTTTTCCTTCAAGTATGTAAAACAATAAGCTTTTATAAACTGCATGATTTCATAAAATCAGAGAAGTTCGGGAAAATAATGCCTGCTATAATTATTAGCTACCGAGCTAACCTGAGTTCTTGAAGGCCAAGGTCATTGAGATGCTGTATGTCCTGGAAAGAGAACTGAACTGGAAGTATTTAGGATGAACTTGGTTTCGTATGATTTAACAATACAAAAACACAGTATAAATAATTATTTATATACAGTCTGTGTATATAAATATATTTATAGTGTATATATATGTATATATACATATATAATATATACATACAAACATAAATGTATACTTGAATAGACAAGTATTAATAATGATTGAATCTAAGTGGTGGGTATATTAGTGTTCTTAATACTATTTTTTCCAATTTTTGATGGTTATTTTTAAAGTTTGCATAATAAAAAAATGAGGGGAAAAACTAAAATCATTTTGTGAAATTTCCAAACTATTTCTGACATTTTGATTTGAACTGCATTAAAACAGTAAGTTAATTGGAGAACAATTAGCATTCTTTTAAAAATTTAGTGTTCCCCTCCAGGAACATGCTGTTTCTCATTTGCTCAAGTCTTCTTTTATCTCTCAATACATTGTTTTTAGTTTTTTTAATAGAGATAATCAGATTCATAAGTTTGATAGTCATTTACTTTGCAAACATGAACTGCAGTTTTTGTTTAATCCTTTAGGTTGCACTTCAAAAGCTGGAGCTAAAGGGAAACTCAAGGGTCTCAGCTTGTGACTAAATACTGCCCTTTATACTGTGTATAATATCTCACAACTGCCTTATATGTTTGATGGGATGTGGAAAAGAATGGAAGAGGAAAAGGGGCCCCACTTTCTGAGTGCCTTTAGTCTTCTGAGAATGTTTTCTTAGGAACCTGGTAGGTTCCAGCATTGTTTTGTTTGTTTGTTTTGTCAATGGTTGTTCAGCAGTTAGTTGTGATTTTGGTGTTTCTGTAATAAGAGGTGAGCTCACATCCTTCTACTGTGCCATCTTATCTCCTCTCCGCCTTAGGAACTTGGTATCAAGTTACTACAGTAACCTACTTAGCTCTGCCAGTTCTCCCAGGTCCTTGGTGTATGTTTGGGGTTTGAAAGGAGCTGATCATACCTGTTACCTAGTCTCTCCTCCAGATTCTGAACCGATTCAAAAAAAGGAACAAGAAGCCAAACTTCGTTGTAATACATGAGCTCTATTTCAGGTACAGCTGGTGCCTAGAGACCGTGGCTTGTCCCAAGCCTGAACTAGAGCTTCCTATTCTCCCTGACCAATGTGACAGACACAGGCTGAATGGTGGGGAACGGGGTGGGAAACCTCTCTGTTGAGCTGACTGAGGGAGAGGAGGAGGTGGAGAGGAGACCTTGACCGTTTGCTGGCAGGTAAGAGCCAGCATGGTGAGTCCTGTTCTCACCATTCCTGTGGTCCCTCTGCCATGGTCAGGAGCCAGCAAGAGGGAACGTTTCCTCTCAGCTCCTCTCCAAGAGGACTGAAGGGCTGGGCAAGTTCCTCAGCATCTCTTAGAGCATCCAGGAGTTTTCACTGTATAGCCAAGGTAGAGGGAATGCACTGGACAAGAATGAAAAGAAATCCCACTCTACTGGGAATTAGGTTTCATTCATTCATTTATTTCCTTCTGAGCTGAGTGGTCCCATGGCAAATGGACTGTGGGCTCCATGAGAAGAAGCTTCTAATGGGGAAAAACACTTGGATGAACCATGAATGAAAACTCTGTGTGGAACGGAAATGAAATCAAGCCAATTTTTAATGTACCTGACATCATCAGAAGACTAATTATCTACATCGTATCCCCTGTATTATAAAAGGCAGCCTCTAAAGTTAACACAGAGATATAATATAAGGCTGCAGAAAAGCCTGGAAGTGAGGCTCAGTCTTTCCTCAATCTCACTGAAATGTTGTATGGCTGTTTCAGCTAAAATGTAATTAAATGATAATCATTGTGATGAAAGCCAGGCATGTAAAATGAATATCAAATGGACAGAATTGTGAACTTAAAATAGCATAAGAAAATCCAAACAGTTTTTTATCTTGAAAAATTGTCTCTCCCCCCTCTTTTTTTGGTCCTATTTCAGGAAGAGGAGAGATGCGTGTCCGGGAATAGCTCTTATAACAGAGGGAAAGGTTTTACCCAGCAGATTTAGTTTAGTCTTGGGAACAACACAACTGTGACAATAGAGTTATATGTTCTTAAAACCCCTGCAAAACCTTGGATGAAATGAATCAACAAATGATTCATTAAACAGCTCCATTTTTTCAAGAGTCTGGAAGAATAAAAATTGTGAAGTTGAATCACTTAGGGACTTTTATAAGTTCACCAAAGGAAGACTTAGGCACATTCATAACATATGATAAATGCAATTTAATCAAGTGTTGTGATGGTTAATTTTACATGTCAACTTGATGGGGCCAAAGGATGCCTGGACATTTGGTCAAACATTATTCTGGGTGCGCCTCTGAGGATGTTTCTGGTGAGATTAACATCTGAATTGGTGGACTGAGTAAAACCGATTGCCCTCCCTGAAGTGTGTGGGCTCCATCCAATCAGTTGAAGGCCTGAAGAAGACAAAAAGCCCTACCTTCCTGGGGGTAAGAGAGAATTCTTCCTGCCAGACAACTTTGAGCTGGGACATTGATTTTTCCCCTGCTTTCAGACTCAAAGTGAGACATTGGCTCTTTCTGGGTCTTAAGCTTCCTGGCCTTCAGACTAGAAACACCCCATCAGTGTTGCTGTGTCTCCAGCTTGCCAACTGCAGATCTTGGGACTTGTCAGCCTCCATAATCACATGAGTCAATTCCTTATAATAAGTCTCTCTTCTCTATCATTTTCTCTCTCTCTTCTCTATCATTCTATTACTCTCTCTTTCTCTCTCTCCCTCTAGATTTATCTATCATCTATCTATCTACTGAGAGAGAGCTAGATCTCTCTATATATTCTATTGGTTCTGTTTCTCTGGAGAACCCTGACTAATACAGGTTTACATTGATATTTGTGTCTGTTAGGACTCTGTTGATGGCAAGTGGCAGAAAACTGTACCTAAATTGCCTTCCATAAATGGAAACTCTGGAGGTAGATGGCTTGGTTTTAAGCCTGGCTTTATACTGTGGATCAAATGAATCCATTTTCCTGATCTCTCCATTTCTCAATTCTGCTTTCTTTGAGTGGACTCCATTCTCATATAGACTTTACTGGTCACAAGATGGCTCTTCTAGATTCTCCTCTGAGGTAGAGGTGGGGCGGGAAGTGAGATGCCTGTCATCTGAAGCAAAAACTTCAAAGGTTTCATTTCATCTCAGTAGTTCTGGTTGGAATACATGCGCATCCCTGTATATGGCCAAGAAAATATGATACTCTCAGAAGAATCATGGCCCTGAGCATCTTGCACATACCTGCTGGTTGTGCATGGCCTGTCCTTCTCCCAAGCAGCTCTGTACCTGGTCACATGGGCAACCAAGTAGGTGAAGGTGCTAGAGTTTGACCACAGCTTTCAGGGTGGGAGCTGGAGAGGGAAGGCTGACTCCTTGCTGGTCACAGTGTCCTCTGCTTGCTCACAGTCTACAGGTCCCTCAGCTCTGAATTCCTCTGCTGTAACGCCACCCACTATGTATGCAGGTGTCATCTGGCCCTTATTGTCACCCTGCGGATTGGAGCTTGGGGAACAGTGCAAATTGCTGACACTCTGGCTGCTGCTTTTGCTGTAATACCGTGTGTGTGTGTCTGTGTGTGTGTGAGTTTGTCAAGGAGTCTTATGTTCTCTCCTAGCATCCATAAAATGGTAGCAGACTAACTTGCTTTCTTGAAAGTAGGGTAAAATCTCAGGGACTTAACGTGTCTTGACAGATATACTGATTGACTTCAACCTTCAATCTGCTCTGGTGCATCTGCCCCTGGAACATGTTGACATAGGAAGGGGGGAGTCCTACCAGAGGAAGACTGAGTGCAGATACCAGAAGAAGGACAAATGGATTGTGGGTAGGGAAAAAAATTGGGAATTGTGCCAACTTGCCCACGTGTGCCCTACCTCCATGCTCCCACCTCTGCTTAAGATGCTGTATTTCTTTTTTTAAAAAATAAATTTATTTATTTAGTTAGTTAGTTATTTGTCTGTGTTGGGTCTCCGTTGCAGTGCACGGGCTTTCTCTAGTTGCAGCCAGCAGGGGCTATTCTTTGTTGCGGTGCACGAGCTTCTCAATGTGGTGGCTTCTCTCGTTGTGGAGCACAGGCTGTAGACGTGCGGGCTTCAGTAGTTGTGGCACACAGGCTCAGTAGTTGTGGCTCACAGACTCTAGAGTGAGGGCTCAATAGTTGTGGCTCACGGGCTCTAGAGCACAGGCTCAGTAGTTGTGGTGCATGGGCTTAGTTACTCTGCAGCATGTGGGATCTTCCCGGACCAGGGCTTGAACCTGTGTCCCCTGCATTGGCAGGCAGATTCTTAACCACTGCACCACCAGGTGTGCCCCCAAATAGTTTTTATTTGAACTGCCTTTCTAGTTCTTTTTCATATGTATTCATATTGTTTATAAAATTATAGTAGAAAAATATAACATTAATTATCTTCATTTAACCTGTACCACCGTCATTTCCCCATAGTTTTTTGTTGTTTCCATTTTAATTATTGAGAAAAATTTAATGTCAAAATTTGACTACTTACACAACCTTATTTACCATTCCCTTCTTAATGAGTACTTCCATTATTTTCTGTTTCTCCCTAAAATAACACAAGTAAATAACATTTGTATATCTAGGCTTTCTACACTTTGTTTCACTTGATCCTCTTAGCAACTCAGTGAAGATGGCTTTGTAATCTATTTCCTTTTCACAGATGAGGAAAGAGAAACTCTGAGAGATGAAGTAATCCATTCTCGAATACAGAACCTGTTTCACTGGGTGATGACTTGGGCCCAGTGCTTCCAGGCTTCTAGATACCATTTGCTTTGCAGATGTTGGTGCTGGCAGATTTTTACTTTTAGAACTTACCTGGCCAATAACTTCTACCGGTGACAAAAGTATCCATGTCAATAAGCAGAGGTCTCTGGCTTTATGAAAGGACCTCACAACTCCCTACATTTGAAGACTCTGAGAAGGCTTTTAGGCCCCTAAATATCCCATCCATCAGGCCTGTAATGCCTCTATTAGAAAGGCATTTCTCTGAGTTTGGGTGACCTTTTGGTCTTTAAGAGGCCCTTATTAAAGTCTCCAAAACAGTGAGAGGGATGATTTCCTAAACAAGGTTTTGCTAACTCTGTAAGAGATTGTTTTTCAGCCCAGATGTCAGCAGACTATCGCAGACATCTGTTGTTTTCTTTGCTCAACATCCCACCCCCATTCTCACTTAATGGAATTGCCTCTTCCTCCCAACGACATGGTTATTATGGGAACAGTCGTATTAGGATAATGTGATTATTGGTGGTGATCGTTCTAGTGTCAGAATTGAGTTAATCGAATCTTCCTTGAGACTTTGGGATCGAGATGCAGAGAAAAAGAGCTCTCTCTCTCTCTCTCCCCTTCCTCTCTCTCTCTCTCTGTCTCCCTTTCTCTCTCCTTCCCTCCCTCTCTCTCTCTTTGTGTCTATTTCTCTCTCTCTCTCTCTCTCTCTCTCATTAAAAGTTAATTTCACAGTCCTACAGAAAGCAAAAGCAGAAACTCTCTGCCCGGAGGATTGTGAAGACAAAAATTGAGTCCTGTCCTAATGAAATCTATAGAAACACAAATTTTGAGCAGTTTGAATTCCATGGAGGTGTTAAATAAGTGTTAGCAATCACTCACACATCATCACAACTTGCGCATATTTAGTTCATCTTTTATTCAATAAACACCCACTGAGAACCTATTGCGCCAGGCCCTGGAGACACAGAGATGAGATCAGCCCCTTCCTCAAGAAGCTCCCAGGCTGATGAGAGAGCTGGACAGGCAAACGAATTATTTCAAAACACGTAACCGGCACCCTAAGGACGATAAAGGTGTAACCAAGGAAGGTATGATGGGAGAAGAGGGGTCCAGCATGGGGTCAGGTGGACTTTGGGGAGGCGTTAACCTTTGAGTGATCCTTGCTGGATGAGTGGGGATTTTCCCATGGAAGATATTGGGCACGGAGACATTGAGTTTGGACATGTACGATGCTCCACGTGGGGAGAGCCGAGTATGCAAATGAAGGGAGGAGAAAAAAGTATGGTGTTTGGGGAACGACGTGTGGTCTGTGGGGTTGCACCTTAGGATGTGGGAGGAACTGGAGTCCTCAGGGGAACAGGACAGGAGGCCTAAAGTCCGGGAAGGACCATCCTGTGCTGGGCTTCACTCTGGGCTGGTGGATTCCATTCCGTGTTTGAGGACTGTCACTTTGAAAGCAGAGGAGTAAGGGGTTAAGCACGTGGGCTCTGGAGGCAACTAGGCTGGGGTTCAGAGTCCCAGCTCTGATGCCCAGTAGCTGTGTGACCTTGAACAAACTGATGATCCTCTCTAAGCTGCAGTTTCCTCATTTGCAAATTGGTGCTCTTCATGGAATATACCAAAAAGGCTTCTTGAGAGAATTAAAGGAGTCCTGTCTTGAAAGCACTTAGCACAGAGTCTGACACCTGTAGTGATAGCTTAATACAAAGGAGATACTATTAGTAATTTGAGTAGCAGTAGGTTAATGGGTCCACAAGAGAGTAAAGACATTTAAGGTGTATCTAAGGATCTCAAGGAGGAGAAAGCTACCACTGCTTCTGGAGAGAAAGCTTAGAAATCTTGTTCACTGGACCGCTTCCAGTCCTCATTGCAAATTTCCTGGAAAATGTGTTTCCAGGTAGCCATGTAAGAGGAAAACAATTAGGAAAAACAGTGAAACAATTTTCAATGAATAGTTTATGTAAAGTACAGGATATAAAACCAAAGATGCTTGAAAGTTGCTAAGAGAGCAAATCTTTTTTTTTTTTTTAACATGTTTATTGGGAGAGCAAATCTTAAAAGTTCTCATCACAAGAAAAAAAAGTCTTGTAACTCTCTGTGGGGACAGATGGTCACTAGACCTATTGTGGTGATCATTTTATAATATGTATAAATATCAAATCGTCACATTGTACACCTGAAACTAATATCATGTAATATGTCAATTATACCTAAATAAAAAGAATAAATTAAATGAACTCAAAGACAGAGTAAGGAATGTTTAACGTGTCTTGCTTACATGGGTTTGGGCTTCATCACACTAGGGAAAACCAAGATTTGCTTTTTTCTCAACAGAAGAACACACTGGCCTTTGATGCAGATGCATTTAGCTGATTAAATTGTTTGTAAAATGTGCGGGACTTTTCTCTTTGTCAGATTGGCGAGCAACAAGAAAAGAAGACTTATGCATTGGAAAATAGTGGGGGGGGGGCTTTTGTTGAGAGATACTTTTTGGAAGCTGAAATATTAAAATCTAGTCACTTCTAAGCAAACATACAGTCTGTGAGATGACAAAACATTCAAGCATATGTTGATTAATTAGATGACAATGGAATATTTGGCCAATGAATCAAAGTTTTGTTCTACATGATGCCAGACATCTGGATATTTAAAAGCAGCTGTTTGGCATCCTGTGGAACAAATAGAAGCATCATTGTACGGCTGTGGCTCTAGACTGCTTTCTGTCTGATCTGCCCCACTGTCCCTAAGATACAGTCCCACAAACACGGTTGATAAAGCAGGGCAGATACTAGTTTGGGTCGAGGTCAGGTAGTAAAGTTGATGGAGACAGAATTTTTCATTGGGATTCAGATCGAAGGAGCAGATGTGAGGCAGATTTATTAGAAAGACTGAACCTCCTAATGGCAACAGTTCAGAAAGCCACGGTGCACCAGTACAAGACAGGAAGTAATATGGAACCCCGGACCAAAGTGATACCTCCTTGTTTCACCTTTTGCCGTCAATAGCATGGAGTAGTGAAAAGAGCACAGGACCAAGATCTAAAGGAACTGGGTTCTGCTCCTGGCTCTACCACCCTCTTACACATATGACCGTATGCCCACTCTCTGAAAACTCAACTTTCTTCTTTTTTTTTTAAGTCTTTATTGAATTTGTTACTATATTGCTTCTGTTTTACGTTTTGGTTTTTTGGCCGCGAGACATGTGGGATCTTGGCTCCCTGACCAGGGATCGAACCCGCACCCCCTGCATTGGAAGGTGGAATATTAACCAGTGGACCACCAGGGAAGTCCCCTCTTTATTTTCTTAATTGGAGTATAGTTGATTTACAATGTTGTGTTAGTTTCAGATGTACAACAAAGTGAATCAGTTATACGTATACATATATCTACTCTTTTCTTGGATTTCCTTCCCATATAGGTCATTTCAGAGTATTGAGAACAGTTCCCTGTGTTATATAGTAGGTCCTTATTAGTTATCTATTTTATGTATAGTAGTGTGTATCTATCAATCCCAATCTTCCAGTTTATCCCTCCCCCTGCTGCCCTGGTAACCATAAGTTTGTGTTCTACATCTGTGACTCTATATCTGTTTTGTAAATAAGTTCATTTGTACCAATTTTTTTAGATTCCATATAAAAGCGATATCATATTTGTCTTTCTGTGTCTGACTTACTTCACTCAGTATGACAATCTCTAGGTCCATCCATGTGGCTGCGAATGACATTATTTCATTCCTTTTTATGGCTGTGAAACTCAACTTTCTAACAGGTAAACTAGAGGTAGTGATAACTATCTCAAAGAACTGTTGAAAGGTTCAAGTGAAACTACTGACATGCTCCGTAAACAGTAAAGTGGTACAAAATGTAAATTATCAGGAACAGTTTTTTTTTCATTCCCACTTTTGATATCATGTAAAACTTACAGTGATTAGCTAAAATGATGGGTAAGAATATTTCAGAGAGTTCCTGGTGGGGACGGGGTGTCCGGAAAGGTACCTGGAGACCCTAATGGAGAAGAGCTTGGGGTTTGGAGAAAAACAGACCTGGGTTTGAGCTCCTGCTTCAGTGTGGTTTAGCTGTGTGTCCTTGGGCAAGTTACTTCTCTGTTCTGGTTTCCTGACTTGGGAAGTGGGGCTTATGATAGTAGCTGCCCCAGGGAGCTGTGGGGACTAAAGGAGATAATGCCACCAGAGCTCCCTACGTGGCTCAAAGCACACACACAGGAGCTGCTTGCACCAGGAAGTGTCCCATCACTGAATGGGCTCAGGGAGAGGCTGAACCCCAGTCTCCCCAAGACATCGATGGTATGTGAAGAGGTTGGGCAAAACGACTTCTAAATTTCCTTCAAATTCAAAACTTCCCTGAGTTTCTGACATCAAAATACTGAATTGGAGGAAAGCAACAAGAAATGAATTTGATCCTTGGAAAAGATCATTTCACTTACGTGCAGAATGAGAGACTATATGTGAATAAACATCGAGCACTACTCTCCAAAGCTCTTTACTGGCACCGAACCCAGCCCATTACTTAGCAAAGCCCAAAACAAACAACTCACCAGCTTGTTCACACTGTCCTGTGCTTTGAAGTGTCAGAATTTCAACTTCTCCCGCTCTTGTTGGGTTGGCCCCAGTACAAGATAAGGGACCAGAGGATCTTGTTGGCAAGTGAAAGAGTGAAAACAGTAACAGCAGTTATCAGGGCAATGGTGCCATTCAACCTAACTTAGGTTGTAATTACTGGCTGCACAGATAAAGTTCTTCGGGGCGGAGCTATCAATGCTTCTTGCTTTGCAAACAAAACACTACTGTTCCCGTTAAACTCATCTTTTAGGAGAGAGAAAGGACAGCCCAGCTTTGGACACTGAGCCCTTGTTGAAAAATCTGTGCTGTGGAGAGAAAAATTCTCCTTAGCAAATGTATATTTCTCTTTGTCAGAAGTAAAGTGAACTGTGAGGACCTCAAAAAACATAAGCTACATTTAAATATTTTTTTAATATTTTCTTAACTTCTTTCACTCATTTTTTTTCAGTGCCCACTATGTACTCAGAACATGTCTAAGTCTTCTGCATGTTGTGGTGGGGATTCTCCACCTGCTGCTCCAGATCCACTTTTCCACCCTGCTCTGGGCCCCCCACCCAGGAAGCTGAACTTGCGTGGATGCATCCCCCAGGCTCCACTGACTTCTGGTGTGTAGTTGAGTTTGGTCACTGGGAGGCAACAGCAAGTCAGAAACATGAGAGGAGAGAGAGATTAGGTTATCTATTTCCAGACTCCCATCTCACATCTGCTCCCTGAGTTTCAGCTAATGAAAATCCAGGACCTGCACTGAGTTGTTGGCAGTCTTGGGAGGCCTCACCATCCCTTCTGATTTCTTTTAACCCTGCTTACACCTTTGTAAGTAAGCCATTAAATAAGTGGCCCTTTAGAGTGTGCCATCTGTTTTTGTTTGTTTCTTTTTTGCTCAGATTCTGACTGATATACATGCTTATTTCCAAAGAACTGTAACCAGAAAAGACATAGCTACTTTGAGGCCAAGGGTGTAAAGAGCCAGCGTGGGTCCTACATTCATCAGGAAGCAAAGACCTCCAAGATGTCAGAGAAGCTATTTGGAAGCAACCGAGATCCTTGATCACCCTTGGAGGAAAGCCACCTGCCCCCCTCAGACTATGACATGAGCAAGAAGTAAACTTTGATCAGGTTAAGTCATTGAAATATTGGGGTTCATTTGTTACTGCAGCAGAACCTATTGTATCCTGACTAATCCTCTTATCTAATTTAGCCCTTATGACCACCCTGTGAAGTAGATACTAATATTAATCCTCATCTTATAGCAAAGTGCTTAAGGAACTTGCAACGACACCAGAAGCAGCACAACTGGTGTTTCAGCCAGATCTTTCTGACCCCAAAGCCTAGTACAGTTTTCCCCTAAACTGTACTCTTTTATGTGGGATAGGGAGACTATCTTTTCTCCATGTGTAGGAAGATGTACTCTATCAGTGAATCTTGCAAATGGCATGAGCCCAGCAAGGCCTGCTGGCCACACAGACAGTACATCCAGCAAATATTGAGGGACCTCTCCTGAAGCTGAGAGGTGAGTAGAAATCTCCTTAATACTCTAGCTCACCTTCCCTGGAAAAGAAGGATATAGGATTTTTCCCCCCTGTCTCTAGGCCTTTAAATTATTCGTATGGAAGTATCACAGTTTTCCATCCTTCTCTGGAATGAAAACTGTAGCTCTTTCTTTGTTGCCCTTATTGAGTGTATTTCTTCAGAGAGACTAGGGACCCATTTACAGCTATTTATTTTAAAAATATGATTCTTAATGTACATAATGCCACTGAATTGTACACTTAAAAATCATTAAATGGTGAATTTTATGTTACATACGTTTTACCACAATAGAAAAATTGTTTTAAAATACGATTCTTCAAATTTTGATTGAAAAAGGTACAGGACTGCATCCTTGCCATGGATGATTTGCTTTTTGAAAATGCGTGTTCAGTGCCTTTCCAGGGTTTCATTATCAGCTGGAGGAAACAGGCTTTGCCACTTGCAGGAAGAAATCATTGACTCTAGGTCAGATCAGTTCCTTGCATTCAACAATAATGACTGTTTTTTCTGTTACCGAAGGAAATTCAGCCACACAGTGACTTCTGAAATTTTGTGCATAGGAAGGAAAAGCCAAAGGAGGGCTTGGTGGCCCAAGCCGGAAATGTGACCTATTGAGCTTTTCTGAGGCAATGAGGTCAGAGAATCCTTTTTCCCTTTAAGCTGGATGTGCGAAGCCTCAGCAGTTTGCATTCTAAGGCTCTGTAGACAAGGAACTCGAAGGCTAACATTCTGATCCAAATGTCCTATGTGTTTCCCATGATCAGTTTGCCTTGGCTTCTTTTTTTTTTTTTTTTTTTTTTTTTGCGGTACGCGGGCCTCTCACTGTTGTGGCCTCTCCCGTTGCAGAGCACAGGCTCCGGACACGCAGGCTCAGCGGCCACGGCTCACAGGCCCAGCTGCTCCGCGGCATGTGGGATCTTCCCGGACTGGGGCACGAACCCGCGTCCCCTGCATCGGCAGGCGGACTCTCAACCACTGCGCCACCAGGGAAGCCCGCCTTGGCTTCTTTTGCTGAGTTTTCAATGCATCTGGCATAGGTCTTAGTGTGTGGAAGCCATTCTCTCCCACTTACGTGTTCTTAGACATGAAGGTGCTCCTTGGAAAAGAAGGCAGGAATTTACTTGGAAAAGCCAGCCCTTTTATTTAGAATAGTGTCTGAACCAATACATACTTGCCCAGGGTCCTTAAAAAGACTTAGTCGGGTGAGGTGGGAGTTTGCAGTCCGATTCTCTGTGTGGTGTCCGAAGCCAAAACAGGCAGAGAAGGGGACTAGGCTGAGGTGTCCACCACCTGTTGTTTGCTTCCTGTTAGACCTGACCTCGACTCTTGGTCAGAGTGTCCAACAGACCATGTCAAGAGTGGCCTTATCCCCACTCTGTCCTTAGGGATGACATGTTTTTGAATGGTCACGCATTTCTACAAAGAGGATGAGAACTCCCAATCCAGTCTGAAGCTTTTATTTTAAGGGCTGATGAGCTGCAGAAATTTTCCACTCACCAGCCCATATCCATTTCCTGCCCTTTTCTGTCCTGCTCTGGTCCTGACGTGCTCTGAAACTACTTAACTTGGAGGCTTGCAGAGCCTTGAGTCACTTTTTTTTTTTTTTTTTTTTTTTTTGCGGTACGCGGGCCTCTCACTGTTGTGGCCTCTCCCGCTGCGGAGCACAGGCTCCAGACGCGCAGGCTCAGCGGCCATGGCTCACGGGCCCAGCTGCTCCGCGGCATGTGGGATCTTCCCGGACCAGGGCACGAACCCGTGTCCCCTGCATCGGCAGGCGGACTCTCAACCACTGCGCCACCAGGGAAGCCCCTTGAGTCACTTTTAATGCTTCAATAGTGACAGGGTTATGGTTTGTGACAATGACATTTTACTCTGAAAGAGATTAAGCTTTTGTCACCCAGCGGCCTCAGCATCACCGGGAATTTGTTAGGAAGCTCAGGCTGCACCCTAACCTCCTCAATTAGAGTCTGCATTTCAACAAGATTCCAGACAATTGGTGTTTTTGATAAGCACTCTTGTAACCCATAGATGACTGAGATCACTGGATACTATTCCATGTGCAGAGCCTAGCTGCAAAAGGACTGTTAGGACAGAGGGGCTCTCGACCCCGCGGCTCTCCGCTTTCCGACACACCCTGGCCACGTGCACAGCTCAGCGCTCCGTGTCCCCTCCTCTGCGCGCCCGCTGGCCGGTGGGGACCCCATGAGCCTGGGCTCCCTGCGGGCCAAGGCGCTGCTCACTGAGAACGTGGCGTCGTTCGGAGGCAAGACGGTCCGGGACCACACCCAGATGAATGAGCTGCAGCGGCGTCACGTCGGGGGCCCCGGGCCTGGTCGCGCTCGGCTTCCCGAGAAAGCAGTTTGGGCAACAGGTGCGCAGGGCGGAGCGGGGGTGGGAGCGCGACCCGGGTCAGGAGCGCCGGCGGGCCCCGCGGCCGCGCGCGCCCTGGGTGTGGAGAGGCGGGCCTCCGGCTCGCTTCCCGCCGGCGCTCGTTCCGACTGGGGTTCAAGTCCACGCAGGGGTTTTGCAAGAAAGGCAACAGTCCAGTGACTCATGGGCAAACTCCATGTTTGCGGTCAGGAGGCTTCCCCTCCCGTCGCGGTCCCGGGTCCCAGCTGCTCTTCTCTTCTGCAGGAAACTGACAAGAATGAGGAGATGCTGAAGGGCCTCAGGTACGTGCGACCAGACGGCAGGCTCGAGCCCGATCTCAGGCTCCGGGCCAAGGGCGAGGGGGAACGGCGCGCAGGCGCACCGGCTCTTTGCCTCCGCGACGCGCTGCGCATGCCCAGTGACGACGCCCCGCCCTCGTGAGCGACTGCAAGCTCCTCGCCTGGTCTCCGGTGTGCCTCAGCGACGTCGCCTGGAACTTCCAGAAGCTCCTGGTAGGCCCGGACGGTGTGCCGTGCACATGTACAGCGGCCGCCGAAGCCCTATTGCCCCAGGGGCCCCGCTGTGCCCCGGGCGCCCCTCCTACCCCTGCTGCTTGCAGAGAGCGCTGCTCTCTGGGGATTTGATCCGTGAAGTTGTTTCCTCTAAACCTGCGTGGAGGAACGCCTGATGTCCAGGAAAATCCCCCGAGATGGGCGCTGGTCCATCCCAGCCTCCCCTTTCCCAGACCACAGCTCCTCACTTAATAAAGAGCTGAGTGTCAGGGGGAAAAAAAGAAAAAAAGACAGGACAGAGGGTTAACTATGAAGTATTTCAGTGATAGGCTGGTGAAAGCAGAGGAAAATTGGGTTATCTCCCCTTTGATCACTACTTCCTCTCAGCCATCTCATGAAATCCTGTTCTGTTTTCCCTCTTCAGCCCAACTCTAGAGAATCTGGTAGTCATTCACCCTATAAGAAATGGATGGGAGGATACTTTTTCATTCCATCAAAGCCAAACATTCATGAAGTGTCTCTTTTTTATAAATTTATTTATTTATTTATTTTTGGCTGTGTTGGGTCTTCGTTTCTGTGCGAGGGCTTTCTCTAGTTGCGGCGAGCGGGGCCACTCTTCATCCCGGTGTGCGGGCCTCTCACTATCGCGGCCTCTCTTGTTGTGGAGCACAGGCTCCAGACACGCAGGCTCAGTAGTTGTGGTTCACGGGCCCAGTTGCTCCGCGGCATGTGGGATCTTCCCAGACCAGGGCTCGAAGCCGTGTCCCCTGCATTGGCAGGCAGATTCTCAACCACTGCGCCACCAGGGAAGCCCCATGAAGTGTCTCTTATGCACCAAAAAGTGCTTTTCAGGAAGAAATGGTGAACTAGAGTGGAAAAAGAGAAGGCTGGTGGGAGAAACTGAGAAATAATTAGGAGATAAATTAGCCAGAACTTAGTAACTGGTGATGTGGTTCTGAGGTGGGAGGCTGGGTTTGAAGGAGGGCGTGGAGATGAGGTGTTTTCTCAATTTTTAGCCCGTGTGGCTGGGATCGAGGTGGTGCCAATACCCTGAGTCAGAGGAGACAGCCGGAGAAGCAGCACGTTTAGGGAAGAAGAGGATGAGTTTAGCGTTGCCCAGGCTGAGCCAGACATCTCATGGGCATTTGGATATATGTGTCTGGAGGAAATTGAATCTCAACAAAGAAGAACTGGGCTTCCCTGGTGGCGCAGTGGTTGAGAGTCCGCCTGCCGATGCAGGGGACACGGGTTCATGCCCCGGTCCGGGAAGATCCCACATGCTGCGGAGCGGCTGGGCCCGTGAGCCATGGCCGCTGAACCTGCACGTCCGGAGCCTGTGCTCCGCAACAGGAGAGGCCACAACAGTGAGAGGCCCGCGTACCGCAAAAAAACAGAAAAAAAAGAAGAAGAACTAACCAGGAAACAAATGATTGATCTGGAGCTACAGAGTGGGGATAAGTGGCTTATTCCTCTAAATTTGAGAATAAAATAAAGGACAACGCCCTCCTGACAACCTGTACGCTTGAGTGGTGTCAGGTCCACTCGGCACTGTTTTCCTCCTGGGAGCAGGGCCGGGCGCTCGGCTTCTTCTCATTTCGCTGGAGCACATCCTCCCTCCACACCCGCTCTCGAGGCTCCTCACGCCACGCCAGGATGAGGAGTCGGATGTGGCTGCCCCGGACCCCATTCTTTGTAGTTCCTGGACGTGGCACGGAAGCCTTCGGTTTGGGGTTTTTCACACCAATCCCTATAGGAAACAAGAGGAGGAGAAAGATCGGAGCAAGAACAAAAGTGGTCTCCTGTGTAGTATTTCTACTAGGAGTAAATAGATTTTCTGAACCATTCAGCTTGGTACTTTTCCTGGACATCAAAGGTGCCCCTTGGGAATTAAATGGGAAAGGAAATTTATGTTGACTGACTTGACTGAGAGTAAAAACAAAGGGAGTTCTAATAATGAAAATGATGGAATGCATTTTCTTCCCGGATTAATAGGTTGCTCTCTGGGTTTTATTGTTTCTTTTTTTCTCTTTCTTTTAGCTTTGTTTTGTTTTCTTCTTTATTCTTATTTGCCCTTCTCTTGGGACCCAGTCTTGACTCTTGTACAAAATCTCATGCATGCAGATCGCTGTCTGTGAGGTCCTCGTTGCTCCAGAGAATGAAATCAGAGCCTCCAACTATAGGTATTAACACAAGGCTACGGAACTCAGATAAATGAATTTCAAATGCTGGCCTGTGCGTGATGAATAACAATTCCTTGCACTAAACAGGATATAGGATTTATGTGCCATTTCGTGCTGAGAAATAGTGTCACTAACCAGGCAGATGGCTTGTGGTTGCTCCACTTTTCTCTCAGATGATAACAATATTCATTTTCTCCTCTTTTTGACAAGGAAAGAAAAAAAACGGGACCATCAGCCCTTTAGCCTTCCTTCGAAGATTTTGTGCAGCATGAAGTAATGCTGACATTTTTTAAGTGAAATTAAATAATAAAAAGACTAATCTGAATAGTTCCTCTCAGTTGGCCATCCTTCACCCGCAGTTACTTGAAGTAGCTCAGGTGAAAGTCATTTCTCCTGATTTACCAGAATAGTTGTTGTAAGGTGATCCTAGTTTCTTGGAAAGGCTTCTGGGAAAATCCTTTGGATTTTTCAAATCAGAAATAAACATCACCCTTTATATTTGATTGCTAGAGATAACTGGTAGACTTTGCCTAATGGCAAAAATAATCAGTGCAATTTCTTTACAGACATTCACTCAATAACATTCCTTGACATCTACGGTGAACACAGATTATGCTTGGTGTGAAGAGATTCCTGCTCTGGGGAAATACATGTTCTTGGCAGGAGACAGATATGTAGTGATGAAAACAATGTGAGAGTGATGTGATAGAATGATGTAGAAAGGGCCAAGGGAGCGTGGAATAGAGACGTTCTAATTTTGTGGGAAGGAGAGAGGATGAATCGGGAAGCGTCATAGTAGAGGTAACATTAAAGCAGGGTCTTGAAGAGTCAGCAAGAGAAGGTCAGGTAACATGGGCAAAGGCAGCAGAGTGAGAGGCCGTGGGTTTAAGGTGTATGTGTGTTTAGGATATGAGGTGTATGGGAGGGAAGGAAAAGGAGGGCAAGGACCTGATTGTGACTGTCAGGTGGGCTAGGTCAGGAAGGTTACATGTTATCCTACAGGTAGTGATGAGCTGCTGTGAGGGCTTTAATCAGGTAACTGCTGCTTTCTTTTATTTTCGGAAAAACACCCAGATGCTCTATTTTCACACTCTGGCACTCTGGCGCTACAGAAATAAACAGAGTAGGAGTATACAATTTATAAAATGTTGCTTACTCTTGGGATGTAAAGGTCTGGTCCTATCTAGTTCCAGGTCTCCCTTTTTGCTTATGTATGCAAAGCACACCCATATGCTTGCACGTGGATGTATGTATGTGAGCAGAGGTGGGGATGGGGGATGAGGATGATACCCCTGGACACCTACCAGCCAAGAGCACATGCCTAGACATCTAACTTCCTCCATGTCTACCCGCCCTTCTCAACTGGTGTTCCTCCATAACATTAATCCTTAATGCCTTAAGGCATCTGATATATTTTTGATAGATCAACTTCTCTCTTACGTATCTAGAATGGAACTAGCTATGGACTTGGAAGAACTGAGAAAACAGTCACTCAACTCACTTTCTGTAGGGCTTAGTACTTCATACCCTTCCAGTTAAGAAAACCTGGAGAGGGACTTCTCTGGCGGTCCAGTGGGTGAGTCTGTGCTTCCACTGCAGGGGGTCTGGGTTCGATCCCTGGTCAGGGAACTAAGATCCCGCTTGCTGCATGGCATGGCCAAAAAAAAAAAAAAAAGAAAGACTGGAGACAGGGAGAAAAGATGATACTGCAGTGGTCCAGGAGTTGGATGTATTGTCTTTGTATGGTTCCCAACAGAAAGATGGGCTCCGTAACATAGTAACAATGTCTGTGCTCTGCAACTATGTTCCCAGCCATAACGGACTGCTTTAAGGGAAGATATCTCACCCAAATACACCAATCAGATTCTCTCACCTGAGAATTTGGAAAAGAGGCACAAAAATTGGGATCCTTTGAGCTGATTCAGTATGGCAGAACTCAGGAACAATGTTGAGATTCTTGGTGCTATCTTGCTTTCTGCCTTCTGGAGGCTTGATTGTTAATTTCTTTCTGAATTTCAATTTTAATATATTGATTTCATCACAAACATTAAAATGAGAAAAATAAATTACAAAGTAAATCCTCCCCCTGAGGCAGGAGATAGATGGGCCCCAGGCTGAACAGTTTCTCCCCTATGGACAAATACTCCAAAATGGCAGGAGAGAGGAGCTGAGCCCTGTCCAGATGAGAGATAAAAGACCACCCATTCCTCCTTCTCAAAGTCAAGGAGACCTCCCCAACTACACATGCGCAGAAAGGCTCCTCGGAGGTCAAAAGGGAGGGGGCGTCACTTCATAGTAAGTTATGTCAACCTACCCATAGGCCTCTTTGCTAGAATCCATCTTGGCTAAAAGGTATGCGCCCACACATGGGAGGACCCTGAGAGATACCAAATACAGACTCAGAACCAGGCCAAGCAAGATGATTGGCCAGAGGAAAACCAGAAGAAATGCCCTGTAAAAGTGATTCAAACTACCACGAGGGTGTGACTCTCTCTGAGCCCGCCCATGTGTCTATCCACACGTACTCGTTTCCCTCCTAAAAAACACTTTACTTGCTTCACTACTTTCTGTCTGTATGGGGAAATTCATTTCTACAGAGCTGATGGGCCAGGGCCTTGTCACTGACCACTGGTCTACTGTCTGGGATTCAGGGCTCTCACTGCCATGGCCCAACTTCCATCTCTGGCCAGGAATCGAAATCCCGCTTCAAGCTGCTGTAGGCTGAGGCCTCCCAAGATCACCCCCATATATACATTCTGTCCATTATTTATAAAATTAGACTTTATAAAAACATATAGAAGTATATACATATATGGGGGCCATATACTGTTTTATAACCTGGGTCAGAGGTTTTTGGTTTTGCTTTGTTTTGATTTTAGTCAAAAAATATATTGTGGTTGTCTTTCCATGTCAATTGATACAGAATTTCTTAATGCTTTTTAATGGTTTCATAACATTCCATTACATAGTTAGAGCATAATTTATTGATTATTAATTTCTTCCTGGGCTTCAATTAGAAGCATTCCTAAAATCTTAACTAAGTTCTACTGAGTAAACAGTAGAAGTAGAACAGTAAAAGGCCTATGTAAATCTATGAAGCATAAAGATGAAGAGTCAGAAATAAACCCCATCTTTTTAAAAAAACTATATTTATTTATTTATTTGGCTGCACTGGGTCTTAATTGCAGCACATGGGCTCTTTAGTTGTGGCATGCAGGCTCTTTAGTTATGGCATGCGGGCTCTTAGTTGCAGCATTCCCTGACCAGGGATCAAAACCAGGCCCCCTGCATTGGGAGCGTGGAGTCTTAACCACTGGACCACCAGGGAAGTCCCGAACCCTCATCTTTATGATCAATTGATCTTCAACAATGACGCCAAGACAATTCCATGGGGAAAAGAATAGTCTTTTCAACAGATGGTTCTGTGATAACTGGATATCTACATGCAAAAGAATGAAATTGCATGCCTCCCTCCCACCATATAGAAAAATTAGTTCATTGGTCAAAGGCCTATATATAAGTATTAAGACTATAAAACTCCTAGAGGAAAACTTGGGTGTAAATATTCATGGTCGTGAATTAGGCAATAGTTTTCTTAAACATGACATCAAAAGCACAAGCAAGAAAAGGAAAAAATAGATAAATTGCACATCATCAAAATTAAAAACTTTGTGCTTCAAAAGGCACCAAAAAAGTGAAAAGACAACCTACAGAATGAAAATTTTTTGCAAATCATATATCTACTAAGGTAAATGTATCTAGAATATATTAAAAACTCTTAGAACCTAATAATAAAGACAACTCAATTAAAAATGGGCAAAGGATTTGAGTAGACATTCCCCATTTGTACAAGAAGATGTATAAATAGCCAATAAGCATATAAAAAGATGCTCAACATCACTAATTCTCAGGGAAACACAAATCAAATCAACAATGAGAACCACTTCATACTCACCAGGATGATAAAATCAAAAAGACAACTAATAACAAATGTTGGCTAGGATGTAGAAAAATTGGAACTCTCAAACGTTGTTTATGGTAAGAACATACAATGACGCAGCGACTTTGGAAAATGGTCTGACAGCTCCATAGAGCTACCACATGACCCTGCCGTTCTCCTTCTAGACATATACCCAGGAGAAATGAAAAAGTATGCCCATACAGAAAATTGTACATGAATGTTCATAACAGAATTATTCATAATGGCCAAAAAGTCAAAGCAACTAAAATGTCCATCAACTGAAAAATGGACAAATAAAATGTGGTATATCTATACAATGCAGAATTACTTGAAAACAAATAATTTAAATACAAATACATGCTACAGCATGCATAAACTCTGAATACATTATGCTAAGTAAAAGAAACCAGTCACAAAAGACCTCATATGGTTCAATTTATATCTAATGTCCAGAATAAGCAAATCTATAGAGACAGGGAATAGATTGCCCTGGGCTGGAGGGAGGAGGGAAGAGTTGTTGGGGAAAACTGGGGAGTGCTTGCCAATGAGTTTCTTTCTGGAATGATGAAAATGTTCTAAAATTGACTATGGTGATGGTTGCACATATCTGTGAATATATTAAAAACCATTGAATTGGTTTACATGGGTGAATTTTATGAAATGTGAATTATATCGCAGTAAGGCTGTTATTTAGAAAATCTGTGAAAGTGGGTAACGAGATGATTTTGTAAACTCCTCAGCAAGTTTGGGGGTTCTGCAGAGACTCTGCTAGGGTTCAAGGCTCAGGCTCACAGGTTTAAGGATCTGGGGTGTGGTAACAGCCACGACACCGCAGTCCCATGAGGCATCTCTAGCGTTGCTTTAGCAGCATTTTAGTGTCCAGTTGTGCTTGTCCTCTGATCCCAGGGCCCCAGATCTCCAGGGAATAGATAGATTCTGGCTCTGAACCTGAGCCCCAGGTGACATTTCATTTGGCCTTTGACCTCAGCAGCTGGAGCCTAATATTCTTTGTGCAGAAAATGGATCAGTTCACTCTATCTTTGCTGTGATGATCAGGGCAGAACAACATGGCCATCTGAGGCCAGCACTGTCTGCCATTAATCAGAATAATTCAGAATAACCAAGATAGGGCTCTGTAAGGCCTACACTGTCAGGTTAATGAATGGGAGGAATAAAAACCATGTTTCCAGACCTGGCGAGAGTAGTTTGAAAACTCAGTTATGCCATTCAGACCATGTAATTCACCATTAATATTCCTAAGGAGAGATCTCCAAAATGGAAGGTGCCCACCCCAAGGGGGCCAATCTACTGGGGTACAATAGCATCATGTTAGAATTTCTATGCATTCTTTTTTTTTTTTTTTTTTTTTTGCGGTATGCGGGCCTCTCACTGTTGTGGCCTCCCCCGTTGCGGAGCACAGGCTCCGGACGCGCAGGCTCAGCGGCCATGGCTCACGGGCCCAGCCGCTCCGCGGCACATGGGATCCTCCCAGACCGGGGCACGAACCCGCATCCCCTGCATCGGCAGGCGGACTCTCAACCACTTGCACCACCAGGGAGGCCCCTATGCATTCTTTATTTAATCTTTTTTAAGTTTCTATTTTTTCAAATTATTTATTTATTTTTAATATTTTCGGCTGCATTGCGTCTTCATTGCTGCGTGCTGTCTTTCTCTAGTTGTGGCAGGGCTACTCTTCGTTGTGGTGCACGGGCTTCTCATTGCAGAGGCTTCTTTTGTTGCGGAGCTCTAGGTGCGTGGGCTTCAGTAGTTGTGGCGCACGGGCTCAGTAGTTGTGGCACGCGGGCTCAGTAGTTGTGGCACATGGGCTTAGTTGCTCTGCAGCATGTGGGATCTTCCCAGACCAGGGCTCGAACCTGTGTCCCCTACATTGGCAGGTGGATTCTTAACCACTGTGCCACCAGGGAAGCCCCTGTTTTTGTTTTTTAATATACTTAATGTTTTAGGAAAATTGTACACACATATTGCTTATACATGGATAAATAAATGTAAATGAAGGTGCTCAAAAGCTTATTATTGATGGTTGTAAGCAATTTTTTTAAAAAAAGTTTAGGGACTGCTGCTCTAAAGGATGTTGTGGCTTTCTGCTAGACGGAGGAATAAAGATTGACTTAAATGATACCTTAATTCACGTTTGAGACCTAGCCCCCAAAGAAAAACTAGTTCAGAATACCTGTTTGCAAAGATTTATTTTTTAGTATAAATTCATCTTAAAAGAACTCAGATCTCTAGAGTTCAAACTGTCTCCCCACAATGGATGAGAGCAAACCCCACGTGGCTGGCCCTGCTTGGGTTCCTAAGTTCCTAAGTCCCTCTTCTTCACTAATTGGGCAGTTAGTCCCGCTTTCATAGGTTCACCCTTGCCCTTGTCTGAAGGATCTACCCTGACTTTAAACTTAAGGATTTTATACCTATGTTCTTGGCCAAAGTTATCAACTTCCCTTCATTGCTAGTCTAACTTCAGGCCACTTCTCCAGTTCTGAGAACTGAGCTTGTGTTTCGATTCTGAGACCCACTGCAATCAACACTCTAGTTCTAGTAATTGAATCCTATCTTGTACCCCGTATCTAAGTCTGAATCTGAAAGCCCATCTACTACTCTGTCCTATAAGACTGAGAACCACAAAGGCCTCACCAGTCTCCAGGCAAATGATTAGGGCCTGGGTACCTGCTAACACAGTTTTCAGTGTTTTGGATTCTTGGTATGTTAAATGTAAATGACAAAATGAAGCTGTGCCTAATAATCTCAAGTGTTCTCATAGTATACTATAATATACTAATAATATCTGGTTGTTAGTACCAGATACTAGTAACCAGAAGGAATGTTCTTGATCAGCATTTAAATGTCCTCTTTAGTAAATAAAACTCATCTTTTTAAGAATGCAGAGCTGCTGCACAGCACCAATTCCCTTTCAGTTTAAAGCAAAATCAAAGACACTTCCAAGTGTATACAATCTGGAGACCATAGATAGCACCAAGCAGCTAAGCTCCCTTGGAGAACTGGGAGAACTTACATAGATAGATACATAGATGATACATAGATACATAGATAGCACCAAGCAGCTAAGCTCCCTTGGAGAACTGGGAGAACTTATAATGGTGAGGAATTTAGCTGTGGTCAGCCCACTCCCTGAACTTTGCACACCTGCAGATAAGCTCTTTGCTTTTCTATCTCCAATCCTTCTTAGGTTGACGCTGAAAAACTGCTTCCATGAATTTACTTAGCTCTAATTTCTATTAGCTGTCTTTTTCTGCTTCCTATGTTCACTTTTCATATGCTCTCCAGAAGAAAAAAAAATTATCTGTAGGAAACACCCAAGACTTACCATAAAATGTTCTAAAGGGAATTTAGATCTGTCTCACTTGTATGTCTGGGTTCTCTTTTAACTCCTTCATACCCCTGAGCACATCCCCATTCACTGGATTTCACAGGTGACTAAGAGAACTGGATTTTATTCCAGCTCAGGTGGAGTCTTGTTGATCGAGACCCACTCTACCTTATCTAATCCCACCTATCAGAGGGGCAGGCTTGCTCTCTGATGACCTAACAGCCAAACAACTCCTGGAGGTATACCCAGAAGTCACTACGCCTTGTAGAGTTACTTCACCTATCAGTTGCCTCATATCTTATATTGTCACAGTGATTTACCTCACAGGATGATTGTTGGAGTAATGAGTAAGTGCTAAAATTACTACAAAACATTCTTACTTCCCAGGTGTCATAATAACTAACCCACATATGTCAAGTTCTTCCAATTTTTTGTGGAACATTTCATCTGAATATTTGTGCAGAATATTTTCATATGACTGTGCAAGGCAAAAGTCCTTTTTGATGTCTAACTTAAATTCCTCTTCAGTAGTCCATCAGCCTTGCTCTCTGTAGGGGCGCTTACCATCACTAAGGCTAGACCTTTCACTAGACGGAAGCTAACTGTGGCTTTCTCCAAAGTTTACCCAATAATAAATAACATTCAGATAAGAAAGAGGTCCTTTACATGTTTGATATTTTCTTTATTATTAGCAGCTCACCTTTCACAGCATAAACCATATACTGACTTTGAATTTTTATGAATTGCCTTCAATTAGCAGTAAAACTCATATGAAAGTGAACGGAAAGATTTGAAATTCTGAGAAGAGAAAGCAGAGCAAAACCAATTCAGGGGAAAAAATACAGTCTCTGATACCTGGAGTTGATTTACCTGGCAGCTTGCATTCTAGCTGTGGAAACCTGAGGAAGGTGTATGATTCCTCCAAGCTTCATTCCCTTGTCCGTAAGACGGATATATGCCTTAGGGTAAGGTTAATGTGCTGTAGAAAAGAGACCTAAAAATTCATCAGCCTAAAGAATATAGAAGCTTATTTCTAGCACATGTAATAATTCCTAGGTGAGTAATCAGGTTGACCAAGTAGCTCTGCTGAACAGCCATTTAAGGATCAAATATCATATTTAAGTCCCACATGTAACCCCATAAGAGTGTCTGCAAAAATCCATTCTTCATTCTTCTAGGGCATGTGGCTGCCCACCTATGCTGTGTCTCCTACTTTGTGACATGAAGTGGCAAGTAGTTTCAAAACACATCTTGAAAACATAAACTGTAAGGCAAAATTTGATGAATTTGATTACATAAAAATTAAACATTTTTGTGCCCATGCTATAAGAAACCCAGGTCCTATGGTGGAACCATGGTGGATTGACAGGCCCAGCTGGGCTCCCAGCCAAGACTGAGCAGCAACTGACAGTGCCCCATCCCAGATGGAGATTTGGGAGTGAAGAAGCCATCATGAAGTGGCTCCTCCAGCCCCAGCGACTCAGCTGACGCCACAGGGATCAATACTCACCACCCAGCTGAGCACTTCCTGACCTGCAAAATACAAGAAAGACGAAATGGTTGTATGAAGTTCAAAGTTTTGGAACAGAGTTTAAGACAAAGTCTGAGTCAAAAACATAGATCTGAGACTTACAAGCATATAAGTAGTGATTGAAAGTCCTGGAAATACAGAATATCTCTAAAGATGGGGAGTAATAAATAGGAGTCAGATGCCAACCTTTGTGGGTAGTCTGAGGAGGAGGAATCTGCAAAGGAGACTGGGAAGAAAGGAATAAGGAAGAGGACATGGAAAACAATGTGGCTTTGTCAACTTATTTTTACTAGTTTAACTCTCAGAGGATTACCTGAAAATCTAAGTTGACTCAGAGCAACACATTCATTCAAATGATACGTGTGTAGAACTGGTGTGAGACAGTTCAAAGCTTGGGGTGGTGGAAGTGACCAGATCAGGACATGAAGCCCAGTACTCCATGTCTTTGCAATGTGTTCTTTCTTTCTTTCTTCTACTTTAAGGTATACAGTAAAATTCACCCTTTATTGGTAAACAGTGCTGCGTGTTTGGAAAATTCATATTGTTCTATCACCACCACCAAGACCAAATATCTCTTTAAAGCCAGCTCCTCTCCACCCACAGCCCTGATAACCAGTGTGATCTGTTGTCTGTCCTGGTAGTTTTGCCTTTTCCAGAATGTCCTATTAATAGAACAACACAGAATTACTCTGTTTTGGTCTGGATTCTTTCATATAGCATAATGCCTTTTTTTTAGATTCACCCACGTTGTTGTGTATATCAGTAATCCATTCCTTTTTATTGCTGAGTAGTATTCTATTGTATGGATATACCACAATTTGTTTCCACAGTTAAGAGAAATTGGTGTTTTTTATCCTGTTTTTGACAATTATGGCAAAAGTCACTATAAAGATTTACATACAGGTTTTTATGTGAACGTAAATTTTCATTTCACTTGGGTAAATACTTAGGAATGACAGTACTAGGTCATATGGTAAGTGTATGCTTACTTTTATAAGAAACTACCCCATTATTTTCTAAAGTGCCTGTACCCTTTTGCAGTCCCACCAGATATCTGTGAGAAGTCCAGTCTCTCCTCCCCTGCACTTGATATTCTCAGGTTGTTAGATTTCTTTACATTTTAGCCATCCTTGTCGATGTGTACCCCATTGAAGTTTTTTTTGGAGGGTGGTACATAGGCCTCTCACTGTTGTGGCCTCTCTTGTTGCGGAGCACAGGCTCCGGACGTGCAGGCTCAGCGGCCATGGCACACGGGCCCAGCCGCTCCGCGGCATGTGGGATCCTCCCGGACCGGGACACGAACCCGTGTCCCCTGCATCGGCAGGCGGACTCTCAACCACTGCGCCACCAGGGAAGCCCCCCATTGAAGTTTTAATGTGCATTTCCATAAGGACTAGTGATGTTAGTGATCATCATCTTTTCATGTGCTTATTTCCGTTCATCTGTCTTCTTGGATCAACTGCAAGTAACAGAAAACTGATTTGATGGCTTAAACAACCAGGAGGGTTATTATCTGACAGAAGAAAAAGTCCAGAAATAAGACATATCCTGGGCTCAATTTCTTCTTTTCCATGGATTTCATGGTAACATCCTCCTCCTTATGGTAGACTTACCCTCAATGTTGCTGCTGTAGGAGGTTTGAGACATAACATCCAGAAGACATCCAGAAAAGATACCCAGGGGAAGGAAGAAGGTCACCTTTTCCTGTGGAAAGGTATTAAGATCACTCCTCCATCCCCAAACTTCTTTAACACCTCATTGGTCAGAATTGGGTCACATTCCCATCTCTAAAACATTCACTCAGAAAGAGGAATGGAAATACCATTGACTGGCTTAAGCCAAGCAAGACTTACTACTAGACCTGGGAATAGGGTATCAGGAAAAATAGTGAAAGACTTTGAAATGAGCAAAATGAGCAAAAAGAAAGATTACAGGTCTAGCAGTCCTTCCAGATTTTCTCCACTTTTCATTGCCTTTGGGCTATTTGAGAAATCTGTAAATTATAGAAAACTATTAGTAATGTAAGTAATTCTTATCATGAGAAATGCAAACAAATTATGTGCAGTGGAATGCAGTTGGTCATTGCCTTGTGATTCTGTGCATCTGTTTGTAAATTCATCTTAGCAGTCCTCTTCTTCCTGTCTATGAATGATTATTTGAATTCTTCTCTGAACCGGTTAAAACATCTTACTGGTTCTCTCATTATTGATTGGGTTAAATAAAATCTTTGACACATGTTTATTTTACATTTGAATGAGACATGATTTTACCTTCAAAAAAATTCTTTAACAAGAGTCACCTTTCCTGAGGGATAGGTTTCATCCTGAAATTTGGGACCCTAGAAGCAAGGGAGAAAGCTGAGTAGGCAACCAAAAGTGTCTGCTGTAGAGATGGTCCCGAGAATATCAGGAAAGATGGGATTAATAATGTAGACAAGGTAAGAGAGAATAACTATTTCCCTATTGAATAACTACTGAAGGAAAAAGTTGCCTATGGATGAAAATACAGGATTCTTATGAGGAGGAGAAAGAGGTCAGAGGAGCTCACACCCTCTTCTGTTAGCTTATAGAGAGCCACAGAGAGCCTTGGTAAAGTACTATAGAGCAGTGTTACTCAAAGTGTGGTTCCCACACTGACAGAACTGTAAGCAGCCCACCCAAGATACCTACAGAAATTTATAGTACGTATTTAGAAACTTGTAGTGCTTTACTATTGCTGTGAAATGCAAATGTTTGGTCAGGGGACTCATCTTACAGAACAGGGCATGGACTAGTTTGGATGTTGTCAAACTCCTCTTGTGGGCAGGATGTAGTGTGAGCTGGAGGTCCATCTCATTGGAGAGGTCCCCATTTACCATGTGATATTTTAAGGTTAGTTTGCCAACTGTAATGTGTAAAATGTGTAAAATCTGGGATCCACTTCTTTCCCTGAGAGATAAGTTACAGTTTCTTTCATAGGATAAATTTGTTGATACTGAAAGGTTAGAGAGATAACTTTTGAAAGTACAGCATTATTTGCTTTATATTCTTGCTGAAATTCATTTGAAATCTCTTCTTCCATTCCTATCTGTATGTCTCTTTGAGATTAGCTTCTCTACTAGGTGTGCTATTAAAACAAAACATAGAAATGGTTTAGATGTACATTGTCCTCTGTGGATGGTGTTATTATTTGCAACTTAGTTAACAAAAAAATAAACGAATACATTTGTCATATTAAAAACTTTAAATATTGATATACATGATATTCATGGAAGTGTGCACAGAAGCATTTACTAATTGATATTTGGGGACAGAATAAAATAATGGAAGAAATTCTTGGAGAGACAAAATTGAGAATCATCACCTAGTTCAACCCACTTGAAGTGGTATTATTCATTGAGAAGTTAATTTATGTCCTATTTTCCTTGGATTCTTACCTTCTCTTTTGATTCTGGAAGATGGTTGGGGCTTTATATTCTTTTATTTCAAGGCCCAAAACAGAGGTTTCTTGGACATAACCCCACTAATACCACTACCTTCCTGGCATTTACTTTTTTTTTTCTTATTTACTTATTTGGCTGTGCCAGGTCTTAGTTGTGGCACGCGGGACCTTTGTTGTGGCATGTGGGATCTAGTTCCCCGACCAGGGATAAAACCTGGGCCCCCTGCATTGGGAGCCCAGAGTCTTACCCACTGTACCATCAGGGAAGTCCCCTGGCATTTACTCTTAAAAGCCTAAAGTATCTTCCTAGGGGGACTGGGGAGGAGTGAATGTCTTTGTGGCAGGAAGTAGTAGAAGCTGTGATAATAGGGTGAGGAGAAGGCTTCTCCCAAGCCTGGAACATGGACGGGGTGAAGCACTGGTGACCTGAGCCTCCGTCCTTTGCAGCACTGTGAGGGGGTGGCCAGGCTTTAAAAGGGTTGGAACACCAGTGGTGGGTGGGCACCCTACATGGGGGCTCCCATGCCCGACCAGCATGCTATGCTTGGTTGGCAGAGAAGGACCAGAGTGACCCACCTTCGAAAGGCTTGGACAAAGGATGGAGCATCAATGCAGCTCTTGGACTAAAGACAGAGGGCCCTTTCTCAGACATTGGTTGGGGAGAGAGTAGCCTATTAACAAGACTAAGACTAAATTTTCTGCCTCCCAGATAGGGTCAAGGTCAGAGTAAACTTGGCTTTAGAAAAACAAAAGAATATAATAGTATCTAGTGCACCCAAGGTTGTGGAGTAAAGTTCATATCTGCTTCATCATCATTATACAGACGATCACACTAAGTTTTGAGATGAGTGATATAGTGATTTCTCCAAGGTCATGCAACGGCAGAGGCCATTGGGTTTTTTCTATCACACGGTGACCCTGCTTAAGGTTGGTAGGCTAAGAGAAAACAGATCCAATCACAAAGCCATTTAATAATAATAATACCAACAATACCCCTGTGCTGGGGGTTTACATTTTTCATCTAATTTAATTCTCATAACCCTATGATACCATTACGATTGATCCCCCATCTTACAGAAAACGGAACCTTGGGGACTTGAACTAGCTTGCCCAAGGCTGCATATCTAGGAAAGGCTGGACCAGGGTTTAAACCAGGCAGTCTGATTCCAGAGCCTGCACACCTAACCACCACCCTATTCCTGCAGCTTCCCCACAAAACCAGGCTTCAAGGAATGAGGGCAAAAGACTTGCCATCTGTTTTCTATTCAACCAACCTGATTTACTTTAGGCTTGAGGCATTGAAAGTGTGCTAATATGAAATCCTATGTTAGTAGTCTATTTCAGTTAGGGGAAAAGGGGAGTTTTGTATCAATGATGTCCTTTATTTTTAATGTAAAATTCTTTTAGCCTTGCAGTGAACTGTGCCCAGACCCCAATTCTGCCTTTTCACTCTTTACCTCCAGAAAGTTTTCCAGCAGGACGGGGATTTAAGCAATTGTGAACCTCCAGGAGAGTCCCACAGCTAAGGCACTTCGAAAATAGAACCATATTATTTTATTGTAGGTTTGGCAAATTCTCTCAAAGTCAATATATTCCTTGTCTGGTTTCCAACAGCAATGCTTTTTGCCAGTGGTCACCTACGTGCTTCTAGTCCACCTTTGAGTGAGAAATAAAATTCTACGAACAAACCGGCTATGATTGTCTCCTTCTTTCAGAAATCTAATTCCTTGCGACCACATCACTGAGCAATTTCACGTGGTTGTAATTAAGATCACATTTCCCATACTTGGCTTTCTGGTCTCTGATACATGGCATGAATGGAGTATTCAAGTTCTAAACTCCCTGGACACACAGCCTGTTTTACTCCTGGCCTCTCACGTTGCTGATCTCTCAGGTAAAGGAGGTGTTGTGAACTGAATGTTTGTGTCCCCTCCAAATTCCTCTGTAGAAATCCTAACCCCCGATGTGAGGGCATTAGGAGGTGGGGTCTTTGGGAAGTGATTAGGTCATGAGGGCTCCACCCTCATGAATGGAATTAGTGCCCTTATAAGAAAAGACCCCAGAAGAGCTCTCTCTCTCTGCAAAGTGAGGACGCAAGGCGAAAGTAGCCACCTGCAACCCGGAAGAAGGTCCTCACCAGAACCCACCCAACCATGCGTGGCACCCTGATCCCGGATTTCCAGCCTCCAGAACAGTCGGAAATAAATTTCTGTTGTTTATAAGCCACTCAGGCCATATTCACATTTATGCAAAATATTATGAATATTTATATTTCTCATTTTATTAGAGGACAAAAATACACGTTAAACAGTAAGAGATAAATCCCTTCCATTGTGACCTCTGCATTTGTATCTTGCGTTGCCCACGTTTTCTTAATCCAGAAAAGTGAAGTCTGGTGCCCTCTTGTGGTCTTTTACTTTGTTGTCCTGGGAAATTTTTATTCCACTAACTTGCCTAGAGCTTCTCTGTGGAGGAAGACTGCTTCCTTGAGAATCATTGCTTCTTCCACTAGCCATGTCTCTCAGCAACTTCAAACTGGAAGAGTCCACCCAACCAAAGATGTAGTCAGGCTCAATGTGATTTTTCTGTTAGTAGCCAGGGCAGATACTTTGAGGTCCTATGGAGTTTCTCTAAAGACAGAGAATGTACTTAATAAGATAATTCCAAAATATTGACAGGTCAAGTCCATCCTCATGCCTCTTGACCCTCAGAAGACCAGCAGCTCATCTTGCAAAGCTGCCTAAGTGTCAGGAGGAAAAGGTACATTTTCCATAGCCTCTTTCTGCACTTTGGAAAGTGATGAGTCAAACCAAACCCTTGATGCAATTAAGAGTTAAAGAGAGCCGTAAGCACTGCCTTTTTCCTCTGATACGGATATGTGAGGAGGGTAGGACTCAAGGCACTGATAAAGAACATGGGCTCAGAGGTTAGACTTGCCCTAAGTCACATGGCTTATGAGTGACGGAGCCAGGACTAGAACGTGGGCCCATGACTCCCAGTTCCACACTCCATTCATTGCACCGCACAGTGCTTCCTCTTGACAGGGAGCTTGACTCCTTTCCTTGATATTTCGGCTGTCTGTGTAGCACATACACACGATATTTCAGTAAACAATAAGATAGTATTTAGATACTACAAGCAACTCTCACTGACCAGCTGTCCCCACCCCCAACTAAAGTAAACTAAACAAAACAAACCCACCAATGAAAACAAATGAACAAAACCATCAACTACACTCCCGTAGGATCAGCAGAGTATCAGAAATATTATGGAGGAATCTAGAGTCTAAGGGTTGCATTTGGATCCGTGCCCTGCCATTTATCTGTTTATGGCCCTTGGCAATTGATTCCCCTCTGTCTTCACTTCTTCATATACAAAATAAATGAAAAATTATGTGTGTTGAGAGAATTCGATGAGTTCTGGTATGTAGTCAAGTATTTGATTAATTTTATCTATTATTGTTATTATTTGAAGAATTATTTCAGTTATCCAGATCGGACTGTCTACATTGGTGAAATTCACTGCACAATTTAAAATGTTTCTTTGCATTAGCTATAATCTTTGATAGGTGATTTCTTTAAAGTAAAGCTTATTTCACCTACTATGCTATATACAGCAGCAAAACTGTCTGGTCCCTCTCTTTCTCTGTCTCTCTCTCTTTTGATTTCAAAGTTAAAAAACAGTTTCAATACCATCATTCCACGTAGGCTAAGCCCTTCTGCATGTCCCATTTCTGAGGTTCAGAGGCTCAAGGTAAGAGATTCTTTAAAGAACTGGCTAAGACTCTTGTCAATACAGAAAAAGGAAGCCCTGCCTATTTGCTTCTCAGAGGTTCTCTAAATGGACTCACCCCAAAGGGAAGCTGGGTCTTGGGGCATTATTTGGCTTTGATTACTTTTACTTCCCTGCAAAGGGCTCCCTCCCTGTGACCTCTTGTCTCCTTTAATACTGACTCATGATACAAGTACCCCTTGATGGGTCAGAGAACTAATAGTGCCTTCCGGCCAACTAGCTTCTGTATCCAAACAGAGCCGATAGCAATCACAGCTCCCTGAGCTGCTGGATTCTACGTTTCACTGTTGGATGCAGTGGTCCTTCTCCTTTATCTTAACACACACATTCTCCTAGTCCAGTGGGATTTGTCTGGCCCTTAGACAGTGGTTCCATCAGACAGTGTTTGCTTTCTCCCCAGAAGGGGAAAAGAATGTCTCTCTCCCAGAGCAAGGGATTAATCCTTTATCTGGAAGAAGTCAACAAATAGATTTGTAGTGAGATCTTTGAACTAAGTCTTAAGAACATCCACCCTTAAGACACCATTTGAAAGTGAAACGCAGCTGAAAGTTTCCTAGAAAAAAGCAAATGAAAAATTGTGTGTTACTAAACAAATTTGACCGTTACCCAGGACAACCTTGAGTTTAGTAAAACAGAGGAATCTCAGAACAGGCGCCTGTCAATACCTAAGCATGTGACTCCTACAAGGATTAGCAACTGTGACCCGGGTGTGTAGACAGAAACTTGGGCTGATATTTCCTGACTTTGCACTACAGCGTCCTGGTAAAACTGCAGATCCACAGTCTGGTAGACTTCTCTTAAATTCAAACCACATGTAGAGACATTAAATAAGCATATGTCATAACATATTTGGGTAACTATAGGGCAAACTGAAAAGTTGGCAACAGATCTTAAGAAAGTTACTCAATTGTCTGGTAAGGCAGGGCGGCTTTTGAAAGCCCGGCCACTTGCCATTTCGTTAAGCCCTTGATGTGAGCAGCTGCAGGATGGATGAGGACTGAAAAAGCTGCTCTTCTTTCCTGAGTGGGTGAAGATGGGGCCTGGGGTCAAGCCAGGGATATGTGTCTGCACTGCATCTAAGAAGAATGAAGCCCAGCCAAGTCCCACCCTCTGCACCAGATATGTTGGAGCTAAGGGTGAAAAGCCAGACAGCTCATCCAGGCAACTGGGCCTCAGCTCCTTCCCTCTGCAGCGTTGAGGGGCACACTGGAAGGCTGTTGGGTTCATTGGGAGCCGGTTCTTCAATCTCTCGTCTTTCCTGAATTCATTATTTTACAAGGGTAGTCATTTACATAGGATGAAAAATACCAAATATCTCCCAAACACACTAACCCATCCCCCCTTCTGGTGTCATGGCAGCCGGGAAATACAAAAGTGTTTATTGAGACATTTGGATTTTTAGGTTGATTAGAAGCTTCTCTGCTTTCCTGTGATGGCTGTGGCTGCTCAAGATGATGATAGATAGGTATATGTGTTTAAAGTCAACAAGCCAGACTCTAGTCTCATCTGTACAGCTACTGCTGTGGCCGCTTCCTGTATGTGTGTTTCGGCAGAAAGAGATCAGGGGAGTCTGGGAAGGGAAGTATTTCAAAGAGGAGGATATTGTCAGATTTCCCAAATACCGCACATAAATCAGTAAATATAGGACTGAAATGTGTGCGTGGGGCTTTTTAAAAACAACTTTTTTGAAGTTTAACTGGCGTACAATAAGCTGCACATATTTAAAGCACGTAGTTTGATAAGTTTTCGTATATGTACACACCCAAAAACCATCACCACGATCAAGCTAATGAGCACATCCATCACCCGCTAAACTTCCCTCTGCTTCTTTGTAACCCCTGCACCCCACCCTCCCCTACCCATCCTCCCCAGGAAACCGCTAGTTTGCATTTTCTAGCATTTTATATAATTGAAATCATACAGTATGTACTCTTTTTTAATCTGGTTTCCTTATTTTGAGAATTGGCCTAATTATTTTGAGATTAAGACTCATCCATGTTGGAGCATATATCAAAGTTCTCTCTCTCTCTCTCTCTCTCTCTCTCTTTCTCTTTCTTGTCCCCTGCCCCTGTCTCTCTCTTTTTGCTGAGTAGTTTTCCATTGTGAATATACCATGGATATATGGGTATATCTCTATTTGTTTATCCATTCTCCTGTTGGTGGACATTTGGGTTGTTTCCCATTTTCAGTTACTACAAATAAAGCTGGTTTGAATATTCATGTTCATGTCTTTGTATGAACATATGCTTTCTTTTCTCTTGGGTAAATACCTAGGCTGGTTCATATGGGTATGTGTATATTTAACATTTTTAAGAAATGGTTGCACTGTTTTTCAAAGCGGTTGTACCATTCTACCTTCCCGCCAGCAGTGTTTGAGAATTCCAATTCCTCCATACCCTTGCCAGCACTTGGTACAGCAGGCTTTTTAACTTCAGCCATTCTAATATATGTTGTCCGTGAACTCTGATGATCGAACGTTCTGATAATCTTCAGAAGCATCTGCATTATGGGACTTCCCTGGTGGTCCAGTGGGTAAGACTCTGTGCTTTCAATGCAGGGGGCCTGGGTTCGATCTCTAGTCGGGGAACTAGATCCCGCATGCATGCCACAACTAAGAGTCCGCGTGCCGCAGCTAAGACCTGGTGCAGCCAAAAATAAATAATAAATAAATATTTTTTAAAACTGAAACCATCTGCATTATGGCTGTGAGTCCACAAACCAGACAGCAATGGAAGGAGGAGACAATGAATACAGGCGATTTTCAGAGACTTCTGGTTACAAGGGAAGGTTCCAAGTTCATGTGAAAGTCATGGTTATATACTCAAAACAGGTCCACTCTACATCTGAATTACAACATTTTAAGGTTTATTATTTGCCAGTTCACAGTGTGGGCAGTTAGGTGGGGCCTTAGAGGATAAAATATTTCTTTTTAAATTTTACCAAATCATAAGGCCACGCTGCTTCTTGAACAGTAAGTATTAAGGTTGGACAAAAATCAGCTGCAGTTCATCACAGTCCTTTAACCAAGCTATAAATATGTCACATGTGTCTTTATTCTTTTCAACAGGGCACACCCAAACAGAAGACAAACAGTCAGGCTGGAAAGGAGAGACAAAGACCGAATGAGAAACAGGGTGACTGACCATCTGTCCCAGTTTGTGGGGACTGTCCCAGTTTTAGCACAGAACGTCTTGAGTCTGTGAGTGTGTGTTCCACTTTGGTCAGAGCTAAAGCGAGAATCAAATCAATACAGCCTGAGGGCTTGAATGGAGGAAAGGTGTCACACAATCTCAAACTCATTGCTCCCTAAAAATGAGAAACGTCACTTTCACAAATCACCAATGCGCTATGTGTGGAAGTCATACAAAAGCTAGGGGTTCATAAGGTGAAAAAGGTTTCAAACTGGTCACTCAAGTGAACAGACGTAGTGGGAGCAGGGACAGGCTGAGTTCAGGGCTCCTCCCCTGCCCACCTCCCTCCATTCTGTGACCACCAGCTTCTCCTGCCCTTTGGGATGTCATTGTGGGTTGAACTGTGTCCTTCCCCCACCTCCAAATATGTCCAAGTCCTAACCCCAGTTACCTGTGAATATGACCTTATTTCAAGATGGGGTCTTCACTGATGTAATCAAGTTAAGATGAGGTCATACTGATTAGGGTGGGCCCAAATCCAATGACTGGTGTCCTTATAAAAAGAGAGAAATTTGGACACAGAAACACACACAAGGGGAGAAGTTTGCATGACAATAGTGTCAGGGATTGGAGTGATGCATCTAGAAGCTAAGGAATGCCAAGGATTGCTGGCAGCCACCAGAAGTTAGGAAAGAGGCACGGAGTAGATTCTCCCTCAGACTTTCCAAAAAGGAAGCAGCCCTGCCCAACACCTGGATTTCGAATTTCTGGCCTCTAGAACTGTGAGAATAAATTTCTGTTGTGTTAAGCCACCCAGTTCTGAGTACTTTGTTATGGTAGCCTTAGGAAACCAATACAGATGTGCTTCCACATATGAACCCCAGTGATCATTTATGTCCTGAACATTTATTTAACAGTGGTTTATTGAGTAACTACCATGTTCCAGGGTCCATGTGGGTATTACAGAAGGAGCAAAGTAGAATACCAAGGCCTACCCTCCTCCTTTGCCTGAATTATCATGTGTACTTTCCTAGTCTCCATGCAGCTGTTACCTCTGCTAGAAAGTGATTTCCCCATTATATCTCCCTAGGTGCGTTCCAATGGTTTTCAAGCATCTCTGGGTATCAGAATCACCTGGCAAGCTTTTTAAACACACTCATGCCCTGAGAGCTGAGATTCTGAGTCCCTGAGCTTGGGAGAGAGCCAGGGCATTTTGTAAATTCCACAAGTGCTTCTAACATACAAGGTTGAGACTCTCTGGAAGGGTGCTTCACCTCTGGTCTTTCACAGCACCCCAGGACTGCTTCAGCCATAGCACCCTCCACATTATATTGAAATGATGTGCTTCTTTTCATCTACTAGAAGAACATTTCTCAACTTGGGCTGCACAGTCAAGCCAATTAGAAAGTTAAGATTCCACATGTGCCTGACCAATCCCAGACCAACTGAATCAGAATCTCCCCAGGTGACTGCAATTTGCAGCCAAGTTGGAGAATTACTGTACTAGATCAGAAACTCCTTGGGGGCAGGCATCTAGCCTTCTTGATCCCAGTAACTCCATTGCCAAAACACTGCTGGTGCTTGTAGCTGCCATAAGCACACCAACAGATGTTCCTTAAGTAACTTAACACTACCAGAAAATGAGTTTATAACCTAGCAGGGAGGCTAAGTGACCCTCCCAGAATGCATACTTCATTGGCTAAGGGCTCATTTTGAATATGTAAAGAAGCAGGCCATGAGGTAGACAGACTGTAAGAGATCACCAACCCTACCCTGCTTGGTTCCATGGCTTTCCAAGATCGGTGTTCTAAAAATGTCTTATCAAGAGGGTCTGAAAGTAGACCACTGACAAATAAACTGTGTCTGGACTTCTCTGGAGGCTCAGGGGCTCTACTCTGCTCTTGTCTGTCTCTGTGTGCTCAGGACAAGTGGAATATGGCAGCCATCCTAAGCTAAGAAGAGAGAATCCAGTAGCATCCTCCAGCTTTCATGTGCTTTGATGTGCTTAAGCAGTATGTGATACATCACAGTGAACGCTCCAAATCAGAGATCTGAGGTTTCCATGGGGAAAAGGCAATGGGCTCAGGAAACAGAATCGTGTGACTTCAGTGGAGAACGTTCTGGTTGTGTGGCCTGGCTCTGACTTCTGACATGTCCCTGGGATCAAGCTCCAGGTCGACCCCCCTTGGAGTCATGTTCTCTGCTGGGCTCGGCCTAGCCTGGCCCCCTGCCTTGACCATGGGTCTGGTAGTCTCAGCCCTTTAAGGACCAGGCTGTTCCTGATCTTTCCAATTTTCCCAGGTGCCTAGAGTCCTGACCCTGAGCCAAGTTCAACAGCTGAACCTCACTCAACAGGCCTCATCTCTGCTTCTTTTCTGCACTTGACAGCTCCTTTCAGAACACGGGTAACGTCTTATCTCGTGGTCTTTCTATTTGCTCTTGCTCTAGGAGATCATTTCTCCTCATTCTTGAGTACTGGCCCCCTCCCCAAGCCATTCTCTATCATCCTGTCTTATTTTCTTGATAGTGCTCTGTGGAATTACCTGCTTAGTTGTAGAATTACTTACTTATCAACAGTCTCTCTTGCTACTTCACTACATCCTAGAATATAAGTTCCAGGAATGCACGGACTATTTTGTTTACACTAGATTTCTCAATAAGCATGTTAATGAGGGAATTCCCTCGTGGTCCAGTGGTTAGCACTCGGCGCTTTCACTATGGTGGCCTGGATTCAATCCCTGGTTGGGGAACTAAGATCTCACAAGTTGAGCGGCCAAAAACTATATAAAGTATTTTAATGAATCCTTAGGCTAAACTGCCTGTCGCTCTGTTATTTCTTACAGAGCCTGTCTGCGACCCCAAGTGCTGCTGCCATGACAGTAGGTGTGTAATTTCCAGTTCCCACCTCTCTCTCCCTCCCCAGCTCAGTTGGCCCCATGCCAGGAGGCTCAGCGTCACATCTCCTGAGCACTAAGTTTCCATTCCGACAACTTGCCAATATTCATAGATGTCTGGACCTCTGCTTGCCTGCATAGCCTTGTTCTTACCAGCAATAGCTCTGCCCACTGGACCTTCAGCCCCCATCGTGACCTCTGGTCTCCTTGGCTGCACTGTGCTTTCTGCCTCATTCATCTTACTCCCTCACCTTTCTGCCAACCCTCCTCATTCCAGCTCCTGCCCTTGCTGCCTGGGGTCCCAGGATGGCCACGGAGAAGACGACATCAAGGTCAGTGTCACTCTCAGCCTCGAGTCCTAAATATGAAGGGCTTTCAGAGATCTCCAAGTGAGAGCTTCCCTCTGGTACAACCCAGAGTATGCCAGTCACTGAATAGTCAATGGTCTCATCCTTAAGAGAATGTTTACCTTCCTAGAGATGATTAAAGCAGCCATCTGTTTCATATTCTTTTTTAAAATTGTGAAGTACCCTGGTGGTGCAGTCGTTGAGAGTCCGCCTGCCGATGCAGGGGACACGGGTTCGTGCTCCGGTCCGGGAAGACCCACATGCCACGGAGCGGCTGGGCCCGTGAGCCATGGCCACTGAGCCTGCGCATCCGGAACCTGTGCTCCTCAACGGGAGAGGCCACAGCAGTGAGAGGCCCGCGCAAAAAAAAAAAAAAAAAAAAAAAATTGTGAAGTAAAACACGCACTCAGAAAAAAATGTATAAAGCACACATATGTCATTTAATAATAATTATATAGCAGACACCTATATGGCTACCACCTAGATTAAAAAATAGAACATGACCAGCAATCAAGCAACCCCCCAATGCTTCTACCCAGTTGCAACCTGTCCCCACCCCAAGTCCTAGTGGGAACCACCACACTGACTTTTGTGTCTATTTTTTCCTTTTCCTTTGTAGCTGTACCACTTATGTATACATGCCTAAAAAATAAAGTTGAGTTTTGTCTATTTGGAACTTTATATGAATGGAAACAAAACATATGTATTTTTTATGTCTACTTCTTTGAGGGTCACAATTTTTTCTGAGAAAGTTGTTCTTAAAACACATTTTCCTTTTTTGCAATTCTGCCTGTACTAGCAGAATCTAGCAAGAATCACTATTGCTATGTTCACCCTTTTCTCAGTCCAGGCTTCCTTGGAATGTGACCCGCAGTTTCCAGGTGGGGTTTATTGCTATGTTTTCCAGATTGCTTGGTAATAGTAAACCCAGTTCTGCAGCACAGACTCTAACTCCCTCCTAGCTGCCTACTACTCACCCCTTCAACCAAACAAAGAACATGAGACGCTCTCTTATCTCTACATCTGCACATTTGTAATAGAGATCCAAATGCTCAATGACTTGCATTGGTACCTAGTATGTAAATATACAAGCTCTTATTCTGTAGACAGAGAAAGAGAATTCCTGAGGCCATTGTTCTGAGGTAGGAAAAGAATATTGAAGAGTTAGCCAATCTTGGATAAAAACAATCAACGTGGAGCAGCGAATAATTAACCTCTTATAAAGAGAAGCTTTTCTCTAGGGCTTTCAAAGGGAACACACTAATGCATTTTGAAGTACCCCAATTCTTTTTTTTTTTTTTTTTTTTTGCGGTACGCGGGCCTCTCACTGTTGTGGCCTCTCCCGTTGCGGAGCACAGGCTCTAGACGCGCAGGCTCAGCGGCCATGGCTCACGGGCCTAGCCGCTTCGCGGCATGTGGGATCTTCCCGGACCGGGGTACGAATCCGTGTCCCCTGCATCGGCAGGCGGACTCTCAACCACTGCGCCACCAGAGAAGCCCAAAGTACCCCAATTCTAGAGCACATTCATATCTCTTAGAATTGAGATTGTCTAATTCTAGACTCTAACAATTTTTTTTTTTTTTTTTTTTTTTTTTTGCGGTACGCGGGCCTCTCACTGTTGTGGCCTCTCCCGTTGCGGAGCACAGGCTCCGGACGCGCAGGCTCAGCGGCCATGGCTCACGGGCCCAGCCGCTCCGCGGAATGTGGGATCCTCCCGGACCGGGGCACGAACCCGTGTCCCCTGAATCGGCAGGCGGACTCTCAACAACTGCGCTACCAGAGAAGCCCCTATAACAATTTTTTAATAGTGAGTTTTTTGATTCAAGCTAAATCTTTTGGGAAGCCCGTTTGTGCAGTTGTATTTATGTCACACAATCTTGTAAATAGGGCCTGAGTGTATTCTCTGGGTTGCCATGAGTAACGAAAGTCACGCCTCTTTTTTTTTTTTTTTTTTTTTTTTTTTTTTTTTTTTTTGCTGTACGCGGGCCTCTCACTGCTGTGGCCTCTCCCGTTGCGGAGCACAGGCTCCGGACACACAGGCTCCGTGGCCATGGCTCGCGGGCCCAGCCGCTCCGCGGCATGTGGGATCTTCCGGGATCGGGGCACGAACCCGTGTCCCCTGCATCGGCAGGCGGACTCTCAACCACTGCGCCACCAGGGAAGCCCAAGTCACGCCTCTTGACCTTGTTCCAAACGTGGCTTTCTGCATCAGTGGTGCCACCCAGAACTGACTTAAACTCTGAGTGTGATCATTCTGAGACAATGAATGAATGAATGAATGAATGAATAAATAAATAAATAAAAACCTCTTATGTTGGCAATCAAGTCAGATGCTTCCACTGTGTTTCCAAGAAATTGTTGCATAAATCCACCCACTGCTCTGAGCTTATTCATGCTCTGCACTAGGGTCGTCTGGCCAGTGTGTGGTGGTTACAAAGGGCTGCATCAGCAGGTTCTATTTCTTACCCAGGCTCCCAGCTGCTGAAGAGGAGTTGGATTTATGCAATCTTAGCGAACTACTCTTATGCTCAGGCAGACCCGCACAGCCCGGTTGCCTTTGCGTTTCTACCCCTCGCACAGCCAAACATTCTCCTACCAACGAGTTAAGGAATGGGCGAGATTAGCTCTCACATAACCATTTGCAGGATATCAAATACAGGAAAAAGGAGGAAATGAAACATGAAGTTTAGACGACCTCTTGGTGCTCATCCAAACTTCCTGTCGAGACCTCTCCTTCCTGGAGCGAAGGCAGTTGGGTAGCTCCATGCGGAGGGAGATTAGGTGACTGCAAAGAGCAGCTGAAGGCTGTCTCTGGCAGCCACAGGTCAGGGTGCCATGGCTTCTGGAGACTACACGCGGCAGAGTTTAGCGTAAAAATACCCTTCAAAGAGTCGATGCTGGGAGTTCAACTTCGGAGCTGATTTTACCTCTGCAACCCGGGAACATACCCAAGTGGGGCTGGGAGGTGTGTTTTCTCTGTCCCCTCATTTGCTGCCAACAGATTAAAAAAAGACAAATCCCGGACTTCCCTGGTGCTCCAGTGGTTAAGACACCACGCTCCCAATGCCAGGGGTGGCGAGGGAACTAAGATCCCACATGCTGCACGTCTAGGCCAAAAAAAAAAAAATCCCAGCACAAAGTTAAGTGATGAGACGTCCTTCCTTGCCTCCGCCTACCGCCTTCTCACCCCTTCCCCAAACAAAGTCTCACTTTACTTCCGTTTGCCCTGGATAAAATCTAGTCCATGTATTATACAACCCCGTTCCACCAGAATGTAGTGCAGCATTTTTTTTTCTTAATGAAAGATTCCTTAAATTCTGCAGTGCTTTATAAGTTTCAAAAGTAGTCAGCTTGGTATATGACTTCCTTTTAGTGTTTTGGTTAGGATACTGAGATGTTTGCAGTTATTACGGTTTTAGGGTCCATTCTCATCCTCAGCTGCTCTGTTAATAAGAGACGATTATTAAAATGAGACTAGCAGTGAGCAGAAGGCTCCTCATAAACCCATCCCCAGAGGGCCAGGAAGAGCTCACAGCTGAGGGTGGCAGGTATACGGGGCTGGCATGGGCCAGAGAGTGGGGCTGGCTCAGCGGCAAAGTGGGGCAATGCCAGAAGAAGAGTTTTTATGGAAGAAAATCAGTCCACACCTCACCTTTTGAAAATAAAAGGAAGAGCTAGATATGTTTAGGATTTATTGGAAGAGTTTACATTTAACTTAGTTTTTTTTAAAGTTTTGCGTTGCTTTTTTAAAAGATATTTTAAAATTTTTATACAATTTTTCAAGGTTACTTTCCATTTACAGCTATTCCAAAATATTGGCTATATTCCCCTAGTTGTATAATACATCACTGAGCTTCTCTTACATTCAGTAGCTTGTACCCTCTACTTCCCCCCTGCCCCGCTCCCCATCGGTACCTATTAGTTTAAGAAGATGTGGTATATATACACAAAAGAATACTAGTCAGCCATAAAAAAAAAATGAAATTTTGCCATTTGCAGCAGCATGGATGAATTTGGAGAGAATTATGCTCAGTGAAATAAGTCAGAGAAAGACAAATACTGTATGATATCACTTGTAATTGGAGTCTAAAATATACATTTCACTTAGTTAGAATATCCCTTTCTTTCAACTGTAAATACAAATCTCCTCTCACATTAGAATTCATTCATCTACAATTCGGCATGGCCAAGAGGAATAGCAACACATGGTAGGAGTTAGTTTATCAAATGAACAAATAATTCATTCACCATCAGGGCTTTTATTCTTTAGGATCCTCTGGGAATATGTGAGTGAAAAACTAAATATGGGAATCAATGTAAAAACTTACCAAGTGTTTATCTCCATAGACAAACACATCAGCCATCGTGTGACCCCCTTCAAGGCAAAGTTTTGGGGTTGTGAAAAAATGAAGACCCAGTCAAAGTACTTATTTGCTGTCATTTCTTGTATATCTTCCCCTTCAGATATTTAAATCATTAAGGTATGCTTTGGTCTCTAACTATACAAATAGAGCTTGACCCACCCTTTGCATTAAAAGAGCAAATTATATCCCCAGAAAGAGAATATATATTAGGCAGTACCTGAGATACATTTCATTCTTTCTATAAGATTCCCTGTGGTAGAATGATAATTTTATCATCTGAAGCAGTGAGTGTTGGTTAAATAAACTGTGGATAAGTCATGTGATGGACTATTACCCAGTCACTCAAAATCAGGTTTTTAAAAAGATATTTCAAAACCATAAGACGAAGATGAGGATTTATGGAAGAAAATAAAATGGATAAGATGGTAACTGAAGTCAATGAATCAAATGTGTGACATAAATTTTTAGCTTGGAAATAAGCAGTTAAAGTAATAAAGAATCAGACTTCCCTGGTGGTCCAGTGGTTAAGACTCCACGGTTACACTGCAGGGGGCACAGGTTTGATCCCTGGTGGGGAAGTTCCATATGCCGTGTGGTATGGCCAAAAAAGAAAAAGTCACAGGGCTTTCTGAAATTATCTACCTTATTATCCTCTTTTTCTGATAGAGGAATCCAAAGTACCATTGCACAGATGATGGTCTCGCATTTTATTTAAAGACTTCCCCAGAACTACCAACCTTTAATGTCAGTAAGTTCATCCTTACGTCTGATGGTGAATCACCTGCTGAAAAAAGTTTGAGAAAAACAAGATCATCACTCCAGTAGCTGGGAGGGTCCCATGACTCAAGTTATGCTGACACTTTCATCAAGAGCTCTATGCACTGAAATCCTGTTTTCTTCCTATCCTGTGGTCTGTTTAAGGGGATTCTAAAAGCACAACCGATTCATCTTGTTTGTTCTCTCTTGTAAATCATGAGTTGGGAAAGGGTCTGGTATTTTGCAACTGTAACGCGGCCACAAAATCAATGTGAAACGTAAGGCTTTGTGTGTGTGAGCATCTGGGTCCATCTGAGTAGTCGTTCACAATACATTGTGAATCTCTAATAAATACAAACCATAGCTAATATAAAAGACAGCTAAATTGTAGGTATTATTGAATATATTATTTCAAATACCAATCATATCTTTTATAATTAGTGCTTCTTGTGTCCTGATTATGTCATCTTTGTTCATGTGTTTTTTAAAAGAAGGTTTATTGTTCTACCTTTCCCATTAAGGTCTGTGATCCACCTCAAGCTAATTTTTTGTGTATTGTGTGAGGTGGAGGTCAACATTCAGTTTTACGCCACATGCAATCAAATTGCCCAGGCACCATTTATATTTATCTGAAAGGACCGTACTTGCCCCACTGGACTGCAGTGGCACCTTTGTTGTCAATCAAGTGACCATAGATCTCTGAGTCTGTGTTTGGACTTTCTCTTTTGTTCCCTTGATCAATTAGTCAGTGAAAGCCTTTAGCATTCACTAGTGAGTTATACTGTTTTTCTGAGGTTGGAAGGAAAAGAAGACCTATGTTTAACACAGTTTAATATAGTAACTAAATTATAAAGCCACATAAAATTTTAAGAAAAGTTCCTGGGAGGTGAAAAGGTGTATTGAATACAATAATATCTGATGGACCAAAAAATTATCAGCATGTAAGTATTCTGGTCTTTCTTCACCATATACACCCTGTAAAACAAATCCTGTATTTGCCTATTCAGTTTCTCCCACTTTGTCACTTATACAAAGAGTCTTGCTTGTTTGGAAAGTGTCTAAAAAGGTTTGTATAATATAAAAGAGAGAAGCCAAAAGTTGTTTGGCTTGTGTGTTGAGAGAGAGTTCAGGTGACCTATGGAGAGATAGCGGGCTTCTGGGGATTAGATTTTGGGTGTAAATGAATTGCGGGTGGTGAAGGAAAGCAATGAAGCTGGTGGATCACCTTTGATGACCCTCAAGGAATGCAAAGAAAGGGTTTTGGTTGTATTACAACTTTTGCTGGTTGTTGAAATGTGTTGAAGTAAATTTGAAGCCATTTAAATTTTATAAGAAAGAAAAAAACAGAGTCACAAGCATATAAGCTGATTTAGGGAATTTGAGCTGCTTTTAGAATGATGCCCATTGGCACTTCAACGAAACCCACAGGGGCAAGGTAGCCTTGTTTCATGGATATTCCAGACAAGTGCAACTAAATTCTATTGTTTTCTTTACCATAAAAGCAAATTAGTAAGTGTTTAAGCAAGTTTAGCACAATTTTTATAACTTTATGAATTCTATGATTACAAATCAGAAAATGTCGTTTATCAGACTGTAACTTGATTTTTGTTACCACCATATTTAAAGGGATTATAAACCTCTCTTGAACTTCAGAACAAGCTTTCTCCTTCTTTTTTTTTTTTTTTTTCAGAAGTGTTATCTAATAACCTACTATATTTGCCTTAGAGACAAATGCCTCTGAGGATTCTGCTGTTGTAATGTGATCCAAGGGAGCAATGACAGGAGCCTTCTCTCACCAGAATAGCGAGAGTAGGTGTATATGTGTCTCTGGGTTGATAGAGGTGAAGAGGAGAGGTTAATTTGTACAATGGGATTCAATTCCCCTTGGTAAAAACTAGGTCGTGCACTTTTTTTTTTTTTTTTTTTTTTTTTTTTGCGGTACGCGGGCGTCTCACTGCTGTGGCCTTTCCCGCTGCGGAGCACAGGCTCCGGACGCGCAGGCTCAGCGGCCATGGCTCACGGGCCCAGCCGCTCCACGGCATGTGGGATCTTCCCGGACCGGGGCACGAACCCGTGTCCCCTGCATCGGCAGGCGGACTCTCAACCACTGCGCCACCAGGGAAGCCCTAGGTCATGCACTTTTGGGGAAGAACATCTCATTCCATCCTAAGGAGTTAGAAGCACTCCAGAGCTGGAGAGGAGCACACAGCACCCTGACTTTCACTGAGGTCACTCCCTGGTCACTGACTTATTGAATTAATCTAATAGGATGATAGGATGGGGAAGGACTGGTGTGTCACTTTGTCAAGGAGACACCCACGTCCTGTTCCTCGTGCTCTTTTCTGTCTTAGATGGGTGAGAGAGGTGACTGAAGTTGAAGGGTTTGTTTTTTGTTTTTGGTAAGAAATAGCCATTTACTCTAGTACTTTTGAAGTAAGAACTCTGTATTCTGATGAAACTCCATTCAATTTTGCAATTGTTCGCTGAGCCCTCACTGTATGATGCACTCTGTGTCAAATGAAGGAAGCCACAGCGAGTTGAGTAACTCGACGCAAAAAGCGGCATTTGGAGAGAGAGAGGGATGCTTGAGAGTAGATTCTGGGTGTAAATGAATTGGAGGGGAGGGGGAAAAGGAATGCAGTGAAGTGGGGGTGGAGAGTTATGAGTTGGATCACCTTTGATGATGCTCAAGAAATGCCAAGAAAGGGTTTCGGTCGCGTTGTGATTACTGTTGGTTGTTGAAATGTGTTTAAGCAAATTACCTTACTTCCTTAATCCTCCCAAAATCTCACCCTGGGGAGGTAATTCTACTGACAGAAGAGGCAACAGAAGCCCATCATCCTCATATCCTCTTCCTTCTCGTTAACCTCATCCTCATCACCATCACCATCATCACATGATTGCTATAGTGTGACCGACATCTACCTTGTGCTGTTCTAAGCGCTTTTCACGTGTTATTTTACTTAACTCTCATGACCTGTCTATCAAGTATATATTTTGATAATAATGGCTGCCATAACAGGGAACTCTACCTAATGCACTGTGGTAACCTAAATGGGTGGGAAGTCCAAAAGGCAGGGGATATCTGTATGTGTATGTTTCATCTTGTGCAGTGGAGGCCAACACAACATTGTAAAGCAACCACGCACCAATAAAAATCAATTAAAAAAAATAACCAAGCTCCATCCCCCACTCAGAGAAGAAAAATACTCCAACTCTTATGGTCACTACTCACTCTTAAAAGATTAATTTAGCAAAACTGAATACCCACCACAGTAATGAATGTAATTCAGCAGGAGAGTGGCTTGAGAAAGCTAGCCACACAGGAAAGCATTACGTCTTAAATTAATGACAGATCTGAAGATTATTTTCAGACTTGGTCAGCATTTTTGAGAAGTAAGGATTAGCCAGAGTGGGAAAAATCCAGATTAGTATTAAGTGTTTGCATGTTATAAGGCAGAATAAGCTAAATCCAAGGCTGGGCCTTAATATTCAACCTCTCACCACCCGCTTTATTAGCCAAAATGGACACACAAAGTCAGACCGTGCTGTAAAACTTGGAGAATTAATAGTGTTGGTACATTAAGGCCTCCGTGACATTGGATCCATCACAAATAAGAGCTAATCATAATAGCTAACATTCATTAAATACTTACTATGCTGAGTCAATGGAAATGCACTTTGCGTGTATTATTGCATGTATGCCACAAAACTATACAATAAAGGAGGTATTTTACTATTATTATTATTATTATATTATATTATAATAATATATATTATTATATAATATATAACATATAATATATTATATTATTGTATTGTATTATAATTATTATATTATATTACTATTATGATTATTCTCACTTTTAAGATGAGTGAGGATATTTATGAAAAGAGAGTTTGAGTAATTTGCCAATAAACACAGCTGGTACATGTGGATTCAGAATTTGATTCTGAACAATATAGCTACAGAGCCCACACCTTTAACCACTATTCATTGCTGTGGCGAGGATCAAAAATGCACACACCCACACATATACACCTGAAGCTCCTCCTACATTTGTGCAATGTGACAACTCATTTTCACAGGCGTTATCATAGCTAATCCTCCCCTAATAATAATAATGATAGTCAACATTTACAGAGCCTGAGTTTGTTTCAGCCTCTGCTGTAGCACTTCACATCTATTCATTCACTGAATTCTTAAAACAACTCTATGAGATACCTATTCTTATTAGCCCCATTTCACATATGAGGGAACTGAGGCACAGAGACACTAAGTTTCTTGTCCAAGGTCACAGAGCTAAAAGTAGCAGAGCCAGAATTTGAACCCACGAAGTTATATGAACCTGAAGATGCAAGTATTATTATGCTTATTTTACAGTTGAGGAAACAAATTCGATAAGACTGGATGTGATTTGTTTCAAAAAGGTGGTGTTAATCTATTGTTGCAAAACATTGAATAAACTAGTATGTTATTTTGTAAAAATAATAATAATAGCTACCATATATTGGATGCTTCCTTTGTGCTAGATAGACACTGTGCTGAAATACTTTACATTTATCATTTCATTTATAGTGTACAATGGTGTGTATATATACTATACTGACCAAGCAAAGGCTCTAAGAGTCCTGTGTTTCTCTCTGTGATGTCAGTTTAAAGGAACCTAATTTATTTATCTGCAACCTTCCTTCACATCCATAAATTATCCAAACCACAGCACGATGGTCATTTTTGAAGAATGTGATGTTCTTGGCTTGGTGTCATCCTCAAGAATTTGAGAAACCTATCCTGCTAAAGACATCAGGAAAAAGGAATTTCAATGCCTATTTGGTAACGAAGCACACAGACAGCAAGATGAGACAGAGAGTTCTGAGCTAAAAGTGCAGAGAGTCTGAGCAATGGTCCAGAACAAACGAAGCACTCAGAATGAATGACCAAGGAGATTTCCACAATGTTCTCTGCCCGGGCTATTAGGTCACCCCAGGAAAACACACAGCCATTTGGAGGATGGAAAAGAGCTTTGTGTGTGCCCTCCAGCTGCTCCCTTGCCTTCCTGCAGGCTCTGAAAAAAATCAATGGTGGATGCAGACAAGAAATTCTGTTTAGGCCTTTGCTACCAAAAGCGTGGTCCATGGCTCAGCAGCTCTGGCATCACCCACGAGCTTGTTGCAGCATCTGGGGCCCCACCTGAGAGCTACTGGGTCCGAATCTGCATTTTACGAAGATTCAAGGTAATTCCTATGCACATTAAAGTTTGAGAACTTAAGAAATATTAGATCACCAAGGAAGGAAAATGCAAACATCAGTCCCCCCATCCAGAAGCCTTTAGTAGGTCCGACTGCCACCAGGATAAGGCTCCAACTCCTTAATGGGGCTTTAGACTCAGTCTCCAGGCACCTCTCCCTCCTCTTCCCTCTTATATTCTCCCCAAACTCAACCTAGAGCAGCTGTGCGAACCAGCCAGGCTTTCTTTTCGCTCTGTGTGCTGCATATATTTCTGCAAACTGAAATAGGAGCGTTCTAAAGCCAAAGAAATATAATACCAGTTAGGAACAATGAACATACAAAAAAGCTCTCCTGGCCCGTAGGAGAGCTACGTGTGAATGTGGCCAAGTCAGGGTATCAGCTCCGCACACAGCTCAATGTGAGAAGCACATCTCTTCCCAGAAGGGTTCTTGAGTCAGCAACTTTCAACTGATGGCATTTTCCAAGGGACCCTTTTATTTACACTTGGTTTGACTCTCTGGCAGCAGCTCCAATACCAGAGAATGACAACAGGATTCTCGGGTGCTCTTCTTAGCTCACCAAAAGTTGTCATGATTCATTGACATGCTCTACTTGCCTTTCCTTCTTCAAATAGGCCTAGTGTTTAGTGTTGGACATGATATGGGTGTCAGCTGTGTTGACAAGAATGTCACAAGCTCTTTCACCAGCCAGCCTGAAGAGCTTCCACATGCCTCAGAATAGAAATGAAGCTTCCTCTTGCAGGAGGGAAGTTACTACCCGAGGCTAAGACTAAGCATTGATTTTTAAATTGAATTCACATTTTCCCTGTAAGTGGAAAAGAGAGCTGGGTATTCTCATCCCAAATTCTCTGTTACTTCAAGTCCATATAATTTAACTACCAATTTCTTGATAATAGAGGCATTCACTCACAACTAGTTATAGAGAGAGAGATGGTTAAGCCTTAAAATTTTCAGACTATCAATAATACACCAGTTATGGCTCACCGTCTCTATATTTGGCCAAAAACTCATTGATTCAACAAATATTTTTAAGGGCCTATATTATGTTCAGAGCACTTTGTTGATCAGAGAGAGGGAAAAACATTGAGATTTTTCAGGGGAGTGCAGGAACCCATTTGGCACGGATGCGAGACTGCAGCTCCAGGAACTGCATTTCATCAGTGCAATCAAAATCACTGAGTCTCGGGCTTCCCTGGTGGCGCAGTGGTTGAGAATCTGCCTGCCAATGCAGGGGACACGGCTTCGAGCCCCGGTCCGGGAAGATCCCACATGCCGTAGAGCAACTAGGCCCGTGCGCCACAACTACTGAGCCTTCACTCTAGAGCCCATGAGCCACAACTACTGAGCCTGCGTGTCTGGAGCCTGTGCTCTGCCACAAGAGAGGCCGCGATAGTGAGAGGCCCGCGCACCACAATGAAGAGTGGCCCCCGCTCGCCGCAACTAGAGAAAGCTCTCGCACAGAAACAAAGACCCAACACAGCCATAAATAAACAAATAAATTTAAAAATAAATAAATAAATAAATAAAATCATTCAGTCTCTTGTGGTCTGTACTATAGCAGTAACAATTCCCTATCATAGAGCTGTAGCAGTCTCCAATTGCTGATTCACCATATTAAGAATTTAGTGGCTTAAAACAATACAAACTTGTTATTGCACAGTTTGGGGGGTCAGAAGTCTAAAATGGGTCTCACGGGGTTAAAATCAAGGTGTCAGCTGGGCTACATTCCTTCTGGAGGCTCCAGGGAAGTATCCATTTCCTGTCTCTCCCAGCTTCTAGATCTTGCCTGCAATTCTTTGGCTCATGGCCTCCTTTCATCTTCAAAGCCTGCGATGGCTGGTTGAATCTTTGTCGCTTGCATCACTTTGACTCTCCTGCCTCCCTTTTTTACTTGTAAGGACGCTTGTGATTACAATGGGCCCATGGGGAATCATCCAAGTCAGCTGATCAGCAGCCTTATTTCTATCTGCAGCCTAAATTCCCCCTCGCTATGCAACATAACATAACTATAGGTTCTGGGGATTAGGATGTGGACATCTTTGGGGGACCACTGTTCTCTCTATCATAGGATCTGATTTTTTTTTTTTTTTTTTTGCTGTACGCAGGCCTCTCACTGTCGTGGCCTCTCCCGTTGCTGAGCACAGGCTCCAGACGTGCAGGCTCAGCGGCCATGGCTCACGGGCCCAGCCGCTCCGGGGCATGTGGGATCCTCCCGGACCGGGACACGAACTCGCGTCCCCTGCATCAGCAGGCGGACTCTCAACCACTGCGCCACCAGGGAAGCCCCCAGGATCTGATTTAATCTGATGAAACTCACTGGAGATTTATATATAAGCAAGAATGATAATTTATTACTATTTACTGTGAGAAATATAACTCTGGGGAAATGGAGTAGGTGGGAATGCCCATATTGGCTGGTCAGCATCTCATTTCCCTGTAGGCAAACTGACACAGAAAATCAATTTTTAAATAGAAGATAGCTTGGAGAGCATGAAATCAGAACATCAAATAAAGCTGAATGATTTTAATGGCTGCTGAAATGAATCAGTGAGAGAGAAGTTGTTGGTTGGATCCATCTATGTTATAGAGACGTAACTTCCATTCATCCACTGGTATTCATTGTACTGGCACGTTAAATTTTTTAATTTTTAAATTTCATGTGGCAAAATCATTTCTTAAGAAACTCAGTTGTTTTGTTCTTACTGCTTTGCAGAAAAATCTGAATGAATGAGACCACTTTTCTCTTACCTCCCTGGAAAGGGCCAGCAGGGCTTTGAGTCCCCCAGGTCAGAGGTAAGAGATTTTTGTATTTGGTTTAATTGTGATTTTGTCATACGATAAGCAAAAAGGCAGGAGTTGCCTGAGTGGGAAGTAGCTTCTTCAAGTAGGAGCTAAGGAAAAGAGATTCTTTTTATTTTTACTTTTATTTTTTTATTTTTGATAGGAAGGACAGAGAGGACCTGTGAGAGAGGGTCAGACTCTCTGAAGGGACATTTGGATGCTGAGTAAATGCATCCCTAAGAGCTTGGCGAAGGATCCTTGCAACCACGTTTGGCACAGAGTGATGGAACTTCCCAGATTAATAGACTTCGACAATGAGAATCATGCAGTAACCGTGATGGAACAAAGACCAGAAACCTTTCCTTGGACGTTACGTAAGCATCTGGGCTCTTGAGAAAATCTAGGGAGGGAGCAAGGCTCTCTTAACACACGACAGATATTTCTTGCCACTTATTCAAGTAGAGATACCAAGTTAAACTTAATTTAATTTAGAAAAAAAATTTAGAAAAATAATGTAACTTTGTTATGGTAACAGAATTTTGGAGAAAAATTCAATACCAGCCATACAGGATTTTATTTAGGTGTTTCGGCCTTTCCTTATCAAACCGTCCATGTGGAAAAGAAGGCTCCCACAGAAACTAATGAAATGTCAGGCATGAAACACTGAAGGGTCAGCTCTGGGAAGCAGGTGTGAAAAATATAAGACGTGGTTAATGGCTTGAGTTACAAAGGTAGGAAAATATGAAGAATTCTCCCAGAGCAGTTGGTGGGCCATTGTGGATCTCAGAGTAATTGAGGCAGGGGTGAAAGAAGAGACTGGAAATTGGGTTGAGACCACAGTAAAGAACACTTTAAATGTTGACTAAGACACTGAACTTTGGACACACTCACTGTCCCCAGACATGGGCTAATCTTAGCTGAATGTCTTCCTCTTTTGTAGGATGGCATTCAAATCACACCCCACAAGCCACATGAACAGTTGGAATTTTAATGAAACACCTAAAACATATGAAGTACAGGACTAGGTCCTGGGGAGGAGGCATCGTGGGGGAAGGAATTCAGAAATAAGTAAGGTCCTCTGGGTCCACAATCTAGTGGGCAAGACAGAATACAAACAACTCAATATTTTTAGTTCTAACTCAGATAACTGTTTACAATTGCACTCATGCGAGACCTCAGATTTTTGTGCATACCACATTTTTCATCACGAAAAGGGACCAGAGAACAGGTGCAGCTTCTGGTTCTACTCGTCCAACTGAGAGCATCTTCAAAAAGGAAAAGCAGAAATTGTGTGATGAAGAGAGAGAGAAGGGGAACTAGAGGTCAATATTTACTCATTATCTGTCAGGCCGAGGGCACAGGCCCCTCATCCTGACATCTCCATGGAACAGGCTGACCCTGGGGATCGGGGTTTGCCTGAAGCTGTGGGACTGTCATGCCTGGTATTCCTTGAAGCAAAGAGTATTTTCACCTGGGGCCACAATCCCTTTGTTTTAACTGCCTCTGTCTCTTACAGGTAAAGAGGCTCTTTCAGGGCGTGGTATCTCTGAGCATGCCACTAACAAACCCCAGGCTACCTATCACAGCAGAAGCAAATAGTAAAATGGCAAAACTCTTCTTCCTTCCCAAAAGCTGGTCTCTGACACCCCTAAAGGAAAGCAAAAGAGAGCAAGATTTATTAAAATTTAAGAAACTAATCCCTAGAGGTCGGGGCCCCTCTCTTAGCATCATGCTTTCACTTGGGCTTTTACTCCAAAGAAGTATCACATCGTGATAGTAGATTTTCAACACGTACATATGTATTCATTATAATAAAATACATATATATTTCATTATGGTAAATATACATAACACTATTTTAAACATTTTTAAAGAATATAATTCAGTGGCATTTAGTACATTTGCAGTAATGTGCAACCATCACCGCTATCCATATCCAGAACTTTCTCAGCATCCTAAACAGATACTCTGTACACATGAAGCAACTCCCCATTTTCCCTCCTCCAGGACCTGGTACCCTCTATTCTATTTTCTGTCTCCATGAATTTGCCTATTCTAGCTTCCTCATGTAAATGGAATCATACAGATTTGGGGTTTTGTGGGTTAAAAAAAAGTGGGTATCTCTCAGACAGACAGACAGACAGGAAGAAAAGAAATGGAGACAAGCCAAATGCAGCTTCCCTTGGCTCTTCCGCTCCCTGGCGCGTGTCCTGGCTTCCCTCCCACACAGGAGGGTCCCTCCTTCCCTGCACGTCTGCATGGTGACCATACCATTAGGCACCTTCTTGAAACTCATTCTGCTGTTCATCTCAGCTCAGTTCCTTCCTGCTCTACACAGAAGCTGATTTCCCCTTTGCTGGCTCTGTCAGCTGAGCTCAAAAGCAGGGTCGCATCTCTGCTCCTGGCACAAATAACTTCTTGTGCAGCCTGGCTGGGTTTGGACAGGCAGCTGCCAGGCTTCTAGTCTCCTACAAGGCCGTCCCGGTCACAAAGGAGCTTTGTGTGTGACCAGCGGGTGCTGGGAGGGAGCCCTGCTGGCTGAAGCGCTAAGTTGTTCCTGGTACTTGCTCTCACTGCCCTTGAGACCTGGGGCCTGGAGGGCACTGTGACCCGGCAGATGACCTTCCCCATGAAAAATAAAACTTGCCTCTGCTTCTCCTGCATGGTTCTTGGTTTGTAATTATCTGTGATTTTTTTCAGGACTGACCAATCAATAAGGCAGTCTTGGAAAGCCTATCCCTCAGCATTTAGTGACTGGAAAATTCTACTTCCAGATCCCTGAGGGGTCAGGGCAGATTTCCAGTGAGTATTCCTAATTTGAAAAATCTGTCCTCGAATTTTCTTAATTCTAGAGATACTCCTCCAGAATGTGGGCTGCCTTTATCTGTGATTAGATGTGGAATGTGTACATTCAAATTTATAGGATGCCCCACACAACAGTGCATAGGCCAGGCTATTTACCTCTTTACCTGTTAGTAAAGATGATTTCAAAGTGGCTTCAGAGGGAACTGACCAAACCTTACCGTCTTGGTCCAAAATCTCCTAGTCTCCCTACAAGAATGCTTTTCTTGCCTGAGACTCTGCCCAGTCTAGCACCTACTCAGTTTTGTTGTTGTTGTTGTTTTTTGTTTGTTTGATTTTGACTAGTAGACTCTGATGTACTTTGCATGACATTTACCCTTGTTTTAAGATTCTTTCTCTCAGCTTCCTCCTGATTCCTCCTTTAAATATTCCTTAAAAAGGCTCTGGCTTGGCCCCTTCTGTGTCATTTCCTTCTTCCTCTGTGTCTTGCTAGTGGCACAGTGGCAACTGGACATGGGGTTTTGTGTTAGATACATCTGCTTTCAAAGCCTGATCGTGCTACTTCCTGGCTGTGTGACCTTGGGCAAGTGACTTAACCTTTCTAAGCCACAGATCCCTCCTCTGTGAAATGGGAGTAAATGATTTGTTATTCTCGGGGATGTTGATACGACTGCTGAAAATAATCAGGAAAAGTACCTGGCACATAGCAGAGACTCGGCAAACGTTAGCACACATCCCATGCCCTTTTCTTTCTTGATCTAGTTTAGTGTAAGCCCTTCCCAGTCGGCCTTCAGCAGACTTGAATTCCTGAGACAGAACCCCAAATGTCCAGAGCTCTTTCAGGTCTAAGCCAATCTAGGCTCCACACCGGCTGCCCTCAACGGAAGCGGGTGATCGACAGCTAGCGTTCACCTGGCTTGTGATCCTGGTCTTCACCTGAAGAAGCAGCGTCTACGCGGCGCCGCCCCTTAACTAACTCCACGCCAGGCTGCGCCAAGGAGGGGGATGTTTCAGAGAGACCCCCGGCAAATAAAGCCAAAAAAACCTCTGACATGGTTCCACAATGTCACTTCCATGTTCCTGGAAGTGACAAAGGACAAAGCCAAGGAACCAAAAGGATTGCAGTGCGGGTTTGCTTTTACCGAGCAGAAGGGCCAGGACTGGCTCACCTGCGTGTTGTTACCGGAGCAGGTAACTGGGAGATTCTTTCCCCTAGAGACGTTAGGGCGCTGCTGGAGCGCGCTGAAGCTCCCTAGGGGCCGAGGGACGCCGTGCACTCAGCCGTACTGTCAGGGCTTAGGTTTCTATTTTTTGAAAACTTTCTGTATTGGTTGGCTGCTTCTCGCCAGCCTCCACCGCGATCTGCGTGCTCTGCGCGGCACAGCTGTGGTGGGTTTCCAAACCCTCGCTGCAGGCGGACAAGGACGATTTGGTTGGACGAATGCTGGCGGTGGCGTCCTCGGAGTGGGGTTCCGCGGGAAGCAGCCCGCTGAGGTCAGAAAGACGCGGCTCGCGCTCCGGGTAAGTTGCAGGTCCCTTGTTGGGCCCATTGATTGCAGTGCAGACTTGAATCCAAATTACTAAGGAAGATCATCATTTCGGGCAATAGCACTGACGCTAAAGACCAACGCTTTGAGCTTTGGGGTTGGACATCTAAGACCGCCAGGTGTGTGATTATCTCGTTTCGACCCCGGAAAGCGCGGTTCCATCTGGGCCCCCAGCGAGGGGTAGGGTGGGATTTCCGGAGGGAACCGAGGGAGAAGGGAGCACAGCTGCTCCGGCGGTCCCCAGCCCGCATCACCCAGGGCCCGGTGTCGGGGGGAGCGCAGGGGGCCCGAGTGGCTTCCAGCTCGCCTCTTTTGGCGTCTCCCCGCGAGCAGCAGGCCGGGGAGTGGTGCTTCGCTTCCCTGGGGAGCTTCTCGGATTGCGGCCGGAGCCCCGGATTTTTTGGTTGGCGCGGGGAGATGGGGGTGGCGGCGTCAGGGCGCCGCTTCCCCCTCCTCGCTCCTTCTCTCGGCCGCTGGGGGGCGCAGTGACCGAGCAACGCGGCTCGGAGCCGCGCCAGAGAGGAGACGCCGCGCCACATGGTTTTCCGCCGCTTGGTTGAGCGGGGCGGGGCCGGGGACGCGAGAGCTGCGGGAGGTGCGGGGAGAGGGGGAGGGACGCCAGATAGGCGAGAGCAGAGCGGAGACTCGGGGGACCCCAAGGTAGGTCAGGGCAGTGCAGAGTCCCGCCCTCCCCGCGCCCGGGAGAAGGTAGGAGGGGGCATCTGGGTAAGCGTGGCGGATTTTTGTGGAGTTGCCTTGCAGGGGGTGAGGGTGGGGATGACCCTGTGCTCGGCTTGGGTCCGGAGGGGCGCAGGAGCCGGATCACCAGACACTTTTGCGCAGGGCGACTCTCAGTAAGCGCGAATCCTGCGCCCTGCGTGGTCCCGGACGCTGGGCTCCGGACTCGGTGGCTTTTCCCGGTTCCACCAAAAGCGCCCGCACAGCAGGCGAAGGTCTGCGGAGGAGCAGCCGCCTAACACGCCCAAACCTGGTGGAAAGCAACTTTTGGCTGCTTAACTGAACTAGGTTAGAGTGCGAAAGCGCCGCGCAAGGTTTCGTCCGGGCGCCAGGTGTGACATCCACCTGCTGAGATTGCAGCGGGGAAAGCGGATGCTGCGTTTCACCCTCAGCCCGCCTGCCCGTGGCCGCGCGGGAGGTTTGCTACCGACCTCCTGCGAAATTGATGCTGTCGGCTTGGAGAAGGTAGAGCGCCTTCAGAAGAGGGGTTCTTTAGCCTTAATGGGAACGAAGACTCAAAGAAGGGGAATATTCAAGAGCTGCCCTGTGTTACGCCAGTGCAATTTGGAAGGAACTTTACATTGAAGATGTGCAGGCAAAGTGCAAAGGACTGAGAGTCGGCGGACCTGGGTTTCTTAGACCCTGTCCTGAGGCCGAATAGCAGGGAGGTCTCAGCAAGTCAGGAACCTCGTTGAGCTTCAGTTTGCTTGTGTGAGAAGCGTGGGGATGGTTCCTGCCCCACCTCACTGGGTGGTTTGGAAGAGAATTGGAGGGTGGTATTTTGAAAAGCATAAAGTGTGGTTTGTGCAAATTAAGCATTGCTGCCCACACCTTTTTTTTTTTTTTTTTTTTTTTGCGGTACGCGGGCCTCTCACTGTCGTGACCTCTCCCGTTGCGGAGCACAGGCTCCGGACGCGCAGGCTCAGCGGCCATGGCTCACGGGCCCAGCTGCTCCACGGCATGTGGGATCTTCCCGGACGGGGCCACGAACCCGTGTCCCCTGCATCGGCAGGCGGACTCTCAACCACTGCGCCACCAGGGAAGCCTTGCCCACACCTTTTTCCTGGACACCAACGGAACCTTGCTCATAGCCGAGTTAAGGCAGGAACTTCGCGGCAGTGCGGGCGTTTTCCTGGTTACCTGTCAGAGGGGCGAGATGTGTCTGTTTCTCAATCTCTTGTTGCAGTTCCTTTTCACGGCACAGCCGTCATGAAACTGCCCAGCACAGTGTGACATCAGGGGACAGGAACTTTGCCTTGTTCATCAGCTTCTTTAGGGCGGGTACAAAGCGGGGGAAGTGCTCGGACAGTGCAAGAAAGTTGAAAGTCTTTGTTGGAGCGGCTGGGGGGTTAGATTTGATTGGGCATGTTCTTCAGGAGAACAGGTTTAGCTCCGAAAACATTGTTGGCTTTCTGAAGTTGGAGTTCTTGTTTTCTGACGCGGGGAAAATTCTGTCAGGGCCAAGGATAGACATCCAAGTATAAGCATTTTAATTCGAATGCTTTTAGAGGAAGCTAAGTAAAGAGCTCCGGAAATGTTTCCCACACAAATCATGGCACATATTAGCAAGGACAAGTTAGAATAGTTTCTCTATTACTAAATTTGGATTCATATATCTAATACTGAAAGGAGAGATTTGCATGTTTGGTTGTGTTACTGTTAAAATTTAAGCAGTCCATTTGAGATAAGCGTGTCCAGCCTTCCAGAGGCTATAAAAGTGAGCAATACTAGAGCCTGTATGTCATATTGTATCTTTTCATGATACCAAACAAGACCTCTGGCTGGCATTACCATTTTAACTAAAAGAAGTTGAAAGATGACTCATTTAAGAGATTGGGAAATAAAACTAGATTGTCTAGGGGCTTCCCTGGTGGTGCAGTGGTTAAGAATCCGCCTGCCAATGCAGAGGTCACGGGTTCGAGCCCTGGTCCTGGAAGATCCCACATGCCGCGGAGCAACTAAGCCCGTGTGCCACAACTACTGAGCCTGCTCTCTAGAGCCCGCGAGCCACAACTACTGAAGCCCGCACGCCTAGAGCCTGTGCTCTGCAAGAAGAGAAGCCACCACAATGAGAAGCCTGCACCCCGCAACAAAGAGTATCCCCCACTCACTGCAACTAGAGAAAGCCCGCTTGCAGCAGCGAAGACCCAATGCAGCCAAAAATTAAATAAATGAATAAATAAATAAATGTATTTTTAAAAAACTAGATTGTCTAATACTTTATAAAATAACACAATGGGTGATAATAAAGCTAACTTTTATAGACTATTGTGTGCCAGACTCCGATATTCATGTTACAGTCCATTTAGTTCTCACAAAAGTCTGTAAAGAGGGCTTCCCTGGTGGCGCAGTGGTTGAGAGTCCGCCTGCCAATGCAGGGGACACGGGTTTGTGCCCCAGTCTGAAAGATCCCACATGCCGCGGAGCGGCTAGGCCCGTAAGCCATGGCTGCTGAGCCTGCGCGTCCGGAGCCTGTGCTCCGCAACGGGAGAGGCCACAACAGTGAGAGGCCCGTGTACCGCAAAAAAAAAAAAAAAAAAGTCTGTAAAGAAACTGAAACACAGAGACGTTGAGTGCCTTGCCCAAGGTCACACAGCTAGTAGTGAGGAATTTCTCTCAGATTGGCATAACAATTACATTTGATTGGTATTCTTGTGTTTGTTTCTTAACTTCTGCGCTGGGTTTTCTCCCACCATACAGGCAGTCAGTAGCGAGACTAAGGGCTCTGGAGCAGGGATTCAGGACCCTGAGCTTGCTGCCAAGTTGCTGTGTGGTCTTTACTTCTTTTTTCTGAGCCTTGGTTTTCTCATCCACAAAATAGTGATAATAATCCCAAATTGAGCGAACGCTTTATTTCTCACCTGAACATGGAGCGTGAACTGTGAAAGAAATACTTCTCAGCATGTAAAGGGAAGTTTCAAAGTGTTTTTGTCATTGGTTAACAGTAGGCTGGCAGGTGGCAAATGAGTAGAAGCTGGAGGAGACTACACACAATGTGATTTACCCAACAATTATGTTTGAAAATTGTTTTAAAAAATTCTTGAGTTCTGTTCTTGGATCCTTAGCATTACATTTATTAAAAGAGATAAATGCAAATTAGACCTCAAAGTTTTTCTGGCAAGTAACATTGAATAACACTCAGCCAGCACATGCTTTTCTCTGGTTGAGTTCAGGTGATGAAAATTGGAGGGTGGAGGGTTTTTTTGTTTATTTGTTTTTTTTTAAACAAGATGTTGGGGGTAGGAGTTTATTAATTAATTAATTTATTTTTGCTGTGTTGGGTCTTCGTTTCTGTGCGAGGGCTTTCTCTAGTTGTGGCAAGTGGGGGCCACTCTTCATCGCGGTGCGCGGGCTTCTCACTATCGCGGTCTCTCTTGTTGCAGAGCACAGGCTCCAGACGCGCAGGCTCAGTAGTTGTGGCTCACGGGCCTAGTTGCTCCGTGGCATGTGGGATCCTCCCAGACCAGGGCTCGAACCTGTGTCCCCTGCATTAGCAGACAGATTCTCAACCACTGCGCCACCAGGGAAGCCCCTGTTTTTTTTTTTTTTTCTTTTGCGGTATGTGGGCCTCGCACTGTTGTGGCCTCTCCCGTTGTGGAGCACAGGCTCCGGACGCGCAGGCTCAGCGGCCATGGCTCACGGGCCCAGCCGCTCCGCGGCATGTGGGATCCTCCCAGATCGGGGCACGAACCCGTGTCCCCTGCATCGGCAGGCGGACTCTCAACCACTGCGCCACCAGGGAAGCCCCTGTTTGTTTTTTAATCCTTACATTCTACATCCTTTTATTCCAACAAGCTATAGTGGGTCAGAAAACAACTGAGTCCTGAAAATATATGTAAGTTACTTCCCTATCCTCTCTTTCTTTGTTTGAAAATTGTTCTTAGAATACAGCTTTTGGGACAGACAGTTTAAATCTGGTAGGTGAGGAAACTTGAACTTCTGTATATGCTTATATTAAGGGTATTTTAAACAATACGGTTCAGTTGTCAAATCATTTGAACTGTCCTGTGACCTATGTAAAATCTTTTTTGGGGGAGGTTCTCACTCTTAATTTAGACTGTGGTCTTGATGGAGATTTGGGCTGAGGGAGGTAACCGTGTCAGTGTTACTGATGTGGCCAGGCTTACAGCAGCCAGTCCACACTTAGTGAATTTTGATTATCTGGAGTGATGTTTGGATCTGTGCTATTTAAAGGTCTTCCCTTCACCCCTGTGCTGTTGTAGGTAAGAATGTGGATTTGGAGCGAGACTACCTGGGTGGGAAACTGGCTCCATTGACTAACCAATGCCTCGGTTTCTCATCTGTAAAAGTCATATCTACCTCATAGGTTGTTAGGAGGATCAGGGGTGTGTGTGTGTGTGTGTGTGTGTGTGTGTGTGTGTAGAAAGCTTAGAACAGTGTCAGGCACATAGTAAATGCCACCTAAGTGTTACTAATGAACTGATGATGATGAGTGCTCTCAGAGGATGAGCGCTATGGAAAAAGAAACAGGGCAGGTACTTCCCTGGTGGCCCAGTGGTTAAGACTCCATGCTTCCACTGCAGGGAGCATGGGTTCAATCCCTGGTCAGGGAACTAAGATCCCACATGCTGTGCAGTGTGGCAAAAAAAAAAAAAAAAAGGCAGGGGCTTCCCTGGTGGCGCAGTGGTTGAGAGTCCGCCTGCCGATGCAAGGGACACGGGTTCGTGCCCCCGTCGGGAAGATCCCACATGCCACGGAGCGGCTGAGCCCATGAGCCATGGCCACTGAGCCTGCGCGTCCGGAGCCTGTGCTCCGCAACGGGAGAGGCCACAACAGTGAGAGGCCCGCATGCCGCCAAAAAAAAAAAAGAAAAAAAAAGGCAGTAAATGGGGATAGGGTATACTTGTAGGGATGCAGTTTTTAACAGGGTGATAGGGAAATTCTCAACCCAAAGGTAAATTTGAGTAAGACGGGGGATAGAAGGGTGTAGGGGTGTAAAGGGGTATAGTGGTGTAGGGTTGCAGAGGGGTATAGAGATAGATAAGGAGGTCAGAGAGGTAACTTAGGGACACACAGACAGATATAGCACATGTTGAAGGTTGTTTTTTTAACTTGGGAATTTTCTTATGGAAAATTTCAACCATTAAGTAGAGAGAACAGTCCATGTGCCCTTCTCCCACCTTCAACAATGATCAACGTGGCCAGTTGTGTTTCATCCATATCCCCCCACTGGAACTGTTTTATTTTAAAGCAAATTCAAGAAATTCTATCAATTATTTCTAAATCCTCCCGTATATATTTCTAAAAGATAGGCACTTAACCAAGCATGACCATGATACTTAAGCTCTTTGACTTTGTTTTCCCATATCTAAATTGGCACCAGTAGAACCTCCCCTGCGGTGCTTGTGTAAAGATAAGGGTGGATGCTTGGAGCCCTCAGTGTAGACAATCGGTGCCCCGTTATTCAGCCATCATGCCGATGGTATTGTCCTTACTCTCCCTTGGGTTTTTTTTTTTTTTCCTACATAGTTCAGTCATGGCATTTTCACTTCTACTTACTCTCTCCCTTCTCCACGCCTACTTTAGGCACATTTATTCCGTACTCCCTTTATCTACTCTCTTTTTCCCCTTTCAGCTTTCAGTGCTTTTGTTCTCAGCCTGACTTACAGCTTGTGCTCCTTTGATCCCTGTGGCACACGAAATACCAGTGCTCTATAGTCTTCCCAGACCTTTTTGAAGGGAGATGGGTACTTGGCCCATTTCATTTTTTCAACAGCATTATTGAGACTGAGATAGAATTGACATAATATAGAATTCACCCAATTAAAGTGTACAATCCAGTGGTTTTAGTGTCTTCACAGGTATGTGCCAGAATTCCCACAGTTGGTTTGAGAACATTTAGAACCTCAAAAAGATACCTTTTACCTGTTAACCCTTGTCTTCCCATCCCCCAAAGCAACTGCTAGTCTGCTTTCTGTCCTATGGATTTGCCTATTCTGGACATTTCATTCATTCATAAATAAATAAATACATAAGAAATATTTTTGTCACTGGCTTCTTTCACTTAGTAGGATGTTTTCAGGGCTCATCCATGTTGTAGCACGCATTAGTACTTCCCTTCTTATTAGGGCTGAATAATATTACATTATATGGCTGTAGTGTACTTTGTTTATTCATTTTTCAATTGATGAACATTTGGGTTGTTTCCACTTTTTAGCTATTATGAATAATACTGCCATTAACATTCATGTAGGTATAGAAACATCAAATCACTGTTTTGTAACAGGAACTAACATAGTGTTGTAGGTCAATTATACTTCAAAAACAAACAAATTGGGCTTCCCCGGTGGCGCAGTGGTTGAGAGTCCGCCTGCTGATGAAGGGGACACGGGTTCGTGCCCCGGTCTGGGAGGATCCCACATGCCAAGGAGCGGCTGGGCCCGTGAACCATGGCCGCTGAGCCTGCGCGTCTGGAGCCTGTGCTCCGCAGCGGGAGAGGCCACAACAGTGAGAGGCCCGAGTACCGCAAAAAAAAAGAAACCAAACAAATTTATAGAGAAATAGATCAGACTTGTGGTTGCCAGTGATGAGGTTGGAGGGGGAGGGGAGGGGGATTGGATGAAGACAGTCAAAAGGTACAAACTTCCAACTATAAAACAAATAAGTGCTGGCGATGTAATGTACCACATGATTAATATAATTAACACTTCTGTGTGTTATCTATGAAAATTGTTAAGAGAGTAAATTCTAAGTGTTCTCATCAGAAGAAAAAACGTTTTTTTCTATTTTTTTAATTTTGTACCTATATGAGAGGATGGATGTTCACTAAACATACTGTGATAATTGCTTCACAGTGTATGTAAATCAAATCATTATGCTGTAAACCTTCAACTTATATAGGGCCGTATGTCAATTACATCTTGATTTTTTAAATTCATGTATAAGCTTTTGTGGTAACATATACTTTCATTTCTCTTGGGTATATAGCCAGGAGTGGAATTGCTTGTTCAAATGGTAACTGGATGTTGAACCAGTCTGAGGAACTGTCAGACTGTTTTCTATCAGCAATACGGCTCCCCGTTTTATTGTGCCCAAATATGGGAATCTAGCTATATTTCAAGTGCAGGTACCCACCCTTACTTTGGGTAAATTTTTGTATTAATATTTTTCTAAGTCTTATTTAGTTATCTAATTATATTCATGTATAAGTCTTTTTTGTTATTGATGTTTTTTTGTTGTTTCTTTTTTTTAAATTATATTTTGGCTGTGTTGGGTCTTCGCTGCTATGAGCGGGCTTTCTCTAGTTGCAGCGAGAAGGGGTTACTCTTTGTTACGGTGTGTGGGCTTCTCACTGCGGTGGCTTCTCTTGTTGCAGAGCACGGGCTCTAGGTGCGCAGGCTCCAGTAGTTGTGGTTCACGGGCTCAGTAGTTGTGGCTTGCAGGCTCTAGAGCACAGGCTCAGTAGTTGTGGTGCATGGCCTCAGTTGCTCCATGGCACATGGGATCTTCCTGGACCTCGGCTTGAACGCGTGTCCCCTGCATTGGCAGGAGGATTTTTAACCACTGTGCCACCAGGGAAGCCCCTGTTATTGATTTTTGAGTAAAGCATTACTTGAGCAGTGGTCCCCAAAGTGGAAGTTATGTACCTTTAGGGTACAAGATGATTCATTGGAAAACAAGAACAAAATGCTATGTTCTTGCATCTTTTCAATGATGCTTTATAATTATACAATGTATTAGAATATCTGTATATATGTAAGGTTTATAAGTAAATAGTCCTATATTGGAGATGTAAAGTCAAATATTTTTTTTTAACAAGTAGTAAGTCATATAAAATTCTGGGGACAACTGTTCTAAAGGCATGGGATTAAATATATGTAGCTGTGTGGTTATTAATCCCATGCTTTATGACAATTCTGATGGAGAAATTCTTAAAATTACTTTGCTAAAGAAATTGAAAATATCCGGCTAATTTCCGCCCAAATGGAACATGTAGATACCAGGGGAAGGAGTTTGGGATCAGGTGTTGGACTTTTATTTTTATTCTACTTCTGCTGATGACTAATGGTGAGACTTTGGGCAAGTCCCCTAAAGGTCTGCATCTCAGTTCCCCAATTGGCCTAATAGCACGTGAAACATCATAAATTTTCATTGTGCAGAGCGAGAGTGGTAAGTGTGGCAGATGCAGTGACCACAGGAAGTTAGTCATTTGTGCATCTCGTGCAACCCTGCAGCTTTCTTAGGCAAACATCTGGGTTTCCTTGACCGTTTCCCTGGCTGGGTCTTCCCCTTCCCACCCCATCCTGCTTTCTGTCCTTCCTCTGTGTCCTTCTGACAACAGACCTTCAAAATTAAGGGTCGTTGCCAAAGGTTGCCTTGGACGGAGAGGAGTCCTGTGATGCCACCAGCCACCACTGCGGCGTGGCACTGTTTCCTTGCTGGTGCTTTTCGCATGAGCACTCAGCCTTCAGCACATGTGCAGTAAAGGTGCAGCTGTCTCAAAACTGCAGCTTACCCTGATTCCTGGCCACTGTCACGGAAGCTATGGCATTGCATTATTGGGCATCTTAAACGTTTCTGTGTGATCTGTGATCGCTTGAGTCTGTAGACATCCTTGGGGGATACTAGCCTTTGCTTAAAGTCAGAGCATGAAGGGAAGTAGATACAGAAAGATGGGAAGAGGTCCTGGGGACTGTGTTAACCAAAGAGCTCCCAGGCTGTGGTTAAAGATCAGTTCATTCTTGGCTTGCTTTTGTCTGTTACCTGGCACGCTCAGTACGACACCATAAAACTGAGGGAAATGAATTTGTCCTTTCACCCTCAACTCTTGTTTGTGATTTCTCTAACACCCTTTATTCTAAGGAAATGGTCGGCAGATATTTTAGGTCGTGATCTCCAGTTTCTTCTCCAGGGTGACGTCTGTTCTTGGGCAACAGAAATAACCATTATAACCGTACTTAGGTACTGTTAGTTGGTTTGTTCATTCTTTTATTCATATACTCAATATATTTATTGAGTACCTGTGATATGCCCCTGTTCTAGATACTAGGGACAGATCAGTGAAGGAAATTAAAAGTTTTTTAAATGCCCTCAAAGATTTTACATTCTAGTGGGTGTTAGTCACTGAGGTTAAATGAAATGAGGGCCAGTGCTGAGGAGGAAGGAGAGAAAGATAGCTGCAAAGGGGGAGAGGAACTACGGGGGAGGGGCAGTTGCCATTATTTGTAGGGTGACCAGGGAGGCCTCACAGAGAAGGTAACATTTAAGATGAGTCTGTGATGCTTCCAGTTATGTATTCAGGTACTAGTGCTGAGGCAGAGAAAATCCTAAATCCTAAACCTGACATGCTTGCTCCTAGCCCTGGAGTACCCTTAAGATTCTTAGGGGTATTAGGGGCTAAAGCCGTCTCCTCGCTACCATCAAAATGCTGGCTGCTTATGGTCTGCAAGACTTTTGTCTTGCAGGTCTCTATAGAGGTTCACGGTGAGTCATCCGCCCCTCTTGCAAAGGTTGCATCTTGGCAGCGGACACTATACCTCAGCAGTGGCCCTAGTAATGCAGTCATTCTCAATGGGACCAATGACTCCAGTGCTCAGGGACCTTCCAGAATGACTTGGGGTGTTGCAGGTCGAGTCCTGGAGTCTTTCCTTTGTCTAGGGCCTTTGCTGCTGCACACGTGTTAACTAGTAATCTGGCCTGTGTTTACCTTCAGTAGGAAAATCTCAATAGAAATGACAGTAAGCTTTGCAACTGGCTTTCTCTTCCTTTAAAATGTGTTTGGAAATTGATTTTATCTTTGCACCTAAGCATCTCTGATTCAAGGGAGCTCATTTGTGACAGTGGGAAGGACTTTGAGAAGATGCCAAGCATTCCTTAGATCCATGTTACCTGCTGCCAGTGCCTGAAATTTATGAATATGTTTAGTCCCTGTCTCCCCTCCACCAGAATGTAAGCTACTGGAGGGCAGGAAACTTATTTCAGTCACCACGGTTACCCCAGTGCTACCAGAACAAAAGCACTGCCAGTCATGTAGTACACGCTCAATAAATATTGGTTTAATTGAATAACAGACTACAAGCAACGTGGCAATAAGCAACACAACCAGCAACCATATCTTGGTATCTCCTGAATTATCTGTTGCCCCAAAGATCAAGAAATGGAGATGATCCCTCACCTCCAGGGTCTGGACTTTATCTCCAATCATTGCTGTCTCCTCTGTGTCAGTCTGCATGTCAGAGAAACTCACGCTCCCTAATGAGTGTCCAACCTGGCTTGTCATCCTTTCTCTGCCGCTACCCAGCTGTGACCTTAGATATGGCTTTGACTTTCTGTGGGCCTATTCCAGCTCTAAAATGTTCTTATTCTATAACCTGGCAAAGCCAGCACCTGCTGGCTATTTGTGTGAAGCAAGAACATCTTTCTAGAAGGAAGTAGAACAAGCACCTGCTTCTGAAAATTACTTTCTATAAGGAAGTCTGTTTTTGCTCAGTGCAGTTGATTCCGTATCTGGGAGGCTCATAAATAACATCATTCTCTTTGAATTATTAACTTTAAACTGTTTATAAAAACACAGGTATCACTACTGCTTACCATTTGTTGGAGGTTGTGTGTTTTTAATATAATTTCATATCTGTAATCATCTCTCACACACAAAACCAGATATGATGTGCAGAAAATTGAGAATAAAACGTGACTGACATAGCTTCATTCTCCTGGAAATGGTGAGATTATCATGGGCTATGGACTCAGAACTAAAAGTGGCACTAGTGAAAGAAAGGATCTAGTAAAAGAAAATCAATCAAAAGCAACATGAATGAAGATGTTCATTGCTGTATATTTTATAATAGTGAAAAACTGAAAAGTTTCATCAATAGGAGTCTGGCTAAGAACTTATGATACATTTGTACCATAAAAAGTGATAAAATAGTTAAGGTAAAGAATATACACCCTCAGTGGGACTTCCCTGGTGGCGCAGTGGTTAAGAATCTGCCTGCCAATGCAGGGGACACGGGTTCGAGCCCTGGTCTGGGAAGATCCCACATGCTGCAGAGCAGCTAAGCCCGTGCGCCACAACTACTGAGCCTGCACTCTAGAGCCCATGAGCCACAACTACTGAGCCCATGTGCTGCAACTACTGAAGCCTGCCTGCCTAGAGCCTGTGCTCCGCAACAGGAGAAGCCACCTCCCGTGCACCGCAACGAAGAGTAGCCTCTGCTTGCTGCAAATAGAGAAAGCCCTCACGCAGCAATGAAGACCCAACACAGCCATAATTAATTAATTAATTAATTAATTAAAAAAAGAATATATACCCTCAAGACATGTTGCTGAGAGAATGTTTAGAATATGTTTAGTGTGATCTCGTGTGTATATAAAAAAGAAAAGGCATCTTCTAATCTGACATATTTATGTTAATTCATAGAAAAAGGTCTGGATGGAATAAAATGGTTGACGATGTTATTTCTGGGAAAGAAGTAGGATTGGTGGGGGCTTGGTGCAGTGACGCTGCTTCACATTTTACTCCAGGCTTCTGTGGTTTTGGCATTTTATAAAACCATAGTCATGAGTGGGTTTTTTGGTAATTATAACACTCGAAATTACTGGAGAGGAAAAGATGTACGACAAAGAGAAATTGGGGCACAAAGTGAGATTTGAGGTCGGGAGGAGGAAGATGAAACACTTCAGGTAGTGAGTGCTGGCCGTTCTCACCAAATCCTGTGATATTTTGTGACTGGTGATTTGGAGCTTGTGCCGTGTTCTCAGGATGATATATATACACAGATGTCCTACATCACTCCAAAAACTATGACCTACCATGGAGGATCCACAAATCAAGAAAACCCAGGGCTTCCCTGGTGGCGCAGTGGTTGAGAGTCTGCCTGCCGATGCATGGGACGCGGGTTCGTGCCCCGGTCCGGGAAGATCCCACGTGCCGCAGAGCGGCTGGGCCCGTGAGCCATGGCCGCTGAGCCTGCGCGTCCGGAGCCTGCGCTCCGCAACGGAAGAGGCCACAACAGTGAGAGGCCCGTGTACCGAAAAAAAAAAAAAAAAAAAAGAAAACCCAGTTTCCACATTACCTTCTTTTGGTCTATTTGTAAGCATTGGGTGAGAAAAATTTTGTATCTTTAGGAAACACTGATTCACTTCCATCCCTGGATGAGTAAGTCTGCTACCATAATAGAGCAGTTGTATCGACCACAGAAGTCTTTCCTCTACCCGTGACTTTATTTCCACTTTGTTGGATTTATTCATTCAGTCTGCAACTTTTATTGAGCCTCCATCTGCCACTTTTAGACAAGGCCCCTGCTCTCCTGGAGCTTCTAGTCAGGGGGGTGGACAGAGATGACAGGAAGTATCAGGAAGTGAGAACTACTGTGATGAAAATTAAGCGAAGTGATGTGAGAAGGCGTAACCAGGGAACTACGTTAAGAGAGGTAGTTAGGAAAGACTTCTTTGAGGAAGTCATTCATAAACCCAGGCACGCATAAGAAAGGAAGGAGCCAGATGTGTGATCACTTGAGGGAAGAGTGGTCCAAGCAGAGAGATTACAACGGGGCCCAGAGAGTGGGCGAGAGGGTGTGGGACTCAAGAGTTTGCTGCGTGGCTGGGACTTCCGGAGGTTGGACAGGCGAGAGAGGTCTGCAGGACAAGGTAAGGATTTTGGATTTTATTCCAGATTTGATGGGAAGCTATGGGGAGGGGGTCAATTAGGGGAATGATTTAGGTTTATAAAAGATGTCTCTGAATAACTTGATTATAAATAGGTGAGAGTGGAAGCACAGAGACCATTGGGAAGATGGCGGGAGGTCCAGGGGGAGAAGATGCTGACTTACACTAGGGTGGTGGCTGTAGATATAAGCTTGCTGGTAGGTTAAAGATGGAGAGCCTGGGAAGGTAGGGTCAGTACTGACTCCTACATTCGGGGCTTCAGCAGCTAGGGGGGTGCTGAGATGGGGAAAACCAGGCAGGAGCAGATTTGGGGGAAAAATCAGTGTCTATTTTGGATATATCAGGTTGTGATGCCTTCTGGACAAACGTCAAATAAGCAGTAAGATACACTAGCCCAGAGTTCAGGGGATGTCAGGAATAGGGATCCATGTGGGAACCGACTATACATAATGATGGTGTTTAAAGCCCTGGAACTTTTTTTTTTTGGGGGGGGTGGGTACACGGGCCTCTCACTGTTGTGGCCTCTCCCGTTGCGGAGCACAGGCTCCAGACGCGCAGGCTCAGCGGCCATGGCTCACGGGCCCAGCCGCTCCGCGGCATGTGGGATCTTCCCGGATCGGGGCACGAATCCGTGTCCCCTGCATCAGCAGGTGGACTCTCAACCACTGCGCCACCAGGGAAGCCCAAAGCCCTGGAACTTTATGAGGACCAAAGTCGGAGGCTCACTGCAGTGTGCCCGTGGATTTCACCCTTCCTTTAGGGTCAGTGCCCAAGCAGACACCTCCATCTCTAAACCTTCCCCCTGCCAATCTTGCTTTGGTTGTTGAAGGCTGTTTGGAGCTTTACAACGTGAAGGACAGTGGGAGACCATTAGGAAGACACATGCTGGGCCTGTAATTAGTGACGAGGGCCCTTCTCATTTGTGTGGCTCTCAACATTGTAGTCACTACCTAATTTACTAAAGCTAAAAACGGAGCTGAAAAGTGAGCAGACCATTTTAAAGACAGAGTCTAGGTTGGTAGTGTGGTCTGTAGATATTATAAGCTAATCATACATTCGTATTGCTGTTATAATCTAAGTAAGTATTACAGGCTCATGTAAAGTTATACAAAACAAAAGTTTTTGGTGCTATTGGTTGTTCTCAGTTTCACATGCCACTTGCCTACTTTGTTGAAATACAAACACAAACTAAATACAAATAAGAAACTATGAAAATGTGTCTTTACTTCCAGATGGCATTCCATTTTGAGTCTGACATTTAATTTTATTGGAATACTGCATGGATGTTTTACATTTTGACCTGTTTTTTTAATCAGCAGTATCCTTGTACGACTTTATCCTGGTATAAAAATAATATTTTTATGCTTTGAAATCCCTTTCCTATCCCAATGTCATATCCCTTACGTTTGCTTCTAGTTTTATGGCTGATTCATTTATTAATGTTTTCCTTTTAAATCCAAGCAGAACTTACTGTGTTGTATAGGGCGAAGTACAAATTTTATTTCTTGTTTCTTTGCTTCCTTAAAAGAATTTGGAGTTAACAATATGATCGAGCCCTTGTTTATCGTGAATGATTCTTGCTCATTGCAGGTAAGCTCCCCAGCCCTCTAGCTGACCACGTGGTGAGTTCAAGGTCCTGATCCAACTGCACAAGGGAATTCACACCAGCCCTGAGCCTCGAAGATGGTGTCACAGTCTGCGGGCCAGCAGGACTCTCCTGTGGACCCCTGGGAAGGAATCAGCAATGACCCTGGCGACATTGATGGTTCGCCCAGCCTCCTGGACACGGACGACCTCTCTTGTGCATCAGACATCAGGTTTACGAGGCACAGAGCTGCCTGGATTAACCCCCAGTGTGTGCAGCAACAGCTGCAGGACTCGCCCCTCCAGGTGCCAGCAGTGGGGAACAGAGAGAGCCGTGTTGTCTGGGATGCTGCCTCTCCCTTGGGCCCTTCACCGTTATCTCCTGGGGACTCCGTGGCGGAGACATCATTGTCGAAGGGCACTGTGGACTCCATGGGCAGCTCCTCTGCCCGGGGCTCAGCTGAAAAAGGCAGTGACTTCTCTCTTACCTCAAAGGAAGAACGGGCAGTGCTCCCAGGACGCTGTCCTTGGACGCCTCTGTTCACAAGCTCCAAGATTGATTTGGCTGCTTCCCCGTGTCGTGAGGCTGACAATGCTTTTTTCAAGCCTTCCCAGCTGACAGCTTCCACTGATGCAGGTAACTCTGGTGGGGCCTGCCCTCCTTCCTGTCTGTTCTCACACCAGCTCTGCCCGGGGCTGAGGCCAGGTGTTCCTCACGAGGGAAAAGCTCCTGGGTTTCCACTTTGCCCACGATTCAGGGCATGGGCTCAGTTCATGCGGTCTTTGGCCCAGCACAATGGGTCACGATGGGCGGAGTCAAGGATTCCCCTTCTCCTTAGACTGCAGGGAAATGTCATCTTAGTGATAATCAGTGTCACCTGCCATCGTGGAGCAGGTATGTGCCCTGCAGGAGAGCACCAGAAGTGGTCTGCATTCAGTGTGGTGATGGAAGGTGGTCCAGACAGAGTGGGCTCCAGTTCACACCAGTGCTGAGGTGGGAGAGGAACTCGCCTCCCCTGTTAGATTTACCTGGACAGGGTGTGGCTAGAAAAAAAGTAAGACTTAAAAACAGTAACCACAATTCCTCCAAACTGGAGAAAACCTTTTCCTGTTAAAACCAGGGCTATGAGGTCACACACATATTCCTAAAATACTGAAATTCCTAAAATGAGATAATCCATACCAAATGCCACTGAAGAGTCAATAAATTAGCAATTCTTGTTAAAATTTGTGATATGCTTAGTTTATTTTTAAATATTCATTATGCTATACTCACACTTTGCATTAACGTGTATTTCTGTTGGAATCCTAGTTCAAATAGTCAATGAAGTTTTTTCTTTCAAAACAGTTTTAAAAGCTGCCTGCCTTTGTATATGTGTGTGTGTGTGTGTGTGTGTGTGTGTTTATTTCTCACTAGCGGGAAGCAGTCCTCCCCCTTTCCTAAAATGCGGAGTTTATTTGTTCTATTGAAACTTTTGAAAAGTCAAAGATGGTGACAATCTTTAACATATTATTAATAGTTTAAGAAGAGCAGATTTTGGACAATATTTCAGTGGGCTAACTTTGAGTTAAGAACCAAATTTGAGCAAAATGGCACAGTCTGATTATAGGCCTTTTTTCTCTTTTCACTCACCTGGCCGGATAGTTCTCAGGAAAAGAGTGACTTGTAAATCCACTGGTTGAAAAGTGAGAAATTAGTTTCCTACTAGGTTGTCTCAAGGGAGAGTGAGGAAAAAAACAGAGAAAATTGAAAGCCCTCTCTCCCGCAGGCCACCACCACGACAACTTATAAAGTGACGGAAGATGACCTGTAGGGCCTAGTGTACCCCTGCCCCAAATCACTTTTTGTATTCCTCTGCAGGAAGTGGTTCTGCAATTTCAAAGTATCCTTTCTCCAAGAAAGAAAACAGGCACCCCAGCCGCTTTGTCCAAAAACAGTGACTCCCAGCAATCTCTCTTAGTACCTTTAAAAACCACTCTGTCTTTTGAGAGTATCTCTTAAACTTGGTAAGGGGATTCATTCCATGGGCTTAAGAAAAAGAAGTCCCGAGTGAGATGGTTCTTTCTTTCTTTGATATGCGGGCAGCAGTGGGGAGAGCAGGCATTTGCCACAAGGCCTGGGATTTTCCTGGATCTGCCGTCTCTCAAATGGCAGCATTAGGGTTTTCCTTTTTTAGATTAGTTGGGAGGGACAGACACCTGAGCCTGTCAGCACTTCCTGGGGCTGTAAGAAACAATTCCTTTTGTCTGCATAGGATCTGCACGTTTACAAAGTGGTTTCACATTCCTTGTCTCCTTCAGTTTCCTAATAAGGTTAAGTATCCCAATAATAATAATTATCCCAATTCCAGGGATGAGGAAATTTTACTGCAGGGGCACAGCTGGTGAACCTGGGGTTGGGGGAGGCTGGAACTGGAATCCACTGTCTGATTTTTCTCTGTGCTTTTTCCTCTATCATCAGGGTCCCCAAACTATGACCTGTAGCCAAACCCCGCCAGACTCCTGATGTCACAAATACAGTTGTGTTTGTTTTGTCTGTAGCTGCTTTCTCAGGACGGTGGCAGAACTGAGTAGTAATTGCCACGAATGCTGTGTGGCCCTCAGATCCTATAATATTTACTACCTAGAGCTTTTCAGAAAAAGTTTGCCCACCCCAGATGGCTTCTGAAGCTAAGAGGTCCAAAGTTTTCCAGGCAACAGTGGAGTTCTTGAAGACAAGGCAGAGGGGTTGGAGGGATCCTGCTTGCCTCTCTCTTTGCCACCCCGAGAGCTTTAAAGCCTTCAAAACATCTGTAGCACTTTGTTCTGATTCACCAGGTTGGGACAACAGCGCTTATGGCTCTCACAGAAATGTTTTGCCTTACAAGCTGCAATAAGGTGTCACATGACAGGCCTCATTTTTGTCTTGATGGCGTTCATTGCCAGTAATGGAGTGGCTTAATAAGGATGCAGAATGGCTGAGTCAGCCGAAGATATCCTCTGTAGCTTCTTGTTTTTGACTGGAGGAAGAACGTTTTAGAGAAGCAGTGCTGACCTTTTTCAGATACATTTTGTTTCTGTAAACAGGAAGTTTTAGGTCATATGCAGTGAGTTGGAGGAATGATCCCACAGTTCTTAAGGCCCTGCTTCTAGACTGTTCCTTCTCACCCTCCATCTCCTGTAGGTAGATTCCGTGATCCTCTTCTCTTTCTACCGTCTTTCCTCATTGGTCTCCTCCATTCCCATGGCTCTCTGGGAATCCTTCTCTGAGGATTCCTCCCAAGTTAGTCCAGAAGCTTCTTGCAGAAATGATGACCCTCTCCCATCTGCAAGGTCTACCATCAGAAGGGTCTTTCTTCTTCTGTCATCCTAATTTATTCTAGAATTGTGCTGATTTTTATTTTTTACACTTATTTATTTTATTTTTTATTTTATTTATCTATTTATTTGGCTGCATCGGGTCTTAGTTGCGGCATGCAGGATCTTCCCATGCGGTACACAGGCTCTTTGTTGCAGCGTGAGGGCTTCTTTCTACTTGTGACGTGTGGGTTTTCTCTCTCTAGTGGTGGCACATGGCGCACAGGCTCCAGAGCGTGTGGGCTCCATAGTTTGCGGCATGCGGGCTCTCTTGTTGAAGCGCGCGAGCTCAGGAGTTGTGGTGCTCGAGCTTAGTTGCCCCGCGGCATGTGGGATCTTAGTTCCCCGACCAGGATCGAACCTGTGTCCCCTGTGTTGCAAGGCAGATTCTTTACCACTGGACCACCAGGGAAGACCCTGTGCTGATTTTTAAAAGAGCATTTAAAAGCCACTCCCTTGAATGGTTCTTAGATAATCTTTGAACTTCTTTTTCTCTGTTTTTAATAACTTGCTGTACTGGCAGGTGCTATTCAAGTCAGTGGAAGAACCGTTTCTTCAAATTCCTTCTCACCAGAGGCATTCGTGCTCCCTGTGGATGTAGAAAAGGTGAACACAGCTTCTTTTTCCTTTTTAAAACCACCGAGAGTGTTAATCCCTTAGAATGTGCTGTTCTGATTTCAGTCTGGAAACTTCACTGGATGAGGCATGGCAAATAAGTTTCATTTCAGCATTTGATTGGTAGTGTGTGCACTCAGCTGGGAAGTTTTCCATGATTGATGAATGATGTCTCCCACTGAGGGACCACCAGTCTAGGGTTTCATATCACAAGAAATTCAACTTGGGTCATCTTTTGGTTGCAGTGGGCTAAATCTTCTGTCTCTGGAAGATATGGGCTTCATTTGATGTAATGACCTATGATAATGCAGTTAAATAAACGTTTATATGTCTACGCATTAACTCCACTTAAATACAACTTCTTGATTTTTCAATCTAAGACACCCTCAGTGGAAAAAAAAGTTGATTATGCTTGTGAGAATTTTAACTGATCATCTTTTCTTCTGCAGGAAAACGCTCACTTTTGCATTGCAGATATGATTATATCAGTCATGGAGAATATGAAGTGTAGTATTCTGAGTCAACAGCACACAGAGACCTGGAGTACGGGAGGGGCCAGCGGGTCGCTTGGGAACGAGCAGGCGGACTCGGAAGTGATGTTTTATAGCCACATAAAGCAGGAATCTGGCTCTTCCACTTCGTCCGACAGTGGCTCTGAAGGCAAGTGGGGCAAATATGAGAAAGCTTCCTGCTGTATTTGCCACGTGCATCCCCTCTGTCAAACCCTCTGTCTAAAGCTTCTGGAGTAACCTGTACAATGCCCACCATGTCCGCCGCTTGGCTTGGAATTGGTCATTGTGCTCCATTCAGTTATGAAATCGATGTGCTTTTTTCTTGGGCACCATCCTACTTTCCCTCTTCCTCTGTCTTGTCACTCAGCATCCCTCTTCTTTTTTACTTTTTTCTTTTTTTTTTTGCGGTACGCGGGCCTCTCACTGTTGTGGCCTCTCCCGTTGTGGAGCACAGGCTCCGGACGCGCAGGCTCAGTGGCCATGGCTCACGGGCCCAGCCGCTCTGCGGCATGTGGGATCCTCCCGGACCGGGGCACGAACCCGTGTCCCCTGCATCGGCAGGCGGACTCTCAACCACTGAGCCACCAGGGAAGCCCAGCATACCTCTTCTTACACAGGCTTCCTTCCCCCCTGTAGTCCTCTTTCATTCATTCCGATAACAAGGAACCCATGATGTGCTGGGTGCTGGGAATCCGCAGGCAACAGGATATGCTCCTTCCACCAGGGAGCTGTCACGCTGGAGCAGAGGCTGAGGAAGGGATGCGTGATCGCTGGGCTAACAGAAGCAAGGGTTCAGCGTGGCGAGTCACGGGCTCAGAGCATCTCTCTTTATTCTGGGGTCCAGGGAGCCTTCCTGGACTGGAGGGGACCTAAGCTGAGAACTGAAGTTAGGACTTAACCATTTTCTTCCCATTTCCTAAGTCCGAGTCCTGCTTCAGTCCTAGATTCTTTCTCTATATTTACTTCCTGGGAGATTTCATCCACTGCAATGCTTTTCCATTATTCCTTCTCCCTTGATATCTCCCCAGTTTCTTTGCAGTCTTTCACCTCTCTTCTAAGGGCTTGCTTCACGAGCCTGGGAGCTGTTGAACGCGTTTACCTGGTGGGCAGGTAACTAACTTAACTTGTCTAAACTAGTCATCTGTCACTCCCTTACAATGCCCCTCCTTTCAAAAAAAAGATGAAAACTAAAGCCTACTTTTCCATGGGACTGCCTTTACTTAGCATCTGAATCAGGAACCTTCCAGGGATGAGGGAGGCACCAGCTCCAGCGCCTGGCACAAAACAGTTGCACAATCAATAGATGTCGAATACACTACCTCGCTCAAATTTACAGGGATTTTTTAAAAAAAAGGATACAAAGCATCCCATCGAACCCAGTGGTGGCCAGTACAGCACTGACCAGTAGAGAGGCAGCTCTTGACATCTGTCTTTTCCGGGGTTCTGTGGCTTCTCATTACTTCTCTTCGTGCAGTCGTTTCATTCTCCTTTTCCTGCGGCCAGACTTCTACCCTCCCCCTAGCATCTGGTTTCAGCTCGGCAGTCCCCCTGATGGCTCAGTCAGGGTCTCACAGCTCAACCTAGCCTCGCGGGACCCCAAGTCCACATACCCAGGGAAGAGCACCTGGCCGGGCCTGCTTTGACTGGGTGTCCACAGCTGGTCAGCCAGCGGTGGCCAGGGGAGCCGGGGAATGTGATGTGGACCATTGTCCCCCTTGAGGCCACCCGTGGGGAGAAAAGAAGGGATTCCTATTCCTGTACACGGGGCTCTATCTGTGCCTCCGCTTCCTCATGCCCATGCTCCGTCCTGTTTCTACAAGGGAAAAACATCAGTCCTGACTTAACAGTAATACAACATCCTGCTACCTGTGCCCCAGTCCCACCTTTTACCTGGACCATCACAGCAGCCTTCTGGCCAGTCATTCTGTAACATCTACATCTAGGTCCTCCGTGTATGTTTGCTGCCTTTGATCTTCTCTCTTTACTTTCAGCCTCTTTCCCCTCGTTGATTCTACACACATCTGTTTTCCTAGAACACAGCTTCTAATCCTCTAAAATGGCCTGCTGAGTTTGTTCCACATTTTACCCTGGGATTTCAGCCTTTGGGGTCCACCTGCTCCCTGCCTCTCCAACAGGCATCTCCTGCCATTTGCTTCCCTGTGCTGTACCATGGGCTCCAGTTTTACTAGCCTGTTCTACTCGCTGGCAGACATTTTTCAGAAGCTCCTGCCTCCTTCCCTTTGCTTCCCTGGGCTCCCCTGGATTGCCGGCTCCCCGGGAACAGCACACTAGTTCCTTCCTCCTTCCCATTCTTCAAAAACAATCTCCCAGTACGAGCTCTGTGACATGCTCCCTGATTTGTATCACAGGGCAGGGGTACCATCCATGGGAAATGAATCATAAGTTGTGCTCCAGGATGCTCTGTGATTATCTATGTGCATGGCTCCCCCGGCCCCTGAACTTCTGAAGGCCCATGACACACACCTTGCTTTCTTGTGGTTAAGTGTGTCGGTATCTCAGACCCCTCATGAGATCTTAAGCTCTTTGAGAGATGAGAATTTGTCTTATTTATATTTGCATTCAATATAGTGCCTGGCCTGAAATATTTTATAAATATTTGTTGAATGGTTGACTGGAAGCTCATGCTTAGCTGAAATTTTTTAAAAATATGAATATGTTAAATGAAATTTAAAAATATTTCTACCACCCAGATAAAAATATTTATCTTTTATCACTCTTGTGACATTTATGGTCATAGAGGTGACTCCATGAGGTAAGGCAGGCGTTCAACAAATTGCAGGTTGATCAAGAGAGTATTAAAAACAAAAAACAAAAAACAAAAAACTAGTCAATATCAGCACACACCTCACATAGGGTGAGCGATGCTTCCTGGAACTTTATCAGTTAAGTATATTTTTGGGCCTGTACTAGGTTGCTATGTAAATTGTATGTTACTTGCTGATCATGATTGAAAGAGTGTGAGAAACACAGAGGTGGGTAAAATTGCCCCCATTTAACCCATGAGGAAAGCAAACTGAGAAGTTGATTGTCCCCCAGCTAGAATGGTTTTTCAACGATCACATTTTTCAGTGAGGGTTTTTTTTTTTTTTTTTTTTTGCGGTACGCGGGCCTCTCACTGTCGGGGTCTCTCCCCTTGCGGAGCACAGGCTCCGGACGCACAGGCTCAGCGGCCATGGCTCACGGACCCAGCCGCTCCACGGCATGTGGGATCTTCCCAGACCGGGGCACGAACCCGTGTTCCCTGCATCGGCAGGCGGACTCTCAACCACTGCGCCACCAGGGAAGCCCGAGTGAGGGTATTTCTTTTTTTTTTTTTTTTTTTCTTTTTTGCGGTATGCGGGCCTCTCACTGTTGTGGCCTCTCCCGTTGCGGAGCACAGGCTCCGGATGCGCAGGCCCATCGGCCATGGCTCACGGGCCCAGCCGCTCCGCGGCATATGGGATCCTCCCAGACCGGGGCACGAACCCGTATCCCCTGCATCGGCAGGCGGACTCTTAACCACTGCGCCACCAGGGAGGCCCTAGGGTATTTCTTGAGGTAATAGCATGATTTGCAAAATCATTTCCCAATTCTTTGGCATTTAGGTAGCTTTCAATATTTTAACACTTTAAAAGGACTGCAGATAGCTCCTTTGTGATCAAAACCTTCCTCTTTCACTTTTTTCCCTCTGTTTAATGACATTCTTAGGATAATTCCCCAAACTGGTATTAGGGATAGAAAAGCATAAATGTATTTGTATTAGCTTCCTGGGGCTCCTGTAGCAAAATATGACAAACTGGGTGACGTAAGACAACAGAAATTTATCCTCTCACAGTCATGGAGGCCAGAGGTCAGCCATGAAGTTGTTGGAAAGATTGGTTCCTTCCAGAGGCTCTGGTCCATGCCTGTCTCCTGGCTTCTGGCAGTTGCTGGGGATCCTTGATGTTCCTTGGTGTGTAGACGCATCCCTCCAGTCTCTGCCTCCGTCTTCACAGGATGTTCTTTCTCCGAATATCTGTGTCTGTGTCCAAATCTCCCTCTTTTTATGACACCAGTCGTATTGGATCTAGGGCTTGCCCTGATCCAGTGCGACCTCAGCTTAACTTGATTACAATGCAATGACCCTATTTCCAAATCAGGTTCACATTCACAGGTTCTGGGTAGACATGATTTTGGGGGACATGTTCAACCCAGTACAATGTTTGTCACCTATACTCTTTGCCTCACTGTGAAAAAAAAAAGTGTTTTTCCCCCTCTTTCATTCTGTAAAACTTTGTATTATGGAAATTTTCAAACTTACATAAAAGTAGGCAGAATACTCCTATGGACTCCAATAGACTCAGCAATCTGTTTCACTTAGTCATGTGAATATAAGAACAACACAAAAAGAGCTCCCTGTACTTTTTAATTCTTACAGCTGAATTTTAAAATTTTAAAAAAATCAATAGCCCTTTCATTCCCCAATTTCGATTTAGCTGGGTGTTGCAGGTTGGGCAGTCCTTTTTCTTCTTGTTGGTGAAACCTCTTTCCTTTCTTCTTCTAGGTTGTGCTGTGTTACAGGTCAGCCCAGTGGTTGAAACACCTACTTACTGTGATGTGATGAAAGAGGACTCCAAATGTGACTTGGATGAATTCGTTATCGTAGGTAAGATTTGGAAACTCATGATCTGTGACTAGGTACCCTCCTCCCCACATACATACAGTATGACCTTACGTGGCATTCAGAGAAGCTCCTCCCAAGATCAGACAATGTCCCTGATATAAAAAATAAGATGTCTCGATATTAATCTCTCATCTCATTTGTAGATTTGAATGCAAAAGCAGGTGCTTGTTATGGTCCGATATCTGTTTGGCACCTCAATTATATTTTGATGAAATTTCAGATGGGCATATTTTGAAATCCCATCTTTGGTCATTAGCTGTAGTCTCATAGTAGAAACACAAAAGAATGCGAAGTATGGAGATGCTGAATAACTGGTACTTTCTGAGATGCAGGCAGCTATTTCTGTGTTCTCATAAACTTGACTATGATGAAGTGAAACAGATTAAAAGACCTCACTACCCTTTCTTTGATTTTCCCACAGAACTTGGAGATTTCATCAATACCACAGAGACCTGTGGATGTTCCTGCAGCTCCTCTAAGAGGTATCATCTGCACACAGACCCCCCGGGCCATCACCTCTGAGGCACTGTAGACCCCAGGCCTCTGACATCTTGGGCCAAATTCAGCCAGTTCCAATAACAAGGATTACTGCTTAGAAATGAAGCCATCACTACTAAAGTTCCTACAGTCTTTTTAGAGTGTTTCAAAGACTTTTGTACACATTCTCATTAATCCTCATGGGTGGGATGGGCGGGTTTTCTTAAACCCCATTTTATGGATGCAGAAACTGAGGTTCGGACGAGATGTGCCTCAGGACGCCGTGCTGTTAAATAGCAGAGGTAGGGCTTGTGCTTAGGTCTTCTGACTCTACATCTGGTGCTATTTTCACCACCCCTCCCCACCTTGGTACCCTCAACAAATACAAGCTGCCCTGTTGAGTGTGGAGGAATTGAGTCGAGTAAAATAACCGTCGGTGGGCAGTTGATGCACGGCCCATTGTATGACACCTCCTCTGGTTTCTGGAGAGGGAAGGATAGTTGAAAACCTAAAGCACAAGACCATAAAACACTCCTCGTGAATATAGTGTTCCATTTTTGCATCTCTTACATTTTAGTGTCATTTATGAGTCAAACTTCAATTCGGCTGAGCTAATAGCCAAAGAGTTATACCACCTATTCAAGAAGTGCTGGATGTCAGAAGTTAATTATCAGCTGGCAGGCTCCCTGAATGCAGCTGGCTCCACAGTAAGTATCAACAGAAGTTGACCTTGAATCAAAAGTTCCGAAATTCTCATTTTGCCTGCTGTTCACATCAGATGTTTCTGTCTTTCTTGGTTGCTGGGTGCTGATGGATCTGATGTTTATTGAGCACTTGTGATGCACCAGGGCCTGTGCTCGGCAATTCATGTTTTAATCCTCACAAGTCTCCTATTAGGTAGATGCTACTGTTATTTTAATTTGAAAGTGTTCGTTCCAGACCCTCAGTGGGGCTGGTCAGTGGTAGAGCGGCGGGAGTCGAGCCCCAGGCTGCCTCATTTGAAAGCCCAGGCTGGTTCCCTTCCACACTGCCCGCCGAGCAGGCCACCCACCGGGGCAGAGGACGCTGTGGTAGAGGCTAAAGTCGGGGTGGGAGAAAAGCACTCTGGAAGTGCAGGGAAGGCAGTGTTCCATTTCATCAGGGGAACTTGGGAAGGCGGATAGGCGATCTCAGAATTCAAGGTAAGCGTCAGGCCAGGCAGAACTGTAGCAGGTAGGGGCGCGTGAAGGACACTCTTGGCAGAGGGCAGCTGGAGCAAAAGTGACAGGGAGGTGCGGGGTGTGTTTTCCTTTTTTTTTTTTTTTGGCCATGCCGCAGGGCATATGAGATCTTAGTTCCCTGACCAGGGATCAAACCTGCGCCCCTTGCAGTGGAAGCACAGAGTCTCAACCACTGGACCACTAGGGAAGTCCGCGTGGTGTGTTTCTTTTTTTTTTTTCCTCTTAATATTTTTTTAAATTAATTTATTTATTTATCTTTGGCTGCATTGGGTTTAAGTTTCTTCCAGTGGGCTTTTCTCTACTTGCGGCGAGCGGGGGCTGCTCTTTGTTGTGGTGCATGGGCTTCTTATTGCAGTGGCTTCTCTTGTTGCAGAGCACTGGCTCTAGGCGCGCGGGCTTCAGTAGTTGTGACACGTGGACTCAGTAGTTGTGGCTCACAGGCTCTAGAGTGCAGGCTCAGTAGTTGTGGCGCACGGGCTTAGTTGCTCCGCGGCACGTGGGATCTTTCCGGACCAGGCATTGAACCCGTGTCCCCTGCATTGGCAGGTGGATTCTTAACCGCTGCTCCACCAGGGAAGTCCACATGGTGTGTTTCTTGAGCAGAGTGATTCGGTGTGGTTGGAAAACATGTTTGTGTGTAGCTGGGTGTGTTTTGGGGACAGTTAATCTTAATCTTCCTTGGAAATTAAGCTCAAAAGCGACCGAACTATGGAGGGCATAGATGCTAAGTTCAGGAGTTTTGGATTTTAGATGCTAAGAGGAAAGTATAATGGTTGGGAGAGGGGCCTCTGCACCTGTATAAGCCTGGAAGTGTCTGCAGAGAGCTGCTTCTGGAAAAGTCTGACTACAACAGGGGATTCTGATCCGCAGCATTTGTCAGCCTATTGACTAAGCAGGGTAAGGTTCTGCTGTGCACGAAAGCATTCCAGGTCACACTGACCTACTTACAGCAATTCTGGAAACAAAAGAACTAACTGAAAATACCAAGCAAAGTGATCTCAGCTGCGTGGTGTCTTAAGCAATTCTCCTGCAGAGGGTTTTAGATACAGGGAGGGCTCTGCCCAGGTCCTTTAGTTCCGATGAAAGCAGTTTTCACTTCTCAAGGTAAATTTTAATGTTGGGAACACATTTGAATGTTCTTTTATTTCAGTTCCTGAAATATGCTTGTCGCTCCTAAGTCCTCTTCTGGGTTATTTATGCAGGTTGTAAATGAAGAATGTGTCCAGAAAGACTTTGAATCCAGCACGGACGTAGTGCAGGAAATTAAATTGAAGTCGAGGATCAGAGGGACTGGAGACTGGGCGCCCCCTAGGTTTCAAATCATATTTAATGTTCATCCACCACTCAAGTAAGTCTGGGTTGCAGCTTGGACCCTCCAGTCCAGTTAAAACAAGTTGTGATGGGTCCCACCTGACTCGTTCTGAAAATAGGTGAAGGCAAAAAATAATATACCAAGGGACAAACAAAAATTTGTTTTAGGAAGAGTAAAGTTGGGCATATTTTTCTGAGTTAGCTTTCTTGGCACCCTGTTTATCATGGGCTTTTGGGTCTGTAAGTTTTTTCTTTTCTTTTTTTTTGCGGTACGCGGGCCTCTCACTGCTGTGGCCTCTCCCGTTGCGGAGCACAGGCTCCGGACGCGCAGGCTCAGAGGCCATGGCCCACGGGCCCAGCCGCTCCGCAGCATGTGGGATCTTCCCAGACCAGGGCACAAACCCGTGTCCCCTGCATCGGCAGGCGGACTCTCAACCACTGCGCCACCAGGGAAGCCCCAGGGTTCTGTAAGTTTTGACAACTTGAGAATTTAACTATGTGTCCTTAATTATGAACATTACATAACCATTGAAAAGTAAATAGGCTCATATTAAGTGGCTAATAGTGAGCCTTAAAAATTACATACAATAGGGCTTCCCTGGTGGTGCAGGGGTTGAGAGTCCGCCTGCCGTTGCAGGTGACACGGGTTCGTGCCCCGTCCGGGAAGATCCCACATACCGCGGAGCGGCTGGGCCCGTGGGCCATGGCCGCTGAGCCTGCGCGTCCGGAGCCTGTGCTCCGCAGCGGGAGAGGCCACAACAGTGAGAGGCCCGCATACCGAAAAAAAAAACCCAAAAATTACATACAATGATTTTAAGACGAGACCACTATTTTCCAGTGCAACGTGAAGTAAAAATCAATGAATTACTTTTTTTAAAGGAAAATTTAATCTTGAAAAACGCATCTATAGTTAAGAAACATAACAGAATGCAAATAAAAATATCTTTGTTCTCTATGAAGTAACAAAATCCTAAAAGACAAAAAAACTAAGATGGTACAAAAAAAGGAAATAAATACATTGTATATAAATATATATAATAATTTAAAGTAGTGTTTATTCTGAGAGTAGATGACATTGTAGACAAAGGGACATTGTAACGAAATACAGTTTTTTCATTCTTCTTGGTTGGTATTGAATACAGTGTACAAACTGCAGTTATGAAGGGACTGGTAAGGGTCATTGCTTTCCCTGTGGAGGTGCCTTATAGACTGACTGTTTATTTTTTTCTTTCGAGAGAATGCCAGGAAGTTCTCTGGGACTGCTTGGGCAGAAGAGCCTTCTCTCCAAGCCTTATTGAGGGGTCATTTCCCTTGGTGTGGGATGTCTTTCCTCTGGGATTTCCCTGGGTCCTCTCAAAGGCACATGAGTAGGGTTCCACATATTTTTACCATGGCCACTTTTGCTGACCCTAAACTGTATTAAAAATTTACAACTTTCTCCATATTTCCAAATCCCATGTGGAACTGTGACACTAACAGTCAATAGCAAACACTTCAGTAGACTATCTTTCACCAAAAATGTTCGATAGCATTGTCTTACATTACCTCTTATTCATCTAAATGTCTTCGGATCCATCTGTAAACTGCCCAAGTGCATCATCTCTTGGTGTCTCGTCCCCCTGAACTTTCTCCCATGTATTACGTGCCTCTAGTTCTCCGTGGAGAGAGAATTCTGTGTATGCCCAGTGAGAGGTCTCTAAAGACCCCTTGGTGGAATAGTTACTTGAGATACAGACTTCTGCTTTGGTGGCAGCAGGAGCTTTTAAAAGACCTAGAGATTTCAACTAGAAAACTCTATTGCATAATTCTATTTCTTTCCCAAACGAAAAATGATAAAATTAAGCCCCCATGCCAAGAAAAGTATGATGATGTCAATTTCTCTTACAGTCGGTGAAAAATGCCCCCTTGGCCTTTTCTGAAATGTAACTCTTATCGTTTTCTGCCCTCAGGAGGGATCTCATGGTAGCAGCCCAAAATTTTTTCTGTGCTGGCTGTGGAACTCCAATAGAACCTAGTAAGTATGGATAATGGGTTGCCTGCTTATTAGGTGATAACACTTGTTTCTTAAAACATAAGTATGGGTATATTTTTCTCTCACATGCATACAAGCAATAATTACACAGCAACAAATCTTCTGTTCAACAATGATTTGATTCATAAGCATGTGAATGAAATTTACATGATTTCATATCCATACCCTTGCATTTTTAAATACTGTAAGTTAAAAAGCACCCCCAAATAGCCAATTCTTACATTTCCTGTTTATCCCTCTATACATCCAAAGTTGGGCGGTGCATTGTTTTTGTCAGAGATGCCTTTGATGAGAAGTTATAGGCACTTCATGGTGCTGCCCTCTCTTTCGTGAAGAGGCCACCGTGACCTACAAGGCTCTGTGACTGCCCATTACCTCTCCGACTCTTATCTCCTAGCTTTCTCCCCGTGGGGCATTGAGCTCCAGCCACACGGCCTCCCTGTTGGCCCTTGAAGGCGGCAGGCTCTCTCCTGACTCAGGGATTTGCATTTGTGCTTCTCTCTCCCTGGAATGCCCTCCCTACAACGTCCCCCTGACTGGCTCCCTTCCTTCCTTCCCATCTTCATTCACAGATCTTCCCTGGCTACCCTATCGAAACTGTGCACCTCACCACCCTTCTGGCCACGAACACACACATACACACTTTATATTCCCCTTCCTTTCTATTTTTTATTCAACCACTTATCTCCCTAAAATATTCTTTCCTATTTTACTGATTTTTCTTATTATTGTCTGTCTCCCTCAGAAGACTCTAATTTCCATGAGGACAGATATGTGGTCTGTTTTATCCATTGCTTTCTCTGTTGCTCCTACAAGCGTGCCTGGCACACAGTTGGGACTCAGAAGATATTTGTTGAATGATTGAATGGCTTACGCAGAAGCTAACCAGACTCCTCTGAGAGGGTTTCAGGGAGTGGCCCCAGGGCCTAGAAAATTAGGTTTCACCCCGTCAGAAAGGCAAGTTGCTCTCTTGAGACTGGGAATCACTTGTTTTGCTGTGAAGGCATCCATAGGTCTAACCTGAGAAGGCTGGGAAGAGGAGCTTTGTGGGAAAGGGTTCCTTTGATAGGCAGTCTTGGAAGGAAAAAGACTTTGAGCATCTCCACCTCGAGAAATAAAAATAGAAAGCAGAAATCTATCTGAACTTCCTTCTGCCATGTTGAATGATAATGCCTGCCATGCATCACAGTTGTAACTAGTTTTCTTTGAATGACCCTCTTCCCCGCTAGTCTAGTGGGGACCATGTCTCTTTGGTTAACCACTGTATCCTGGTGCCTCAGTAAATATTGAATGCATGACTCAGAAACTGTGAATGCGTGACTATGATTCCACCAACTTTTAAAGTACTTCCCAGAGTTTGTTCACATGTGGAGACGTAGGCCTGCACCACTGATAATAGCATGGTCCTTCCCTCATGGAGCCTACTGACAGGAAGTCATCAGCCAAGTAAATAACAGGGTGATGCCTGCGACAAAAGAGAAAGGCAAGAGTGCTATGGGATTTATAGCCAAGGAACTTAATCTGGGCTCAGGGGGCTGGGAGTGAAAGGTTTCATAAAGAAGCGATTGTCCCCAAAGGAGAGAGAGAGAGAGAGCGAGCGAGCGAGCGAGCGCGAGAGAGAGAGAGAGAGAGAGAGAGAGAGAGTGTGTGTGTGTGTGTGTGTGTGTGTGTCTGTGTCTGTGTCTGTGTGTGTGTCTGTGTACGGGTTGGGGGGGTCACCATATGTAAAGGGCCCAAGGCTACTGCAAAGAAGTCCTGTATGACTGGATAGTAGGAACAAGATCAGACAACATGCTGCAGAGGTAGGCAGAGCACAGAATGCAGGAGCGTTAGCAACCGTGGAAATCATTTTGGACTTTTCCCATGAACTTCCTATAGTTTTTAGGATAATTTTAACTTTTCATTTCGAGATATTTTTAGACTTACAGAGGAGTTGCAAAAACAGTACAGGCACATCCCATATACCCTTTACCTACCCTTCACCTTATAATAATCATAGTATAATTATTAAAACAGATACATTAGCATTGATACAATCCTAGTAACTAACCTACAGGGTTTATTTGGGTTTCACTAATGACCGCTATCCGTTCCAGGGTCCAATCCAGAATTCCACATTGAATTTAGTTGTCGTGTCTTCTTGCTCTCCTCCAATCTCACACAAACTGAATCATTTGAAACGTAAGCAGCAGAAAGGATGGGATTTGACCCTTTAGCAGGTCCTAAAAATAAGGATGATGAGCAGCTATCCCACCAGAGAAAATTAATAACGATTCTCTAATACTGTCTAATACTAGTCCGGATTCATTCATGGCCCTCAAGATGATGTTTATGGCTAGTTTGTCCACCCAGTTTCCAACCAAGTTTCATACATTGCATTTCGTCATTATTTCTCTTTAGTCAGCTTTATTCTAGAACTGCACTGTCCAGTATGGTAGCCACTAGCCCCTGCGGCTACTGAAAATTAAAATTAATTAAAATTAAAAATCCAGCTCCTCAAGCACACAGGTCACCTTTCAAGTGCCTAGCAGCCACCTCTGGCCAGTAGTGACTGTATCGGACAGCACAGATCGAGAACCTTTCTGTCCTCACAGAAAGCTCTGTTGGACAGCGCTGTTCTAGAATTTTTCCCTCTTATTTTTTTTCTATGACACTGACTTTTCCTGAGACGAGAACAACTGTGGTTCAGAGCAGAGTTTCTCAACCTCAGTGCCATTGACTTTGTTATGTGTGGGGGATGGGGTGGGAGAGACTCTGCTGTGCATTGTTGGGAGGGGCATGGGAGAGACTACCCCATGAGTTGTAGGAAGCTGGGCAGCATCACTAGATGCCTCTAGCAGCTCCCTAGTGGTGACAACCAAAATTGTCTCTAGACATTTCCAAATGTCCCTTAGGGGGAAAATCACTCCTGATCGAGAACCGCGGGTTTAGGGTGCTTTGTTTTGTTCTGTTTTAATTCAAGGACTGAGGAAACCAAAAGAGTTGGACATAATTCATTCTGTATTGATAGTATAATGCTTAGTATGCATTCAATGAAATTTGGTGAATGAGTGACTGGATGTTGAAACATTAGGATTTTAGATGTTAGGGAAAGATGTGTTCTAACAGGAAAAGGCGTTGGCCCCTTCTGTCCTCTGTCTTCACATCTTGCTAAGTTCGATCAGAAAACTAGAGTTCAGGGGCCAGGATATGCCTGTGTTTTTCCCGTTTAATATAAAGTGTGTTGAGGCCCTATCATCCGCAAAATAATACTCATTCTTCTTCAAATCAGAGATCTTAATCCAAGGTGGGAAATAGACACAGTACAGTAGACTTATCAATGTTTCAAATTTGAGAGCTCAGGCATAAATCATTAAGCACTTAATAAGTTCTTCACAAATAATTTGTCAACCCTAGAGAAGTGTCATATGTTAATTTAGAGTTTGATAATAGCGTACGTGCATATGTACTTACTGTTGACCCTCATCATTCACGAATTCCGTATTTGCAAATTTGCCTACTCCCTGAAATGTACTTGTGACTCCAAAATCAGTGCTCACGGTGTTTTCACGGGCATTCACAGGTATGTGCAAAGCACCGAAAAATTTATCGCCTGAAATGTGAGTTGCCGGATGCACTTGCTCTCAGCTGAGATTGAACAAGGCAGCTCTGCCTTCTTGTTTCAGCTCTCATGCTGTAAACAAGTCCTTTTCACAGTTTATTTAGTGCCATGTGTTCTTACATTTTTGCATTTTGGGGTGGTTTCAGCTGTTTAAAGTGGCCCCCAAGCATAGTGCTGAAGTGCTGTCCAGTGTCCCTAAGCACAGGAAGGCTGTGATGTGCCTTAAGGAGGAAATCAGCTTCCTTCATGAATGATAAATGTCAGCCTCGGCTCATCTTAGACCCTAGGCTTGAGAGAGGAGCACATAGGAGCCTTAACTGAACTGCCATTTTCTTTCTTAAGCCGGGTGGTGGGCACCCAGGTATTGGTTGCATTAATTTCTATACCTTTTGTTTGTCAATATGTTTTATTAACAATATTTCCAAAAGCAATACATGTTCATTTTAGCCAATTAAAAAGTGCAAAGAGGGCTTCCCTGGTGGCGCAGTGGTTGGGAGTCCGCCTGCCGATGCAGGGGACATGGGTTCGTGGCCCGGTCCGGGAAGATCCCACATGCCGCGGAGTGGCTGGGCCCGTGAGTCATGGCCGCTGAGCCTGCGTGTCCGGAGCCTGTGCCCCCTAACGGGAGAGGCCACAACAGTGAGAGGCCTGCGTACCGCAAAAAAAATAAAAAAGTGCAAAGAGCAAAACTCCCTTCTTTCCCCCACCCTCTAGAAGTATTCAGTGATGGCTTTTTGGTGGGCACTTTTTTGGACTGTGTGTGGTTATTTTTAAAAACAAAATACAGATCACATTATACACTCCTATACCTGGACGTCCACTGCCCACACTCTTCCCTGTATTTCATAGGCCCCCCGGGCATCTCACTGTTGAGTGCGCCATGTTTATTTAACGAGTTGCTTCTTAATGGATATTTAGATTGCCCCCCCCATCTATTATAAATGTGTTGTAATGAACACTTTTCTCTATTGCCACACGTGCAAGTTAGCATTTCTGTCTAATGCTGCAGAATTAAGATTACTGCCTCATGTTTAAGAATTGAACGGTATCATGGAAATGTCCTAAAAGGTAGCCTCTCCTGTCAGCCCTGTGAGTGAGTGCCCACCACTCTACACCTCACCAGCTCTGGATCTCTTAAATGTGTGACAGTCTGAGGCAAAGCCAAGTATTTCACTCCTTTTATATGCATGTCTTTGTTACTGAGACTGAGTGTTTTTTACATCTTTACTGGTTGTGTTTCCTCTTCCTATGTATTCCCAGCCTCTGTGCATGTTTTTATTTTTTTCCTCACTGATTTATTCAGGAACTCTTTGGGGTGCTACTTCCTAACTGTCTACATAGAGTGCGTTATCATTTCCAAAGCATTTTTTATATGTGTGATATCACAGAATCCAGTTCTGAGTTGTTTTCGTGGCTTCAGGACAGTTAGCCTGAAGAGATTCGGGCTTGTAAGAGTCTTCCTGCCAGTAAGGGGTTGAGTCTGGACTCCTACCAAATCCCCAGACCCTGAATCTCATATTCTTTTGACCACACGTCAGTTTAAAAGGCCCATCTTCCAAATCCACGAGCGTTTCGGGAGGGTTCTATTTCCCCACATCTGTTACACGAAAGCAAAGCTCATGAATGGCCATGACTCAAGACCTCCGGTGTCTGCCAGAGCTTCCCCACCACGGCTTCAGCGTCGTGAAAACAACGAGCTGAGTCTTGCCCTTGGGTGGGAATTGGAGGTGGGGACAGGCAAGGGTTGGTTTCCAGCGTCAGGTCATCAGTGATCATCCTTCTGTGTGTCCCGCAGAATTTGTGAAGCGGCTCCGGTACTGCGAGTACCTGGGCAAGTATTTCTGTGACTGCTGCCATTCGTACGCGGAGTCGTGCATCCCTGCCCGGATCCTCAGGATGTGGGACTTCAGGAGGTACTATGTCAGCAATTTCTCCAAACGGCTGCTGGACAGCATATGGCACCAGCCCATCTTCAATTTGCTGCACGTTGGCCATGGCTTGTATACGAAGGCCAAGGAGCTGGATAGAGTGAGGGTGAGCAACTGCCTTTCTGGGGAAGGGAGTCCGGCGGCTGAAAGGGTCCTGTGGCAGTAAATGGACATCTCCCCCAGCTCAGGGCATCCAGACAGACCCTCAAAGGGGCGGATTTCCCATCCAGCGGACGGAGCTTATGCTTCAGAGACCCTCGCCTGCTTGGGCTCTTTCCGTGGTCCCAAACCGAATTTCACATTTATGCATAGTTTTCATTTATACCTAGCTTTTGAATTTTATTATCTTTTGAATAAAAATTGTATGTGTTTAAGGTATACAACATGATGATTTGGTATACATATACATAGTGAAATGATTGCTAGTCAAGCTAATGAACATATCCATCCCCCCACACAGTTACCTTTTGGGTGGGTGTGGTAAGAACACCTGAAATTTACTCTCTCAGCAGATTTCCAGTATTTAATATAGTCTCATGAACTGTAGTCATCATGCTATACATGAGGTCTCTAGACTTTTCCTACCTAACTGCAACTCTCTACCCTGGACCAGCATCTCCCCATTTCCCTCACTTCTTCCCCCCTAGGAACCACCCTTCTAGTCGCTGCTTTTTTTTTTTTCTTTTTTTTTTTTTTTTTTTTTCAGTATGTGAGCCTCTCACTGTTGTGGCCTCTCCTGTTGCGGAGCACAGGCTCCAGACGCGCAGGCTCAGCGGCCATGGCTCACAGGCCCAGCCGCTCCGCGGCATGTGGGATCTTCCCGGACCGGGCATGAACCCATGTCCCCTGCATCGGCAGGTGGACTCTGAACCACTGCTCCACCAGGGAAGCCCTAGTCTATGCTTTTATGTACTTGACTTTTTTAGATTCCACGTATAAGTGAGATCATGCAGTTTTCGTCTTTCTGTGTCTGGCTTATCTCACTTAGCATGATGTCCTCCAGGTTCATCCATGGTGTCTCAAATCGCAGGACCTCCTCCTTTTGTATATAGTTTGGTGTTTTTCTTAAAGAAGGCCCCCAACATTGTATAAGCTTCAGGTTCCCCAAGACCTGGGTCCGTCCTGGACCCTCTGTAGATCTCTGGACTCAGTAATGAACCCCTGCTATAAAGACTGTATTTCAAAGGCTTATTTTCTAGATTTGTAGCATTTCAAGGTTAGAAGTAACATTTAATTTTGACTTATACATGTCCAGTGTTATTTGTTTTTAACATCTTTATTGGAGTATAATTGCTTTACAATGGTGTGTTAGTTTCTGCTGTATCACAAAGTGAATCAGCTATACGTATACATATATCCTCCAGTGTTATTTTATCACATTTACTTTTTCCCCTGTTTGGTTCCTCACATCAGGAAATCCAGGAGCAGCTATTTCATATCAGGAAGCTGTTGAAGACCTGCAGGTTTGCTGAAAGGTGCTACTGCTGGCTGGGACTGGCGGGCGGGCCTGTGAATGGGAGGTCTGATAACCCCACGCACTTGTTGAACCTTTGTGCCTCAGGCCCAGCTCCTCCAGTACAGAGAAGTCACCCTGTGACTCTCCTTGGGGATGCGGACCCCCTCCTGAATGTTGCTAAGCCTTCTAACTCACTAGCAGGGAATTTAACATGTTAAGAAGAATGGACCAGTATAAGGATGAAACAACTCTAGCCAGTGGGCTATTATTATTATTATCATTATTTTAAATTGCGATAAAATACACATAACATACAATTTACCATCCTAACCCTTTGTAAGTGTCCAGTTAAGGGGTTAAGTACGTTCACATTGCTGGCCAACCATCACCACCATCCACCCACAGAACTCTTTTCATCTTGTAAAACTGAAACTCTGTACCCATTCAACACCATCTCCCCAGCCCCCATTCCCCCAGCCCATGGGAACCACCCTTCTATTTTCTGCCTCTATGATTTTGACTATTCCAAGTACCTCATATGAGTGGAATCAAACAGTATTTGTCGTTTTGTGGCTGGCTTATTTCATGTAGTATCATGTCTTTAAGCTTCACCCCACGCTGTGGCCTGTGTCAGGATTTCCTTCCTTTGTAAAGCTGAATGACATTGCATTGTATGTATATTCCACCTTTTGTGGATCCATCCATCCTTCTTGGGTTGCTTTCTTTTGCTTATTGTGACTAGTGTTGCTTTGCTGATAGAGAGGCATGTCAAATTTTATTGGCTGTGTAATAGTCTGTACTATGATGTGGTATTAAGTATTGTCCTATTACGGAACACCTCATACATTTTAAATATCTTTTGTTATTAAAAAAAAAAAAAGCACTAAGCTTTAGCTGAATCTCTGACCACATCCATAGGTATGGCCTGAGGATGAACTTCTGAAGGCCATGGCCATAAAGGTACAGGCATGAATTTAGCAGAGAGATTTTGTTTTGTTTTGTTTTTTTGCGGTACGCGGGCCTCTCACTGCTGTGGCCTCTCCCGTTGTGGAGCACAGGCTCCGGACGCGCAGGCTCAGCGGCCACGGCTCACGGGCCCAGCCGCTCCGCAGCATGTGGGATCCTCCCGGACTGGGGCACGAACCCGTGTCCCCTGCATTGGCAGGCGGACTCAGCCACCGCGCCACCAGGGAAGCCCAAGATGGCTGAATCTTAATCTCAGTGCTGGACCAGTGGTTTGGGAGTCACAGTAACTCTCCTGAGGCATCACTCAGTGATGCTGATGGACTTGAAATTTAGTGGAAATGAATCAAGTGGTACTTTTTATCTCAGTACACGTTTTCAGGACTGGAAAAACAAATTTTTAGTTTTCTTTTGCTCATGGTGCACATGGGCAGGCTGCCAGAGCCACTTTTCTTGTTCAGCTTTTTGAAATTCGGCATTCATGGAATTTTAACTTCCTGGCTTCCAAGCAGATTTGCAAAATATAAAGTGGGGAGTAAAGTTAACTTGTTCCTGGGGCTATTTTTTTTAAAGTTGAGTTCAAAATATTCAGTGTCAGTGCCAGGAAGAAACATCCCCCTGTTTCTGCCCTTGCCTGTGTCAGGGGGGTTTGATTTCCCCTTGGTTTCCTCTCCAGCAGCACATTAAAGGAGTTTGAACAGGTGCCAGGACACTTGACTGATGAGCTTCACCTGTTCTCCCTGGAGGACCTGGTCCGGGTCAAGAAAGGGCTGCTGGCGCCCTTGCTCAAGGACATTCTGAAAGTTTCCCTCGCGCACGTGGCCAGCTGTGAGGTGAGGTTTGTCTGCCCTGGTGGGTGCATCCCTGAACGGTCCCTTCTGTGGCCAGGCCTGGGCAGGGTGTTCTGCACTTGCCTCCTTTAACCCTCACAAACTCGGAGGAAAGTACCAGCAACACTATTTGCAGATGAGAAAAAATGAGGTTCAGAGCTGTTAAGTACCAGACCAAGAGCATCCTACTGGGATGCAAGCCTGGGCCAAGCGACTTGTAGTCTGGGCGCCCAGCGCTGTGTGGGGCCTCCCTCGACTCCCATCTGCCCTGACATGCCAAATGCAGCTGTGTAGACTCAGGATCCAGTGGATCAGGACCTCTGTGTCTTCACAGCCTGACAAATTGCAGGGGAGCCATCAGAAACAAAATGAGATTGTTTAAGAACACCTATTTAAAATCATGATCTTTCTCTGGTGCCTCAAACTGCCCTGATGTGCAATTTCTCCAGACAAAACAAATGCACATTTATTGTTCTGATTCTTCCACTGTGGCAGGATATAGCATCCCGTTCCTTCTAGAGGCTAGAATCATACACATTTAAACATTGGTGTTTACAGAACTCTGTATGTCATTAGAACGCTTGTATAGTCAGAGTAGCTTACAGTCTTGGCTTATAGAATACCAAACTGAAATCTTTACATCATCTGCCATAGACAAGCTTTTTAATTGTTACGTATATCCATGACATTCAGTGGCCTTGTGCAAATATGATATGTTGCTTAGGCATATCTTTTGTCCTACGCAGAATGTTTCATTTGACTTCTATGAAAATTACAATTCATGAATTTATATAAACGTTTTAAATGCAGAAACTTGTTACTTCCACAGTCAATCTGGGGGATGCTATAATAAAAGATTTCAATACCTGGGGAAAAAAACTGGTGTTTATAAAGTTCTGTGAAAGCGGTAACTCAGCTTCTGCGTCAGGAGAAACATTACCAATGAGGACTCTCACTTTTTGACTCCTATTCTTACAGCTGTGTCAAGGAAAGGGTTTCATTTGTGAATTTTGCCGGAGTACAGCTGTCATCTTCCCGTTTCAGACCGCAACGTGTAGAAGATGTTCAGGTATCATAATGCGATAATACCTTAAGCTTTATAGTAGCTTAATAACTTAAGCGCAAAGTTAAGTTTGCTGACTTAAGCACAAAATTAACTTAAGCTTAAAAACAGCTTAATAACTAAAGCACTGTGTTATTTCTTTAATGTATAATAATGCTGGTGTGTGCTTCTATGTTGAATTGGAGCCAATAAAGGTTTGGGTGCACAGGGGGAGGATTTGAGTGGGGCAGAGCTAAAGGATGATGTCTTATGGAACAGGGCTTGGAGACAGGAGGTGGTCCCTGTTTGGCCTGTCCCCCAATTCTTCTAATCAGGGCAAGTTACAGCAGCCCCTGTTTTTTTTTTTTTTTGTGGTACGCGGGCCTCTCACTGTCGTGGTCTCTCCCGCTGTGGAGCACAGGCTCCGGACGCGCAGGCTCAGCGGCCATGGCTCACGGGCCCAGCCGCTCCGCGGCATGTGGGATCTTCCCGGACCAGGGCACGAACCCGCGTCCCCTGTATTGGCAGGCGGACTCTCAACCACTGCACCACCAGGGAAGCCCCAGCTGCCCCTGTTTTGTAATTGAATCACAGTCCATCCCAAGTTCACTAGGGCACTTCTCAGGTTCAACACCTGTGAGAGTGTGAAGGCAGCAGGGCTGGGCAGAGGGAGAAGTTGAACTGTGGTGGGGTTGCCGTGAAGACTCAGTGCATCTCAGGGGAGCTGGGATGGTTTTGCGGCATTTTGCCAGACTGGAGACAAGAGAGCCAGCCAGGCCTTTAAACCTCATACTGACCAGTCACTAGATGCGGGCTGGGGCCAGCAAGGGGGCACGACCTTGATCAAACCAGCTCTCTTTAGTTAAGGCCATTTCTAGAGAAGGGATGCTTCCTTCTGAGCCATCAGCCATTGATGTGCTGATGCACTCTTAGCACCCTGGGGGGTGGTCTTTGGACAGATCTGGGAGGCACTGCAGCATCCACGACATCAAGCTCTCTGAGCTTCATGTTCTACTGGCCCTCATGACCTACTGGGGACTTTATAGTCCCTCTGAGTTTCAACCTGCCTGATTTCTCTTTGGAAGGCTCTGGTTTCTGGGTTCAGATCCCCTCTCTCCCCGGGATGGGGATGAGCGTCTGTACATACTTCAGAAAACCAGCTACCTGTTTGCTGACGGTTGTCCTCCTTGCTTGCAGCATGCAGGGCTTGCTTTCACAAGCAGTGCTTCCAGTCCTCCGAGTGCCCCCGGTGTACGAGAATCACAGCCAGGAAAAGACTTCTGGAAAGTTTGCCCTCTGTGGCGACGTCATGCCCTTGACTGTCGTGAGAAAGACTGTGAAACACTTGTTATGATCACATCTCCTGTTGATAAGATTGTTTTATTATTATTATTTTTATTTTATTTTATTTTATTTTTTGCGGTACGCGGGCCTCTCACTGTTGTGGCCTCTCCCGTTGCGGAGCACAGGCTCCGGAGGCGCAGGCTCAGCGGCCATGGCTCACGGGCCCAGCCACTCCGAGGCACGTGGGATCTTCCCAGACCGGGGCACGAACCCGCATCCCCTGCATCGGCAGGCGGACTCCCAACCACTGCGCCACCAGGGAAGCGCAAGATTGTTTTATTATTGACTATTGTCTATTAAGAAAAAAGATGGCCAATATTCTCTTCATTATATATATTTAATATTTTACAAGAATGCAGATTCTTTGTTATTAAGCCTAGGGTTGTTACTGGTGATTTTGTTTACAGATGTTCAATGTTTTTTGCTGCTACTGTTTTTTTAAGGTTTTTTTTCTTTTGATACTTCTTAAATTATATTTGAATAGTTGTATTTAGCTAATGGTGGAGCCTATTTTTTATGAATTGTAACTGACAAGACAAATGACTCAGTTTCTCTTCCCATAAAGCTTGTTTTGTGAAAGGGATTGGTACTTTCAAGGAACAAAAAGGCAAAAAAAATCTGTTTTGCTCAGGCTTTTTTTCCAACTTAAATTCAATTTTGTAATTGTATCAGTCTTACAGATTTACTTATCCCAGGGTTTGTACAGAGGATACGTATGACTTCTGCAGTTACATCTGTGTTAAGATGAGTTTGAGATGCTTAGCGGTGTATGCAGGTGCCATTTGAAGTAGTTGCCACTAGATGGCGCTCTTTCAGGTGGCACAAATCAAACCTGTATTTGTCACCTCTGCTCCACAAAGTCAGGGGACGCATGGGTGGGTAGAACTCTCAGGGTTTTGTCTCATAGATATAAAATTGACCATAAGATATTTGAAGACTTAAATACGCTGTGGGGAAATGCTGTTAATGAACACAATGTGATTATAGTAATAACTTTAAAATCATAGACATTCCATTAACAAGGTTAAGTGAATCACTAAACCTTTATAAATTTCTTTTTCCTAATATTTCTTATATTTACATGCTTTTCTTACACCTCCTATATACTTTTTCCTTCTTGAGAAAGGGCCCTGGGGCTGGGTCCCTTCTCGGCACATCTTTAGTCTGGAACGTGGTGTCATGTCCCCGGGATTCTCACGCCCTAAGTAAACCTACTCAGAATGAACTTGTCAAACAGCACAGGCGAGCAATAAGGTGGGACAGGTCGTTCCCTTACCCCATCCAGTCGTGTGTGTGTGTGTGTCTGTGTGTGTGTGTCTGTGTTTCATTCAGTGGGATGATATTGAGTACTTTCAAGAAATGAGTGTCTACTATAAATCTGGTGTCTTCTCATCCTATCAATCATTTTCCTGTCCCAGATGCCTCTGCTGGAGCTGTGCCCCCATCCATTATTTAAGCTAGGTCTCTTTTATTATTTTTTTAATTAAAAAAAATCTCAGTGTGTTTTAATTAATTAATTTGGCTGTGCTGGGTCTCAGTTGCGGCATGCGGGATCTTTGTTGCCACGTGGGGGGTCTTTAGTTGTGGCATGAGGGCTCTTAGTTGTGGCATGCAAACTCTTAGTTGTGGCATGCATGCGGGATCTAGTTCCCCGACCAGGCATCAAACCCGGCCCCCCCTGCATTGGGAGCAGGGAGTCTTAACCACTGGATACCGGGGAAGTCCAAGCTAGGTCTCTTTTAAATAGAAATTCAGGCACATAGGATAAGATAAATGAGATGAAATATAAGACACTGTTTCATTTTTACCCATAGCTTATATTCTGTCTTAGGAATCTAGGATCCGAGGGGCATGTTGATATTCCTTATAACAGTCCTTCGAGGTTCATGTCAATATCTCCATTTTACAGGTAAGGGCACTGAGGCTTAGAGAAGAGACGTAACTTACCTAGGTTCCCACAAGTTATGCATGCTGCCTGCCTCCAAAGACCATGTTCCAACTCCCACTTCTTCCGTGGTATCTTTCTTAGATTATACAAAAAAAACACTTTAACTTCTAAGTGCTGGTCAAACCTCAGTTGGTGGCATTGGCTGAGTACTTTCTCACATTCTTCCCTTGTGTTGATTTGAGGGAGTTGCTGTGGCTTGTGCATTGCTTGAAGGGCTTTGTGTTCAGGCTGCCAGGTCTGTAAGGCACTGGTGAGTGTGTGTGTGTGTGTGTGTGCATGTGTGTATGGGTGTGAGACACATTTTTGATGTTGAGGAAGAGTGCACAGGAGCTACCAGGAAGTGATGCTTTTGGTTTTTTATTTTGAGGAAGAATGAGACCATTTAAATAACCAGTCTACAGGTTTGACTGGGCTGTCGTTCCTCCCGGCCCTGGTAACAGAGGCTCCTTCCCAGTAAGGTACCTGTTGGAACAGAGAAGTGGCCTCAGCCCACCCCGGAGGGACGTAATTAGTTGTGACATATATTGCTCTTTAATGGGATTGACTCCTTGCCTGGTTTTCCCGTGGCTGCTGGAAGGTAGACGAAGACCTAGTGTTTCTCATCAGACCATCGCCCACCGTGAGGCACTGAGGCTCAGTCCCAGGGTCTCAGGGATCAATTTTCTGCCTTTTTACTCTTTACTTGGAAAATCCCAATAACACGTCCTTTACAATTGTGATTCTCAGCTGCAAGTAGGGAGACATGGGGCGAGGAGGCTGAGCCATCCCAAAGTCGTCCTGGTGTGATGACTGGGGTAAGAATCTGTGCCCAGAACTATGGACCGAATCCCAGATCTGCCACTTCCTGCCTGTGTGACTCTGACCACGCTACTTAAATTATCAGTACCTGAGCTTCTGTTTGAAAACTGGGGGATAATAACGATATGTAGTGGATATGAGGATTTGACATGAAAATGAAGCACCCAGCAGAGGCAGGAGCATGGAGGCAGGAACGCAGCAGGATGAAGGTCAGGAGCGGCCCTGGGAGGAGAGATGCCTGGAGGTGCAGGCAGGGGCCTGACAAAATGCAGGGAGAAGCACAGGATTTGCCTCAACTCTGGGGTTCATCTCTTAGACCCTCAGTCCTCTCGGCCAGGAGAGCTGGCCCTACGTGTGTGAGGAAGCGGAGAAGCGTGTTTTCTCAGTTTTAGGCTGAGGTTTTCCACTTGTGTTTGCAGTCTGCCATCTGTGACATCACCCATGAAAGCACTATTTTAGTTTCTGGTGAAGTGAAAAAGAGAACTCTGATTCCTCTTTCCAAACCAGTTGGGGAATTATTTAAAGACAGAGATCCTCAAATGTTTGTTTTGAGGAAGCACCTTACAAAGGATGTTGACAACGAGACAGTGAGATTCTCTCCCACGTCCCCCTTCGGAAATGACCTTGAGAAGTCTCGTGACGGAGGCTTCGTGTGTGTGACATCTGGTTGGCGTGAAACCAGCTGAGCCGTGGCGGCAGGGACTGAGGTTCCCAACTCCTTGCTCACATGTCTACACTGTTCCTTTCAGCGAGAAGAGGAAGGCAGCTGCAGGGAGGCCGCCAGGATGCATGAGGTCCAGTCCTGGTGTCCAGAGCCATGAGCCTGCAAAGCAGCCTTCCGCCCACAGAGCCCTCCTGCCACACCTAGGCAGAGGCAGAGAAGCTTCTACGTGCTCATTTGGGAAGTGTCCCCTTCTGCCACCGCCCTATCCCCACTCTGTTTTTCTTGCCCTCCGTCCCATTCACTTTAAACAAGTTGCAACATTAAAAACAAATTAATGATGCTATTCCATAGGCCATTTGTTGAGGGGGTGCTTTTGCCAGGCACATAAAAAGGTACCTTTGGGAAAGGGCTAGAGCCCAGACTCAAGTTACCTGGATCTGAACTCCTTCCCCTGAACTCTTCTCATTATGGACCCCACAAGTGGCAGACAAGAGCACCGTGCCTTCCCACCGAAGGGGGAGGCCTCTGGGGACAGAAGATGGCTTATTAGTAGCTGGTGGGCAATCTTTATTACATCAAGTTAATGGACAGTGGCTCCCATGAACCATGAGCCTGTAAAAAAAAACAGGAATGGGGGCTTCCCTGGTGGTACAGTGGTTGAGAGTCTGCCTGCTGATGCAGGGGACACGGGTTCGTGCCCCAGTCCGGGAGGATCCCACATGCCGCGGAGCGGCTGGGCCCGTGAACCATGGCCGCTGAGCCTGCGCGTCCGGAGCCTGTGCTCCGCAGCGGGAGAGGCCACAACAGTGAGAGGCCCGCGTACCGCAAAAAAAAAAACCCAAAAATAACAGGAAGAAAGATGTGTTTACAGCTTGTAGCATGTCCATCAATATTGCTCTTCTCTTCCTGGGCACATGGAATGTGCCCCATGCATCTGGCTCAGCCAATGTAGCAAAAGTGGGACCGGTGAAATTCAAGTGGAGGTGATGCCCATTACTTCCGGTCTGGCCTTGAAACATCCTCTTTCCTTCCACTCTCTCACTTCTCTCTGCCCCAAGACCCCTCTCTGATGTTCAGCCTGAGAGGAAAGACCTAATCTGGAGGTGTTTGTTTTTATAAATGTGGATTGGTGGTGGCAGTAGGGGACCCAGGGTGTGGGTAACTGTAAGGGTGAACAGGCAGGTGTGTAGGGGGAGGATGGCTATGGACCCCGGCCTTCCCTTAGTTTAGTCCAGTTCCTTTAACGAGGTCCTCTGGTGCTCCAACTGGACCTCCCTGTCCTGAGGGGCTCAGCCTCACATGGACACAAGCCAAATTCACCTACTTATGACTATCCCCTCAGCCTTCCCAGCTATACTAACTTATGCTAACAGGTTATTGTGTTCTCCCAGTTTTGTACCAACTTCAGAGCTAGGGGCAGGTAAGGACTTCAAACGATAAATCTTTCGCCCCCAGCTTTGTCTGTGTTAACAGCACCAGAGCCTGGGATGTCTGGAAAAAGGGAGAAAATGAATATTTACTGTGCATCTATTATGTGGTAGGGACTTGAGGTTTTCTATTTTAAAAATAAATGGCCAGAGAAATTCTCTCTGGGGAAATGACTTTGATTCTGAGCCTTAAATAACAAAGAGCAGAAAGACATGCAAAGATCTGTGGCCTGAGCATCCTTTGGCAGGAAGAATGGCAAAGGCTAAAAACCCAAAGTACCAAGGAGCCTGCTGTGTCCAGAAACCAGAAGATCATGGCTAGAGCAACCCAGGCAGCACTCAGAGAGCAGGCAGGAGCTAGATCACGTGAGGCTGCCGGGGCCATGGGAAGGAGTCTGGATTTTGTTCTGTGTGAAGCAGAAGCCCATTGGAGGATTACGTGAAGGGGAGTAGCATGTCCTGCTCTACATTTAAAAGTGATCATCAGGGCTTCCCTGGTGGCGCAGTGGTTGGGAGTCCGCCTGCCGATGCAGGGGACACGGGTTCGTGCCCCGGTCCGGGAAGATCCCACATGCCGCGGAGCGGCTGGGCCCGTGAGCCATGGCCGCTGAGCCTGCGCGTCCGGAGCCTGTGCTCCGCAACGGGAGAGGCCACAACAGTGAGAGACCCGCGTACAGGAAAAAAAAAAAAAAAAAAAGTGATCATCAGTGTTATGTGGCAGCTTGGATGGGAGGGGAATTTGGGGGAGAATGGGTACATGTACATGCAGGGCTGAGTCCCTTTGCTTCTGAAACTATCACACAACATTGTTAATTGGCTAAACTCCAATATAAAATAACAAGTTAAATAAATAAATAAAGTGATCATCCCGGAGAAGGGCACGTTTAGGGGAAGAAGTGGTGGCTGGCTGATCAGCTGGAGGCAATCCGAGTCCAGGCGAGAGCTAACGGTGCCGAAAACTGCAATGGCAGCAGTGGAGTTGAGAGAAGTTGATGGTCTGTTGTCCAGGCATCAGTGTTGTGACTAAGACCTCGAAGCATACTTATGCTCAATTGTGAGAAGAAATGCAGTAACAAAATTACATCTTTGGCCATGACCGCAGCTAGGCACCCACTCAGCACTGGGGGAGACTGGTTGAGACTGACAATCTCCCCGCTCCCTCCTTTGTTTCTATGACTGTTAACATTGTTGAGGAAAGAGAAAAAAAAGAAAGAAGATATCATCCATCTCTACAGCAGGTGGCAGCACGGCTCTGAGTTTGAGCCTCGAGCAATGACGCGTCAAGGCTGCCAAAACCAGCAGCATCTCAAGCTCCCTTTGGTGTCTCCACAGGCAAAGAAGCAGCGAATCAATCATTATCATCATCTAGAAAATCACCCTTTAGGAAGGTGGTCGATCAGATTGTAATTGAAACATGTCATTTCCCCACCAGGACAACATATCCCCTTTTCATAAGGAAGAGTTGGTTTATCCTATCTTTCCAGCCATTACAAAGCACCAGGAGTGATTTCCTGGTCAATCTACAGTATCTTTACCTCTTTAAAGGTGGAACTCCCAGGGTTGTTCTTAGACCTGGGGCTGGGGTGGGGGTGGGGGGTGGAGAAGGGGCGATGGGCAGAACAAAGCTTAAGAGCCTCAGGATCCAGACCACCTGAGTTTCAAAGCTGTCTCATACTAGTTCTAGGACCTTGGGCAAGGTATGTAAGGCTTGTGTCTCAGTTTCCTCATCTGTAAAATGTACATAACAGCAGCGTCTGCCCTATGGGGTTGATGTGAAGATTAAATGGGTTGTAAGTGTAAAGCATCAGTGCAGTACTGGCTGCACTGGGGAGCACGATACAAGTGATGGTGAATATTGTCGCTATGGCGTGTGTGCATTTTAAGGGTGAGAACAGCTTTGTAGAGCACCGAGCACTCATCACCCCGAGCCAGGAGCAACTGGCCACAGAATACCTCCTTGTTTTCCCAAGGGTAGAATCCAGGTGGTCAAAACCCCAAGTTGGAGTGGACAGAGAGGCATAAGGTGTGTCCCTGCTTCTAGAATGGGCTACACGTCAAGCCCACGGAGAGGCAGAGTGGAACCTAAATTTGCACCTGGTCCAACCTCCCGCTCCTGTGGCGTCCCGGCCTCAGAAAGCACAGCATGAGCTCTCCCAAAGTCAACGGACCCCCTGTCATTTACACCCTGATCCTAATTCCACATTCAAATCAGCCTCAATAAATGGAAATCTGCCCCCATTCCAACGGTTCTTGAGGGAAAGAAGGTGTGAGATGCCAACTTGGGCCCCAAACACTACCACTGTTAGGAAATCCACAAGGAAAAGTGACTACTGGAGAATTCAGTAAGGAAAAGGGACTCTTTCTGAACTTGGCCTTTTTCTTCCTTCTGGTTAAAAACTAGAAATTCATTACAGTAGGACCACAGGGTCAGCCATGAGCTGGTCTGTCCTTCAGTGAGTGTCTAAGTGCCCTGGTCCATGAGCTGCATCAATAAGAGAAAAAAAATGTGTACAGTATTTGAATATCTGTGAAGCAGCACGAGTGACAAAGATAGGGCTTCACAGAGCTGAGTGAGGGCTGTCTCCTGATCCCACCCCCAGCCCACATTGTCACTATCACCTAAGAGAGGCTAGGCTAGGCCTGAAGCCCGAAGGGCCAGGGTTTATTTGGAAACATAGGTCTTACGTGCATCACCTAAGTTATACGACTGACATAAACAAGTCACCTCACCTCTCTGGGCCTTCATTTCTTTGCCTTTAAACTGAGCAGAAATGAACTAAATCAGTGTTTCCAGCAGTGAGTTCCCTGGAACATTAGTCCTTTGAGTTGCTCCATGAAGAAAAGAGTTCTGTGGTCTAAAGCAGTCATTTCAATCTTGTCCCTCAGGGGACATATGGCCATGTCTGGAGACATTTTTGATTGTCACAGCTTAGGAAAGGGGGGCGGCCCTGGCTTCTAGTGGGTGGAAGCCAGGGATGCTGCTAACTACCCTACAGTGCATAGGACAGTCCCCAAGACAAAGAATTATCCCTCCCAGGGTGTTATAAGGTTGAGGAACTAAGATATAATGAGAAACCCTGGTCTAACGAGCTTGAGATTTATGGAGCGTATCCCATCACTTTCTTTCTTCACACACATTAGCATGATGAAGACAGAATCACCACCATAAGTACTCTTTTTTTTTTTTTTTTGGCGGTACGCGGGCCTCTCACTGCTGTGGTCTCTCCCGTTGCGGAGCACAGGCTCCGGACGTGCAGGCTCAGCGGCCATGGCTCACGGGCCCAGCCGCCCCGCGACATGTGGGATCTTCCCGGACCGGGGCACGAACCCGTGTCCCCTGCATCGGCAGGCGGACTCTCAACCACTGCGCCACCAGGGAAGCCCCTATAAGTGCTCTTTGACCCAGCGTTTCTCAGCCTCGTTTGATCATGGAACACTCTGCCTCCCTGTCCCCACCATCACAGACCCATACTTTATTTTCCTCATGCAGAACGACCTCCAGACAGTGGGCCATTTGGGGAGATGCTGGCAAGATGATCTCCAACGTAGTTTTTCCATTTTAAAAAGCATTTAAAGGCGTTTTCCTCTGATGAGGCGGCATAATGTCGAGTTCTGAAATATAGCTTGGAACCCTGCTTCTTGAGTGGGATCGCTCTGTGAGCTGTGACTTTGGACAGGTGGCTTCAGCCTGGGGTTCCTAAGTTTCATCTACAGTGGAAGTAGTAGCATCACCACCAGGCAGGGGTGCCACAGGGTGAATGGAGATAACGGCCAGCAGGCACATTTACTAAGCCCTCAATTCAACGTTAACCATTATCATCTAAGTGTTTTGTTGGTGTTCTGATTTTGTGATTTCCTCAAGGCTCTGTGGCAGATGTGCCCACAAGAGGGCGCCAGCCACACAGTTTTGCCTCCAAGCATTTTCAAATCCGGTTGGAAAGCCCTGCAGGCAGTTTTGCCCGCGTCCTCCGTCGGATTTCTCCTGAGCTGCTGAACCACAGATGTGAGAACCGATAGAGACCCTGCAGATGACGGAATCCGACCACCGGATTTTGCAGTTACAGCCACAGGAGGCTAACTGTGGAGCTGGTGAGCATGACTTGCAAAACCAACATAGTGGCAGGAAATCTACTCCGGGAACATTCTCTGTGGAGTTGGATGGCAGGACGGAAACAATCTTTCTGGAAGGAAGAACGGCATCAAATGAGTTAACAGCAGTGCCGAGCTGAAATGAGAGGCAGCTGCTGGTGTGTGTGTGTGTGTGTGTGTGTGTGTGTGAGAGAGAGAGAGAGAGAGAGAGAGAGAGAGAGGGAGAGAGAGAGATTAAAAAAGGGGGGGGGCGCTTCCCTGGTGGCGCAGTGGTTGAGGGTCCGCCTGCCGATGCAGGGGGCACGGGTTCGTGCCCCGGTCCGGGAGGATGCCACGTGCCGCGGAGCGGCTGGGCCCGTGAGCCATGGCCGCGGAGCCTGCGCGTCTGGAGCCTGTGCTCCGCAACGGGAGAGGCCGCAACAGTGAGAGGCCCGCGTACCAAAAAAAAAAAAAAAAAAAAAAAAAAGGGAAACACCGGATTCTGTACTGTTCCTTTCCTCCGGATGAGCTCGGAGGACTGACGTATTCAAGATGGCATTTGACAGGCTGAGCCTGAGAGCACTTTTCACACCCAGGGCCCCTTTAAGGGAACCTGCTCCACCCACAGTCCCTGGGGCTCAGACACCCATATTTGTCCTCCTCCCTCCTCTCCAGTCACACCTGAGCCCAGGATGTCCAGCCCTTCAACTGGCTGGGACCTGTGGCTCACCGCCTGGTGCGGTGGATGAGCTGGGTCCCCTGTTCCCTGAGATCTAAGTTATCAAAAGACAGAGGTGATGATCACTGGGGGTTCAGCTGACAAATCATGAGGCAGAAAGGGAGCAAGGGAGGCCTGGGTGACCACACCGAGCCAGCAGGTTAGGGGACGGGGCTGAGGTGTCACAGAGGAGCACACACACCGCAGGAGGCGCAAGGGCCATGAGCGGGACGGGACCGTGTGCCAGGGAAGGGCTAAGGGAGATGGAGGGTTTCTGCAGCAGCCTGTCCCGCACTTTTTTTCAAAGCAATTTGTTTGGGTCTCTAGTTTCCTACAATTAAATTGCTTAATGAAGATAAAGTTTTGAAGGCGGTGTCAGACTACAGACCTCATGGCAAAGGCAACATTGATGGTGTGTGTTTATGGAGAGGAATCGTATTGCAGGAGAGCCTGTGGGTATGTATGTGCTCAGAGGGAATAGTCCTCCTCCCCCTCCTCCCCCTCCCCCTCCCCCCTCCTCCCCCTCCTCCCCCTCCCCCTCCTTCCCCTTACCCCTCCTCCCCCTCCCCTCCTCCCCCTCCTCCCCCTCCTCCCTCTCCCCCTCCTCCTCCCCACCTCCCTCCTCCCCCTCCTCCTCCTTCCCCTTCTCCCTCCTCCCCCTCCTCCTCCTTCCCCCTCCCCCTCCTTCCCCTTCTCCCTCCTCCCCTTCCCCTCCTCCCTCTCCCCCTCCTTCTCCTCCTCCCCCTCCTCCTTCTCCAAGTTCTCCTCCTCTTCCCCCTTCACTTTCTCTTTCTCTCCCTACTTCTCTTTCTCTTCCTTAGCTCTAATACCTTAATTTTTTAAACGTTTCTATTTTGAAATAGTTTCTGAATTACAGAAAGTTGCATTTTGCTGATCACCTGCCCTGATAGATACAGGGCTGGTTCCCTTTGGTCATTAAAATTTGAGCTTAAACATCACCACTTTGAGACACCTGTCACTCTTAACTACTTCACCTTATTTTAATTCTTACTATCTGATATTTTCCTTTCTCACTTAAAAAAAATACGTTTATGGTCTATTTTATCCCGTCCTATACAGGGCTTGTAAATAGTAGCTGCTCAATAGAGATTTAGTGAATGTTTGTTAAGTGAATGAGTGTGCTGACTTCAATTCTGTTCAGATCAGTATTTGCTGGTTAATGATCCTAGCTTTCTTCTTGTTTGGTATGTCTTGTCTTTCAAATTGCTTTCAGTTTTTCTCATATATTCTCCACTGTCTTTCTCTCCATTACTGTCCACTTATCTCTTTGTTCTCATTCTTACTAACTTCTTTCTGCTTGATGGGGTCTCTCTCTTGCTTCCATGCTTGTTGCCAGTCTTCAGCCTTCAGGAGACCTTACTCATATCTTTCAAAGCCAACTTTTCAGTGAATAACCCCTGTACTCAGTCCCCTCCCACCCTGTTTGACATCCCCTTGGGCCACGGTCAGTCAGAAAGTGTGGATTCTAGAAGACAAAGAAGAGCAGACAAAATCATCATTCATTCAAGTCATCTGCCAAGAACCGAAAGAAAGAGCCCTGTGGGTCCGTGTCTTTCGTTAGAGGTAATTAACTCCAGAGACAAAAGGTTCCTACTCTCTGGAGCTCATTTAAACTTAGCCCTCCTCACATATCCTGGCAAATTTCACAACACTGATAATGCAATAGCAGCAAAGGGGGGTAAATATATGTGGAAGATAGAGCCGTATATCACCCAACAAAGTTTTAAAGGCAAATGAGGAAAATATATTACTTCTGTCCTGAAGCTGTGGAAGGAATCTTAATCTTTTTTTGTAGTGCCTTGTCTGAACTAAACTCCCATGTTACATCTATATCGAAAATGCACTCAGAGAAAAATTTGGTTTTCATTGTATATTTCAAATATTGTTTTTTAAAAAATGATTGTTGTGTGCTGCATAAGCATGGCAGATTAACTACATGCTCCTTCCCACCCTCCCTCCTAGAATCTTATTAAAATGACTGTAAAGGTAGTAAAAAACAAACAAAAAAAAATACAAAAATCCAAGAGGACAAAGTGAATTGGATATGAAACAGCATTAGATGAGAGAGATTTCAACACAATTTTGGGTGATGGAGGATTTGCAAAGAAGGGGGCAGGATGGGAAGCCAAGTGTTCCTCTTTGGACCCACAGAAAGGCTTCCCAAGGTATGCAGTGCCACAAGGCAACAGCTGAGAACGGGGATTTTCTGGAAGTCTGTCTATGGAGCAGTTCGCCGTCCTTCCCATCCTCGTGAAGTCTGGCAACTTCCCTCCCCACCCCTCAGAGTCTGGAGGCTTATTCTCTAGAGAAACTGACCTTAAGAAACTCGGGAGAATCATAGTGAAGTGGGGTGGGGAGAGATGGGATACAAGTTGAAAACAAGGGAATTAAGTGAAAATCTGCCCATTGAATAGTAGGCTCTCATTCCCCACCCCACACTCCGAGGATTCTTCTCTGAAGCCTGTGAATAAACCAAGAAAAAAGATCCCAGGCACCAACACTGGAGGACCTCCCTGCCCCCACATGAAAACGGGAACTTGCCAATTGATCTCCCTGTGGTGACGCCCCACAAATACTCACAACTGAACTTGCAATTAGCTTCGTGCTTAAATAAGAATAGGCAAGATCACCAGACATTTTGTGGGTAGCTACAAAATGGAAGAGAGAGAGAGAGAGAGGAGAGAGAAAGGAAGGGAGGGAGGGAGGGAGGGAGGAAGGAAAGAACAAACATGGAGGAAACAGATCATGCTGAAAACAACAAAAAAAATAAATTAACATTCTATGGTGGAGGAGGGAAGGTAAGATTATAAAGGGATAGCACAGGCTGATCTTGGTGATGTATCTTATGTGATAAAATGACAGAATTATACACACACATTATACCAATGTCAGTTTCCTGGTTTTGATATTGTGTTACAAGTATGTAAGATATAACCATTTGGGGAAACTGGGTAAAGGGTACTTGGGATCTCCTGGTGTTACATCTTTATACATCTTTGCAACTTCCCAACCATCTATAATTATTTCAAAATAAAAAGTTAAAAAACGAATATCCTCAGTGTGTTAAGAGAAGGTATTGCATCCCAAACAAGAATGAGATACTATACAAATAACCAAAGGAAGACAAATTTTTTTGAGGTTAAAAATGATACAGTTCCATACAGGGACCCACAGAGTATAGGTAAGTCGTATTAAAACCACAGCCCAAGAGTGAAGCAATGCCACATCTGCTACTCAGACCCCTAGGGTGTCTGTGGATCCAGAAACCCTCTCCAGATCCAGTCCCGGTAAGAGGACGTGCTTTCAAGTTTGAAAGATAGCCCACCTTCCCCATTACTTTATTCGTATCCTTATATGAAGTGCCTTTACTTGAGTTAGCTTGAAGTCTTGTGTTGCTTGCAACCAAATGAGTCTCACCAGAAGAAACATGAAATACGCCGCTGAGACTTCGTTGTTTCGATGCTCACAAAAGAAAGTTTTGTCATGAGTTTCATACAAATGCAAGAGGAGAGTAAATACAAATGCATATGCAATAACTATGCTGGTACAAAGAAGGCATTGTACTAAAAGTATTGGTTTTCCTGGACAAGTGAACGGTACCCCGTTGGTGTTCTCCTTCTGGATTGCTGATCTCGCGGGAGCTGGAGGGGCTTTGGGCGCAGCCGCTGCCCCGCCTCAGCAAGGAAAGCCGGCAGAGCCATGACAATGCGCATGCGCTGCGGCAGGCTTTGCGCGCCCTCAGTCCTCAGCAAGGAGGGCTGGTGCCGCGTGCAAATTTAACTCCTGCGGTTTCTCTCTACCTGGAAACCTACCGGGAAGGAGATGCTGGAAAATGCCGTTTAGCTTAGCCAAGTTGACACCTGGAACCACCAGAGGTATGCCACTATTATTCTAAGTTTCCTCAGGGATTTTCTAAAGTAGCAAACTAAGATGGCGAATTTTGAGTTTGGAGTTTGAGTTTGGTTTTAACAAAATCTCAGAATTGTGAAGGGAGTGGCTGGAGGATGCCAACTCCAATGATGAAGCTCAGGGGATGAGAACCTTCCAAACCCCAAGCAGAGTTGAAGCTGGACTTTGCCCTGGACAGGAAAAGGGCGGTGTTGGGGGGGGGGGCAGAGTTGGCCGACGGAGTCGGGGGTGATCCAGTATGTTACCTAACTGAGTCGTAGGGACCCTCTTCCGGGCCCTGGCCCCACAGAGGCCCTCTGTCTCTGCAGGGGAGGGTTCTTTTTCCACTTGGGTTCAGTAGGTGAATAAGGAAACCGAAGCTGAGATAGCAACACAGCACAAGCTGTATTCAGTGGCCAAAGAATGGAGAAGCGGGAACTAAGTTCACAGATCAGCTTCTCACCTACCTGGGGAGAGTGGTTTAATCTTAAACACTAAAGGCAAAGGGAGAAGGAGCGAGGGGAGGCATATGCATTAGTCCGCTGGAGAGGGGGCAGGGCTTTTTCTGAGGGAGAGGGGTGCTACCCTCTTTTTATCCTTTTTGGGTCCTTATTCTTAGGTTTTGGCTGCAGGTGGGTGTGTTATTTTATGTGCTAATGTAGTAAAATCAGTGTATAATGAGACTCAGGGTCTGTTGGAGGTCAGATTCCTCAGCATCTTGGTCCCAACTGGTTCCGTCTCGTTTTGTCTGTTTGTAGCTTCCTTTCTTATCGCTGGACCCTTTAACTTAAAGATTTATGGTATACTCTAATAAAGATGTTAAAAAAGAAAGAAAGAAAGAAAAAAAACCAGAAGAAAAAAAGAGTGTAACTCCCACAGCAATATGTGAAATAAAGATGTTTTGTACATCAGTGCCTACCATGTAACAGAAAGTCTTCCTGTAGAAATTCTTCCTGTATTTAAAATATATATTTGTTTCTAAAAATTAGTGTTTCTCATAATACACTTTATAAATGTTACTACTGTTGATTCAATTCCCTGGGTGGAACAAAAAAGCAGAGGAAAAAACGCCAACTTTCCCAAGTTTACCAAACAAGTTAAAGACAAAAATCCTTGATCTTGGACTTCCAGCTCCAGAACTGTGAATAATAAACTTATGTTGTTTACAAGCTACCCAGTCGGTGTTGTGTTGTAGCAGCCTGAACGGACTACCAGATAGGTAACAAATAGTCTGTGGACTGACAGGGATCCACAAAACATGCATTATGTAGCACTGTCCTGCAACACAGTGGTTTCGCCCAGAGGATTATTCAGTTTTAGAATTTTAGAGCTGGAAGGAATGCTAGACCCCATCCAGTCCAAATCCTTGGTTTTACAGTTGAGGATACTGAGAACCTGAAAGTTTTAGTAAATTGCCCAGAGTCACACAGTGGGTGCAATTCATTACGAAGTCAAGGCCAAGTGTCCTAAGTCTTTCTCCTCACCAGCACTCCCTGAAATTCCCAAAGGAAGATGCATTTCCTCTGAGGTTCCTGCTGAATAGTCTTCAGGCTCTATCTGACATGGGTTTAGTAGAAGGGCCAGGGTTGCCTTCTGGATGGGGGCATGATGTGGAGGATGAGAATGTGCTTTCAAAACAGACAGAAAGGGGTCATGTTCCAGCTGTCTCTTACTAGAAGAATATCTTTGGGAAAATTACTTAAATTCTCAAAACCTCAGTTTCTTATATTGTAAACGTCCCACCTTGACGTTTGCTGTGTGGATTAGAGATACAAAACTAATGTCTCTGGTGTTCCCTCTTGTGGTAGGCAGAATAATGGTCCCCCAAAGATGTCTCGGTCCTAATCCTTGGAACCTGTGACTATGTCATGTCACCTGGCAATGGGAGAATTTAGGTTGGCAGGTGGAGTTAAGGTGTGCTAATCAGCTGATCTTGAGATGGAAAGATTATCCTGGATCATCTGGGTGGGACCATTGTAAAGAGGATAAGAATCCTCAAAAGACGGAGAAAGAAGAGGAAAAATTAGAGATGACAGCGAGAGACAGAATCATCGCTGGCTTTGAAGATAGAAGGGTGTCACAAGCCAAGGAATGAAGGCAGCCTCTAGACACTGGAAAAGGCAAGAAAATGGATTCTCCCCGAGAGCCTCCGGAAGAAACACAGCCTTGCCGACACTGTGACTTAAACCCTAAACCCAGTGAGACCCATTTCAGACATAAATCCTCCAGAACTATACGATAATGAAATTGTGTTGTTTTAAGCCACTGATTTGTGGTAATTTGTTACAGTAGCTGTAGGAAACGAATATACCTTTCATCTGAGCATTATTCCTGCTTTCCTAGAGCAGCCTTTACTTATCTTCTGGAAGACTTAGCTTTTGGGGGGACATATCTCATAGTGGTATTTTGGGGCAGAATATGCTCTAACAAAGCCAGCCAGAGCAGAAATCCAGCTTCTTTTGAGGGTGTAGCTTCTCTCCTGCTGTTTCTCAGTTGCCTTTAGCTATTTGGGTTGGAAACAGTGGTTTCATTTGGGAGTCATCACACTCGGGAATTCAAATGTACTCTAAAATAGCTAATAATCTGATTTTGTTTTTCTCTTGCCTGATTGTGCATTTTAGTTAGAGCTGCCCTCTTGCAATGTGTCAGGTGCTGTTTGCCAGGAAAGGGTTAAGGGAGCAGCAACAGTGAGGTTCCGTGGTGCCTGGCAGTGGTAGCAGCGGGCGGTTTGTGGTCTCTGCCCCTTGCAACACCCATCATCCTGTTTGATGCAACCCTTTGATGCAGTGTGAAAGGGCAGCGACCTGCTCTGTTTGACCCACTTCCTTATACTCGAGCACAGGTACTGGGATTTGCATGTTTCGTAACTGGGTATTCATTACATTGCATAAAATTCTCAGCATGTGGAGACACCATAATATGACCATTGCCAGTGATGAGTTTGTATAAAAAAAAGGAGAAAATGCAGCGTGAGGCTCAACCTAGTTTTGACACATACTTGCCCGCTTGCTTCCAATCACATGGGTGTGTCGCCCTTAGCTTCTCTGGTGATACTGATGCTGGTGGGGACCCGCTGGCTGTTGAGAAGAGGAACAAACTTTTTAGTGGTTCCTCAGAGTAAAGAAGCTGTTTCTATTTCTGAAACAAGCTGTAGAAGTGTGGGATACTTTTAGCTTCCCCCTTTTCTCATTTTTTTAGAATAAAATAGCTAAGTCTGGCTCCAGGTAAAATAGTGAAGCATTTAATCCATTTCCTTAAGATTTATGGTAATCAACTTTATTTAATTTTATTACAAAATTAAGCTAGTAGAAAATAGGAAATTTTAAAAAGACAATTAAAATAACCACAATAAGATACCAGTTTCCCCTATCAAATGATTAAATATTTTAAATGACAATCCTCAGTGTTTTGGTGAGTGTGTGGTGGAAAAGGTGACGTAGATTGCTGGTGTGTACATGAGTGAGCACACAAATTTTCCAGAAAGCAAACTGGCTTTCTGTGTCAAGAGCCTTCAGCATGTTTATATATGTAACCCTGAAATGATACTGTTCAGAATTCATCATTTTTAAACTCATCCTTTCAGTTTCCTTATCTCTAAAATAGATATTAATAGAGACTATTTCATAGGGTGATTTGAGAATTAAATAATGGAAAACTGGCACACAATGTGTGCTAGACAAATGTTAGGCATAATTATTGATGGAAAAAATAAGAATCTTTCCAGATAAAAATTATTACAACATGGTGGCATAGAACTTTCAGATACTGGTACCCTGTGTGCTTGAACAAACCTAAAAAAATATTTTAGGAAGAGAGCTTTGGTCCACCCACTGCTCATTCAGCTCTGGAAATAGATCTCTTAAGATGTCTCAAAGTTACATAAACTGGAGCTTTCGATTTAATTCAGACATATTGTCATAAAAAGGGTTAAGGACTTCTTTGACGTAAGAAAACTACACATATAATTTTTATGGATTGCTTTTAGGGTAAACTTTGTTTTCCTTTTTCCTTTTTAAGATTTTTTTGATGTGAACCATTTTTAAAGTCTTTATTGCATTTGTTACAATATTGCTTCTGTTTTATGTTTTGGTTTTTTCGCCATGAGGCATGTGGGATCTTAGCTTCCCAACCAAGGATCAAACCAACATCCCCTGCATTGGAAGGTGAAGTCCTAACCACTGGACTGCCAGGGAAGTCCCTAAACTTCGTTTTCTGAGGGAACATTCTAGTGAGCACTCAGTGCCTCGAATTGTGTGTTTCATGGGGGCTGATGGAACTTAATCAGCAGCAGGTTTGTAGGATTAGGATCTGGGTCTATTTGAAGGTTTTCAAAGGTCTTTAATGACGAGCCTTCCTGGCCCCTAAGGAACGGGAATTCAGATTGCTTTGGCTGGTAATGATTGGGCTGTAGTTTGGACGAGCAAATCAAAGTCTGTTGTGAAATAAAAGAGGAGAGTTTGGCTGTTTGGGAAGACAATAAAGGGAGTGTGCAACAGGAACTCACAGAAAATAGAGAAGAGAGCGCTGCAAGTAGTGTTTATCGGATGGAGAGCTAGTTACCTGGGACTTTAGAGGGGATGGTCAGCATGCGGAGGGGCTGCCTGGAGAGGGAGAGGGGGAATTGGGGAGGGGAGTAGACTGATAGGCCTGTCCTGGGTCCTTCTCATGCAGTTGGAGCCGCCTTGAATGGTGTCTCCATCACTGACCCACAAGCGTTCACACATGTAGAGACCTCCGTCCCCTCCGCCGCTGAGCTGCATATAGGGTAAACCTGGGCTCCACCTGCCCTGTGCTTTGTCAGCTGAAAGATAGACCCTCAGGCTGGGACAGTGCTTAATGGCATCCCCATTACCATTATAAGGTAATATTGTTTTCCTATTTTTTAAAAACCTGTTTGCCTTTTACACAGGACATGCTGTCTGCTTGTGTCCATTGTGAACTATAAATAGCTGTAATTCCATTTGCTCTGTAAAAAGGGGGTCAAGGAGATAGATCCAGTAGTCATGATAACAAACACCCTCTGTTATCATAATGGAATGAAAACAGCTGCAATCTAAATTCAGGGACGTTTGGGGGTTCTTTGAGAAATCACCAGAAGGAATACTGTACATCATTTTGGATCTCTTTCTTGGTGTATTGCCAAGTGGACAGGGAAAATGAAATTGGAAAGTTCCAGTTAAGGCAGTTCTTTCTATGACACATGATGTTACAAAAAAGTGCCCTGTCCTGGATGCTGTTTCAAGGACTGTCTATTATCGTGCTTTCTGGGCCAAGAGAATCTTCAGTTAAGGTCAATTGGAAATCTGGTGGCTGAGCAGATATTTCCCAAATAGATTGTAATTGTCTCTGTATCTGTTCTAGGCGTAATGGAGACTATTGATCTGTGTGCTGAGCCAAGTTTTGCATTACTATAAATTACTGGGGCAATTCTTACTTTTTAGTGCCTCGCTCCTTAAATTAAAAGTGTATGACCAAAGCAAGAGTGACTCAGGGATCAAAAAATGCAATTAGTGTGCATCTCTTTTTAGTACAGAAAACGCCTACGGTTTAAAAGCTATGTGAAATTAAGCTAAAAAAAAAGTAAAAGAAGAAAATCAAGCTGACTGTCATTTGTACAGTTTCAAGTAAGCCCATGGTTCTCACTGAACTTTTTAAAATTAATGGTAAGTGGCTTAGCTGAGTTGCCAAGGAATATACCACTTGTCCCCATAAAGTTTCAACGCTGGCTTCTGCAGAATTTTCTAACATCAAATTCCTGTATTTGAAACCCAGTGAAAATTTAATTGGTTCAGGTTTTCCCAGTGATCAAACATACTCAGCAAATTGCTGTGGAAATGCTGTTAAGGAGGGTCAGACAGCATTTCAAAACTGGCACTTAGAGGAGACTGATCCTTATTCTTCTCACGCTCCAGGCGCCAGGAAACATCCTTTCCAATTTTCAGAAGCAGCCGGGGTAGAAATTCTCTCAAAAGGGACAGGTGGTCCCAATGTCCTGCACTCGTGCATTGTCCTTGGGCCATGAGGGCCCAATGGCAAGGGGGCTGCAGCTGCCTTTTTGAGCGAGTGGGACCCAGTGAGGGCGGAGGCCGTTGTCGGGAAGGGGGCGGCACCGAGTAACTTGACCCTTTCTCTGCACAGCCCTTTATATCCGCGTCCAAGGGCTGGTTCTTTCCCTGCCCCTGCACGGAATTTCTGCTAGATCCCAAAGTCCTCCTGCCCTCTGTGTCCTAAGCAGTGTCATTTCAGTACCAAAGCAACCAGTCCAGTGAGATAATCACACTCTGAACTCTTCAGCAAGTAAGAACATATTGGGTCAGGCCTGGAGTCCATGGCGGGGAGGGGCTGTGATCCACTGCCTCTGTCACCCATCACTATCTTCCCCCACCTTGCTCTCCGATTGCTTAGCTACGGTTTCTGACCTTTCAGAGAGGTGCCCCGGGGGGGAGGGGATTAGGAGAAAAAGACACAATCTCGTGTCGCTGTCATGATCTGGCATTGTGCCATGTGGGCTTGGTGGATGCTTGAAGCCCTCTCTTTCTGGCAGTTTTGTGGGTTTCTTGGAGAGTCCGCCACGCCCAGGAATCCCCCATTGCGGCTCCCACTGTTCAGGCAATGCTTCCTTCAGTTGCCACTTCCGTCTCCCTCAAGCCCTGTACCTCCAGCAGTAGATCCCCCTGCAGAATCATTTGGCTCCACGCCCCAGTAAAGCTCCCAGAGAGAGAACCCTTTCACAATGACTCCAGGCCTGATGTTCCCTCTGGTCACCTGACTCAAAGGGAAACTCCTGCATCCTTGCCCCTGAGTGTGGTCCTGCCGCTCGTGCCCAAGCTGTCCTGTCTCTTTTATCTTTGCTTGGCCACCTCAGGCCTGTAGCCACAGTCTCTTCCCTTTAGAATTCTCTGTGCGTGTCCTTCACCAGTGCCTTGTGTTCGTGAAGTTCCATTGAACATAAAACTCATCAAGCAGGCCCTAGAAACCTCTCCCAGGTGCCTTAAGGCAAAGGGGCAGCTACCTCCATGATTTCTTTTGGGTAGCTGGAGGCTCCCTGTCTGTCTGCTTGTCTGTGACTATCACAAATCTAGTTTTGTCCACCTTATTTCCAAGCTCTATATAACGTTTTGACTTGAACTGTTATGTATAACACCTCAATTTGGAAACTTATTTTAAGCATTCAGGCCCCCGCAAAACAGAAACACCAAGAGTCCCACTTTAGCATCCTGTTACAGTTGCTAACCAGTATCAAACAATAGCTTAGAACACAAGAAGTGATATCAAATGCATTTATAAGATGCTAACATGTAAACAAAGCTTAGTCTGGCAAGTTATACTGACAAGGATTCAGAGGCAGGTCAGGACCTAGCAGGTGTGAGTGTTAGGATTGATTAGTAATGTCTGCAGGGAGCTGGGGAATATGATGATGCAGGGCTAGGTGTCTGCCATCCCAGAAGATGTTGGGGGCTCAATAACAAAGCAGATCTTACATGCTGTTCACAGGCTATCTTGGTTTGCTATTTAGAAGATTTTTTTTCTTTAAAGAGTTGTACAGAGGTACAAAAAGGAAAGTAATTGGACCAGGAGTGGTTGCTTTCTTCCTTACCAGTAGGCTAGATAGACCAGTGTCTGGTGAGGTGAAAGACAGCGGCTCCCTGCCCCACCCCACAAGTGGGATCACAGCAAATCAGTTTGCTTAACCTTGTTCCCAGCCTAACATTATAAACCTAAGTGAAATCAGGTTTAAAAGAGCAGCTTCAAGGGAAAAATAAGTCAGCTCAAGACAGATGACTTTAGCAGGGGGAATATTACTCTTTGCTGGTATCGTTGATTGGAGTCACACAACAAGCTATATTTGCTAGGGTTAGGTTTGGCTGGAGATAACAGCAAATGCAAAATATCAGTGGCTAAACCAAGCTAGAAATTAATTTCTCTCTCATATACAAGATATGCAGTACCAGGTCTGATATTGTGGTTTATGATGTCATCAGATACCTGGGATCCTTCTTTCTATTCTCAAGGTCACCTCATGGCCCAAAATGGCTCCAGTTGTCTTGTTTTCATCTTAGGCTGGAGGAAGGAGGAAAGGGCAGAAAGGGTCTTCTCTTGGATCAATCTAGTCCCTTTAAACAGACTTCCTGGAGCCCTGTGGAAACTTTCATGTCTCATTGGCCATAATTTCGTCATCAAATCTAGCCTCAAGGGAACCTGGGAAATTCAGTATCTTATACTGGGAGGCAATGTGCCTAGCTGAAAATCAAGATTCTGGTCCTAACGAGGAAAAGGAGAAAGGAAATACTGTGGGTTATCAGTCTTCTGTGCCACACAGGTAATACTAGAAAAGCAATGGCTTTAAAATCCCTCCATTCTTTTGGTATATGAAAATGCTTTGCAAATTATAAAATATTAAGGCAACGTAATCTGGTTTCTAATGGGTTGTAAGAGTTTGAAGTGATGCAAAGACAGGGCACTATTTGATGAGAGATTAAATGAGCAAATTAGGGGTATTCAAATCATAGTGTCTTTTTCTCCTGATAAATAACTTAAACATTGTGACCATATATCTGAATTTTTTAAAAAAATGAGAATGTATAGTCTGGCATCTCATCTGAGTCTGGCAGATGAGAATATTGTGAAGTCATTTTACAATATGTTAATAGACTCACTTTCTGTTCTGTTGAGAATTTATTCAATTGAATAAAAACATAGAAGGTGCCTGCTATGTGTAAGGCGTTGTAGTAGAAAATACCTGAAAAACTAGCAAAAGGGAAAATGGCATACCCTATTTTTAAAAAGGAAAAAAAAAAGGCCAATCCATTAGAATGCAAATTTCATGAGGACAGGAACTTTTGTCACTTTCATTCACTGCTATAACTGAAGGGTCTAGGACAGTGTCTGGCATACAATAGGAATCCAATAAATATTTGTTAATTGAGTGAATGACTGAATGCATCCTAGAAAATATTGACCTGTCTCCTACTCTAAAATAACAAAACATAAATCAACTTGAAAGTATATATATATGTATGTTTTTCTTTATTTTTTTTTAGGCCACGTCATGCGGGACCCTAGTTCCCCAACCAGGGATCAAACTCATGCCCTCTGCATTGGGAGCACGGAGTCTTAACCACTGGACTGTCAGGGAAGTCCTTATATATGTATGGTTTTATAAATATGTTTCTGAGGAGTGGTATATTAAATCATACTTAGAGCTAATAATTTAAAGATGCCATATAAAGATTTTCAAAGAATGCTTTTATTAAGAGAATAATCACCCTTATTTTGTTTGTTTGACAAACCTAGATTTTTTTAATATGTGACACTTGCATAAAGTGACCTCAACTCCACTTCAGTGCCCAGAAGAGAACAGAATATGACTTAAAACTAACATAGTTTTTAAATATCATATCAGCTCTATAAAACTAATTTTTTCCTATGACAAAGTTATAGTCTCGGTGAATTAATGAATGAAACAGATTTTTTTCATACTTCTTCCTCCTATGAAGTATAAATCAAGGGAATCATTCTAGAGACTTCCCTCCCTCCATCATGTTCAACATCTACTAATTTTATATTTTTAAAATATTTTTATGTATTTTATTTTATATTTATATATTTATTCATATTAATATTTATTAATATTATATTTTATATTTTTATTTTTTATATTTTATATTCTAAATATTTCTTGAAAATTCTCCTCTCTGCTATTACTCTTGTGGCTAGGTAGAAACCTTAGCACCTTCTCTGGATTTTTTTTTTTTTTTTTTTTTTTTTTTGCGCTATGCGGGCCTCTCACTGTTGTGGCCTCTCCCATTGCGGAGCACAGGCTCTGGAAGCGCAAGCTCAGCGGCCATGGCTCACACGCCCAGCCGCTCTGCAGCATGTGGGATCTTCCCGGACCGGGGAACGAACCCGTGTCCCCTGCATCGGCAGGCGGACTCTCAACCACTGCGCCACGAGGGAAGCCCCTTCTCTGGATTTTTTAATCTATTTCCATATTTAATCATGTTATTCTGTTAAAATCTTTCAGTGACTCTTCAGCAGTCAGTGACTCTCCTTAGCATGGCATGGGAGTCTTATGACCCCACTCTGTTTATTTCTCTAGCCTTATCTCCCATAATGCTCTGCTATACACTTTACAACAGTAACCCCTTTCATTTGGTTCAACTAATGTGTCCTCGGGAAGTCTTCCTTGAATCCCCAGAATTGGCCTTGTGTGACCTCACTGTGCTCCTGTGGCCTACGGGACACACCTCTGTCATGGTACATGCCACATTACACTTTATCCAAAGGACATATACTTCATGGTACCTGTCATCTAGTAGGTACTCAATAAATCACTGGTGAATTGAACTCCTCTGGAAAAAATTTGATCTCCAGAAAACATTAGTTTGAAAGTTTTATTTAAATAATAGTTAATGTGATTATTATTTATTTTCTTCTTCCATTACAAAACTACTAATCTTTGGGTCTCACCAGAAGTATGCAGCAGGACACTCTGAACCCTTTGGCCTCCCACAAATAATATGTTCCCCAACAACTATTTTCTGGTGAAACATATAACATTTCTTATTGGTGAAAAATAGGACTTCCTAACATGTTAGAAAAAGTGGTTAGGTAGTCAAAATGGGTTGGCACTCCTGATTTAGGGAGGTATGGATTTCTGAGATTAATTGCATTGGGAACATTTGCATTGCTGGCCTAGCCAAAGGAATCCTATTCAAAGATTAGAAGTGCTTAACTAAGTACAACTTGGAGAAAATAGAAAGAAGAATCAATTTATTGTCATTAATCTCTACATCATCCTCCCCCCAAATGTAATGAAAACAACAAATCAGAATAATCAGAGGGGCTTCCATTGTGGTGCAGTGGTTAAGAGTCCTCCTGCCAGTGCAGGGGACATGGGTTCGAGCCCTGATCCGGGAGGATCCCACATGCTGCAGAGCAAATAAGCCTGCATACCACAACTACTGAGCCTGCACTCTAGAGCCTGTGAGCCACAACTACTGAAGCCCATGTGCCGCAACTACGAAAGCCCGTGTGCCTAGAGCCCATGCTCCACAACAAGAGAAGCCACAGCAATAAGAAGCCCGCGCACCACAACGAAGAGTATCCCCTGCTACTCTTCACTAGTGGCCCCGCTAGCCACAACTAGAGAAAGCCTGTGCCTAGCAACGAAGACCCAACACAGCCAAAAAAAAATTTTTTTTAAATAAATAAAAAGAATAATCAGAGATCCTCAATTGACATACCTTTTGAACCAGCACTTTCACTTCTAGGGGTATATCCCACAGCTATATCTAAGCATGTGCATATGACAAGGTTATTCACTGCAACATTTTGTTTCATAGCAAGAGTTTACAAAAATTTGAAAGTTCACTACTAAAGTGAACTGGTAAAATAAACTATATACAGTGCTCAGTGGAATAATATGCAATCATAAAAAATAATATAAGCTAATAATATGCTGATGTGAAACTATGTGACATATATTAAATGGAAGGGTGCAGAAAGGAGCATGTATTATTTTAATATTTTATAAATAGTAGGAAATATATATATTTATTAGCTTACATGTACATAAAATATCCTGGAAGAATATAAAAGGCTTGATATCATTGGTTGTCTCTGAGAAGGGAAATGAATGACAGGGCACTGGGGTTAAAGAATTTTTAAGATATACTCTTTTGTATCTTTTAAATTTTGAGTTACATGATTTTAATACCTGGTAAATATTTCTCTAACAATACTTGGTAGATATCTTTCCATGTCAGGCTAAACAAAGCTATCTAATTTTTTAAGTGGCTGAATGATACTACCTTGTTGGATTTACCATATTTAACCAATTCTCCGCTGATGAAAACTTAGAATGTTTCTAATTTTTCACTATTATAAATATCATTGCAGTGAATGTCTTTGGATATATTTTTGCACACATGTACAAGTTTTCTTTTTTTAAATATTTTTTAATTTTTGGCTGTGTTGGGTCTTCGTTGCTGGGCACAGACTTTCTCTAGTCGCGGTGAGCAGGGCCTACTCTTCATTGCAGTGCGTGGGCTTCTTATTGCGGTGGCTTCTCCTGTTGCGGAGCACAGGCTCTAGAGTGCAGGCTCAATAGTTGTGGCACACGCACGGGCTTAGTTGCTCCGCGGCATGTGGGATCTTCCCGGACCAGAGCTTGAACCCGTGTCTCCTGCATTGGCAAGTGGATTCTTACACTGCGTCACTAGGGAGGTCCTGTGCAAGTATTTTTGAGCAATAACTTCTTACAGTTATTAGGATAAAAAATACACATACTAAATTTTGATTGTTATAGCTATTTAAATATTTAGTTCATCTTTTTGTTGTTATTTGTAAAAAGTCTCTGATAGCTGTAGATTTTAGCTGCCCAAAACATTTTTCCTTTCCCCAATTTTCAGTTCTAGAACTCTTTTTCCTTGTAAAGAATCTATTTCATGTGTTTGGGGAGGGGCTAATTTCCCTTTTCCCAGTTACAGAAATGGGCATGTGACTCAGCCAATCAGAGTATTCCATTCATGCACCTAGAATGATTTGTTCACATATGGACATGTGAGAACCATGCTGAACCAGTGAAAATCATCCCTAATATGTTTTACAGTAACAGTGGAGATAGATAGTGCCCTTTTGTCTGAGGTTCCTGACATTCCAGTACACGAACCTGGAATCATCAGTGGTCATCCTTGCTACCTAGAAATGAGACAGACTGACAGAAAGGTGTTACTAAGAGGTAGATAGATAGATAGATAGATAGATAGATAGAAGGAAAATAGATAATGCCTTGACACAGTTTGAACTGAATTTGCTTGCCTGAAGACTTACGCACAAATGACTACTAATTTCCTTTTGTTGCTTCCACTGGTTCTAGTGGGTTTCTGTCATTTACAATCAAGATTCCTGGGTGAATAGTCTAGCTCTCTGTCAGTCATATGTATTACAGATATTTTCTCCAGTATGCTGCTTTGTCTTTTGACTTTATTTGTGGTGGTTTTGGCTGTCCAGGAATTTTTAAAAATTTTACACAGTGAATCTGTTCATCTTTTCTCTTGGGTTTCATTTCCTACTTAAAAACATCCTTCTCATTCTGATTTTTTATTAAGACCCTATTTCTCTCTTTATATTTTCAATTTTGACCTTTAGGAATCTGGAAATTAATTGTTGTGTGTGGTGTGAGGCAGATACATAATCCCGTTTTTTTAAGTAGAGTAATACATTATTTCAGTGTGTACATATACACATATACCTGTCAAAATAATTATCTTTTGTTCATTGGGTGGTGGCATTACAACAGAGATTTTGTTTTCCTCTTAGGTTTAGTTCTATTTTCAAATATTTCTGTAATGTATGCCTTTTAAAAAAATTTATTTATTTTAGGCTGCATTGGGTCTTCACTGCTGCACGCGAGCTTTCTCTAGTTGCAGCGAGCGGTGGCTTCTCTTGTTGCAGAGCATGGGCTCTAGGGTGCGTGGGCTTCAGTAGTTGTGGTGCGCGAGCTCAGTAGTTGTGGCTCGCGGGCTCTAGAGTGCAGGCTCAGTAGTTATGGCACACGGGCTTAGTTGCTCTGCGGCATGTGGCATCTTCCCAGACCAGGGCTCGAACCCATGCCCCCTGCATTGGCAGGTGGATTCTTTTTTTTTTTTTTTTTTTTTTGCGGTATGTGGGCCTCTCACTGTTGTGGCCTCTCCCGTTGCAGAGCACAGGCCCCGGACACGCAGGCTCAACGGCCACGGCCCACGGGCCAAGCCGCTCCGCGGCACGTGGGATCCCCCCAGACCGGGGCACGAACCCGCGCCCCCTGCATTGGCAGGCGGACTCCCAACCACTGCGCCACCAGGGAAGCCCCTGGCAGGTGGATTCTTAACCACTGCGCCACCAGAGAAGCCCCTCTGTAATGTACGTCTTACTTTCATATTTAAAAAATACACTGTAAGTTATTTTTTTAAAGATCTACAAGAGATCACTTAGATTCTAGGTTTGTACTAACCATGAAGAAATAGCGAGATTGAGCTCTAAGTATGTTTCACGTTTGTCCAAATGTCCAGGCATATTTGTTTCTCTGCAGTGTCTCTAAGATATTGTAATTTCCCATGAACCCTATTCTTTCCTGTTTATTCTTATTTCATTCAGTATGACCCTACCCAGTTACTCAAACCAAGAAACAACATTTTTTAAAATAAAAAGTAAATATACTTTTCCTCCAAGAAATATTTCAGGGACAAGTGTAAGCATTAGTAGGCTATATGCCACTAGGATTTAGTGAATCAGGATTTATTTTTTTAAATCTTGTTTCACAATTATGGGTATATTACATTTTTAATGAATTTATTATCATGCATTACATGTGTGATATGGTAGTTACTTCTCCTACATTAATAATTTTATTCTTTTGCTGGAGAATACCTTGTATACTTCTCAGGCAAGGTTTTCCTATTTCTGCTTAAAATTGAATTAATTCTCAAGGAGAAGAATACAGGCATCCCAATTTATTGAATTCATTAGTCAGAAAAATTATTTTGCCTGGCTTATTTTTTTTATTTAAATGATATTACTACATGATATGCACAAACTGACATAAAATGTATTTTCTGACATTCTCTAATGATACGATGGTTGTATAAATTTAAATCGTTTCATTTCAACAGGTTTCATTAGCAATGACATTTTAGATTTAAGTTAACTGCACGTAAAAGATATGCCATATATGAAACAATTCTATGCCTTTCTAAAATTGTTATCTCAAAATGCTCTTTTACCTTCCTCTTACTAAATACTAATTCTTAAAGCCTCAAGTTCTACTGTATCCATATGTTGCTTTGCAATGTAATTTTGTACGTTTTACTTTATTTTCTTGCCAGCCTATCACTGAAAGCCTACTGAATGCTGGCACTAGCCTATGGAATCAGGCTTTATGAGATGGCAGTCAAGATAACTGAAAAATTGTACCAGTTTTCTTAGAGCCTGGGTAATGAATTCAAACAACTAAATATAGTACTGGAATTAATCTTTTATTCCCCAAAGCAATCCACAGCTGAGATGGTTGGCACTGGACAAATTTCCACAGAAATGCACAAATATTGAGAACTTGGGTACATGACTTTGAATCCATATGGGGCCAAAACCCCACTGATGACTTTGATTACTATCTTATCCCTGAGAATGGATGCATAAAAAGGCCAATTGTAAGATAAATACTTTTTGCAAAGTATTCTAACATTTTTCTTTTTATAGTAAACATGCTCTGAAAGAAATTTTCTAGATCTTCTTTGAAATCCCCGAAGACATTTTACTAATCATTCTTACGTAAATATTCTGCAAAGATTCCCTAACAATCGCAGACTTTCATTAGGAGCTAGGATTACCAAGAGGATTCACATGAGAAGACACTTATCTTCCACACAGAACCTGTGCTCTCAAAGACATGAATGATTATATACGTAAACTTTAATGGCTTTTAAAGTGGGCCTCATAAATCACTGTATGATTCATCAACTCGGGATTTAGAGATATTCTTTTACCAGGAACATTATCGAAAACAAAATTGCTTTCCTTTACTTTTCTGTAGCAGGAAGAGGAACAGACATAAAATATAACAGGAAACTGTGTTACTCCAAAAATATTGCAGGATCGGATGATGCGAAAACCTTCACCGAACATTGGACCATGGCACCATTCACATCGGGATGTGCTGCAATGAAGGAAACATCAAATCTACTAAAGGAAAGACATTTTGCTTGATGCTATGTAAGACTCAAAGTAGTATAAAATATGGCCTTTCTCATTATCGATCTTACCATCTCATTGAGGAGCTAAGACATACGCAAGTGAAAAACTAAATGCTAAAAAATAAATATATGTGTATAAAATAATCCTAGTTCTCTAAAACAAAAAATGTATAGATTCATAGTAAGAAAACACCCTAAGGACAAATCCCAAATGGAAGACAGTAATTATTCTTGGACCTATTCTCCTATGTGATCACAGGGAATTTTAAATTTCTTCATAATGTTTTGCTGTATTTCCCAAATTTTCTATAATAAATACATATTATTTTTATAACTCAAAATAAATATATCATTTTAAAAATAAAGGGACTGTTGTAACCTAGTGTAGGACTAGTGTCCATGTATATTTTTAAATGCTCACAAATCAGTTAAAAAAAGACATCAGCCAGTTAGTATATTAAGAGTAGCACATGAATGGACTATTCACAGAAGATGAGACTTGAACATCCAGAGAACATTGAAAAGTAAATCTTCTCAATTTCATTAGTAATCAGGGAATACAAAACAAAATAACAAAAGAATACCATTTCATAAATCATCAGATGGGCAAAATGTAAAAGTCTGCTAGTGCAAAGTTTGGTGAGGATACATATAAATTGGTGGAGTATAAATTGGTGTAATCACTTTGGAGCAATTTGGCAATTTCTACTTAGGTTGAAGATGTACATACTCATAGAAAGAGTAGAGTGATGGTTGCCAGGGGCTGGGGGAAGAGGGAAATGGAGACGTGTAGGTCAAAGGGTACAAACTTTCAGTTATAAGATGAATGCATTCTAAGGATCTAATGTACAACATGGTGACTATAGTTAATGTGGTATTATATACTTGAAATTTGCTAAAAGTAAACCTTGAATGTTCTCACTTCATAAAACAAGAGTTAACTATATGAGGCAATGGATGTGTTAATTAACATTATCTTTGTAATCATTTCATGGTGTGTATGTATATCAAATAATCCTGTTGTACAATTTAAATATATACAACATTGTTAAAAAAAAAAAAAAAGACAAAAAACAAGCCTCCTCTGGCCAGGAGTTGTAGGAGAGGAAAAATATCTTTTCCTCTACACATCTTAGGTTCATTGGCTGGGGCCCTGAAAATTAAATTTGTCAGTTTAAACTTGTCAAACAGATTAGCAAGAGAAAAAAACAGTTTAATTATGTACACATGCATGGGACTTTCTCAAAGAAATGAGACTCAAAGAAGCAGCCAAATGATTGAGGCTTATATACCATCTTAGGCTAAACAAAGGAAAAGGGGATTTGGGCTTCTGGGCTGAGAAGCCCAGTTATGGGAAGGCCAAGGGTGGAAATATATGGTAAATAAGGGTTGTCTTGTTATACAGCTAAGAGTCTTTCAGGTGATAGGAGTTGTCTCCTGAAGTAGTTCTCTTCCTGGTGTGAAAACATTTTACAAATGGAAATTTCCAAAAGGGGAAATTTATGTTCTATTTTAAGGTAGTTACTGGGAGGTAAAGAGCTTTTCCTGCATCTGTTAGATCTCAGTTGCCTTAAGTTCAAAATAATACCTATGTCAAAGAAGCATATTTTGGGGTGGCGTATTCTGGTAGCCTTAAGGAAGTGGAAAAATTCAGAAGGTCCAAGATTTGCTATAGTCCCAGGAAGAGCACAGAAAAATAGAAGATAGAATTTTCAAAGTAATAGTATAAGAAAATTTCTCAGAATTAAAATACATGAGTTTCCAGATTGAAAGGATACATCAAGTACTGAACACATTGAGTTAAAAAAAAAAAACTCACAAAGGCACATCATCATGAAAATTTTAAACAACTAGCAAAAAAAAAGAGAAGATTCAAAAAGCTTCCCCTTCCAAAAAAGAGGTATAGGTTATATATAAAGGATAAGGAATAAGAAAGCTGTAGATCTCAAATAAAAAACAGAAAAGTAGAAGATGATGAAGCAATGTCTCCAAAATCCTGAAGAAAATGATTGAACCCAGAGTTTTATACCCAGCCAAATTATCAATCAAGTCTGAGTGCAGAATAAAGACATATTCAAATACGCATGGTCTTAAATTTTTATTTCCATGCATTCTTTTGCAGGAAGACACTGGAGGGCTGGCTTCACCAAAATGTGGAGGTAAACAAAGAACAAGGTATCCAATGCGACTATAGTAAAGGAAATTCCAAGACAATAGTGAAGGGAAATCTTGGAATAACAGTTGTGCACCAGATCTAGACAGCAACATTTCTAGATTAGGGCAGAAAGACACAGGGCTCCAGGATGATGTATTAAAAAAAATTAATAGGACTGATAGCCATATCTGATACATTCATACTGATAAAATTTAAATAATTCTATTAGAATTGTCATGGCAGAATTAATGATAAACACATAAAGCAAAGTAAATGAATAAAAGTCAATTACTCTTTCTAGGAAAAACAAAAAGTTGTACAGTAAAAGAAATATATTCATAGTACACTGTGTAGCCTAACTATGCATTACTTAGATTTTATAATAATTTAAATAATAATTATTGATTTAACTTAAAAGTCATTATTTTACTCGAGAAGTATTAATCATTTATTATGTCGCCAGAACTATCCTAGGTACTGGAGATAACGTTAATGAACAAATCTATCATGTATTCTTCTCCTCGTGGACTTTACATACTAGAGGACCAGCCTGATATTAAATAAAATAATTAGATAAAATATAAAATGAGGTGATGGTAAGTGCTACAGAGAAAAATTAAAGCAAGGAAAGGGGAGGAATAAGGAGTGCCAGTAATGTGAGGCATAGGATGCTTGAAATTTTAAACATTCTGTAAATAACTATATTGTGAGGTTGGAGGAAGAAGACAGGTATATATGAGGGCTGATAAGAGTCCTAATACCTATCTTGCTTAATAGGAAATTTAGAGATAATAGCTAAAATTGAAAACACAAGAAGAATGACTCAAGGATGCTATTTAAAAATATAGAGGCAGCTCCAAAATAAATCCTCGTATATATGGTCAAATGATTTTCAGTAAGGGTGCCAAGACAATTCAATAGGGAAAGGACAGTCTTTTCAACAAATGGTCCTGGGAAAACTGAATATCCACGCATTAAAAAAAATGAAGTTGGACTCTTACTCACACCATATCCAAAAATTTACTAAAACTGGATCAAAAACCTAACTGTAAGAGCTGAAACAATGAAACTCTTAGACAGGGGACACGGGTTTGAGCCCTGGTCTGGGAGGATCCCACATGCCATGGAGCAGCTAGCTAAGCCCGTGGGCCACAACTACTGAGCCTGCGCTCTAGAGCCCGCGCCGGCCACAACTACTGAAGCCTGCGCGCCTAGAGCCCGTGCTCTGCAACAAGAGAAGCCAATGCAATGAGAAGCCCGCGCACCACAACAAAGAGTAGCCCCTGCTCGCTGCAACTAGAGAAAGCCTGTGCATAGCAACAAAGAACCAAAGCATCCAAAAATAAATTAATTAAAAAATATATATATGGCAAAAAGCTTCATGACATTAGATTTGGTAATTTCTTGTAAATGACAAGAAAAGCACAGGAAACAAAAGAAAAAATAGATTAAGTTGTACTTCAGCAAAATTTAAAACTTTTGTTCATTAAAGGACACCATCAACAGTGGGAAAAGGCAAATGACTGAATGGGGGAAAATATTTGTAAGTTGTATTTTAAAGGGGGTTAATATCCAAAATATATAAGCAACTACAACTTGACAAGAGAAAACACAAACAATCCAATTTAAAAATAGGCAAAGGACCTGAATAAACATTTCTTCAAAGAAGATACACAGATGGCCAAAAAGCACATGAAAGGATACTCAGCATCACTAATAATTAGAGAAATGCAGTGAGAACCATGGTGAGATACCACCTCACACCCATTAGGATGGCCAAAAAAAAAAAAAAAAAAAAAAAAAAAACCAGAAGCAAAACAACATAAGTGTTGGAGAGGATGTGAAGAAATTGGAACCCTGTGCACTGCCGGTGGGAATGTAGAATGGTGCAGCCTCTATAAAAAGCAGTGCCGCTGTTCCTCAGAAAATTAAAAATTCAATTACCATATAATACAGCAATTTCACTTCTGGAAATAGAAGAAAAATGGAAAGCAGGTATTTGTACAACCATGTTCATAGCAGTGTTCACAATAGCCAAAAGGTGGCAGCAATGCAAATGTCCTTCAACAGATGAATGGATAAACAAAATGTGGTGTATCCATACAATGGAATATTATTCAACTTTTAAAAGGAAGGAAATTCTGACACAGGCTACAGCATGGATGAACCTTGAGGGCATCATGTTAAGTGAAATAAGCTCATCACAAAAACAGACTAATATCGCATGATTCCACTTATATGGGGGGTTTCTGGAGTCGTCAAACTCAGAGACAGAAAGTAGAAGGCAGTTTTCCATGGGCTAGGGGGAGGGGGAAGTGGGGAGTTGTTCTTTTATGGGTATAAAGACCAATTCCAGTTTTGCAAGTTGAAAAGACTTCTGGAGATTGGATGCACAGAAATAAAAATGTGCTGATTGCTAAACAGTACACTTTAAAATGACCAAGATGGTAAATTCTGTGTTATGTGTATTTTACCACAATTGAAAATAAAACTTAAAGAATATGAGAGCAAACACCCAGAGGAGAACTGCAAAAAGAGTTTGGCAGTAGGTGACTCTGGAGGTAAAGAGTGAAGGGGGCTAGAGATGCGGACAGGGGTGATTTTCATGAAGAGACCCGGAGTCAACATTTGATCTTTTAAACTAAATACTTGTGTTGATGAAAGATAAAATTATTTTAAAGAGAAGAAAATTTGGTTGAGCAGGTCGCCTAAACTCTTGAGGAATGTCATCTTCAGAATAAGGGAGTTTAGTGGCCTGAGTTGTTATTTCCTTATTTCCTCTAACTAAATAGTTCTATTACTGTCCCCAAGTAAGTGATATATACTTGAGAAAATACGCTGGTACTAATAAAATCACATGGAAAATTAAATTGCAATATTTAATATAATTTATCAAAAAATTCAGACTTTTGCACAATAATGAAAAATGGAAGGCTATAAAGATGTTAAAAAAAACATACTGAGTTATCTCTAGTAAAGATGACTTCCAAGTATTAAGTACGATCAAGGCTTTATAGTTTAGTGGAACTGAATAATACTTTTGAAACTTTATATCTCTAAGTAAACATTTCTATCATTCTCGTGCGCAAGAAAATTAAGGTAAAATCCTATGGAACGTGAGTCTTCTGACCCAACTCTCAACAAAGGCAGATTCTCTGTCTGATTGAGGTGATAGAATGCAGGTAGAGACACAGGGAGGCAAAATGCAAAGAGAAGTTGTAGGGGTCAACAAAGAAGCTCACAGCTGCTACTGGGTAGGGCCCAAGCCACTGGGGTGGAGGCAGAAGCTGGGCTTGGAGCAGCCTAGGCGCAGGCGTTGTGCAGAGCCCAGAGCTGAGCCACCATCCAGACTCAGCAAACGTAGTACTGGGGACGGACGTTGGAAATTAAGAATCAAAGCCAAAAGTAGACGTTAGAGGATGAGGGTGGGGTTGGGTGACAAACGCCTCCTTCGTTGTTTCTATCTTTATTCATATCACGACAGTTGTCCCTGATGCGATTGAACCCCTCATCGTTTTTACCCCTCCCTCTTTTACTTGCCTCACATACTCAGGCAGCCGTTGAGTGCATTTCACCTTCATAATTTGTCGTGTGTCATTTCCTACCTGTTTACTCCTATACCTATTACTTTGGTTTAATCCCTCCTTACCGGTCACAAGAGCACTTTCAGTGAGCTCCACCCCGCCTTCCACTACTCTAGTCCATCTTCGACACTACTGCCAGGTCTGTTGCTGTCACCTGCAGTGGCTCCATGGCCTAAAGAAGAAACCCCATCCGTGGTCTCCATAAGCTAGCTCCAACCTTCCTTTTTTTTTTTTTTTTTTGCGTTATGCGGGCCTCTCACTGCTGTGGCCTCTCCCCTTGCGGAGCACAGGCTCCGGACGCGCAGGCTCAGCAGCCATGGCTCACGGGCCCAGCCGCTCCGCGGCATGTGGGATCTTCCCGGACCGGGGCACGAACTCGTGTCCCCTGCATCGGCAGGCAGACTCTCAACCACTGCACCACCAGGGAAGCCCCAACCTTCCTTTTTAAACTTACTTTTTGCTACTCTTCGTAGATGTTTTGTTCTGGCTGGACATTCACTTTTCTCTTTGCCCACGTTCCTATTTTTACTCAACTTTGGTTCATTTCCCCATTTGGTTCCCTCTTCCTGGAATGTCTCTTTAATACAACACATATTTCCAAATATATAAATTTTACCTGTTCTTCTAAGATTCTTTTCAAACACCGTTTCATTCCTAAATCTTTTCCCTATTTTCCCAGCTGTAGTTATAATCTTTCCTTCTCTAGCCCCTTTTATTTGTAATTCATTTGTCACTTTTTATTTACATGAATACCCATCCTTGTAAAATTTCCAAAAAATATAGAAGCATACAGGAAAAAAAGCACAGAATTTCCCCTTTATTCCTCCTTTAAATCATTCTAACTCCCCTTTGCAGAATAACTAAAGCTCACATATGGTGGTGTTCCCTCTAGTTCCCAGACACATGACTATTTTTTACATAAATGGAATCTCTCTTGTGTATGTGTTCTCTCTGTATGTGTCTGTACGTACAGCTTGCTTTTCTGATTTAACAAAATGCTTTGGACAGCTTTCTATGTCAATACATTTTGTTTTACTTCATTCTTATTAACAGCACCATAATGTTCCAAAATATGGATACACCATTTTATCTTACTACTTTTTTATTGATGCACACTTAGTCTGCAGTTATCATCCCTCTGCCTGTGTGTTCACATATAACTATTTCTATAAGACATACTACTAAAATTTAGATTTCTGTTTTAAGGAATATGTAAGATACTGTCAAATTAACCTTCCACAAAACTTCCACCAACTTGACAGTGCCAGTAATGGTGCATGATAATCCTGTTTCTGGGCATGCAAGGGCAACACTTAATGTCAATCTTTTTAATTTTGATAAAACAGGTAGGTAAAAAACCCTATTGTTGCTCTTTTACATTGCAGTTCCTTGGTTACTAGAGAGATTTAACATTCTTTATGTTTATCATCTATATATCGTCTTCCATGAACTGCATATTCCTATCATTTAACCACTTTCCTATGGGTTATATCTTTCCTTATTGATTTGTGGGAGATATATGTTTAAACAGTTATAAGCATTGCAATATCTTCTTTCAGTTAATAGCTTGCCTCAATATTATTGATGGTTATAATATTATGTAGAAACATCTTTTGTCAAATTTATGAAACTTTGCTTTACTGTTTATATTTTTGAGGTTTGTTTAAGGTATCTTTCTCTACCTTGAAGTCATACAGATAATCTCCTATACTTGCTTGTTAAGGCTTTAAAATTTTGCTTTTCATATTTAAGTCATTAATCCAATTGGAAATGATTTTGTAAATGATGGTAACGTATACATAGCAGAAACATAATTATATACTTCTTACTTATAGATGATCAGATGTTTCAGCGTCATTTATTGAAAAGTCTCTCCTTTCCCTACTGATCCACAGTGCTATTTTTGTCCAACGTCGTTTCACATGTACATGAGAACATAACTGGGCTATGTATTCTTCATTGGTTAGATTGTCTTTCCTTGCGTGTAATATCAACTGTATTTCTCTAATTTTATAAGTCTTTATATCTGATAGGCAAGTCCCTAATGTTAGGCTCCTTTTTCAGGCTTGCTTTGGCTATTTTAGAGTCTCTGCTTTTCCATACACATTTTATAATCAGCTTATCAAGTCTCTCGGAAAATTCTGTTAAAGATTTTGACCAGAATTGCATTGAATCTATAGCTCTATTTGGGGAGAACTGATATATTTTTGGTATTAAATCATCTTATACCTGAGTGTGTGTATCTCTCCCATTTAATTCAGCTTTCTTTACCTTTTTGTAAAGTTTTAATCTTTTTCTCCATAAATATCTTGGACATACTTCACTTGATATATTCCTAGGTACGTTATGTTTTTTATTGCTATCATAAAAGGTATCTTTTCAAAAATCACATTTCTCACTGTTTGAGATCTGATTTTAGTTACATCTTCTTTTTAACACCACACCATAGACTTTGTTGTTACTATTAATTTATAGATCCTAGAGATCATATTTGTTTACCCCATATTTTCTAATTTCTTTTCCCTCCAGCCCTTCTTACATCTCAGAGCATACTTCTGGAGTTATCTTTCTTCTTTCTCATGCACATTCTTTGCATGTTTCATTTCACTAAAGTGAAAATCTGTGGGGAATAAATTCTCTGTTTTATTATCTGAAAATCAATTTTTCTCCCTTGTTCTTGAAAGTTAATTTTGCTGGGCTAAATAACATTTCTTCAGTTATTGTTCCACTGTTGCTAGCAGTTTATTTGTTGTTCTTTGTAAGTGACTTTTTTTCCAGCTGATTTCTAAGTCTTTGTCTTTGGTGTTCTTCACTTTCACCACAAGGTGTTTTACTTGGCTTGTGTAGAGTGTTCAATATCTGTGAATTCACTCCTTTCATCACTTCTGAGAATTTACAGACACTACCTCATTGAACAATGACTCCCAACATTCTCTGGGACTCTAAGGATATGTTAAATTTTCTCCTTTTACTGTCCATATCTCTTTGCCTCCTGTCCACATATACACAATAATTTCTCCAGATTTCTCTTCATATGTGGATAATTGTCTGTTAAACCCACGCATCAATTTCAACTATTACACTTTTAGTCTCTAGAATTTAATTGCGTTTAAAATTTCTTTTTCATATTTGCCTGGTCATTTTTGATGGTCTTTTATTCCTTAACCATTTTAAAAATTATATCTTACTTCTTTAAACACTTAAAGTAGGTAATTCATATTCTGTCAACAATTCTAATATCTTAGATCCTTGGAGATTCATATCTGTTGATTGTGATAATTTTTACTCTTGGTGTTTTATTTCCTCATGTATTTGGAAATTTTAATTTTGAGATAATATTCATTTGAAATAATTTTCTGGAATCTTTAATGTCTAAATTGAGGATGTTTCTCTCAAAAACATTTGTTCTGCTGAAAGAGAAGTATTCACTGCTCTGGGGCCACCAGCCCCTTTGGGAGTACAGATTTCACTCAGGAATACCATGTTCAGCTTCCCTATTTTGTGGTGAATTCAAATCTATTGGTCTCATATATGTTTACAGTCACTAGTTAGGTTTTAATTCTTTTTAAATGTTTTTGTCCTTGGTGATTTTACTTTCTCATGTGCATTCAAATCTCATGAACATTGACATAGTGCATTAAAATCAAAAACTTTGGCACCTGGTTCCTTTTTTTATTGATAGATTTTTAATTACTTTTTCAGTTTCTCCAGTGGTTACTAGTCTGTTCAGGTTTTCTGTCTTTTATTCAATCAATATTGGTGATTAATATACTCCTGGAAAACCATTTTACTTAGGCATACAACAAATATTTGTTATATCAGGGAATTCCCTGGTGGTCCAGTGGTTAGGACTCAGCACTCTCACTGCTGTGGCCTGGGTTCAATCCCCGGTCAGGGAACTAAGATCCCGCAAGCCATGCAGCACGGCCCAAAAAAAAAAAGTTATATCAGTAATACAGGCACTGATGATCGGTAGTGCAGTAAAAATTAGTTCTACACCATCTAAAAGGAAATAAGAGGTGAGCCTGAGTGGACTCATAGTGTGTGGGCTTTAAGAATCCTAGTCCTGAGATAGGCAATAATTCCCACACTGGCTGTCGACCCCTGAGGAAGAGAAGTTGCCCTGTGTGTGTCTGCTCTATTCCTGGTCTCTATGAAGTTAGAGTAGAATAAAGCATTTCCCTTCAGAGTGTGCCTGGCACTAAAGAATCTTTTTTTTTGGAAGAATCCCCCTTTGTCCTTAGTGGTTCATAGAAAAGACTTATACTACAACTGTATAGATACTGCCAGCTACACCTCAGCAATCTGTGCCTCACATTGGATTTAAGTAATAACTTGAGAGGGTGGGCTGAATTCAGACTAAAAAATTATGCCTGAAGAGCCAGAAGGAGCAATCTGAAAGATGGCATATGTTTTGGTGTGTGGTGGTGTGTGTGTGTGTACAGTAAAACTATCATCTGGCCCTGTAATAAAGAATATTTTAAATATTCATTTAAATGCTTAAAAGTGTGTTTTGGTAAAAAGAGCTTCAGAATTTGCTCACCATTTCAGTAACTTTTGAATTTCCACTGGGATCACATTATAATATTTATGTAGATTATTCTCTAAAAAGAACAAAGAAGTAAGTTGAGTAAGTCGTTGTGGACTATTCATAGAATTCTCTTTCCAAAGACTAGGATGAGTGAAATTATTCTCAAATAGGATTTTTTTCAGATTAAGCTTCAAAATTGCAGGTGGAAAACTAGTCAGTTCATTTCCATCAACGATCAATTTTTCAAGTGATCTACAAATAAAGGAAACCATATTTTAAAAGATAGAAAAGAAATCTGTCCCAGTGTTCCCCCCAAATGGTATAAAACTTAGTAGTAATAAAATGTGTTAAGTATTTCCTTAAAATCAAGAGAATTAACTAAAAAGCAACCAAACCAATATATTATCATGGAAGTAAGTGCATTTGTGTAAATAGTAGAGTTAAAGCACATATTTTGGGTCTTTGCAACAAGTCATCACTATGGAAAAAGAAATAATCACAAACAGAAGAATGAATGTTATACTACATAAAATATAATACAGTATAGGATAGTGATACAAAGAAAGAATTTATTTTCATAGGCAAATTAAACATTAACATACTTTTTTTCATTCAGGTAAAGGTCTCAACTATTGGTGGAAGGCAGCAGTGGGGAAACAGACCATCATGCTGGGGGAAGCTTTTATCTTGCTTTTATAAAATATTAAAGAAAAATGTGTTTTATGAATTTTGGGGAAGGAAAGATAGCCTGTAATAGACTCAGAAAGTTCAATGGAGTTCCAGAATTAACAAGGGAGAAAAAAAGAGAACAGAAAGAATCCTGAAAAATAATCTCCCCCCCAAAAAAAGAAATATGAAAAGCAGAAAGTGAATAAATAGTAAATACAAAGTAAAACAGAAGGTAAAAAATTAAATATATCATAACAAATGTGAACAGGCTGAATTCTATTAAAATACAAAGATTATTACACAGGAAATTAAATAATTGGTATAAATATTAGAAAAACAGAAACAAAATGATCTCATTTTACTGAAGATAAGATAATGCTCCTAGAAACCAAATAAAATCTAGTAAAACTCAATCAGAACTAAGATAATTTTTTACATAGTTTGATTTTAAAATGTAAAGAAGTAAAGAGCTCTTCTCTATTCTGTTGTATTCTTTATTTCTCTATTCTGACTGGCGATAGTCAACTAGAAATGGGAATTACAGAAAATGTTACATTCATAGTAGCAACACAATTGTATGTTTTTTGGGGGAGGAGGGGCTTAGAATGATATTAAATGATCTTAAAGATCATAATATAAAGAGACTAGTTGAGACTATTATTGAAAAATAATCTCCATACTAGTTATTAAAATTATTCTTAAGTCATAATCAAAAGAGTATGGTACTGACCTAGAAGGTCAGAGGTCAACTTCAGAGACTTTTTAGAAATTAGTACAAGAAAGAATCAGAGCTTAGTATTAAAGCACTGTGTATTACTAGCATTTTGTGTATATGTATTTCCTTACAAAAAAATCAACTGATAAGAATTACAGGTGCACACACGGATAAATGGACAAAAGCAGCTTGTCATTCTGTTAAGGTGGTCATCAATACTAGCTTTTAAATAATTACTGAAAATGTTAATGTCTTAAAAATACTAGACACCATTCAATTTACATTTTGGTAAACCTTATGCTTCACATATTATGTTTTATGGCTATTGAATAAATGAAAGGACTCAATTTTATCCATCACAGTCATCACCTAATATATCCTTAAGGGGCATATGTCTTATGGGTACTTACTACTTCCAAAATACCTGAGTTTCTTGATTTCATTTGGAATAAAAGCAATACTATTGTAGGAAATATCAAGTTCCTCAAGATTAAGCAAGCAAAATAGCCTTAAATAGAAAGAGAAAATGATTATATGTTTACCATTACTGGGCATTAATAAAGAATTTAATTCTTCAGTAAATAGAAGCATAGAGAAACTGTATTTTTCTAAAATTTTTCAACTTATGGACTTTAAAAAATTATAAATGGTATAATTACAATGAAATTTCCTAAAAATGATTCATCTATCCCTTAAGACTGGTTTGAAATGTTTAGATTTGGTAAAGCCCCATCTAGAAAAAAACACCTCTATTAGTTCCCTAGGGCTGACATAACAAATATCACAATCTGGGTGGCTTAAAGCAACAGAAATTTATTCTCTCACAGTACAAGAGGCCAGAAGTCTGAAACAAAGGGGTCGGCAGAGTTGGTGCCTCTGGAGGCTCTGAGGGAGAAACTGTCCCTTGCCCCTCTCCTAGCTTCTGGTGGTTGCCAGCCATCCTTGGTTTTCCTTGGTTTGTGGCAGCATAACTCCACCTTTGTCTTCACATGGCCTTCTTATAAGGACACCATTTATTGGATTTAGAACCCACCCTAATCCCACCCTAATCCAGTATGACCTCATGTTAACTAGTTACATCTGCAAAGATCCTATTTCCCAATAAGGTCACATTCTAAGGTTCTGCATGGACACGAATTTTTGAAGGGCATCATTCAATCCAGTGCAGTTGCATTAAGATTTTCCTGATGAAATATCTTTGGTCTTTCTTTCCATTAAGCAAAGTACTTAAAAGTAAGAACCAAAGAACACAAAGGCTAACGCAGAGAGTCCTGTCTCCTGGGGGCTGGGAGTGGGAGTTGCTTCTTGGAGACTGGAATTGAAGTATGACATTTACCAAAATCCCTAGTAAATATTCCCCTCTTTGTGAATGCTCTTCTCAAATACCTTCCTGTTTTACTTAAAGGATGAAAAATTACTTGCATGATTATTAACTAAAGCATCATGAGCACAATATTTCATTAACTTCCTACTATTTTAGTGTGGATTATAATGGTCCTCATGATCTGTCCCCAGACTACTCGTCCAACTCACCTCTCACATTACCCCACATTCACTTCAGACCCAGAAGTTATTTGCTGAATTTCCCTGAATTAGCCCAGTTCTCACATATCTCCAGTTCCCCCAAATTTGACTCTTTGATCAGTGTCTGCCATTTTTTTTTTTTTTTTTTTTTTTTTGCGGTATGCGGGCCTCTCACTGTCGTGGCCTCCCCCGTTGCGGAGCACAGGCTCCGGACGCGCAGGCTCAGCGGCCATGGCTCACGGGCCCAGCCGCTCCACGGCATATGGGATCCTCCCAGACCGGGGCACGAACCCGCATCCCCTGCATCGGCAGGCGGACTCTCAACCACTTGCGCCACCAGGGAGGCCCAGTGTCTGCCATTTTTTAAGTCTTGGCTTAGATGTCACCTCTTCCAAGGAACTCTTCCTGCATCTTTCAGAATGGGTGAGCTGCCTCTTCTGTACTTCTCTGCTTACCACTATCATAGAATTTATCACACTGTGTAATAAATGTCTGTCTACTAAACTATGACATTCTGGAGGCCAAGGATTCTATTTTACATTTCTGTATATCCAGTGCTTTGCCCAGTGCCTAGCACATCAAAAGTACTTATGAAATCACAATTGAATAAAAGGTATGGTGACCTCAGTTAATTTAAAATCATTTGCTTTGAGAAATTAATGAGATTGAATAGAAAAGCAAAAAAAAAAAAAAAACTTTTCAGTTCAGTGTTCATCTCAGACTTTTTTTCCACCTCTGTAAAGAAAATGTTAATACCATCTGTTCCATTTTTTTAACTCAAAATTATGTTATTTCATGTTCTTGCCTCAGGCAGTTTTTAGAGTCATTTTGTCTTCCCTTATTACTTCAGTAAAAGCAAATTAGTCTGGTTCTAGGCTTTCACTGTTGATGATAAATTCCTGTTGATTGTAATTTTTAATCGGGCTTGTAGACAGCACTGAGAAAGCTAATTAAGAAATTTCTAGAGTTGAAATTTATCTCATCTATACATGATTTTAGAGAGCTAATCTGTTTAGACAGCCTCAGTTTGGTTTGATACTCTGTACCCCACTAGCAACAAATCTATCACATATTTTCAGGGTGTATAGAATGTTTTACATTTATTTCATTGTTTTATTTATCAGCACATCATTGAGCAATGAGATGCTTAAACTAGAGCCTTGCTCTTGGCTTGGAAGATTGTGCTAGCATTAATATTTGCATGTCATAACATTAATCACCACCACAGCAACATGAATATTGTTTATTGAGAGCCTACTATGTGTTTGTGGCAGTTTAGAATGATCTTTCACTGGACCACAGCAATATTGTTAATATTATTTACAGATTCTAAAAATGGAAGCTACCTTGATTCCTTGCAATGGTAAATGTTCAAAAAGAATAAAATACCTAGGAATAAACCTACCTAAGGAGGCAAAAGACCTGTATGCAGAAAATTATAAGACACTGATGAAGGAAATCAAAGATGATATAAACAGATGGAAAGATATACCATGTCCTTGGATTGGAAGAATCAACACTGTGAAAATGACTATACTACCCAAAGCAATCTACAGATTCAGTGCAATCCCTGTCAATTTGCCAAAGGCATTTTTCACAGAACAAGAACAAAAAATTTTACAGTTTGTATGGAAACACAAAAGACCCCAACTAGCCAAAGGAAAACGGAGCTGGAGGAATCAGGCTCCCTGACTTCAGACTATACTACAAAGCTACAGTAATCAAGACAGTATGGTACTGGCACAAAAACAGAAATATAAATCAATGGAACAGGATAGAAAGCCCAGAGATAAACCCACACACATATGGTCACCTTATCTTTGACAAAGGAGGTAAGAATATACAATGGGGAAAAGATAGCCCCTTCAATAAGTGGAGCTGGGAAAACTGGACAGATACATGTAGAAGAATGAAATTAGAACACTTCCTAACACCATACACAAAAATAAACTCAAAATGGATTAAAGACCTAAATGTAAGGCCAGACACTATCAAACTCTTAGAGGAAAACGTAGGCAGAACACTCTGACATAAATCACAGCAAGATCTTTTTTGACCCACCTCCTAGAGAAATGGAAATAAAAACAAAAATAAACAAATGGGACCTAATGAAACTTAAAAGGTTTTGCACAGCAAAGGAAACCATAAACAAGATGAAAAGGCAACCCTCAGAATGGGAGAAGATATTTGCAAATGAAGCAACTGACAAAGGATTAATCTCCAAAATATACAAGTAGTACATGCAGCTCAATATCAAAAAAACAAGCCAATCCAAAAATGGAAGACCTAAATAGACATTTCTCCAAAGACATACAGATTGCCAACAAACACATGAGAGGATGCTCAACATCACTAATTATTAGAAAAATGCAAATAAAAACCACAATGAGGTATCACCTCACACCAGTCAGAATGGCCATCATCAGAAAATCTACAAACAGTAAATGCTGGAGAGGATGTGGAGAAAAGGGAACCCTCTTGCACTGTTGGTGGGAATGTAAATTGATACAGCCACTATGGAGAACAGTATGGAGGTTCCTTTAAAAACTAAAAATAGAACTACCATATGGCCCAGCAATCCCACTACTGGGCATATACCCTGAGAAACCCATAATTTAAAAAGAGTCATGTACCAAAGTGTTCATTGCAGCTCTATTTACAATAGCCAGGACATGGAAGCAACCTAAGTGTCCATCGACAGATGAATGGATAAAGAAGATGTGGCACATATATACAATGGAATATGACTCAGCCATAAAAAGAAACGAAATTGAGTTATTTGTAGTGAGGTGGATGGACCTAGAGTCTGTCATACAGAGTGAAGTAAATCAGAAAGAGAAAAACAAATACCGTATGCTAACACATGTGTATGGAATCTAAAAAAACGGTACTGATGAACCTAGTGGCAGGGCAGGGATAAAGACACAGTCGTAGAAAATGGGTGGTTGGGGGAAGGGAAGCTGGGACAAAGTGAGAGACGAGCATTGACATATATACACTACCAAATGTATAATGGATGGCTAGTGGGAAGCTGCTGCATAGCACAGGGAGATCAGCTCCATGCTTTGTGATGACCTACAGGGATAGGATGGGGAGGGTGGGAGGGAGGCTCAAGAGGGAAGGGCTATGGGGATATATGTATACTTATAGCTGATTCACTTTGTTTTACAACAGAAATTAACACAACATTGTAAAGCAATTATACTCCAGTAAAGGTATTTTTTAAAAAAAGAACTGTAAAAAAAAAAAAAAGGAAGCTATAAGAAGTTAAGTAGTTTATCCAAGTTAGTATGAAATCAAATTAGTACTCCCTGTTCTTCAGGTATATGGATACAAAGTAATTCAATCCCTATCTTTAGTCAATAGCAATATGGGAAAATAAATTTTTGCACTTCCAGAATCAGCTCTTACTTCAGGGTTCACAAGTATGTTCTTAAGTTCTTTATTCCAAACAGCTTCTCTTTCCCAAAGAACATGCTGGGTAATTAAATCAAACTGAACCAAAACAAGGCAAAACTTTGATTCTGTTAGTTAAAAGTAGTAATATTCTATGTCATTTGCCTCCTGGTATCCACTGAGAAAAAGATAAGAACTTTTTTTTTTTTTTTTTTTTTTTTGGTACGCGGGCCTCTCACTGTTGTGGCCTCTCCCGTTCCGGAGCACAGGCTCCAGACGCGCAAGCTCAGCGGCATGTGGGATCTTCCCGGACCGGGGCACGAACCCGTGTCCCCTGCATTGGCAGGAGGACTCTCAACCACTGCGCCACCAGGAAAGCCCAGAACTTTTTTTTTTTAACTTTTGTTACAGTTATGGCTTCATAACTTCAGGGAGTGAGGTGTGTGTACATATATGTATGTGTGTGTGTGTGCATACACAGAAACAATTATAGATATGTGTGTACACACAGATTAGTATACATACATAAGTTACCTATCTCTGTCCACTGAGAGTGTCTAGAAGCAATATCATCCCAACAGCAGTGGGAATATCCAACACCCAGATCTTATTTTTTAAATACCATCCTCCAATAAAAGGGAAATAGGGTTTCCTAAGAGAAATGGCTGATTCTAGTATCAAGGCAGGGAATCAAGGCAGTACAGTTTATGTTACTGTGGAAAGATAAATGAGACAAACAAAAATAAAACTCATAATGCAGTATCTTTACTTAGTATTAAATACATTTTATGTGTAATGTGTGATGTGTATATAAGCGTTTTTACACAGAAATGTTATAATTTTTATATACTTTTTAATTTTTCAAAATGAATAGTTTTACAGTGTTTTAATGTAGATCTTGGATTGTTAAGTACAAACAATGCTGGATGAACAGTTTTATAAATGAATTTTGATGCACTTTCTTAATTACTATAAGAACCTTCTTTTACAAAATGTTATTCAACTATTTAAGAGTCCCTGTGCTCTTAACTTTTTGCCCTTAACCTACATTCAATTTGTTAAAATCTAACTGGAAGAGATATCTTGTTTTGGCATATGGTTAAGGTTTTGGTTCAAAACTTTCATTAAGACTTAAATAATTACCAGTCCATATGTGGGGAAAAAATCCATCTCTTTTATACCTGGATATCAACATTCCTATTAGAGTTTAAAGGATCTTAGACACAGGTAATTTCTTAGTTCATAGATTAGGAAATTGAGGCCTAGAATGGTTGTGTCTTTCTCCAGATCAAATAGATAATCTCAACTTTGAAGTTAAAAGTCTAGAATTCTTTTTTTTTCTCAATCTTTTTTAAAAAAATTAATTAACTTATTTATTTATTTTTGGCTGCATTGGGTCTTCACTGCTGCGTGCAGGCTTTCACTAGTTGTGTTAAGCAGGGGCTACTCTTTGTTGTGGTGTGTGGGCTTCTCATTGCAGTGGCTTCTCTTGTTGCGGAGCACGGGCTCTAGGCACACGTGCTTCAGTAGTTGTGGCTCGCGGGCTCTAGAGCACAGGCACAGTAGTTGTGGCGCACAGGCTTAGTTGCTCTGCAGCATGTGGGATCTTCCCAGACCAGGGCCCAAACCCATGTCCCCTGCATTGGCAGGCAGATTCTTAACCACTGCACCACCAGGGAAGTCCCAAAGCTAGAATTCTTAATTCCAAGTTCAGAGTTCTTTCGATATCCAAAAAGGCTACCAAGGGATAGGTGTAAGTTTCTCACCTGAGCTTCTTTATATGATCTAATCCATACTCAGATAATGGATGTCTAGATATGTATTTACTAGCCCCAGATTAATTGCCATCTATGTAACTGGTAGGTTTTTTTTTAAAAAAACACGATAATTAGAAGCAAATCAGCTAATTGGAACTGAATAAAAATTATCAAATGGCTAAAAAGTAGCTAGCTGCTTTCAGAAGGGAAATTGATCCTTTTCTAAATTATATGCTCTTTATTTTCTGTGTTTATAATCTCAGACTATCAACCTTACCCAGGTGGAAGCGTAGTAATCAAATTAAAGGCAATGTTGAAAGTTCTAAGGAACTTAAGTTGTTGAATTGTAGAAGGGATTTCTTTGATAGGATTATTTCTCAGATACAGTATTTGTAAATTTTTAAGACAAAATATCTGAAGAATGGAAAAGAGAAATAAGCATGAGTAGAATACTAAAGTATGCGAATCCTTATTTTTTACATTTTATAAAACCCTTTGAACTAATGCAGTCAAATCAGTGTGGTAACACTAATTGGCTGTGTCATATATCTCAATAAATACCTTTGGTAAGCCTTGAAAATAACTAACCTGCATTCATATGTATGATATGGTAAGATAGTGCAACTACTGTACTCATATACCCTTGACTCAAGAACGTTCCTTTTCTAAATGGGAAAATCATCCTGTTTGATCAAGCTCACGGTTTCATAAGAGGCAACCATGTCAAGAATGATACCATTTCTGCTTCTACCTTTTCCTGTCCTAAACTATTTCAGAAGGCTCTGTCTCTGCCAGAGTCTACCATCTTGAATTTTCCATGAAACTTGTCCAATCACCACATGTATGCCAGCCTCTAGTCTTCTATTCATTTCATTTACACTATGCTAATAACTTGGGATCATTTGCCTACCCCTAGTACGGCCCTTCCAAGCCTGGATATTGCCATTTTCATTGGAACATTTTATCTATAGCTATACAACACTGATCTGCATTTTATTGGCAAGTTCTACTTATTTCTATCATTTTAAAAATGAGCGCTTTATATTTTACACCTGAAAATCTCCCATATGGTTGTACATTCTGCTTGAGTGGTTAGAGTATTCTTTGGCAGATGCACAAGTCTCATATATGACTGTTTAGAAGAAAGGTTAAAATGAATGTGAAGAACTAAGATCCCTGTATTCCTTGGGAATTCTTGTCGATTTGTCTTAGTCAAATTAATAAAACTAGTGTGATATACTAGAAAAGAACAAATAACTCTTCTAGTGAAAATAAAAACACAATATTATAGAAATTATGGAAAATATATGTTTCCAATACTACATGTTTGAAATAGAAAGCAAGTCAATTTGCTAGAAATCAATTCACTAAAAGTTAATACTCTGGAAATCAATGCACAAAACAACACAACACCCCGTGACCAATGAAACAATGACTAAAGACACTGAAAACATAATCTGTCCTAATTACTTATAATGACTTCTTTATATAATGACATTGAATCATCTCATCCAATATCTGATTATCCTTGGTATGTTTTATTAAGCAGAATATCCTATTTCAGCCTAGTGTAATTAAAGCTTGTTACAACATCATATTACCTTGTCACTAAACATTGCCTTTGAAGCTTCCAATTAACATGGATAAAGTATATCTTAGGTTTTATTCAGAATCAGAAAAATAAATAATTTTATATACATTGTACAATTATGAGAACATATTTGAGAGCCTGACCATAACACAGTCTTTGAGGATTGTGTCATGGCACTTGCTAAGAAAAATGTACTATAATTTTGGTACTTCCAAAAATAAGCCTTTTAGGATGCAATCCAAAATATATTTATATATAGTAACTCCAGGGTATCATAAGTGTTTATTTTAAAATTATAATTATTATTAATAAGAAATTATGACAATATATACAGTAATAAAAATGGACTCACTTCTGTGGGAAAGTAACAGATGTTATTATATGATAAATTAAGATATATCAATTGGAAAGCCAAAGGTGTTAGGTCTGGACAATTCAGGAGAAAAAAGCCCTAAAAGAAAGTGACAAAAAAAGAGATAAGAATTAATTATTTACCATGCACAAAATATTTTGTACAAGTGTTTAAAAAAATGAGCACATAATCTAAATGACAATATTTGACCTAATAACAAGCCTATAATAATCTTCCACTCATTTATTTTAGTCTTTCATGATAATAATTTCTTAAATATGTAAAGAAACAAAATAGAAAAACTAAGTATTTACATATGTAATAAATATAGTGTTACATGTGTGAAAGGCATTATTTCAGTTAATAACAAGCAAACATTTATTGACTGTCCACTACATGCTGAAATAAGTAATTCAATATATTTTATATTTAATTCTCTTTACCCCCTCTTTTTTTCATGTTTCTACTTCTAGTTCTCTGTTATCTTTCTATTAATCTAACATCTTAAAATTTCTTGCTTAAATATGCCAATTTCTGATTGAGGAAAACATATGCCTTTGTTATGGACTAAATGTTCGTGTTCCCCCAAAATTCATTTGTTGAAGCTCTAATCCCCAACATGATGGCATTTAGAAGTGAAGTCTGTGGGAAGTAATTTGGGGTTAGATGAGGTCTTAAGGATGGAGCCCTCATGATGGAATCGGTGTCCTTATAAGAACAGTGGACCAGAGATCTCTTTCTCTCCGCATGTGAGGATACAGCAAAAAGTCAGCTGTGAAAAAGAGACCGCTCACCAGGAACCAAATTGGCTGACACCTCAGTGTCAGACTTCCCAGCCACCAGAACTGTGAGAAGTAAATGTCCGTTGTTTAAGCCACTCTATGGCATTTTGTCATAGCAGCCCAAATTGACCAAGACATGCTTAGTGCCCCCAGTATCTTTAATGTTCCAGGAAAGTTGGTACATTTGTTTCTTAAGGATCATAGAATCAGTAGTGTTCAACTGAATGAACCAAGGAACTCAAATGCTGAAGGATCAAACCTCAGCTTATAGTGAAGGGAGACATTGCTACCAGTGCATTAGGTTATGGCATGCACTGTATGAGAGAGATAAGGTTCATGGCTAAAGAATCTTAGGATTGACCGTACTGGTTTCAAGACTGACCTCTTATTAAAGTATCAATATTTGTAAATGTCTAGATGTTGGTAGACATATACACCTATAGAAGAGTAGGTGTTCTTTCTTCCTGTCACTAAACATTCATCTCTTCTTGGCATAACTAGTAGTACACTAAATTATGTAGCAGGAAAGTGTCTGTCACAGTTTGTAATCATTCCGCTAAGTGTGCTCAGATAACTAGTGCCTTTACATTTTCTTCTGCCTGGAAAGCTCTTCCCCCATCTATTCCCATGAAGTGTCTTCTCACTTCATTCACAGGATGCTTATACGCAGCTGTCTGCTCATAAGTCATCACATCCTATCACAAATAGCAACCTCTCAAACCAGTGCCCCATTGATGGCTCTCTGTCCCCTCCACTTGCTTTATTTTTCTTCATAACTCTTATCACCAGAGGACAGACTGTATATAAATGTATGTATGTATGTATGTATGATCTCATCCCACTAAAGTATAAGCTCCATGAAATAAGTATGTTTTTTTCTGTTTTGCACACTGATACATAATGAGATACATAGTTTACCACTGGGTACATAGTGGGTTATTAATAAATATTGGCTGAATGAGTGACTATCCAGGACCTTCTTATTGCCTCATGGAATCCCAGGGACCTTCACTGTGGATATACTATGAGGTCTGCCCAGCATAGGTACACTGGATCTCTCTTTTACCATCCCATTGTAAAACCTGTTTGCTGCAGTTACCATGATAAGGATGTAAAGAATTAAACAACACCAAAGAAGTGGAGGCTTTCTCAATCTTTTGAATTGCTCTAGCAACCTTTAAGCATTGATGCACTGAGTCTGTATTAAATTAATCAGTACATTTGTTTTGTGTAAATTCTATTCATGCAAAATCTGTTTCCTTAATAAGTCCATGAGATAGATTAGAAATTATGACTTTTACTTCTTTTATATCACCCCCACAGAGCCCAGGATTCTACTCTGGAGTCAAATATTCTTTTAAAATAATATTGATGACTGTGTAAGTAGATGTTTCTCTTGACTAGCTCCATTTAACTCTTTAGAAGATATACTCTTCCTCAATTTAAAGCAGGAATCAGTGAGCTACAGTCTGCCACCTGTTTCTATAAATAAAGTTTTATTGGAACACAGCCACGCTCTAAGTTTGGGTGTTGTAATACAGCTGTTTTTGTACTACACAACAGAGTTGAGTAGTTGTGACAGAGACCATGTAGACTTCAAAGTCTAAAATTTTACTTATCTAGGCTTCCCTGGTGGCAAGCCCAGAGAGTCCACCTGCCGATGCAGGGGACACGGGTTCGTGCCGTGGTCCGGGAAGATCCCACATGCCATGGAGCGGCTGGGCCTGTGAGCCATGGCCACTGAGCCTGCACGTCGGGAGCCTGTGCTCCGCAACGGGAGAGGCCACAACAGTGAGAGGCCCCCGTACCGCAAAAAAGGAAAATAAATTTTTTTTACTTATCTGTCCCTTTACAGAAAAACCTTGCCAACCTCTGATTTAAAATAATTCACTTTGGGACTTCCCTGGTGGCGCAGTGGCTAAGAATCCACCTGCCAATGCAGGGGACACAGGTTCAAGCCCTGATCCAGGAAGATCCCACATGCCGCAGAGCAACTGAGCCTGTGCACCACAACTACTGAGCCTACACTCTAGAGCCCACGAGCCACAACTACTGAGCCCATGCACCAAAACTACTGAAGCCTGTGCGCCTAGAGCCTATGTTCCGCAACAAGAGAAGCCACCACAATGAGAAGCCCATGCACTGCAACGAAGAGTAGGCCCTGCTTGCTGCAACTAGAGAAAGCCTGTGTGCAGCAGTGAAGACCCAATACAGCCAAAAATAAATAAATAAAATAAATAAATTTATTAAAAAATAAAGTAATTCACTTCTAAACCAGATAATCTCTTTTTTTCACTTACACTAATGGGCAACAGCCTTGTTTCAAACCAGCCCTTCAACCAAAACCAAAAAGGGAAATAAACACAACACAACAAAGACTTGGGGAATGACTAAAGTAGCTAGGTCTTAAGAAGCCAAAATTCCAGAGAGAAGGGAATCTCAGGGTGTTAAACACAGCATTCAACACTATTTTTCTCCAAAAGTCATTTGCCTAATCCAAAGCTGTGGTGGCGAACTATAGCCAGTCTCACAGGGCTAGGGAGACAAAATTTGGAATTCAGGGCTTCCCAAGGAGAAGGGACTTCAGACTTGATATGAGGTGGCTAAAAGGCTGCAGCCTTAGGAAAGAAGTTTAACAGGAAATCTCTACAAAAATTAAAGTCCAGCATTAAACCAGCTGATTTTGATTAGATTAAGATGAATATCCTCTAGCCTCTTTGCCTGTCAGAAGCAACAATAAAAAATTTTTGGAAGAAGGTAACATTATCTAGGGCCTCAAATTATTTCTACACAACATCTATCATGCAATCAAAAATAAAAAGACATGCAAAAAAATAATACTTGGACAAAAATCAAGAGAAATGATAGACAATAGAAATAGGCCCATGGAAAGTCCATAATTTGGATACATCAGATGTGTTAAAAAGTTAACTGTGATTAATAGGCTTGAAAAATCAAATTATAAGATAAAGAATTTAAAGTTCAAAGAAATTAGATTATAAAATAAAACAACCAAAATTAAGGACTTGATAAAGGGTTTAACAGCAGATTTCACAAAGCTGAAAAGAGAATGAATGAACCAGAATTTAGGTAAGAAGAAAATGCTCAGAATAAAGCACAGAGAGTAAAAGGGATACAGGAAGAGAGTAAGGGATATATAGGACAGGATGAAAAGGCCTAAGATACGTGCAGCTGGAGTCTGATAAGAAGAGGACAAAAGGAATGAGACAGGAGCAATATCTGAAGAGATAGTAGGGGAGTTACACAGGCATCAAAACATGAGTTAGCAAGTGTTCTTCCTCGTCTGATTTCTGAAGGAGTTAGCCTAAACTGATATTATTTCCTTCTTCATTGTTTGATAGAATCACCAGTGAGGCTGTTTGTGCCTGGAGCTTTCTCTGTGTGAAGGCTCTTAATTAAAATTTCAATTAGGTTTTTACAGGTGCAAGACTATTCTGATGTTCTAGTCCTTGTTGTGCCTGTTTCAGCAAGTTGTATTTTTCAAAAAATTTTTCCGTTTCATCACAGTTGTTGCATTTATTGGGAAAATGTTCTTATTATTTCATTATTTTCTATTTTAATGTCTGTAGGAAATGTGATTTCCCCTTTTTAAATTTTGAATTTGGTATTTAGAGTTTCTTTTTTTCTTAATCATATCATAGATTTAGCAATTTTATTAATTAATTAACAAAGGATATTGATCTGTAGTTTTCTTGTGGTGTCTTTATCTTCCCTTGATATCTGGGTTATACTGATAGCATAAAATGTGTTATATGTTGTTGATATTTTTACTTGTTAAAAAATATATTTGGTCATCTGAATGACCAAAATATATTTCTCATATATAGTTGGACTTTATCCATGGTTCCTCGCTACGAGCTCCCAAAACCCTTGGAATTTCCTGAACAATAAGAGGAATGGGAGCATCTTTTGTCATAATATTTATTCTCTTATCTTCAGTTCCCGAAATTGCTTCAGAACCATAAAGGTGAAATGGGTGTCTTGTTATTCGTAACAACCCCCTTTCCACCACAACTGGATTTATGTTGGTGAGGTGACTTTTGAAAGGGGCTGGGTGTCAGAAGAGCCAACCATGTGATTAGAAGGTTGGAACTTTCAATCCCCTCACCTCTGAAGAGGGAAAGGGATTGAAGACTGAGCTCAATCAACAGTGGCCAATGATTTAATCAATTATACTATTAATGAAACCTCCATGAAAACCAGAAGGACAGGATTTGGAGAGCTTCCAGGTCAGTGAACACATGGAGATTTGGGGAGAGAGCACCTGGAGAGGGTGTGGGATCTCCACACCCTTTCCTCATACCATGTCCTATGTTTTTCTTCATATAACTGTTGATTCACATCCCTTAATATCCTTTGTAATAAACCAGTAATCAAGTAAGTAAATAGCTTTCCTGAGTTCTGTGAGCCACTCTAGCGAATTAATCAGGAGGGGTCGTGGGAATTTCTTATTTATAGCCAGTCGATCAGAACTATAGGTAACAACTTGTGATTGGCATCCTGAGTTGGAGGGGGTCCTTGGAACCTCCAGTCTGTAGCTGGTTGGTCAGAATCACAGGTAACCACCTGGGCTTGTGATTGGCATCTGCAGTGTAGAGCAGTCTTATGGGACTGAGCACTTTACCTGTGGAATCTGATGTTATCTCTGGGTAGATAGTGTCAGAATTGAGTTGAATTGTAGGACACCCAGCTGGTGTCCCAGAACTGTTGGGTGATGTGGGATTCCCCCACACACACACCAGCACAACAGTGGAATTGGGTGGTGTTCCTTCCTCTTTTATTTTCTGGAAGATTTAGAGAAGTATGTATGTTCCTTTTTCTTTAAACGATTAGCAGAATTCACCCATGAAGCTATCTGGTCCTGCACTGTTCTTTGTTGGGAGGTTTTGATTATTTATTCAATCACTTTACTTTTTATAGGTCTGCTCAAATTTCTGTTTGTTGTTGAGTCAGTTTTGGTAATTTACGTTTTTCTAGAAAATGTTTCATTTCATCTAGGATATTTAATTTGCAGGCATGCAATTGTTCATAGTATTCTCTTATAATCCTTTCTGCTTCTGTGAAGGCAGTAGTAATGTTTCCATTTTCATTTCTGATTTTATTTATTTGTACCTTCTCTCTCTTTTTTCTTAGTCTAGGCAAAGGTCAACTTTGTGAATCTTTTCAAAGAACTAACTTTGGTTTCACTGATTCTTTCTATTGCTTTTCTATCCTCTGTTTCATTTATCTCTGTTCTAATCTTTATTTCCTTCTTTCTGCTAATTTTGGGTGTAGTTTGCTCTTTTATTCAAGTTCCTTAAAGTGCAAAGTTAGGTTACTGATTTGAGATCTTTCTTTTCCACATACCCCTTCCCCACACATACCCAGTACATCTCCCGACATCCACATCTCACAAACCAGTATATTTGTCACAATCAATGGACTAACATTAGCACATCATTATCAACATAAATCCGTAATTTATGTTAGAGTTCAGACTTTTTGTTTTATATTCTATGGGTCTTGACAGATGTATAATGAAATGTATCCATTATGACAGTATCATGCAGAATAATTTCACTGCCCTAAAAATCCCCTGTGCTCCTCCTATTCATCCTTCCCTCCCTCCCTCCAAAATCCCTTACAACCACTGATATATTTACTGTCACCATAGTTTTGCCTTTTCTGGAATTTTTGTCATTGTTGTTATTCCACGTTTACTACATTACTGCCTCCTTGGTGTTTAATTAATTTTTTGTAATCTGTCATGTTGATTCCTTTCTCATTCCCTTTGTGTACGTTTTTAAGATAGTTTCTTAGGAGTGGTTACCATGAAGATTACGATCGGCATCCTAAATTTAAAACATCTAGTTTGGATTGATACCAAGTTAACTTCAGTAGCACACAAAAGTTTTGTTACTATACAACTCCATCACTCCCCCAACCACCACCATTTTATGTTGTTCCTTCAATACCATGGAGAATAACCTAAGTTAGGAAACCTAAAACAAAAATGACCAATAATACAACAGGAAATTGCCATTGAGAAGATGTAGTATACCTTAAGATTAAGTGCATTTCTTCCATGAATTTGACAGTTTACTATGGCCAGCTTGGTCATTGCTGTTACTGTTTCATAGCATGTTGCCACAACAGTCTTAAAACCTTCACCATGTACGATACGTGCCACTGAGGTTTCGATTTTTCTAGATTTAATGCTACCTAAAAAAACAAGATAGGAAACGTAAATGTGTCATCACTTAGAGTGAAAGTTAAAAGGTATTCATGTTATGATAACAGTAAGTCATCATAAATAGGTTACCTGGATGCCTCCTTTGGAAGAGATTCCCCATAACTTTCACCCACCCAACCTCATGTTGGAGATTCCCCATAACCTCCATCCACCCAACCTCAGTTGGTTCTGTTGGCCAAACATTTTAATATTAGATAGCAAACTTTTCTTTCCAAAAGAAAACCATAAGCTCGTAGATTTCTACCTCAATAATTTAGATTCCATCAGTCTGAGTCTTGTGCTATATGTAAAAACATTTTATGATGAATTACATAAACAACTTCTTGCTTCACAATGTGAATAAAGGACATCATACAAGCATATCTCAGATAGAGATCACATCCCAAGGAGAAATCTTGCTTTTTGCCTTAATATCACATTGATGCATGATTCAAATACCCTGTGTAACTAAGCTCGTCCTTCAGTTTAAAGACCTCACACAAGAAAAGAGGCGGGGGGAAGACAACTCAGGAGTAGCCAAACAGCGACCACCTACATTTACTTTATCACAACCCTTGTGGGTTTCACCTTTTGTCAAAAATGGCCTGTTCAAGCACACACCCAGGTGTGGCAGGAAAATATTTTGAAATATATTTTACACTCCCAGCCATTCTTGCTGTATTACTTGCTGCAACATATTTTATCATCTCAGTAATTCTTATACCATTGCTTCAGTGAGAAGAAATGAGGCATCCTAGACCAAAGAAGACAATGTTCAGTTGTTAATTTCTAAAATAGGCCTTTGTGCCCATTTCAGGTCAATCGATGTGAAAGTTAACCACAGAATGAAGAAAGATGTATGATGTGATATGGAGATTCCTTGTCTTGTGGGAGGGAATGGAGCAAGAGGAATGGAGAAAGAGTTAAGAATTAAGTCTGTGGCCTGCTTCCTGCCCACCCACACTTAGGGGCTAAGCTCAAGCAGTTTATTTTTGAGTGAAAAGGAGGGAGATGGAGGTGCAGAGGTGGTTAGAAATTCCCTGACAGATCTCTGAAGGATCTCAGGATGCTTAAACTTACCTGGGAACTTTTCAAAGAGGGAAACACCAGAGTGGAATAAACTCCCTAAGTCAGAAATGGTAACACGACTTGTTTAGGCCTATGATGTGGAGGAGACCCAGTGGTTAATTTATGTCACAGACAGGGATAGGGAACTGCTGGAAGGGTAGTGTGCTCAGAAAGTCTTATGGCTGCTGTAGTTAATGATACTACAGTGTATATTTGAAAGTTTCTGAGAGAGTGAAGCTTAAAATTTCTTGTCACAAGAAAAAGTTGTCAGGTGATGGGAATTAACTGAATTTATTGTGGTAATCATTTCACCATACTGTATATTCATGTATCAAGTCATTATGTTGTATACCTTAACTTTATACAGAGTTGCATGTGAATTGTATCAATACAACTGGGGAAAAAAGAAAGTTTTATGGCTGGAGTGTTCTGTGTATAATCTCCTACTAAACACATCTGTGAATCATTAATTTGTTATATTACTTTTTCTGTTCTAAAATTTTATATGACTAATTTTTAAAAACAGAAATTCCAGTTCTCTGATAAAATTCTTCAACTTTTTATTTTCTTCAACATAGTAATCATAGTTATTTTAAAATCCTTGTTTGAAAACTCCAATATCTGATCCTATGGGTCTCTTTCTTTTGCCTCTTTCTACTGGTTTCCAGACCTTTTATCCTGTTTTTAGGATGCCTTGTGATTTTTAAGTTTAATGCTGGACATTGTGAATGAAAATTTTAAAGGGTCTGGATAATATTATCTGTCTCTAATAAGTGTTAGGTTTTCTTCGACTAGGCAGGAAATACCACTTCGATTTATCAAGGATTGGTTTTGAGTTTTGTAGGGGATAATGTATTTTGGTTTTGTCCTTTCTCCTAGAGCATCATTCTTATTCCCAAGGCATAGGTCTCCTGGGTCGACAACTGAAAGCCCAGTGTGTTTACCAAGGCCCCTTCATTTCAGCAGAGCTTGAACTCCAATAATTGTCTTCTGTGCAACTGTCAAAATCTAGGCTTACTTCCTTAGCATCTCAGCTGATGTTCTCTGCTGTGTTTCTTAGCGTATTGTGCTGTACATGCCCAGCTTAGAAATCAGCCAACACTCTTAAGGGAGTTTGTATGCAGATATTTGTTGTTTTTTTTTAAAATATTTATTTATTTATTTATTTTCCCCTGTGTTGGGTCTTCATTTCTGTGCGAGGGCTTTCTCTAGTTGTGGCAAGCGGGGGCCACTCTTCATCGCGGTGCACGGGCCTTTCACTATCGCGGCCTCTCTTGTTGCGGAGCACAGGCTCCAGACGTGCAGGCTCAGTAGTTGTGGCTCACGGGCCTAGTTGCTCTGTGGCATGTGGGATCTTTCCAGACCAGGGCCCGAACCCGTGTCCCCTGTATTAGCAGGCAGACTCTCAACCACTGCGCCACCAGGGAAGCCCTGTATGCAGATATTTGAATTCAGTTCTCTCCTCTCTGATATATTACCCCTCTATCCCAGTTATCTTGTCAACTCTGAAGTCTGACTGCTATCTCCTCAATCCAGCAAAACTATCACCTTCTTTCTACCTGTGCCCTGTTCTCCAACACCACAAATCCCCTCAAGCAAAAGCCAAGGTAAATGTACAGCTAATTCAGCTTATTTCAAAGATGGTAACCACTCAAGTCATGCTTGCAAGGGTTACTCTCCAGTAACTTCAATGGTTATTTTATATATTTGTGGGCAGCTTTAATAACTGATTTTGGTGGGAGGGTTTGTCCAATACAAGCTACTCAATCCTGGCTAGAAGCAAAAGTCATTAGGTTATTTAAAAATCTGAATCTGATCATTCTAATAGCTGGAACTCCTGTGGGTATGTTTCTGCTGCTTACTATTTCTGCTAGTTTTCTTTCATTTTGTTTTTCTTTGTGTACCTGATAATTGTGAATTGTTTAGTACACACTGTATTTGTGAAATTGTTTATAGAAATAGTGTGAGATGTAGCATGATGTAATCTTTCTTTAAAGATGATTTTTCATTTGTTTCTGCTAGGTAACTAAGGTCAAAGCACTTAAAACAGTGCTGGCACATGGCAAGCAGTTAACTGTCATGACTGCACGTCTGTCTTCTCCATTCAGATTAAGAATACTCCATCTTGGGCTTCCCTGGTGGCGCAGTGGTTGAGAGTCCGCCTGCAGATGCAGGGGACACGGGTTCGTGCCCAGTCCGGGAAGATCCCACATGCTGCGGAGCGGCTAGGCTCGTGAGCCATGGCCGCTGAGCCTGCGTGTCCAGAGCCTGTGCTCCGCGACGGGAGAGGCCACAGCAGTGAGAAACCCGCGTACCGCAAAAAAAAAAAAAAAAAAAAGGAAAGAAAGAATACTCCGTCTTTTATGTTCCCAATATCAGTACAAAGTTGGGTTTATAGTCAACACTCTAAAAATAGTTGCTGAGTAAATAGCTTAAGGAATGGAAAATGAGGTGGGACATATGTGTAAATCACACACATACGCAAACACAAAATCACAAATACTTATTGGAGAAATCATATATACAATTTTTAAAAGAATGATATAAACCTAGCATTTACCTTCACATACGCTCAGCATGCTTTGCTTTGGGACACTTTCTACATGTTCATATTCTGTTACACGACTTTCTAGGAAAAAAATTAAAAATAGGATAATGTTTAAATTCGTGTGAAAATTCATGTTGAGGGTATTATGACTTCATTATAATTGTTCATCTTTTAATTAATTGAGGTTATCCATGGAAAAGTGCCCATGAAGGCATCCATGAGCACTGGCATTCTGCTTCTAGAGTTCATCTAGACCACCTTACAGATGACTGTTCATTCATACTGCTCCTTTATATGAACTTTTCTGATCCTTTGAACTGCTTTATCTGGTTCCCATCACCACCACCTGGGTGGAGTTCCCAGTTTGCCCTTGGCAGACCTGCAAGGTCAGGATTTCTGCTACTGCATTCTGCCCCATATATTAAATGTACAGGTGAAAAGGGATCCCACCATCCCATTCTGCAGACCCAAGGGGGAACCACCATATGCTTGGATGCCTTCTCTCCCTTTTGCTCTACTTGACCCCATTATTACAGACCATGTTCAGACTGGATTTACCTATCACAGACTGTCTTAGAGGTTTCCTTGGTAAAACTGGCGTCGGTATGAAAATGGGACCTGGAAAATCATTAATATTTAGTGTCACCATACGACACTGTAAACGGTCAGACTGCTGACTTTCAGCTTTAACAGGTATAGTCCTCGGTACAGGGATTGGCACTGTTGCAGTTAAACGTAACAGGGGCTGCTCAAAAGTGTAGGTACTGCTCTTTTGTAAAAACTGGTCAGAATGAACTTCCTTGAGTTTGGGAGTGGGCACTGAAGAAGGGGCACTTGGTAGTTTGGAGAACTCTGAGGAGAGAATCAGAATCTCTTTTAAAATGTTAGCATAAATATTGGTTATTTTTAATGGCTCTTCTGATTTTCTGGAACTTTCCATCTTTCTTGTTTCTTTCCCAAAAACTCGACTTGAAGCTGAACGACACTTGGGAAAAAATATGGAACCAGTAGCAGTCTCTGGAATGTGCCAATAGACATGCTTAGAAGATTTTTTGGTTGTTGAAATAGTAGTCACTCTTTTTTGTACACGATGATCAAGAAAGAGATTTTGAATATTAACAGGGGGTTGTGACTGATCTCTTGGAACATCAGGAAAACTAGTTTTATCTCTTTCAAATGAAGCGGTTTTATCTGGAATGAACCGTACACGTGGTAGCTCAGTTTCACCAGTCTTTCCTAAACCAGAAAAAGACAAAATAAAGCAGAATTAGATTATGTTTATCAAGGTGTCAGGGGCAGAACCATTTATGTCTCAGCATTCATAGCTTTTCTTTATCAACTCACCCTCTCTCACCTTATAGAAACGTTTCTGTATACACTCACTCAGCTATCAGGACTTTTGCTTACCTTACTGGGATAAAGTTTACATGAACAATTGGAGAATCAGGAAGGCTAAATTGTATTAGATTTAGAAAGAGTAGGCAGCTACTCCTGGAAGAACAGAATGGATGAAGAAGAGTAGGACATAAAGGGAGATTTTTGAGCGGTTGCCACTAAAAACTCTGGCAATATGGAGAGGTAAAAATGACTCAGTGAAGTTTGGCTATTTATCATTTATCATTATCGCTTCCTCACTTGAAACTTCTTTGAGCAAAGATTTACATTTCCTTTCAAAGCCAGATATCAGACCAAGATGGCTTTGGAACATGATAACTTGCTGATACTGGCTACAAGGTACCACGAGTTCACTTAGGTTACAACCAGAAGTATTCGTATCTCTCTTAGGTCCAGAAAATGCACTGTGCCTGCATTCTTAGGGACCTCACTATATCAAATTGTGCTTTCTCTTTCTTCTGTGACAGAATGTTAAATAACATTTTTGTCTTATCATCTCAGTTGAGTACAATAAATGATGAGGACCTCAACATTCTGATGAGAAGATAAGAGATTCATTAAGGCAAGATTTGCAAAGAGATGGCCAAAACAAGCCCAACTCTCACCTGTTGTCTATATATGAGAGATGGCTAGAGGTTGATCTGCATTCGCAGAGAGGATTTCTTCTGAATCGAGCTATTGGCGTGCTATGTGTTTCCCTGATCTTCCCCTCCTTGTGGTGGGTGGAGGAGGATTTACCCCGACTTCAAACCAAGTGAGGGGGACTCTCAGAGAACCATCTACAGAGAACAGGAGTGTATGCCACAAGGAGAAAATAACATCTCACCACTCCCTGCCATGGTTCCCCCAACCCCCTTATACCTACAGAGTAACAGAAATGTATTGGCCCTCCCATCGCTGTGTTGCAACTTGTGTAAGGCAAGAGAATCCTTGAATCTACTTGACCTCTACCTTCTCGCATTTCCGGGGGGTACAGAGACTGATAACTGATTCTCACCTTCACTCTTAACTCCTTAACTCTTTCCCACTCCTAGCCACACCTATGAAGATACCAGAAACTATGAGTTGGGGAAGAGAAGTAAAAGAACAAGGTGGAAGAATTTATCATGCCCCTGTTGCCCTTGGCTTGTCTAAAAATTAGCAGACCTAGTCTGAGCTGGGAGAAAGGGCAAGGTTTAACTGCATGCTAGATGAAAGTATTGATTTAGATTGGACTTGTTTAATATCTAAAAATTAGACAAGGCTAATAGATGAAAGTGACTAGAAAAGCCTTGGTAGAGAGATGTGTGCCATGTGAGTTTAAAGGGCAGTAGTAGGAGAAGGATAATGTTTGCTTCCTGCTTATATGGAACTTATCAAAGCTAGCTCATTCCATAAAATGGTTACACCACCATCTTCAACTTTCCTTTCTCTCTCTCTCATATTAAAACAAAACACGATAACAAGAGCAAAATCTAGGTGATGTTAGGTGTGGCAATGACTTTGTTTCTTAATTAATTTTTTTATTGGAGTATAGTTGATTTACAATGTTGTGTTAGTTTCTGCTGTATAGCAAATTGAGTCAGTTATACATACACATCTATCCACTGCGGTTTTTTTTAGATTATTTTCCCATATAGGTCATTACAGAGTATTGAATAGAGTTCCCTGTGCTATTCAGAGTGACTTTTTAGATATGACACCAAAACAACAATCTGTGAAAGAAAAAATGGTTAAGTTGGACTTCATTAAAATTTAAAACTTCTACTCTGTGAAAGACATTCTTAAAAGAATAAAAAGACAAGCCATGCACTGAGAGAAACTATTTGCAAAACACACATCTGATAAAGGACTTGCATCCAAAATAAAGAGCTCTTCAACTCAACAATAAGAAAACAAGCCAATGAACATAGCTACTCCAGTTTTTTTTTTTTTACATCTTTATTGGAGTATAATTGCTTTACAATGTTGTGTTAGTTTCTGCTGTATAACAAAGTGAATCAGCTATACGTATACATATATCACCATATCCCCTCCCTCTTGTGTCTCCCTCCCACCCTCCCTATCCCACTCATCTAGGTCACAAAGCACTGAGCTGGTCTCCCTGTGCTATGCAGCTGCTTCCCACTAGCTATCTATTTTACAGATTGCCAGCAAACACATGAGAGGATGCTCAACATCACTAATCATTAGAGAAATGCAAATCAAAACCACAATGAGGTATCACCTCACACCAATCAGAATGGCCACCATCAAAAAATCTACAAACAATAAATGCTGGAGGTGGTGTGGAGAAAAGGGAACCCTCTTGCACTGTTGGTGGGAATGTAAATTGGTACAGCCACTATGGAGAACAGTATGGAGGTTCCTTTAAAAACTAAAAATAGAACTACCATGTGACCCAGCAATCCCACTACTGGGCATATACCCTGAGAAAGCCGTAATTCAAAAAGAGTCATGTACACAATGTTCATTGCAGCACTGTGTACAATAGCCAGGACATGGAAGCAACCTAAGTGTCTATCGACAGATGAATGGATAAAGAAGATGTGGCACATATATACAATGGAATATTACTCAGCCATAAAAAGAAATGAAATTGAGTTATTTGTAGTGAGGTGGGTGGATCTTGAGTCTGTCATATAGAGTGAAGAAGTCAGAAAAAGATATTACTGTATGCTAACATATATATGGAATCTAAAAACAAAAATGGTTCTGATGAACCTAAGGGCAGGACAGGAATAAAGAGGCAGACATAGAGAATGGACTTGAGGACACGGTGGCAGGGGTGGAGGGCGGGGGATGGGAAGCTGGGACGAAGTGAGAGAGTAGCATTGACATATATACACTTCCAGCTTTCTTTTGATTAGTGTTAGTATGATGTATCTTTATCCCTTTACATTTAATCTATCTGTGTTTTTATATTTAAAGGAAGTTTCTTGCAGACAATATATAATTAGCTCTTGTCTTTTATCTACTCCGACAGTTTGTATCATTTAACTGGCACACTTTAGACCATTCACGTTTTAACGAATTACTGACATTGTTGGCTTAACATCTACCACATTTGTAAAGTTTTCTATTCATTGCAGTTGTTTCACCTCTTTGTCTTTTTGAAATCTTCCACTCTTTTTCTGTCTTTTCTGGTTTTAGGTGAGAATTTTATGAGTCAGTTTCTCTCCTTCAGTTTCATTCCTTTCTTAGCATATCAGTTATACTTATAAAATTTTTTTAAGTGGTTGCCCTAGAGTTTGCAGTATACACTTACAGCGAATCTAAGTCTACTTTCAATAAACACTACGCCACCTAACGGCAAGTATCTTTTAACAGAATAGTCCCGGTTCTTCTCTCCATTCCTTATAACACCGCCATCTTTCGTTCCATTTATCCTTGTGCTATAATCACCCAGTACATCGTTGCTATTCTTGCTTAGAACAGAGACTTACCTATTAGATCAAGTGAGATCACTTATCCTTCTCTGACACTCTTCTTTTTTTAGGTAGACCTGAGTTTCTTTTGTTGCTCACACGGTGTGGAATACTTTCTCTTACTAACCAATTTAAATCATTTTCCTTTTCCAAAGTCTACCTTAAACCTTATACAATCCACCCTTCTTGATGAACACAACCCATACTTACTGCTCTCATTACTTAATTCAACATTTAACACCTCCCATGTGCTAGCTGTACACATAGTGCTGAGGGTACAATCACACAGCACAAACCTTACTACCATCAAAGATCTCATGATTTAATATAGAAACTAGGCAGGTGAACAGTTACACTAGAGAATAAGAGCTCAGTAAGGGGGTAGATGGGGGATACTCTGGGACCATAAAGGTAAGCACTCTGACTGGGTACAGAGAGAAGAGGTGCTTAGGGAAATCTGCCCAATGAAGATGATATCTGTCTTCTCAATTTAGACTTCCCTATTTTTTGATACATTTCCCCATCCCCATGATTTCTTTTCTTTTTCTTCTAGTATGTTAAAATTCCACTTTTCCAATAGACTCCTCTGCCATCAAAAACTATACGGGTCTCCTCTATAATTAAACATATTTCATTTCACTTTCACTAATTCCTCAAGTCTTAGTTCACACCCCATTCCTGCCCCAGGGTTTCTCACATTTATGAAGTACTACTGTCTGTACCATTAATTGGGCATAAATTCTATGCTCTTTGTATTGTTATCTAAGGTTCTTACTGTATCTCATCTTTAGAGTTTAACTAAAGTTCTTGAAAGGTCCTGAAAGGCAGGGACCAGATCAATCGTGTCATTGATTCCCTACAGCATTTAGCATTGTATGCAAACTGCAGGTATTTATTTCAGGTTTTTATTTCAGTGTTTGAATATTCATTTTTATAAATTATATTTTGGTCATTTTAAGTATTCATTCATTTATTCAATGAGTATTTTGAACATCTACTATATGCAAAGCACTCTGCCAAGAACCTTTGGAGACACAGGATTACTAATAGTTAAGGTCATTGAATCTCCATGTTGCCAAAAGCAGGAAAGCCCCCCACGAAAAGGAATTATCCAGCCCAAAATAGCAAGAGTGAGAAACTCTGTACTAGAGGATAAACTTCAACCAAAAGATAAACGGAAAAACTACAACCAAAGAACTAGTAGTGAGCAGTATATCTACATAACTGTGGGTATTATTATTACAGAACAGATTGTAAATGCAGAAATGTAGACCATTATAGAAATGTAAAAATGATATAACAAAAGTTGGTAGGGAAAGTGAGAGAGGAAATTGGATGTAACATAGGTATGTTGATTCACACATCTTTAATAGCCATGGATCAAAAGGTAATGAATTAGCATTGTAAACCAAGTTACAGACTAGGCACATTTGAACAGTATAAATGTCGACACTAAAATAATTAATATAATCAACTAAAATCGGGGTAGAGGAGACTGAAAAGGGGAAAAAGAGGAAATATGCTAATTTTACCATTGCTTATAAGTAAGGAGTTAATAAATACCATATACAGAAATAGAGGATTAAGGGTATTATATAAAGTTATAATCATAAAAGTGGCTCATCTTTACTTCACAGCACTTATCACAGGTAATTTTACATTTAGTTGTATGATCATTGGATCCCACTAGAGGGTAACTAAGAAAGAGGATTTGCAGACTTGGTTTTGCTCACTATTATATCTCCAGTTCTTAGCACTGTGCTTATAAGTACACTCAGTTCTCATGATTTGTGGCAGTTCTGTTCTGTAGTCTCAGTGAACACTGAGCTATCCAACACTGAACCATTACTTCTTGGGAAAATACGGGGTTAGGTTCCTGCAAGCCTCTGGTCTCAACATTATCAGCAGCTAATCAATACATAACCTTGTTTTATATGTGCTTCTGTTTAAAGACACTTTATTTAATATAGATTGTTCATTCATTAACATTGAACTCTCAGCCAACAACACTGTAACTCAGGCCTGAAGGAAGCTTCTCTAAGGCATATATTTTCTCCGTAAGGCACATCACAGCCTTCTTGTACTATACCTAGGGGCTATTTTAGACGGTTAAATCACCAACAAAAAGTACAGAATTCAGAAAACATGGCACTAACTAGACCAGGAAAAGGGCAGTTATTTATAATAATGAGAGCTTAAACCTGAAGGCACAGCCATATCTTTCTTTGACCTCAGCTGGGAACATGTGTGTTTTCAATGCCTTGCATGTGTCCGAGAATTACCATATATACCCCGCTCCTGCACAGTTTCACTATTATAAAAGGACTGAGAAAGAGCTCTATATACTGCTCCGAAGTGTTCTTCATGGTATATTTTGGAGCTAAAAAGACAAAATATAGTACAGTGTACTGATTGGGGGGTTACAAATAGATTCTAGCAGTTAGGTAAATTCACTCCTACAGAATCCACAAATGATGAGGATCAACTCTACTTGTAGAAATGAATTGGATGTTACCATCTTACAACAAACATTTGTAAGTTGCTGGTTATTAGTGAGTGTCCTTATTGTGATTCTGAGCTGTGCAGGTTGAGCAACTTCTGTAAAAAATAAAGTTAAACATCTGAGTAACGCACATACCTGCACGGGCTTTCTTCTGGCATAAAGACGGCTTAGGGAGATTTGGAGGTAAGGGCCTTCTAAGAAGTTGTGGATGGTTTTGCATTTTACTAATAAGCACTGTTTTTCACAGCTATTGATTGAGAATTGAAAAGTTTTTGAATATGTTTGAATTGTTGCTGAAAAATAATTCATTCGAATGCAGATTACATCCTAATGAAACTTGTTCTGCACTAATACTATACTGGGTCCAAGCACAATTTCTATAAAAGGAAAAGAGGGTAAGAAAATAATTTCGTAAAACTTCTAGAAAGAATCTAAATAAAATTTAGGTTTATAATTAATACAAAAGTTAAAAATACTTATACTATTACCAATCAGGATCATTCTAAAATTTCACATGTTAGCAAAAAGTTCAGTTAGTGTTATTTCAGCTAGTAAATACTGATTTTCCAGAACAGTAGAACTGACACTCATTTTTTTTTCTACCTCCAAAATATTATCAATTTATAAATTTGGAAAGAGTTTTTGGTCAAAAAGGTGAGGAAGTCCTTCCATGGCCTCTGAAGACCCACAATACCTAACTCTTCACAAATAAGTTGTTTCCTTTCTGTAATAATGACTTATTTTAAATTTCAACCACTACACTTGGGCCATAACTATTTAACCCAAAAATAAAATGATCTTCAATATAATGAGATTTTCTAGGATCGCGGTCCCAATTAGTACTGTTTTAGAAATGATGCCAGAAGATAGAACCAAATATGTGTGCTTAGTCGGGACAATATCAAAGTGCCTGGGACATCACTATTCCGTTGACAGTCTAGACGGGTACGCTCCGGAGCTGCACAAATGGGCCGCTTTATCCCCCCAGGATGACTTGCACACAAGCATTCAAGGTATGCTTCCTGGTAGTACGTCCCTCTTGATGCCTGTAATTTTCCGTTCTTATTATTGGAAGAGATGCTTGGAAACGTTGGACTCGTACGCTCTCCTTTAGGGCAATCAGCTGCTTCTCAAAACAATCAGCTTTTCCTTTTTTTATCTCCTCTTCCTGGGAATTTAGGCAGGTTAAGGTCAAGTGAGGTCGCAGGTCTTCCCGCGGTATATGCTGTCCGGAAAGAAAGCACCCAGGCCACCCTCACCCAACCGCCAGGTGCGACCCGAGACCAAGGAGACAGGCCCTAGCAACCGGAAGCCGATAAACCCGTCCCGGCCGCCGGATGCGCAGGCGCAGGGGGGAGGGCAGGGCCGGGCGGGGAGCGCACCCGCCCGCGGAGTACTGCGCAGCGGGTCCCGCCCAAGCGGGCGGCGCGCGCGGAGGCCGTTCGCTTTGCCCAGCTGCTGTGCCGGGCTGCAGGAGAAGCCCGCTCCACGTGCACCTGCTGTACGGAACCCCGTGGTGACAATCGTTATTACTGTTTTTATTCTTAATGACAATGACCACTATTATGTATTTACTTTCCTCGCTTGCAAGGTGCTTAACTCGGGTGTCTAGGGTCCGGTCTGGCATTCTTTCATGCTGCACTTCTGTGCAGCCGGGTCCCGGGGCTGATTTTACAGGGCCCCCGAATAGCGAACATTCTGTTTTGTTTCTCTTCCTTTAATGCAACCTGTTTTGTCTTTCTGATCCTTTAAAGTGCCTGGATGAATAGGAAATGTGTAGGCATAGGGGCATTAAGGATCCAAGAGAGCTTTAAAAGAAACCCATTTCTCACTGTCCTAGTTATTTGTTCTGACTATCGTGTTGTGACTTGTGTCCTGTGTCATGTTGTTGATGAACCTGTACGTACTGTGATCGATACATCGTGTGTGTTTGCATGTATGCGCATGTGTTTCTCTGGAGATTTGACGGAGAAAGTGCGAGAGAGAAAACTCATTAGGTAGGTGTGTAAATCCCAGCTCAGAAAGTGAAGTCGATGGAGCTACCTTCCAGTCTTGTGTTTTGTTTTGTTTTGCTTTATTTTGTAAGTACAAGTGTAGGAACTTTAGTACACTTGTTGGAAGATGAGACTTCTGTGTAAATCTTTGTAACTTTGGGATCTTTCAAGATTTACTCCCTAACCAAGTCTTCCTTTTTCTCCTTAGGAACAAGCATATATTTTTAAACAGTCAGTGCAAAAAGTGGAAAAGTAAAAAAGTATTTCATCAGACTCTGGGAAATATTCAGCACCTTGTTTTCCTTTCTATGTGGTTTCTTTTCCTTGTAAGATAACTATGTCCCAGTTAAGCTGCTGCCCAACACTATGAATTTATTCCACTTTTAATCCACTGCATAGATTAATTAGCTTCTCAGAAAGCTAAGAATGTTGACAATAGGCAGGTCTGTTTGCTAGGTTTTGTCTCAAGTAATATGTGTTGTGCATATTTTGCAAGTGTGAAAAATGTTTATATTTTTAACCATGAAAAATATTTATGTTCCAATAGATAAATTGAGTCAGGTTCCTATCCTCTTAAAAGTTGTTTGAACCGTGAGAACTACTGGGATTCAGTTTTACTGACCAATGCTTGGCCTTTAAAATTTATGCTTAGTATTGCATAGTCAAAATCAAAGCGATGCACTTATCAGTAGTTTTTTTTTAAATGCTTTGTCACACATGGAATCAGGCATCAGGCTTCATTCCCTGCAGATTTCTTCTAGCAAATAGCAGGCAGAAACTAGGGCTGTTTAATATGTAACCTCCTTAGGTGTGAATATTTTGTCTTCCACTACTTACTACTTCTGTTACTTAGCACCAAACATGTAGGTAAATGAGATCGTGATTATGAAAATTAAATTCATGGCTTGGTGTGTTTTATATGCATTTATCAGTTTTTCTAACACAGATTACGTGCTTCATCTATGGAAATTATGTACAAGTTCAGGCTGGATTTAGAAAGTACACATCACATTCAATTTGGATTCTTTAATTATTTTTATTTAATTTATTTTTAAATTTTGGAGGGAAATATTGCTAGCTCAATCTCCTTTTCTTTTTTTAAAATAATCATGTCTCTTTAAATAATACAACTCCCTCTGATTTTAAGGGTCTCCTTCACTTGATATACAGTACAGTCATCCTTTTTGTTTGTCGCATTAGCTGTGTGATGAAGCTTGTCAAACTGAACCACAGCACTTTTAGCAGACTATATTAAGGAGGCCACAGTAATGGTGAGCGCCAAGATTGTATACATTCTGCGGGTTTTTTTTGGTTTTTTTTAATGTTGCTAAAATGAGATAAAAGCCTTATGCACAAGCAACCCTACGCACCCTGCAGGTAATGCTATTGATTTTCCTAACGAGTGGGGAGTACTTGGGGAATCTCAGATTTGCTATTGGTGAAAGGACACAGCTCTGTTGGAATGGTGTAGAAACTGTTGCTGGAAATCTTCACTGTTTTCTATATACTGCTCTATTTGTTTGTTTTCCTTTTAAACAGGATGGAGGTTTACAAAATAGTTTGGTCGGTGTAGATTCAATTTAGCATTTTACTTTATGGAAATAACTGCAGTGATCTGTATTTTTGTGCTCATATTAGTTTTTAGAAGTTCTTTTTAAAAAATAGTTATTTTTGAGAGCACATTGAATAAACTTTGAGTCCCCAGGGTAAACCAAGGCATGAAAAGCTTTTGAGAAAGAGGTATTTTCTTGATCTGAGTTTACCTGTTTTCTTATATATATACTGAGAAATGTCTTTACTCTTCACCAGTCACAGTGGCTTAAATGTATACTTTTATTTCATGTGTTTTCATGCTGCTGCATAGAGAACAATTTTATATTTTCTTAAATGTTAATAAAGATATTTTGAAGAAGCTGCTTTTCTTTTTACCTCTCCTATCTCATTGCAAAGGCAAAAACTTCGTTTCTGTTCTTAATTATTTTGGGGCCGGTTATTTCGTTTTTTCTTTTTGTCTTTCAGGATGATAGTCCAGGGATTTTTTTCAGAAAAATCATTATTAATAAGGAAAGGTCATGCAACCTGCATCATAGAATTAAGAAAAATTCCCAAACATAGTGAAAGAACAATGTCCATCTGTTATAAAAGCATATTCATGAATTCAGCCATTCACTCCAGAATGATTTATTGGAACCTGTGTGTAAGGCTCTTTGCTAGGTGCTAAACTTTAAACTTTATTAAAACAACATGTAATGATTCATTTGAGGCTTTATAATTTTAGACATTAAAATGAAATTTTAAATCTTTTCAGTCTTTATAGTTATGACTACTTGAGGTTTTTTTAATTTTTTAACATCTTTTTATTATGTTGCTCGGATAGAATACTGTTATTTATTCACACTACCCCGAACACTTAGGAACAGTTCTGTATTTCCTTAGTTTCAGTGATTGTTTTAGACTGTCTACACCCAGCTGATACTAGATATCTGTGTATATTGTATGATTGTGTCCTTCACCAAAAAAGGGTAAATAATACTTGTTTCCTTAATGTTAGGTTGACTAAGCAACATTGCCTTTCATTGCTGTGAGTGATGAAATGTCAATGGTGGTTACTTACCATGTGGAAGGCACTGGTCTAAGTGTTGATTTTATGTTTTATCTGACTCCACAGTTCTCATGTTAACTGAAAATTCTATTACCTGCATCATATGTCAATCAAAGGCAGCATAGCTCAGCTCGGCTGGGTTCAAATCCCTGGCCGCTACTTGATAGCTCTGTGCCCTTGGACCAGCTACTCAACCTATTAAAGCCCCTGTGGTTTCTTCACCTGTAAAACTGGGGGAAAATGGTACCTGACTCAGGATGTTGTGAGGATTTAGAGAGAGAATCTAGGTCAAGGACTTAGGTTCATGCTGGGTACAGATGAGTCCTCATTAGATGCTAGCTGTTAAAAACAAATAGCTCAGATTTCCTATCTGCATTGTCCCTGCTTTATGTGATTATAGTTGATGTTAACCAAAGTATTTGGAGTGTTGAGGGGTGAATCCTGGGCATTTATCCATAAAGTATCACACTTGCTTTGCTAACGTCTCTGGTATGTTGGTGAAAGAGGTCTGCACCTCTCAGATTGTGAACAAATGTCGTGCATGCTCCAGGGCACGTCCCTATATTCTGTCACTGGTCCTTATACCCCTCTGGGCCACAGAGGAGCCATGGGACAGCTCATGCCTGAAAATGTCCAAGTGCAGTGATGTGAGTAAAGAGACCTTGACCTGTGTCATTCAGGTGAGTTGAGTCCGTGAGCTGCTGTCAGCGTTGAGCTGGACCGAATCCATGATGAATGTCAACCTGTGACCCAAGGATGAAAGCTGCCTTGTTCTTGGTGTCCTCCAGGCCCGCTGGTGAGCCAAACAAAAGTGGAAAAGGCCAAAAGGCTGCAGTGTGACCCTCCTCAGAATTGCTAGAGGGAAAGATGTTCTGAAAGCATATAAATTTTCTCAGGTTTTTTCTAAAGTGCTCACTGAACTTTGGGAGAATAATCTACTGAGTCCTTGGGACTAGCTAGGATTTAGTCCTAAACTTACAAGGAGCATGTGCCATACCCAGGAGGTGTAGGAGCTGCATGCCTTCTGTTCAGTCCTCAAAAAAGACCTCTAGCATGTAGAACCATAGGTAAGCAGAAATGCTTTGTAATTACTTACTCTTCATTCTGAGGCAAATAGCAATTTATGATCTTAAACAGTAAACATGGTGGATTTGCTTTTCAGACTTATTCTGCTTTATGCTGACAGTCCTAAGTGTAATGAGGCCTGGGGATGGCAGGTGGGGAAGAGCACAGGTTGCCTGCACATTGTCATGGTGCTTTATATTCTCCGTGTTGGTGAAGAACTCACATTTCTTACACCACAACGGGACTAACAGAACCATCACTTTTGTTTCAGTGTCACACAGTGAGTTTAGTATGCTTTTGACAGTTCTTCAAGAGTTACAACAATCTCAGTCCCCCCACCCTTATGTTTTGATGTTGGAGATTATATCAGGATTGAACTTAGTAAATCCCAGGACACTGTTTCTTTTCTCACCCTGTTCCTTCATTTCCTCTGCCAGCTATTCCAGGTGAAGTAATACCCTCCAATGGAAGAGATACGGTGTCCAGCTCTGTTCAGGAGCCATGGGGCTTTGCTCTTCCCTCCACCGCAGTTCCAAGCAGAGCAACTACCTTTTTATCTGTTTGACATATTAATATGGCTCTGCTTAAGACTTGCTTTAAAGAAGAGGTTCAGTAACTACAAGGATTTGCATGCAAACCACCAAATAGCATGAGAGTAAGTCTGTGCTCCTGCTTTTCATCAGATGGTACCTCGTCCTGAATCGTGGACACCTTGCATGCCATTGCTGGTGGGGTACCTTCCTTGCACCCACGAACCCCACACTACCCACCCACCTGAATCAGACCCATAAGGAGATACCTCTAGCCACACTTTCTTTCAGTAGGAGCTAAGGAAACCAGACCATCCCCTTCGTCCCCAACACCCACTTCCCAAACCCAGACTCCTGGCATTGAAAAGGATTTGCATCCAGAGGAGTTGTACCTTCTCATATCACTTTGCCCAGGTGATCCCTTTTGGGAGGAGAAAAGCATCTCATCCTCACACTCACTCTCTGCTTCTTCTCAGTACATGGTTGGGAGGCACTTGATGTCCCCAGTGAATGGAAAAGGGACTTATGGGGTCAGTGAGGAGCTAAGCTGATAGACCACAGTGACTGAAAGTGGAACCACAAGTATAACAAATCCGGCTTGTCACCATTTGCTTAGTAGGAATTAGTTAGGAACCAGAATGGCCGGTTTTGCTAATCTTGTAGTGTAAGACGAGCTGTAATGAATTAGAGCAGCTGTGATTTTTAGACCCACACCTGAGGACTAGACTTGATCCAGAGTGGGGTTTTTTGTTTGTTTTTTTAAATATCCTCAAGGTTTTTATTTATTTATTTATTTTTGGCTGCATTGGGTCTTCGTTGCTGCACGCGGGCTTTCTCTAGTTGTGGTGAGCGGGGGCTACTCTCTGTTGCGGTGTGCGGGCTTCTTATTGTGGTGGCTTCTCTTGTTGTGGAGCAGGGGCTCTAGGCACGTGGGCTTCAGTAGCTGTGGCACGTGGGCTCAGTAGTTGTGGCTCGCGGGCTCTAGAGCACAGGCTCAGTAGCTGTGGTGCACGGGCTTAGTTGCTCTGCAGTATGTGGGATCTTCCCGGACCAGGGCTTGAACCTGTGTCCCCTGCATTGGCAGGTGGATTCTTAACCACTGTGCCACCAGGGAAGTCCCCCTATTTTTCTTCTAGAAATCCTGATTTAAGCACCTATCAGCTGTGTATAAGAGTGTTTATTTCTCTTCATTCTAACTGATCCTGGGAATTAGTCAATTTTTAAAGCTTTGCTATTCTAATAGGTGGGAAATAACATCTTATTTTAATTAGCATTTGATTATTAATGAGCTTAAACATCTTTTCCTCTGTTTATTACTGAATGTTTTCTATTATAAATGACTTATCCTAGTCTCTTGCCTATTTTTACATTTTAGTATTTATTATTCCCTCTGGTGATTTTGAAGGGAATCTTTGTATAGTATAGATACCTAATGTACCCAGTTTGCCTACCTCAGCTATTTAAGATAAGACATAAAGTGGTTACATATTTGGGCCCTAAAACCAAACAGGCATGGTTTGAGTACTGTCTCCACCATTTACTAGTTGGAAGACTTTGGTCAAGTTTCTCAACCCTCTATTAATGTCCACATCTGTAAAATTGGGACAGTAATGGCGCCTACCCTACATAGAATTGTTGTGAAAATTAAATGAGAATGTCCTCAAAGTGCTTTAATACAGTGCTTTGAGTATTGAAAATGCTCAATAAATGTCAACTATCATTTTTTCCCAATGATAATTCCAGAATCTAATAGTATAAAGAAAAGGCTACACTCCTGACCATTATTATTATAATTACATATAACAGTGACTTTCTTTGTTGCTAAATTAAACTGAAATGGAACTTGTGCCCTTCCCAAAAATTATATACATATATATATATATATATTCATAAAGTTATTTTATGCTTGAGCATGTGTAGTTTGTTTCGTTGGTTAGAAATCAGTGCTAGGACTTTCAGTCTATGTGGCTATTAGTGCTGATGTGGACAGCCTTCTACCCACCTCAAATACATAGAAATGTAAGATAAAATATGTATGAGATGAACAGAAAGGGAGATCCCAGGTGTTGATACAAAAAAATTTAATGGCAGTGAAGTAAGGTCGAGGTGAAGCCATGGTACTCCACGGGGGTATCCTACGTGGAGTTTTAGGAGCCAGGCACTGGGATTGTACCACTGACACAGGAAGTAAAGATGAGCTCTCTAGTCTGCAGTGGGCAGAGAACTGAATCAAAACACCCTGAATAAAGTTGAGAGCCTCAAAACTGAGACCCATCCTCTGGAGCTAAAAAATCTACACCTTAGCCAGTGAAGTGTCAAGGAAGTTGACCATAAGGCTGGGCAAGAAATATACGAATATTGGACAAAGTAGGCTCTCATGGACTTATTTTTTAAGGATGCAAAGAAATGATTCATCAAGATGACATGCCAACATGAGACTGCACCTAACAATGTAACTTCTAAATACATGAAACAAAAATGGACAGAATTACAAGGAGATGTTATTGATACATTCATTTCTAAAATGGGGATTTTTTAAAAACATGTCTCTCAGTAACTAAGAGATCAAGCAAACAAAAGAGTATAAGGATATAGAAAATTTGAATAACCCAATTGATAAGTTTGATCTGATAGACGTATATAGATAACTGTATCCAATAACCAGAGAACACACAGTCTCTTCAGTACACAAGAAATATTGACCAAGATTGATGCTTACTTGGCCATAAAGAAAATCTCAGCAAATTCTAAAAGAATATTTTGCAAGTGTCTTTGTTCTGGCTGCTATAACAAAATTACCATAGACTGGTGCCTAATAAACATTTATTTCTCACAGTTCTGGGAGCTGGGAAGTCTAAGTTCAAGGCACCAGCAGATTCGATGTCTGGTGAGGCCCGTTTCCTGTTCCATAGATGGCTGTCTTCTGCTGTGTCCTTACATGATGGAAGGGGCAAGGGAGCTCTCTGGGATCTCTTTTAAAAGGGCACTAATCCCATTCATGGGAGCTCCACCCAAAGGCCTCACCTCCAGATACCATCACCCTGGGGATTAGGTTTTAACATATGAGTTTTGAAGGGACACTGACAGTCTATGGCAAAAGGTATCCTAGTTTGACTAGAGAGAAGATGGGTAGGTAAGGCTGCAAATGTAAGTCTGGGAGAGACTTAAACATCAGGATTTTGACAGGCAGAGAGCTACTGAAAGATTTGGAGCTGGGAATCCACGGGGATCTGCATTAAGAGATGTACCTAGAATTGAGGCCAACTTCCTCCCTTAATTTTCAAGAGCTAATGAAAAAGAACCAGCTCCAAGTAAGTCATGAGTTCATGCAAAGTGAAGGCCAAATGATGTCACTGAAGCCTGCAGTTGTTCAAAGAAAGCGAAGTGGGAGAACTGAGCAGAACACAGTAGACAACCTGGACGATGAACACAGAAGAACTCGCACAATGGGGGATCAGCGCCATGTTCACAAGGCGATTTAATTCCAGAAAATCACCAGTATCCTCATTAAAATAACTTAATTTGGTTTTGTTGTTATTGTTGTTTTGAATTTAACCTGATTTTGGACTTATACTTAGGCTTTGATGGCATTAGCAGTTTATGCCAAGTTTTATGAATTTGCTCATGTAATAGAAATAAAGACAACTTTGGACGTTTGAGATAATTTTTGCAGATATTTATTCATGTTTGAGAAATTCTGGTCTAGCTGATGCCCCTCATTTTACAGTTATGTAAAACGAAGCACAGAATGGTGACTAATAATAATAGTAACTATAATAAAAATTATTAAGTATGACTTACTTTTGGTTCATATCTTATATTGGTATTTGCTGTATTGGTCATTATGCTAAGTGCTCTCCATGCATCACTTCCTGTATACCTTGTAACTATGCTAGGCTGTGTGTGCTGTTTACTTTTCCCGTTGTGATGAAAAAACAGGCTTACAGGAATTAAGAAGCTTGTCCAAAGGCACAAAGACAATAAACCTAGGAACCAAGTTAGGAACCCAGACCTTTGTAACTCCAGAGCATGTGCTCTTAATCACCTAGCTATACTGGCTTCATCTGGCCACACAAGTTGAAACAGCCAAATTTCGATCCAGGATCCCTTGACTTGTGGTCTGGTATATTTTCCACCTCACCCCAGGCCTCCATTTCTTTGAGAGTATATAGGTGAAGCCACAGAGTAGTTCAAGATCCTATTGCAAGAAAAATGTTTAATTAGGCATATCTACTGTGTCAGAAGTTTAGAAAATTTAATCATTTTTAATGTCATTTGGGAAAATCTTTGACTTTTCATGGAGCCTCTGGAATGTTTTAATCAGATATTTGACACATCTTTTGTTTTCTCTATCACCCGTAGCACAAACCAAGTATTCAGGTTTTGGACCAGATATTGGTCTAATAAGTATTTGTTGGATGGATGAATGAAAATCTAGAACCTCTTTTCTACTTATGAACAGGTTAGATTTCAGAAGGCTGTTTTCAAGTACACTTGTATATAAGTCTATAATGACAAAACTGGATTGAAGAAGTGTTTCCCAAAAGTCCCCAGAAGTATTTCCAGTAAGGCTGGGTGCAAATCAACCAGTCCTGAAAAACTTTAAAATCAGGTCTATTTATCTCTTTTGATAATCAATCTATCAAACACCTTTTCTATAACTGATTGTCTTGGTCTACTTTGAAAATCTTTTGAGGCAGTTAACCCTTCTCTTTGATGATATCTACAACTGTTTTAGTTATACCTTGGTTGAGGTCCTCACTTGATAAACCACAATATTAAATCAACCCTCCACTTACTCAGTACCTGCACCAGTGGAGATGAATGGGATGGGGAAAAAACCATACAGAATGCTTGTATTTTAAAATCCATGATCACTGTATTATTAATTATAAAGGAAATAGTACCTTTACAGAGGAGGACTCTGGCAGAGATCACGTGCCCCATGATGTGATGCACTAAAAACAACACATCACTTTTGTGATATTCTTGCCAAAAATATGTACCTGATTTAAATTGTGAGGAAACAGATAAGCCCAAACTGAGGGACATTCTATGACTAGCCTTTTCTAAGGTGTCAAGGTAATGAAAGACAGACTGAAGAACTGTCCCAGATTACAGGGAACTAAGAAGACAACACAACTAAATAGAATATGGGATCATGGATTGGATCCTACTCCAGAAAAAGAACATTCATAGGACAGTTTGCTAAATTTGAAAAAGGTCTAGTTTAATGTAGAGTGGTGGATCAGTGATAACTTTCTGGTATGGACAGTTATACTGTGATTATATAAGATGTTAACATTTGGGGAAGTTGAGTGAAGTGCATATGGGAATTCTTTGAACTATTTTTGCGTCTTTTTCTAGTTCTTAAATTATTTCAAGATGAAAAGTTAAGAAATTAAAAGAAAAATATTTTTTAAATGTAATCACTAGCCTTGGATGTTGCTCAGCCATCATACCCTCTGCCCCTAAAGCATTCACTCTTCCAACCTCCTCAACAGTTATTTCAGACACTCTGCTTTCTCTTTAACCCTTCCATAGCTTCCCCCAGATCCTTCACTGTGAATATAGAGGCAATCAGAAGAATTTCCACAGCCCGACCTCCCAGCACCTGTGACCATTTACTCAGCTCTCTCTCCTGTCGTTGTAGATGAGCTGTCTCTGCTCCTAGCCAAGGCTGAGCCCTCTACTGTTCACTAGAGCTTATCTTCTCTTATCTATACGAGAAAATTTTCCCAGCTAATCTTCCCCCTGTCTCTTGCATTATTTTTATCTTTCTCTCTGCTGGATAATTCCTGGAATCATAGAAACATACTGTTATTTCTCCTGTCTTAAAAAAAAAATCTCTTGAGCCCACTTCCCCCTTGAACAAGCTTCCACAACATTTCTCTTCTTCCCTTTATAATAAATCTTTTGAAATTTGTTGATAGTTGCTATCTCTAATTTCTTCCCTCCCATTCTTTTAGGGAAGCTCTCCAATGGGACTTTTGCCCCACTCCTCCACCAGACTACTCTTACATGACTACTAACGGCCTCCATGTTTCTGTATCCAGTGGTCAGTAGTTGTCCATCCTTAAATAACCACCAGTGGCTTTTCAGAGGGTGAGCCTTCTCCCCAGCTTGAGATCTATCTTCCCTAGGCCTCCAAGTCATTACCATCACCTGATTGATCTCCTACCTCACTGAGAGTTCCTTCTTAGTATGCTTTGCTGGTCCCTCTTCATTTTCCTAACCTTTTATGTTGGAGTGCCCCCAAAGCTCAGAGCTTGGTCCATTTCTCTTCTTTATCTGTATTCACCCGCTAGGCGATCTCATCCAATCTCACACTTTTAAATACCAAATATATGCTGATGACTTCAAATTTAAACCTACAGTGTGGACCTCCAGACACTATATCCAACTGCCTACTCCGCATCTCCTGATTGGATCCCCAGTAGGCTTAATGGGTCTAAAACTGAACTCTTGCTGTTCTCCACCCCCAAGCCTGCTTTCATCTAGTCTTCTCCACATCAATTAATGCCAGCTTCATCCTCCTAGTGGCTCAGGCCAAAGGCCTTGGAGTCATCCTTGCTTCTTCATTTTCTCATATGCCGCAAAGAATGTCAGCAAATCCTTCCGGTGCTACCATAAAAATATACACAGAATCTGATGCCTTCTTGCTGTCTCCACTGCCAAGACCTTAGTCCAAGCCATCATTGTCTCTCACCTAGATTATTGAAACAGCCTCCCAACTGGACTCACTGCCCCTGGCTTAGCTCTCTTTTGGTTCAATCATGACAGCAGTCAGAGGATCCTTTTAAAACATATGTCAAATCCTGTAACTCCTTTGATTAGACCACCTTCCCTGCAATGACTTCCAGTACCACTGATGGTAAAAGCCAGCCCTCTGTGTGATCAGGCCTCCCTGACCTCATCTGCTACTGCTCTGCCCCTAGTTCTTGGATTTATCATGTTGCTCTTGAAAGTGACACATGCACCTTTCCCTCGGGACCTTTACACTTGTTCCTTCTGCCTGGACTTTTCTTACCCCAGATATCTCAAGGCTTGCTCCACTTCCACTCCCTCACTGTCAGCCCTCACCTCCCTCATGTGTCTATGCAAATGTTTCTTTCTCAGTAAGGCCTTTCCTGGTCCCCTTATTTAGAATTTCAAATCCTCTTCACCCTTCTCCCTGCAAAAGGAGGCACACATACTACACAAAAACAAACTTCTATTCCCCTTTCCTGATTTAATTTTTCCCCCTAAGACTTAGCAGTATGTAATATAGAATATACTTATTCATATTGTATATTGTATATTGTCTGTCTCTCTTAACTGGAATGTCAACTCCAAAAGGTCAGGAACTTTTGTCTGATTCATGCACTATTATATCTCCAGTGCCTCTGATGGTACCTGGCACATAGTAAGTGCTCAATAAATATTTGTTGAATGAATGGATGGATGCATGAATCTGTACTGGAACCTCAACACAAGCCTTAGTGAAACAGGCTTTGAACCAATAGACTTATCCACGCCTTGCAACAACTTTGAGCAGTAATTTGCCACAGTATGTTATTACTCAAATTCTTAGCTTTCTTCCTCTAAGTTAACATTAGGCATCCAACATTTATCACACCAAAGATTTTTCCATAGTTTCTTGCAGATGATAATGTTTGATGATGATGATGATAATGTTACATAGGTAACACCTGTTTCAACATTTTGCATGATTTGTTATCAACCTTTCAGTATCATCTTTACTGTCAAATCTTCATCCAATATGCACTAGTAATGGTCATTATTTTCTCATTATTCTTGTTTTAAATTTTTCTCTTTTTTCATTTCAATTATAATTGCATGCCTCTTCCTTTAGGTTATTTTAGCATTCTTAAGTCTTTTGCACTGATTGCATGTGCTAAGGTTAATCATGTTTGTAAACCTGTGATGAGTTCCACGTTTCTGTGCAAACACAGCAAACTTGCTATAGACCAGAGGTTGTAAATTAATGACCACTGGATGAATCAGTTACAGAGTAACCAATATGACATTTAATATTTTTAAATTCATTGCCAGTATTTTTAAAAATCAGATGATTTCCAAAAAATATCAGATTTTTGGTTTCTCTTGAACAGTCAAATTTGCCTTCCTTCTGCTACTACCTTTAGACAAGGCATACAGTTTCCAGTGTGTCAGTTCCTGTCACCTACACTTGGCCCACTTAGCTCAGTTTAGTTACCTCCCTGGTCCCTGGATGTATTTGAGATGGACTCAAACCATAGGCAGGGAAACGGCTTAGAGATTAAAACAACCCTGTGTGCTCACTGTTGCCATCTGCTACAGTAGGCAGAGTTGTATACTTACTCTGAAGCTTTGCTTCCTCTGAACACTTACGAAATGAAAATTTATAAATTCAGTAGCTTCAGTGAATCTACCACTGGAAGTGGTTTTGGAGAAGTTCATTCATTCTGGTTCATTCATTTCTTTTTTTATTCTTAATTTTAAAATATATATTTTTTTGTTTATCTTTCATTTACCCTTCATTTCTTGTTTGTTTTGTTTTTGTTTTGTTTTTCTGCGGTACACAGGCCTCTCACTGTTGTGGTCTCTCCCATTGCGGAGCACAGGCTCCAGACGCGCAGGCTCAGCGGCCATGGCTCACGGGCCCAGCCGCTCTGCGGCATGTGGGATCTTCCCAGACTGGGGCACGAACCCGTGTCCCCTGCATCAGCAGGCGGACTCTCAACCACTGTGCCACCAGGGAAGCCCTACCCTTCATTTCTTTTGATTTACATGGGAAGGAGCAATGAGATGAGAAAGGAGATGAGATGGCAAAAGATTCTTCTCCCTCCCATGTTCTCATTCCTCTGACTGGAGTCATAATGGACTAGGAGGCCTCTGTAAGGCCCAAACCTCACTGTGTTGACAACTGACACAGCCCTCTGGAGTGGTAACAGGAACCACAAGTTCCTGTTAAACTACTCAGGTTAAAATGTGTAACCACTGGGGCATATATTTGTCACATTTTCTGGCTACTCTATAATTCATTTATAAGAAGACTTCTACTTGCTGGTTAACAAACACAGCCTTCATCTGTAGAAAGTACGTGGCCAGGGACTTCCCTGCTGGCACAGTGGTTAAGAATCCACCTGCCAGTGCAGGGGACGCAGGTTCGATCCCTGGTCCGGGGAGATCCCACATGCCGTGGAGCAACTGAGCCCGTGTGCCACAACTAGTGAGCCCACGTGCCACAACTACTGAAGCCCACACACCTAGAGCCTGTGCTGCACATCAAGAGAAGCCATCGCAATGAGAAGCCCGTGCACCGCAACGAAGAGTAGCCCCCGCTCACCCCAACTAGAGAAAGCCCTCGCACAGCAATGAAGACCCAATGCAGCCAAAAATAAATAAATTAAATAAATAAAATTTAAAAATAAAGAAGAAGAAGTACGTGGCCAAAGGACAATGGGAAATGTCACTGAAGTTCGATCCTGATTGCTTTGGATTAGAAGCAAAGAGGCAGGATATGAATTGTGGACTAGACTATGAACTACACAAGAACAGAGAGTGTGTCCGTCTTATCCACCACTGTCCTCTCAGTGTCTGGCTGAGCACCTTGCAGAAAGTAGGATGAATGAGGAAAATAGTGAATGAATTTGGATGTTGGGATCACTGAAGGCAGAAGCTGGGCTCTTTCAGGGTCTTGCTGATGGAAACAGATGTTACACATTGGTGTAAATGGAAATGGATTCTAAATATTCCTATATGGTTGAAGGGACTTGATTTTCAGCCATGATTTCCTTTTCCTGAATATGATTCTTCTCAAAATGGACAGAATTGAAAGTGCATGTGCCTTCTCTTCTGTTGTTACTTAACCTTTACTGGGCACAGAAAAACAGGAATAAAATATAGTCCTTTATTAGCTCATCTAATTTAAAATAATATGAATGCTAAAATAATATTATCTAAATATATTCCAGTACATGCCAAAAATTGATCAGATTGGCTCTTCTTCTTTCTCCCTCTCTTAATGTTAGATGTCAGTCCTTGAACTTCTGCTCACATGCTTCTAAGCGCTTCCCCCTCCTAGAGAGTTGACTCCATCCCATGGTTTTAGTTACATCCATGGTGATGAGGCTCAAATCTGCATCTTCTGCCTTGATCTAGCCTCACACTCCAGTTACACAGCTTGCATTTTGCACAGGTGAGCTCTCCTGAGCCTTTTCCGTGTGGCCCTGATCTCACTGTGGTCAGGTGGTCAGTGTCCTCCCTAAATGCCGCATTTCCATCCAGGAGATCACTCTTCCCTCAGCTGACTGACCTCAAAGTCATCCTTGACTCATCTTCTCACTTATTTTCTATAGACAGTTAGCCTCAGAAACATCTCTTAGGTTTGTCTCTTGCCCCGATGCCCACTGCCACCGTCTAGACCCGGCAGTTATTGCGTCATACCTTGTCAGTAGCCATGGCTTCCTGACCCTTCTCCCTGTTTCCAGTCATTTCCCATCCATCCCATTTCTCTGCCACCAGACTAATCTAAAATCATTTCATTGTTTTACTTTCTATTGTGTATGTTTCCTAAGATGCTCTTTACCTGGGTCTGTTTTGTGTCTTCCTTGGCACTTCATTGTACACAGTAAATGTAATAAGTGAGTGCTTAATAAGTGAGTGATTGAAATCTGGAAACTGTGTCATATGAATTCACTGAAACTCTGCTGACTATCCTTTGGCCTAAACGCAGAGAATTAGCGGCTGATTCATATTTCTATTTAAAGAATGGAGAACTTGACCAGAAATATTTTCATATTGCAGCTGCAGATAAACAGAAAAGACAAAAACTTTTCATCTGGGCCTCAGTTTCTTTACTTTAGAATAGAGTAAATGCCACTTATATCATGGGTTTATTGGAGGTATTCAATGTGATGCATTACGGCCCCCAGCTCAGGGCAGTGGTAGATGTAAAATCAATTCCAATTGAATCTTACTAAGAAACAAGATTGATTGATGGAATGAATTTGAATCAATATAATGAAATATTTAGGTATTTTATATAAATCACAATTTACAAATTCAGATTCAAATAAAATTTGACACTAACTAGGACCACAGTGTTGGGTGTGTTAGCATACATCATCTCGTTTAATTTTCAAAGTAACCCCTATGATATAGGTGGTATTTTATCTAATGTACATGTAAGTTCAGCTAAGGAAAGGGAAAATGCCTCACTCAAGATCTGTTAGCGTATGCTGGAATCAGGATTTGTCTCTAAAATTTTTAATTTTAGGTCTTTTGCTTTTCCTGTGTACCATCCTCAAAGAGTTTTCTTATTAGTTTTTAAATTTTTATTATTTTTAGGTTTGCATTGTTAAAAGGCTCATGACTTTCCATTTTAATACTTGATTCACACTCTTTTTCTTTTATTGTTTTCTATATGCTTATTTAAAAATCCTTGTCCTTGTATTTGTATTCTTGGTGGTTGGGAGTGTCTCAAACATGGTCTCAGCTGCAGCAGCAGCATATCTATTTACAGAAGTTGAGAAAATACTGTATTTCCAGTGTAAGTTGAATGTAAGTAGCGCACATTTGAAGTTGAATGTTAAGTAGCATACATTTCAGCCTGCATCTGTTTTAATGACTCTGTTAGTGCAAATGGGTTATTAAATGTCAGTGAATATCTAGGGAGTTGTTATAAACCAAAGATGTGCAGATGCTCTACTTCTGAAATGGTCATAGACCATATACTGTGCTGGATTCAACTTTTTAATACTTAGAAATATTGCAGAGATAACATTTTTATGTACTTGACATTTTGTGAAAATAAAATTTGCAGCTATGAACAGCCCTCTTCCTTTTATAATCTACCTGGCAATAATAGCTATAATTAGCTTTCATTGCACCATTATCAGAAAGGGAAAGTAAAATTAGCATTAAACATGTGTGAAAGTCAGTCTTTATATGGCAGCTGCATATATAAATTCTCTGGGAGAACTATCATGCTTAGAGAGTGAATCTTAGAGGTATATTTAAAACATCTAATTACTTTTGCTCTTTGGTTTAACCTTTAAATGCCATACTGTTCATAGAATCAATTTGCCTTCTCAACTAACCAAATATTTATTGAATTTGTACTGTGAGCAATGAATTGTGTTAGGTGCTAGGAGAGGGTGCAATTCCTGTCCTCCAGAAGCTGACATATTAGTTGGGAGATGCCCACACTGTACATATGCTGGTCCCTCTATCTGAATTGCCCTTTATCGCTCTCTTTCCCATCCTTTGCCTGACAAGCTTCTAAGCATGTTGGAGGTTCAGCTACACATCTTCTAAGTCACCTTCCTGCCTGCTTCCCCACTCCCCTGTCATTGGTACACTGGGCATCTCTCTATCACAGTGTTTGTCACAGGGGATGATAATTGTTAGTGTGTTTGGTAACCTCCCAGATTGTGAAGTCCTCGAGCTTATGAGACTGAATCTTTTGGGTTTGTTTTCTGAGGGCTTGGAACATAGTATGTTCCTAATAAGAGCTTGATGAATGAACAAAGATGCTGCAAACACATAGATAGCTAGTCATAGAGATTAATTGACAAAGAAAGGTAGCATGCAGTCAATGTAAAGAATAGCTTATAAACAAACACTGTAGGTTTTAGGAGGAGAAGAAAGACTAGATTGATGGTCAAGGAAGGATTCTTGACTGGTGGCTCCTCCATGGGCGTGTGGCATTTGCCATGTGGGGCCCTGTGCTCAGAAGGGTTCTGCACTTGGCTTAATGTTCTGCTGTCAGGGTCTGAAAATTCTTAATCATTTTTGAACAAAGAATCCCATTTTTTCATTTTGCCAGCAACCACCAGAAGCTGGGAGAAGGGCATGGAACAGATTGTCCCTCACAGCCCTCAGAAGGAACCAACCCTGCTGCCATCTTGATTTCAGACTTCTAGCCTCCAGAACCATGAGACCATACGTTTCTGTTATTTTAAACTACCCAATCTCTGGCACTTTGTTACAGCAGCCCTAGTGCACTAATACAGACCATAAAAGAGCTCCCCATTGCTTGCTGAGTAAAGCCCAAAGTGCTTAACACAGCTAGAAGACCCACCACCATCTGCTCTCTGCTGCATTCTCCAGCCTTTCCTCTTTCTTTGCATCCTCCCCCCACCCCACCCCCACTCCAGCTGCCTTGCACTCTTCACTGCAGGAGTGCTCAGCTGTATCCGGTTCTAGATGTTCCTTGCTTTCTGTCACCTACGATCTTCCGCACATGCCAGTCCCTTGTGGTCAGAGTACATTTCTGCCTTTCCATTCTATCTCATCCTTCAAGTCTCAGCTTAGTCCTCTTCATTTATTTATTCAACAAATCTTTTCGAAATGCCAGGTATAGTATTTAGAAGTTAACAAAACAAACACAGCCCTTGGCCTCATGGGATTCCCAGTCTCGCAGGAGAGACCAATGTCAAATGAGGCAACAGTGGACGAGCAACGTCAGCAGAATGTTGGAGGCCATTAAATAGGTGGACTGTGGAAAGTGCCCAAGCACACACGACAAAGCTGGACCCAAACCTGTAATGAGGGAAGGCAACACGAAGCAATTCAAAACCCACCATAGACTCTCAGCAAAGCTCAGACCTCTGAGATACCACGTATCTTTGAAGGCAGGGGTGCAGGATAGAGCTATCAAACAGAAGCATTGGTAGAACGCTTATATAAAGAGCACAAGACGTTCCTAACTCCATCCTGACCCCTACCTTGCTATAAAAAAAGGAGATTCATAGAAAAAGAAAGAGCTTTGAGTTATTTTTAAAAATGATAAAAGAAATAAAATGTTCAATAGAAGTTTTGAAGAAAAGGTTAAAAAACTTCCCTGACAGTAGAACAGGAAGGTCAAGAGACAGAAAACTAGAAGATCAATTCGGGAAGCCCAACATCCAAATAAATCTAATCTCAAGGAAAAAGAACATTAAAAAAGTAAGGAAAGGAAATAAGAGAAAAAGGGAGAGAAATCTTACCAGAACTGAAATATTTGAATTTCCAAATTAAGAGACCACTGAGTCCCTAGCACAGTGGATGGAAACAGGCCCACTTTAAAACATATCATAAAATTTTGGAATGTCAGGCATATAGTAAAAACCCTAAGTATTTCCAGAAAGAAAAAGTGACATGCAAGAGACCATCAGTCAGGACCATAGGTCAGCAGATCTCTCAACAACAACACTGGAACAATTTCTTCAGAATTTTGAAAGAAAATGATTGTGTGGACTTCCAAGAATGAAGGTAGACTATGTATGTTTTCAGCTATAAAACGTCTCAAGAAGCTTCTGTCCCATGCAGTCTTTCTCAGGAATCTACTGGAGGATATGCTTGTTAAGACAAGGAAGTAGACCAAGAAAGTGGAAGGTCTGTGGTCCAGAAACAGAAGATCCAACCCACAGGGAGAAGGGGATTCCCAGGATGATGGTGAAGGGAAGCTTCTAGATGGCAGCTGGAAAGCAGGACCAGGCAGCAGGATGGAGGACTCTGGGAAGGACCTCTCCAGGAGGAAAAGAGAGGAATGGATTCATTTCCTGGTTTTTCAAATTGCATTTTAGCTCTGTTGGAGAGTTTGGTACAGAATTAGTAATATGCATGTAGAAACCTAACAAATGAAAAAAACAGGATACAAAAAAGGAAATATACACATTTTGCTCTACATAACTCAGCTATGAATATTTACATAGTCATTGTCAAAACTACACGTTGGTTTAAAGGTATTATAACCTGTTTTAGAGGATGGTGGGAGGGCTGGTGTGTACACACTGGGGGAGGGAGAGGGTCAAATCTTCACCTCCCAAGTAAGAAGTTAAAAAAAAATTGAACGTGAACAATCAAGACATAGTATAAGCATAGCCTCTAGAAATATGAAGTAGCAGAAGAAATAGCTAAACTGTTGAAAATAATTGTTTCTGGGGAATGGGAATCAGAGGTAGAGAAGGATTGTGTCAGGAGACCAGTGTTTCATTATAAACCCGGAGGTAATGTTTGACTTCTAAAACGATGCACATGTATTTATTAAAAAATTCAAATATATGTCCACACAAAGTGTGTGCACAAGTGTCCACAGCAACGTTGTTCATAATATCCAAATGGTGGAAACAACTCAGATGTTTATCAGTTAATGAATGGATAAATAAAATGTGGTGTATCTGTAGAGTGGCTATTTTTCTCCCATAGGAAGGAATGAAGCACTCATACACGTTACAACATGAATGAGCCTTAAAAACATCCTGCGAAGTAAAAGAAGCTAAACACTAAAGACCACATATTGTACGGTTCCATTCATATGATATGTCCATAACAAGAAATCTGTAGGGACAAAAATTACAATAGTGGCTGAGGGTTTGGGAAGTTGGGGGTCAAATGGAGAGTAACTGCTGGTGCTTTCTTTTGGGGGTGATGAAAATGTTCTGGAATTACATAGTATGATGGTTGCCCAACTCTGTCAGTATACTAAAAGCACTAACTTTCACTTTTAAAAGGTGAGTTTTATGGTATGTGAATCATATCTCAATCAAGCCATTATTAAAAAAATAAAGGGGAAATGGGTTGCCAGAGGATAGAGTTGGAAGATAATATTTTTACTAAATAATTCATTGCATGTTTTGAATTTTGAGCCATGTGCATATATTATTAATCAAGAAATTAATTCTTAAATTTAAATGAATAGTATTTAAAACATGATGAAAGAGAATATCATCATCAACACTCATGTATCCAACACTTACTTTTGCCAAATCTCAACATTTTGCTGTGGACATAGTTGAATTCTTCTGTCTACCTTCCCACTACCTCCCTAACTTGCCAGAGTAGCTGTGTTCTTGAATTGGTATTTATCATGTCTCAGACATATTTTTATTATAAACACACACAGGTACAGACATACCCATAAACCGCACTATAAGAGTTCTTTAAAATGTATACAAATATATTAGTATTATTCTGCAACTTTTGCTTTACACCAACTTTATATTTTCAAAGTTCACTCTTACTTAGTCTAGTTCTAGTTCACTCATTTTAACTTCTGGATACTGTACTGAACCACAGTTTACATATTCACTCTCCTGTTATCTTCATATTTGCTGTACACATTCATTCACTCATTCATGCCATTCCATAACTGGGCACTGGTACTGCTCCAAGAGCCAGTAAAGACCTGCCCAAAGTTGAGCTTATTTTGGGGAGGAGACAGTAAGCTTAATCTTTAACATGTATGTTAGAAGGTGTTAAATCTGTGGAAGAACAGGGTGAGGGTGATTGGAAACGACAGGAGAAGGAGTACAGTTTTAAATAGCTGGTTGTGGCAGGGGAAGTACAAGTCATCTGTTTCTGTGATACTGCTGCTTCGTAAACAACCCTGAATCTCAACTGTTTACAACAACGAACCTAGATTCCTGTGTCAGCTGGGATGGCTCTGCTTCAGAATATGGTGAGCTGGAGTTGGCCTGGGCTGCGGGTCAGTTTCAGGTTGGCTTCATGCATCTCCTCATTCCCTTTGGACAAGGATGTGATTTTCTCATGGTAAATGTACTCAGAAGTACAGGAGACCAAGTTGAATCACGTAGGCATATTCAAGACCTCTGTTTGTGTCCTGTCTGCTAACATTCCAAAGCTCAAGCAAGTCGCGTGCAGTAAGCTCCGGTAGGAGGAGAAGTATGCTCCACCTGCCTGAGTGGGAGGTCCTGAGCCATCTCACAGCAAGGATGTCAGTGTATAATGCTATAGTGGAGAAGTAGTGTAGACTTGGAAACTATAATTTTTAAAAATTGAAGGAAGAAAAGAAAACTAATACCTAATTCATAGGATTATTGTGAAGAATAAATAAAATAATGTATGTGAACAGTCTAGTCCAGAGCCTGGTATAAATATTACAAGACTAGTTAATACATATAGCATTTCCTGTGTGCCACACACTCTTCCAAGTTCTCTACATGTATCAGTCGACCTCACCCTCACAACAGCATAGAAAACAGACACTGTTCTTATCCCCATCTTCTAGATGAAGAAACTTAGGCCAGTGAAATCAAATAATTTGCCTGAGGTCACACAACTAATACAGTAGTAGAGATGAGGTTTGATAACCAGACAAGTGGCCCAGCATCTTGACTCTTAATCACTCTGCTATGATCCCCCTGCATGCCTCCCAGACCCCAAGTCTGGGTTAATGCTGTGTGTTCTCATGGGCACCCAGCTTTTCTTTTGTCATGGTTCTGAGTACCACTGTGAGGTCACTTGTCTGCCTCCTTGAATACAGTGGACATTCTGCAAAGGTGGAGGTTGTGCTCACCTTAATTACTCTCATTCCCTGCCCATCAAATATCAGGGGGAGGGGATGGGCAGTAGAGTGAGGCAGAGGCATTGTCCGCTTTGAACAGTCCCCACAGTGCATGAAGGGGAAGTGGGGAGAGTATAAGCCATTAAAGAGGCTAGAAAAACGAGATAATTGATGGAGCAAGGTATCTAAGTAAGTAGAAGATATAAGATTAAGATTAAAATGAGGAACTATTGACCTTGAGAAGATAGAACACCTTCCCTTTTAAGAGTGAAAGAGAAGGAAAAGATGGGTCTTTTAATTTTTTTAATATTCCATAAGAAAACAAGTTGTCCCATTTATTGAAGAACTGGTCCTCATTTATTTTAATGCTTCCTTATGCCAAGTTCACACGTACACAGGAAATTGTTTTTGATCCATTCCCTTAACCAGTACATACTCTTTGTAGTATTTGAACTATAGCTCTGTAATATACTTTAATTCCTAGTACCCTTCTTGATCTATTTCAAAACTGTATTTGGTTATTCTCATACAGTTATTCTTCCTTACATATTTTAGATTTAATATTTCAAGGGCCGTAAAATCTGTTGGCATTTTAACTGGAAATGAATTAATAGACTAAAATGGGGAAACTCAACATTTTCAAGAAAATGGCCATGTCTATCCATATATTTTCCTATTTTTTGGTCAATTATTTTATGTCCATATATAAAATTTTATAACTTTTTCCATATAGGTTTTGCCTATATATGTATTATAAATGCTACTACTGCTACACAAATTGAGCCAGATATCATTTTAGGTAATTTGCAAGTATTATTTAATTTAATCTGTACATTAACCCTCTGAGAAAAGTGGGAATTATTATTCCCATTGAAAAGATGGGTCTTGTGAGAGTTGAGGCTAGAGAAGGAAGCTCACACCAGATGACTCGGATCATCTCAGTCAACAAGGGGCAGGAATATTGGGCCAGGAAAGGATGCAGGCTGGTAGAGAGGGAGACAGAGGCAAGAGGAGAGAGTTTGGAATAAATGTCTAACTTTTGGGTTCTGTGATCTCTTTAATACCATGATAAATAGTATGATGGACCCAGAAAAAAGCACATACACACAAAATCATGCATAAAGTGTTAGGGGTCCATGGACCCCAGGTTGAGAATACCTGTTCTCAGGAATTAATGAAATTGAATAAAAGCATTTCTAAGAAGTAATTTGCAGGCAAACAGCTTGAATTTATAGCATTTCAAGTCTGTGTTTCTGGAACTTTCTTCAGCAACATTCAGTAGCCGGGGAGTAGCAGCTGATGGGGTTTTAGGGATTGAGGCTGTGAGCTCCATAGCCGCCCAGGGTGGGATAAAGTAAGGAGGGCAGTAAGGGTAGAGGGAAGGCAAAGCACAGGCCAGTTAAGAGGCAGAGGTGGCCGTAGAGGCATGTGGATGGTGGGGTAGGAAGTGGGAGAGGTCCTCTCTGGGTGTAGGCCATCAGGGGGGCATGACCTATAGAGGACGTAAGAATAATAAAACCAAAATCAGTCTGCTGTTGATTATCATGATGCACAAGCAATTCTATACACTGACAGTCATAAAGTATTCCTCTCTAAAAAAGCCTTGGTCTAAGACCTAAACAACTGACTGCCGCCGGGTAGCCTTGTGCCCCTTGAGGCAGATAGAGAGATTACGATGGAGGGAGTGGTCCAGGATGTGGGTGAGGCGGCGGTGGGAGGCTGAGGTGGGGACCACAGCTGAGTGGGTGCTAGAGAGGAGCGTTCCTTCAGGTGGGTGTTTGCAAGCAGCAGAATTCAATGGCTTTCATCTCCTAGAATCTAGATGTTGACTGGAATCCTACGAGCTTTTTTTTTTTTTTTGACTTGAATCAGCTGCTAGGCATAACCGCACATTTCACCCTCTTCAAACATCAGCTCTGCTCACATCTGCATCTGCCTCGATGTTCCACCGCCTTTTTCACCCCTTTTTATAGCAGATGGCATTTATTTCCTTACATGCTTTTCTCCTCTGCAGACTGTGTGCCCCTTAAGAGCAGCGATTGTGTCTTACTCATTTCTGAATCACCAGTGCCTACAGACAGGCACTCAAACACCTACTGAACCCACGCACAAGTGTATTTTGCTCTTGTTTTAGATTCCTCAGATGTCCAATGACCAGGCACCGGTAGACACCATGCCGCTGCTGTCCTCCCAGGTAAACGAAATGAGTCTCTGTTCTTCTTTACGAAGTGTTACTGCCACACCTCCGTTCCATCCTGAAACCACAGGGATGCAGTTAGGGAGATCCACAGTATCTCACATATTTTCATCCATCAGACCATCAAGACAGTATCTGTGCTGCTGCAGAGTCCTGACCGATGATGATTCACCCCAGAGTGAAAACCACCAGCATTTGGCTGCTTTGTCGTGTGATCAGCCCTGTCACTGTGATGCATGGATGTGTCTCTGGTGTCCTGAAAGAACTTAGGTGCCTCTTGAACCCCACCCCCTGCAATGAATTACTTGGGAGTAATTATGCAATGGAGAAAACAGGGTCCAGTTCACCCCCTCAGTCTTCCCTGGGGAGTCACGAGAGAGTTGACAGTTCTCTGTGAGGTGAACCACTTCTAGAATGGACTGAATCTCCACCATCTATTCCTATTCTTCTGCCCAGCCTCTCCACCAAGATGGCCCCTGTAGGGTTCTGACCAAGGCACTGCCACACCGCTGACTAATGAAGTAGAGAAACCAGAGCAGCTTGGTCTGATATTTGAGGTTGGAAGCAGGAACTTTCTAGAGGAGAAATCAAAGAAGCAAAAGGAGTATAATGGCAGCCCCCCAACCATAGTACGCACTGGTGGGGTCCCAGGCCCCTCGCAAATACAGAAGTGTATTGAACAATCAAGCATCTTCAACTCACCATCAGAGCTGGAGCATAGCCTCAGATTCTCATTCCTCGATAGCAGGCTGGCTGCTGGAGCTGCACACAGGCTCTGGGCAACACGGAGACAGACTGTATAATGTTTGGTCTGCATTACTCAGGATACTATACAACCTTCACATCCTCTGTTAGGCTGTGAGCGCTTGAGCACTTCCATTTGAAGATGAGAATTAGCCCTCAGGACGAGCATTTGGGGTTTGGGCATAGAACTGAGGTATTTTAATTCTCTTGCTAATTTTATAAAATGTGCATTCAAAAAATAAGTTGTGGTCTCTAGGAAGGAATTTAGCAACATTGGACTATAGCAGCTGCCTAAGTGATCTGCTGGTGTTCTTTGTAGGAAGCGTCTAAATAATTGAAATCTTTAATTGGATTAAAGAGATCCCTAGTACATAGGTGCTCTATAAATAAAAGAATGAGTAAATAATATGGTGACCTTCCCTTTCGGGCCCTTCCCCTTAAAGAGATCATTTTGTTTTGTTTCCACCAATAAGGTCACTGTTCAGGGACTCTTGAGAGGGGTTTGGTTTCACCTGGGGTGGGGCTTTCCCAAGGAACTCCCTTTTAGCTTGTTTCAGGGATACTGCCACCTCTTCCCTTGGCCCTTTCATTAAAAATGAATAATTTGTTTATCTTTGCTGTAAGTAGCTAGGCACCAGAGCATTGCGTTCGCAATTAGGGTCAGAGCAAGAAGTCAAGGTAGCAGGCTGACCTTGCCTTGTTATCTGAAATCAACAGGTTTAAGTAGCCCAGTGCCTACAAGACAGCTAGAGGAGAAAGAAAGGGAAGGAGAGAGAAAAATGCTTATAAAGAGGAAGTGGTAAGAGGCTTCTGAATTTCAGTGTGACCTGTCAGGTGATTTTTGCAGGGGAGGGGACATGAGAAAAAAAAAAAAACACAGTTAAGTAAAAATGTCCTTATAAAGACAAAATCTATTTCTTTCCTGGCTGATGATTTGTCATTCTAGTCACTTCCTGCCTTGTGACCACACACCCGGGGTTGACAAAGTTGTTCTGCAGATCAGAAAGAAGGGGGTTTCTGGTCACATACCAGTACCACTGAGAACAGTTTTGCTACCAGGTAAATTTCCTTTGCCTTTTTGTCATTTCTAAGTGCTTATGATGTTTTGCTTGTTGGGTGGCTCTGGTTCTGTGGATTGTGGATTTTGCCCCCAGGGGACTAGAGATCTGAGCACCTGTTGCCCTTGTCCGCTATGAGCCGCGGCACCGTTTAACTGCCCAGCAAAGCTCCAGCCACGTCTCGTGGCCGCCCAGAGTGGGACCCTCCCCTCCGCTCTCTGGGGTGGCTTCTTCTCCAGTTATATGCAGTTATCACCCCCCCAAAAAAACTATGATTTTTGTTTCCTATTTAAACCGAACCAAGTTCTGATTTATTTCTATTGCTTTATTTCAAGGAGGTTATTTACTGTGATTTGATCTACTTTCAAATGTTCTCAGGAAGGTGGTTATTGATCGTTTAGATGGTGCTGCTCATTGGCCTAATGGGGATAGTTTAACTTTAGCTCCTGTGGTTCTGTTTTTCTAAAAAACTCCTTTACAGTACTTTAGTGGATGTACTAACATCTTGAGTCATATGTTACTGAGTGTGATACTGGTTATTTGAGTGATTTTGGGTACCAATGGTTTTTAATGGGTGTGCTTACTAACATGGAATTAGAGGCTGCCTCTTCTCCATTTATTCTCTAAAAATAAGAGTAATTTGTGTTGCTTAATTGTACTGTTTTGTAGAATTGTCTGAACTATTTGGTATCCTTATGATCATACAAATGACCATTAAGTTACGGAAGAAAGGCTTCAGTCTATAATAGAAATTCTTATAAAGTTGATATGGGATATTTATTCCAGAAACTTTTTTGAAACATAGCTTTGAAACTTGTAGCATCAGCCTTTATTAATTACCATTATTCAACAATAGTACCATTGACAGATGATAAGCATAAAAGCCATCCAGACTGGAAATGGATTCATTTATCCACACACTTATCAAAACCCAATTTTTCTTAATCAAGTATAGCAACTTGTTTTCTAAAATTACCTCCTCAGGACAACTTAAAAAAAAACAAACTGTCGTTAAACAAAGGTGATTTATCCACACGTTTTGATTTTGAATTTACGTAATTTATCATAATTGGTTTCTAGTAAATGAAATGGTTTAAAGAACATCTACACAGGCAAATTTCAATGGAATTAACTGCTTACCTATAAATGTGAATTTCTGAAGTTGTAAAATGTGATCATCAATATTGTTTGACGCATCTTACCTGAATAGTTCTAAACGAGCAAAAATGTGGAGTTGAGGGAGAAGGACTTGGACCCCTAAAAATAACAGATTAAAAATATGCTATGTCTTATTTTAAGTAAATATATTGATGAGAATGAAATGAATTAGGACGCAAAGGTATGTCAGTATTTTCCTTACATTGGGAGGAAATAAAAATGGAATCAAGTTTAGATTGTTAAAGCATCAACCTGGTATGTTATAAAATATCCATTTCTCTTCATTCTTGTTCACTGCCAGCAACATGAGGGAAGAATCTTCTGGGTCTTGCCCTTTGAACAAGCACTGCTGAGGTGGGACATTTCATTAGCTATCCCAGGGATGCTTTCTTTTGTCACATTTGAAATTTTGTCTCCTTCATAAATTGTGCCTTGAAACAATAGGTAATTTGGGAAACAATTTCCGTGTTTTAACACCATTTCTAATTCTTTTGCTGAACCCTTTGGGGAATGGGAGGCCACAAAGTAACTTTCTCATTCAAATGTATCTATTTAAATTAGGACGGAACAAGTAGTAATACCACTTAATATTGATACGTACTTACTATGTAAGCCACTCTTCATGCATGACCTCATTTAATCCTCCCAACTACCTTTAGAGATGAGGAATGGGCTTAGATGGTTGAAGGACATGGCCCAAGGTCACTGGGTGAGGGGCAAGGGCGGTAGCCAGGTAGCCAGGATTTCAGGCTCCATTCTGCCTCTCTGTAAGCGTCCGTCTATTCCAGAGCCTATCTTCCCCACCAGCATCTTTTTCCCAGATGTACCTTGTTATAGGCTTTTCGTTCTGAAGCTGACTGAAGAGATCTTAGCATTCATGATTTGAAGAGAGAAAGAAAGAAGACAATAATTTGCAATAAACCCAGAAACTTTTTCATAAATAAGAGGTATCATTGTGGGTTTCATATAATAATAGAATGAAGTGTTTTCTTTTAAGTAATGCATCATTTTACTCAAGAATTGTGTGCCTTCACAAACCTGCCTCAGCCACTTTCTCAACCTTATTTCTTGTCACTTCCTTCTGCTCTAGCTGCCATCTCCCACCTCTCCCCCTCCTCCCTCCACTTACCCACATGCCAAGTGCACAAGTCCACAAACCACCAGAAAGTTCCATGCTCTTTCACTTCTTTTCACTCCAACTGTCTTTCCAAGTGCTTTCTTCTTTATCTGTGAAACTTCTGGTCATTTTTTAAGGCTTATTTCAAGAAACCTGTCCTTTTGCAGGTCTTTCCTACTGGTTCTTGCCTCCACTGATTCTTCTGTGTGTGTTTGCTTAATGCCTTGAGTTTAGAGTAAGTAGAGCAGGAATCATATTGTTTTCCTTTCAAGTCCTTAATTTGCTGACAGCCTGAGCTCCTTCTCTGTCTCTCCTGGCATGTAGTAGGTGCTCATGATATTTATTGAATTTTTTCTCAGTTCCTTAGATATGCATAGAAGTCTTTTTTTAATTTCACTTGTTAACCTAATATTTACTGAGTTTCCCCAGTGACTGCTATGAACAGAGATATAACACTATTACAGTATTTTGCTTTCTAACATGTTTCCTTTTTGTCAAAGCACTATTCTTCATTTTAGTCTCAAAGCACTAAATAGACATTGACTTCAAGGAATTTAAGAAATTGTCCAATGACCATAGCCAGCAGGCAAAATTAATCTTATTATTTTAGTTTAAATACATTAATTGAGCTAAAACTTAGCTACCCTTACCAAAATTATGTAAGGGTATAAGGACCAAGAGCACAGGAACAGATACCATTAACTTTTACTTATTCACTTTGCACTCCTCTCAGAAAATTCTCAAGTCAACTTCTCCTTGTTACCAAAAAAGTGAAGGCTTCTCTGCGTATACGGGGGAGATGGCAAATGAATTCTCAAATCAAGTTAGGTAAAATAAAACTAAGAAATTTTCTCCTAAGATGATATTTATGAAGAGTCAAAAATTTATAAAGTAAAATTATAAAATCTGATGACTTTATGACTCATAGATTTTATAGCAAAGTGACATTATTTAGGTTCATGTAATTGTCTCATTAGGATATTTTTTGTTTGCTACTTTTCCAACTCACAGATATCATCAAATGCAATGATTCTATTCCATCTGCGTATGAACCCTGCAGAAATAAAAATTAGAATTAGAGTGCACCAAAATATAAAACTAATCAGTGTCAGCAGACTCCAAGAATTTCAAGTTTCCCTATCTTGCCAGATGGCAATGCACTTCTTAAATCAGAAGAGTTCATGTTTCACATTGTTTTCATTTTGAAGTATAAGAAGTTACCACCCAATCAGATATTCATCTTCTAGGAGCATCTCCCTACAGCTGCTGTGACCTCTGGGCTCCCCAGATGGCAATTCCCCCATTGCTTTCCTCAGTTGCCTCCTGATTGAACTTCCTTATACTGTTCCCGTTGTTTTGTTTGTCAATTTCAGTCATTACATCCGTTTTCCCAGCAATTTCATAGTCACTCCATCTTGTAAGATACTGTAAGCAGCAGATGGGCAACAAAGAATTTCAATTCATCATCCTAATAATAACCGCTTAGCCTTCTATACTACTGTTTTGAATTGAGTGTTTTTCTAAATGTTTTGACCGTATTCATGCATTGAGTCATCACAGCAATCCTGTGAGGTAGGTACTGGTGTTATCTTCATGTTTGAAGGCAAGTTAATCCATTCAAGTGTTTTATTACTTTAATTTTCTACAATTGAATCAATTTTATATTAACTACTGAATTCCAGGGGAAACCTCCTGGAATAAACAGGCAGCAGGCCATGGTGCTTATTTGTACCTAGACCTTGAGTTGCACACAGATAATAATAATTTATCCTAAATAAATGCATCTGTATTGTTAATTGCTTTTATTAAAGACTGTTCTTTGTCAACATCATCATCATCAGTATTTACTCAGCCCCTCTGCACTTGGCTATTTGGTGTTTACCAACTTATAGACCTGTGCATAGGTCACAAAACATGATCTCTACCCTCCAAAGCTTTGAAAAGTTCTCAGTCATAGAAGATTAGAATACGTGAGTCAAGTGGCATTCCCATTTTCTAACTGTTGTGATGGATAGACAAGAATAAATTAAACAATTTAGTATTTATACCCAAGCACACATATCTATAATTACATAGTAATGGCCAAATATAGGTGTCCTAAAAGATGTGAAAGAATGAAAGATTGGTTTAATTGTGAGCTGAAGAGTAGAGGTAAGAAGTGACCCACTTACTGAGTTAAAGTAAGTTTTGCTCAAGTTCATAGCCACGCCTGCCTCAGCCCCACTTTAAGTTACAAGGAGGCTTGTTTCTCAAATATGGTCGGTTTTTTCTGGCGGAAGGAAAAGCTAAGATATTAAATTGAGGAACTTGCAAAGAAAGCCACAGTTTTGTGGTTGCAGCATTGATTCTTGTTTTAGTTGAGCACCAGTTCCACGGACAGATGGACACACTTGCATGCTCTCTCCATCTCTTTGTCTGTCTGGCTGTGTGTCTCCCTCTCCCTCTCCTCTCTCTCTCTCTCTCTCTCTCTCCCTCCCTCTCTCCCCCTCTCCCCCCCCCCTCTGTCTCTCTCTTTCACACACACACACACACACACACACACACACATCCTCTTGACTGGCTGAGCTAAAATGGAAAAGAGATTACATTCTCCACAGGCAGAAAAGCCAAGACGCCAAATTTGGCTGGCAAATTAATGTTGCATGTGAATTGCAATCTCTAAGATAATTTCTTTTCCTTTTTTCTCTGGTTGCACTTTCAAGAGGGAAGTGAATGAATGGCCTAATTACTTTACAATTCAATAATACCCTGCATTTTGATTCCTCAGTCTGGTAGTTGTCTCCAATATTTATCCAAACTGTGTATCTGAATGAATGAAGTAAAGAGGCGCACAAATGCATCTGTATAAAATTTGCATCCTGGGCTTCCCTGGCGCAGTGGTTGGGAGTCCGCCTGCCGATGCAGGGGACACGGGTTCGTGCCCCGGTCCGGGAGGATCCCACGTGCCGCGGAGTGGCTGGGCCCGTGAGCCATGGCCGCTGAGCCTGCGCGTCCGGAGCCCGTGCTCCGCAACGGGAGAGGCCACAGCAGTGAGAGGCCCGCGTACCGCAAAAAAGAAAAAAAAAAAAAAAGGAAAGAAAAAAAATTGCATCCTCTTCCTTTTCGCCGTTCCTCAGGCAAAATTTAGAATTAGACCTGCATCTTTGTTAACCTCAGGCGTCACATTTTAAAATGTGGATCCTTGATGTCATGGGCTCACATTACCTTCACCAGGAGGCAATGTGATTAAGAAAGAAGAGTGGAAAATACATTCCTTATGGAGAAAGCTACGTAATAGATGCAAAGAGAAAGTAAGAAAAAATGAGGAACGTGTATGCAGTTTTGCATTATTGAGCCCCTTTTTCTTCATCTCAAAGATGTAAATGAACTTTCCCTTCATTTCCAATGCTTTATAACATTAATTTTTTTTCCCTTTGGAAAGATGGAATATCATGGGCACCTTTGATGACTTTTTTCAGATTTTTTCCCTTCCCTCATTGTCTTTCAAGTTGAGATTTTTCATCAAAATATCCCTGATGCTCTGTTTCTTTCCTGTGACCACAGAGGAAGACAGTTGGGACTCTTAATCTGTCTGGTGATTGAATATAATGTATATAACATAAAATGTATTCAATATCATACATAATGTCAGTTTTTAAAGCTTGTGAGTCTGAGTGTCTGCAGCTTCTGTGCATGAGACAAACAGGTATGGTATAAAGAAAAGAGCAAATTTGGATTCCTTTTCCAGCCTTTTACTCATTGTGGAGCCCAAGCAAGTCTCTTAAGCCCCCTGACGCTCAGTCCCCTCATCTCTGAAATAGGGAAAAGTACTGTCTATCCGCTGGGTCTGCTCTTGGGTCGATTTCCCCTTCCGTTTCCCCATTTCATTAGTCTGTGTGTATATCTCACTCTGTTCTACTCACCATCGCTGCTGACTTATTGAGCCCTCGCTATTTGCTAGGCATTGTGCTAAGCTCTTGACATATATTTGCTCTTATATTTCCACACAAAATCTGCATGGGGTTGATGTTGTCATCTTCTTAGAACAGATGATCAAACTGAGGTCCAGGGAGGCTTAGTCCAAGGTTACAGAGCTAGTCAGAGCCGAGATTCACACCTGGCCTCTTTTCCATTTTAATATTCACAGTTTCTTAAACATGTAAACCATGTCTGTTTTCATTGCATTGTATTTTCTAACATGATCCACTGGCTACTTTCTAATAAGTCTAAATATTCCTTTCTGCGGTTGAATATTCAATGATTATTCCTGATTTTCCATCAGGCGGAGATCCCAACTCTGCTTTTGATGGGTCTGCTGCTATACCAAACAAATAAATGCTTGAGGATATTATGGTACAGAGCTCTTAAGGGTTATGAAGCATTTAGGCTATTTAGTTATTTAAAATTTTGACGAAATGTCATAGCATATCCCATTAGTAAATTGGTATTGGTAAATATTTGCCCACCAAACTGTGGCTTCCAAGAAAGTGTAGATAAATCTAGTCTATCAAATGAATACAAATTCCTGCCTCAGTTTATCTGTGACTGCTCGTTTTGTTTTTTATGAGAATGAGCTGGTCCTTAGAAGTTATAAAAGAACTACCCCAAGGAGCCCATAGAAAATGAAGTCACATTATTGAGAGTCAATAGAAGCTTCTGTTGTCATTGCTAGTATACAGTTGTCAGCGGCATGTTGTCTTGGTGTTTTTACATCAGCTCAAACCACAGCAGAGAAAGTGCCTGGAGAATTCCGGAGTGGATAAGAGATAAAGGCAGAGAAGAGGCCAACAGACTCAGTCCCCAAGCACTGGTGTACCTGAGAGTGAGGAGAGACATAGCCCAACGGTCTTCATCACAGATGCCCAAGATCCTTTTTCATTTCATGTCTCACAATGGATGTGCAGGCTTTTCTTAAGATTGCTGTACATTTTCCCACTCTGGCCACACTTCCTCAACTGTCAGAAGGTACTTTCCACAATAAGTATTTCAGGCAAGACTAAGCCCAGAGCCCCTTGACCTCTCAGCATGAGATCAGCCAATACCGATGCTGTTGGCTTCTAACTGGTATCATCTTCTAATTCCACAATTGCTTTTGAAACTGCCTTCAAGGACTCTGGAGGAGAGATGTGGTACAAGAGCCAAAGCAACCAAGCTAAGATCATTTGAAGATAAAGCGTAGGTGTGAAATCTAGATTTACACCTACCCACACATGTAACATACATACAATTAAGTGTGAATTTTAGACAGTGACTCTATATAATATTTCATATAGTTTATAGTGGAAATTGGGTTTGTTCCCCAAGATAATTTTGTAAAAGTTCTGGTTCTTTTTAATTTTCTCCTTCCTTCCTTCTTCCCTCCCTCCCTCCCTCCCTCCCTCCCTTCCTTCGCCAAGCACTGTTGTATACAATTTAAACACTTTATCTAATTTCATTCTAACACAACTCTTATGGGGTGAGCACTGTGATTGCATTATTAATATCCCCTTTGTACATATGAAGAAACTGAGGCTCAGAAATTTTAAGTAACGTGTACTCAAGCACACAGCAAGAAGCTGTTGCATCAGAAAATCCAGCATCTTTTCACCATACCATGTTGCTTCCTAGTTCATTCTTTTTTATGTATATAGCAAGCTTAATTTCATAAAAGAAGATAAGATCATTAACGTACAGATGAGGTTTGTGAGACGCCTATGATGCCTTTTCACGCTTGCTTAGACTGGGAGAAAGTGGGTCGTGTTCTAGCACAGGTGAAGCTGTAAACTAAGCCTGTGCTGTTCTTAAATCGAGTGGAAGAAACTCCTCCCCTCATTCTCTCCATCCACGTATTGAATATGTAAAGTACATTTCATGGACTGTGCATCTCCGGGTTTTTTTTAACCTTTAAGTTGTTACATGTTCATTGACTTGTGTGTTTCCTGTACTTTGGTTACACCAAACTAAGCTTCCAGAGGTTCTACTCCTCTTTTCTGATGAGTCACTGACTCACTTTGAGACTTTGGGGAAGAACTTCACTTTTCAGGTCCCCCATTTTCCCATTTTCTCGTGCGGCAGGGCCATGATGTCTGAGGCTACCCCAGTTCAGAGCAATGTAACCCTGGGCCAGTTACTTAAATCTCAGTTCCCTCATCTATAAAGAGGAAATCATCATAATGCTCCATAGAGCTGTGCTGGAATTAAATATGATAACGCATATAAAACATTTAGCGTTGGGTAACCACTCAGTAAACATTAGTTCATCTTCCATTTGTCCTTTAGCTCTTGTTTTCTCTGGCTCCAACATAGATAAATAATACTTTATTTAGATATATAGATAAACTTTCTGTGGAGAGTATCTGGGTTCATCATTCTACATGAATAAGGAAAAGACTGACTGATCCTTAAGCTCTCTCCTCCTCATCTGTGGAAACCCAGGTCACATGTCACTTCTCCCCGGGGCACCACACGTGGCTCCCCAGGGGAGAGCTGTTTTCCCCATTCCTGTGGATCTAAAAAGTCCCCCTGTATTCTAGTGACTGGTGTCTCTCTCCCCTACTAAACAGGCCAGGACCACATCTTATGTCTGCGTCGCCAGCATCTAACCCACGACCTAGCATATGGTAGGTACTTACTTGGAAGATGTTTAGTGAAGAAATGTACAAATAAATATATGAATCCGCTTAGTGGTGGACACTTAGAATTACCAGAGGATGAATTTCATAGTCCAGATAATGATATGCAGATTACATTCAAGTGAACTCTAACACCCATTCCTAAATCTTTCCTGTGTGTTCCTGGTACATTGAGTTTGTGCATCTCAGCTGATTTTACCCTCCCTTCCGTCCTGCTCTGTCTGCACACCACAGCCCCTTTCCTCCCAGCAGGACTCAGCTCCAAGTCAGACACTGTACACTTAGGTAGAGAGACCTGAGCATCAGCCGCGGCCAGCAGGGTTTACAGAAACTGCCCAGCCCCAGGTTTTGTTACCTCAGCCAGAACCCTCTGGTGGCTGGAGGGTGGGGACCAGGGGGCATCCCCAGCCTAGTTCAAAGACTGCCAAGGGACACTTGCAAAGTCATTTTTCCTACAAAGTGGTTTCATATAAACTTGATGCATCCACTTGCCTTCTTCTGTTGTTTGTATCTTTCAGTGGGAAGGATATGATAAGTATGTACACAAGAATATTATTGTTAAACTCCTCAAAGAAGGTGATAGTAGACTTCTTTTTTTTAATGTTTTTTTTATTGTGGTCAAAGTCACATAATATAAAACATACTATTTTAACCATATTTAACTCTACAATTCAGTGGAACTAAGTACATTCACAGTGTTGTGCAACTCTCACCATCATCCATCTCCCGAATTTTTCACCTTCCTAAACTGAAGCTCTGTCCCCTTTAAACACTAACTCCCCATGCCCCCCACCCCCTGGCCCTTGGCATCTACCAATGTACTTTCTGACTCTACATGAATTTGACTATTCTAGGTACCTTGTGTAAGTGGAATCAAACAGTATTTGTCTGACCTAATGTACACTGGAATGCATTTGTAAGGTTAACTTCATATATGTCCTGGAAACAGATTGTACCTTCTTTTTTTTCCCCCTGTGCTATACAGTAGGCCCTCACCAGCCATCTACTTCATACATAGTAGTGTACATTGGTCGATCCCAGTCTCCCAATCCATCCTACCCGCCCTCCTACCCTGGTGTCCATATGTTCACTCTTGATAGTAGATTTCTTAAGCCCTGTATACCGTTTGTTTATGGGTTTGTTCATGGCTACAACTGATTTCCTGCGTACTTATACTGCGTGCCAGCCAGGAGGCAGTGCTGTGAGATGATCTCATATAGTTTGTGATCTCATAATTTGCTGGAAGAACTGGAGATGTGGACATGGGGGTCTGAACCAGAGCTCACAGGAGGAAGGACTCACAGAGCCCCACCCAACCAACAGAGGACAGGATGTCTGAAACCTTGCTGATCTCAGAAGTCTAAGGGTATCATTTTCATATTCATCTATGAATTTGGTGTTTTGTCTTAAGACCATTGTGCCTCAGCGTGAGTTATTTTAATGTGGTTTGCTTTTTGGTTGCTAAGAAATATCAGAGGTCCTTCCTGCAAAGTCAAAAATGAATATACAGATGAATACAGAGGACGTTCACCTTGCCTCGGTCATTGTAACCCTGAAGGTGCCAGTAGGATGTGTATGTAGTATTGGGCATGTGTTGTTTGTAGCCCAGACCTGGATGCTGCCTTCTCAAAACCTAGATTAAGTTCTCCTTCACGTGTAGGAAACATACATGAAATTATATTCATAAGATATTTGAAATCATGGGGGAATTATACTTTACCATATGTTGAGCAGGTCTTATTTAAAGAACAACATTCCCTCTTAGGTTTGAAAGCTTATTATAAAGGAAAGAGGAGAAATAAGGAGCCTTGGACTCCAGTCCCAATGAGCTCGGTGACGTTGGTCACACCCTTTAACCTGGGTGTTATTTCACTCCTCTGTGACAGGAAGAGAGTGGCCAGATAGAAAATCTGGTGCCTTTACCTCTACATTCTGTGACTCTGTTTTTCTTGTGTTATCATTTAAGGAACTTGACATAGATGCAAAAGATAGCAAAGGAAACTATTAAAGATTTGGAGAAAAAGAGCCTCCCAAAGCAGGTTAAAATAATTTTTTCGAAGGCCCAGTGGCTATCACCAAGGCATGTGACAGAATTTTTATGAATTGAGCAGCTTCTGTAATTCCCTCTGAGAATAGCCCAAGAGAGGGAGCTTTAATCGTATCAGAAAAGATTTAGGTTACAGGGTTGGGATATGAGACACCAGAGAGGTTGTAGGGTTTCCTTATTTGGATATTTTTGAGAAAATAGTAGATGGCTCTCTTTCTGGGGCAGTTTGCATGCAGTCTTGCCTAGAAACTAGGAGTGAACTGGAGCAGCGGGACTTAAGATGTACGCAGTGACATCCCAGAAAGCAGATCTCACGTGCCGTTCTGGAAACTTCCCTGCTCTGCGCTGAGCAGTCAAGCAGCTGAGCAGTGGGTATCTGCCTTGGTCAGTGAGGAGAATGCATGAGGACAGAGCTTTACCTGCTGCTGAGGTAAGAGCAGGAGCAAGGTGGGTCTGGGAGATGCTGGGTCCACTTTCGAGGAGGTATCTCCCCAGAAGCTGCTTCAGGCCATGGTCACAGCTCCTGATGGCCCCTGACCCTATTTCTAGGCTCATTTGAAATACACCTTACCCTGGCTCTAATTTGTACATACACTTGTCAGCTAGTGAGCAGACTTTTGGAACTTTTAACATGGAAGGAAGGGACTTCATCTCTCAATTTACAGATGAGGAAACTGAAGCCCAGAGAGGCTAAGTGGAGTCTGACGTTATATAGACAGGTAGCATCCTGGGTCTCCTGACCCCCAGGCTCTCTCTTCCGCCCCCTGCTCGTTATTTTATTCTGATTTCCTTGGAGATGTCCATGTGTATAAATGATCTGATTACTTGTATTGCATGGGCTTATTGAGTTGTTTGCTATTTTATTTTTTGAAAAGCTTCTGTGCTAACTTCTTACTCTTATCTAATCTCTTCCCTGCCCCTCCTCCCACCGCTGCCCTGTGTTTAGCCTTTCCACCTGTTCATTTTTGATCTTCAGACCTCTCTTCACTCTATAACCATTTTGCAGTAAGTGAGCTGTAATCTCTGTGTTGCATTTGAAACTTGACATTTAACGGTGGGTGTCATGAAGCCCCAGTCTTCGTGGCCCCCTTGCTTGTAGCCCAGCAACCGGGGCAGTGCTTTGCACTTAGACTTCTAGGTGGCGTGAATGAATGAATGAATGAATGACGTCTGATATTGAGGTAATGGTGTCACAGTGAATAATCAACTAGCCCATAATAATATTCAGCTTTTTGAAAAGATTTCAAATAATCTTTGGGGTCCCCTGAGCTTTCAGTAGGGGAAGTCTGGATCTTAAGTCCTTGTGGCTGCATGTGAAATGAAGCGTAGCTGTGCATCTTCTAGACATGAACGCCAAGAATATCACTGTACAGCCCAGGGAAGGAGAGAGAGGTCAAGGCAATGAGGGCCTCCCCAACCCCAGCCTGGAGCATCTCCTTTGCTTGCAAGAGGTTTGCTCTGTGTCCCATCCTTAATGGAGTTGGACAGCTTGGTAGAAAACAGACATCAGGGGGGTGCTGGGGGAGGAAGCGGGGAGCTGGACACTCCTTAGTTGGGGACAGAGTAGGGCTCTGTGTGCCATGCTAATACAGCTTCAGAAGCCCCTCAGCTGAGTGATCAAACCACAGAGACCCCCAGAGAAACATCAGGTTCATCAGGTTTGGAGTAATCAGGGCTGCTGGCTTCCTCGGGGGGGTGTTTTCATCCCCTGAGATAGACAGCAAGCCGCTGAGCCTGTGCTGGGAATAGCCTTCCAAGACTGCAGAGAGAAGTCTGCCCTCTGCAGCAGCCTTGGGAGAATCAGTGTGTCTGCAGGGAGAGAAAAGACAATCTAAAAGAGATTTTGACTTGACAAAAGAATTCATAAGAGCCCCCTTAAGTGGCCATCTGTATTTGAGGACATTTATAATTATTTGGTTCTTAAAAACAAAGGCACTTTTAAAATACATTTTGAGAATCGTCCCTTGTGTGAAAGTTTGGAATATCTGTATCCACAGAGAAACTGTATCCCCAGCATACATAGTAAGCTATCACCACCACCACCCCGCCCCTGCACAGTGTTCTACTTTGTAAAAGAAAGCAGACAGAATTAAGTGAAAGCAAAACTCCTTCCTTATCTAACTGTAGTATGATAGCTTTTAAAAAAATTTATGGGGATTTTATTTTGCTTCGGAATCCTAAGTATTTTATGTTTCACTTCTTTAATCATCAGAGTCTAACGCTAAAGATTACGGGATTAATGATGTTCTGGAAGACATGTTGTTTTGGGTTACTCACTACTCAATGAGTTGTTAGGAAGTTGTGCAATCTTCCCCTGGATACATACTGAACTTATGAGGTAAAGGTGGGAATTTGGGTCCTGAGTTTCCAGTTTTACTTTCCCCACTGTGTCAAGTTGCAGGAGAAGTAGGGCACGTTCAAAAGATTCCCTTGGCAATGCGACGCCATGTTACAGATGCCACTCTGATCCTGGCAGTTATATAATTGGGTGTCAACCTATCGAATCAAAATACCAACGCACACAGTGTTACCTCCTTTCAGAAATGATGCCAGTCCAGGAGCCATTTCACTTTGCCAGGTCACCTTTTATCAACCTGTCGACTTCTTTTCATTATCAGTTAGGAAACTCCTCAGAGAAAATTCAGCTTACATTTTTACATTTATTTTAAAGAACGCATTTCCTTCTGTAAATTCTACAGCACTGTGTTCTATAGTAAACTCCTACAAATTGTTTCTACATTTAGATTTCAGGGAACTTGAGTCAGGTACTTTTATTATAAGAAGTCATTCTCAGAAATTCTCTTTCACTACCCATCTGGAAAATACCAGCCTCCTTGAAACAGAGACTCAGAACTGGCTGACCTAAAGGAATGAACAGGTTTGGTGGCTTTTGCAGTTTGGGGTGGTGGTTCTTTGATTTTCTTATGACTTTAAAAATAATCTTATAAAAAAAGAACAACTGGTACTTTCTTTGGCCAAATGTCCTGGGATTTTATAATCATTGATTTAATAAATGTAAGTGCTTACAGAGAAACTAGCCAGACGTGACTTAGATGAATGATTTGAGATGTGTCTTCTTAGATTTATGACTTGGGCAGTGATTCAGAAATGGGGTTCCAAAATTCACCACTGACTTGCAAAAAACCTTAAGATGGTTCTTGGCAAGTCATAGTTAGAGGATGCAGTCATTGAAAAGGGCCACACTTACTGCAGGAGCAGTAGAGCAGAGCCCAAGAGGCTGCTCATTCATGCCCTGAAAGGGATGTGCCTTCCTCAGCCACTTCTTTTAAGCTCCAAATGGGAGCATCCAAAAGCCACAGCCCATCCCATTACTGCAGTGACCTCTCTAGATTCAGCTGCCAATATGGTGCCAGTAATTTGCAAAGAAACCCTTGTCAATTCTCCTTAAGAAGCTTAGTCATATTATAACCCAAACCATCAAACGTGCGTGAATTAAAGTGGGTGTTTTTTTCAGTTAAATATATTAATAGACTGTGTAAAGTACCTAATATTCGATTCTAGCCCCAGCCATGTCCTTCTTAGAAATGGTCTGATCTGCGTGTTTTTCCATCAGTTACCTCCTCTTCCTGCTTCTCTGCTTTGTGAAAATGCTGTCATTTGCACATTCCGTTTAATGAGTTAAAGAGTCTGTTCTCAGTTCTGGATCTTAATGGCCCTATTAATGGTCAGTCCATCCTTTTCCTGCTCTGCTTTTTCAGCTCTGCATTTACACACTCTCGCCTGGCAGTGCTTTGAGGACTTGTACCTAGACAAAGCATTTCATCTCATTGGAACTTAAATCTCTTTATTTATAAAATGAGGGAGTTGTACTAAATTATTTCTTCACTCGCTCTGTCTCTAAAAGTTGGGTTGTGTTTCCAGGACTTACAGCTCACTCCAATGGTAAAAGAGATTCTCTCTCCATATCTATTTGTGTTTGGGCGCAACAAACAACAAACGGTATCAGAGTAATTTAGGCTGGTGAAGGCTTCTTCTCCAATTCACCTCTTAAATTAATTTAATCTATTCTCTTTTCCTTTAGCTGTTAAATCACTGGAGGGTTTTGGATTTTTTTAAATTTGAAGGCTGTCTCACTATTTGGCTTCTCCCAGTTGATCCTCCTCATTTATGTAAATCTCTTACAAAAATGTGGTTTACCAGATGCTCAAGGTTTTTCACCTTGTCCTACCTGCCATGGTTTAAAAATCACATGGTTTTAAAATAACCCTACTTTCCCTTCCTAGGTCTTTTATTTGAATGGGCCCTGCAATTTTTATTCTAAAATATTTTCTCTGCTTTTTTACTGTACCATGATCTTGAGATTTTTTTTCTTACCCAACACTGTAATTCTTTCCTTTCTTCCTTGGCCCTGCCCTTGATCCTTAAAATACAGTCTCATTCCCTGCCTTTACATATATTTCTCACCAGTGTCTCACAGTGCTCTCAAATCTAAAACTCTTACGTCAAAGGATAGGCCAAGTTTAGATTTGGAGATCCCATTCATTCTCTTTTTTTTTTTTTTTTTTCTTTTTTTGCGGTACACGGGCCTCTCACTGTTGTGGCCTCTCCCGTTGCAGAGCACAGGCTCCGGACGTGCAGGCTTAGCGGCCATGGCTCACTGGGCCCAGCCGCTCTGCGGCATGTAGGATCTTCCCGGGCCAGGGCACGAACCCGTGTCCCCTGCATCGGCAGGCGGACTCTCAACCACTGCGCCGCCAGGGAAGCCCCCATTCATTCTCTTGACCTTTAATATTGGTTCATGTTTTCAGGGTAACTAGGGCAGTGTAGGCACGCCCCACCTGAAATGAAGAGCAGCGCCTGGCTTGAGTGGGCGTTCATAAATATTTGTAAGTGAATCAATTTGTCTCATAATCCCGTGAACATCTGTGAACCAAGAAATAAGACACCCCCAAAATAAGAAAGGCAAGCCTTTACCAAAGGCCTTGCTAAAATATGATGGGGGAGAGCCGTCTCTTAATGCATCCATGGTGTATTGGTAGAGGGTATAAAGAAGAGTCAAGCCAATTAGTCACAAGAATTTAGTAAAGTAGACAAAGTTATATACTGATTTCTTACGACAGAAGCCTTGATTTCTTTTTTTAATAAATTTATTTATTTATCTTTGGTTGCATTGGGTCTTCGTTGCTGCACACGGGCTTTCTCCAGTTGCAGCGAGTGGGGGCTACTCTTCGTTGCGGTGCACGGGCTTCTCATTGTGGTGCCTTCTCTTGTTGCGGAGCACAGGCTCTAGGTGCGCCGGCTTCACTAGTTGCAGCACGTGGGCTCAGTAGTTGTGGCTCACGAGCTCTAGAGCGCAGGCTCCGTAGTTGTGGTGCACGGGCTTAGTTGCTCTGTGGTATGTGGGATCTTCCCAGACCAGGGCTCAAACCCCTGTGCCCTGCCTTGGCAGGCGGATTCTTAACCACTGCACCACCAGGGACGTCCCAAGCTTTGATTTCTTAACACATGAAAGCGAAAGCTTCCTAAGCTAGAACACCTGGAAAGAGACTTCATATTATAGATTTTTTAATCTCCCATAGGCTAGGCATGTTATATACTTAATGAATAATTGCTGAATGAATGAATGAATGAATGGGTGGACGGAATGAGTGTCTAACAGAAATGCAAAGCAACATAAATAGACAGCATGGGAGAGGAGAAAAGACTTGAGAACTGGAATCTTGCTGCTCCTCTACCTGGCTGTGTGATCTGAAAGATGAATCTTCTCTGAGCTTCTGGTTCCTGCTCTATAAAGTAGGGCTACATGTACCTATGCCATCAGCCTTCCTTGAGCAACATTATAAGCAACATAAAACTTGTGTTTGCTACATCCCACAAGTGTCCTCTTCTCCAGGCCTAGGTGAAGATATTGCTCTCAGACCTCAGTTCTCCTGCCCTAAGAAAAGTGGTCTGTCTTATGTAAATAGAGTGAATTATGTAACTGATACGTCCGTTCTTCACTGAGCATCTAGAGAACTCAGAGCTAGATTTTCAGCGTACTTCTAGCAAAACGTTCAGTCCTAACCATGTGTTTGAAATATGCAAGCTCTTGCTTGCTGTCCTCTTATTTCACCTAAGCTAGTTACTCCTTCTCCCTGATCACATGATTTTATTGGTTTACTTCTTAGGTTTGGTTAGATCTTTGTCACTGGGCTCAGATTGTTTTCGGAACAAGGCTTGATTTTAAAAAAAGAAAGGAAACAAACAAACAAAAAAAAACAAAGAAAGGAAAGAAGGAAGGAAAGAAGAGAGGAGGGAAGGTGGGGAGGGAGAGAGAGAGAGAAACAGACAAAAAAGGAAGGAAAGGAAGTGAAGGCAAGAAAGTCAGAAAGCCAGTAGCTGTCTCTTGAGGGTTATTGTGATGTGTGAGACTGTGTCTCCTTACGCAGTTAAGCCCTCAACAGTTTCTACCTTCCATCAGAGAACCCAATGGACCAGTACATTTTTAGATATAAGGTAAATAATAATACAATAAATCTTTATTGATAATAAAAGATATTTTTAAAGGAATTGAAATAATAACAATATATGTAGTTCCACGATTTTTAAATCATGCTCCCTGGAATTCCCACCATGCATAGATGACAAGGAGGTGGGATAGTGGAGGTAAGGTGATCTTCAGGGTCTTTTTCAACCAAAGGCTTTCAGAGTTGGGTTTTTTTTAAATTGAAGTATAGTTGATTTACAATGTGGTATTAGTTTCAGATGTACAGCAAAGTGATTCAGTTATACATATATAAATATCTATTCTTTTTCAGATTCTTTTCCATTAGAGGTTATTACAAGATACTCAGTATAGTTCCCTGTGCTATACAATAGGTCCTTGTTGTTTATCTACTTTATATATAGTAGTGTGTATCTGTTAATCCCAAACTCTTAATTTATCCCTCCCCAGAGTTATTTTTATTTGTTCGCTGTTATTTACATGTAAGGTTTCTATTCACAGAGGGTTGCTTAGGAAAACAAAAGTTTGAAACTACTGATACATGTGATAAATGGTATGTGAGAGGATAGTGAGTTGGTGGATAATGGATGAGGATTTGCAAACTTGAGCATAATGCATTTTTGGCCAACAGGTTTAAGTGCTAACACTGTTCCCTTTCTTGTGTGGTTGTGCGTTGCCACTGAGAACAAGTACAGCACTATAAAATGATGTGCAAATATAGAAAAGGAAATCCATTTAAAACAACATCCAGTCACAAATTTTAAATATTTTTAAAAATCAGTAATTTCATGAAAATGCCCCAAATATAATTATACATAGAAGTACCCCTTCTCCCACACTCTCACCCCACTTATCCCTTCCCCACCAGGAAATCCTATAAGCTTTAATGGAACTCCTCTTTGAAACATGGGCGTGTGAATTAGCTAGAGACAAGAATATAATCCATTTTCTGTTGCATTCTCTTTCTACCCACTAGAGGGCAGCAGTAAGGCACAGGGAAAGGGAAAATACTCCAGCATTAGCATTAAGTTTCTCAGCCAACCCTAGCCTTTCTGAGAACACCTAAAAAGTCCCTCAAATTCCCATATATGAATTATTAGCGTGTCAGATTCCCTTCCTCTTTTCTTAAATATTTAGAGAACTTTGATAACTCCCTTTGAAGTTATAAAATTTATCTGTTGGCTTGGCCAAATATATTCATTTGAAGTATGAACATGAAGATATCTCTTAAAAAGGCATTTATATAAAAGTTGTGTTTTGGTTGTATATTTCTGTGTTTCAGACTACTCCAAAATGTGATTTTGAACAACCATCATTTTACCATCTCTCAGTTCTGTTGGTATCAGAATTCTGGGCAATTCTGCTTCATGTGATTTTGGCTGAGACTGTGTTCATCTGGGGGCTCAACTGGGCTGGAATGTCCAGAATGGCCCACTCCACTGGCTGGCAGTTGATGCTGGCTGTCAGCTGGGGGCACAGCAGGGACTGTTAACCAGAGCATCCAGTTTTCATATTTCATGTGGCTTCTTCCTGTGGCTTAGACATCTCACAGCACAGCAGTTATGTTCCAAGAGGGAACAGCCCAAGGATGAGCATTCCAAAAGGAGGGAGCATTCCAGAAGGCAGGAAGCAGAAGTTTCCAGCCCCAGACATGGCTTCTCCAGCCTTCTAAATGGTCAGAGCAGTCGGAGGATCAGCCCAGATTCAAGGAGAGGGAAATAAGTTGCATCTCCTGATGTCAAAGGGAGGAGAGAAATTGGTGCAGACCATCTTTGGAGACCACCACATTCAGGATTAAGAAAAAGGCTATTTCTTACATTTTGGGAAGATAATTATAAGTCATGATGGATGCAGAGGAATATTTCTTTACTTAATAAATGAGAATTGCTTCTCAGTGTTGTATTTTAAGAAGATACACATCAACCACTCCCTATGTTGTCCCCTCTCTGCAGATCTGTTGCCTAAAGCAATAAAAAATGGCCAGAGGATCAGTATCTGATGAAGAAATGATGGAGCTCAGAGAAGCTTTTGCCAAAGTTGGTAAGTAAACCTGATACCTCAATTCACACAATTCTCTTCTTTTTTAGTAGCTTTAGGACAGATTCAGTGAATGGTAACATGAGCAAAATAGCAGAAGGGACAGGAATACAGTGGTATTGGTTAGAGGAGCTAGGAAACATTTTTGAAAGCTGTTCTTCAAGAAAATTACTTCTTTCTCTATCTAAACATGGAATATGGGCCCTTTGTCACCTGTAGCCTTTCCTGGTAATGGCCAACTAAGTCTCATCTTTCATAGCTTGTCTGCTTTCTTTGGTTTCCTTTGTTTTCCTAGTATTCCATACTTATTCTTACTCTGTAGCCCCAAACCTGTAATTTATTTTCCCATCTGTTTCTATGAGAGTCTCTTCAGATTCAGCTTTCAGAACCTCTGTTTTGAAATTATGACTCTTGGATGTTGGAAGTGATGCTAAAGCCCATATCCAATAGCAACAGGCCTCTTGTGAGATTCTGACTTTGCATGGGGTCAGGCCACAACCCCTGAATGACTGCCTCTCCTGCCCACTCCCCTCCAATCCAGGCTACTCTCACCTCTCTTCATGCTGTGCCCCAAATCACCCCAAACCTTCAGCTCGCCGTTTGCCTTACAGATTCTGATGGCAATGGGTACATCAGCTGCAATGAGCTGAATGATTTGTTCAAGGCTGCCTGCTTGCCTCTGCCTGGGTACAGAGTGAGAGAAATTACAGAAAACCTGATGGCTACAGGTGACCTGGACCAGGATGGGAAGATAAGCTTTGATGAGTTTATCAAGGTGAGTATGACACAGAATCCAAGGAGATGCATTTGAAATGTGGGAGTTGAATTCGGGAAACGTCCAGAAATACATTCCCACCCTTCTTGCTTCAACATTGCTTATTCTTTCCTTTATGGTTTTCTCAATGACAGATTGGGTTTCTAAAGATAAATTATGTTTTTGCAGGTTTTTCATGGCCTGAAAAGCACAGATGTTGCCAAGACCTTTAGAAAAGCAATCAATAAGAAGGAAGGGATTTGTGCGATCGGGGGCACTTCACAGCAATCTAGTGTTGGGACCCAACACTCCTATTCAGGTGGGTGTACCAGTGTGGGGCGGGGAAGCTGAGGTGGAGAGAGTGTTGGGATGAGCTGAGGGCGGAGGGAGACAGAACCATGTCAGAAGGATCCACGTCTTCTAGGATTACAGATTCCAAACTCAGTATTCAAACCTAAGGGGTACAAAGAAAGACAGATGTTAACATGAGTTTGTTGACTACTGCCTATTTTCCTATGTATAAGTGGGCCAGCAGTTCTGGCTCCAGGTAGGGTCCGATACCAAATAATTGCATCAGCATTTAAAAAGTACATTAAAGGCTGCCAAGATTCCTTTGTAAATCTTCTGGACAAAAAGAGCTACTCAAGCTTCTACCTCCAAAATTCATGCTCCAAAATGCCTGCTGAGCGGGCCCAAAAAAGTTGTGTTTTCATTGATTTGAAGGAAAGTTGTATATTTATTCTGAAGGCTGCCATCCAGCAGCCTTCATGGAAACTTCTCCAGAACAGTACAGTAATCCAATAATTCCCAAACTGAGGTCTTCAAAACATTAGTTGATCTTAAAGATCAGCTCATGGTTAAGTACGATTCTTTTTTTTTTTTTTTTTACGTAAGTGGGCCTCTCACTGCTGTGGCCTCTCCCATTGCGGAGCACAGGCTCCGGATGCGCAGGCTCAGCAGCCATGGCTCACGGGCCCAGCCGCTCCACAGCATGTGGAATCTTCCCGGACCGGGGCATGAACCCGTGTCCCCTGCATCGGCAGGCGGACTCTCAACCACTACGCCACCAGGGAAGCCCAAGTACGACTCTTAATTGCGAAGAAAATTTCACAGCTTTTACTATGTAAAGTGCATTAGGAATCTTCAAGACAATAATATGCTGTGTGATGTTTCCCAAACTTTTGTGACTTAGGATTCTTCTGAGGGACTCTTTTTTTCGGTGACACGCAATTTGGGAAACACGGTGCTGGGCTGTAAGGCATAACTTGAGGCTTATTAACATTTCTTAAATCAACTTCTGGCAGCTTTACTGATAGGAAAGAAATAACGTATCACAAATGATTTCATTTCATAGCAATTTCATTATACAGTTTTCCCCTGCTACCTGAAAGTAGAGTGTTCCTATGAAACCTTTCATAAACTGAAATGGCGTAAAGCAAAGAAGCATCTACCTTAGGACATATCTTGCTAATGGAATGCACAGAATAAGTTGAGATGAGACAGATGCTCACAGACACAGTTCAAAACAATGGCCGCTTGATGCTGAGGTGTGGAGTGTGTAGTTCCTGGGGAAGGAGCTGGGCAAGGCCGCTCTCCCTGCTAGGGGTGCCCACCGCCTCTGTAAAACAAACACTGCAAAACAAACACGGAGAGCTATTTTTACTTTTAACCTTTTCTCGTAAAAGCAAAAATCCTCTTTGGATTTCTTTTGGTTAACGGAAGCAGGTACCAATGTAGGTCTTTTTTAAAAGTGAAGTGGCATACAGCCAGTTTCAAAAAGTGGGGTTACCTGTAATTGTATAAAGAAGCTCAGAGATATTGCAGAGATTGCCTGTGATCATCCCACATTTAAATCAGCAGAGGTAGAGCTAAGCATTAAACCACATTCACATTTAAATTGTATATAAATATAAATATTTAATTATTTATATATATTTACATATATAAAATACAGATATGTATATATTTACTTCTTTTTTTAAAATAGATGTCTTTATTTTTTTAATATTTATTTATTTGGTTGTGCCGGGTCTTAGTTGCCGCAGGTGGGCTCCTTAGTTGCGGCATGTGTGTGGGATCTAGTTCCCTGACCAGGTATCGAACCTGGGCCCCCTGCATTGGGAGCACAGAGTCTTAACCACTGTGCCACCAGGGAAGTCCCTATATATTTACTTTTAAATATAATACATTTGCATATATGTAGCTTCTAAATCTGCTTGCTATATATATGTTTTATGATTGGAGTGAGCAGAGATTCTGTGCCTATTTCCCAAGTCATTTGAGATTTTTAAATGTCAATAAATGTGAGATGATAGGATAATGGACAAGATTAGCCTCACAATGTCTCTCCCGGGCACAAGAATCTAAGATTCATGTGTATAATTTTGTTTGTATCAGATTTTCACTTTGTAAATAAGTCATTTTAATCATTTACTTGCAGAGGAAGAGAAGTATGCCTTTGTCAACTGGATAAACAAAGCCCTGGAAAATGACCCCGATTGTCGGCATGTCATCCCAATGAATCCAAACACCAATGATCTCTTCAGTGCTGTTGGAGATGGCATTGTGCTTTGGTAAATAACGCTACCTTCTTGGCTTCCGAAGGTTTCCCTAGAATTTTCTGGAATACCAACAATTCACTGCGTTTATCTTTAGGCTCACTTCCTTTGGTACTCAGCTGGATCTGAAATGCTTTTCCAGACTTTCACGTGGCAGGTTCAGGAGAGCAAACTGATTTCAAAAGCAGCTTATAATGAGAAATGTAAAACTACCATCACTTGGGTGGAGGAGAGAGATGCACAGTACAGAGACAAACATGAACATAGAGATACAGTAACACAAGGTCAAAATCAATTATTTTTGGAATATACGCCATTTTGCTTCATCTGAGCATGGCCTGCTGTGAGAGTACATAGACTTGAATGATAATAGCAGCATGATAGTTGAAGCATCCAATGCAAATCCTCAAGCAAAAGAACAATTATGTTGAACTACTATTATGAACTAAATATATGTTGTGTAAAAAAAAACAAAGAACTATTGAGTGTTGCACAAATGCTGCAGGCGCCTGGAAAAGGAGGGATGTATTCTACGCATGGGAGCCCTCTCAACACGGTTGGTCAGTTCAGGATGGTGCCTTTGAAAATGCCTCTGTGGCTCTTGCTTTGGCAGCCTCTCTGTGGTTGTAAGATGTGGCATGAATGAGGAGGCTTGAAAGGCCCAATCTCAGGTGGGCTTGGGAATTGAAGGGAAAGATGTATGGGCAAGACTTTGAGCCTCCTACCCCTCCTCTGCTCTGACCAGAGCAATTCTACTTTTGGTATTTTGTTTATTAGAGCTCACCATGAGATTTCATTTTTAAAAAGTTCAACGGCTGAAAAAAGACATCAGAAACCTAGCCTGCATGTTCAGGTCCTGACTCTTTAAGACCACCCCCTGGTCTTCCCTCAATCTCTTTCTAGTTGTACCTCCCAAGACCCCCATGACTCAGGCACCCAGCCCAGGGCACGAGTGAAGGGTTGTATGAAGGATTGGCTGCTTCATCAACCATACTCACTCTTCCCCATACACGCCCTGCTTACAACTTGCAACTCTGGCTTTGCCTTTTTTTTTTTTTTTTTTTTTTGCGGTATGCGGGCCTCTCACTGTTGTGGCCTCTCCCGTTGCGGAGCACAGGCTCTGGATGCGCAGGCCCAGCGGCCATGGCTCACGGGCCCAGCCGCTCTGCGGCATATGGGATCCTCCCAGACCGGGGCACGAACCCGTATCCCCTGCATCGGCAGGCGGACTCTCAACCACTGCGCCACCAGGGAGGCCCTGGCTTTGCCTTTTATTTTCCTTTTTAAGAATGTCCTTCCCCCACCCGCTCCTCCTACACAAATCCATTCACTGTAAAATTTTCTGGTTATTCCAACTCCTACTGATCTCTCCCTTCACCGAATTCTTTTTTTTTTTTTTTTTTTTTTTTTTTTTGCTGTACGCGGGCCTCTCACTGCTGTGGCCTCTCCCGCTGCGGAGCACAGGCTCCGGACACACAGGCTCCGCGGCCATGGCTCACGGGCCCAGCCGCTCCGCGGCACGCGGGATCCTCCGGGACCGGGGCACGAACCCGTGTCCCCTGCATCGGCAGGCGGACTCTCAACCACTGCGCCACCACGGAAGCCCCCTTCACCGAATTCTTAAAGCACATATTGTTTTTAGTACTTTGGGAGCCATTATAACATTCTGCTTTGGACTGTTATGTAAATTTTCATATCCATATATTTTGTCTCTGTAATTTGACTCTAAGCTTTTCAAGGGCAGGGATGTCTTATACTTTTTTAAGCCACCCCTCTCTCCTACTGTTTCCCAGAGCTTCTAGTTCACTAGAGTTGCAAATTTTTCAAATAATGATTTAGGGGTTTGTTTTGCCTAATTGCAGTAAAGTGCCTTTTATTTAAATGTATGTACACACACACACACACAGAGCAAAGTTGTGGAAATACATCTTTATTTAAGCATCTATATGCCTAAAAATTGTTAGAAAAAAAGTTAATGTTGATTTATTAAAAAAAGAAATAGTCACATTCAAGTTTATTATTCTTTGATTTTGTTGTTGTTCCTTTGGATTTTTTCCCAACTTCCTTTCTCTAAATAAGATGGAAGTGACCTAAGGAAATTTATTTTTAATGACCCATTGGAGGTTAAACCAAAGCTAAGTGGGTAAAATAAGTTTTTCATAAATAATAGCTACTTATTTTGGATGTCTGACCAATGCATTAGATACTTAAGTGGGAGACATTTCTAAAGTACTGATACTATAATGACTACAGGAGAATATAAACCATTTTATTATATGATCAGTTGAAGGTATAGAGTTTGACCAGCTGTCAAATAGAAATTTAGACATTATATAAGCTCAAAAGTGTATAGATAATCTTTTATATAGTGGAGCAATTTTCATGGCTGAGAAAGTGAAGCACTCATAGAGAATTTGCCTTGGCTATCCATCCAGAATTTCCTAATGTGCTAAGGGAACCAGAATAATCTTCCAGCTTTTTAGGTGAGTGAATGAAGTAGGATTCTTATTTCCTGCCTCAAAATATTGTATGACTTCAAGGAAAATTAACCTTTCCCGTAGATAGTTTGAATCTAGTTGAAACTGCAAAACTGATTTTGTATCTGAACACTGGGTAGCACCAATGATGTTGCTGTCCTCTTTGCTTATGGCATTGCTAGAATTTAAATTCAGTGTCACTGGGCTCTTTTATTTAGAAGCCTGCTTTCTTTAATTGTTTCTCTTTCAGTAAAATGATCAACCTATCAGTGCCGGACACAATTGATGAAAGAACAATCAACAAAAAGAAACTCACCCCTTTCACCATTCAGGTGTGTCTTCCCTGTGTTACCTTAATGTAGGATTGTGCTTTGAAGAAATGAGTCGCCGTGACTGCTGAGCCAGCCTTTTTCAGGCGCTCAGACATTATTTCCAAAGCCCAGGCTTTGGGCTGGTGATCTGTCATGACTAGTAGGGAGAGGGGGACACATTTTTATTTTGTCTTGTATTAATATAGTGGGGGGATGAGGGAAGTTAGTGAGTATTAGTAGTTGGGGTAGACTTTGTTTGTTCTGGCCACGTATGAATAAAATTCACATTGGCTAAAATTTAACTCAAACTTTCCCTGGCAATTTATCTGGGAGCTGATGCCAACTACACAATATTTTATCTGAAAAGATTAGCCTTTCTAAGAAGTGAGGGGGTAAAAAACAGGAAGTGCTCTAGCAGCCTTCACAGTGGTATTGGCCACAGACACCAATGTGATAAATATAACTTGCTTTTATGCCTTCAGTTTGTTGATTAACTGGAACAGTGACCGGTAGTAAGTAAGCTGCATTTCTGTCTTATGTTCCAGCATTTTAACATTATTGTAATCTTCTTGCTCAGAAACCACATCTCACTTCTTAAATCATGAGCAATATATTATGTCCTGTTTGGATTTAAGCAACCCTGTGTTCTTAAAAAATGGAAGCCGTGATCAAAGCAAGAACTATGATTAAATGTACATGAAGGCACTTAACGTCATACTTAATCTTGATGTTAAATTTTAGTCTTGGCCGTAAGTGGACATGATATTTTTTACTTGTCATTTTGAGCTCTACATTAGGGTAAAAACCCAGTTTTCTTCTGACAGTCCCCTTCCCAATTCACTGGTGGCCTATGTTTTCTTTTTAATTTATCCTAAAAACAAGTTCTGTATATCTTTGACTCAAAAATAATAGTACAGTTGACCACTGAACCATGGGAGGAAGGGGGTGTGTCAGCCCTCCGCTCAGTCCAAAATCCAAATATAATTTACAGTCTTCCCTTCCTGTACTTGGTTCCTCTATAACCACGGTTCTGCATCCATGGTGTCAACCAACCGTGGATCATGTAGTACTGTAGTACTATCGAAAAAAACCTACATAGAAGTGGATCCAGCAGTTCAAACCTGTGTTGTTCAAGGGTCAACTGTAGAAAGACCCTGGACTGCACATTTCACTGACCCTATTCCAACTGTATATGAGTTACCTTACCTACATTGTTGTTAGTTATAAGAACATATAATCTGTATGTATGTGGGTATGGGTGTGTGTGTTTGTGTATGTGTGTGTGTACTCAAGGTCCCTAGATATTATAGATACTCAATAAATTGTCCTAGTAAAAACCGCTCTGTCTTTTCTAGGAATTTCATTTGAATCTTTTTCATTCCTTCAATATCCAATCTGAATGTCAAAAAGATATTGTTACTCTCTCTCATGACCTTGATTTACATTAACAACTGGGTTATTGACAACAGCCAGTCACAAGACAGTGACTGCCGTCAAATGTGCCCCTTCATTGCTGCCTGATGGAGATGCTGAGAGAGGAGGCTCCATCACAGAGCAGTATGGAAAAAGAAGACTCGTTAGTTTCATCCTGACCAGGATGAGCCTTCAACTCAGGGCTCTGGCTTGATGGACTAGGCACTGCCTGAGCCCAGTGTCTGGGTTACTGGATCTTACTCCAGTAAAATCCAGGTGTTACTCCCTGCTTTTTTTCAATGTTAAAAATCTAGTGAAGACAATGCCTCTAGACCTATGACCTTTCTAGAAGCAAAATGTTGCTGCTGCCGATCAAGAACGATCATTTGGCATCTGCAAAGTCAAAACCAAAACTTGCATACTTTTCCTCCTTCAGGAGAATCTGAACCTGGCTCTGAACTCTGCCTCAGCCATCGGCTGCCACGTGGTTAATATCGGGGCTGAGGACTTAAAGGAGGGGAAGCCTTACCTGGTCCTGGGACTGCTGTGGCAGGTCATCAAGATTGGGTTATTTGCCGACATCGAACTCAGCAGAAACGAAGGTACCAGCAAAGTCTCCAACGTTAATAACGGCATGACTTTTTGTTAGTGCGTGTGTTGGGGGCTGTGAGAGGAAGATGTCAGGAGTTGTCAAACTCAGAATCCTCAGTTTTTGAAACTACAGTTATATCCAATCCATTGTATTAATGTAACACATTCTATCCACACTGCCCAGACTTTTTTTTTTTTTTTTGCGGCACGCGGGCCTCTCACTGCTGTGGACTCTCCCATTGCGGAGCACAGGCTCCGGATGCGCAGGCTCAGCGGCCATGGCTCACGGGCCCAGCCGCTCCGAGGCACGTGGGATCCTCCCAGACCAGGGCACAAACCCGCGTCCCCTGCATCGGCAGGCAGACTCTCAACCACTGCGCCACCAGGGAAGCCCCTGCCCAGACTTTTTGAAATAACAGAGCAAAAGCTTTTTTAAGATCACAGACTACTAATAAGGCTTGTTTAGAACCTATAGCTCAGTCTAGCTGTCTGGGACCCCAACCTCAAGAGCTTTTCTGAGTTCACTTTGCCTTTAGACACTTTGTAACAACTTCAGCTATTTTAAACTTGGATTTTACTAAGTGATTCACATTCATATACTGCAGTGATAGCACCAGAGTAGAAACTCAGTTTCTTTCTTACTAAGATTATAGGAAACTACATTTAGAGTTTCAGAGTTCTCAACTAAATATTGTAGCTGTCAGTCTTATTCCACCTGCTGTCAGGGTCCTAAGCATTTAAATAATTCAGCCTGTCCTTTAGACAGTAATAGTAGACCTTGGTAAATATCATACAGAACACACTGTTACCTTTCATTTTTCCTGTACAGATCCTAGTAATATGAAATCTGTAGCCAAATTCTAACCTTTTTTATATATATATTTATATTTTATTTACATGTCCAAATCAAAGTAATCAGTGAAGAATCCTGGGGTACCATTTGAAAACCAATATATTAAACAGAATATAAAGAGGAAAAAAGCAAATAGGGAACTTAGAACACATTAGAAAGAATATTGATTTGCAAATAATGACCTCAGCTAAATTTAAACCTTCTAGCTGAGCAAAAATGACTTAGTTCATCTGGGAAACAGAGGAAAGAGTTAATTACACTTTTTGAGATGCTATAATTATGCAGGTAAGCATTTGAAATATAAAACACCTATGGGAATAAAGAAGAGGACATTGTCATTATTATGAAATAGATCTCTTAAAAGCAAAAATGTCGTATTATATCAAACGTGCTCTGACAGACCCAGCAGAGTATTCTGAGTCGACAGTCTTGGTTATTTCCATGGCTCTGCTCATGCATTCTTAGGCATAGCACTGATATTCATTAGTGCCTTGTGCTTCCCACCTGAAAAAAGGGGATAATAAATAGGTTTACAATACCTTACACCTCTTTTTAGGGAATAATAATAAAGTGTTTATTCCATGGGAAAGGCTATATGTCCCTCTATCCCAGAGAGATAACGTGGTATCTTTGACTTCCCAGCAGGGCTCAGTTTAATTTATAACTAATCCATCCAAATATCCCCTGCATTTATTTTTCTTCGGTTTTTGCACTTCCTCAGCACTGGCTGCTCTTTTGAGAGAAGGGGAGAGTCTGGAGGATTTGATGAAACTCTCCCCTGAGGAGCTCCTGCTGAGATGGGCTAATTACCACCTGGAAAACGCAGGCTGCAACAAAATCAGCAACTTCAGCAGTGACATCAAGGTAGGAGGAGTGTACTTTGTACACGACTAACCACAGGGGTGAAGGGAATTTGGGCATTAACAGACAAGAGACAAAGATGAAGACAAAGGGCCTCATCTCTTCAGAAGTTCTGGTGTTAGTTAGAGTGGCCGGTGCTGTTTTGGAGCCCATGCTGTTCTCGAGTCCATGTGCAGCTCCAGCTCAGGGCCACATACAGACCTGCCCAAGGCCCTAGCAACCGCACCACATCAAACGAGATGGGTGTCCCCTAGAGTTTCAACATCAGAATGTAGAGGGATGAGGGTGAGATAGAGGAAGAGCAAGAGGTAAGACTGATTTTTAGGTAAAGAGAGTCTGTGTAGGATTCTAATGTCTTTCTGATTTTATCAACGGGAGCATCAGATGGGGATTCCTTTAAAAAAAATTAAACCAGGATTACTCTTCTAATTATCCTAATCATAGCAAACAGTATGTACTGCATGCCAGGCACTGTTCTAACTGCTTTATGCATGTATTGACTCATTTAATCCTCACAACAAATCTTTGAGATAAGGATTATTATTTGCTCATTTTGCAGATAAGGAAGCCAAGGTAAAGAGAATATAAGTAACTTGTTCGAGTTCACATAGCTGGGGGAATGGGGTCAGGCCTCAAACTGAGCAGGTGACCTCCATGGTACTTGACCACCATACATACTGCTCCTCTAAAACAATTCGTAAATTTCTTGAAAGCTTTTTATTTGTAGAAACCAGAGTGACGTTTAAAAAGATAATGATTCTGGAAACCATCTGCAATGAGAATTAACCCCAGAAAACGTAGAAGACACAGTTAGTCCTACAACAGCGATCCAAAGGGGGAAAGGCTGAGGGAAGCATGCACTGTGAAAGTTTGTGAAAAGTTCCATGCTAAGGTGAAAGGAGCAGCTTGTTAGCATTGATAACAGATGGACCGACACAGAAAGAGCTTAAGGAGCGGGAAAGAATGTCAGTCCCAGGAGGAAATGGTATGAGATGCTGGAATGCAGCATGAGAAAAACATTCCAGTCTCCACTTTCTCAAAAGTTAAAGACATTTTCTCCAAAGAGGAAGAGTCAGAGGAAAGGTCACATGACTCACCAAGTCAACCCAGGCTTGTAATTCTTGAGTGACAACTTCCCCCTGCTGTGGACTTAATGGCTTTTAGAACTCAAGGTCTGCCAGGCACAGTACCAATTAGAGTGAAGCTTCTAGATGGAAAGTCCCCCGTTCCTTAGGACATAAGCTAATAATGCCAAATTTATTTTTTCTAACTACACAGCTATCATTGGTTATTAACATTCTTCTTGCACCACCAGCCAAACTGGGATTAAACAGAAACTGGACAGCATTATCTCCCTTTGTGCTCAACACTTAGGCTCTGCAATTATTTCAGCCAAAATTCTCAAACTTTTCAGATAAAATTAGGATGCTTGGTTGGAGCCATAAATTTACCTGATTTCCTATGACTGAAAGGCTGTGTTCTTTAGAATATGAGATAGGAACTGGCAAGCTGAGCACTTATACAGTGGTTGTGCCTGTTCTCTGGGAGTAGCTGCCTCACCACAAACGTCAGTGCTGTGACATGTAAGTCTGAGCATGTGGCAACTTTGGGAGGTGCCCTTAAATCACACAAAGTTAGCAAAGGAGGGGAGAACCCCCAAAATACAATGAATGAGACAAGTTTCTTAGGGTCTGGTGAAATGAGGTGACTCTCAGCAAAGCTAAACAGATGTGACACATGATGTGCAGATTTTATTCATGCCTAACCCTGCATGGAACTTTCACTGACTTCGAAATACCTACAGCAAAAAGTAAGAGAAAGGAGAAGGTAGAGAGAAGAGATGAAAATCAGTTTCCCAGGTGCAGCATCCATGGCCAGTGCTCTCTCTTCTCATCTTTCTAATGTCACAAGAGGTGAGCATACCTCTGCTCTCCCTGGGCTCTACCCAGTTTTTAAAAACAAACAGAGCGACAGCTGATTTTTCAGTCTTTAAGAGAAATTAAGATGTCTTTAAATGATTTAAATAAATTACCTGAAAATCTGATGCTTTCATTGAATGAGAATAAACTTATAATTTTAAGACTATGATTCAGAAAATTTTTTGTCAATAAACCTATTTCCAGAATCTAAGAAAACATGAGAATTCAATATTCATATCTACTCTGCAATAGCTAAACTAAACCACTTTTTCTAGCTTCTTGATAAATAGTAAATGCACTTACCTTAATATTGCTCCCTTTACATAAAGACTGCTTGTGAATGCTTCAATATTCTGTCTTCGAAATCTTTTTCTTTTGCTGATTGTCCATTTAAATGTGTTTTTAAACTCTGCCTTAAACTTCTGCTTCCTTTTTCTGTCACTTTTTTTTTAATTAAACCTTAGCTGACTGACTTCTACAGCAATATAAAGGTATATATATTTTCCTGTATACAATTTAATACATGTAAACAAATTATTTTTCTCCCCTAAGATCAACAGAATAGCATTTGCCTTTTATGTATGTCCTGTATTTTTAACTGTTATACTCCTTTTAAAGAAAGGCAAATATAATATATAAAGAGACAAATAGAAAATTCAAATTAGTGAATGTTCCCAGCTTTGTTAATTAAGTCGCATTCTTGAATGATAGTTGGATGAGAAATGAAATATGTTTGCTTTGGGGAAATTATTGTCGTGCTAAGTATGTAATTAGCTGTGCCATTTTGAAATTGTAATTTCCTCATTTCTCACAGGACTCAAAAGCTTATTACCACCTGCTTGAACAGGTGGCTCCAAAAGGAGAAGAAGAAGGTATTCCTGCTGTTGTTATTGACATGTCAGGACTGAGGGTAAGGCCACGCCCCAAGTTGTTAGATGTGATGATTCCTCTGCATTGGCTGTTTTATTGCCCTGTGTGATGCTGGCTCCAGAGTTCCATGAGTGGACATCTCTGCTTAACCATGTTAAATTGTTAAAGACTCTTAACAGTTTTGGGCTGTAACTGTGGAAAACTGAATCTGGAAATAAAATTAAGGAAGGAGAGGAATGCTAATTAAATGCCATACACCATCAGAGGCACTTCTGCATATGTCCCATCATTTAATAGGCCCTACAACACCAAGAAGGATTATTTTTTCCATTTTTAGGTACCTGAATATTATTTCTAGAAATAGACAGGATATTTACACAAATAAATAAATTCCCACTATCACGATGAAAAACAAAATGAGATTCAGAGGGGTTCATTAATATGTTCAAGATCATATGACAGATTATTGGAAGTCATGTGATCCAAGGCTGGGGCTCTTTCCTCTATTAATCATAATATGAGGAAACCCCACTTGCTGGGTTCTTCCTATGTGCCAGGTATTATGCTGGGCATGTTGCTTACACTGCCCCTAATCCTTGCAAACATCACTAAAGTAAGTGCTAATAACTCTGTTTTATAATTGAGAAAACTGAAGGTCAGAAAAGTTAATAATCACCTCATGCCACAGAGCCAGTATGTGGCATAGCAAGGATTTAAGCCCAGGATGGCTGCAAAATCCACTCAGCCACAGCCCTGCCTCACTGCACCATTGAGGGTAACTGGAGAAAGGGCTGGGCAAGATCGTCGGAGTGTTTAGAGATGTCTGGTATGAGGACTTATTGAAAACAAAGTGGACAACCTGGAAGAAATGGACAAATTCTTAGAACGGTATAACCTTCCAAGACTGAGCCAGGAAGAAACAGAAAATATGAACAGACCAATCACAAGTAATGAAATTGAAACTGTGATTAAAAATCTTCCAACAAACAAAAGTCCAGGACCAGATGGCTTCACAGGTGAATTCTATCAAACATTTAGAGAAGAGTTAACACTGATCCTTCTCAAACTCTTCCAAAAAATTGCAGAGGAAGGAACACTCCCAAACTCATTCTATGAGGCCACCATCACCCTGATACCAAAACCAGACAAAGATACTACAAAAAAAGAAAATTACAGACCAATATCACTGATGAATATAGATGCAAAAATCCTCAACAAAATACTAGCAAACAGAATCCAACAACACATTAAAAGGATCATACACCATGATCAAGTGGGATTTATCCCAGTGATGCAAGGATTCTTCAACATACACAAATCAATCAATGTGATACACCATATTAACAAATTGAAGAATAAAAACCATATGATCATCCCAGTAGATGCAGAAAAAGCTTTTGACAAAATTCAACACACATTTATGATAAAAACTCTCCAGAAAGTAGGCATAGAGGGAACCTACCTCAACATAATAAAGGCCATATACAACAAACCCACAGCAAACATCATTCTCAACGGTGAAAACTGAAAGCATTTCCTCTAAGATCAGGAACAAGACAAGAATGTCCATTCTCACCACTATTATTCAACATAGTTTTGGAAGTCCTAGCCATGGCAATCAGAGAAGAAAAAGAAATAAAAGGAATACAAATTGGAAAAGAAGAAATAAACTTGTCACTGTTTGCAGACAACATACTATACATAGAGAATCCTAAAAATGCCACCAGAAAACTACTAGAGCTAATCAATGAATTTGGTAAAGTTGCAGGATACAAAATTAATGCACAGAAGTCTCTTGCATTCCTATACACTAATGATGAAAAATCTGAAAGAGAAATTATGGAAACACTCCCATTTACCATTGCAACAAAAAGAATAAAATACCTAGGAATAAACCTACCTAGGGAGACAAAAGACCTGTACGCAGAAAACTATAAGACACTGATGAAAGAAATTAAAGATGACACCAATAGATGGAGAGATATACCGTGTTCTTGGATTGGAAGAATCAATATTGTGAAAATGACTATACTACCCAAAGCAATCTACAGATTCAATGCAATCCCTATCAAATTACCAATGGCATTTTTTACAGAACTAGAACAAATCATCTTAAAATTTGTATGGAGATACAAAAGACCCCAAATAGTCAAAACAGTCTTGAGGGAAACAAACAGAGCTGGAGGAATCAGACTCCCTGACTTGAGACTATACTACAAAGCTACAATAATCAAGACAATATGGTACTGGCACAAAAACAGAAACATAGATCAATGGAACAAGATAGAAAGCCCAGAGATAAACCCACGCACCTATGGTCAACTAATCTATGACAAAGGAGGCAAAGATATACAATGTAGAAAAGACAGTCTCTTCAATAAGTGGTGCTGGGAAAACTGGACAGCTACATGTAAAAGAATGAAATTAGAACACTCCCTAACACCATACACAAAAATAAAGTCAAAATGGATTCGAAACCTAATGTAAGACCGGACACTATAAAACTCTTAGAGGAAAACATAGGAAGAACACTCTTTGACATATATCACAGCAAGATCTTTTTTGATCCACCTCCTAGAGTAATGGAAATAAAAACAAAAATAAACAAATGAGACCTAATGAAACGTCAAAGCTTTTGCACAGCAAAGGAAACCATAAACAAGATGAAAATACAACCCTCAGAATGGGAGAAACTATTTGCAAACGAATCAACGGACGAAGGATTAATCTCCAAAATATATAAACAGCTCATGCAGGTCAATATTAAAGAAACAAACAACCCAATCCAAAAATGGGCAGACCTAAGTAGACATTTCTCTAAAGAAGACATACAGATGGCCAAGAAGCACATGAAAAGCTGCTCAGCATCAGTAATTATTAGAGAAATGCAAATCAAAACTACAAGGCGGTGTCACCTCACACCAGTTAGAATGGGCATCATCAGAAGATCTATAAACAACCCATGCTGGAGAGGATGTGGAGAAAAGGGAACCCTCCTGCACTGTTGTTGGGAATGTAAATTGATACAGCCACTATGGAGAACAGTATGGAGGTTCCTTAAAAAACTAAAAATAGAATTACCATATGATCCAGCAATCTCACTCCTTGGCATATATCCAGAGAAAACCATAATTCAAAAAGACACATGCACCCCAGTGTTCATTGCAGCACTATTTACAGTAGTCAGGTCATGGAAGCAACCTAAATGCTCATCAACAGATGAATGGATAAAGAAGTTGTGGTACATATATACAATGGAATATTACTCAGGCATAAAAAGGAATGAAATTGAGTCATTTGTTGAGACGTGGATGAATCTAGAGACTGTCCTACAGAGTGAAGTAAGTCAGAAAGAGAAAAACAAATATCGTATATTAACACATGTATGTGGAACCTAGAAAAATGGTACAGATGAACCGGTTTGCAGGGCAGAAGTTGAGACACAGATGTAGAGAACAAACGTATGGACACCAAGGTGGGAAAACCACAGTGGGGTGGGGATGGTGGTGTGCTGAATTGGGCGATTGGGATTGACATGTATACACTGATGTATATAAAATTGATGACTAATAAGAACCTGCAATATAAACAAACAAACAAAAAAAAACAACTAATACTAAACTTTCTTTGGGTTATTTGTATGGAAATATGTTAATATAAATGTTTTAGACATTACATGAAATTTCTAAAAATCTTATATGTTCTGGTATAATGTTATAAGTCATAATTCTAGTTATTACTTTAAAATGTATATCTCAGAAATAACTAAATTTTCTTGTCAATTGCATTATTATGAACTTTCATCAAATATTTAACCATGGTCATTTTTAAGACTTTTGTCATTTACAGACAGTTCTGGGTGTACTCTGATGCTTTTGCAAAAATATTCCTATAAAAGGGTTTCATCTTCAAGGAATTCATGGAAAAGACTCTGACAAGTACAGGTTTCTGGTAACTGACTATACTGCTGAACTGAATGAATAAGCATTTTCAGAACTCTAACGGAAAACTGATGAATTCATAAAAGTATTAACAAAAGATCAAGATAAAAAAATTAATTACATGGGACTGAGTGAACTGATGAAGATGATTATAATTTTTGTGACTTTCTGTTTGAATAAAAAAAATCCCACAAGGACTCAGGGGCAAAAAATATACAAATCAATTTTCACTGCAAAGTAAAGGAACTGTTACAGTGGAGGATTACTGGACTGAATGTCAATATTATGACATAGTATGAGTGTGTTTTGTGTTTGGTAATTGCAATCATTGTTGCTTTTGTTGTGGTCATCCAAAAAAAATTATTCTTACAGTTGTCTCATCTGTTGTTCAGCCACATTATCTGACACAGATAGGATTTAGAAAGAATAATCTTAGAAAATCAGTATGGTTGAAATCCTCAAGAAAAAAAATCCTGTGGGTCAATACAAAAGAAAATCTTGGTGGAATGTTTTTATCTTATTTAGAAAAACAACTTTGGAAAGAAAATAAAAGATTTTGACAAAAAAATAAATAGAACCATACAGTATAAAAAAAAAAGAAAAGAAAACAAAGGGCACAACAAGGGTCCAATTAAAACTTCAGTTTTGCCAGCACTTTAGTATTGATGTAGAGAAGTTGCCTTACCCATTCTTGTGCCTCATTTCATATCATTAGAGTTAAATCTAATGAGTTAATATTTAAGTTAACTCATTCCTGCATGAGAAGTAGAGCTCCTGAAATGTATAGTGTTATCCAGCAAAGCATCATATTAAGAGATAATTCTAGTTTTAATAAGTTCCAGTTGTCTGAAAATTTGTGGTTTCATACACTTTTAAGAGCATTAAAGGGCAATGGACCATATTTCAACAAAACTTTAGTTTTCTGATAAGAATCTGTTTACAAATGACTGGAGATTCTCTAGAACTATTTGAATAGACTTTTAATATACTAAGGGGGTGATCCTCAATCTGAAGTCTGCAGAAGCCAAATAGATATTATATATTTATCAATGACACTGTGTAGCTTAAACTTATTTTGTCTGAGCTGCAAGTACACCAACTCAGTGTGGGAAAGGCGGTTAAACTAATCAGAAGTCCTTGTTGGCAGATGTAAATATCTTTGATGAACTGAAAATAGGAATATAATTTATTACTTAATAAATGAACATTTTTCATGAGGTCTATGCAAGAAGATAATAAAAAGGAAACCTAATGGTTGAAAATAATTAAGATGAACTTAAATGATAAAACTGTAGACTCTACTGAATCCCTTTAAAAGCAAGACAACCAACTATTCATCTGAAATGGTTCTGTTCTGTATGAAGATGGAAGGACTTGATTACTTAACTTTTGAGATTCCTTTTACTTGTGACTTTCTGATTTTGGTTCAGGCAAATACAAGTGATAATTTGCTGTTATTAAGTGTCTATCTGAGGTTGAATACTAAGGGTTTCAGTAAGACTCCCATCTCTTTTTCATGTTATCCATGTCTACTTTGTGCCTAGAGAGGCTTTGACCCAGCCTTGAGACATCCGTCCTTTTTCATTGCAGGAGAAGGATGACATCCAGAGGGCAGAATGCATGTTGCAGCAGGCGGAGAGGCTGGGCTGCCGGCAGTTTGTCACAGCTACAGATGTTGTCCGAGGGAACCCCAAGTTGAACTTGGCTTTTATTGCCAACCTCTTTAACAGATACCCTGCCCTGCACAAACCAGAGAACCAGGACATCGACTGGGGGGCTCTTGAAGGTAACTGGAAATTGGTTGCTTAAATGTTCGGAAAAGCAGTCACAATTCTAATTCAAGGGCAATTCAAAATCACCTCCTAAGCAAACATAAGCCCCTCACGTGGAAGGTTTGCAAACAGGTCATCAATTCTCTGGTACATAACAAAGAGAATAAATAGATTAATCAAGTCAATTACAGACAAACAGGAATAATCAAATACCATTATATCACATCCATTATACATAGGCTTCATCCATTATCAGAATTAAATGTTTTAGGGAAGACAATGCATTTAATTATCAGATGAAATAAATCCTGAGTTCCAAAAACCTAATTTATGTACTTAATGGACTGAGTGTTAATTCCTAGAGGCAAGAAATTGCAGCCACTCATCACTTAAAAATGATATTTAACTTATGTTAAGAGATGCTTACTGAGATTTTTGTTTTGCTTCTTTGATTTGGATAATGGGGGCCGCAAAATAATATTTTGAGGCAGAATCCATGACTCTTATATTTAGGAGGTTAAAGCCCTAAGACTGGACAAAAAATCACACAGCTTTAGTCAAGTTCTAATAGGTGATAGTGCCAGAGATGTTTTTCTGTTTTTCGACATGAATTGTCCCGATATTGAGACAGAAAATCAATACAAAAGTAATAATAAATGAATATCACCAAAGAAAGAAAATGCAAATTTAAAGAATTGGTTGATCCTTTTCTGCAACGCTTTACTCTAGCTGGAGGTGCAAAATCAATCTGTGTTCCAACACTGCTGCATTTGTATGATTTGATACACAGTGGTCAGGGGTCTGTGCATTCTGTTGACTACCAAATATGTATATCAAGCCCTCTAATCACCCATTTCTAGCTGCCTCTAGATCATCCAGATTTGAGTCCATCACTATCGCTTGAAATTCAGCATATAAAAGACAGAATTGATCATTTCCCCTTCCCCTATTGCCTCTCTACCCCCTGCCCCCATTCCATCCACTCTCCTTTAGAATTTCTCCATTTCCATTAATCATACCATTTTTTTCTTCAGTTACCAAAACTCTGGGTTCCACTTTGATATCTTCCTCTCCTTCACCCCAAAATCTTTTGAATCAACAAATACTAATAATTCTTCCCACAGAATGACCTTTAGATTGTTATCTTTCCTTTCGGCTCTTCCAGACTCATTAAATCATACACCAACTCTTTCACTAGGTCTTAGGGGTCTACTCCTCCATCCGTCAAGCACTTGAATGTGCCCACGTGCTGGTGTCAAACACTATCCCCTCTGTGTGTTTAATTTAAATGCATATTGCCTTTCAGTAATTCTGCACGCTACTGCCAAGCACATCACAGTGCTGTTTTCATTATATCTCTGCCTTGCTCAAGAATTTATTATAGTAATAAAAAAAAGAACCCATAATGACTGTCACTGTCTAATATATCAACCAAAATCTGCTACCTGGCATCCAAAGATCGCTGATTCTGGTTCCAGCCACTAGACAGCCTTGTCTCTGTGGACTATACAACACAGATCCCTGAAAAATCAGTTCCTAATGGTTTTAAGACAGACCTTGCCTATCGCTCCCTTTGTGTTCATACTTACACAATCTCCTACTTCCACTCCTTACTTATTCCCCCAAATCCTCTCTTCTTTCTTCTTTACTATCCAGATTTTACTAACCCTCTAAGGTAAAGCTCAAATTGCACTCCCTCCAAATTTAGCCCATAAAATTCTCTCCTTTATCTCAACTCAAATATAAATATCTACCTCATATGTTAGCCCTCTAGCTTGCATGACCCCTCTTTGATGCCTAAAATACTTGTTTTTCCAGAAAGAATGTAAGCATTTGAGGGACAGCCCTGAAGAGTTTCCCCACACAGGATCTTGCACACCACTAATAGATGCTCTAGAGATACTCATTGAATTGAAATGGAAAAAAAATTAACACAGAATAGCAACCCTCATCCAAATCCATTAGGGTTATTATTTTTTTCTACTTTCAGTGGGGTTTTTTCCTCAAATTTTCCTTTTGTTTCTTTCTTTTTTTTTTTTTTGCGGTACACGGGCCTCTCGCTGTTGTGGCCTCTCTTGTTGTGGAGCACAGGCTCTGGACACGCAGGCTCAGCGGCCACGGCTCATGGGCCCAGCTGCTCCGTGGCATGTGGGATCCTCCCGGACCGGGGCACGAACCCATGTGCCCTGCATCGGCAGACGGACTCTCAACCACCGCGCCACCAGGGGAGCCCTCCTTTCAGTGTTTATTACAGATTCTTTAGTTAAACCTTGATCATAAAAAAAGACATATTTTCTAGGTACGTGAAAGATAACTGGTGTTCATTCATTTAGGTGAGACAAGAGAAGAGCGGACATTTAGGAACTGGATGAACTCCTTGGGTGTAAACCCTCGAGTCAATCATTTGTACAGGTAAGAATATTGGGAGACTCTTCCTTAATATGAGATACCAAGACCTGGAAAGATCCCCAAGATTTCAAATACCACTGTGGTGTGCAATTCTCTTTACAAAGTGTGTGCACCTCAGTGAGAAGGGGGAAATGCCACACTGAGCAGCAGATGTTAAGAAACTCACTTCCATACACCAACCTTGCTGTGTATTTAGTACAAAAATCATAACCCAGCAGCAAAAGGACAAATGGAATCCCTGTTTGTAAACCCAAGATCTGCTCAGAAGCAGGCCAAACAGTAAATGTTCAGTTTGTGGTTGTATCTCCTGTGCCATTTGTTAGAGCCGTACTTCTTTTTCTGGAGGCTGTGTGTTTCTGCTGAAGGGGCAAAGGTGGTCACACCTGGGGGAGACCTCCAGTAAATTCCCTCCCTTTCTCTGAGTCGAGGTTTCTTCACCTCCAAGGATGGAGCTACTGATGCCAGTGTTGCCAAGTTGCCGGGAATGTTCCTTGAGCTAATATATAAGGAATTGCCTGGCCTGCTGCAGGAGCTTCATAAATGCTGAGTATCTGAGAATCCTTTTGTGTTTGTTTTTGTTCAGTGACTTATCAGATGCCCTGGTCATCTTCCAGCTCTATGAAAAGATTAAAGTCCCTGTTGATTGGAACAGAGTAAACAAACCACCATACCCCAAACTGGGGGGCAATATGAAGAAGGTAAACAATGACTCTTTGTGTGTGTGTGTGTGTGTGTGTTGGGTCTTCGTTGCTGTGCGCAGGCTTTCTCTAGTTGCATTGAGTAGGGGCTACTCTTCATTGCATTGTGCGGGCTTCTCATTGCAGTGGTTTCTCTTGTTGCAGAGCTCGGGCTTTAGGTGCACGGGCTTCAGTAGTTGTGGCACATGGGCTCAGTAGTTGTGGCTCGTGGGCTCTAGAGCACAGGCTCAGTAGTTGTGGCTCACGGGCTTAGTTGCTCCACTGCATGTGGCATCTTCCTGGACCAGGGCTCAATCCCGTGTCCCCTGCATTGGCAGGTGGATTCTTAACCACTGCACCACCAGGGAAGTCCCAAACAATGACTCTTCTGATGTTCTGGTAGGCAGGTGAAGTCATAAGCCTGCAAGAGTACCTTGTGAATACTTTATCAGGAGGCCAAACTTAGATAACTGTTTATCCATGGATTAAATTAGAGTACTGCAATCAGAAACCTGAATGGTTTTATTAAAGTGAGTTCATTATTTCAGTTGATTACTTATTTATAATTCCATGTTGGATGTCTTTAAACTTTATGATGTAAAAATTCTAATTAAGATAATTAGAGCAAGCAGAGCTGCAGGGTTGCTTTTGCCCCAGCAAGATCATCATTCTAATTTTCTAAAGAATCGAAGCCTTGTACTAACAGTTTGACTTGTACAAATAGTATGTCTAGTGTCAACGTAATGGGAACACATTGTTTTGTAAAAGCAGCCACGGGGTTGGCACGATCACTTCCCACCATTTCTCGTGCCTGTGACCCAATGATCCATGAGTCATAGCCACGGGAATACCTGTCCCACATTTCGGTCTACCGTGTGCATGTAGGATGGAGAATTCAGATGTTCTATGTCAATCTCTATGAATTCAGCTATTTTAGGAATATTATAGACAGGTTACTTAGTATGGCTGTCTAGTTCTGTAGTGTGATATAGCCATGAAAATGTTCATCATAATAATTCATTTGGGTTTTGCACTTAAAGTACACTATGAATATGTTTTTGGTGGGAGTGAGGGGTTCGATTTAAGAAAAGACAGAAAATTATTTGACTAACTTAGAATCCTAGAATTGCAGAACCAGGCGAAGCTTGAGAGATCAATCAATCTTACCTGATTATTTCATTTTGTGTCTTTATTATCTTATTTTCTCGGGTATTTATCATCATAGAGATGATGACATTAGGTTGTTTCCCTTCCTGCTCATTAACAGCTTGAGAACTGTAACTATGCAGTGGAACTGGGGAAGAATCAAGCGAAATTTTCCCTGGTTGGCATTGCTGGACAAGATCTCAATGAAGGAAACCACACCCTGACATTGGCCTTGGTCTGGCAGTTAATGAGAAGGTAATGCAACTCAGGGGAATGGCATTTTATTGAATGTATTCTTCATCTAGAAAAATACTTGCAAATTTCAGAGTTGTGATTTAATTTAATAAAACTATATTTTAAGCTAAACTTAAAACCAAAGGAATGTTGGCGGAGCAGTCCCGTTTTTTTTTTTTTTTTTTTTCTTCCGTTCAGTTCTGACAGTTTTGTTTCAGGTACTTTGAAACTCTGTTATTAGGATCGTCAATGTTTTAGATTGTTATGTTCTCTTAATGAATCACCCTTTTTCATTATGAAGTGACCCTGTTTATGCCTGGTAATATTCTTTTCTCTAAAACCTATTTTTCCTGATAGTAATACAGCCACTCCTGCTTCTTCTTGATTAGTTTAGCGTGGCACATTTTTTTCCATCCTTTAACTTTTAACTGATTTGTGTAAATACAGTCACTTATCTTTTAAAGGGACTTTCAGAATAAAGGGGGAAATATGCTATATTTACCTGCATATCTGTCATTTCAGGTGCTCTTCTTCCCATGGTGTAGATCCAGATTTCAATCTGATATCATTTGCCCTCTACTTGAAATATTTCTAGCAGTGCACATCTGTTGGCGAGGAATTATTTCAGCTTCTGTCTGTCTGAGAAAATCTTTATTATATTTTCATTTTTGAAAGGTATTTTATCTGAGTGTACAATTCTAGGTTGATAGTTTTTTCTTTCACTATTTTGAAGATGTATTCACTGTCTTCTAGCTTGCATCATTTCCAATGATAAATCTGTTGTCATTCCTGTCTTTGTTCCTCTGTATGTTATATGTCTTTTTTCCTCTGGCTTCTTTTAAGATTTTCTCTTTATCACTCATTTTAAGTAATTTGGTTATGATGTGCTTTGGTGTTTCTTGTGCTTGAGGTTTGTTGAGCTTCTTGAATCTGTGGGCTTACAGTTTTCATCAAATTTGGAAAAATCTTGGCCTCTATTTCTTCAAATATGACTCCTGTACCCACCCTCTAGTTTTTTGGGAACTCCAGGTACACATTTATTTGGTCATTTGAAGTTGTCCCAAAATTCACTGATGCTCAGATCATCTTTTTCCTTTACATTTCATTTTTTCCTCTCTCTGTTTTATTTGGGATAATTTCTATTGCCTTGTCTTAAATTCACCACTCTCTTCTTCTACAGTGTCTACCATTAATTCCATTTGGTGTATACTTTTTTTATCTCAGACATAATAGTTTTCGTGTATAGAAATTTGATTTGGGTCTTTTTTTTTTTTTTTTTTTTTTTTTTTTTTGCGGTATGCGGGCCTCTCACTGTTGTGGCCTCCCCCGTTGCGGAGCACAGGCTCCGGACGCGCAGGCTCCGGACGCGCAGGCTCAGCGGCCATGGCTCACGGGCCCAGCCGCTCCGCGGCATATGGGATCCTCCCAGACCGGGGCACGAACCCGTATCCCCTGCATCGGCAGGCGGACTCAACCACTTGCGCCACCAGGGAGGCCCTGATTTGGGTCTTTTTGACATCTCCTCTATGTCTTTCCTTAACCTTCTTGAACATATAGAATATAGTTATAATAACTGTTATTTCTGGGTCTGTTTCTATTAACTGATTTTTATCTTCATTATGGGTCATATTTTTCTGCTTCTTTGCATGCCTACTGATTTTTCATAGTATGTGAGGCACTGTGAATTTGACCTTGCTGTGTGCTAGATATTTCTGTATTCCTTTAAATATTCTTGAATTTTGTCCTGGGATGCAGTTAAGTTACTTAAGCACAATTTGATCCTTTGGGGGCTTACTTAATATCTTAATTAATCTCGAGCTAATTTTGTCTCTCAATACTGAGATAATCTCTTCTGAGTACTTTACTTGATGCTCCATATATCATGAGATTTTTCCACTCTGACTGGTAGGAACCAAATTTATGCCAGCCCTGTGTGAACGCCAAGGATTGTTCTGCCTATTTATTTCTGAAAGTTCTTTTTCCAGCCTCTGGTAATTTCCTCACATGAATGCTCCAAGTAGCACTCAGCTGAACACTTGAGGCAAACCCTCTGAAGATCTCTGGAGCTTTCTTTCTAGATGACTGTCCTCTCCAGGCAGCTCTCTTCTCTCTGCTATTCTGCCCCACACATTCTAGTGCCCTGGCTTCCTTGAGTTCTCAACCCTTTCCGCTTGCCTCAGGGTCACTGTCATGCTGTGTTTGAGTTCTCTCTCCCTGCACTGCAGCCTGGAAACTCTCCGTGCAGTAAGCTGGAACAATCTTAGGTTTGGTTTCCTTCTCTCAGGGACCACTGTTTTGTGCTTCCTGTTGTCCAATGTCTGCACAACATCGTTTCATATTTTTTCATTGTGCTTTATGTGTTTAAGGCAGAAAGGTAAACTGGTCCCTGTTATTCCATCATGACCAAAAGCAGAATTTCCTGCTACTTCCTTAACAGAGAACTTTAGGTACCTTTTAGAGTCAAACATAAAATTGATTAATGTGAGAGCTATGTGGCCATATTATTTAAGCAACAGTAGAATATAATAAGATATACAAATAGAAAATAAATGGTGAGAAAAGTAAACAATTTTGGGTACAAAAGCATGAGCCTGGGAAGAATTCTAGACAGCAAATCTGTAAGCATGAACTGGTTTACTTTTACATGCTTTGCTCTTTCCCCCTTTACTGATAGCTCTGACCAGGCAGAAGTCTTCCGTTCCTTAATTAGAACCTATGTTAGTGTGACTTAATTCATTTTTCTGCCTGGATGGAAGCCCAAGAAACCATATGTCACATTACATTATGTCTAACAAGGTAATGGCAGAGACAAGGGTTTGTCCCTAAGCACTGCCGCTTTATTCCCAGGCCACTGTCTGCAGATCCTAATATTTATAATGGTCTTTGGAGTAATCATGTCAGTGTCTCCAGGTGATGTAGGGTGATCAGAAATGATCATAATCAATTTAACTACCTGATTTACATTTGCTTTATCAAGTATGATGCTCCATTACTCCTTTCTCAACTGGGATCTCCTTAATGATTGAAGGCAGATGTCATAAGGCTTCTCTGGCACAGAAAACTCCAGAGCTAAAGAAACTTTAGCCTCTATTTTACTGCATGTATCTAGAACATCACTGAAAGTTCCTAAGGGCCGTTCTCACTGGTGTATATGCAGAAACGATTTCTGAACTACTCTCTATTTTCTTTCACATGTGTTTTTAATTCTTAACAGACTGGCTTTTGGTACTGATTGCTTTAAAAACCAAAGCAAAAGTCTTTTAAGTTGCAACAGTTAAACTGACTCATGGGTTTGAAGATGAAATTATCTTTGTTATTTTCTATTTTAGTGACTTAAAAAGAAAACTCAGGGGGTTTCCCCTGCTGGCGCAGTGGTTGAGAGTCCGCCTGCCGATGCAGGGGACACGGGTTCGTGCCCCGGTCCGGGAAGATCCCACATGCCGCAGAGTGGCTGGGCCTGTGAGCCATGGCCGCTGAGCCTGCACATCCGGAGCCTGTGCTCCGCAACGGGAGAGGCCACAACAGTGAGAGGCCCGCATACCACAAAAAAAAAAAAAAAAAGAAAACTCAGGCCAACTCTATTCTATTTTGAATTTCATAATATCTGAAAATCACTTTGTAATATGATCTTCGTTCTGGAAGTTTTATAAAAATGTGACCCAACATCATAGTTTAAGGCTAGTATATATATGATAAGGGCTAGTTTGCTGCTGTGTCTCTACCTGGTAAATAAGTCATATTTCTCATGAGTCTTTACTGTATAAGAATTGTGCCTATAAGAAAATGGACAGAGAAATACATTACTGTGAAAGGCGATGAAATGACTGATAATTATGTAAATGCCACCAGAAGGGTATATTTTTTTCTCTGTATGCCACACATTAACATATCTAATAAATTTAGAGCCAGTTCTAGCTGGAATTTATTTCATTGGATTTCACAGATGTGCTAATTTGGTCATTTATCTGAACAATAAATGGCATGTCATTTTTCCCTCTAGAAACAAATGAAAGCTTAAACCTCCCTTTCCCCTTCAGTAGCCTAGAAATCGTTCTCAGATTGGAAAGCTGGCAAATTGCACGTGTCTAAGTTTGGAGACAAAAGCCTGAGGCAAGTAGGCTGCCGGCAGACAGCCACAATAGTTAGACTCCAACAGATGAGTCAAGAGTCTGAGGCAGGCAAAGGAGGGAATTCTCCCCAGATCAAACAGGCTGTGGATGGTGAATTGGGGATAGGTCCTTGAAAAACAAAACACTGAGGTATGTCCCTCTGGGTCACATGTTACATAGATAACACAAGTGTTTGATGGCAGGAAAGCACACAAGTCATAATCACAGCTTCTCCAGCCCCACACCCCATCCATCGTCTGCTGTTGGATGAGGCCCTGGCTTAAGCTGGAGCTCATGGGGCCACTTCATTTTGACAGAGGGCTTCTCAGCATCGCGTGGTGTGCAAACACCACGGATCTTGTCTGCAGGGTTCCATTTAATAATAGCACAGTCCCCCCAAAACATGTTTCATGATAAGGAATGATTATCTCACAAGGAAAATCCTAGGAAGACACAAGCCAAATTGATTTTTGTTTTCAATTTTGCATCTACATTTGGTGCTTCATGGACTTTCTAGACTGGGGTCTCCAACCTAAATGTTTGCCTTTCTTCCCTTTGTTTTTCTGATGTCCTTACAAGCAGCTGTCTGATTCCTTTTAAACCTCCACATCTCCCTTGAGGCGGCCGAAGGACAACTCTGTGCTCCCGACCACTGTGTGCCACCATGAGGGGCTATTCTCAGACCCCCGAATGCAGTCAGCTGCCTCCAGGGTGTTCTGTGTCTACGTCTCCCTGTCCCTTTGTGGCCTTTTATATTTGCATGAATAGACTTTTGTATAAGGGTGAGCTTCTCCTCTGTACCATTTTCTTCCCTCACTCAAGGAGTGGCTTGAAAGCACGGCTCCTGTCCACTGGAGAGAGTCAACAAAGCAGGCTGGGCCTCCTGGCAAAGGGAAGTGAGAGTTCGGTCCTGAGATGAGTGAGGCTGCTGGAAGATTAAACCTAGTCTGTTTCTCAGGTTATTTATGGACGTGACCTGATGAAACAAACACTAACCCACCATCTCTTAATGAGTGGACTAGGCAGAAATTCTTACATGGTATAGTAAATGCTGGTAACTTAATGTACATGCTGTTAGGAAACAAGCCGGTTATGACATAAATGATATGATCAAACCTCAGGCCTTTTTCCAAACCAGTAATATTTTGAAAATCTAACTGGAACTTATCCCATTTGTACTCGTTATTCCTTAGCATTTTGGTCCCATCTCTGGGCGCAGACTAAGCATTTCCCATCTTGACTTTCTCCTTGCTTTTCCTGGGAGAAAATCATTCTCTTAGTTTCATCTACTACTCTACTCTTTCATTTGCTAGATACCCAGTATGTACTGGGCACTCGGCTAACCCGTGAAAGCACTGAGATGAAAATGGTCTATGGACTCTGTCCAAGGGCACGAGGTAGGCAGAGACATGCACATCAACTCCATCAAAAGCTCTGGGAAACAGGTTGGAAGCAAGTGTAGCAATAATGATTAATATACTGCATGGGTCAGAAAAAATGATGCTTGAACTGGGACTTGTTCTCAGGATTAGAAATTCACTAGAGAGGAAGGACATCCAAGGCAGAGCGCACACCTGAGTCATGGAAGCAGGAGGCAGGAGGACGCGTGGTGCGGTCGGTGAGCTGCTGATGGTTCTGTGCAGCTGGAAGAACATGAGTGTGTGTGACCACAAAGCCTTGAAGAAGGAGGGGAAGGAGGAGGCACTGACAAGGGACACTCAGGTCAAATTGCAAAAGGACTCGTGTGCCATTCTAAGGAATTTGACCTGTGTTCTTTGGGCCTCAGAGAGTCACTTTAAATGACATGACCGGAACAGTAGTTTAGAAAAGGCAGAATGAAGAGGAACCAGCTGATGTGAGGGAATCTGGGGAGGTGTCACTGAGAGGACTTAGATGCCAGATTGGTCCACAGGATTTTATTGTTTTGATAAAGAAAAGTTGCAGAAACCCTTTTCCTCCCCATCGCCAATGATAGGAAAGCGCTTTCACCTGAAGGAAGCAGGGCATTGCTCCTGTTTCCGAGATTACACTTGGAAACCATTGTGGAAGAACTATGTTTAGCACAGAAGCAGTAACTGGGGAAGATACCCGATGGATTACGTAATGAGCAAAACCCTGGGCACCCAAATGGAGGGTGACCTCATTTAGGGAGGCCCTCCAGACAGGACTCAATGGCACGATACTTGAGTTTCATTTTGGACAACACACACTGAAATTCTAGTCTTTCGTAGGTAACTTGACTCTCCCCCCTTACAAGGCTGAACCGTGAGGCCAGCAGACCTGCCCACCTGCCCTACTGCTTGGCTCTCTCCCTGTGTTTACCCTTTGAGAGAGATTAGCTTGGGGAATGGTGAGTCTTCTCTGCTCCATGGAATTTTAAGAGCTTGAAGCATCTTCTTAATGTTTCCCCTGCAAAACCCACTTCTCATAACAGTATGTATCTAAGGCAATTCTTACCCTCAAACTAGAGATTAACTAGAGATTAATGTGTATTCCCAATATTTCTACTTCTGTGATACACAGAGGAAACTCTTTTATATTTTTTCTTTATTATGTTGGCTGCTTGGGCTTTGAAGTATAGCTGATTTACAATGTTGTGTTAATTTCTGCTGTACAGCAAAGTGATTCAGTTTTATATATATATATATACATTCTTTTTCATATTCTTTTCCATTATGGTTTATCAAAGAATATTGACTATAGTTCCCTGTGCTATACAGTAGGACCTTGTTGTTTACCCATTCTATTATAATAGTTTGCATCTCCTAACCCCAAACTCCCAATCCATCCCTTGGCCACCCTCTTCCCCCTTGGCAACTACAAGTCTGTTCTCTATGTCTGAGAGTCTGTTTCTGTTTCAAAGATACATTCATTTGTATCATATTTTAGATTCCACATATAAGTGATATCATGATATTTGTCTTTCTCTGTCTTACTTCACTTAGTATGATAATCTCTAAGTCCATCCATGTCACTGCAAATGGCGTTATTTCATTCTTTTTATGGCTGAGTAATATTCCTTTGTATATATGCCATATCTTCTTTATCCATTCATCTGTCGATGGACATGTAGGTTGTTTCCATGTCTTGGCTAATGTGAATAGTGCTGCTATGAACATTGGGGTACATGTAGCTTTTTGAATTATAGTTTTTTTCTGGATATGTGCTTGGGCTTTTCTAACATTGAATTGTTCCTTGATTTTCATAGTTCCTTTAAGAAAAGCGTTACTGGTTCAAATCCTTTATTTCATTTTCCTTTCCCTGCTTCTCTTCTGCTTTCTGTCTGTACAATGTCTGTGATATGCGCTCTGCATCTCACTCTAAGTATTAAGTTCTATTTTGTTATTCTAAAAGGAACTAATGTCATTACATATTCTTTTTTCCTCAGATGTAATGGTGTTCAGACCATCTTCTGTGACAGGAAAAAAAACATTTCTATGCTGGCGACTGTCTGTGAATAGTGAATTCTTTTTTAAAAACTTTTTATTGGAGTATAGTTGACTTAAAATGTGTTACTTTCTGCTGTACAGCAAAGTGAATCACTTATACACATACATATATCCACTCTTTTTTAGATTATTTTCCCATATAGGTCATTACAGAGTATTGAATACAGTTCTCTGTGCTACACAATAGTGAATTCTTTAGCAACTTTTCTCCAGAAATCATTCTTGATTTTGTTCAGGTACACACTGAATATTCTTGAAGAACTTGGAGGTGGGCAGAAGGTCAACGACGACACTATTGTCAACTGGGTGAATGAAACATTGAAGGAAGCGGAGAAAAGTTCATCCATCTCTAGTTTCAAGGTAACACGCGTGTCTCCTGCTTGCGGCCACCTGAGCATTATGCTTATCTTTATTGCTTCCACTCTGTTTTCAAGAGTGACCTTCAGTGTGAGGTCTTTGAGGCTCGCCCTCCCGTTTTGATTTTGTTTAAATGACCCATTATTGTTTTGACGTTCATAGACCATTTCATTGACAGATTTCTTGTTGTTCTCTCCCATAATAATTAATTTTAAAAACCCACTCGTTTTTTACATGGGATTTTAGACGTTGTTCTTCCAAAGTAATGTAAAATATAATGTTTTTTTTTTATTTATTTATTTATTTATTTATTTAATTTATTTTTTTATTTTTTTGCTGTACGCGGGCCTCTCACTGTTGTGGCCTCCCCCATTGCGGAGCACAGGCTCCGGACGCACAGGCCCAGCGGCCATGGCTCACGGGCCCAGCCTCTCCGCGGCATGTGGGATCTTCCCAGACCGGGGCACGAACCCGTATCCCCTGCATCGGCAGGCGGACTCTCAACCACTGCGCCACCAGGGAAGCCCCAAATATAATGTTTTTTAAATGTGCATAGCTCCATGGTTCAGATTGTTAACATAATGAGGGTGAAATATAAAATGCTAAAAGATCTCCCATGGGATGTTTTTTTTTTCTGAAAAAAAAAAAGCAGTTGCTTACTTGTATCCAAATCCCACTTTTATTAATAACAGCATGACATTTTATTACATTTCTTCACTCATGTTTTATACATTAGCTGGATCCTTCCTCAAGGGCCCTGCGCACTTGATTGACCATATAATGTCTGCGTCATATCTTAACTACATTTTCCTGGCTTAAAGGTCAAGATGGCGGAGAGGGACCCCTTCAGAGTTATATTAACAGGGCGGGTGAGGCAGTTCGTCATGCTATCAATCCTCTCCTTCAAAATCAAGAAAAAAATGAAAATCTCTCCCCTCCCAGAAAGGGCAGAAGGTATATCTGTAGGCCGGGCTCTACCAGGAGTGCCCAGTCCCTGTGAGCTCAGCACAGGAAGCGGCCAGCTCTGTCTTCCCTCTGCTCACCATCCATTTGGTCTGGAGGTCGAAGTGGAGGCTGGTGACAGATGTGAGCAAGTCCTTCCAGAAGGAGATTTGGGAAGGCGGTGGTGAACAGCACAGTAGAGGGGTGCTCCCAGGATGGAGCGTGGTCTCAGTACTAGGGGCTCCTTGTTTGTAACAGGGGGCTCCTCATGTCCTCTTCACAGACATGATGAAGACAGCTTTACCATTTTCCTGATGTTTTTCTTTTCTTGGCTGCTTCGGGCGGCATGCGAGATCTTAGTTCCCTGACTTGGGATCCCACCCGCGGCCCCTGCAGTGGAAGCGTGGAGTCTTAACCACTGAAGCACCAGGAAGTCCCACCATTTTCCTGATTTTATAGTGAAGAAACTGGGTGCTCATTGAACTCCTGAGGTTACAGCTAGTAATTGCAGGTGGTGTCCATCAGGGAGGGGAAAGCACCTTTCACCTGCGAGGTGAGGTTATAGAGTGGAGAATATCTATAGGTCACTTGACCATGGCTATGAAGTGAGTAGCCCCAGGCATGCGTCTCTCTGTAAAACAGCTGCCACTTTACAGGAATGCATCCCATTTCATTACCCAGCAGCTTCTGGGGTGATCCTGTGGGGATTCATTCTTGGGAATGTTTGGCAATTTTTTGCTCCTTGTGATGCTCTGGGCTAATTTTCTCCTGTCTTCTCACTGAGTCATTGTGGAATTGATTAGGTCAAAAGGACCACAAAAGGAAAATGTCAAATTAGCCCCATACTGCTTTTAAGTGAAACCCTTCAAAAAGTGAGCACAGCGCACCCTGATTAACCATCGCAGAAACAGTCCTGGGCCCTCCTCACCTATGAACGCTGCCAGCTGCTGGCCATCTCGCTGCCTGTCAGCCCACCAAGACTGTGGGAAGGAAGTAGGAAAGAAGGTGAAACTCAAATCTCTCCATTTTGCTTCCATTGTGCTTCTTTACCAAAAAATTCTATGGAGATAGAAGCTCAGGCTAATGGTGGAAATTAGATTACGATTATATGTATATTGATCTTAATTTTGTGGTAGTTCTTACATAACCCAGAAGTAAATGAAAATGGACCCATTCTATTTTTTAAAATAGTATTCTACCTCTACAGAGGGTCAGTGCTGGAGACCTAGCATCTTGCAGGGGTCCTGTGTCTTGTTTCTTTGTTAGAATTGGTTCTGATCTGGACCCGCAAGGTATGAGGTGTTTGAACTTGACTATGCTCAGATGGTGACACACAGTTGCCTCGGCATGTCTGCACTCACAGGTGCAGAGTTTTGTGCATTTACACCTTAAAAGCATTCACAGGGAGTTCCCTGGTGGCACAGTGGTTAAGAATCCGCCTGCCAACACAGGGGACGCAGGTTCGATCCCTGTTCTGGGAAGATCCCACATGCTGCGGAGCAACTAAGCCCGTGAGCCACAGCTACTGAGCCCGTGAGCCACAACTACTGAGCCTGCATGCCTAGAGCCTGTGCTCCGCAACAAGAGAAGCCACGACAATGAGAAGCCAGCGCACCACATGAAGAGTAGCCCCCGCTCGCTGCAACTAGAGAAAGCCTGTGCGCAGCAACGAAGACCCAACACAGCCAAAAAATAAATAAATAATGTTCCTTTAAAAAAAAAATCAGGTAGAACCTTTAAAAAAAAAAAACAAAGGGCCTCCCTGGTGGCGCAGTGGTTGAGAGTCCGCCTGCCGATGCAGGGGATACGGGTTCGTGCCCCGGTCTGGGAGGATCCCATATGCCGCGGAGCGGCTGGGCCCGTGAGCCATGGCCGCTGGGCCTGCGCGTCCGGAGCCTGTGCTCCGCAACGGGAGAGGCCACAACAGTGAGAGGCCCGCATACCGCAAAAAAAAAAAAACAAAAAACATTCACAGCTTTGCGTGTGTCCATCAAACTGTTTACAGACCCCAAAGAAAGAGCCCAAGATTTAAAGTCAGAATACCTGGGTTCAGATCCCAGCCCCACCACTTATTAGCAAGCCACTTAACTTCAGAAACTCCCTTTGCTTGCTGTAAATTAAGATGAGATGCCTCCATCCAAGGCTTGTAGCAGTAAGTGAGATAACCTATAAAAAGTGCTGAGCACACTGTGAGACACCGATGGATATGAGTTGCAGTCATCGCATTTGATCACATAATTGCTGTCACTGTCTACCTGGACCTATGGACCCTTTTCTTTCCCTAAGGTCCCCAGAAGAGGGGCATTCACTGAATCCCATCCAACTGAGCCCGCATCACTCTCCCTGCCTGTCACCTCTGGGATGTCCCCCGAAAATGAAGCGAGGTTCCTCTTTATTTTTATTTATTTATTTACTTTTTTGCGGTGCGCGGGCCTTTCACTGTTGTGGCCTCTCCCGTTGCGGAGCACAGGCTCTGGACGCGCAGGCTCAGCAGACATGGCTCACGGGCCCAGCCGCTCCGCGGCACGTGGGATCTTCCCAGACCGGGGCACGAACCCGTGTCCCCTGCATCGGCAGGCGGACTCTCAACCACTGCGCCACCAGGGAAGCCTGTGGGGTTCCTCTTAATGTCTTTAGTCTCTCTTTTCTGATGGTTTCTTTTTCAAATCATCCCTTCCTCTACTAATAACCAGTACTTGAATGAAACATACTATATATCAACCTCTCTGCTTTTCTCTAGTTGCTCTAACTTCCTTCCATTCACTATTTGGGAATGACTCCCTGACTGTTGGCAGACAATGGATTTCCTCCACTTAGTGAACCACCAGGAAGCTACTAGTGATGCCCCTACAGAAATGACCACTGGTTTGAAACACCATGTGCGACACTGTGGCATTTCCCACACCAGGCTGTATATATTCGTATTTAAGAGGAGAGAACCACTCAGTTTCCTTGAGCCAAATAGAAGTAACTTGGGAGCATATTGTTAAAACCCATGCTTTCTTTCTATGCAGGACCCAAAGATTAGTACAAGTCTTCCCGTCCTGGATCTCATTGATGCCATTCAACCAGGTTCCATTAACTATGACCTCCTGAAGACAGAAAACCTGAACGACGAAGAGAAACTCAACAATGCAAAGTACGTAAATAAACCTAGGGTCAGGGAGGAAAGGATGAGCCGGCCTCTGGGTAGCTGTAAACCCTAGTGCCTGTGCCTTCATGCAAACACTTTTAGGTTCACTGTTGATGCTTTTTCTTCTCATGACGTACTGTGTCCCATCATCATTATTTTCAATACTGGGCAATAGCAGTTTAAGGCTCCAGGTGTTAGAGGGAACAAGACAAAAACGCTTGATAACAATGGAAACAATTGAAATTGAAAACAGTTGACTTCTGATTGATAAGCAAGCCTGTAATTTCATAAAACCAATTTCCTAATCATAATCTATGGGAGGCTTCCTGAATAGAGTTTGTACACGGTGCGTGCAAATATAAACATTCTATTTGTGAATATCTGTGGATATGCATGGACAGGGGTGGGGTTCAAGACCAGAGTCTTCTCCAGCTTAAGAGCAACTGCCATTTGCTTTACTTGTAGAATGAGGGTCAGCAGAGCCCAAATTTGGTCTGTTGTCAGCTTTTATACATCAGGTTTTATTTACGTAGTTTCTATAGCTCTTTCCCTGATACAGTAGCAGAGTTGAAATAGTTGTGACAAAGCCCACAGAGTCTGAAATATTTGCTATCTGGTCTTTATGGAAAGCTTGCCTTCCTAGAGAGGTGCCTTTCTACCCTAGAGAGGTGCCTTTCTAAGAGCAGGCTGTATTAGTTCCTAGGTCTGTCATAACAAAATAGCACAAACAAGGTGACTTCAGACAACAGAAATTTCTTCTCTCACTGTTGTGGAGGCTAGAAGTCCAAGATCAAGGTGTCGGCAGGGTTGGTTCCTCCTGAGGGCTTGGATGGAGAATCTGTCCCACACCTCCCTCATCGTTGGGCTTATAGATGTACCACTCCAATCCTGTCTTCACGTGGCCTTCCCTGTGTTTCTGTGGCTTCACGTAGCTGTCTTCTGTGTGTGTATGTCTGTGTCTCTTCTCCCTCTCTTATAAGGACATCAGTCATACTGGATTAGGGCTCCACCCTACCCCAGCATGACCTCATCTGAACTAACTATACCTTAAATAACACTTTTTCCAAATAACATCACCATCTGAGGTACCAGGGGTTAGGGCTTCTGCATACGTTTTTTGGGGGGCAGTATTCAATCCATAACGCAAGTCCAGGGTTAACGAATGACTAGTGCCCAGCAGCCCTGCTGTGTATCTCATCCCAGCAGCGCCCTTCTCTCTGTGCCCAGTCTTGGAAAGTGGAGACGTGCGTTCCTGGTATGCTGACGTTTAGCACGATCTAATGGAGAGAAGAGAAATAATTCAACAGCAGTTACAGTAGAGTGTGAGGGATGGTGTGGAAGGAGGACCCCAGGGTGCTGCGGAGGGGACAGGAAGGGAACTGAAGCTCTACCAAATAACATCGAAGCTGGGACGGATTGAAAGGACAAGGAAGAAGGAGCTGGAGGGGGCTTCCCTGGTGGCACAGTGGTTGAGAGTCCGCCTGCCGATGCAGGGGACATGGGTTTGTGCCCCGGTCTGGGAGGATCCCACATGCCGCGGAGCGGCTGGGCCCGTGAGCCATGGCCGCTGAGCCTGTGCATTCGGAGCCTGTGCTCAGCAACAGGAGAGGCCACAACAGTGAGAGAGGCCCATGTACTGCAAAAAAAAAAAAAAAAAAAAAAAAGAAGGAGCTGGACAGGTGAAAGAGCTAGGAAGACTATTCTAGCAGAGGGAAGAACATGGATGAAGACCCAGAAATTTTTTTAAAAAAAGGCCTTGAACCTATAGATGTTCAAGAGGGGTGTGATTAAGTTTAAGGAACTCGCCCAAGGTTTTACAATTATCAAGTGGTTCAACTGAAATTCAAAGTCTGACTTCAGAGCCCAGGCTCCTAAGCACTGTCCTGTAAAGGCAAGATACAAAATTACTTAGAAAAATGGGTAAAAAGAATTATATAGAATCCTAAAGGTGGCTATGGTGGCAGGATTGTGCATGGTTTGTTTGGTTTTTGAAGCTCTATTTTCTAACTTTTTAATAATTTTTCCTCTATTTTATAATGGAAAAATTAATTTTATTTCATTAATAATTAATATAGAGGAAGTGATTGAGAGATGGACAAGGAGAAAGAATGGGATGCTCTGGCCCAATGCTCTTAAATTAATTTGATCAATAAAGTAAGAATAAAGTTATTTCAGGAGAGCAAAGGGAGTAATGGGGCTTTGGGTGGAATGGAGAATCTCTGGAGTAGCCACTGCAAGAAGTTACTAGTGGTGCAGTGGTTGAGAGTCCGCCTGCCGATGCAGGGGACGCGGGTTCGTGCCCTGGTCCGGGAGGATCCCACATGCCGCGGAGCGGCTGGGCCCGTGAGCCATGGCCGCTGAGCCTGCGCGTCCGGAGCCTGTGCTCCGCAACGGGATAGGCCACAACAGTGAGAGGCCCACGTACCGCAAAAAAAAAAAGTTACTAGATAATGAATGAGGAGAAGAAAAGAACTGCCAGGTAATAGTGTGGGCTCATTTGAAGATAGACTACAGCTAATAAAAATTATCTTCATATAACTATAAACAGAGCAAAAATATTCTGCTACAGCTATGGTGATCTTATGTGAAAATGTGTAATATAAAACTCTGGTTATTCTACTATTATAGTATCATAAATAAATACACATACATGGAGGCGAGGATTAGAATGGAACAAGAAAGGACTTGATGGGTAAGGTCGAGGTATTACAGATGCATTTCCCCTTTTTTCTGCCTTGTAAAAATGTTTCTGTAGTTGAAATGGTGTCTGCAGACTTTCCCTAGCACACACTCTTGTTCAGTTCTATGACTTTTTCTGCCACTGTACAGCCCAAGCAAATAAGCATGCTGTAGGCACCAAAAGTGGTGCTAGCTAGGAAGCTCTCTAAGGACAAATAATAAATTTGGTAATTATCACGAGGCTGGACAGCAAGTTTGACGGAGTCAGGAGCTTTGTCAGGCCAGCATTTGCCCTCGAGTCTCGGGAGGAGCCCAGTGATTGGCTCCAGCCGTACCAGGAATGAGCTCTGTATAGCAGATAGTTTATAGTGCAGAGTAGAGAGTATATAGTATAGATTATATAGAATGACTATAACTGTGATCCTCAGGGGTCCCCTTCATGCTTGTTTAGGCTCCTCTCATTCTTCCTCTTTTCTCTTTTAGGTACGCCATCTCTATGGCCCGAAAAATCGGAGCAAGAGTATATGCCCTTCCAGAAGACTTGGTTGAAGTGAACCCCAAGATGGTCATGACAGTGTTTGCTTGCCTCATGGGGAAAGGAATGAAGAGGGTGTAAGGCCCAGCGGGCAGGACTGGAGGCGCACATGCGTTTCTGGCTGCTCAGCACTGGGTGCTCCCAGGAAACACGGGGACAAGTCCAACCATTCCAACGTTTTCAACTTGGTGACATTATACAAGGTTCCAAAAAAAAATGTGTATCTGTTCAGCCAAGTAGCCTTTGTGTATTTAACAAAAAGTGCTTTATTCTTTGCAAAAGACCCAGTCTCTTACAAATATTTTTTTTATTATTGAATTGATTGCTTTGAAAATCTAGAGACAAAAAGAATTTATTTTCCAGGCACCCTTTCTGCTTTTGCCATTATAGTCAGGTATAGAAGCTGTAGGTAGTGTTGTTAATTTTAACATAATCTTTCAAACCAGCTTAAATCGGCTGCTTTCTTGTTTAGGGTGAGAACCAGGAGGGGAGAACCATCAGACCAGCCCTAAAACCGGCTTCTGGAGGCCAGCGTTTGATCTGTTACGAGCCTCCTTCGTGTAGCCCTTCTGTGCTCTCTCTCCCTGTGACTTTGCTCTCCACTCTCTCAGAACTCTGCCTTCTCTGTGGCCGTCCTCCTCTTGGGGCCACTTGGATCATCTGACCAATCAGTCAGGCTGTTGGGATCTCCAAGAGTCTCTGGTAACCTGAAGACCTAAGGCTCATCATCAGAGCCTTTTCTCAGAACTGGGGTCCCAAATGTCATCAGATTTTTTTTTTCAGCCAATAGGAAGCCCTCTGTTTTTAACCCTACGATTTGGGCTCTGACCAGATCTAACATCTTGAATACTGTGCCTTCAAATAGATTCTTACTTAACTCTTGGTGGAAGGTTCTATCCAAGGAGGGTGTCATTGAGCAGCAAGGCACTAGGGGGCAGTGCAGAGCCATAACAAAGCATCTGTTCTTGGGTGCTGCCTCTCCGTGTACGTAGCTCTGTGTGTTAGATCTAGTTATTGTGGTGTGGCTGGATATCTGGTGACGGGGAACCATCTTGCTCTGATTTCATTTGCTCTTAGATCATAGTGCACGTGATTGCTGCCAGGCCATAGGACCGATGTTTACTTTTTTGGTACCCTCAAGCTCCCAGGGGCCATATGTGCCAATGACCAGTGACCCTCACCTCACCCCCGTACCCCAGCACACACACACACACACACACACACACACACACACACTCACATACACACATACCTAGCCAGGTGTCAAGCTGGGTAAGAACTGGCTGCATTGCTTTGCGAAGAGCTAATGACTGGATAGTTAAAGAATTCCAAAATAAAACCAGAGGAACAGTGTGAATTTGAGCAGCTCTAATAGACTATGCAATTTCCTTGAAAGCTTACCAAAGGCTAAATAGCAACAGAGCACTGGGCACCAACACTAGACCCCCTCTATTGTGGTGGAAGGGCTCATCATTGAGGTATCTTCTTTAGGGGTGGTATGTAGTGGAACTTAGCCATTTTTCAAAGCAATCGAAAATGCATCGCCCCAGATCTGCTCCTTGGCAGTGGGCTCAGGAAGCCGACCTGTGGCTTCTCCCGGTCCATAACCTGTGTTTCTGCTGCATCTGAATGCAAAGCGGTTGGCTTTGCCTTAATCTGCACTTCACCATGTAGCCTCAGACAATTCTCCCCCATCTGCCTCCAGGAAGCATGTTACTGCCTTAAAGGACGATGAAGATGAAGTAATGCTCAAGTGCTCTCCAAATAAAATGTTCCCTGTATTGGATGTCTTCTGAAGGTTTCGTAAGAGTGTATCCTAACTTATTCATTCATTCAGCCAACACGCACTGAGGGCTGAAATGTGCCAGGCATTGCGCACGGTTTGGGGAATACACCTGTAAATGAGGCAGGCATTGTGCTCAGCTGATCAGGAAAGCCTGATGATAAACAACTCCACTGACAGCTGTGATGAGCGATTGATGCGGGCAGGGTGAGACAGGCTCACAACACAGGACGCCATCTAAGGAGAAATATTTTCGCGGAAAGCTGAAGAGTAAGTTGGAGGGGGGTGGACAAAGAGGAGGCCAGAATGAAAGGTTTAAGACACAAATTCTCAGGCACACATTGAACCCAGCCATGAGCAAAAGCCAGACTTGGGAGTTGGTGCGAAATGGTTTCTAGAATGATTCGAGGAGGAATCTTTTGGGCTGGCGGTGCCTGAGGTTTCCTCTCGAGCCTGGCTGGGCCTCACTTTGGCTGGCACGGGGTGGGAGGCAAGGTATTTGCTGAGGCATTCTGCTGCAGCCGGCCCCCGTGGGTGGGCTGCTGGGACAGAAAAGCATCTGTCTGGCAGGGTCACATCCAGCGCTGCACAGGTGTCACTCGCCATGCAGCTGCTGGGAAGCTGGGCTTTTGTGCTTAAGCTGTGTGTCCTGGCTTCACCAGCAGCAGCTCTTTGGAGATGGCTCTTTCCTGGCCTGACATTCCTACAGCTTCTACACTTAGGAGGTAGCGGCCTGCCCTACATATCAAGAGGTTACCAATATTAAGTGTGTTTTTGTGTGTATAAGACTGCACTGATAGGTCCTGACCAGAGAGACTGAACAGATACAGGAAAGCAGAATACTATCAAGGGAAGAAAACTAAGACTCTTGGAGACGAGAAGCCTAAAGGAATACAGCCATCTGAACACGATAATTTTTCTAAATTTAAAAGTTTTTTGTTACATTTTAGCCCATCCAAGTATGACATCAGAAAGTAAAATTGTACCAAAGAGTCTACAGTGGAAAGCAGGCCACCTTCCCACCCCCGTGTCTAGTGATGTGCTTTGAAGCCAGCTCATATTGGCTCCACCTGGCTCCGATGTTAAATCATTGTTATCTTGAAATTGGCCATGGTGGGCGTATTTACAGTATAGAAATAATCAAACTCTACAAATAGGGGTTTTTATCCCCAGAGATCTGGTTTACCAACCCACCACTACCTCTGTCCCAAAACCTCAGTTCCCCTCCTCGTCAGCAACCACTGTTACCAATTTCTTTTGTATCTTTCTAGAAATAGTCTACGCACATGTTACACACACACACACATACACACACCTTTCTATTGCAAATATTAGCACACCATACACATCATTCTGCATCTCATTTTCTTCACACTAAACCTTGGAGACAGTTCCATGTTGCCAAATACAGACCTGCCTCAATCTTTTCAACAGGTGCACAGTATTCTGTTGAATGGATGTGCCAACCTGTATTTAACCAGTGGCCTATAAATGGATATTTAGGTTGTTTCAATCGTTTGCTACAGCATATAAAGCCACAGTGAATATTATGTCCACTTCTTGTGCTCAGAATGTTCATTTTAATGTAACAGGTACTTAAGTTTCTGCTCTAGCAAAGGTATTAAACACTGTAGAGTCACACATCAATCCTCCTCTGAAGTTTCCTTGAAGTATTTGACAAAGAGCCCTGAGCTGGGATGGGCCCTTGAGCCCCTCCCATCTTCTCCATCTCACATCTAAAGTATGTTAATCCAGTGGGGAGATAATGTGCACATGCAAAATGTACTCAAAAGCAGAATGTGATAAATGCTGTAACAAATTTGTAAATAAAGTATGGGAGCTCAGGGGAAAGATTAATTCTGAAGGAAGGATTAGCAACATTTTTCAGAAGATCTGAGCCCTGACTAATGAGAAGTGGGCAGGAACCATGCCTCACCATGTTGATGTCTCCAGCAGTGCCAAGCACTTTCTAGATTTTTAAGGAGAGCTGGGTAACTGAAAAATCGATTTGTATTAGACATGAACAAATGTTTCCTGACTGTGGGAGATGCCAGAGAGAAGTCATTGTGAGAAAAGTTGTGAAATAGACCTACCTGCAGAGTTTTTAGAAGGGGATGGATTCCTGTTTGTTTGGAAATTAGGCCATTAGAGCCTGTCTTGAGACAATGCATAGGACTAGATAGGCTTTACACGTCTCAGCCAATCTAGTGATTTTATCCACCTAAAAGCACACAATCTAGTCTGTCCCTTGGAGCACAACTGTGGTCTCGATTATAAAAAGAATGGAAACTCAGCCCACCTTACACCAGCCCATCTCAGACTGATGCTTAATGCACGAGAGACATTCCCCTGTGCTCCCAGTGTCCCTGGGCGGCCCTGAGGCCCACCTTCCCTGCAGTTACTGTACCTGTTGTCATTCAGCAGCTGCCAAGATATCATCGACTTTGCTCTCTGTCCCCCGCCCTGACCCCCCAGTGTACCAGTGCGCTTGGATGAAATGCTGGCAGTGCTCTCTTAGTGAGCTTGACATGGCACGTCTCTGCCGGCCTCATGATCCAGTAACCAGAGCTGATGCTCAGCACAAGTCAGCAGTGCTGACCGATCCTCTTGTGAAATCTAGTTCCTTTGACAGTTTCCTAATAAAATTCCAGGAATTAAACTCTCAGCTGCCAAGGACTGCTCTTTCCATGGTGTCCTCGCCCCCTATTTTCCAGAAGGCAGAGTTTACCAACTGCGGCTGTGTGTAGGTGACCAAAAAAAAAAAAAAGGAAAAGGAAAATTGTGTAAATGTTTTCTCATGTCTAAAGTCTACACATACTTAATAACCCACCTTAGGTCAGACACAAAAGCACGGATAAGCTAGTCAGCACCCACCATCTCACCTTTAACAACTCAGAGAGAGGTCGGCAAAATGGCAGGGATTTTTATATTATCTGGCATGTCAAAATTGGGGAGTTCCATTTCAATAAGTATTCTGGTTAATACAGAGCTAGCATGGATACTTTTTGGAGGATTGGAATGCATGCAAATATTTAATTCTAAAGCTCTGTGCAATACAACATAAAAGTTAAATGATTCAGCAGGCACTTTTGGATTGGGCCAGACCACGGGCCCACTGTTAAGATTCGGAATGTTCAGACCTCCTTGCTCTAAGTTTGGGGCTAAGACCAGGGGCACTTGGAAGCTGGTTAGAAATGCAGAATCTCAGCCCCACCCCAGACCTACTGAATCAGAATCTGCAGTTTAATAAGATCACCACTTAATTCATGTGCACATTGAAGTTTGAGAAACACTGTCCTAAGAGAAGATCCGCAGTTGATAGTCAGTTGCATTTGAACCAACTTTAAATTAGATTACACTTTCCCAGTAACACTAGACTTGAGAGATTGAAAAAACCCTCCACTAGCATTTCCCCATCATCATTGTTCATTGGAGGTAGCCAAAGTGGCTCTGCCCTCCACCTGGGTATATCCCCCATCACCCAGCCTTGTCCTTTGCTGTCCCTCTCCCCCATGGCCCCTCTCTTCCCTGTGGCACCCACTGCCAGCCACAGGCTCCAAAAGCTTCATGTCCCTGGTCCTGCTGGGTAACAAGGTGTCTCTTGGCACTGCCTTCTCTTACCTGCTGCCCAGGGCTGCTGCTTTCATGCATCTGACCCAGTTGGTGCCACATCACTTAAGTCTTCTCTCTCGTTCCTTCAATACCTCCATCAAACCTACTGACTTTTCTCCCACCATCTCTGGAGCAATGTCTCTATGACTTCCAGTGACAGCTAGCTGACTTAGTAAACCAAACTGTACCAGGGGGAGGGGATTGTGGCCCTTCAGTGCCCACTCTTTTCTTCTCCAAAACATGCACTTTACAATGACTTTCTAGGTCTATAGCTTCATCATTGTTATCTTTGCCAATTTCCTAATGGCAAAGAGAGAGCAAAGTGCCTTCCAGATAAACAGCTATAATATGCAAAGGTCCAGAGGATGGAAGAAGATGGTTATCTTTGAGGAACTGAAAGACTAGTATGGCTGAAGGAAAGGGAAAATTGCCATATCATGAGAAACAGATGGACCAGAGAAAGGTTTAGAGCTGATTCTCAGACTCAAGTGTGCTTGAGAATCACCTGGGGAAGCTGTTAAAACACAGACTTTCCAGATCCCACCTTGAGTGCTTAGAGGGCTGGTGGGTCCAGGAGTCTGCATTTTCCACAAATACTCTCAGAGATTCTGGGACTCACAGGCCACCCCTGGAGAAGCACTAGTCCAACCCAGCTGTTCTCAGGTCTGGCTGCACAATGGAATCGTCTCAGGAGATTTACAAGAAGCTGGTGTCTATGCCCCGCCCTCTGAGGTTTTGATATAATTGATCTGATGTGTGGCCAGGGCAGCTGGAGATTTAAAAGATACGCAGGTGACTCTAATTACCAGTCAAGTTTGAGAACCAATGGGATACAGCCTGGGGTGCTCTTCAAAGGGGCGGCCTGGGCTTCCCTGGTGACGCAGTGGTTGAGAGTCCGCCTGCTGATGTGGGAGACGTGGGTTCCTGCCCCGGTCCGGGAAGATCCCACATGCCGCGGAGCGGCTGGGCCCGTGAGCCATGGCCGCTGGGCCTGTGCGTCCGGAGCCTGTGCTCCGCAACGGGAGAGGCCACAACGGTGAGAGGACCGCGTACCACAAAAAAAAACCAAAGGGGCGGCCTGGGGGGAGCATCTTAAAAAGCGGATAGACCCATAAGAGGGAGTAATGGTTAGAAACGGGGAATGAAGGGATGGAAGTGTTTCAAGGACAAACCCTGCTTTCTTCACAATTTAACCATCCAGCCGACAAGCATTTGCCTCTCTGGGTGCCTAGTGACATTCCTGGGGCCACGACTCCCAGGCTCAGTATTTGTAGCCAAAGCGAGGGCGTGAGAACCTGAGATGGAGTTCTCTGCCTTCGAGCCTCAAATCCCCCTCTTCAATGACTCCCAAGATGGCATCATCTTTCCTCCCCGCTCAGAAACACAGGGGGCCGGATACGCCAACCCTTTGTGCAAATTCTAAAACTGCTTCGCTCTGCATGAATAAACATGAGAGAGAGTGTGTGGAGGGAAAACACATTTATCAATTACGTGTCCTCCAAACCTCCCAAGATTATGCAGCTTTAATGGCTGAAAGACTTTGAAAGGGAAGCTTGTAAATTGAGCTGCACCTAAACTCATGACAAAATGCCATGAAATTGACTGACTCTCTCAGCGCTTACGTAACAGTAAGCCTGAGCTGCATATCCAAGTCCCGGCCAGTCCAGATCACGGTGGCGATGCCCTTATCCTCAGCCCGCTCCAATTGAGAGAAGGCAAAGCAGCCACTATTCACAGGGGAGGTTATCTTTTTAGGCACCGTCTTAATAAAGGCAGAGGGTATGGCTCTTGAAGAAACACTTGCCATATTATTTTTGCACCTAATGTTCCAAATTGACTGGAGAGGGAGTAATGGTTAGAAACGGGGAATGTACAAATGTACAAATTAGCTGGTCCCTAGGGGTCATGATTCAGTGAGATGGATCCCCCAGGACCAGATTGGCTTCTGGGGCAGTGACTCATCCCCTAACTCTCTGGGAGCAGCAGAAGCAGAGGACAGCTGTCACCAAGGTTCACCTGACCTGGGTAAGGCTCCGGGAAGAGAACATATTGGCCCCTCTCAGCTCCCTTCCTGGTTTATCTTTTTTTTTTTTAATGAATGGGACATACTAAACACCTGTTTTGCCAGTCACTTTCAGCTGCTCTCCCATTGAATTCCCACAACAGCCTTCAGAGGTAGGTTATCATTAACCTCATTTTTCTGCAGGGGAAACTGCACCTCCGAGAAGCTAAGAGATTTGCCTGTGAGCCAGGGTGGAGTTCATCTGATCAAGCTGTTGTGTTCTTCTCTCTCTCTCTTCATGCAATAACTTCAACTTAAGAGTTCAGTTTGAGGAATTTTGCCTGTACACAGTGTAAATACCACCACAATCAAAACAGAATTTTCCCACCACTCCAAAAATTTCTCCTGTACCTCTTTGTAGGTTAATCCCTTCCTCCCCAGCCTCAGGCCCTGGCAACAACTAACCTATTTTCTGTATCTGTAATTTTGCCTTTTATTGTGTCATATAGATGTCCAGAGTATATAAATACCTCCTACAAATCAGCAATAAGACAAATCATCTGATTAAAAATCAGGCAAACAATTGGAACTCACATACACACACATATACTTATGGCCAATTAGCACAAAAAAGGTTCTCAACAGTACTAGCCACCTCAGAAATTTAAATGCAAGCCAAATTAGACACCACCATACACTTACTAGAATGGCTAAAATGAAAAAGACTGCATCAGATAACAAGGATGTGGACCAACTAGAACTCTAATATATTGTTGGTGGGCGTATAAAATGATACAACCACCTTAAAAAAAAGGCACAGGAGTTGCTTATAAAACTAAATATCTCTATGACCTAGCAGTTCCATTCCTAGATATCTACCCAAGAGAAATGAAAATGTTTGGCTATCAAAAAAGCCTTGTAAAAGTATATAGCAGCTCTATTCATAGTGGTCCCAAACTGAAAACATCCCACATGTTCATTAATAGGATAATGGATAAACAAATAGTATTATATTACTCAGCAATAAATAAGAATGAATTGCTGGCATATGCAGCAACATGAAAGAATTTTAAAAACATGCTGGGCTTCCCTGGTGGTGCAGTGGTTAAGAATCCGCCTGCCAGTGCAGGGGACACGGGTTCGAGCCCTGATCTGGGAAGATCCCACATGCAATGGAGCAACTAAGCCCATGTGCCACAACTACTGAAGCCTGCATGTCTAGAGCCCATGCTCTGCAACCAGAGAAGCCACCGCAATGAGAAGCCCGCGCACCGCAACAAAGAGTACCCCCCCTCACCGCAACTAGAGAAAGCCTGTGTGCAGCAACAAAGATCCAATGCAGCCAAAAATAAAAATTAAAAAAAATTAAAAACAAAAAACATTCTGAGTAAAAAATGCCTGACACAAAAGAGTACGTGCTATATGCCGTGGACTAAAAGTTTGTGTCCTCCACCCCACCTGCCCCTCATTTATTTGTTGGAAACTAATCCCCAATGTGATGATATTTGGAAGTGGGGCCTTTAGGAGGTGATTAAGTCGTGATGGTGGATCCCTCATGAATGGGATTAGTGCCCTTATAAAAGAGACCCCAGAGAGCTCTCCAGCTTTCTTTCTGCCATGTGAGGCTACAGCAACAAGGGGGCCATCTTTGCACCAGGAAACAGATCCTCACCAGATATTGAATCTGTGCCTTAATCTTGGACTCCTCACCTTCCAGAACTGTGAGAAATAAGTATTTGTTGTTTAAGCCACCCAGGCTATGGTATTTTTGTTTTAGTAGCCCGAACTGACTAGGACGACATATGAAGTTCTAGTTCAGGCAAAATTAATCTGTGGTAATAAAATCAGAGCAGCTGCTGTTGGAGGTGGGGGGAACTGATTGGAAGGGACATGCAGAAATTTTCTGGAGTGATGAAAATTTTCTATACCTGGATAGAAGTGGGGGTTACTCAAGTATACATATTTTTGGAACTCATCAAGCTATGTACGTAATACCTGTGCATTTCATTGTAAGTATCTCAATTTTAAAAAGACACTGCCCACTGCTGCCTAGGACTGGTTTATAATAGCTGCTGGTCTGTAGGAGACAAAGGAGTAACTAAACCAGAAGTAACTAAACCAGTAACTAAGTCAAGTCATCTGACTGGTGACTGGATCTTTGAAGGCCACAGTGTTATCATGGCATAGAAACTCTGAAAACCAGAGTAAGACAAGGTTCTGGACTGGAAGCCCAGGGGCTGCTTGAAGCCTTGTGCAAAACGGAGAGAAGTGAGCGAAGAGGTAGAAAGATAGAAAAGGAAAACAAAAGGCTTCCCAATGAGCTTACAAACCCAGGTTCCAAATCACAGAAGAAATCAAATACTAAGAAAGGCAGCCAATAAAACCAAAGCTCAGTGCATAAAATCACCCCAAATACAATTAAACTTCTAGAGCAGCCTGGCACAGACTTTAAAAATAAGTGTTCTGAGGATTCTCAGCAAGAGCTCTGAAGAAACAATACTCATAAAAAATGAAACAATAAAATATTTTAAATGATATTTTAAAATATGGATATGAAAACAACATGGATAAATGTGAAAAAGTGCCAGTGGCAAATGTTGGAAAATATTTATATAGTTATTGAAACAATAACAAAAAAATACCCACCTCAACTGACTATGTAGTCTAAACAAGACACAAAGAATGAATTAGTGTATTTGAAGATACTGCTGAGAAACACACTCAGAACTCAGCATACAGAGACAAAGATTATGGTTTTTAAAAACATGAAAGGACAGTTACAAGACATGGAGGGCAGATCAAGGATCTCCAAAGGGACTAGCAGAGATCCATCCAACAGCTGAGGAAACAATAAAGTGATTTTCCAAACCTGAAGAAATATCTAAATCCTCAGATCAAAACTACATTCTGTGTACCAAGCAAGATAATTAAAAATAATTCCACATCTATACCAGAGTAATGGATCTGAGGAGCATCAAAAATAAAGATAATCCCTTAAAAGACATTGACTAGAAAGGACAGCTGACCTGCTGGGAAACAACAGTTCCTGGATGGCCAATTTCAACCACACAACACTAGATGCCAAAACACAACAGAAGACCTGTCACATTAGAATATTACATTCAACTAAACTAGTCTTTGAAAGTGATGGCTGAATAAAGTTATTGTTAGATATACAGAGCATAATAGAATTTACCACCGTTGGATCTTAACTAAAGGGGCCTTTCAAAGATTGCTTCAGCAAGGAGAAATGGTTTTAAATCCAGAGGGAAAACCATAGGATACAAAATAAATAGCACAAACACTGATAAAGTTTGTCAATAAATTTTAACTGTTACTTTAAAATTGCTTTTTGTAATTTTAGAGTTATTTTTAAGTTATTTTAAAGTTACTTTTTGTGTTAAAAAAGTTCACTTTGGTTAGTTTTTCCCCCTCTCCACTTCAGTGTGGTTATGTTATTTATTTGAAACAAAATTACATTCATTTGGTTTGGTTTGTATTCATTTCATTTACTTGACTGGTTGTTTTGAGTATGTGAAAGATTAACACGGTTCTAAAATACAGAGGTATTCAAAAAGTTTTACTTGAAGAAATGTCCCTCCCCCCATCTCTTCTACCCGGTTCTTATTCCCTCTTCTACCCACTTCTTATTCCCACTGTTTTTCACTCACCTGCTGGAGGTAACCCATCTCATTGATTTCTGATCTATCCTTCCTGTGTTTCTTTCTCCACAAATGAGCAGAAACGCATGTATTTTCTTTTTTCTCCTTCTTTCTTATATAAAATGTATTGGGTTGGCCAGAAAGCTCATTCGGGTTTTTCCATAAGATGTTATGGAATGGAAAAACATTCAATGGAAAACAAGCTTTCTGGCCAACCCAGTAGTTTCAGTGGTGGTCACCTCGATCCATTAAATATGTTTCAATACCTTTGAATCCCAGAGAGAGATTTGAACTCTCAATCCTTTCCTTCTCAGAAGTCCACTGAAGGGAGGATGATTTATTTTGCAAATTTGCCTGCCCTGACCTCAAGGGCATTCAAATGCACTTACCAGTGGGAATGTAGGGAGGGGACCAGGGTCCCTCCACTTACAGAGGTTAGACGTGGCCTCACACCAGACAAAATGTTATATGGTGCTACCTTCAGAATGACGTGTGGTCAGCTTTGATTCAGACTGTTATGGTGTTATGGCTGTTATGGTGACCTTCCCTAAATAAACATGATTCACAACTACCTGATTTTTTTACTTCTCAAAAGAGCACCCACACATAGCATTCTTATTCTTTTATGGGTGGACCCATCATTCCACATGGACAAGGAAAACTCTCTTTGAATGGAGATCCTAGAATCCTCCATTAAGCTCTCCTTCTCAGCCATAAATTTGAAAAACTCACCTTTTATGTCTTCATCTAAGTTGAAAATGTTGAAAAAGAGAAAAGCAATGGAAGACCTAATGAGTTAGTACTCCACAGGAGACCTCCCTCAGCATGGGCTGAGATCCATGGGTCAATACTCTATGGCTACGGTTCTTCAACAAACAAGGCACGTTTCCACGGTATTACTATCCTTTTATTCTTGGCCTCATCTTCCCTGAAGAGTTAAATATTTTCTAGATAGTCTACAAGAGAATAACAACTCTCATCATACTTTCTTTTTGAGGGTGGGAATGGAAGCAAAGTCGATTGAGCACCGAAATGACAGGGAACATGCCATTATATTTTAACCAGTGTGCAAAGAAGGCTCTTAAGTAATCACCTATCTCTTCCCTTCTCTTCAGAGAGTTTTGTTTTATAGCAAATCGCTGTGGGGATGAAGCTTTATAGCTTTGGAGTCCTTGTGGCCACCATCCTGTTCTGTGAGCAGCATGCCTTCGCATTTCAGAGGTAACCCGCTAGAATCCTAGATGGTGGTGGGTCGTTTCCCCCACTTGTTTGCCCCTCATGGAATCCAGTCAGTGCATTGGACTGGGGAGCAAAACATTCAAGTCTGAAGGTCAGCTCTTTCTGAAACTTTCCATGTTGCCCTTCCAAATTGTAGATGTCAGTATAATAAGGATCTCACTGGATCTAGGGTCTTTTTTTTCTTTTCTGGCTCTAGTTTTATTACTGAGAAAACTCTGGATGATATGTATATTCAGTAGCTATGAAAATTAAAGAAAGAGACTCTTGATTTTTTAAAATATGTAATTATTTACACCTTAACACTTCACGTGATTTATGTTTTTCTTGTCTTCACATATACTATGCATTGACTATGGATAATTTGTTTTTTTCTTGCACATAGAACATGGGAGGGAGAAGAGGATAAAGGTATCAGATAGGAGGTTTGGGTTGTGCACGGGTGTTCAGCATGGAATAGGAAAGGAAGAGTAGTTGTGTTATAAAGAACACACACATGAACATATCTAGTTCTTATTTTGCTTGGTAGAGTGAATCCCTTAGGATTTTCTACTATAAACCACTGACAGAACACAAACAAACTCATGCCCTAGCATATATAAAACATGGTGTAAATAGTTTTGAGGCTATATGTATTATTGTAATTCATTAGTCAACTTTTAGGCTTTTCAAAATTGATATTGTTTCCTTTGGAATTATCTTTTTTTCCTGTTGCTTTTTTCTATGATCCTTTTCTCCTCCAGTTGTCTCTGATATGTATTCCTATCCTCAGTGAATGGCAAAGAGGGAAGGGACATACCAGGGGCGGGGAAAATTCTGCCAAAAAAACTGAGTCATAAAGAGCCATAGGACAGCATTTAAGAAAATATTTGGGAATTTCCTGGCAGTCCAGTGGTTAGGACTCGGCACTTTCACTGCTGAGGGCCCGAGTTCAATCCCCAATCAGGGAACTAAGATCCCACAAGCTGCACAGCGCGGCCACAAAATAAAGTTTGACTTGTGAGTTGGAAGCTGTGTTTGCCCATCATTACTAAACTAAGAATAGTTGGTTGATTCCTTTTTGTTGAATATAATCACCGAGTATCAAGTAACGAATTTCATCACCAAATGATTGTTACTGAAATTGACACGGGAGACAAATTGCTAGGAGAATTGGTGACTTATGTCTCTATGTATTGTCAATAAATCAGATGGCTATGATTTCTAAGGTTCTTGCTAGTTCTAATATTGAATTACTTGGCAGTTGGCTTTAATTAAGGGTAAAGGAGAGGGAAGGAGAAAAACTGCTCTCAACATGTCCAACCTGGACACTGTAGGCAATGGCAGTGTCATTGCCAGAGAGGGAAAGGGGAGGAAGTGAACGATTATTTAGCATCTGTGTTGTCCCAGGCACTGAGATAGGCACTTAGAAATGTTAACCTGTTAAGTGCCCACAATCCTCCAGTCTTTTTTACTGACATTTTACAGAGGAGGAAAATAAGCCTCAGGGAGAATAACATTGGCTCCAAATCAAACAACAAATGTTGAGTTTGTATTCAACCCCATTTTCACCTAATTTCTACTCTTTTCACTGCACAGCATTGCCTCTAAAAATTAAAGAAATTAGGAAGAGAGCCAGTTTGAAGGGAGGTCAGATTTCATCACAGTGAATTGGCAGAGACAGGCAGTCTGGAAGGTAGCCTGGAAGAGAGGCCGGGGCTACAAGTCCGGTCTCAAGGTCCTCACTACGGCAGGTCTAAAGGTGGCTTCAGCGGCAGCCTGGCACAAGCATCGTCACAGGTGGCTGTGTCAGAGGTTAGCAGGCTCACCTACAGACCACCATCTGCATCATATAGTAAACTAAAATCCTTGATAAGACAACCACTAGCAAGATATACCAAAGCTTGACCATGTTGCTGCAAAACGAATAAACTTGTAACAGTTCAGTGGAACTAGACATTAGGCAAATAAAGGAAATACACAGAAAGAAAATAGTAAGAAATGAATGAGAAAAATTCCCTCATGCATGGCTCTTCTTACTATTTTTTGCTTCAGCATATGCTTTGAAGTCTGCTTGATACCTATGCTTGAAGAGAGGGGTGAGACTATGACTATATTTTAATCAAATAATATCATGTTGAAAATATTTAATACTTTGTACCTATCGTAACGGTCCCCATGTACTGGGGAAGGGGACTGCAGCTTTGTGGGCAGATGCATATCTGATTCCTGGGTCCCATTCCTCCACTAGAAATAAAATCGCAAACTCTGCTTTCTGTGAGTAAAAATAATTCTTTTTTTTTTTTACCAAATGTTTCTGAGCATTGCCTTTCCACGAATTGCCTATTACCAAAGCTAAAAGAAAAATCTAGTTTTATTCAGGGCGACAGACTTTGATGAATTATTTCTGGGGGTAAAAAATATAACCCCTCCTAAAAAGAGCTAAGGGTCTGGCTTTTTTTTTTTTTTTTTTTTTTTTTGTGGTACGTGGGCCTCTCACTGTTGTGGCCTCTCCCCTTGTGGAGCACAGGCTCCGGATGCGCAGGGTCAGCGTCCATAGCTCACGGGCCCAGCCGCTCCGTGGCATGTGGGATCTTCCCAGACCGGGGCACGAACCCGTGTCCTCTGCATCGGCAGGCGGACTCTCAACCACTGCGCCACCAGGGAAGCCCCTGGCTTTTTTTAAAGCTGCTCTTTGTTACTGTTTTCTTGTCATGATCATTTTCCTAATAGCACTTTGTGTTCGGACAATCAATGGCTGATCTGCAGTGGCATTTTGATAAATCTCATCAGTAAAATGCTCTGGAATGAAAACAAAAAAAAAGTTTTAAAGGCATAAATACCATATGTCAAAGAGAAAGACAGCCAAAAAAAAAAAAAAAAAAAGAAGTCTCCATGTTCACTTGATTTTAAAGGCCAAACACTATAAAGGGTAAAAATAAAATACGAGCAAGAATCTTGTAAACAGTCATTAATTGCATTGTGCTCTGATTACCTAAGTGTGGCCAGTCAGCTGAGGCTATTTATTTGGAAAGAAGATGAAATAGGACGGAAAGAAGGAAAAGGAGTTGGAGGAGAGTGGAGGAGGCTTTTGAATTATTAATAGACCACAGGAAGAGTTCCTTTTGTTGACTTCATATACTGTCTGCCACCTGGAGACCAGCTTGTTCTCTTTCACTCAGCTCCTACTGATATATTACTTTCATCTTAGAGAACAGGGTACTAGTGGCTTTAAAATGCTGTAATGCTGGGCCTCCCTGGTGGCGCAGTGGTTGAGAGTCCGCCTGCCAATGCAGGGGATACGGGTTTGTGCCCCGGTCTGGGAGGATCCCATATGCCGCGGACCGGCTGGGCCTGTGAGCCATGGCCGCTGGGCCTGCGCATCCGGAGCCTGTGCTCCGCAACGGGAGAGGCCACAACAGTGAGAGGCCCGCATACTGCAAAAAAAAAAAAAAAAAAAAAATGCTGTAATGCATAAAACAAAACTGCAGCCTTGGGCTATATTCCATTGTTCAGAGCCATCTCACCAGCTTTTTAAATTCAAAAATAATCTTTCAGAGCTATGGCAAGTGTGAATCATCCCTGTAAACCATAGCAGGGAACAGACCTTGAGGACCATAATCATATTCTTAGAGGGGAAGCAGCTGAGGAAATGTTGCCTAAGTATTAAAAGCTCAGGAGCTGGAGAGTTGAGTTGAAACCTCAGGTCTGCTACTTGCGAGTCATGCGGTCTTGAACAATTTGAGCCCTCCTTGAGCCTCGTTTTACTTTTTGTGTAAAGTGACCTGTTATTTCACTGTGCTTGTATTTTTAACTTTATTTTTGGTGCAAGCCTTTTTTCTTCCTAAATGGTTATTGGTTACATCTGTAACTGTATCCCTTCAGAGTCATCATCAAAACACATCTTTACAAAACAGAAATAGATACAGATGTAGAAAACAAACTTATGGTGGGGGGGAAGGGGGGAGGTGTAAATTGGGAAATTGGGATTGACATATACACACTACTATACATAAAATAGATAATAAGGACCTACTGTATAGCACAAGGAAGTCTACTCAATACTCTGTAATGACCTATATGGAAAAAGAATCTAAAAAAGAGTGGCTATATGTATATATATAACTGATTCACTTTGCTGTACACCTGAAACTAACACAACATTGTAAATCAACTTTACTCCAATAAAAATGAAAACAAACACACAAAAAAACCCCACACCTTTATTTTTCATCTCCCATTGCCCCAATATATTCTATGTGGCAGAGTACTCTTTCCCTGCCCTTGCATGGAAAGTTAGAAAATTCTATGGCTTTTTAGCCCACTCTTAAATAGTTGGTAGTCCTTGGGTCATGTTGAAATGCAAACCTCAATTCAGAAACTAGACTGTCTACTCCAACCAAGGCATTATTCAAATATCTCAATCTTTGTAGGAAAACAACTCCTCACACCTCTCCACACACACACACACCTGACTCCTTTTCTCATTAGTCCTTTTCTTGGGTTTAACTTCTTAGAGATTTCTGAGATTCCCTTGCTGGGAAATTCTGCAGACCAGGATAGAGGCAGCTGTTTCTAGGTAGCCACTTGTGACTCCATCTTTCATTCGAAGAATTTTGCCTTCACCTCCAGGTTCTTGCTGCTGTGAGCGCTCCACCCCTTTAGGTGGCGCTATTGGACAGCATCTGAGCCATAACGAGTACATAACATGAAGTGCCTTTTCTTCTGATATTAATGGCTAACCTAGTCAACTGGAGGCCAGCCCATGCAGGTTTAGCTTTCTCAGGAGCAAGTCAGGCACCGGTGCTTGTGTCAGTTAAACTTGAGGGAACATGCTTTAGACTCACCCATCCTCCTCCCCTCTAGGCTGAGTTGAAGGAAGTAACATCCCCAAACTTCATCCCCTTTGGGAGAGTGGGGATTCACAGAATCGCAACAATTTGATGCAAAGAAATATACTCACAAATTCTCCCCCTGTCTCCCCTCTGACCACTTTTCACATCCTCTCTCTGACTTAAGGGGGCACGGAGCCAGGAAACTGATTGGAAAAAATGGTAAGCTCTGCATAAGGTAATCTTGTTACCGAATGAGATGTGAGCTCCCCCCCTCTTGGGGCCCCGGCTGAACCGAAGTCCCCCTGGCTGGGTCAGGGAGCTCTTTCCGGCTCAGGTTTGTGCTGCCAACGATGAAAGTGTTTGGTGCAAGCAAGACAGGCTTTTACTCAATGGCCAGAGAACGGAGAAGGGGAGCTCCTGCTCTAAAGGTATCTTCTCCCAGAAGGGAGGGCACTAAGGGAATTTTAAGGGTTAGCAGGCAGAGAGGTCATCAGGGCTCGAGGAAGGGGGCGGAGACTTCCAGGGGCAGCCAGGCATGCGCAGTCTTCCATGCTCCTTTGCACACGGCACAAACTGCCAGCAGAGTACAAATCCCCCCCTTAGGGCGGAGATATAAGCATGGTTATGAAGCAAAGCGCCTTCTCTGACACCTCCAGGTTTCATCTACGTAGGTGTGTTCCTGTGGTCAAGTCAGAGCCGGTTCGGGGCGGTTGACCGTTGTGTATCTCTCAAAGTACAGCTGCAAAACATCTCTGCCGAACACCAGGTACTTTTGAAACAAACACAGAGATAAGTCAGGTTCAGGAAACCAGTGACCTTTAGCCTATTTTGCCCTCTATCTAGGATCTAGCTAGTTCAGTCTGGTTTTGTTGTGGGCCTTTGCAGCATCCTGTTAATAAAACCCAACTAGCCTGTGTGGTTAAAACCAGTTTCTATGACTGGGCTTCATAGTCTCTGACTGACCCCATATCATTATTTGATTCTGTTGTGTTGGCACTTTTGTCAAACTTGAGATAGGAAGAGTCCAGCTCACCACAGTTTGAACTTGGACATACTAATATATTTTATGGTAAATTTATATCCCCATAATTGTACTCCTCCACATTTCCTAATTTATTTTTGTATTTCCTTAATTTTTTTTCTCCTTAAGAAAGAGACCCATTTAGATAACACATTTTTTACCTTTACATTTTCTTTCCCCTTCTGTTGACTAACTTTGTTACTTTCTTGTCTTCTAATACATTTGCAAAACGCCCAAGCATCTTATCTTATAGTCAACACAAAATTTCCTTTATGCGGAATTGAAATTCAGGCTCTATTTTTTTTAACTTTTTATTTTATATTGGAGTATAATTGATTAGCAGTGCTGTGTCAGTTTCAGGTGTACAGCAAAGTGATTCAGTTATACATGTATCTATTCTTTTTCAAATTCTTTTCCCATTTAGGTTGTTACATAATACTGAGCAGAGCTCCCTGTGCTATACAGCAGGTCCTTGTTGATTATCCTTTTTTTAAAAATAGATCTTTATTGGAGTATAATTGCTTCACAATACTGTGTTAGTTTCTGTGGCACAACAAAGCGAATCAGCCATATGCATACACTTGTCCCCATATCTCCTCCCTCTTGAGCCTCCCTCCCACCCTCCCTATCCCACCCCTCTAGGTCATCCCAAAGTACCGAGCCCATCTCCCTGTGCTGGGCTGCTGCTTCCCACCAGCCAACTATTTTACATTCCGTAGTGTGTATATGTCGATGCTACTCTCACTGCGCGCCAGCTTCGCCCTCCCACCCCATGTCATCCAGTCCATTCTCTGTGCCTACCTCTATGCCCTGCCACTAGGTTTATCAGTACCATTTTTTCTTTTTAGATTCCATATATATGCGTTAGCATATGGTATTTGTTTTTCTCTTTCTGACTTACTTCCCTCTGTATGACAGACTCTAGGTCCATCCACCTCACTACAAATAACTCAATTTCGTTTCTTTTTATGACTGAGTAATATTCCACTGTATATATGTGCCACATCTTCTTTATCCATTCATCTGTTGATGGACACGTAGATTGGTTCCATGTCCTGGCTATTGTAAATAGTGCTGCAGTGAACATTGTACATGTCTCTTTTTGAATTATGGTTTTCTCAGGGTATATGCCCAGTAGTGGGATTGCTGGGTCATATGGTAGTTCTATTTTTAGGTTTTTAAGGAACCTCCATACTGTTTTCCATAGTGGTTGTAGCAATTTACATTCCCACCAACAGTGCAGGAGGGTTCCCTTTTCAGCACACCCTTTCCAGCATTTATTGTTTCTAGCTTTTTAGATAATGGCCATTCTGACTGGTGTGAGGTGATACCTCATTGTAGTTTTGATTTACATTTCTATAATAATTAGTGATGTTGAGCATCTTTTCATGTGCCTGTTGGCCATCTGTATGTCTTCCTTGCTGAAATGTCTATTTAGGTCTTCTGCCCATTTTTTAACTGGGTTGTTTGTTTTTTTGATATTGAGCTCCATGAGCTGTTTGTATATTTTGGAGATTAATACTTTGTCTGTTGTTTCATTTGCAAATACTTTCTCCCATTCTGAGGGTTGTCTTTTTCTCTCGTTTATGGTTTCCTTTGCTGTGCAAAAGGTTTTAGATTTAATTAAGTCCCATTTGTTTATTTTTGCTTTTATTTCTGTTACTCTAGGAGGTGGATCAAAAAAGATCTTGCTGTGGTTTATGTCAAAGAGTGTTATTCCTATGTTTTCCTCTAAAAGTTTTATACTGTCTGGTCTTACATTTAAGGCTATATTTAATCCCTTTGGAGTTTACTTTTGTGTATGGTGTTAGGTAGCATTCTAATTTCGTTCTTTTACATGCAGCTGTCCAGTTTTCCCAGCACCACTTATTGAAGAGGCTGTTTTTTCTCCATTGTATGTTCTTGCCTCCTTTGTCATAAATTAGGTGCCCATATGTGGGTGGGTTTATCTCTGGGCATTCTATCCTGTACCATTGATCTATATTTCTGTTTTTGTGCCAGTACCACACTGTCTTGATTACAGTAACTTTGTGGTATAGTTTGAAGTCAGGGAGGCTGACTCCTCCAACTCCATTTTCTTTCTCAAGATTGCTTTGGCTGTTTGGGGTCTTTTGCATTTCCATACGAATTGTAAGATTTTTTGCTCTAATTCTGTGAAGAAATGCCATTGGTAGTTTGATAGGGATTGTATTGAATCTGTAGATTGCTTTGGGTGGTATAGTATAGTCATTTTCACAAAATTGATTCTTCCAGTCCAAGAACATGGTATATTTCTCCATCTGTTTATGTCATCTTTGATTTCTTTCATCAGTGTTTTATAGTTTTCTGAGTACAACTCTTTCGCCTCCTTAGGCAGGTTTATTCCTAGGTATTTTATTCTTTTTGTTGCAATGATAAGTGGAGTGTTTCCTTAATTTCTCTTTCTGACTTTTTCTTGTTGGTGTATAGGAATGCCAGAGATTTCTGTGCATTAATTTTGTATCCTGCAATTTTACCAAATTCATTGATAAGCTCTAGTAGTTTTCTGGTGGCATCTTTAGGACTTTCTACCAAATTCATTGATAAGCTCTAGTAGTTTTCTGGTGGCATCTTTAGGATTTTCTATGTATAGTATCATGTCATCGGCAAATAGTGACAGCTTTACTTCTTCTTTTCCAATTTGTATTCCTTTTCTTTCTTTTTCTTCTCTGATTGCTGTGGCTAGGACTTCCAAAACTATGTTGAATAAGAGTAGTGAGAGTGGACATCCTTGTCTTGTTCCTGATCCTAGTGGAAATGCTTTCAGTTTTTCACCATTGAGTATGATGCTTGCTGTGGGTTTGTCATATATGGCCTTATTATGTTGAGGTAGGTTCCCTCTATGCCCATTTTCTGGAGAGTTTTTATCATAAGTGGGTGTTGAATTTTGTCAAAAGCTTTTTCTGCATCTATTGAGATGATCATATGGGTTTTACTCCTTAATTTGTTAGTGTTCATTGATTTGCATATATTGTGTATATTGAAGAATCCTTGCATCCCTGGGATAAATCCCACTTGATCATGGTGTATGATCCTTTTAATGTGTTGTTGGATTCTGTTTGCTAGTATTTTGTTCAAGATTTTTGCATCTCTGTTCATCAGTGATATTGGTCTATAATTTTCTTTTTTTGTGATATCTTTTTCTGGTTTTGGTATCAGGGTGATGGTGGCTTCATAGAATGAATTTTGGAGTGTTTCTCTGTCAACAATTTTCTGGAAGAATTTGAGAATGATCGGTGTTAGCTCTTCTCTAAATGTTTGATAGAATTTGCCTGTGAAACCATCTGGTCCTGGACTTTTGTTTGTTGGCAAATTTTTAATTACAGTTTCAGTTTTGTTACTTGTGTTAGGTCTGTTCATATTTTCTAATTCTTCCTGGTTCAGTCTTGGAAAATAGTACCTTTCCAAGAATTTGTCCATTTCTTCACGGTTGTCCATTTTATTGGCATATAGTTGTTTATAGTAGTTTCTTATAATCCTTTGTATTTCTGCAGTGTCAGTTGTGATTTCTCATTTTTCATTTCTAATTTTATTGAGTTACATCCTCTCCCTTTTTTTCTTCATGAGTCTGGCTAAGGGTTTATCAATTTTATTTATCTTCTCAAAGAACCAGCTTTTAGTGTTATTGATCTTTGCTATTGTTTTCTTTGTTTCTATTTCATTTATTTCTATTCTGATCTTTATGATTTCTTTCCTTCTACTGACTTTGGGTTTTCTTTGTTCTTCTTTCTCTAGTTGTTTTAAGTATAGGGTAGATTGTTTATTTGAGATTTTTCTTGTTTCTTGAGGTGAGATTGAATTGCTATAAACTTCCCTCTTAGAACTGCTTTGCTGCGTCCCATAGGTTTTGGATCGTCATGTTTTCATTGTCATTTGTTTCTATGTATTTTTTGATTTCTTCTTTGATTTCTTCAGTGATCTCTTGGTTATTTAGTAGCACACTGTTTAGCCTCCATGTATTTGTGTTTTATACAGTTTTTCCCTGTAATTGATTTCCAACCTCATAGTGTTGTGGTCAGAAAAGATGCTTGATACAATTTCAGTTATCTTGAATTTTCTGAGGCTTGATTTGTGACCCAAGATGTGATCTATCCTGGAGAATATTCCATGTGCACTTGAGAAGAAAGTGTAATCTACTGTTTTTGGATGGAATGTCCTATAAATATCAATTAAATCTATCTGGTCTATTGTGTCATTTAAAGCTTGTGTTTCCTTTTTTATTTTCTGTTTGGATGATCTGTCCACTGGTGTAAGTGGGGTGTTAAAGACCCCTACTATTATTGTGTTACTGTTGATTTCCTCTTTTATAGCTGTTAGCAGTTGCCTTATTTATTGAGATGATCCTATGTTGGGTACATATATATTTATAATTGTTATATCTTCTTCTTGGATTGATCCCTTGATCATTAAGTAGTGTCCTTCCTTGTCTCTTGTAACATTCTTTATTTTAAAGTCTATTTTATCTGATATGAGTATTGCTACTCCAGCTTTCTTTTGATTTCCATTTGCATGGAATATCTTTTTCCATCCCCTCACTTTCAGTCTGTATGTGTCCCTAGGTCTGAAGTGGGTCTCTTGTAGACAGCATATAGATGGGTCTTGTTTTTGTATCCATTCAACAAGCCTGTGTCTTTTGGTTGGAGCATTTAATCCATTCACATTTAAGGTAATTATCAATATGTATGTTCCTATGACCATTTTCTTAATTGTTTTGGGTTTGTTTTTATATGTCCTTATCTTCTCTTGTGTTTCCCACTTAGAGAAGTTCCTTTAGCATTTGTTGTAGAGCTGGTTTGGTGGTGCTGAATTCTCTTAGCTTTTGCTTGTCTGTAAAGCTTCTGATTTCTCCATCGAATCTGAATGAGATCCTTGCTGGGTCGAGTAATCTTGGTTGTAGGTTCTTCCCTTTCATCACTTTAAGTATATCATGCCACTCCTTTCTGGCTTGTAGAGTTTCTGCTGAGAAATCCGCTGTTGACCTTATGGGAGTTCCCTTGTATGTTATTTGTCATTTTTCCCTTGCTGCTTTCAATAATTTTTCTTTGTCTTTAGTTTTTGCCAATTTGATTACTATGTGTCTCGGCATGTTTCTCCTTGGGTTTATCCTGTATTGGACTCTCTGTGCTTCCTAGACTTGGGTGGTTATTTCCGTTCCCATATTAGGGAAGTTTTCGACTATAATCTCTTCAAAGGTTTTCTCGTGTCCTTTCTCTCTCTCTTCTCCTTCTGGGACCCCTATAGTACGAATGTTGTTGCATTTAATGTTGTCCCAGAGGTCTCTTAGGCTGTCTTCATTTCTTTTCATTCTTTTTTCTTTATTCTGTTCCACAGCAGTGAATTCCACCATTCTGTCTTCCAGGTCACTTATCTGTTCTTCTGCCTCAGTTATTCTGCTATTGATTCCTTCTAGTGTATTTTCCGTTTCAGTTATTGTATTGTTCATCTCTGTTTGTTTGTTCTTTAATTCTTCTAGGTCTTTGTTAAACATGTCTTGCATCTTCTCGATCTTTGCCTCCATTCTTTTTCCGAGGTTCTGGATCATCTTCACTATCGTTATTCTGAATTCTTTTTCTGGAAGGTTGTCTATCTCCACTTCATTTAGTTGTTTTTATGGGGTTTTATCTTGTCCGTTCATCTGGGACATAGCCCTCTGCCTTTTCATCTTGTCTGTCTTTCTGTGAATGTGGTTTTTGTTCCACAGGCTGCAGGATTGTAGTTCTTCTTGCTTCTGCTGTCTGGTCTCTCATGGATGAGGCTGTTTTCTCCTTCTTTTAACACTTATAAGTTTCCTTTTGCTTCCGAACTTATTTTTTTACAAAAATGGGATAATATTTCTTACAATTATCCACTCACTTCTTGCTTCTTTCTCTTAATGAATCATGTAAATCTCCCCCAAGTTAACTATTTTAACTAACTCTTTCTTTATAATGGCTACAAAACATTCTAGAATGTGGAGACATCACCAACATTCAACAATTCTGTTACTGATAAGCGCTCATGTGGTTCCCAGTTATTGTTACTATGGATCATCTTGTGATACATATCCTTGGACATATGTCATTTATCACTGGTTGAATAGTTTACGCTTAACTGTAGCAGTGATTGGCACCAAATCTCTGAATCTATTGTTTCTGGGAGCTCCTCTTTCTCTTTTTTGATAATCAAGTCTCCATAGGCTTATTTCCAGAGTTTAGAATCTTTTAATCAGGCTTTCCAAAATAAACTATCCTCCACTCTGGCATCAAAATTATTCTTGTAAATCACAAGTCAAATGATGTCACTTTCTTAACTCCTAATCGCCTGCTAGATAAAGGCCAAATTTCTCAGCGTGCATTGGAAAACTTCTCTAGGGGAGAACTAACATAAGTTTCCAAACTCACTTCTATCATTCTTCTCTTGCCCTAAACACCTAAATCCTACACTTGGCAAAAATAAACAGCTTGCCCTTTCCCCAACAATGCCCTTTTGTCTCTTGCCAGTCTGCCATTACACTGCTTCCTTACCCAGTTACCTCTTCCATGAAGCCTTTGCTCATAATGACAAGCAGAAATTATCATAACCTTTTGTCTTCTGGAGTTCTCAGTACATGTTTTTGTTTTATTTTTTTTATTTTTATTTTTTTTAATTTTATTTATTTTTGCTGTGTTGGGTCTTCGTTTCTGTGCAAGGGCTTTCTCCAGTTGCGGCAAGTGGGGGCCACTCCTCATCGCGGCACACGGGCCTCTCACTATCGCGGCCTCTCCCGTTGCGGAGCACAGGCTCCAGACGCGCAGGCTCAGTCGTTGTGGCTCACGGGGCCAGTTGCTCTGCGGCATGTGGGATCTTCCCAGACCAGGTCTTGAACCCGTGTCCCCTGCACTGGCAGGCAGATTCTCAACCACTGCGCCACCAGGGAAGCCCTGTTTTATTTTTTAAATAAAATTTTATTTGAAATATTTTTAGATGTACAGAAAGGTTGCAAAGATATTACAGAGAGTTTCTCTATACCATGCACCCAGTTTCACCTGTTGTTAGCATTTTATATTATCATGGTATATTTGTCAAAAGCAAGAAACCAACATTGGCACACTACTCTTAACAAAACTGCAGGCTTTCTATAGATTACACCAGTTTTTCCACGATTCTGTTCCAAGACCCAATCCAGGATACAGTGTTTCATCATATTGCAGATGTTCAATTTCTTGAGTGACATTGTTTTATATACATTGTCCAGTGTTTTATTTGTTTCAAGCAGGAGCGTAAACTTGGTCCCTGTTTCTCCATCTTGACTGGAAGCAAAATCTAAGGTTATTTTAAAATCTGTGGTGAGATCCTCTTTTCTTTCAACATTTTGTTTCCTTTTTACAATTTCCTAGAAGCACCTCCCAATATAATTTATCTTATTTTCACTTTTTATTTAAGATCAAAATCCTGTTTTATTTTTTCCCCCAGTGGCCAGGTTTTATCTGCTCTTCCTAGAACCTCCAGGCAAGTTCAAATTCTGCAGAATACTACTACAACATATGAGGTAACTTCTCCCTCATTTATCTTCTTATTGTTTATATTTTATACAAGTCTGGTGTGCCATGTTCTCTCCTATATGTCGTCTGACTTATATACAGCTGGTGTAAACCTCTTCCTTGTAGCCTTCTCCTCCTTCCCATAATCACATGATTTTACTGGTTCCCCAAGTCAAACTTTCTTCATTTATGCTATTGGCTTTTCAGTGAATTACATGACAGTACCTAGGCATTGAAAGTGTGAACTTACTGGTTCATTCCTGGGTTTCGGCACCAAAAAATAAAAGGGGAGGGGGAGTACTTACAAAAATGCTACAGTAACAGAAATCCAATAGATCTTTGTTTAAAAAACAATAATACTTAACCAAGGTGTAAGCAGCAAAAACACAAAGGAAAATTTATTGAAATTGTCATGCCTGGGACTCAACTCCCCAGAAAATAGAAAACTGATACCTTACAAAATATCCTGATAGAATATTGATGGCTCCATGGTTGCTGGGTTAGGGCTCTCTGAGAAGCAGAGGTCAAAACTATATTAGAGATGTGAGAGACTTGTTATGGGGGCTGCTTGTGAAGGATGAAGAGGAGGGAGCTGGAGGTGGCAGGGAGTACCCACAGACCATCAGGCAGCTCTGACATGTGTGCAAGGAGGGCTGTGCGTGGACAACCTCTAGACCACAGGGCAGTCCCAATGAAGGTTTGGCTGGACCATGATAAGTCCTTAAGCCGAAGACATCTGTAAGAGGAAACCCTAATCTAGCAGGAATGGGGCTGCAATAATACACCCGCAATGCTCTGTCATTGGCTGGCTGCAGCCCTGGAGAAGCCAGGGGGGAATCAAGAGGGACAACAGCGGGGAAGGTTAGTGAACTAAGCCTCTCCCAACAGAAGAGCTGCCCGGCGCGTCCTCACAGCCACCACACCGTGGACAGAGGAAATACTGCCAGAGGAAGCATCTGAGATTCAGGACTTAGATCTTGTTCTGCCACTTCTTGGCGTGTGATTTTAGGCAACTTAGCTTCGAGCCTTAATTTCTTCATCTGAACAATGAAAATAATAACACCTGCTTAGTTTATGGCAAGATGTTGTTATAATGATCAAAGGCAATGAGTGTGAAAGTGCTTTAAAAAAAGCTCAGTAAAATAGAAAAAAAATGTAAATATTATGTATGGGAATACATTTCCCAAAGGCAATTAGATTAAAGAAAAGGAACACTAACATCATAATAGTATCAAGGATATGGAATTTTTATTAAAGAAAAGCAACATTTAATCAACTTTCTTTCTAGACAAACTTTCATTTCTCTTTAAACATTTGACATACACATCCAGTTCTACAGTTGGGCCATAAATATATTCATTCATGAATTCATTCATTAGTTCATTGCCTCGCCAAATATTTATTGAGTACCTAGTAAGTTCCAGGCCCTCTTTAACCACTTGGGGTTACAGAAAAGAATAAAACAAGCCCCCTGTAAAATAAATGTTTCCACTACCACATGTGTAAATGGGGACCAGTGACCAGGAATGTCTTTTTTATTTCCCTTATAAAAACCCTTTTATGGCTTTAGCTACAGACGAGAATGATGTGAAAAACTGTCTTTGTTTTTATCAATTTTCCCCCTTGAAACTGCAGATTGTCCTCTGGCAGCCAGTAACAGCTGAATTTATTACGAAGAACAAAGAAGTCCATTTTTTTGTGAATGCGTCTGATGTAAGCAACGTGAAAGCCCATTTAAATGAGAGCAGAATTCCGTTCAGGTAGGCATGATTCCATATTTACTGAGCAGCTGTTCTAAGCACCTATGATGCATTTTACTAGTGATGGTGTTATTGCTTCCTGGAAAAATAAATACTTACATTAAACATGACAACATGGACATCTCTGGAATGGATTGGTGATGAAGCCCAAGGGGCTAGCTCTGTGACCCTGGACAAGTGGTTTACCTCTCATGACCTTGGTCCCTTATCTGAAAAGCACTGTTAGACTCAACGAGCTGAGGAGCCTCTTACCATTCCTCCCAGTTCCTTCCTTCTTATAGTCCCTCTACTCTGTGCCTGGACTTGGGGAGCAAAATTGTCATTCACTTTAGTAGGCTTTGTGGTATCTCTTGAAAAAGCAGCTGCTGAAGGAGATTTTGCTTCCTTCACAAGGTCAGTGAACATTCTGGAATGTCTGGCCCTAAACTAAAATTTGCATCAGGTATGATTTCTGTTCAGAGTCCATGCCTTCTTCCTTTTGGAGTCTCCTGTCCACATCTCCTTTCTGTATCCATTGCCCAAGCCCCAGTGTCCCTCTACTGCCCTGACACTTCCTGGAGGCCATGCTGTCTTCTGTGTATCAATGGGCAACCTTTGGATAATACACTATGATTATTATTAATAATATGTTATTGGTGTTTCCTGCCTTCCAGGAAAGGTGCTGAGCCTTTCTATACATTGTATCATTTAATCCTTATTTAATCCTGTGAGGTAAATACTATCCTCATTGTGTGTATGAAAAAAATTTGCAGATTTTCAAAGGAATTTCTCAAGGTCAGCCAGCTAGAACGTGGCAGAGCTAGGAGTCATACTCAGACCTTTCTGATGTCAAAGGCTTGGCTTTTACCCCCTGACCTAAGCAAAAGTAAAGAAAGCTTTATTAGAATGACAGCTAACTTTCAATTGTTCATCCCAGGTGACAGAATGGCTTCAGTCTGTCTTAATTAAGATGTTTGTGCCTAGTTGACTGTGTGATCCTTTGCAAGAGAAATTAAATGAGATCACTTTCCTGTACCTTCCCTATTCCTGTGCTCTTATTTCTCTAGAGATTTGACCAACTTTGGCCATGCAGAACCTATACATGCATATATATACCTATACATGCATCTGGTGTAGGTCAGTGACTCACAGGGAAAAATAAAAAGAAAAGGCTTTCTGCTTCTCCTCGGTCCTTAACTGAAAACAGAATAATACAGTGTTCCTCTGGATTGAAGAACATTGTCCATTAACCTGTATGTTCACATAAAACACACTAATGAGTCACGGTTGAGAAATGTTCATAATGTTGGAGAAGGGGTGAGATTTTGGAGGCCCTGAAAACATACCCCATAGGAGCCACTATCCCTCCAATGCCCATGAGGCTCTACCCAGAGCACTTGTGTATTTCAGCTTATCATAATGTTAGCTGGCGGTGTTTTCACCTTGTGCTTGTTAGATTTCTTAGTGACTTTTCCCCCTTGCTCACCTGCTGTGCCTGCAATGGGCCATGCAGGAAAATCAGAGCCCTCTTTGGCAACCAGCTCATGCCCTGTTTCATAACCCAGGGTCCTGTTGGAAAATGTGGAAGATCTTATCCAGCAGCAGACTTCCAATGACACCATCAGCCCCCGGGCCTCCACCTCCTACTATGAGCAGTATCACTCACTAAATGAGGTAAGCTGTCACGTTTCTCTCAAAAATTCCTATTTTCGTTTAACGAGCATTGCCATTTCAGCCATGGGAAATTATTAGAGAATCATAATTGGTGGAAGAGGGTGAAAAAAAATCACAATTAGGTTGATTATACAGAAGTAATTCATCCTTTTGTAGATATCTTCCCTGGGAAGATGGCATCATATTTTGGAAATTGCCTCTAAGCAGCCTGTTTGTCCATAGCTAGGAGTATCTCTGTTAGGAGTAACACTGCATTCTAAGGAACAACAGGAAATTAAAAATAGGGCCTTGGGCCTCCCTGGTGGCGCAGTGGTTAAGAGTCCGCCTGCCGATGCAGGGGATACGGGTTCGTGCCCCGGTCTGGGAGGATCCCATATGCCGCAGAGCGGCTGGGCCCGTGAGCCATGGCCGCTGGGCCTGCGCATCCGGAGCCTGTGCTCCGCAACGGGAGAGGCCACAACAGTGAGAGGCCCGCATACCGCAAAAAGAAAAAAAAAAAAAAAAATAGGGCCTTTTTATTGAAACTGCCACAAAAAAATTAACAGTCCAATTAATCATGTCTCCTTAGACCATTATCTTAATTGTACTCTTACTGAATAATCGCCATATTATCTCACTGAATTAAAGGAATTTATTCACTTATATTTAGTACACAATAAAGAATTTAAGTGCATTTTATTCCTCTCAGAAAGAACCTATTTAAGTAATAATAGTAATAATAATAATGTTGGTAATGCCTGTGTTTTAATTTTTAAGAAATTGGTTTTTTTCCTATTAGTACTTATAGGTTCTGATTTTTCTAGAGGGAACCTAAGCAAGATATCAATGTTCAGTTGGCCTCAGTAAGCTTTCGCATCATACTCTAAAAGCCATTTCGCCATATTTGTTAGTTGAACCCCTTGGAGCACTTTCTTTTCAATATAATATACTCCAAGTAGTACAAATCCCATGATACCTTCTATTCTTTCATAGGCGTATGCTGCTATATTCCTTAATACAAGTATTTTTATCATCTTTGGCTAGGTGCCCAGAAACTGTTAAGAACCATATCCATATTTTTAAGACATCTAAGGCTTAAGTAATGAGAAAGTTTTCTATTGAATCTTCAAAAGCATCTGTTCTTTTCCAGTTAGTTACACCAGAACTCAGTGTGCTTCTAGAATGGATGTACCTGGCTGGTTGACGGGGATCTTACAATTGCAGCCCTCTCCTTTCTCTCTCCTACCTTGCCTCTGTCTATTCTACCTAGACCACCTCCCTCCAGCCTCCTACATCAGCCCTGCATCAGCAAACTTGAGGTCCAGAGTGGAGAGGCTGGGTAGGCACAGTTTGCAAATGGAGAATCTAACTATGTCAGTGCTGTGTTGGGTCTGGTGGGAAGAGTGGAATGCCTTAAACAGAGGTATTTAAAAACATTTTTCTGGGAATTCCCTGGCAGTCTAGTGGTTAGCACTCCGTGCTTTCACTGCCGAGGACCCACATTCAATCCCTGGTTGCAGAACTAAGATCCTACAAGCCGCATGGTGTAGCCTAAATAAATAAATAAAGGATATGAACATTAAAAAAAATTTTTTTTCTGGTATATTTTAAATACTTTGTTCAAAGGGCTTATTTTTTTCTTACCCTCACCCCAAGAAAGAGTTGGAAAGACATGGGAGGAAAAAAGTATTAGTTTGCCATACACTGTATTAGTCGGTCATAACAAAGTGACATATACTGGGTGGCTTAAACAACAGAAATTTACTCTCTCACAGTTCTGGAGGCTGGAAGTCCAAGGTCAAGGTGTCAGCAGGGCTGGTTTCTTCTGAGGCCTCTCTCCTTGACCTGCAGATGGCTACCTTCTTGCTGTGTCCTCACATGGCCATTTCTCTGTGTGTGCACATCCCTGGCATCTCTCTGTCCGTGCTAATCTCCACTTCTTATAAGAACACCAGTCAGGTTGGATTAGGGTCCATACCAACAGCCTCATTTCAACTTAATTACCTCTTTAAAGGCCCTATCTCCAAATGCAGTCACATTCTAAGGTACTGGAGGTTAAGGCTTCAACATACGAATTTGAGGGGGAACACAATTCATTTCATTACAGTGACATTCCAGAAAACAGTTTGGACCTCTCCTCACTCCCACGCCCAATCCTTTCTAAGAAGTTTGTAGGAACCATGGCAATCTTGCTCCCCGGAAATCTGCCAAGTCCTTTCTTCCCCTTCAACATTGATCTCTCCTTCGGTCCTCACCACACGTTCACTTGAGGGGCAAGAGGGGTTTCTTTTGTCATTGACTCTCACTAGGAAATTTTAAGTAATCCCCTGCAGGGGAGAAAAACAAATGACTGAAAAACATCACGTAAAACAAATGGCAAAAGAAGAGAGTTATTCAAAGGATGTGACCATGATTACTGCAGATTGTGAAATGAATAGAGTTTTCCGTAAAGCTGCCTTTATATAACACAGCCTCCCTGTTGGAGGAAATCTACTGAACCGTCAATGCTGTAACACAAAATAGTTTGATACAGTAGTTCTCTCAGGTGTATGCATGCCCTAGAGGACTAACGCAGGAAACAGAGGCCCAGTGAGGAAAGCCCTGCTGGTTAAATGTCCGGCACCTCAGACATTGACAACACTGGTACTTGGCAGCAGGTAGAGGCCTTCCAGGAGCATCTGAACTCTCGGCACAAGACAACCGCTCCCACACACCACTCGCCCTAGTTATGTTCCTCTAAGAGGATCCAAGGGTAAATGGTGCTCCCGTTCCCGTCAGCTAGGATGGCTATTTGAAATTACCTCTAGAAAAGTTCCCAGAGATAAGGCCATGGGTTGGTCATTCCCACTGCAGAAGGTGTAAAAGTTTAAAACTGGCCCCTGAGAAGTTGGTCTACATTAAAACATGGCCAGGCTCCATCATGCAATGCCTGCTTTCAGGTGGGCACTAGCCTAAAGTCAGACCCAGAAATTTTTGTTTTTTCTTTCTATTATAATCTTGACAGAATCACAGACCACTACACTTCCACCCAGGAGAGAGGTCCAGAATCAAACTCCTTCCCTGGGTAGAAGAGAAATTTTTTTTCTCCAGATTGTTTTCCACGTTGCTTCTCATCATTTCACAGATTTTGTTGTGAGACCACAGGTCTTCAGTAAGAAATAATGGCACCGCGATTTATCCTGTTCAAAGACAGTGCCCAGGACTTCCTTAGGTTACTCTTGAAAAGTGGATATTTAAAAAAAATTTCGTATAGAAATGAACTCTTGAATGGTAAAGAGGATTTCATACACAGAGGTAGGGATTCAATGTGACGAGCCTTTAAAAATAACTTAAGGAGTGCCGCTTTGAAGGTGATCTTTTCCTACTTGGTCGTAAGTTTCTTAGTACTTTTTCCCTAAACCTTGATATTTTTCAAAACTTTAGTTTTACTGATTTTTCTAAACAGCAGAAGAAACACCCTACCCCAAGTGTTTGAGTCCCTCATTCTCTCCACATACAAGTGTTTTCGAGGGATTGCCCTTCCTCGAAGAAGTGGTCTGTTTCCTTTGTCAGGAAAATGCTTTGAACTTGCTCTGTGACTGCTGGTTTCTGCTCTGATAGATCTATTCTTGGATAGAAGTTATGACTGAGTGGTATCCTGATATGGTTGAAAAAATCCACATTGGATCCTCATATGAGAAGTACCCACTTTATGTTTTAAAGGTATGTTGTGGGAAGAGTCGTTGACCTTTCAACTTTGGGGGATGTGTTAAATTCTCCAGCAGTGCTTGTTATTACTTGGATTTTTTTTGTTTTTTGAGTTCTGGAAATATGTGTATTATAAGTGTTCCTCAACTTTAATATCCAGCTATTTAGGGATTGGTTATCACCTTTAAATTTTTTTCCTTTACTAATGTAGTGTTGGTCTAAGAGTATCAACTCTGTGACATAGATAAGCCATTTCACCTTCCTGGGCTTTAATGCCTACCTTCATAAAATGAGGGGAGTGGTCTAGATTAAATTTCAAATCCTGTTTTATTAACAACACCACCTCTGACTAACTGACTTAGGCAAAAAAAAAAAAAAAGAGTAGGGGAATCTGTGATTGAACAAATATTGACATTGATACAGTTTTTAGAACCAAAGAAAGAGTTGAACGGCGAAACTTAGGAAAGGATAGGAATTAGGGCAATGCTGGGATTTTGGGCAGCAGGGGTGATATGATAGCTTTTGCTTCAGTCACCACCTGTCTGGTTCTTTATTTTCAGTTGAATAAATTGGCCTTAGTAAAGTCAATGAATGTGGCCACAGGAAGAACATTGGGAGCCATGAAACCAAACTAATTCCTGCCTGTTAATTTCTAAGTCTGCAGTTCTGTTTTTTTAACCACTCTTTCCCCCGAAGGAAAAAAATAAATAAATAAAATAAATTAAAAAGAAGCTCTGGAAAAATACATCTGATTTAGGAACATTTAATTTATACATAGTTTCCCAACATTATCTAAATTGTGATAGGTGGACCTCTTCGATCATCCAAAGATAAGATTTTGACTCAGGATTTCTGGGTTTTCATCTGTTCTGACAAGAACTTGCAGTGCAAACTCAAGGCAGACGTAGGAAAATTGGGTCCTCTTGGCAGCCGAGTTGGTCAACCAGACTGGATCCATGTAATCATGGCCTACCCACCCATTGACATTTACTTTCAGCCGTGTTGTGTGTACTCTTTGGAACTTGTGTTTCTGGGACCTAATGTACATGTTGGAAAACCATGCTTTCTGCATGCATTACTCCCAATCGTACTCAACCAAGGATGTGCACATCATGTGAGTCTCTGGGATTCCTCCGTCTTCCCAGTGTAAGGACCGGCACCAAGAGAATTTGCTCAGCACAGTAAAACAGAAGGTCTAGTAAGGCAACTAGTGCAGACAACTCAGGATTTCTTTTACACTGAGTAGATTAAATCAGCTGGGTAGTTCTCCTCTTTGTACAATTTGACCCTTCGTGGCCAAAGCCATTTGACTTTCTCACTTGCCTTCTTATTGGATATCACTAGCTCCAGGTTAGTTAAGAAGAACCTCCCTGAGTGGCATAGATGGGAGTTTAAAAATCGAACTCTCTCTTTTTCTTGTTTTGGAATTCCAACCCCACATAGTTGTTTGATTTTGCAACACTCTTCTCCCTTCCCTCCATACTCTAAAATGTGTGTCTAACTAATGTTTAAAAGCAAATGAATTATGATTCATTTTGTTTGGAGGTGTTTTTGAGAATTCTTCTAAAGACATCAAAGCCTATCATGGAGGAAAGGTTGGGAGTTCTTATTCCAGAAAGCTGGAAGCTCCACTAGTCCCCCAGATGGGAAATCAGAATGACGCCTCTGTCCCCAGACCTGTTGGTAATAAATTGGTGTGAAGCTAGATGTGTGCTTCTTTTTGTGTGAAATAGGGAAATAATCTACACATTAAGAGTGTGCACCCGGGGAAAATGGTGAGGGAACCCAAGTTTATCTTGGACCACTGGCTTTCCTCTCCCAAGCCTTTCTCTGTCCCACCCCTCCCACAGAAAACTGTGCACCCAACACATAACCGCTTAATTCTAACTAGAGTGTGAAGGGAACACTAGTTCCCTGCTGTCTACTTCTACACCCACCTCATGCAGCACTGGTATCGCAAGGGGATTGTGAGGGAATAAAAAGAGCTTTACACAAGACTAAATCAACTATACTTCAATAAAAAATTTTAAACATTAAAAACAATAAAAGTTAAAGAAAAAAGAGTTTTAAATCGAGTCCTGGCTTCAGACCTCAGTCCCAACCCTCACCAGCTATGTGACCTTAGCTACTATCCTTTAATCACACCAGCTTTTAATTTCCCTTGAGAATTCTCAAAGGAATGCAGCGAATAATGCATATTTCATAAATTTGCTAAAAGGATTAAGTAGAAGCACTATATATATGGAAGTTATTATCCTGAAGCCTGTTATTACTGTTTTTTGATTTTCTCTGTGCAGGTTTCTAGAAAAGAACAAAGGCCCAAAATTGCCATGTGGATTGACTGTGGAATCCATGCCAGAGAGTGGATCTCTCCTGCTTTCTGCTTGTGGTTCATAGGCTCTGTAAGTATTCACATTCTCTTAAGCCAGGGTTTCCCAATATGTGGCCTAAGACCACTGGCATCAGAATCAACTGGCCTGTTTATTAGATGCATTTTCCCAAGTCACATCCTAGAATTCGTGACTTAAAATGTCTGGAGGTGAGACTTGGGTATCTACAATCTTCACTATCGTCTCAGGTGACTTTTATGCATATTAAGTTTGAGAACCAAGACTTTAAGCATTTAAATTACCCTAAAGATTGTCTGTCTTATCCTTTCTACATTTCTGGCTGGTGCTAAACACTGGAACATAATTAAGAAATAGTATACCATCATGGTATGTTTCCTAAGTAAAAGAAAGAACTGAAGCAATTATCGGAATTGAGACCCAATGAATTTTTTTCTTTTGATTTGAATTATGCAGATAGCTTTTGCCATATTCTGCCCTTAGAAATTGAACATAAAGCAACATTACAGAGCAGATCGTATTATCCCATATATCATAATAGGGAATTTTGTCCCCGAAGAAGGCCTCGGCATCAAAAAATCCATATATGAGACAAAGAGTACACCATAAAAGTAAAAAGTATAATGACTGTAAACCTCTATAATAAATGAAAACCGTAAAAATTATGCTTCATATCCCATAAAATGGGCATATATGTCCTCTACACTGATTCATACAAAGAGCTATCGCCACCGGAAGAATAACCTGAAGTATGTGTCCTTCTGATAATGGTTTTTGTTGTCTCTGTATCCACACAAATGTCTCTGTATCTATCTGGACAAATAAATCTCTACCTACCTTTACTTGCCTTACCATCTTCTCTTCCCACTAATGGAACTGCAGAATCCCCGAGCCTACTGAAAAGTTCCCAACTGCCAGACCCTAAACACAGCCCTTTGATGATCTGGAACCTTCCCCAACCTGGATAGTTTTGTTCATTTTTAGATAATGAAGGGAGCAGCACTTAGTGGAGAGAGACACATGCAAAGCGAGAGGGGAAGAATATTTCTTTTTCATTCTGTCACCGAACCTGAAAAGGGCTGGAAAGAAACTCCGGTTGTAGGGACTGTAGTGCATATCGGTATAGTTGTCCCTAGCGGCTGTCCCTCCTACCCTGACATCTCTTCCCTCCGGTTCCATGTTACCCTCTCCCTCCACCCACGTGCTGAATCTTTGTAAGATTCAGTTTGTTATTCCACCAATATGATAAATTGCCGATGAGGTTCTTTTTTCTCCTCCAACTCTTGCCACAGTTGTGAATGAATGAAAAGTCCGTATGGGATGCGGGTCCCTAACAGCCGAGAAGCCTGCAGGCGGGGGCGGGGGACCGATGCCTCAGCCGAATGCCCCCCCATCCCCACCCCAGGCTGAGAGAAGGGGCTTGTGTCCGAGGACGCTGTCCTCCGGAACTGCCCCACCCCACCGAGCAGCTCCCTGCGTCCCCCAGACCGGTTCCCCTTCGGCCTCCTTCAGCATCCGAGGCGGGCACCCGTGGCTCCGAGGGGACGCCACCCCGGCTGCGGCCATCGGGGGCTTCCCTTCCGAAGGGGCTGCCGCCCGGCCCCAAGGCCATGTCCACGCTGCCCTGGGAGCCCCGGGACTGCCGGGTTAGGACGGTAGCAGCCTTGGATGACTTTCTCAAAGAGGGCAGAGGAATTTTCCCTCCACGGGCCACAGGGGGCAGGGCTGGGAGAAGAAATAGACTCGCACCTTAGCTCATGTAAATAATGATTTTCGAGCTCAAGAAGAGAATATTGGTGGAGTGGAAATGGTAGGTAAGAATGGGGAGGAAATCTGACTAAGCCAGTTGGCTTCTAAGCCAGAAGGATTCCTCTTTGTTTATCTTTGAGACAGTCCGACCCTGAGAATAGCTTTAAAAGGGAAACTAGTGCTGAGACGGTAATTAGTGCTGAGAGCGTCTTCAGCCAGCCGGCGCTCCGTGGCTACGGAGCACAGGGGGCTCGGGGCAGTTCCTGTCACCCGTTTGTACACAATAGGGCCGGGAGATTCAAGAGGATGTACGTGTATGGCTTCCTCATCCCACTTGGCTTTACATGATTCTGGGTTCTGAACGACCCAGGACGTTCACTTCAGCCAGAACCACCGTTCTGTATCCGTGTCTCTGCTTTTAGACTTGGCTGGGCTGTCAGACCGGATTCTTGGCTTAGGTTTCCAGAAGCCACATCAGCAAACATACCCACGCATGCTGGAGCTGCCACATTTATCCCTTTGCCTGCAGCCTACTTTGGGGGAAAAAAGTGCCTTACTGACTGTAGCCATTACAGTAGCCAGTGTATTTTGACAGGTGCTTATCCTTTAAAAAAAAAAAAAGTTCTCGTGTTTTTGTTTTTTTGTTTTTTTGTTTTTGTTTTTTTTTAATTTCTGGCCTACTCTGAAATCCCTGGCAGATCACCGGGCCATTGGATTTTTTCCATTGTGTTCATTACTATGTACCTCAGATCTCTCTCTCTCTCTCTCTGTGTGTGTTACAGTTTCTCATCTTGGACTCTCTTTTATTATTATTATATATATATGGTTTTTGCTTTAAAATGAGTGTGATGCCATATCCAGTCAATTTTATTCTCTCACCATGTACTCTGTAAGAGATGTGGGTGTTTATTTGGTCGGCATGCGAGCAAGTGCTAAAGTAGCTGATCAGTATACACGGAAGGTTTTTAGGAAGTATGGGAAAAAAATGTTGTATTGGCCATGAGGGTGACATGGTCGAGTCAAGCTGCCTTTTCATAGGTCCTATCTGTTCAGCGTTAAGTGCTTGAAAAAAATAATAACCTGCTTTTCTGACTAACTTAAAGATGGATTTGAAAATGGTTTTGGATGCAATTAGGTTGTGCTATTTGGACAATAAACTCACCTTGACCTAAAAAAAAAAAGTTCATATGTGAGATTCATCTAACAAATTATCTTCTCAGCTCCTTGAACTCTTTTACATGACTAAACCTAACGTTAACTCTGTTTTAGTAAATTTCTCCCATGGCCATTATCTGGAGCTCAGAAAGAATTCTCTCTCTGATCCTTAGATCCAGAATATGACCATGGACAGTGACCAGGAAGGCCAGGGGGAGCCTCTGAAGACACTGACTTCTTAATTTCCTCTCATTCCTTACACTTGCTACGTATGCTTTTTTTTCCCCCTTTAGTAAATTTCCAGTCCTTGGATATATCTGCTTCCTTTTAATTCATCAGCTCCTTTCCAGGGATCTCTTCCTTCCCTAACTAGTATGAATCCCATCAAAAACCACCCTTCACCCATATCCTGAATTTCTTGCTACCTTGATCTGCCCTTTAGGAATTCCAACCCCAAACACCCCACAGAATTAACCAGCCTTCTTCTGAGCCACCCTGCACATCCCAATTTTACTATTATAATGTTGAATTGTTGTTCTCTCCTTTCCAACTTAACACTTTTCTTAGCTTTTTAAGGGCAATGATTATCTCTAAAGTCATTTTTTTTGGTTCTTATAACATTGAATTGTTACAACATTGAATTGTTGTTCTCTCCTTCCCAACTTAACACTTTTCTTAGCTTTTTAAGGGCAATGATTATCTCTAAAGTCATTTTTTTGGTTCTTATAACATTGAATTGTTACAACATTGAATTGTTGTTCTCTCCTTCCCAACTTAACACTTTTCTTAGCTTTTTTAAGGGCAATGATTATCTCTAAAGTCATTTTTTTTTGGTTCCCGTAACTGTGTATTTTTTGGTCCACATAATCAGCACTCAACATCCATTTCTTGTATTTGAAATGTAAATTAATGCTGCAGGTTCAGGCTGAAATACAACTCTGGGGTCCAGAGAGGACTTAAGCAGTGCCTACTACTGGGCTACTTTCTTGCCATTGGGGAAGGTCTAAAGTATCCATCCATACTTAGAGATTGGAGAAAACTGGGACTTATAGCTCTTTGCTGTATTTCTAATTGTCATGAGAATAACAGTTTATTTCAAAATCTCCCATTCATAGTATCTTATATGCCTTTATGTACTAATTTATTCTCCGTCAAATGGTTATTGGTTAATTTCTTGGCAGGCCTTGTTGTTGTTGTCCAGGATTGTAAGAAAGACAAAGCTTCAGCATCCCCCAGGCAAAGAGAGCTGAGTAATCATCTGTCACAGGTCCAGCTGATAGGAATTAGTCGAGCCTTTATCTCCTGCCCTCTAAGTGCTCCCTTGCTCTTGTGCTCTCCTCTGGCACCCTCCATCCTCATCTTTCTTCTTGCTTTTTGTTTTTGTTTTTGTTTTAAAAAGTAAGACAGTGATTTTAATTATGTTACTTATCTTACTGGTGAGTCATTCCTTCACCAAATATTTATGTATTGTCTTTGTGTGTCAGGCATAATTTCTGTAGCGACCAGCCTCATGAACAGTGATTCATTCACTAGATATAAAACCATGACTGTAAATATATTTATAGAATACTGTGAAAACTCATCAGATAACACATGCTTGGAGAGTCCCATGATACACAGATCAAAAATTAATAGTAAAGAATTAGATCCATGAACATGATCAGCTTGGTTGAAAATGTTATTTTAAAAAAATCATGTCTTTAAACAGTTGATATACTGTCAGAATTATGAGGCTTATAGAGTTCTAGAAGTTATTTCAGTGACATGATTAGATATTTAGATGGCCTACTATTGAAATATAAATAACTGGATAAATGTCACATCTGAAAATATTTTTATAAGTAACGTCTTACAAAGTTAATTAAGAACATTTCCTTGATTTCTCTGTATCTATGTAACCCTATCCCCACCCCTGCCTTTTTATTGAAGTATAGTTGATTTACAATGTTATGTTAGTTTCAGGTGTACAGCAAATAGATTCATATATATATATAAATGTTCTTTTTCAAATTCTATTCCCTCATAGATTATCAGAAAATATTGAGTATAGTTCCCTGTGCTCTACAGTAGGTTCCTGCTGGCTATCTATTTTATATATAGTAGTGTATATATGTCAATCCCAAACTCCTAATTTATCCCTCCCCTCATTTCCCCTTTGGTAACTGTAAGTTTGTTTTCTATGTCTGTGTATGTAACCCTACCGTTAGTCCCCACATGCCTGAAGGAAACACAGGTTTGCCCAGTTACCAAGTTCAACCCAGTCTTTCCCTTAGCCAATCAGGAAGATACCTCAGTTCGTGAGGATTCTGCAACATTACCTGGCTAATCCGTTCAGGTTGGTCTTCCGTCGGGGTCCACTTCTCCTCTTGCAGGCATTAAGAAGTCCCCTTATCGCATTTTCCCTCTATCCTTCCTTTTTCTAAGCCTCTCCCCTGAGATCATGGTTTCATCCTGCTGTTGCTCCTCAGATTGTCACCAATTCCCACTTGCTCTGGACCCTCATCTTCTTTAATTGTGGACCTAAACAGGCTCACCACCAGTCCAGATGGTGCCTTTGTGCAGAAGCAAACAGCTAGCTATCCACATGCAAAAGAATGAATTCAGACTCCTACCTCATACTATATGCAAATATTAATGCAAAAATGGGTCAGACACCTAAATTTAAAAAATTAAATTGTAAAATTCTTAGAAGAAAACATAGAAGTAGTAAATCTTTGGGACTTTGGATTAGGCAATGAATTATTAGATATGACACCAAAAGCACAAGCAACCAAAGAGAAAAAGAGATAAATGGGACTTTACCAAAATTAAAAACCTTTGTGCTTTTCCAGGGACACTATCAAGAAAGTTAGAAGACAACTCACAGAATGGGAGAAAATTTTTGCAAATCATATATATGATCAGGGACTCATATCCAAAATATATAAATAACTTTTACAAATAAACAGTAAGAAGACAAATAAAAGACAATTTTGAATGGGCAAAATATCTGAAAGGACAATTCTCCAAAGAAGATATACAAATAGCCAATAAGCATTATGAAAATATGCTCAACATCATTAGTCATTAGGGAAATATGAATCAAAACCACAATGAGTTACCACTTCATACCCACCAGGATGGCTAAAATTTTTAAAAGATAGATAATAGCAAATATTGGTAAGAGTGTGGAAAAATTGGAACTCTCATCCATTGCTGTTGGGATCATAAAATGGTGCAGACACTTTAGAAAACAGTTTGGCAGTTCCTCAAAAGTTTAAGCATAGAGTTACCATTTGACCCTGCAATTCCACTCCTAGGTGTATAGCCAAGAGACTTGAACACGTATGTTTACAAATGTTCAAAGCAACATTATTCATAAGTCAAAAAGTGGAAACAATCCAAACGTCCATCAACTTATGAGTGGATAAATAAAAAGTGGTATATCCTTACGATGGAATACCATTCAGCAATGAAAAGGAATGAAGTATTGATTCATGCTACCACATGGATGAATCTTGAAAACGTTATGCTAAGTGATAGAAGCCAGACACAAAAGGCCATATATTTTATTATTCCACTTACATGAAATGTCCAGAATGGGCAGATCCACAGAGACAGAAAGTTGATTCGTGGTTGCCAGGCTGGGGGAAGAGGAGAAAGGAGAAGGGGGGTAATTCCTAATGGCTAAGGGGTTTTGGGGTTTTGGTGTTGGTGGGCGGGGTGATAAAAATATTCTACAATCAGATAGTGGTGATGGTTGCATAACTCTGTGATATAAAATCCACTGAATTGTGCACTTAAAGTGGTGACTTTTCTGGCATGTGAATTATATCTCAATAAAGCTGTTAAAAGCTAGACACCCCTTCTTCTGGGATTTCAGCTGCAACCACACATGAAAGTAGGGCTTGACACACAGAGTATAGGCTATATTTCAGCCCGCACTCACTCATTCTGTTTGGAGCCCTGCTTCTGAGACAAGAAATTCTCAGACTAACATTGATCATCTCTCAGAGACTAACTTTTTCCTGAAAGACTCTCATCCAACCATTGCTAAAGTAGGAAAGAAATACAGAGAGTGAAAAGGACACACAAAAAAAACAACCATAGCACATCTATTAAAATTTCAGCAAACATTGTAGAAATAAAAATGATAAATGCTTTATTATTTGAAAGAAAATAAGATCTCCTAATCTTTTTTTTTCTGATAATGAATGCCACATTATTACTGAAAAATGACTAACATAAATTTACAAATTTGTAGCATAAAAATGTATTTAACTAGTCGCTCAACTATTTAAAAGATTGCCTCTTTCATTCTATAAAATTACTTCCTTTTCATTAAGTTTTTGTTTCTGACCTATAGTAGATTAAAAAGTAACTTGTACTTTTGCTTTCCTTTCTCCCATATTTAATAAGTGGTTATCTATGGCAAATAATTTAAATTTGACTATTGTGGTTGTTCTAGGAAAATATGGATATAATATTTTAAATATTTAAAGAAAAGATGGTAAAGTTTTAGCTATAGCAAAGGTGAGATTTAAAAGACATTTTTCTTGGGTATTAACCCCTTATTGGTCATATCATTTGCAAATATTTTCTCACATTCAGTAGTTTGTCTCCTAGTTTTGTCGATGGTTTCCTTTTTTCTTTTTTTTTTGTGAACCACTGTATTGTACACCTGTAACTTATATAAAATTGTACAGCAACTATACTTCAATTTTTTAAAAAGACATTTTCTTTTTATCAACAATGAAAAAATACTTAACAAAGTCTTTTGAGTAAAGTTTAAATCAACAACTAATTGTGAACTAATCCACAAATTAAAATGTAACAATGTTGCCACAAATGAAGAATTTATACCAAAGCTTAGTCCTGGATGAAATGATCTAACTGGCTGAAATTTGTCTTTGTGCTTCTGCTACATCTATATTTAGTCATTTTGGAGTGAACTTCTCAGTCGTTGGAATGTGGATGTCCTTGAATCATGTTAAAATATGTGACCCTAAGCTGGGTATGAGTCTAAAGCACAGAAGAGCAGTGTCAGATGATATCTGTTACGAAACTCATAGCCAGTACCTAGGAAAAGCTAACACTGGCTTTAAAGCCAAATGATCTGATGCTTGGGAAACAAACTCGATTCTAGCAAAAATTTAGCTCACAACTTATAAGGACAATGCAGAAAATATTATCTAGACATGTGTGGGAATAAGACAAGGTTAGTCTAAGCTTTGATTGAGATGGATTATTGTGAAAAGAGTGGAAATATAGGTGTTTGTTTCCTTAAATCTTTGTAGTGGTCTTTGGGCTTTAATAAAGAATTCTTTTTGTTCCTTGAAGGAAGTTTTAGAAAATAGATGGTTGAATTTTCTGCCTCCATAAATAGAAAGACCAATTGTCCCATGTCCAGGGCATTTCCCACCACTTGGCAACATAGTACCCTAAGTTCAGACTTTTCAAGGAATTAATAATCTTCTTGAAAGTTGAATCTGCAAATCTCAACATCTCAAAAAATTTTTTAATAAAAAAATAGACTAAGTTTAGTGGATGTTAACTAGACGGATATTAACTAGACTTATTGTGGTGATCACTTCACTATATACACAAATTTGAATCATTATATTATACACCTTAAATTAATACAGTTGACCCTTGAACAATGCAGGGGTGAGGGGTGCCAACCCTCCCTACACTTGAAAATCCATGTATAACTTTACAGTCAGCCCTCCATATCCACAGTTCTGCATCTGTGGATTCAATGAGCTGCAGATCATGTAGTACTATAAAAATCTGAAAAAAATCTGCATACAAGTGGACCCACACAGTTCAAACCTGTGTTGTTCAAGGATTATATGCCAATTATATCTCAGTTAAAGAAGAAGACACAGACTAAGTTTAGAAGGACATAAAAGATATATCATCAAATATACTTGGTTTAATTTATAGGTAACTCGTTTCTATGGGAAAGAAAATCTGCCTACCAGTCTTCTGAGGCACATGGATTTCTATGTTATGCCGGTGGTTAACGTGGATGGTTATGACTACACATGGAAAAAGGTAGGTGAAGGTAAAGAAAACAAAACGGGTACAGGATACATAGGCTGAATTAGTTATAGAATCCTGGACCCTGGCATAATGGTTTTATTATAAAAAATTTTTTTTAATTCATTATGGAAAAGTTGAAACATATGAGTGGGAATAATTGTATGGTAAACTCCTGTGTACCCATCACACAGCCAATCAACTCATAGCCAATCTTTTTCATCTATATCCCCAACTCCCTTCTATCTTACCCATATTATTTTGAAGCAAATCTCAGATACCATATCATTTCATCAATAAATATTTCAGTATGCCTCTCTAAAAGAGGTCTTAAAATAAATAACGGTACAATTATACCTAAAAATGAACAATAATTATTTACTAGCATAAGATTTCCAAGCAGTGTTTAAATTTCCAATTGTATCATAACTTTTTAAAAAGTTTATTTCTTTGGTTCAGGATCCAAATAAGGATAATATATTGTGATTGGTTTATAGCTTTTATTTTTATTTTAATCTGTAGATTCTCTCTCCATCTCTCTTTTTCTCTATTTCCTTGCAATTTTTTCATTGAAGAAAAGAGCTTCCTGTTGTCTGGATTTGCTAATTGCTTTGCCATGTTCCTTTGTCCTCTGTATTTTCTAAAACTTGATATTTGGATTCTAGAAGCTTTATAAGATTCAGGTTTGACGTTTTTGGCAAGACTACTTCATTGTGATAGTGTGTTCTCCCAACAGGAGGTGCACAATGTCTGGCTGTATCTCTTTTTGTGATGTTAGCTACCCTGATGCGCAGTGCCTACATCCATTCATGCTTACTAGGAATCGATTGAATGGTATTTTGATCGTAAAATTATGAATTGCAAGTATTAGAACAGCATTCTAACCAAACGTGCATTGTAGCAGAATTGCATTCTAACCAATATGCAAATTTAATCCTAGTACCCTTTAACCCAATCATGAACATAAGTATGAATATCATGGTCCGTCTCATCTATACTGGAAACCGTTACTATTTCTAATCCATCAACATCATGATTCATGTAAAATTACTCAAGTGATATGAAGTACAGTCCTTTCTAATTTAATGCGGGGCACATAAAAACATAGTTGAACATATATGAAAAACCTACTTGAATAGCACATACAAACACTAAGGGGAATGAGCATAATTGCAGTGATTAGATACATAAGGAATTATACAGGAATTATTTTGTGTAGAGGGTAATTTAAGCAGAAGAGATAGGAATAGTGAAGGAGATTGATGAAAAAGTCATCTCAGGGAAGAGGAATACTGTGAGCAAAAGTTTGTCCGTAGGAGTGAGCAAACCCTGAACTAAGTAAATGAGAAATACCTAGTATGTACCTAACACAAAACTGGTGTTCAATAAATGGTCACATTTGTAGGTTGCTATTACAATAAATTTATGCCTTCACTGGAATCACAGTGGAATTCAGCCACCTTTTAGATATTCTTACTCCCCAACTGTCCTTTGTATCTTAACTCTGCCAATTAGTCCCTGAAGTGTGAGAACTTGATTTCCTCAGAACAACTGTTGGTACCAGAATCACAGGTCTGGGGTTGGAAGCAGACTGGGAGGCTTGGCAAAAGTGTTGGTGGAATAGGGAAAAGTGTGCTATGTCATCCCAACCCAGAACTTAAACAAAGTCTGTGCAACTGTTTACATGATCAAATTCCCAGATTACCCCAAGAACCCAATGGAGTATTTCTTTTACATTTAAAAACCAGAGTTGAATCAGTATAATCAAAGGAGCCATCAGGCTAGAGGTATCTGCACACCTCTGCCTCCTATAGGTTTTAAGTGAATGTTGAATTCAATCTAAAGAGAGCACTGAAACTCATGACTCAACAATTTTGTATTATATAATCATCAAGCTTGCTAAAAGACTTGATCTTAATTATTCCCACCACAAAAAAGAGATGATAATTTATGTGACATGATAGAGGTGCTATCCCAAAAATGGGAATCATATTACAATATGTAAATGTATCAAATCAACATGTTGAACACCTTAAATTTGTGCAATGTTATATGTCAAATACATTTCAATTAAAAAAAAACTCATGACTCATAGTTTTAATTTGAGTTGAAACACCAAGTTATTTTACTTTTCGCGGAAGGAACTTAAAATGACAATGCATAAAATTAAAGGAAACGAGGCCAAATAAGAAGGCCAGTAAGCAGCCTAGCAAAACCAAATGGATTTTTTCTTGTATAGGTCAAAGCTCATGAAATATCACCATTTCAGTTGATTCAAGTTTGAGAGAACCCAGCTGAGACCTGGATAGAACAGGGGCTATGCAAGAAGCACTGTGAAGACAGTGACAGGATAAAGAGATGGGGTTGATGGAGAGAAACACAACACTGTCCACTTAGGCTTTAAAAGTCGTGTCTTTCCTGAACTGCAAACATGGCTCCCCTGGTTACCTGTGTTTTGCTTATTTAGAATCGAATGTGGAGAAAGAACCGTTCTTTTCATGAAAACAATTCTTGCATCGGAACGGACCTGAACAGGAACTTTGCCTCCAAACACTGGTGTGGTAGGTTGTTTGCTTTATTTCTAGCAAATGTCTCTTCATTTAAAAGGTGGTATTCCTAAAAGCCCATTAATTCAAACTGATTAGAGGGGAGGCCTGTCTGAATCAGAAGATAATTTAAATAAGAAACGTTTTGGTTAAATGTAGTGCTATGAAGTTTGACTCAGATCAGCAAATCACCCTTACCCTGTTCCTCCCTGCCATATCCATACCTTTAAAAGAAGGAAGTTGGATTAGTTCTTTAAGGTCCCTTCTAGCTTCAAAATTCTAAAATTCTATTTCTCTGAAATCATAAGGAAGTGACCACTAAATTTCCTACTTTCATAGACAAATAACATTCATTATGAGGATATCAAAGGCTAGGGTTGGGTGGGTACCTCTTATTTGCAATGGCTTTGGAAAATATTGATTTCTATAGTGCTGCAAAACACTTTGTGGGTTTTTTTCCCCTTTGGCTTGTGGGACCTTAGTTCCCCAACCAGGGATTGAACCCATGCCCCCTGCAGTGGAAGCGTGGAGTCCTAACCAATGGACCATCCTGGAATTCCCAGAACATTTTGTTTCGTATTCACTATTCACTTTCTTAAGTTCTTTCTTTCATGAGTATCGTAAAGAGAAACTTGTGTCCAGCACTGTGGGAGCTCCTTGTTCCTTGATTCCAATGAGTTAAGACACTCAGTGAACACTGATTTAGGCATTTGGGGATATTGTCTGCTCTCAGGGAGGTAGGTATAGTTCACTCACTATGTTTCATAGTTACTACATTTAAGAAACAACTACAGAGCCACACCAAACTTAACGATGAGCTGGAATCACCCATATTTTTGGAGGTGGGAGCGTGTGACGACAAGGGAGCACAGCTATTGAAACCACAGAAACATCCTCTTCCTCCCATTCCTTTACTCTACACAGTCCTAGGTACATGATCTTCTGTATTTCCTTTTTTTAAAATAAATTTATTTATTTTTATTTGTTTATTTTTGGCTGCACTGGGTCTCCGTTGCTGTACATAGGCTTTCTCTAGTTGCGGCGAGCAGGGGCTACTCTTCATTGCGGTGCGCGGGCTTCTCATTGAAGTGGCCTCTCTTGTTGCAGAGCACGGGCTCTAGGCACGCGGGCTTCAGTAGTTGGGGCACGCAGGCTCAGTAGTTGTGGCTCGCAGGCTGTAGAGTGCAGGCTCAGTAGTTGTGGCACACGGGCTTAGCTGCTCCGCGGCATGTGGGATCTTCCGGGACCAGGGCTCGAACCCGTGTCCCCTGCATTGGCAGGCAGATTCTTAACCACTGTGCCACCAGGGAAGCCCCTGTATTTCCTTTTAAAAAAAGAAGTGAAAATTCATGATTTTGAAACATTTCATCATTATCCCAGAGTACATATGAAAACTTTTCGGTAGAGTACTTACCTTTTTTCTTCATTTCCTCCTTCCTCTAAGTCAGAAACCCCATGAGGGCAGGGACCACTAGCCATTACCTAGTGCAGTACCTGACACACTGAGGGGTCTCTGAAAGCTATTCAAATGAACACGTGCATGAAATTAGTTGTTTTAAGAGAGCTACAGATACAGTTAGTAAACAGAGGAGAGAACAGTTGATCCTGCCTCAGGCTCAAGGGAATCACTTAGTGGTTTCTTCGTAAGAGCCGTTGTTAAGATTGTTCAGTAAAAGTGCCCACTGAGCATTCTTTCATGTGTTTGTTGGCAATCTGTATATCTCCTTTGGAGATCATTAATCATTAGAGAAATGCAAATCAAGACTACAATGAGATACCATCTCACACCGGTCAGAATGGCCATCATCAAAAAATCTACAAACAATAAATGCTGGAGAGGGTGTGGAGAAAAGGGAACACTCTTGCACTGCTGGTGGGAATGTAAATTGATACAGCCACTATGGAGAACAGTATGGAGGTTCCTTAAAAAACTAAAAATAGAACTACCATACGACCCAGCAATCCCACTACTGGGCATATACCCTGAGAAAACCATAATTCAAAAAGAGACATGTACCAAAATGTTCATTGCAGCACTATGTACAATAGCCAGGACATGGAAGCAACCTAAGTGTCCATCATTGGATGAATGGATAAAGAAGATGTGGCACATATATACAATGGAATATTACTCAGCCATAAAAGGAAACGAAATTGAGTTATTTGTCATGAGGTGGATGGACCTAGAGTCTGTCATACAGAGTGAAGTAACTCAGAAAGAGAAAAACAAATACAGTATGCTAACACTTATATATGGAATCTAAGAAAAAAAAGGTCATGAAGAACTTAGGGGTAAGACAGGAATAAAGACACAGACCTACTAGAGAATGGACTTGAGGATATGGGGAGGGGAAGGGTAAGCTGTGACAAAGTGAGAGAGTGGCATGGACATATATACACTACCAAACGTAAAATAGATAGCTAGTGGGAAGCAGCCGCATAGCACAGGGAGATCAGCTCGGTGGTTTATGACCACCTAGAGGGGTGGGATAGGGAGGGTGGGAGGGAGGGAGACGCAAGAGGGAAGAGATATGGGAACATATGTATATGTATAACTGATTCACTTTGTTATAAAGCAGAAACTAACACACCATTGTAAAGCAATTATACTCCAATAAAGATGTTAAAAAAAGAAGTGCCCACTGAGGTGTAAAGACTGCCACAGCAGTGATAATTGGGCAGGGAGCCAGAGAAACAGCAGCTAATATAAAAGACCTCTGAATAAATAGAGCTGACAGTTGCTAAGTGCTGAGCAGTTTATATATTCCATCCCCTGAGTTTCATTATCTACACATCATGGATGAAGAAACCCAGACTTTAAAAGGTTAAGTCCCTTGCCCAGGAGCACAGAGCTAGGAAGCGGCAGAGCTGGGATATAAAGCCAGGCTGACTAACTCCAAGTTTGTTGAAATTCTTCTAAGTCTGACAATCACTCTTCAGTTATAAGTTCCTTTTTGGAACTTCTTTCATCCGCAAGCTCTTTTGCTGCTCTATTTTACTTAATGTTTTTCCTGGTAAAACTAGCATTACCTAATTTGTTTTGTTTTGTTTTTGCGGTACGCGGGCCTCTCACTGCCACGGCCTCTCCGCTTGCGGAGCACAGGCTCCGGACACGCAGGCCCAGCGGCCATGGCTCACAGGCCCAGCTGCTCTGCGGCATGCGGGATCCTCCTGGACCGGGGCACGAACCCGTGTCCCCTGCATCAGCAGGCGGACTCTCAACCACTGCACCACCAGGGAAGCCCGCATTACCTAATTTGAATAGCCAAGTACTCAAGATATATTCTGTTATTGCCATTAAGAAATATCTCAGGTCCCGATCAGGCCTGGTTTTGTATGATTACATATCACAAGAGTTAAAAGCAGAAACAGAAGCAGCAAGCATATGGATAAGAAAGAGTTTCACATAAAACAAAAAAATAACAGTGAGGAACTCTTTTTCTGCCAAGTGCCCCAGCATCTCTTCAGGAATATGTGAGTAAGACAGTGAGAAAAAGGAATTACATCTAATCTTTTCCTTGTCCCTACACCTAGAATGTGCCTTTAAGATACTTTGTAAAGGATCTAAAGGAACACCTCACTTATTAATAGGAAGTGATATATCAAGCCTACTTATTCATTTTATGTTCATTTTACCTTTCCTCTTTATTAAAATTGTGTGTGTGTGTGTGTGTGTGTGTGTGTGTGTGTGTGTGTGTGTGTGCTGGAGATGGGAATAGGTGTAGGGGTATCTTAGTCTGCTAGGGCTGCCATAAGACAGTATCACAGACTGGAAGGCTCAAACAAGAGACATTTATTTCCTGCAGTTCTGGAGGCTGTAAGTCCAAGATCAAGGTTATCAGCAGGGTGGGTTTCTCCTGAGGCCTCTCTCCTTGGCTTGCAGATGGCCGCATTCTTGCTGTGTCCTCACATGGCCTTTTCTCTGTGTGCAAGCATCCCTGGTGTCTCTCTCTTCTTATAAGGACAAGAGCCATAGTGGATCATGGCCTTACCTTTATGACTTCATTAAACCTTTATTACCTCCTTAAAGGCCCTATCTCCAAATATAGCACATTGTGGGTTAGGGCTTCAACATATGCATTGGTGTGGGGGTGTAGAATTCAGTCCATAACAGGGGGTATTTATGAGGACCTCTGATCTCAAACTTCCTAAAACAGCTCCATGCATTTTCTGAAATATTAAGTTAAACTACACAGTTTTTGCAACTGGCATGGGATGGAAAAATCTTTTATTTCTTTTTCTAGAGACCATGTGGTCTTTCAATTTTTTAAAAAATTGTCATAAAACATATATAACATAAAATTGCCACTTTAACCATTTTAAGTACAGTTCAATGGCATTAAGTACATTCATGATCTTGTGCAACCATCACTACCTACCATCCATTCCCAAAACTTTTCATCATCTCAGACAGAAACTCTGTAACCGTTGAGCAATATCTCCTTATTCACCACCTGTAGGAGCCTCTGGTAGTTTCTAATCTACTTTTTGTCTCTATGAGTGTGCCTACTCTAGATCCTTTTTTTTTTTTTTTTTTGCGGTACAGGGGCCTCTCACTGTTGTGGCCTCTCCCGTTGCAGAGCACAGGCTCCGGACGCGCAGGCTCAGCGGCCATGGCTCACGGGCCCAGCCGCTCCGCAGCATGTGGGATCTTCCCGGACTGGGGCACGAACCCGTGTCCCCTGCATTGGCAGGTGGACTCTCAACCACTGTGCCACCAGGGAATCCCTAGATACTTTTTTGATCTCATTGCCTATAGATCAAAGAATGGTTGAGTGTGAAGGGAACTGGAAGACCAAGCACCTCTTGGTATGGATAAAGAACTTAGGCTGAAAGAGATGAAATAGCTTGCCCAGATTAAATGCCTATTTAATGGCAAAACAGAATCTCAAACACAAGTCTCCTGACTCCACATGGCTCTTTCAACCAAAAGTTTGAAATCTCTAGAATCACAGTCACAAAATGAGAATCTGAGGCTACACTGTCCAGTATGGTAACCACTAGCCACATGTGGCCATTGAGCACTTGAAGTGTGGCTTGTCTGAACTGAGGTGTGCAATGAGTATAAAATACACATCAGACTTCAAAGACTTAGTATGAAAAAGCAACACAAAATATCTCATGAATAATTTTTTATTGATTACATTTGAAATGATAAACTCTGTACATATGGGGTTAAATAAATTAAAAGTATTCAAACGTAACTAAACTATCAAAAATGTTTTGTCCAATAACATTATTGATTAAAAATTGACACAAATACTTGGAAAGGCCTTGGGTGTTCAGCACATTTTCTTGGGGGCGGGGGGAATGTTTGACAAACATTAAGGCTGTTTCTGTTGCAATAAAAGGAAGACAATAGAGCAAGCTTAAGTAAGAAAGGCAGGCTTTATGTATAAAGTAAGAAAGGCAGGCTCTGTAAGGATAATAAGGATCATGGAGTAGCGCATGGAACCCAAGGACTGGGATGCAGGCTGACCTCAGAAACAGACTAGAACTGGGCCTGGAGCACTCTAAGGGGCTCAATGGCTCCCTTCTCTCCCCACCTCATCTCTGCAATGCACACTGGCCTTCTCTGTGTCCCAATCCATGTGACGATAATGATGATGATAAAGCTGATAAACAAGTTACTAAACACTCAGTATATGCCAGCACTGGGAAAAGCATTTTATAATTTATCCATTTAGTAGATAAGGAAATTGAGGTATAGATAGGTTTAAAAAAATCAAGATTGACTTGCCTCCTAGGGCATGCCCAGTAATTCTACTCTTTCTCAACCACTCTAGAATATTGATTGAAATGCAAGTGAGTGATAAACAGCTTAAATGCCAAAATAGAAGACTAGAACTTTGTAAAATTACTGTTGAGTCTTAATAATTAGCAGTGCCTTACTGGCATTTTAAAAAATAAAAGAGAAGTATATTTGAAACGAAAATTTCCAACATGTTAAGAGTTGACCGTGTCAGATGCCCATCTTGTGCCACAAGTGTTTTTTTTTTTTTTTTTTTTTTTTTTTGCTGTACGCGGGCCTCTCACTGCTGTGGCCTCTCCCGTTGCGGAGCACAGGCTCCGGACACACAGGCTCCGCGGCCATGGCTCGCGGGCCCAGCCGCTCCGCGGCATGTGGGATCCTCCGGGATCGGGGCACGAACCCGTGTCCCCTGCATCGGCAGGCAGACTCTCAACCACTGCGCCACCAGGGAGGCCCCACAAGTGTTTTTTTTAATGTAAAATACCCATTGAGTAAAAAGAATTTGTCTTGCTTGGTTGCTTTGGGAAGCCAGAGAGCATATGTGTATTCAGATTTCCTGCTGGGCCACAAAAGTTCTGTTGATGTTACATAGAATGGGGATTCCAAACAGTCCTTATCATGGAAGTCTAAAAGTAGTGTCCAATTTAAGGCCTCATCTTCCATTACCGTTATTCATTCCTATAAAGAACTAACTTAGAGTACATCAACTTTTGACTTATAGGTTAAAAAAAATTACCCAGGTCTTCCCTGGTGGCGCAGTGGTTGAGAGTCTGCCTGCCGATGCAGGGGACACGGGTTCGTGCCCCGGTCCGGGAAGATCCCACATGCTGCGGAGCGGCTGGGCCCGTGAGCCATGGCTGCTGAGCCTGCGTGTCCGGAGCCTGTGCTCCACAACGGGAGAGGCCACAACAGTGAGAGGCCCGCGTACTGCAAAAAAAAATAAATAAAAATAAAAATAAAAATTACCCAAGCCATATAGCTATTAAATGGCAAAGACAAGATTGAAATCAAGTGATGATAGCCTCTTATTGTAAAGAATGGTTACCGCCAATGGTGCCCAATTAGAGTCTCCTAAAATAAGAGCATTTACTTCACAGGTTTGCCGTAAAGATTAAATGAGATATCGCCTGTAAGTCTTAGCAGAGTTTCTGACAGATAGCTTGTGTTCTTTGGATGTCAGCTGGTGATGTTATTGTTGTTATCTTCTTTGCTTTCAAGAGAGTAGCTTGACTGAAACTAGAATCTGCGTCTTGATTCCAAGTTATCAGCGGAGGGATTCCGAATGGCCAAAGACAAGTGAGGGACCCAAACTGGGGCTGATAAACGGTTTCCAGGAGGGAAGAATCTTTCTGGGTCAGAGGTGGCTCCCTGGGGCTCTACCGCTGTGAATTAGGTACAGAGGAGAGAAGTGATGGGAGTCAGGCTACCATCCGAAGTGATGTTTTGTATAATTTCTCAAAGGAATGAACACATATTAGTCTAGCACCAAAGATCGCCCTTCCATTTTACTTACTAAACCACTTTAGCAAGTTGGAAGTAGCCCTGAAGGCAGACTTACATATTCTGAGTTCTCAAATGAGACTTTTATGGGCTGTATTAATTAGTGATTTTTAAGCTACACATATCAGAAAAAACAAACTTACAATGATGAAAGAAAATGGGGTTTATTTTTTTCTTGTAACCACAAGTTTGGAGGCAGACCGGGCATTGCTGAGACTCTCTTAGCCACTTTCTTGAGGCTGCAAGATGGCTGCCCTCAGGCAGCAACTGTTGGATGGCTTGCTATGAGGGCATGTAAATATTTGAATTCAAAATAAACATAAACAACATTTAGGGGACATTAGAAATATGTTCTTTACAGAGCTCGAGTGAATCCGTTTATCTAAAAATGTTACACCCTATATATTAGGAGAATACATGGTCAGGGAGATCACAAATTACAATAGGTTGCAATATCTACTTATGATTCCACTCCATCAATTTCACTACAGGGGAAGGTGCCTCGAGTTTCTCATGCTCGGAAACCTACTGTGGACTCTACCCTGAGTCGGAACCAGAAGTGAAGGCAGTGGCTGATTTCTTGAGAAGAAATATCAACCACATTAAAGCTTACGTCAGCATGCATTCATACTCCCAGAAGATAGTGTTTCCGTATTCCTATAACAGAAGCAAAAGCAAAGACCACGAGGAACTAGTAAGTGCTGCTTAATTAATTTTCTCATTAGCATTTCAGAAGTAAAATAATACGTAGTTCAAGTATCAGAAACTGTGGGGGAAAATGTTCTGTAGAGGACAAAGGGGGATAGATGCTTTATATCTTGATCTAACATTTCTGAGAGTCACCCTAGGTCAGGGTTCATTGAGAGATTGTAAAGAACTGAGCCTTATTTTGAGGACATGAACTTCCGTGTAGCAGAGGGGCTCTCTAGGAAAATGTCAGACAAGCTCTTGGAACCTCAGGAGGGAACCAGTCTACCTTGACCTGATCTACATATGAAGCCATATGAACAAGGACAAGGACAAGGCTTTCTGGAATTACTGGTCTGTTTGTAGGTGCTAGCTTTCTACAACAGCCCACCACAGATCAAGTCTTAGCACAATACTTATTGATTTGATACTAGCATTGGGAATTGTTTATACACTGACCTTCCTAACTTGCAGGGGTTTGGTCCTATTAAAAGCAACTCCAATTTCAGCACTGAGGCAAGACCTCCCTCCTTTTGTGGAATGCAGTGGATGATACAGTGAGTTCAAAGAGGACTTGTACAGTCTGCTACCCATTCATCACTTTTTGGTCCCAGATATTCTATGCTTGGGTTAATGGCAAAGGATGCAAGGGTTCTTGATGGACTGTGGCTAGGTTTGGACAAATCCTCATCCCTGATGCTCTCTAGACAATGGAAGTGCTATGGCAACACTCCACTTCTTGCCCAAGGTCTGATCTTTATGTAATGGTTTGTTTCTTATTGACTTGTTTTGCTCTGGTTCTCTTAACAGAGTAAACTATAGCCACATTCGGGGCTAGCAATTCCTGATGACAAATATAAAGTTATTTGCAGTTGCTAAGAATAACTCATTTAGAACAGAAACATCCTTGATAGTTATGATTCCTTTTTCCTCTCAAGGGAAAACTTTTAAGGGAAGCTCCTTTATTGGTGTTATCTTTGAAGAAGTGAGAGGATATTCATCATGATCTGGAAATAGACTTAGTGTGGTTTTGAATTATTTTTGGATTACTGTCATCACAAGTGTTTGTTGAGAGTAATTATGTGTAAAATACTGTGTTGGACATTGAAAGAAGCATCAGGTAGGACCCTGCCCTTTAAGAGATTATGATATGGTCAGGGAGCTCAGCCATTAGCAATTGTTACAGATAGCTGTACTCTAAGGTATAGTAACTACTAAGTAAGTGACACAGATGATACAGCTCACTTCTGACTGGGATAGCTAGGGGTGGCCTCATTAATTCATTCAGAAGATAAGTGAGGGGATAAAGTCCCTGTCCCGAGGGCTTATAATCTATTAAGGTGTGACATACTGTAAAGAAAAAGGAACGATAAAGTGCCAGTGAAGTGAAGGAACAGGCACAATTTCAGCCAGATACTGAAAGATAGGATTTCTCTAAGTGGACCCAGAGGGGAAGACTTTCTAATCTGTGGCCAAGGTTCTCCCCACAGGAAGTATGTTCAGGGGAATGTAGGGGCAAAAAAAGGAAGTTGATTCCTCAGAAAGTAGATGAGGTCAGCCTGTGAAGCAGAGGTCACCTGGTCTGAATGTCAGGATAAATTTACATTTTAGTCTGTAGGTCAGGGGGTTCCATTAAAAGTTTTGTTTTGAGCAGAGGAATGACACATCATATCCACTGATATTCCTCAGGTCCTTCAAGGGAGAGACAGTGAATACCATGATGCTAGGGCCAATTTCAGAAAAGATCTGCATAAGCTAGAAACAAAAGTAGTGGAACAGGGGACTTGGTTACTATCCTGCAGCACACCAGGAACATAAACTTTTATATTTGATGAGCCTTTGGGAGGTATTAGACATTTTACACAAAAAGGAAATAGGGTTTGTGAGAAGGATGAGGAGGGAATCATACATTGCTGACATATGTGTATTGTTTAGAGAAGCTGGGTTTAAAGTTTGGTGAAAATTTTGTGTAGTTGTTTGCCTTTGAAATATAGTTATACTTTGTTTTACAGTATAATTTTGTTACATATACTTTGTTTTACAAAATAAATGAATTCCTAAAAAAGGCATATGAGAATTATTTTTTCTTCAACTTAAATAAAATTTCAATATATTGGAAGAGACTGTGTCTAAAGCCACCCAACTGTGAGTTCCGTAAAGAGAAAAACATTTTTAAAAGTTAATTTATTCTTCTCAATTTATCTCTTGGATAAATGCAGATTTTTCATATATACAATTCTCCCCACACCCCGGCTCTATTGATATATAATTGACTTATAACATTGTGTAAGTACAAGGTGTACCATGTGACGATTTGATACACATATATATTGTGAAATGATTACCACAATAAAGTTATTTAACACGTTCGTCACCTCACATAATTAGTTTCTTCTTTTGTGGTGAGAACACTTAAGATCTACTCTCTTAGCAACTTTCAAGTATATAATACAGTATTGTTAACTATAGTCACCAGGCTGTATTTTAGATCCTCAGAACTTACTCATCTTATAACTAGACGTTTGTATCCTTTGACCAGCATCTCCACGTTCTCCTCCCTCAGCCACCCCCAGCCCCTGGCAACAACCATTCTGCTCTCTACTTCTTCATATATACAGTTTGATTGAATAAATATATGATTGGGTTTTTGTTTTTTTAAGAAACTTCTACCTGTCTTGTTTTAAAGCTGTACATTAACTGAAATTCCATATCCTATTGATTTCAGTCTCTAGTGGCCAGTGAAGCAGTCCATGCTATTGAGAATACTAATAAAAATACCAGATATACACATGGCAGTGGTTCAGAAAGTTTATGTAAGTATTTCTTCTTAAGATCTTAGGGGACTGTGAGGTACTAAAGAAATTTGTGTTTGGTTTTTCTGTGTGGATTTAATTTTTCTAAGTGGAATCTTTAAACATGGTCCCATGTAAAACAATTGGATTATAAGTTAGAATTGGAAGCATAATAGCTATGACAGTACTGAACAAGGCTATATTAATACATAAATATACTAAAAAGAAACCAAAATGATACTTAAGAAATTATGCTCAGTGCTATAGAGTAGGGATTATAGAATTGGTATCACGCTAGTTGAGTGAAGCAGAAAAAGTCATAAAGGGTCAAAAGAATGTTTAAGATGCCCAGGGCTACCATGTAAGGTTGTGCAGGTTGAACACCGTACAAATCTAGGAATAACATTTACATTCGATGCTTTTTAGTGGCAACCTGTGTCCAAGAGTATAGCTCATGGCACACTACAGTTGAATGTCCTTTGTTTGTATCACACTGATGGGAACATGTATGTGGCAAGCTCTTAACAAATATTTTAAATTAATTTTTGCTGGGAGATATTTATTGAGGGACTCCTTTGTATCCACAGTGGGATAACAGACACTTTTGCTCTTTTTGAAACTGGAGGGGGAGATGGGAGAAGAGAAACAGAAAATAAGCATGTAACAAGGTGTCAGCAAACTATAGCCCATAGGCCAAATCCAGCCCACTGCTTGTTTTTGGATAGCCTGTAAGCTAAGAATGGTTTTTCCATTTCTTAAATGGTTGAAGAAAACCAAAAGAAGAATAAGATTTTGTGACATGCGAAAATTATGTAAAATTCAAATTTCAGTGTCCACAAATAAAGCTTTATTCAAACACAGCCACACTCATTCGTTTGCATATTGTCTATACAGCTTTCAGGACAGTGGAGTTGAGTAGCTCTGACATAGACTATGTGGCCCTCAAAGCCTAAAATATTAATTATCTGGTCCTTTACAGAAAAAGTTCGGCAATCTCTGATGTAAACAATTAAATAGTAAAATATAGTGTAATCCCATTGATAAGTGAACAACATAATATAAGTGTATAGGTTTGAAAATGACTTCCTGAGAGAGAGGCAACTTAGCTCAGGTGGCCTGGGAAGGTCTTCCTCGGTAGGTGACATGTCTGGGAGACCTACCCAGTAAGTGGCTGCCAAACAAAGGTGTGGGAAAAAAACAGGGAGAGGAAATGGCATGTGAAAAGGCTTTGAGATAATATGTTCCCAGTCCCAGAGTTTCCTTTAACAGGTATGATTTATAGGGGGACAAAAACACATTCATATTAATAATCACATCCATATTATTTTCAATAAATTACTTGAGCACCAAAGGCTCTATTAGTAGAAAGTCCAGAATCTTCCTCTTCCTCCTCAATCATCGCAAATTATCTCAGGACAAACTGAGGCCAGGTTGGTCCACATGGTATCTCTGTCTCTTGCTGTCACTGGTCTATCTCTGCCTTTGCCAACCCAGGTCCTTGCTCTGGGTCACAACTTCCTTTCATAATTCAGAGTTTTCTTGATTCCCATCTTCTCTCTCCTGTTGTTCCCCAAAGCATGACCATAGTGCCTCAGGGCTGGAGGTGCTTCTAGAGCAACTTCCTGTTTTGACGAAATCATTCCATCTCCAGGCATGCATTCATTCAATACAAATCTGTGTGTGTGTGTGTGTGTGCGCACGCATGCGCATGTACGTAAGTATAAAAAAAACTGGAAGAATAAATGCCAAATATTAATAATAGCTATCAGAAATATTTGCTGAATGAATAACAACTAATCCACTGTTGATGGATATTTTTCAATACTTCAGTATAAACAGTGCTTCAGTAAACACCTTTGTCATTAATTCAAGTACAGGTATTGGAAGGAGGAAAAATGATCACTTTGCATATTATATGATTGTCTACCTGGAAAACACAAAAATATTAGTAACAAAGAGTTGAGTAAGGTGGCTGACTATGAGCTAAATATATATGAATCTATAACTTACTTATATACCAAAAACAATCAGGAAGAAAGTAAAATGGAAAAAAGATCCTACTGCCCCCCCAATATACATGTACACAAATGCAGACATGTACATATAGATACATACATAGATATATAGATTCATTGTTAAATGTATATATGTGTGCACACAAATCCATATGATCTCTATGAAAAACCTAGAAAACTTTACTGGTGTACATAAATGAAGACAAATAAAAGGAGAAACCCACTATGTTTTTGAGTGGAAAAGCAATACAAAAAAAGTGCCAGTCATTCTAAATTAGTTTGTATATTTAATGCAGTCTCAATGAACACTTAAATGACTTTGAACTTCATTTGAAAGAATACATTTGATAGAAGAGCTTGTAAAATTCTGAAAAATAAGATTAATAAGAGAGAATTTGCTCCAACCAAGTATTAAAACACATTATAAACCTGCCTTAGTTGCAGGGTTTTTTTTTGTTTTAATTATACTAATTATAAAGACACAAAGAAGCAATTATGGATAAACAAGAAGGTTCAATGTAAAGGAACTCAGCCTGGAAGTGACATCAATAGAAGGGAATACTGAGTAGAGAAAGACACTCAGATATATAAGATCTAGTATCTCATAAAGAAGGCATTTCAAACAGTTAAGAATGTTAGATTGGGCTTCCCTGGTGGCGCAGTGGTTGGGAGTCTGCCTGCCGATGCAGGGGACATGGGTTCGTGCCCCGGTCCGGGAAGATCCCACATGCTGCGGAGCAGCTGGGCCTGTGAGCCATGGCCGCTGAGCCTGCGCGTCCGGAGCCTGTGCTCCGCTAACGGGAGAGGCCACAACAGTTGAGAGGCCCGCGTACCGCAAAAAAAAAAAAAAAAAAAAAAAGAATGTTAGATTGTTCAATTAATAGGGTTGGAAAAACTGGTGAGTTACTTAGAAAAAAATTGTAATTAGATTACTAACATGTCTTTCTCCAAAATAAATTCCAGATACATAAAATATTTTAATATAAAAACACTGCCATAAACCAAGTAGAAGGCTAAATTACCAAATAAGAAAAAAAAATCTCCACATATTACACAGAGCTAATAACACTAATGCTGCTTTTATAGGTAATCTATAAAATGAATCAAGAAGAAAAATGAGCAAAGACAATTGATAAAAATACAGAGATGGTCAATAAATATACCAAAAAAATGTTCAACTCACTGATAATCAAACATAAAGACAATTTTGATATTATTTTTCACCCACAAAATTGCCAGAAATGTATAATTCACATGGATGGTATGGGAATGGAGCATGGGCATATTCATACCCTGCTAATGGAGGTATAAATTAGTTCAATTCTTTTGAAGGCTATTTGGCAACATGCAGCACAACTGTGAAAAGTACATACCCTTAGACTAGCAAATCTGTTTCTGGGAGAAAACATTCTAAAGAAACAAAGAAGCAATTATGTATACACAAGGATGTTCATTGTAAAGTTGTTTATATTAGAAAAAATTAAAGCTCTCCAAATAAATAATTATTAAAATTAATTACATCCAGCTTTACAGAGCAATGCTATGAGATCATTAAAAATGATAAGGTAGGACTTCCCTGGTAGTGTAGTGGTCAAGAATCCACCTGCCAATGCAGGGGTTATGGGTTCAAGCCCTGGTCCGGGAAGATCCCACATGCCACGGAGCAACTAAGCCCGAACGCCACAACTACTGAGACCATGTGCCACAACTACTGAAGCTCCCATGCCTAGAGCCCATGCTCCGCAACAAGAGAAGCCACTGCAATGAGAAGCCCTCGCACCGCAACTAGAGAAAGCCCGCGTGCAGCAACGAAGACCCAATGCAGCCAAAAATTAAAGAAAAAAAATGATAAGGTAGATTTGAACTCATTAATACATAAAGCTAGCCAGGATAGATTATGTTTAGGAATGTTGCTGAATAGCTTGTATAGAATAATCTTATTTATGTAGGAAAAAAATTATGTTAAAGTATGCACTGAAAAAGAAATCACTAGAATATAAATGGTGACCATCACTCCTTGGTAGGGTTATATGGGTAATTTTCATTTTCTTCCTTAACCTGCTTTCCTTCAATCTCTATTTTCTTCCACAAAATTAGATTATTTAATAATCAGAAAAAAGCAAAGCTATTTTCATTTTTAGGGGAAAAATCCCATCTTGTTAGTTAACTTGAAACATCTGTATTTCAAAAAGTAATTTCTTTTTTCTTTTTGTAGATCTAGCTCCTGGAGGTTCGGATGACTGGATCCATGACTTGGGCATCAAATATTCATTTACAATTGAACTTCGAGATACAGGCAGATACGGATTCTTGCTGCCAGAGAGTTACATCAAACCCACTTGTACAGAAGCTTTCGCTGCTGTCTCTAAAATAGCTTGGCATGTCATCAAGAATGTTTAATGCCCTTGATTTTTTCACTCTGTTCCCATATTTTAATTTACTGATTCAAGCCAAACCAAATCTTTGTACCAGTTTCTTTTTATCAGTTTTCATAAAAGGTCTTCCCATTCCTTGGTTTTGTCAAAGAACAAAATAAATGCTACCTTAAAATTAAGGCAGACAAGGGTTCACATTTCTTTTTCCTTTTTTTTTTTTTTTTGAGAGGCTAGGTACTGATTTTTTTCTTTGATTCGCGACATTTGACTAGACACCTCAAGCAACTGTAATAACTACTTTCATGCAGAGCATTGCATCCTGAACAAGAAAAGGAAAGGCTGTCACAAGTACATTAAAGATTTCTGCTCCAAATATACAGTAAGTTTCTGCTAACGCCTTTAAAAACACACCCGTGCATTCCGTTTGCTCCACTGTAATAGGCGATGGCCGAGAAAGCAGAGGAGTGTGAAAAACAGGACAAATACCACCTGTCACTCCAGCCGCTCAATAAAAACGTTGAGCGAATGAATGCAGTTATCTTCGACAACAATCGTGGCACTTTTGCATATTCACAACAGCTGTTTATTGTAAGAAATTACGTAATAAAAGGAGAAAACGCTTTTTCCTAAATTCACTGTTAATTGGGTATATTATCTCTCCCGGGTTCCCGGTTTCTTCTCCAGGGCTAGCTCGTTAGGCACAGGTTTTTTGATTTCGACCGCACGCCTAGGAGGCGAAGTTACGCCCAGAGGGCGTGTCCACAAAGGGGTGGTGCATACGCGCTGACGACTAATCTGGCAGCCGGAAGCTGCCTCGGTCTACAGAGGAATAGGAAGAACTCTTGACTTCCGGCGGCATTTTGAGGCGATCCTCCTAGCGGCCTGATAGTGTTTTCCTTGTCTTTTCTTACTCTCCAGTCTCTTCGTTCCTTTTTTTCCTACGTCCCAGGCTCGCTTGACCCTGGCGAAGCGGCGGGCGGGTTCCGCTCCCCAGCCATCCCGGAGTCCCTCGGTAGCCGAGGACCGGTTCCCGGGAGCCGCGCGCGCACCTCCTTCTCGCTGTCGTCTTCCCGGGGCAAGGCGCGGGGACAGAGAGTCGCCTCCCCCGCTCCTTGGAGCGGCGGCGGCGGTGCCGCCTCCGGACTGCGCTTGCGAAAGGAGCTCGGCGAGGAGGTAAGTGTGAACTCCGTGAATTGGCGTGGGTACCGGGGGAAAGGCGTTGGGTGGGTCCGGGATTGGGAGGCCCCGCTTGTCCTCCATACCTGCTTGGGTCACGCCGGAATTTTGAGCTCTCCTTGAGCATCCCACCCTTAACTCTGCAATAGGTCCCTGTGCTCCTGACTGGTTTCTCGCCCTGGTTCTGATTCTGGCGAGTTTGCCTAAGGGGGCAAGTGGATTCAAACTGGAGGCTTTGCTGGGTCACTACCATTTGATGTGAGCCTGGGAACTCTTGCGCGGTATTCGCATTGGTATGAGATGGAAGGGTGCCGGAGTATGGTCTTAGATTGAGAAGCTCCCTCTTTACACATTCCAGACCCGTTAGGGAAAGGTATCTTACTTTTGGTTATATTTGGTCTTGGTTATTTCCCGGCAGTGATTACGACGCAGGCCCTCGGAGTTGAGGAGTGCTACTTTATCTTCACAGTCCCTAGGTAGCTACTTTTGGCAACTATCTGTCAGAAACCCGGAAAGGTGGAATGAAAGGAGAGGCTCTGATGTTTGGCATTGTCTCTTTCTAAATAGCTTAAAATAATTTATGTGGCTGGAAAATTATTCAGAGTCGATACCACGTGAATGATATCGGTAGGATCTTGTTTGTGGAGCGTAGTGTCGAGCTATTCGGTTATATTCCGAGGTTTTCAGATAATTTGAACTACTTTGAAAATTATGGGCGTACGCAACCTCTTAAGGTTTTGGGGTTTTTTTGAAGAAATAATTTAAAAGTTTGTAAAAATCTTCACACCTCAAGTTTTCAAAGTTTTGCCAAAAATACTGTTGCAGTAAATCCAAATGCTTATGCAGTACAATCCATGCGTATGTTATGTGGTGCCGGTTATCGGAGTCTGGTTCTGCAGTGTTTGAAATTACTGACTTTAGAACCTAAGCGACAATGTTTTGGACAGTTTTGTGGACATATCTCTAGATTTTCGAATAATTTAGAATTTAATGAAATATTTCGATTATAACATGACAATTTCAAAAAGAGACTAAGAATGTAGGTGCAGGTATGTAGCAATTTGTGTCTGTAAAAATAGTTGTATTGTGAAACTAAGACTTTTACTGTGGGGATCTGTGAGGATCTAGTTTTTTCAGGTGCATGCCTCTTAAGCGCTTCCTAACTATCGGTGATTCGAAATGAACATTGATTGCATATTTTAAGTTATGCAAATTTATCTGATTTTCGTATTTGTAAATTAAAACTAAAATCCCACAGGTGGATGCTATTTTACTTTCTGTACAAGTTATCAAACATTTAATAAGTTATCGGTGTTAATTTGTATTGTAATATGCACTGACATTTACATATAGAAAGCAGTTGTTTAACATTTATTTATAGAATTGGTTTTCAGTAAATTTTAGTCTTTCCTACCTCCCCCAAATCCCACTCTGCTTTTCATATACAGTTGAGTTGGAGCTTTTTCAGCAGATATTTAGTAGCAGTTGAAATGTTAACTGGTATTGGTATATATAAAGTGTCTTCTATTCTCTTTTTGGTCGTTTTGTTTGTTACAGTTCTGTTTACTTCACTTTATAGTAGTTGCCAGCATGGGATATTCTCCCTGCAGAGTCTTTTAACAAAATGTATTATCTGCACAGTGCTACAATATTGCCTTCCTCATACCTGTGTAGTCAGTTTAGTGCTGACGAATCTGTTCTGAATTCAGTTTGAAATTGTTTTTGTCTATCTACATATAAGCAATCGTCAAGATTGTTCAAGAAAGTTTTTTTTCTTAAATTATGTTAAGAAAAAATTCTCTCACACTGTGCAACAAATAAACTTAACTTTTTCTTTCAAAACTAAGAAATATAAATATGAAGAGGTCTTATTTTTAATATAACACTTTTAATTTTAGGATGCCAGTGGATAGAGATTTATCCTCTTACCAGTTAGTACCAGTAATTATGTAGCTTTAATTGCTTAGTTATTTGACAGTTTCCTAATATTATGGTGCTACTTATCCAGATTAAAGTGTTTTATGCTTTCATTTATGCTACCGGAAGATGAGAACTCAAAAAGACGTAATTGTGGATTGCAGTGAGAATACTAGAACTAGTATGTTTTATTGACAAGATTTTAGTAATCAGGATTCAGAAACAATTTAAAAAGTGGCCCCTGTGTTTCTCCCTTCTCAGTCATATTTATAGCATGAAGCTATGAGTACATTGTGATATTTGTAAGTTTCCGGGGAAAGGAGGACATTTCCCATTTATTAAGACTTTTTGTCGTGTCTTAATAGATTTAAACTTTGTGTCCCATGTTTTTTATTTTCTTTATGCCGCGCGGCTTGTGGGATCTTAGTTCCTCTGACCAGGGATCGAACCCGGGCCCTTGGCAGTGAGAGCTCAGAGTCCTAACCGCTGGACCGCCAGGGAGTTCCCTTCATTTTCTTTTTCAGTTAAAAAATATTAAAACTTCTGATATTTATTTACTCTACAAATGGAGAGGAGAAATAGGAGAATAACTCAACAGGCTTTCACCACTGTCACTCTGGCTTTGCTAATAATGCTCGTGTTTGGGAAAGACATGATAATGTGAGTGGGAGTGTGATGGTTACTTAAAACTAAAGAACAAATTGAAAACTGAGGGAAAGCCTTCAAAGTCTCTGAGATAGGGAAGACTTTAATATTTACATTTTTTTCTTATTGTTTCTAATTTTTCTCATATATTTTGAAGTATTTACTTCTTATTGAAGCCTGTTCAGATATTAGTTGAAAAAGGTTTCCTCCTCTCATTCAAATCTACATTTTATTCTTTTGTGGTTTATCTTTCTCTTTGGGCCCAAATTTTTAGAGTGAAAATTCTAATCATCATATTAGATGGTAACAGTTTTAAATTAATTAATATATATGAGCAAATGTTTTTCTGGTGTATTGTAGGTTATGTGTATATATTTAGAAAAATGGGATTTAAAATGTTATATTTTGTATTTGCAAGCATAAGGCATTTTATCTGTGCAAAAATCATAAATGTTTCATAATAATATTTAGATAATTTGTTGACTACTGATGGAAGTTCCTAGATCTACGATCAGAAGAATTTCTGTTTCTGTCAATTAGAAAAGTTCAATTTCTACTTTTTCTTTTTTTGCCTCAGGGTTTTTTTTCTTTCTTCTTTTTTTCCTGTCTAGGACCTCCTTGTAACCTAGACCTGGTCCTCAAACTCAGTGTCATTTTAGGCCAAGGTGTGACACTGTTGGACACTCTAAGAAAAGAGGACAATACATCTTTACTTCATTGCTGTTCTTCCCTAAGTTGGAAGACTCAACAGTAGCAGAAGTAAAACTCCTGGGATAATCACTGTGTAGGTGAATCTTGTAGTTCTTGATGTCACCTGTAAAAGCTACTTTGTCTCTGTTGGAAGGAACTTTTTTGGTGTCAAGAATACAAGAAAAGGGATAAGATTGGATCATTAGCCCTCACTTGATTGTCTGTCGCAGTCCAAACCCTTTGAAGTCTGCAAAGCTTATGTTAGGGATCTAGGATGGGAGAGAAGCTGTGAGACCATGCTTTCCAACAGTAGGTCAGAGTAGGAGAGGAGTGCTGATCCAAGCAACAGGTTATAGGTGGGGAAGAGAAACAGTAGAGTTAATAATACCTGGAGCCCTCAGAAAGACAAGGAAAGAGATAATATATGATCAGTGTTTCAAGTATAATAATAAATAGCTTGTTGCCCCAATTGTGCAAAACACTACTGTTGATTTTTTTTGGAGGAGGGAGGGTGTGTTGGGAGTAAGGGCATTTTGGGGACAGACCATTTCTACTGATAGTGGAAGGAAAAAATATAAGCTTAGGGTTACTTGTCTTGATGCAGTGTGGTGGGATGGTGTGCCTGTTTCCCAAGTTGTAGATAACTAATAAAAACTAATAAGAAACTTTTAGAACACATTCATTTTTAAGTTTATTAATAAATGTTTTTAAAATTGAATTAATGAATGAGGATTTCAATGTACACCTGTATGTTTTTATAGTAACAGATAATGAGACTTTAAAAATTTGTTTTTGTTCTAACTTTTTCCTTACATTTTGTTACATGTTTACTTCTTATCGAATCTTAGTTATAAATTATAAAAAAGTGTTTTTCTCAGTTAATCAAAGCTCTATGTTTTCTAGATCTTTCTCAGCTCCACTTATTGCTTACCTTGGCTTTTATTTATGTTCAGTAAGTCAAATGTACATGTGGAATTTACCAACTTTTCCTTTATAAATTCACATTTGGGCTGAGAATGAGCTCAAGAAAAGTTAAATCAAAGATTATCTTACAATACTCACTCTGGTGTGGAGGGTGGACCTCATAGTTCCTTACTTGATGAACAGTTGATACATAAGTGATTTTATGTTGCACAAATTTTTGTTCACTTATGTGACACTCTGTAATTTTTAAAAATTTGTAATTTAAAGTTACTTTTTTTGAATCACTAAAAATTGATTGTAATCGTAATTAATGATTACATTGTATATTAGAAAATAAGAATATACATTTTTCCAATTTAAAACTACCATATTGTATCATATCATATTTTCCTTTTGGTTCGTTACCTGTTAATTTGTCAAATGTCCATATTCTTTGGACCTTTTCAAAGTGTGACTTGACAAGAAGTATCTAACTGGACCAAACATTGTAATTTTTGTTTTAAGTTTTGATTCTGTACTACCATGATTTAATTTCCTTTTAAGTGATAGGACCTTACTTTGAAACCACATTAAAGAGCATTTGTGAACTTTATAGAGACCAGTTCTTTACCAAATGGAACCTTTACTTCTTTAATTGACATCATTCATTCTAGTAACTTTTGACTACTAACAAAATTTCAACTAATATTTAGTGTATAAAGTGTGATACGGTTTAGTTCCTTTTTCTTTCTCTTAGGCAGTTCCTACCCACTTCCCACAGTAGTGTACTCTCTAGATTATTCTAGGTCTAGAATTTAACATTGTTTTCTAACATATATCATAGTGCTGTTATGTGATATTTTCATTTCTAGTTGAATCACCTGATCGTATATTTTAGTTTCTAATGTTTTATTTACTTTTGTAAAATATTTTTATAATTCGTCTTTCTTTTTTAATAATAATGGTAAATAGCCTGTTTATTTCTTTTAGCACCTTTGACTTTTATGTCAATTCAATGCAGTATAGATTATCAAAACACCTTCACTTTTTCTCGTTCTACAGCCTGTCATATTTTGACAGAAGGTCATTTTTCAACATTGAGGGTTTTGTTTTTTGTATTATTGCAAAATAAATTTCTTGATTATGCTGTTCTTCTTTGGCTTCTGTAAGACAAAGAAAATATTTAAATAGTATTTTTCTCCCAAGCTGATTTTTGGGACATAGCTGATGTTATCACTTAAACTGTGTAAAACATAATTTCTACTCTGACTAAAATTCTTACCTGATTTTATTTTTGGCAAAGTTTTCTTTAACCGTTAACTAGTTGATGGAGAATGATAGCACAACTTTCTTTAAAAGACAGTTATTAAATTTGGAACAACTTTTATAAGGAACTTAGAAACTAAACATTTTATAGTGTGTTTTCTGAAATTGAATGTACTATGGAAACTTAACCGTGTGAGTAGAATCTTACTCACTCTGTAGAAGAGGTAAAATTCTAGCCAAAAGATTCAGAATTGTTCTAAATTCACTAAGGTATGTCTTAGAAGATAGTTTGTTTACCTCTGTTTACTTGTGACCTCTCCTATGACTTTTTTCTTCTGAGAAAAATCCCCTGTAATTTTGCAGTGTTATCTTATCTACCATTTTATCTACTTGTAAGTTATTGGCTCAGTTATTTAAAACTGAAGAATTTTACAGTTTGCCTCTCTCTTTTTTGGTTAAAGTAGTACAAAATGTCAAAAATTAGAAGGAAGGTCACAGTGGAAAATACCAAGACCATATCTGATAGCACATCCCGAAGACCCAGTGTATTTGAGAGGCTTGGACCCAGCACTGGCAGTACAGCAGAGGTGAGTTGTCACTAGTACAGTCACAGGGGTTTTCTTGAATTCCTGTTCTTCAACTTCTTATTTATATCACAAAAGTGAATAGGTTGTTGTATTGTAGGAATATTGTGTGTAAATTTTTAGAAGTGTGTTTCATAAAAAAGGAGTGAGATGGGCATTAGGGTTTATGGGCTTTTTTTTTTGATGTTTTTATTATTTGGGGAGTAATATATCTCAGGTTAGTTGGAATTTTGATAGCATTTATTTAAATTTTGTCCCACTAGCATCTTTTTTTTCCAGAAATAAATATGACTAAATATGAAATTTACATAGTAATATCTGTCTCTTAGACACAGTGCCGTAACTGGCTGAAGACTGGCAACTGCCTCTATGGAAACACATGTAGATTCGTACATGGCCCTTCACCCCGTGGTAAAGGTTATAGCAGCAATTATAGAAGGTAAATTGAGAACTTTGAATTATTCATATACTATTAGAAGATGGCTTTTGTAATTTATCTAGTATAAAAATCTGAAATACTACCATATGTTTGGTCAGATTTTCTATTTTGGTGGTAGTCTTATCAATAGCAAATGTCTACAGGATTTTTTAGTTTTTAATTTCAAGATTAATAAAGATGTTTGCTTTAAAATTAATTTCCTCAAAAATTTGTTTTTGTAATATATGTATGGCTTACTTTCGTGCCCTGCCCCCCAATTATGTATTAAAGTGCTGTTTAAGATGGCAGAATTTCATGGATTTGCTTTTAGTAAGGAGAGACTACTTTCAACTCTTAAAATAGTAAAATTTAAATAAGCATAACTTTAGCTTTTTAAGATGTTCTAAATTCAAATCTTAATTACAAAAGATAATCTAATGCAAGCTCTGTAGGTTAAAATGCATTTGCCAAATCTCTTATCACAATATATTGAGGTAAATGAAAGTATGTATTTATATGTGGATAAATGTACTACCTGTTTAGAATATCATTTTTCCTTTAATAAAGGCAAGGCTAAATTAGACTTTCCTAATAAAAATCTTTTAGTTTTCTTTTGGCTCCCTCATGATGATTTTGTTATGGTGTTTAAATTGTCACAAAAGCAGTTTAAACTTGATTGGTAAACAACTGATTGACCTAGTCCTAAAATTGAATGTGCTGATTGGGTTGGCTTCAGCAACAGTGTAAAAACTGAACATTAGCATTTGGAGATTTCCTTTTTAATTGGGTGAATTTTTGTGTATGTGTATAGATTTTGAAGTTTAACAGAACTTAAAATTCAAAACCTTAACATTAGCTGACTTTCTGTTCACTTAAATGTTGTACATTTTTAGGTTACTTGTGATGCTGAGTACTCTGTTTTATTTGTATTTAGATTGTCATCTGTCCTTTCTGTCAATGTGAGAAAGTTAGTCTTTATAAGTTTAATACCTGTATAAACAAACACATACCTGGAGAAACTGTTTCAATAATTTTAATGTTTTTCTTATATTATTACTGTACTTTTAATACATGCTTTACTTTATCTGTGACATTAACATACTCAAAATTTTTATACAAGAGATGGTTGTGAGGAAAATGGGCAGAGAAATTTGTCTAAAATGGAAAAAAGTAGTGTCATTACTAGATTTAGAATAAAGGATTTTTTGTTATAATTTTGCTATTTTGTGCATTTTTTCCCCAATAACTTCCTTTGTATTTGTGTATTTTCCCTTTTTTTTTGTAAGGAAGAGAAATATAATTCATAGTGTGATTCAGAGATGGAAAGAAAAGTAATGTATTTCAGAAATGCTTACTTAGTCACAAATCATTTAAGTCACTGAGCATTCACTGTATGTAGAGCATTCTGTTAGGTACTGTTAGGATAGAAACAAGTTTATAATAAACTGTCTTATTATATAAAGGAAACTAGGGCACATAAAATTTACATGTGCATCATAATTATAATTTAAAGCATTTAAGTGCTGGTTCTTAATAAGAAGTTCCATTTACCAGTTCAGCTTTAACTGTTAAAACATTTAATATAGATCTATAAAATGTGCATGTAAATGTTAATGAGCTCCTTTAAAGTGAATTGACTGAAATTATTTTTTCACTAATCATGTGATTTGTATTAATGATTGATAAAGGACTCGATTTGATTGAACAGCTATTACTTGAAATAGATGTGAATATTTTTGTAATTTGTTTATATCTTAAAAACATTATACACATTTTTTTTTGGTGGCTAAAGAGGGACATCATTCCTTAACAACTATTGCCCTCTTTTAATGGTGCTCTAGGAATAGTCTATAAAGGCAGTTTGTTTTCTACCTCTGCTTTATTTTTCTCACTTAGTGATGGTGTGAAAATAATTGAACAGCCATTTATCAAATTGCTAGTATAAATTATGAAGCTTTACCAGTGTTAAATATAAATATGTATATTTTTCCTTAATTAAAAACAAGAGTATAAAAGCAGAGTATAAACTCACTGTTGAAAATCTTGCTTTGAATTTTTCAACTACTTTCTATTCTGAAATAATTTCAAATTTAAGAAGAATTGTAAGAATAACATTAAAAATTCCTGTATTTGCTTTCATTCTTGAGATGCGTAAAATATTTTCACAGTTGTTGATGTTGCATCCAACCATATACATGTATAGATGATAATACTGTTGTTTCTAGATTAATTTTGCAGTGCTGTGGTTTAAAACTTTACCTTCCTACTTTTTGCTTTCAAATATAAGTAATATATTTATGTGATTCATAGGAAAACAAATTAAGCTATTAATTACAAATTCCTTTCTCTCAGCTCACCTATAGTTTCTTATTAATATCACCAGTACCTGCCACCCCATGGAGTTTTAGTGTATGCATTTTGATTGGTATTGGGAGAAAACTTGTAAGTGATGCTTATATTTTTTTTATATATTAATATATAAGCTGAAATTTATTAATTGTTTTTCTGAACTTTAGTAGCCATGGATAGTAGAAAAACTATATTGAGATTTGTGAGGTTATTTCTTTAAATATATTCTTATAAAATGTTATATAAATATAGATTTTTGTTGTTTTGTTTTGTTTTTTGTTTTGTTTTTGTTTTTTGGTTCAAAGGTCACCAGAAAGACCTACAGGGGATCTTAGAGAAAGAATGAAGAACAAGCGCCAAGATGTGGACACTGAGTCCCAGAAACGAAATACAGAGGAGTCATCCTCACCTGTTAGGGTAGGAATGAATTTCCCAAAACAAAGTTAAATTTCAGTAGTGATTTATTATTTATGTTCTATTTTAAATATTATCTTGTGTGCTAAATATATGGTAAATGTGTAATATTGCATTACAGTGTTCTATATGGATAATGTAATTTAGAGGGAAAAAGTCCTCTGGAAAAATTCATAATTCTTACCGTTTTAGTTCTTGGTGGTAGTTAAAATGAAGGGACCTGGTTGGCAGAGCTCAAGCTGAACTTCATAGGGTTTCTGTGTCATGGTGGACATCATGAGTATGTAAATGTATTCTTACGTTTTCAGAATTCAGCCAGCCATCGTTTCCTGCCTGCTTCCAAGAAGGGTTGAAGTGCCTTGCAGTACAACACTTTTAAATTAAAACAGTGAAGGCAAGGCATGGTGGTGACAGAAACTGAACTAGAAAGCACATATGATCACAGAATTAAGTGGTGAAACCAAAAGAGAAGCACAATTTATGATGTCGTTTATTGATTAAAAGAAAACATAGATGTTTGTCAGGAATGGAAATTTCCCAGATCTTTTTTTTTTTTTTTTAAGAAATTTATCGTGCTCTTGTGTGTGCATTTGCAATGAATTTATTGAGATACAGTTCATCCATTTAAAGTGTACACTTGGGCAGCTTTTCACATATTCAGTCATGCATCCATCACCACAGTCTATTTTAGAACAGTTTCATCACCCCAGAAAGAATACCCATAACCTTTAGTAGTCATTTCCCTAGCCCCTCAGTTGACCACCAGCCCTGGGCAAGCACTATTCCAGTTACTGTCACTGTAGATTTGCCTATTCTGGATATTTATATAAATGGAGTCATACAGTATGTGAGTTTTTTTGTCACTAGCTTCTTTCACTTAGCATAGTGTTTTCAAGGTTTGTGAAAGATTAAGGGATGTATCAGTATTTCACTTCTTGTTTTGCCAAATAATATTCCATTGTATTGAGATACCACATTCTGTTTATCCATGCATCAGTCGATGGATGTTGGGGTTGTTTCCATGTTTTGGCTCTTATGAATAATGCTGCTATGAACATTTGTATACAAGTTGTCGTGTGGCCATATGTTTTTATTTCTCTTGAGTTTATATCTGGGAGTGAGATTGCTCAGTCATGTGGTAACTATGTTTAACCTTTTGAGGAACTGCTAGGATGTTTTCCAAAGCAGCTGCACCATTTTAAGTTCTTTACATCAGTGTGTGAGATTTCCAGTACTCCACATCTTTGCCAAAATTTGCTGTTACCTAATTTTTTGATTATACCTATCGGCAATCTCATTGTAGTTTTGACTTGCATTTCCCTGATTGCTAGTGATGTTGAACATCTTCTTGTGTGCTTATTGGCCATTTGTATATGTTCTTTGGAGAAATGTCTATTCAGATCCTTTGTCCATTTTTAGATTGGGTTGTCGTTTTATTGTTGATTTGTAAGAATTCTTTATGTATTTTGGATCCAAGTCCCTTATATATATGATTTGCAAAAATTTTCTCCTATTCTGTGGGTTGTCTTTTCATGTTCTTGATGGTGTCCTTTAAAAAACAAATGTTTTTAATTTGATGAAATCCAGTTTATCTATATTTTTGTTGTGCTTTTGGTGTCACATTTAAGAAACTGTTGTCTAATTCAAGGTCAGAAAGATTTATGCCTATGTTTTCTTCAAAGAATCTTAGAGCTTTAGCTCTTGCATTTAAATCTTTGATCCATTTTGAGTTAATTTTTATTTATGGTGTGAGGTAAGGGTCCAACCTCATTCTTTTGCATATGGATATCTAGTTGGCTCATTATAGCCTTTTTACGAAAGTTACTGAATTGTATAAGCAGCAACCGCTTTGATAATTTTAGATATATAGAAGCTTTCTTTTGGCTATTTTGATCCTTGAAAAAAAGCTGTGTCACAGTTTTATATTATAGTTTGTAAAGATATCTTTGGGGACTTAAAGTAATGCAGTTTTAAGTATGTAGCTTTCTAATGTCTGATATGATACATAAAACCGTTTTAGAAATCTCAAATGGTAGTTCTCAGCTGGCGGTATGTATCAAAATCCTTTTGGAGGAGAAATGGTCTTTTTCAAAATACACATGCAGGTACTTTATCCTTAATCTACTGAATTAGAATTTCTGGGTAGGGTCTGAGCATGTGTGTTGCATTGAAATAACTTTTTATTTCAGAATAAGAATGGACTCCATGGTTTGCTGGTATATGTTTAACAACCACTCAGAAAAAAAGAAAGCCATACTTTGTAGGATTTATCAGTTTCTTTGGTGTAAATACTCCTCCCATCATGGTCAGTTTCAAGCTACTAAAATGGTATCACTGAATACAGAGTTGGGAAGTGTGGGAATACACACACACAATAAATGTTATTAACCACAAGAGTAAAGTATACTAAAATATTTGGGAAGTGAGTTTTGAATAATTAGTACTGTTGTTTTTAATATTACTTATTTAGTTGTTAGTTTTTATAATTTAATTTTTAGTTACAGCTTGTGCAGTTCCTAAAAATTTAACAGTTAGCTCTTGTGAGTCAGTGTGACCTGGCTCCAGCATACCACTAGGTGGATTGTACTTAATGTAAAGGGCAGACATCTGGAATTCATATTCTGAACACATTACTTTAGGAATTGTTATTTAATGCTACTGTCAGTTTCCTTATCTGTAAAATGGAGGTGATAGCTATATTATTGTGTTGCTGTGAAGAAAATATATGTAAAACAAGTATGACTGACTCTTCCAATGTGACAGCTTAATAAATGGTATGTACTGGTATTAGAATAGCTCTTAGCCTTTTTTCTCAAATATAAATTGGTTTTAGGCTCTTAATAGGAGATGAATATCGGCATTGGAGATTGAGGTTTTTAACAGATATCTAAGTGTAAGTAGTTGTTGATTGTAAAGGTTTATATGTTCAGCATATCATTTTAGTAGACAGCAAAGTTAGTATTTTGTTAAGACTTTTAAAGCCTGATTCTTGCTTTCCTTAGATGAGATAGCCCTCAAAGGCACTTAGCTTCATGCACACCTAAGGGATAAAGTCTCAAGATTCAAGAGTAGTCAGGTTTTAGGGAATTCACTATCCAAACTTAGAGAAAACTGTTAATAAGTTAGGATAGCAGGTATTATTTTGAGTGCTATATCTGGCACAAAAACAGGTGCTGATCATTTCTATGGTACATTCCCTATTGTAACATGTGTGACTTGATCTTCACGTAATGAATTTCTGTGGGAAAATCAGATGTAGTTTATGTAGGGGCAAGTATCGCATAGATAACATAGCATGGCTAAGATAGGATGTGTGTGATTTTCCGCAAACTAATTCCACTGTTTCTCTGCTATTGACCTCAGCTCCAATGTGTCTGAGGTTGATAAACCCTGAACTTGTGGAGAGACAAATTCATAAATAGGTAAACTGTAATGCTATAGACTGTGGTAGTATGTCAGAGAGAGATGAGCAAAGCTCACAGTGGAGGGAATAAATAACTGCCTGGGGAACCAGAGGAAAATGACATTTGCACTGGATGTTGAAGGATAGATGGGATGAAGGAGGGAATGGGTGAGAGTGTAGGAAGAGGAAGAAAACCAACACAATAACAAGGAGTTTTAAAGGACTAGTGTGTTTGAGAACCTGTGAAGCTGTATGCCTAGAGTGAAAGAATTAACGGCATGTGTATGTGAGATGAGGGCTGAAGAGATCTATCTTGTTTACCAATTCATCTCCAGACCCTGGAACTAGTAAGTTCACTTACTGAATAAATGAAAAGTGATTCTTATGTGCAGCCATTGTTGAGAAGTCCTGATGGTCTCAGGTCTGCACTGTCCAGTGGGGCTGTTGAGCACTTGAAGTGTAGCTAGTCTGAATTGAGATGTGCTGTAAGTGTAAAATACATACTGAATTTCAAGGACTTAGTATGAAAAAAAGAAAGTCAAATATCTTGTTAATAATTTTTTATGTTGGTCATATGTTGCATTGGCAATATTTTGGACATGTTGGCTGGTCTAGGTGATCAGAACCATGCTTAACATAATGGAACTGAATTTAACATGGTGAGAGGCTAATTTGAGGTAGTGTCAGTAGGATTTGATGACCAAAAGAATGGGTGGAGGGGAGGTGTTAAGCCTAACTACGGGCTTTCCATGCTATTAACTAAGATGGAAAGGCTCCTTCTGTACACTAGACTCATAGCATCATGGACTACTAACTTTTGGCACTGTTTTCTGTATTTGCACAGACACTAATATGCTATTTTAGAACAGGTATGAAATAATAAACATATTTTTATGGTACTGGATACTTTCCACCAGTCTATAGAACTTTTCAAATGCAGTAATTGAATTGTGTTTTCTTCTTCTATAACAGAGACTTGTTATTTTACATAATTCGAGCACAAAATTAAAATAGCTTTGAAAGCAAAATGAGACCTGTGAATATAGAGTCAGGAGGAACATTCAAGCATTTGTTGATGATTAGGGCATGCATGTGCTATAGGGGATCTTTGTCTCTTAAGAGAAGCTTTGTGGCCACATTCGAGAAAGTATAAAATAATTCATCACTATGGGAGGATATCTAATAGTTTAGGATTTAGAGATGCACTGTGAGCATCCCCTGCTCACCTGAAATCTTACCTTAGAGCAGATGGGCAATGGTCTGAGTTTATTTGGATGAATTGATCTTTTAAATCAATTTTTTTCTTTTTTAAGTTATAAAATACATTATACATGTACCATTTTAAACATTTTTAAGTGTACAGTTCTATGGCATTAAGTATATTCACATTGTTATTCAATCTTTACCACCATCCATCTCCAGTATTTTTCATGATCTTTGTTTTTAAAGTCTTAATCTTTTTTGTCAATCTGCTTTCTCATATATGAAATTAAAACCATTGGAATAATGTTTCAACTGATCTGTGTAATATATTTAAAAATATTTTTTCTTAATCTATCATTTTAATGACCTTCTCTGGTTCCAATAATAAGTCATTTTCAGAAGTTTTTCTTTTGAGACTTTAGAATGATGTTCCCTTTTCCTTGTCCAGTATTTTTTCAAAGGTCATTTTGATCATTTCCTACCCCACCTCAACCTGATGACTTATCTTCAGAGAATCTATTTAGACTTGATATTTATCCTCACTTCCACTCTGGATCTATTTAAGATGACTACTATGCAAATTACTTTTTCAGATCTCAGTCTTTAGCTGAATCTCAAGTTGATTATCCAACTTCCAGCCTCTTTCAGACATTTTACAGGCTACCACTGATTTTGACTTTGCACACTACAATTGATTTTGACCTACCCTTAGTGCTTTGTTCTCTGGTATTCTGAATTGAGAACTGATTCTAGCATGAAGCTTTCTGTCTCTGGGAACTGTACCTCCCAGAATGTATACATGATTATTAGCTTTGCTTCATAGACCCCTACCCAGTTCTATTCCTGTCCCTCATTTCCCCCCCCCCACCACCTAAAAAAATTCCCTTGTTCTTTTTCTACATCTTGATATTTCTGGCTAGATGAGGAAAAAGTTTCACTGATAAGGAAGGAGATAGGACTATATGTGTTATAAAAAGCTGACTCATGCAATGGAGGACTTTAACTTAGAAGGCCTTATTAACAGTTTTGTAACTATCCTGAGTAAGTCTCTTGCACCAATGTGTCACAAGTTATAGTGAGAACCAAGTGAGGACGTACATGTGAAAATTCTTTGGAAAGAATAAAACACAGTAAATGTAAAACGGCAAGAGTAGAGAGTCACCAAATTAAAAATATGAGAAGTGAGTATAGGATTAAGTAGAACAGATGAGTGTTGTTTACCCATTTCAAAGGAAAAGGTTTAGAAGAGAAGGGGAAGGGTGTAAGTGGAGATACATTATATACCACCTGGTAGGAATTTGATAATGTATATATAGTACGTGATTGATTACTGTGATTTTTAAATGTAGATTAAAATGTGTTCATTTTATATAAAAAATGTCTTTAGCCTTGTATGATCTGCAAATGTTTAATATCTTTTGATAGTATTAAAAGGAGTTCCAGTTGCCAAACCTTGGCATAAAACAACCATTTGTTTTGTTCATGGATTCTGTCAGGAAATCAGAAAGGGCACAGTAGGCATGGCTTATCTCTTTCTTTATGTCTGGAACCTCAGCTAAAGTACTAGGATGCTGGAGGCAGGAATCATTTGAAGATTTTTTTCACTCCCATGTCTGGTTGTTGATGCTGGACGTCAGCTGGAGGCCTCAGTTTCTCTCGATGTGGACCTCTTTGTATGGGTAGCACGGGCTTTTTCTCTGATGGCTAGGAGATAGAGAGAGAGAGCGCGCGCTAAAATCTGGTACTAGGTGTGCTTGTTCCTACTGGGGTGGTGTTTTTTTTAGGCCCTCTCAGCTGACAGAGCAATGAGATATATGAGTGTATACTAATTGGTGTATATGCATATATCTATAAATATTACAAGCAACCGTCTTTATCTGTATTGAGCTAAACATGAGTTCTTATTGGTGTCTCTTAAGTCTAATCCAGTACCACTATTATTCTTTTGTTCTTTTTTTCTTTTTCCTTCAAATGTCCCTTCCTTAGCTTTATATTAGATCCTGAGCTCTGTTTAAAAGTTTACTTTATAAAATGTATTCATTTTAAGTGTACCATTTGAGTCTTGACAAATGTACACACCTGTATAACCACCACCACAATGAAGATACAGAACATTTCCATCAACCCAGAACGTATCTTCATGTCTTTTTAGAGTCAGTCCCCTCTCAAACCAGGCTCCTGACAACCTCTGATCTGTCACTATAATGGAATCAGTTATTATATATTCTTGGGCCTTGGTTCTTTTAGCACAGTACTTTTGAAATGCAGCCATGTTGTAGTATGTGTCAACAGTTCCTTTTATTGTGGGTTAGTGTTTTATTATATGGATATGTCAAAATTTGTTTATCCATTCCCCAGTTGATGGACATTAGAGTTGTTTTCTGGTTATTATGGCTATTGGCCATACGGTTTTCTGGTTATTTTGGCTATTATGAATAAAGCTGCTATGAACATTTGTGTACAAGTCTTTGCGTGGACATAGTTTTCTGTGGGTAAATACCTAGAGGTGGAATTGCTGAGTCATATGTGTATGTTATGTGTCTTTTAACTTTATAAGAAACTGCCAAGTAGTTTTCCCTAGTGGTTATTCCATTTTACATCCTCAGCCCACAGTGTATGAGAGTTTCAGTTGCTCTACATTCTTGCCAACACTTGGCATTGCTCTACTGGGTATATAGTGGTTTTAATTTGCCTTTCCTTTTTTTAGAATTAATTAATTTATTTTTGGCTGTGTTGGGTCTTCGTTGCTGCATGCAGGCTTTCTCTAGTTGCGGCGAGCAGGGGCTACTGTTTGTTGCGGTGTGTGGGCTTCTCATTGCAGTGGCTTCTCTTGTTGCTGACACGGGCTCTAGGCGCAAGGGCTTCAGTAGTTGTGGCGTGCAGGCTCAGTAGTTGTGGCTTGCGGGCTCTAGAGCGCAGGCTCAGTAGTTGTGGTGCACAGGCTTAGTTGCTCCATGCCATGTGGGATCTTCCTGGCAGGGCTCGAACCTTGTCCTCTGCATTGGCAGGCAGATTCTTAACCACTGAGCCACCAGGGAGGTCCCTTAATTTTCATTTCTTGATGATTAGTGATGTTGAGCATCTTTTCATGTGTTTATTGGCCTTTTATATATTTTTTGTGAAGTGTCTATTTATGTCTTTTGCTTATAAGTTGGGCTGTTTGTCTTATTACAGATTTGTGGCTCTTATATGTTGTGAATACCACCAGTCATTTGTAGGATATGTGTATTGCAAATATATTTTCCTAGTATGTGACTTGCCTTTTCATTTTCTTTGTGGTGTCTTTTTTTTTTTTTCTTTTCTGCATCGTGCAGCATGCAGGATCTTAGTTCCCCGGTTAGGGATCCGAACCCATGCCCCCTGCAGTGGAAGCACGGAGTCTTAACCACTGGACTGCCAGGGAAGTCCCTGTGGTGTCTTTAAAGATATCCTTTAACTTTGATGAAGTCCAACTATATCCTGCCTGTATTGACACAGCTTCAGTAGTCCTTGATAGTTTCTTTGTTTCTGTTAAGATGTTCCCAGCTCGTTGTATATATTTTATATCCTCTACTTGGAGTCAGCCATTTTCCCCTACCTACAGCCCTGGTTCTTTTATTGGGAGATGGTATTTCAGGACCACTACTTGGAAACCACTAGTTTAGTCATTTTTAGGGCTTTTCATTGTATTTCACCTAGGCAATACATATGTATCTTCTCTTTAAGAACATGCAAGCAAACATGAGTTCAAATAGTTCAAATTTAGAATTGCAAGACTTTTACCTAATTCTTTGATTTTATAGTTGTATCACTTTTATGCTGAAAATTTTCGTCCCTGTTGACATTCATTTGCATTATCTTACATTTAATAGTTCCAGAATAATAATTAACAATAGTATTACTAATAATGTGATTACTTCGAACAATTTAAGATGTCTTTGTAGTTCTTAGGATATATCCCGTGAGGGAAATACCTGTGATATATGTTTTTTAGGAAGAGATAGTCAAATTATTGTATTTTTTAAAAATTAATTTTTATTGGAGTGTAGTTGATTTTCAGTGTTGTGTTAGTTTCTGCTCTATAGCAAAGTGCAAATTATTGTATTTTAAGTCACTTGAACAGTTGTCTATGTGGTTAAACCACAAAATTGATGAAGTTGGGTTGATTCATTTCATTTTGATTTTAGTTTTAGGGGTTTTTTAAAAATACAGTTTTGTTTTCTAAGTATATAAAACATTTTCATGGTTTCAAAGTTATGAGACTGATGCCTACTGGGCTAATAAGAAGGTACCTTATGGTTTCAAAGTTAAATCTACAGAACAGGTTACATTCAGGAAAGTCTACCTTTTTTTTTTTTTTTTTTTTTTTTTGCTGTACGCGGGCCTCTCTCTGCTGTGGCCTCTCCCGTTGCGGAGCACAGGCTCCGGACACACAGGCTCCGCGGCCATGGCTCGCGGGCCCAGCCGCTCCGCGGCATGTGGGATCCTCCGGGATCGGGGCACGAACCCGTGTCCCCTGCATCGGCAGGCGGACTCTCAACCACTGCGCCACCAGGGAGGCCCAGGAAAGTCTACCTTTTATCTCTTGATCGCTCTACTTTTTTCCCTATAGGTAACCTAAAAACGAAATTATTGGATTATCCCGCTACTTTAAAATATATATACACGACTATTTGCAGGTGACATGATACTATATATAGAAAACCCTAAAGACTCCACCAGAAAAACTTTTAGACTAATAAATGAATTCAGTAAAGTTGCAGGCTGTGAGATTAATACACAGAAATCTGTGGCATTTCTATACACTAATAATGATCAGAAAGAAGAATTAAGAAAAATCTATTTACAGCCGCCTCACAAAGAATAAAATACACAGAAATAAATTTAGCCGGGGAGGTGAAAGACCTGTACCCTGAAATCTGTAAGACATCGATGAAAGGGATTGAAGATGACATAAATAAATGGAAAGATATACCGTACTCATGGATTGGAAGAATGAGGATTGTTAAAATATCCATGCGGGCCTCCCTGGTGGCGCAAGTGGTTGAGAGTCCGCCTGCCGATGCAGGGGATGCGGGTTCGTGCCCCGGTCTGGGAGGATCCCATGTGCCGCGGAGCGGCTGGGCCCGTGAGCCATGGCCGCTGAGCCTGCGCGTCCGGAGCCTGCGCGTCCGGAGCCTGTGCTCCGCAACGGGGGGGAGGCCACAACAGTGAGAGGCCCGCATACCGCAAAAAAAAAAAAAAAAAAAAAAATATCCATGCTACCCAAAGCAACCTACAGATTTGTTGATTCTTTCAGAATTTATACATAGACAATAATGTCATCTGTGAACAAAGACACTTATTTCTTCCTTCTCAATCTGTATACTTTTTATGTCCTTTTCTTGTTTTATTGCATTAGCTAGGACTTACATTATGATGGTGAAAAGGAATGGTGAGAGGGGATCTCCTTGTTTTGTTCCTGAGGTTAGCAAGAAAGTTTCTCACCATTAATTATGATATTAACTGTAGGTTTTGTATAGATGTTCTTTATCAAATTGAGGAAGTTCTCCTCTGTTTCTAGTTTGTTGAGAGTTTTTATCATGAATGAGTGTTGGATTTTGTCAAATACTTTTTCTTTGTCTATTGATAGTGATTGTGTCTTTTTTTTCTTTTTTAGTCTGTTGATGTGATGAATTACCTTAATTGACTTTTGAATGTTGAACCACCCTTGCATATCTGGTATAAATCCCACTTGGTTGTGGTGTATAATTATTTTTATATATTGTTGGATTTCATTTGCTTATATTTTGGTGTTCAGGAGTTTTGCATCAATGCCCATGAGAGATCTTGGTCCTTTTTTTTTTTTTTTCTTGTAGTGTCTTCATCTGGTTTTGGTATTAAATATTTAGGTATTAATGCTGGCCTCAGAATAATTCTGTAAATATTCCCTCTGCTTCTGTCTTCTGGAAAAGACTATAGAGAATTGGTATAAGTTCTTTCTTAAATGTTTGATAGAATTCACACATGAACCCATATGGACCTGGTGCTTTATGTTTTGAAAGGTTATTAATTATTGATTCAGTTTCTTTAGTAGATATAAGTCTTCAGATTGTCTATTCTTGATGTGTGAGTTTTGACAGATTGTGTCTCTCAAGTAATTAGTCCATTTCATCTAGGTTATCAAATTTGTGGGCATAGCATTATTCATAGTATTCCTTTATTATCCTTTAAATGTCCTTGGAATCTGTAGTGATGTCTCTTCTTTTGTTTCTGATATTGGTAATTTTTGTTTTCTCTCTTTTTTTCTTAGTTAGCCTGCATAGAAGCTTGATCTTTTCAAAGAACTGGCTTTTGGTTTTGTTGGGTTTTCTCTGTTGTTTTCCTGTTTTCAGTTTCATTGATTTCTGCTCTGATTTTTGTTATTTTTCTTCAGCTTACTTTAGATTTCAGTTGCTCTTCTTTTTCAAGTTTTCTGAAGTGGAAACTTAGATTATTGATTTTAGAGCTTTCTTCATTTCTACTATATGAATTCAATGCTATAAATTTTTCTCTAAACACTGCTTTCACTGCATCCCACAAATTTTGATAAATTGTATTTTATTTTCATTTAGTTTGAAATATTTTGAAATTTCTCTTGAGATTTCTTCTTTGACCCATGTGTTAAGTAGAAGTGTGTCATTTAATCTCCACATATTTGGGGATTATCCAGCTATCTTTCCATTATTAATTTCCAGTTTAATTCCATTGTGGTCTAAGGTTAGACATTATATGATTTTTGTTCTTTTAAAAATGTGTTTTATGGTCCAGAATATGGTCTATAAAATGGTCCAGAATGTTCCTTCCGTGTGAGCTTGAGAAGAATGTGTTTTCTACTGTCACCAGATGAAGTAGTCTATTGACGTGAGTTATATCCAATAGATTGAAGGTGCTTTTGATTTCAACTGTGTTCTTGCTAATTTTCTCCCTGCTGAACCTGTACATTTCTTATAGAGGGGTGTTAAAGTCTCCAAATGTATTAGTGGATCATGTATATCTCCTTGCAGTAATATCAGTTTTTACTTCATATATTTTGACACTGTTGTTAGCTGCATATATACTAAGGATTATTATGTCTTTTTGAAGAATTGTCCCCTTTATCATTATGTAATGCCCTTTTGTCCTTGCTAACTTTCCTTATTCTGAAGTCTGCCTGTCTGAAATTAACATATCTACTCCCACTCTCTTTAGCATAGTATATCTTTCTCCATCCCCTTCCTTTTAATTTATGTCTTTATTTTTATAGTTGGTTTCTCATAGACAACATGTAGCTAGCTGCATCTTGTTTTTTGATCCACTCTGACAATCTCTGTGTTTTAATTGGTGTGTTTAGTCTATTGATGTTTAAAGTAATTATTGATACAGTTGTATTAATATCCACTGTAATTGTTACTGTTTTCTATTTGTTATACCACTGTTCTTTGTTCCTGTTTTTTGACTTCCACTGTTTTTGTGCCTTTTATGGTTTGAATTGAGCATTTTATACTATTACATGTTCTCTCCTTTCTTAACATGTCAATTATACTTGTTATTTTTACTCTTTTAGTGGTTTCCCTAGAGTTTGCAATTACATTTACGATTAATTCAAGTCTACTTTCAAATAATACTGTAGCACTTCACAGGTAGTCCAAGTACCTTATAATAACAAAATATTCCTTATTCTTTGCTCTGGAATATCTTAAGTGGTATCAGGATTTTCTGCTCTTGAAAGGTTTGGTAGAATTCCCATGTGAAACCACCTGAGTCTGGTACTATTTTATGAAGAAGTTCTGTAAGTAATTTATTTTTCCAGTGGAAATTAGTAGACTTTTGACTTTAAGTCAGTTTTGTTAATTTTTTTTTCTAGAATATTATGTACTTTGTCTAGGTTTTTAAACTAGTTTGCATAGAGTTGTGCAAAGAAATCACGTTTTTCAGTTTTCTCTGTTCTAATGGCTACTTTCACATTGTCATATAGGATTTTGAATACCTGTGCTTTTCCCCTGTTTTCTTCATTAGTCAGTGGTTTATTTGCATCAGCTTTTGGATTTATATATTAGTTCTTTCTCTTTTCAACACATTTATTTCTCTTTATTAATTCCCTCCTTGGTTTACTGTATTCCTTTTCTTTTTTGAATTGGTGGAACATTTATTTATTTTCATATACACACATGTATTTAATGCTATAAGCATTTTTCTGATAACTGCTTTAGCTGAATTCCATGGATCTCATATATCATGCTTTCATTGTCATTATTTTTAAGGAATTCTCATCTTTAGGTTTGTATTTCACCTGTGGTCCAATAATTGCTTAATGGCATGTTTAAAATTTTTCAGATTGAAGAGCCTTTTGTTTGTTTTATGTGTGTATTATTTTGATTTTTTAAAAAATAACTTTTATATTATTACTTTTTGTATTTCTTTTTCTCAGATTTGATAAGATTTTCTTTGTGGCCTAAGATATGGTCAGTTTTTCTGAATTTTCTGTATATGCTTAAAAAGAAGATATATTTTCTATTTTTTGGCTTTCAGGTTCTAAAGTATATCTGAAACATCTGTTGTTTTGATCTCCTGTAGTTTTCATATCTTTGTCTACTTGATCTGTCTTGGTTTGAGAATGTCTTTTAGAGTATCTTGTTAGTATTATGCTTCTGTCTAGTTCACTCCCCATCTCCTGTAGCTGTGCTCTTCAGTGCTGTATTAGTTGGTACATAGATACAGAAATATTAATAGTTGTTCTCTCTTCATTGTAATTTTTAAAATGTGGTACTTGGAGATGACCTGTATCTGTTGACTGTTTTTTGAAGTTTATAATCTTGTTTGTTTATTTGTGACTCTGCTTATTCTGAGACGAGCTAGTATAATTTTTATGACCACTTCATAAAAGAAAATCTCTGATAACCCTATTAGGGGGGTTTTCTTCAGTATAGTATAAACAAAATAAACTACAGTTTCCTTAGTGTAGATCTAAGTTTCTTTACCGTCTGTGTTTCTATAGTGTTGAAAGGATCTGAAATTGCACATCTGTGAATCATTTTAAAATTTCAAAATGTCAGTTATATCTGTCCTAAAAGCTATATACTGAGCTAAGTTGTTGGGCTAATATTCAGGCCAAAAAACCACAATAAGCATTGTTCATTATTTAAAAGTTTTTAGCCTTGATCAGAAGTGTCCAGTTGAAAAGTTCTGAAAACATTAAGGTGAGAACCATAATCTTTTAAAAATTAATAATAGCTTTTTGAATTGTTAATAGCTTTGATATAATATGTGATAGTAAATGACAGAAGAAAACTTTGGATTAACATTAACTTTAACTCGAGCTGCTGAAAGAAGGGTTTGACGTGCTTTCTCAAGAACGTAAACAGCAGCAAAACAAAGACAGAATTGAAACCAAGGATTGAGCAGCAAGTGTGAAAGCCGGTAGTGACTTTAAGACTTTTACAGGTATTAGAGCTGGTCAGGCACTAAGCCTTGGGCCCATCTGTGAAGAGAGAACTGGTGACTTGGAAGATGGAGTTGAAGAGTTTATCCAGAATACAGCACATAAAAACAAGGTTATAGAAAATATTGAAGAGGTTCATAAATGTGGAGGAAAAACTTAGAGAACCTAATGTACATCTAATTGGAATCCCAGGAAAAAAATAGAAAATGGGAAAGGCAATATTGAAAGAAATAGTGGCTGAGAATTTTCCATAATTGATGAGATATAAGCCTTCAGAAAGCACAATACATATCAAGTAGATATTATATCATAACTGCAAAACATGAGAGGTATAGAGAGAATATTGGAAACACCCAGAGATAAAAGGCAGATCTTTCTACAAAGGAACGATAGACTGATACCATTAGTAACAATAATGGAAGCCAAAATACAGTGGAATGATATTTTCAAAGCTGAGGTGAATGTATGAACCCATAGTTATGAGCCCAGCAAAACTGCTTTTCAAGAATGAGGATATAATAAAGAAGCTTTCTGGTAAAATTGAGAGCGTTGACTACCAGGAGACCTTCATTACTCAGAGAATGTCTAAAAGGATATACATCAGGACGATGGAAAATGACCTTAGAAGCTAAGGAAGCTTCTGTCCAAAATGCAACAGTAAAGGTGAACAGAGGAAACATTTACTAGGTCGGAAAGTGTCTTTTTTTTATGGCCTATGCAGTTGTCAGAAATGTGGCATTGTACTCTGAGGAGGTGAAGTGTAGTACCAAAAGTATAGTATAAATTACTTTGAACTCCCCAGAATCCATTCAGTTGTTTTCATTTTGAAGCTGCATTTTGGTCTGGGGAGTTGACCCCAGATTCACTGCTAGTCCCTCATTAGTCTAATCTAGTCATAATAATCCCATTCTCCTTGCTAATTCTGTTGATTCAGGAACCAGGCCTAATTTATTTAGCCTGTGGCTATTATCTTGATATCAGTTATTGATTCTGATGTGGCCATGTGACTGAAGTTGGCCTACTCAAACTGAAAGAAAAAATTCTTATTTGTAGAGAGGCACACACTGGGTGAACCTAGATTGCTTGTCATTGTGGTAAAAGAAATATGCCTTAATGTGAAGTCAACAGTAGGAATAGCAGAGCTGTAAGAAAGGAAAAAAACAACAGGAAAATTTGGTCTCCAGTGATTTCACTGTGTTACTACATCACCCAGCCCTGAAGTTTACCCTATTTCTAGACTTCATTTTATGTGAGATTGTAATTTAAATTTATATAGTTTATAAGATTATAGTTTCTTATTTAAACTCTACCCCAGACTCCCCCCCCCCACCGCAAAACAAGTTCATTAATGCAAGAATAATTTCAGCTCTATACTAGGAGAGGTGGAAGCTATATGCTCTATGCTGCTCTGGCAGGACTAGGTTTATTTTAGTTATCACATTTTATTGAAGCAACGTTGGCAAATTAGTGTGCCCAGAGAAGATGACAGAGTAGTGAGGGGTATGAAAATTGTGAAATGTTCATGTATGATCAGTGTGTAGAGTATCTTTGGCCTGATGTAAGAAGATATTGAAGAGATTTAGTGACAGTGTTGAAATATTTAAATAGCTATCACATGGAAGAATTATTAGATTTGTTTTGCACGATTCTAGAGGCCAGAACTAGTTCCAATCAATAGAAATTCTGGAGCGGTATAAAAGAGTTGTGATCAGTATAAGAAATAATTTTCTAATATTTAGAACTTTATGAAAATGGGGGCAAAGAATGCAACAGTGGAGAGCTTATCAGTGGAGACCTTGGGAGTAAATCTTTTTGTCCGTGAAATTATTCTATTAGAGGACTTCTATAACTATACAATATTTAGGAAAAAAATTTCAGCATGGGGTAGGAAATTGAATTATATTATTTCAAAGACCCCTAACATTTTATTATTATGGTTGCTAATCCAGTTAATATTGGTTTTCAATTCTTTTTGCCTCAACACTTGTTTTTAGATCATATTCTTGGTAATGCCTCCTTACTAGCTAAAAATAAATTTTATAATAAATATAATCTGTCCATACATATAATGTTTAAGAAATAAATATGAATGTAATATAAAGTAGAAATAAAGTGAAAGTAAAGTTCACAATTATTTATCGCATTGCTGATGTAAGAGACTTTTAAAACCAAACATTTTTCCTAAGTTAGGCATAGACTTATTTGGCAGCAAAACCTGATTTTAATTGATATGAAGCTTATTATACAGTCTTTACCCAGTCGGTGAATTCATGTTTTGCTGCAAAAATATCAGTATATTTGATTATAGGTTGCTGCTCCAGACTCTACTGGCATTGTTACTTAATATATTTTGAAATCCAAATAATTCTGAATTCATAAAATATCTCATCCCATGGGTACTGGCTAAAATATTGTGGTTCTTTAACAAGTATTTCAACATGTACATGTTCCAGAATGATTAATTTAGAATACGTAATAATCAAATGGTTGTACCTCTAATTAATATGTTTGCACATAAGAGCAGTAAGATGATAGTCCATTCTATTCAAGAAATTACAGGAAGGTGAAAGAGCAGACCATGCTGTACTACATGGGACAAGTAATACCAGACCCTTTATATTTGAATATGATCAGAGAAAGAGGGAAATAATTTTATTTTACAAGGAATAACATGCCTAAACAAGTTATACACTGTTGAAGTGGAAAAATGAGGAAATACAACATTTAAAAAAATGACCTGAGCCTTAGGTGTTATCAAAGTAATTTCCTCTATTATGATTTGAGGTGGGATAGTAACAAAGTATTAGGAAAAAACATATCTCCTAACTTGAAATCCCACCACATATTGAAGCCTGCATTCAGTCTCTATTACTTAATAATAGAAGTTATATGTGATCTCTGGGGCCAGTATTAGAGTCATATTGGAAAAAAATAGGTAATACAAAAATTATATAATTTCAATATGTAGGGTAAATATTATAAAATACATAAATTATTAATGAAATTTATTGAGATTATTATATCTGTTTCTAAATCTGTTAAAAACATTGTTACAAACTTGCAGATTATTTTGTTTTCCAGTACCAGAATTACTGCTCTGAAACCCTTTTCAACTACATTTGTAGTTGGTATTACAACTACATATAGACAAATGTAGTCTGATACCTTACAAAAAAACCCAGAATATATTATTCAGTAATTTGGAGATAACTTTCTATGAAAATTTTTTGATTTTTTGATATAGCACATACTAATGTATATTTACAGTGGGTGTAATCTACAGAACATTCAAAAGTTAACCTGGGATACAGAATAGCTCTTCATTGATATTCCACAAAATGTGTTTTAAGAATAAAAATAGATTGTGTTCCTTTTTCTCCTTTGTCTTATGTACAAATAGGAGTGCGTTTCTTTTCTCTTTCTCTTTTTTTGACCTTTTACCGTTTTGTCATGGCTGATACAATTATATAATCTTTTAATGATATTTGTCAGCCTCTGCTGTCGTACCAGCAACTATATATGTCATTTAGCAATAATACTTACAACATGACTTCATACCTAAATAAGTAAAATTTAGGGGCAGTTATATGCTAGAGTTCTTTAAAAAGAAGACAAAGAGAAATTAATTTGTGTTTTAAGCAGCCAAATTTTATGTCTGGTAATGCCCAGAAAGAACTCTCAGCACTTAATGTCCTTGTGTGTTAGTTAGTGTCTTTCATAGTCAGGATTTAGTGTTAATAAAAGTGAGACATGGTGGGGGGAAGATAACAATTCCATGACACTGGCTATTTTCTTACCACTTAGTAAAATGTGGTTTAGAGTCTTCATCTTAGGTAACAGGATATTTAATTAACTTTTATGAGCTGAATCACTGTTGTCCTGCTTTGTCTGTAGGCTACTGTTATACCTGGAATAAAATGTAAAACTTTTTGGTTTTTAACTGCAGTGTAAAGGTAACTTTTCTAACTATTTTAGTTACCATTTTGGTTTCATCAAAATAGGGGAAATCCCCCCTTTTAAAGCATTTATAAAATTATTAGATGAGTTTGGATTTATCTTTAGGTGTAGGTAAATGCTTTTACGTTAGTATATGACAAGTCTTAGATCAGCAATTATATTTGAGAATCTACTGTGAACGGTGTAACCTTTTTAAAGTCATTTAAAAATATAGTCACAATTCCTCCAGTTGTACTTTATCCATTTTAAACTTTACCCCATAATTTTCACGTAGAAACTGAGTATGTAGTATACTACCAAATGCTTATTAAAGTATTCGATTTTCGTTGTATCTTTTAAAATCTTAATTACTTCAAACATTTACCAAGTTGCCGTTCTTTAGTAAAATAGATAATAGTACAGTCTTTCCATTGTGATACTCTAGAACGTGTTACTTCCTCTACTTAGTGGATGCGTGATTATTTGCAAGACTGATTCTTTAATGAAACAAAAATGAAGTTAGAAATATTCTGTATTATAGTAACTACCTCATGTAGTTTTTATAAATATAATAACCCGTATGTATGTATGTACTTTTTAGAAAGAATCTTCAAGAGGGAGACATAGGGAAAAGGAAGACATAAAAATCACTAAGGAGAGAACTCCAGAAAGTGAAGAAGAAAATGTAGAATGGGAAACTAATAGAGATGGTGAGTTTCAAAAATCTTTGTTTATATAGTCAATTTATTGATTATTCACTTTGTAGACTTCCTGTGGGCTTCAAAACACTTTCCAGCTATAGTTTCAGAATTGTCTAATTGACTTGTGTCTATCTTATTGAGTTATAAGGCAGAAAATGGCATATAGTAGCAGAACAAAAGCAGAGAAAGCTATTCTCCCTAGAACTTACTGTACAGCATCACAGTCCTTTGGAATTTTGTTACATTTGTAAATCTTTAAGTTCCTCAGTACCAAGGTTTAAAAGAATCTAAATTTATGTTTATTGTTTTGCATAAAATATTAAAAGTGAGATTCTTTTTTTTTTTTTTTTTTTTTGCGGTACGCGGGCCTCTCACTGTTGTGGCCTCTCCCATTGCGGAGCACAGGCTCCGGACACGCAGGCTCAGCCGCCATGGCTCACGGGCCCAGCCACTCCGCGGCATGTGGCATCCTCCCAGACCGGGGCACGAACCCGTGTCCCCTGCATTGTCAGGCGGACTCTGAACCACTGCGCCACCAGGGAAGCCCTAAAAGTGAGATTCTTAAACCTTAAAGACCTAGGAAAATTATTTCTAAAAAATTGTTGGATTTCATCTTTCAAGAAATTGAAATCAGATGATAATTGAGACCTGGGATTTGTTCATAAGAAATTAGCAAAATTATCTTTGAGTCATTGTCTTTAACAAGTAAGCATTTACTTTCCACACCATGAATGTTCTCTCTTCTCTACTTCTGTGATCTTCTGGAATGTGAGCACTGTAGCCTCACACTACCAAATACAGAGAAGGGGAACTCACATTTGTTGAATGTGTTGGGTGTACTGGGCATTTTAATATATAATTACCTCATTAAATCAGTAGCTTTGTTACTCTACTTATAGATGACAAAACTAAAGAGTTTAAGGATGTAAGCAACTTCCTCATCAGATAGCTGAAAACTTAAACCAGGGGCTAGAAAATTATAGCTTGTGGGCCTGCCACCAGTTTTTGCAGTAAAGTTTTATTGGATAACAGCCATGTCTGTTGGTTACATATTTTCTGTGGCTGCTTTTGAGCTACAATAGATGAGTTGAGTACTATGACAGCCAAGAGCCTGCAAGCCTAAAATGTTTACTACTATATTTAAGAACTATCTCTGAAAACTTACAGACTAATACTTGAAAAGTACCTTAAATGGCTGTCCAGTAATTTGAACATCAGTACTTTTTAAGGAAATCCATTCCATCTTTATACAGTATTGTCTGTTAAAACATTGCTTCTAAGAACAAGTAGGAAACTTCTCTATGATTACTTCATGGGACTTCATAAATAAATCTAATACCTCCTACAAAATAGCAATAAATAAAATATTACAAGCCTTAACTGTTCAAGGATGAATGGCTAACTTTTCCTAAATTCTAAGGGATGAACTCTTAACACACTCAACATTTTTTTTCATTTTAATTATTTTTGTATAAAACACATTCTGAAATATATTGGCTGCTTATTTTTCAAAATAGAAACTTCTATTCCCATTACAATAATGCATGCTAATTGTTGAACATTTTAAAGGTTCAGAAAAGCCTAATTTAGTTTGCTCCTTTTCTTCATAGTAGCTCTTTCAGACCCTCTCCTTAAATCTCCAACTCCTTAAATCTCAAACCTTCCAGCCCCTTTCTCCTGCTTGCTGTTTACAACACAGATGATGGAATTCTTTATCCACAAACTCTTTCAACTTCCTGCCACCACACCTATGAACTAGTCTTTCGTTCACATCTAAACTTTTTAACTTCCCTCTTTTTCTTTACAAGGGGCCTCCCTCCTGCTGCATAAGGTTATATTCCCCTGATTTCCTCCCCCCTTTGCAGTCTTCTTCATTTATGTTGCATTCTCTTTTACAGCTTTAACATCCATCTTGGCACATTTTCTCTTTTCCCCATATTATTTTGAGCCATCACCCTGCTTATTCCCACTTTACAACCAAATTCTACTTTTTTTTTTTTTTTTTTTTTTGCGGTACGCGGGCCTCTCATTGTTGTGGCCTCTCCCATTGCGGAGCACAGGCTCCGGACGCGCAGGCTCAGCAGCCATGATTCACGGGCCCAGCTGCTCCGAGGCACGTGGGATCTTCCCGGACTGGGACCTGCATCGGCAGGCGGACTCTCAACCACTGTGCCACCAGGGAAGCCCCCAAATTCTACTTTTTCACCTCATATTTATTCAGTCTTCTGACCCTTGTCTTCACTAAAACTGTTCTTTAAGGTCACAGTAACCTCCTCTTTGCTAAATAAAAGGAGACACACTTGTCTCCTTCTTCTATAACCTTTCTGCAGCATGTGACACATCCCAGAGCCTCTGTCTTCTTGAAACACTTTCCCCTTGGCTTCCATCTGTCATTTGTCAGGTTTTCTGTTCTCCTTTTGAAGCCCTTTGGTCTTACATAGAGGGTCCTTGTATGCTGTCTGTCCCTTAAATGTTCATTCCTAAGTCTTCGCTCAGACTGTCATCTTTAAAAAACGAAAGTGATTTTATTACAAGAGGCTTTTATGTGTGAAATTCTTTTAAAAGGTGAGTAAATGTCTCATAGTAGTTTTACATACAAAATACACTGCTATTTCTTACTCTTTCTCTTGAGGTTCTGATTGCTGTGTATCTCTGGTTTTTCTGTTTTAAAGAATATTGAAGCATGGAGTTAGACTGAGCTCATTTAATATATTTACCTTCTGCATTTTCAATCTAAAGTGAACAGCAACTTTAGCTAGACTCAGAAGAAGTTGATCTGTATGAGTAATTGTCAAACTTTCGATCTCAGGACACTTTTCACTCTTTTTATGGACCCCAAAGAACTTTTGTTTTGTGGATTATCTGTTTCAGTAGTCTCCATATTAGAAATTGGTTCATTGAGAACCAATTGGTTCTAATTTAGAAATTAGAACATTTTAAAATATTTATTAATTTATTTAACAATGACAGCAGTAAACCTAACATATACTTTTATGGAAAATAGCTATGCTTTGCAAAGCAAAAATAGAAATTGGGGGAGGTGGCAATGTTTTACATGTTTTTGCACATTTTGGGGTTTTTTTTTTTGGCTCCACCGCTAGGCTTGCAGGATCAGTTCCTCAACCAGGGATTGAACCTGGGCCACTGAAGAGAACGTGCCGAATCCTAACCACAAGACCACCAGGAAACTCCCTGAAAATCTTTTTAACTTCTTAAAGTAAACTCTTAACTGGCTTAATGAAAGACCTCTAGATTTTCGTATCTGCTTCTGCATTCAGTCTGTTACTGATATCACATATCGTGTGACTTCTGGAAAACTCCACTATATACTCAAGAGAGAGTGAGTAAACCAGGCAAATAATGTAGTATTATAGAAATATTTTTGATCTCCTGGAACTCTAGAAATTGTCTTGGGAATCCTTAGGAGTCCTCAGACTACTCTTTGAGAACCACTTGTCTCTAGAAGCAGCTTCTAAAATTTCTAGTTGTTTCCCCTTCACCAAGACTTATTTTTTTCTCATTTTCCATTTTTCTGTCCAGATGAAATCTTGCTCCCAGGGCATCATTACCATCTATGTATTAATGACTCCAATATCTGGAGCTCTTAATTGAGGCATCTGCCAACTGGATATCTCCATCTGAGTCCCATATCTTAAGGGCACCACTTTCCTACTGGTTTCCCAAAAGCCTGAGAGTCATTGTTTCGTTTTTTAAAAAAATTATCTACTTTATACATATTAGTGTGTATATATCAATCCCAGTCTCCCAATTCATCCCATCCCCGCTTTCCCCCCTTGGTGTCCATACGTTTATCTCTACATCTGTGTCTCTATTTCTTCCTTGAAAACTGGTTCATCTGTACCATTTTCCTAGATTCCACATATACGCGTTAATAATTGGGTTTTTTTTAATATTTGTTTTTCTCTTTCTGACTTACTTCACTCTGTATGACAGTCTCTAGGTCCATCCACATCCCTACAGATGACCCAATTTCATTCCTTTTTATGGCTGAGTAATATGCCATTGTATATATGTTTATCCATTCATCTATTGATGGACATTTAGGTTGCTTCCATGACCTGGCTATTGTAAAAAGTGCTGCAGTGAACACTGGGGTGCATGTGTCTTTTTGAATTATGGTTTATCCATTCATCTGTCTTGTTTATCCATTCATCTGTTGATGGGCATTTAGGTTGCTTCCATGACCTGGCTATTGTAAATAGTGCTGCAGTGAACACGGCGGGGCATGTGTCTTTTTGAATTATGGTTTTCTCTAGGTATATGCCCAGTAGTGGGATTGCTGGGTCATATGGTAATTCTATTTGTAGTTTTTTAAGGAACCTCCATACTGTTCTCCATAGTGGCTGTATCAATTTCCATTCCCACCAACAGCGCAAGAGGGTTCCCTTTTCTGAGAGTCATTGTTGATACTACTTTTTACCCTCAACCCAGACATTTATGGAATTCTGAACATTTCTATCTACTGAATGTCTTTCAGAACCATCTGTTTCTCTAAATTACTACTAATATTCTAGTTCTTAAGATATTTGTTGCCTATAAATATATTTTATTAAATAACCTTCTAACCTCATGCCTTGAGATTCGCCTTGTCTCCTAAATCATTCTTCACTTACAGGCAGAATACTCTTCCCAAAAATTTTTTTTACTGAAGTACAATAATATGTTCAGAAGAGTGCATGATTCATGTGTACAACTTACTGAATTTTCATGAACAGAACAGCCTTGTATAACCAGCACCCATCAATAAATAGAAAATTACTAGTATCCCATAAGCCCCCTTGTACTCCCTTTCCAGTTACTGCCTCCCAGCCCTCATCTCCCAAAGATAACTGCTGTCCTGATTTTCTGCCACCATGGATTACTTTTGTCTGTTTTTGAGCTCTATATAAATAGAACCTATAGCATGTACTCTTTTTGTGCTTAGCTTCTCTTTATTTTTTAATAAATTTATTTTTTTATTTAATTTTTGGCTGCATTGGGTCTTTGTTGCTGTGCACGGGCTTTCTCTAGTTGCGGCGAGCGGGGACTACTCTTCCTTGTGGTGTGTGAGCTTCTCATTACGGTGGTTTCTCTTGTTGTGGAGCACAGGCTCCAGGCGCGTGGGCTTCAGCAGTTGTGCCTCGTGCGCTCTAGAGCACAGGCTCAGTAGTTGTGGTGCATGGGCGTAGTTGCTCTGCGGCATGTGGGATCTTCCCAGACCAGGGCTCGAACCCATGTCCCCTGCATTGGCAAGTGGATTCTTAACCACTGCGCCACTAGGGAAGTCCCTGCTTAGCTTCTTTTGCTTACAATATGTCTGTGAGATTATTGCGTATAGTTATAGTTCATTCATTCTTACTGGTATGTAGTATTTCACTGAATATACCATGATTTATTCATTCTACTGTGGATAAACATTTGAGTAATTTCTAGTTTTGGGCTGTTATGAATAAGTTGCTATTACTATTCCTAATCATATCTTTGGTAAACATGTACCCATTTCCCTTGAGTTTATGCTTGGGAGTAGGATTGCTGGGCCATGGAGTTTTCATATGTTCATCTTTAGTAGATAATGTCAAGTCAAAAATGATTCTCCTTGGGCTTCCCTGGTGGCACAGTGGTTGAGAGTCCGCCTGCCGATGCAGGGGACACGGGTTCGTGCCCCGGTCCGGGAGGATCCCACATGCCGCAGAGCAGCTGGGTCCGTGAGCCATGGCTGCTGAGCCTGTGCGTCCAGAGCCTGTGCTCCGCAACAGGAGAGGCCACAGCAGTGAGAGGCCGCAAAAAAAAAAAAAAAGATTCTCCTTTCTCTGTTGTTTTTGCCTTTTTCATCTTAGCCATTCTGGAGGTGTGTGGTAGTACCCTTTTGTGGTTTTAGTGTGCATTTCCCTAATGAGTAATGAAATTGAGAACTTTTTTACATTTTTGGCCATTGTACAACCTGTTTTATAAACTCTATTCTCGATTTTTGCCTACTGTTTTATTGTGTTACTGTTTTTTTAATTGAGTATCTTTATATATTCTGAATATGAGATCTTCATCAGGTATATGTATTGCAAATATCTCTCTCATTCTCTGAGTTAGAGTGAGCTTTTAAAAGAATAAATTGGTTCATTTCATTCCCCTATTTAAAATTCTCTGATTTCCCATTGCCTTGAGGATCAAGTACAAATTCTTCTGTACCTACAAAACTTTTCATTATCCAATTGCTTTCTGTGTTTCCGGCTCCCCACTCCCAAGTCTTTGTTTTTATTTGGTTCCCTAAACCTATCATATTTGTTTACCATAAGGACCAGTGCAGTAATATAAAAAGCAAAAGTATCATTTCAGTAGAGGAGAAAATGAATGAACATATTTTGGCAATCTTGGTGGTACGTACATCTGCCTAAAATAAAGCATAAAATCCAGAAGCTATAAAAGATTTGATTACATAAGGATTTAAATTTTTTTGTATAACTAAACACACAAGTGATCTATTAAAAATAGATCACTATAAGAAAGTATTTGACATGTGTAATGAGTAATTATATAATAAAAGCACTGTATAAACCTATAATGAAGTTCCACAAATATATAAGAAAAAGATAGTACAGTTGGAAAACAGGGGAAGAAAGCAAAAGTTGGTTATGAAATTCATAGAGGAAATAGAAATGGACAATAAATGCTCAGCCTTACTACAGGGAAATGCCAATGAAAATAGAGATAGCATTCTTCACCCATCAGATTGGCAGAAATGAAAAATACTGGTATTATCAAGTGGAAGTTTACATTGGTAAAGCTGTTTTGGAGTATAATTTGGCAGTATTAAAAATAAAAATCATATTTATCTTTTGTCCAGCAAATCTAGTTTGTTCTAAAAAAAATACTTGCTCCTGTGAAGTAAGGTAGGTATCAAAATGTTCACTGAAGTCTTGTTTATAATAGCAAACTATTGAAAACAAAGTAAATGTCAGAAGGAAAATGGTTGAACTATGATATGTTCATATCATGAAATGCTTTGCAGATGTTAAAATGGAGGTGTTTTACCTTTGTGTATGACATGGAAAAATCTTTCTATGGGGCAATGCGTGTAGAAGAGTATAAATATAAAGGCTTATTTTTATATCTATTGAATATGATTACTTGCATACAGCAGATTGCTGGAAGTAAAATTGTCATATTAAAGGGTATGAATGTTCTAAAAGCTTTTACCCATACTACCAAATTATTTTCCAGGCTAGAAATATTAGTTTACATTGCTACCTCCAAAGAATGAACATGCCTGTTATCTGTACCTTTGCCAGTACCAAATATTATAATTAGGGAAAAAATGGCTCTTTAATACATGAAAAAGGCTTATTTATATATCATTTGCATTTCTTTTTGTGTTTATATCTGTTCGTGTCCTTTGCCCATTCTTTTAATTAATAAGAGTTCTTTATATATAAAGAATGTCAACCTTATGTACTGCATGTATTTTTGTTACATATTCTTAAAAAATCTCTGCCTGTTAAATGTGCCATTCTAATTATATTTAATTTTCCTGATGACTTACAACAGCTGATTCATATAGATGATTCTAAGGTAATTGTAATGATAACCTTGAGCTGTAAGATATGAGAGACATTTTCTAAACTTATTAAATGGTTTGACTCCTTTTTAAAAAAATTTTTTTATTGGAGTATAGTTGATTTACAATGTTGTGTTAGTTTCAGGTGTACAGCAAAGTGATTCAGTTATACATATACCTATATCCACTCTTTTTTTTTTTTTTAGGATTCTTTTCCCATGTAAGCCATTACAGCGTATTGAGTAGAGTTCCCTGTGCTATACAGCAGGTTATTATTAGTTATCTATTTTATATATAATAGTGTGTATTTGTCAGTCCCAATCTCCCAATATATCCCTCCCCTCGTCAGACTCTGTTTTTGAGTCCTCTCCTAATGTTTTGTGCTTTTTGATTTTTCTTCTTTTGTCAGACTATCAGTTGCATTGTGCCTACTTCATAGCCCATCTCTTATAGATTGGGAAAACATCTTACATTTGATTATAACAGATATGCATAAAGTTAGAATAAGTAGTTTTTGAGTAAAGACTTGAGAGCTTTCCCTCTAAGCAAAATATATTAGCTATAGTACCTTGACTTTGACATATATTTTAACTGCTCAGGTCTCCCCCTACCCGCACTTCCCCCTTGGTTGAGTGGTTAGGGATTAAAGACTGAAAGCCAATTTGTCATTTTTTTACATGTGTTCTGTATGGGTGATATTCCCAGATAGCAGTTTTTAGATGAGCAGAACATTACTGATAATACCTTCAGAAACACTGTAAATCATTCTTCTCAATTAATTACCCTCTCCTTTGTTTTACCCTTAGTATTTAGTAATGAAATTTTATCTGTTAATAATTTAAGAACACAACAAACTGGATCATCGAACCCTACTATTCACTGATGTAAAGTGTCTCAACGGAGTGTAAAATCGTAACTAGAGATAGCCACTATTCATTTAATTAAATTCAGTATCTTTAATTATTTTATGTAGTAAAAACTACATGCCCATAAATATTTAGTAATTGCTTGCTGACTGAAAAGCATGATTTAGTCAGTGTTATGTATTTACTGAGAACTTATCATCATACACCAATATAAGATGAGTAATCAAGTTTTGTGACACAGATAATAAGATATATAATTACCCTCTTAGTCCCCAAGCATGAATGGATAGTTTTCATTCTAATGTATTTACCTGTACATGACAATGATGTCCGGTTTTTTTGTGCTTTAAGCAATCAAGTAGGACTCCTTATCTTTATTGTTTTTTAGTTCTTCATTTTATTTCTCTACCCCAGGTTAAGAAGTGATGATCTTAAGTGCTAAAAGTATGGCTTGAGAAGGCACCTCAGTTTATAATCAGTCAAGCCCAGTGTGTTCATGTGTTAGAATAGAAGTCAGCGAAATTTCCTCCTCCAGGCTTTTGGCATTATTAGCAAATAGGTAGCAGTGCCAGGAGCCTCTGAAAACTACATGTTGTGATGAAATAGTTCTTCACACCACTCTTCCCCCACCCAAACCAACCCTCAGATTCTTTTCATTGGAAAAGATGAATAGAAATAGATACATGCTATCAGATCCATTGAAGAGATGGACAGTTCTAGTCTAAGAAACTAGTACACATCACTTATAATGAAAATGTTATAGATCCTTCCAAAATTAGCTCATGTACACATTAGTATTAAAATTACTTAACTTTATTTTTAGATACAAATCAGTTAGGATATTAATTTTTAAAAAGCAACAAAACTATGGAAACAGTATTGCACACCTAATGTGACTTTAATACTAACAAGTCTTTAAGAAAATGAAGAAGATAATGAATCATATCATATGCAGCATGAAATATTGAAGGCTTTGGTGCCTTTAATGCTTAGAATTTATAGCTGAGTGTTTTAAGTGTATCTTTTAAAAATTCCGTCTCCTAACCAAAAACCCAAACAGCCCAAAATCACTTCCAGAAAACCCAGGAACCTTAAAAATGTTTGTTTTCATAAAGAAATTAGCCATATTGATTTTAATTCTTTATAGAAACAGTGTATATTTCTTTTATCTTTTTGAAGTATGTTCTTATTAAAGAATCTACCATTTTAATTTGTATAAAAAATCTTTGAAAATTTTTCTCTAATTTTTGGTATAGATAATTATAATAGTTTCCGACAAGTAATGGAATTTTTATTTTAAAGATTCTGATAATGGAGATATTAATTATGATTATGTTCATGAGTTGTCATTGGAAATGAAGCGTCAAAAGATACAGAGGGAATTAATGAAGCTGGAACAAGAAAACATGGAGAAAAGAGAAGAAATTATTATTAAAAAGGAGGTATGCTATTTATTGAAATATGTTAGTAATTAACATCAAAATGAGTATTGATCAGAGAACTCACTAGCTGCTTGCTACATCTTAAGTTGTATTAGAATATTGATACTTCACGTATGTTAATTAATCTTCATATTTCTTTATTAGATAAATAGGACATATATTTGTTATTGAATAGATAAACAAAACTGAGTTTCTGTTGCTTGGAGTCACCAGCTAATGTAAAATGGGACTTGAATCTATATACATCTGGTTTTTAGGCCCATGCTATTTCTAGAATACTTGTTTCTTTTTTAAAGAGTAGAAAGATACATTATATTCAAATATATTGTATCTTTCTACTCTTTAATAATTTGTGTTTTTTCTGAGGAGATTTTGAAATTTCATAATTTTAGTTTGCTTTATTGATATTAGTGTTATGTTGGGGCAGTTAGTATTGGTTAACAGCATAGGTTCAGGAGCCAGACTAATATTAATTTGTGGTGGCTATCGTAACACTTAATACTTCATCTGAAGTTTGGTATAATTTTAAAACACGTGCTTTGTTGTCTGATTATAACAACCATGATTGGAAGAGTTTCTGAATTGAGTTACTGAATTCTTTTGGAAGGTTTCACCAGAAGTGGTTAGATCAAAGTTATCTCCATCACCTTCTCTAAGAAAGTCTAGCAAATCTCCAAAGCGAAAATCAAGCCCTAAGTCATCATCTTCAACTAGCAAGAAAGACAGGAAGACAACTGCAGTATCCTCTCCCTTGCTGGACCAGCAGAGGTCAGTAGGGTGATAAATAGTACCAGAATTAAATTGCTTTTTCTGAAGTGGTATTCAAAATAATTACTTGGTAGATTACATAAAGATACTTTTAATACATTCAGTATTTAATGTAAACTTTTTTCTTCTAAGAAAAAAGTGTGAAAAGTTTCCATTTAAAAGAAAATTATAGAGAACAATAAAGCAAAGGTCTGTGTCACATCTATATATGCTTCAGAGCTTTTTATTTTTTAAGAAATAAACAGCTATATTTCTGGTCCTTCCCTCTTGAATTTGTTGTTTATGATACCTATGCATGTGTGTTTATACTTCCATAATATGTATTGTCTTACAATATATAGTATTATTTTCATCTATTTAATCTTAATATAGATACAACTTTTCTTCTGCAACTTACTTTTTCACTTAGCATTTTTTTTACATTTATCTATATTGATATATGTAGCTGTAGTTCTTTCATAGTAGTATTTATGTATTTATCTACTTTTCTTTTGTTGAACATTTAAGTTGATTTCAGGTTTTAGTTACTACAAATTATGCACAATGAACATTCTTCTTGTCTCCTTGTGTACATGATCAAGAGATTAAATTGTTTATAGTATGTATGAAGCAGTATGAATATATTATTTAGAATTATAGTGGTCAATTGAAAGAATAAAGATAGAAATAAATTACATTGAGGGGTTGAGAATAAGGCAGGAGATACCTTTTCATTTAATGTCACTATGGACTATTTAAATTTTATTAAAGGACATACACTAATTTATTATCTAAGAAAAAGGCTAAACTAAAAACCTCTTCCCAGTATTTGACCAGTTGGCAAATGTCTATTTGAACCCATAATGAAACTCATAGTTGTCTCCTTCTAGTTTCAGGAGGCTTTAACCCTATTCTAGATTCCATTTACTTTTTACCCAGTTTATTACATCATCCTACTCACTCTATTTATCTAGTGTCCCTTCTGCCACACATTAAACATTTTCATTCAGCTGCCCTAACCCTTCACTTTAGAGATGTGAGAGAAATCTTAAAACAACAATTACAATTAATTTATTATGCCACTGAGAAACTTAGTAGTTTTCCATTCTGTTGGCTGAAATTCAGATTTTTTAGAATAGCATTCATACTTTGATCTTTCCACTCTTGTCCATATTTTCGTCCAGCCTTCTTCCTATACTCATCACCTTCAGACCTTCAATGTCCAGCTCAAATTCTGTCTTTCCATTAAGTTTTCCCATTTCTCCTTACTGAACATAATTTCTGTTCCCTTTATATATCAGATTTTATTTGTACCTCTCACTTAATACTAATTGCTATTTGCATTATATTTTAGCTGTGGCACACATGTTTTACAACCTCTATTAAATTTAAGCTCCTTGAAGATTGCAATCTTGATGGTTCACTGTTCTATCTCCCCACAGCACCTGCTCTACAAAGAGCTTTGTATTGTAATAAGGCACTCTGTAAAGTTGACTTGATTCTCTCCTTTGCTCCTAAGATTGAATAAAGGGATATGAAAGAAGTTGAACTATAGAGTGATATGATTTACCCCACTTGCTCTTTATTCTTTTGACTAACCAATTATATAACTTTCCCTCAATTCCATTCATTTCCCAAAAAAACCGCCAGCATACCAGAAATACTCCTTTTCATTTTCTAATCCTTTCTAAATATTTATACAATCTTCAGAACTTAATCTCTTCATAGAAAGTTTCTATAACTATTTAGATGAAGGGTTAGTTTCATCCTGTTCATTTTCATGTAGTCTTCTCTTACTGCTTTGTTAGTAATTCACTTATCCTTTGATGAATATTGAGCATGAATAATTACTCACATTGATTTAACTACTATATTTCTGTATTATAAGATATTGACTTTAAGATGCACCATTAATTTAATAATAGAAGCAGAAAGATCTGGAAAACAGTACATTAAAGGTACAAAGAAAACACTGAATTGGGTATAGCGTTTCTGTAGTCGTGCAGTTTACATTGCCTAGAGTGGGTCAGATCATCAACTTTTAGTTACATTGTGGATCATACTATAAACTGTTTGAATACATTCAACAAGTTAAGGATTGAAATTTCAGTTAAAATTCAATGGAATGTTGCAGCCAATGCCAGTAAATCAACTGAGGTGACAGTCAGGTAAACAAACTCCTTGGTTTTACATAGTTATCATATTGAGTAGGCAGAGATAATCACAGACAAATTAAGACTCACACTTCTCTGTAAAAATTGGCAGTTTTCTTAGACATTTATTGTAAGAGAGAGCCTGATGGAAAGCTTTTAAGCTGAGACATGTGAAGTGTGTCAAAAGCTATTCAAAAGAAATAAGTTTTGGGGAGAGAGAGAAAGAGAAAGGCTCTAAAAGTGATAGAAGCAGATAATTGAGCTGTGTGCCACAAATAGGAAGTGGGCTCTTTGCCACTAAAGGATAATCATTTGACTTAAAAAAAAAAATGTTGAAAGATCTTGTTGACTTCAGAATGCACAAAATCAATTTTGGCCCATTCTGTTGGAAGTTACTTGCAAACTCTGTATCTGTAACACAACTATGTTTTCTAACTACATATATTTTTTAAGGTATTTGAAGAAATTCTGCACTTATGCCAGTGAGTGTACTGGCATAATCCTGGTTGTTACAATAGCTTAATCCCAGAATGTGAATTTAACACAACGGAAGTTTATTTCTCACTCAAGTAAGAAGTGGGTGTTTCTGATTAATATGTGACTCTTCTATACATGCAGCTTCAGTACCTAGGCCCGTTCTGACCATGGCTTTACTTTCTTAGGTTTTTGAGGATACCAAAAAATGCAATACGTGAAGAAAAGAGTATTGTACTTATTTAGTTACATAGTTTACAATTACCTGGAGTATGAGAGTCTTATTAGTTAGGCCTGTAAGTGGTGTACATCACTTTCTCTCACATTCTTTTTGGCCAGAGCTTGGTCATTTGGCCACATCTAACTTCAAAAAAGTCTAGACAGTATGGTTCAACAGTATGGCCAGGACAAAAGTGTAGTAAACACCTAGCTAGTTTCTGTCACAGGCAATAATGTGAAAATACAGTCTGTGTCAAGAACTTCTCTATCATTTTACCTTGAAAATGGTTTTTAAAGTAATTTTTCACACTATCTACCAACTGTTGGTTAGTGTGTATCTTTTAAGTGGAAAAATATTTAGAAATGTAGACACATCACTTATCCGTTAAATACATTAAAAATTTGAGTCACTTCATAAATATGCAGTGAGATATGTAACTAATAATCGTTTTGGCAGAAGACAAAGATGAAAAGTAGATTTGGTCATATTTTAATAATTTCTGACTTGCTAGATCGTTGACCCTATCTATGACAATAAGAAGTAGGGATAAGGACTAAGAGAGGTAAATTTTCTGAATGCCCGCTATGAGTCAGTTGCTTTTATCTGTTTTTAATCTTACCAGCAATTTTGAGGAAGATACTATCCATTACCTTTTTTACAGCTAAGGCATCTTGGGATTAGAGAACTCTAGGTCACAGGAAGTAAGTTCTAGGATTTTGGCCTAAGTTGTCATTTATAAATATCAATAACTAGTGAAATAAGTAGCTGGTGAAAACTTACCAGATGTGTGAAGAGAAAGGGCTACTTAAAAACTCATTACCAGACTGAACATTCAATGTTGCAAAAAACAGGAACAAATTTAAATAAGAAATTAATTCAAAATTTTAATATGATTTGAGAGGATATTGATTGATCTGTTGAGAGCAGTTGATCGTGAAAATAAAAGCGATCTGTGAACAGAGATATTTTGGATGAAAAATGATTTTTAAAACTGGAAATAGCGGGCTTCGCTGGTGGCGCAGTGGTTGAGAGTCTGCCTGCCGATGCAGGGGACACGGGTTCGTGCCCCAGTCCGGGAAGATCGCACATGCTGCGGAGCGGCTGGGCCCGTGAGCCATGGCCGCTGAGCCTGCGCATCCGGAGCCTGTGCTCTGCAACGGGAGAGGCCACAACAGTGAGAGGCCCGCGTACCGCAGGAAAAAAACAAAACAAAACTGGAAATAGCAGAATAAAGAGATTGCCAAATTTAATATTAGTAGAATAAGTGCAATTTAAAAGAAAATTTACTGAATTTGAAAACACATTTAAGATATTTCCAATATTTTAAGATATTGGAAAGTAAAAGGAGAGATGGAATAATGGAAAACAATGAAGGAGTGATCTAGGAGATGTAGTAACTATAATAAAGCAAACCAGAGAGACTCAGGTCACATGGAGAATTAATGAAATAAAAATAGAAAAAAAATGAGTAAAAGACAAGGGTTTCAGATTGAAGCAGCACACTGAGTGATGGAAAAGGTTAAAAAAAAAAGAGAACGTACACTTATTTTGAAATTTTTAGTTTGCAAGGAATAATATAATAATACATACAGGCAGAAGAGCTGGGTAACCTGCATAGGAAAAGAAATTAGCTCCCTTTGGACTTTTCATCCAAAACACTAAATGCCACAAAATATTGTAACAATATTTATAGAGCTCTGAGGGAAAAGGATATGACACCAAAATGCTCAAACTGTTGTCAGGGTATGAAGTAAAGACAGACAAGTTGTAATGTGTAAAGACTCAAAGTTATAGCATTTAGATAAAACGATTTTAAATGCCAAATTAAAGAGGATAGTCTAGACCCCAAAAAAACAATCCCAGGTAGATTAACTGTGAGATACAAAATTCTAAAATTTAAAGGATCATGTCTGTAATCTAAGAGTTGGAAAAGATTTAAATGAATGTTTAAGATTTAAAACAAAGATTTAAAAGAATATTTACTAACAGTGCTTAAGGTTTCATTTATAGTTGATGTAATTGTTCTTTATAATGCTGAAAACATGGAAGCCACTGAAAAACTTACCAATGTGAAATTGTTTAAAGAAGTTATGGAGCATATCTATTAAAGGAAATTCTGTACAGTCCATAAGAATAATTATCAAATCCACTTTTTTGTTATAGAAAGATACTCATGCTATATTGAGTACAAAAAATTTTATAAAACATTGTATTATGACTGTGCATATGGGGTGGCAGGGAGGGAAGAAGGGAAAGAGACATGGAAAAAAGTGTGGACATATATCCAAGGTGTTAACATTGGCTATCCTTGGGTAATGGAATTATAGGTGATTTTTACTTTTTCATCTACTTTTCTATAATAAGCTTTAAAAAAAAATTCAGTTCATGCAGTTATTTTATGATCTTTTCCGTCCTGAAAGAATCTCTTCCTACTCCACCTCTTATCTTTTCTCAGAAATATACCCTTTAAAATTATATAATAAGCAGTGTTAATGAAGTAGGTAGCAAGTAAATTTTTTTTGATATTGATTGCTAGTATATAAAATAGTAAATGGCAAGTTATTGAAAGGAATGCTACCATTTTTTAAAAGTACTTTGTTAAAATGAAAAAAATATTTATTTGACCTTCTAAAAGTCTTTAGACTTCTGATAGCTTTGTGTTACCTTCAGGAATTCAAAAAGCAACCAAAGTAAGAAGAAAGGACCTCGTACTCCTAGCCCACCCCCTCCTATACAGGAAGATATTGCTCTGGGGAAAAAATACAAAGAAAAATATAAAGTAAAAGACAGGATAGAAGAAAAACCAAGAGATGGAAAGGACAGAGGACGAGATTTTGAAAGACAAAGAGAAAAGAGAGACAAGCCAAGGTAAGTAGGATTGTATATTTTTAATATTCTTACTTTCTTTGAATCTAAACTACTCTTCAGAAGCTTTTAGGCATTACTACAATGGATTATTTAGTGTTTTTAAACTATAAGTATTTAATACTTACCATATTGAAATATGAATACTTCAATCAATGTGAATATGTTTATAAAACATAATATAAATCATGATTTAAAAAACATAAAATTTCTTAATTTTAACCATTTTTAAATGTCAATTTGGTAGTTTGTTTTTATATATATATATATATATATATATATATACTATATATATGTATATACAGTATATTCACAGTGACATGAAATAGACCTCCAGAACCTTTTCATCTTACAAATGTAAAACTCTATAACCCTTAAACAGCTCCTTTTCACTCCCCCACCTATCCCCCGGCTCCCCAGTCCATAGTAACCATCGTTCTACTTTCTGTTTCTTTGATTTTGACTCCTTTAGATACCTCATATAAATGAAATCATTTTTTCTTTTTGTGACTGGCTTACTTTACTTAGCATAAGGTCTTCAAGGTTCATCCATGTTGTGGCATGTAACAGGATTACTTTCCTTTTTAACGCTGAATAATATTCCATTGTCTATATACCACATTTTGTTTATCCATTCATTTGCTGATGAACGTATAGGTTGCTTCCACCTCTTGGCTGTTATGAACATGGGTGTGCACATCTCTTCAAGACCCTTCTTTCAGTTCGTTTGGCAATGTACTCAGAAGTGGGATTGCTGGGTCATATGGTAATTTAATTTTTAATTCTTTGAGGAACTTTCATACAGTTTTCCATACCAGCTGCTGTACACCATTAACAGTGTACAAGAGTTCCAATTTCTTCGCATCCTCACCAACACTTATTTTCTGTGTTTTGGATAGTAGCCATCCTAACTGGTATGAGTTGATACTGTGGTTTTCATTTGCGTTTTCGCTGATGATTGATGATGTTGAACATCTTTTCATTGCTTTTGTGCCACTTGTATATCATCTTTGGAGTGATGTCTGTTTAAATCCTCTTTTTAATTGAGTCCATTTGATTTTTGTTGTTGAATTATAGGAATCCATTATAATTATGGATGTTAACCCCTTATCAGATATATGATTTGCAAATATTTTCTCCCTTTTCATAGGTGGCCTTTTCATTCTCTTGATAGTGTTTTTTGATTCACAGAAGTTTTTAAAGTATGAGGTAGTCCCATTTGTCAGTTTTATGTTTGTGCCTGTGCTTTCGGTGTCATATCCGAGAAATCATTGCCAACTCCAATGTCATGAAGATTTTTCCCTATGTTTTTTTGTAGGAGTTTTATTAGTCTTAGATCTTTTTTTTTTTTTTTTTTTTTTTTGCTGTACGCGGGCCTCTCACCGCCGTGGCCTCTCCCGTTGCGGAGCACAGGCTCCGGACACACAGGCCCCGCGGCCATGGCTCGCGGGCCCAGCCGCTCCGCGGCACGTGGGATCCTCCGGGACCGGGGCACGAACCCGTGTCCCCTGCACCGGCAGGCGGACTCTCAACCACTGCGCCACCAGGGAGGCCCAATCTTAGATCTTATATTTCAGTCTTTAATGCCTTTTGAGTTAATTGTTTGTATGTGGTGTAAGATAAAGGTCCAACTTCATTTTTCGCATGTAGAAAACCACTTTTCCCAGCACCATTTTTTGAAGGAACTCTCCTTTCCCCATTGAATGTTCTTGGCACCCTTGAAGATCATTTGACCATATATGCAAGGATTTATTTCTGGGCTCTGTTTTACTCCATTGGTCTGCTTGTCTGTCTTTCTGCTAGTACCACACTGTTTTGATTACTATGGCTTTATAATACATTTTGAAATCAGGAAGCATGAATCCTCTTTGTTATTACTTTTTGAAATTATTTTGGCTATTTGAGGTCCCTTGAAATTCCATATAAATTTGGGATGAATTTTTATATTTCTGCAAAAACTATCTTTGGGGTTTTGATAGGGATTGCATTGAATCTGTAGATCTCTTTGGATGATATGGACATCTTAACCGTATTAAATCTTCCAGTCCTTGAGCATGGAATGTCTTTCTGTTTATTTGTGTCTTAATTTATTTCAGCAGTGTTTTGTACTTTTCAGTATACAAGTGTTTGACCTCCTTGGTTAGGTTTATTCCTAAGTATTTTTTACATTAAGTAATTTTTATGCTTTATTTTGTTCTTTTTTATGCTATTGTAGATGGAATTGTTTTTTACAATTTCCTTTTCAGATTGTTCATTGTTGTATAGAAACACAACTGATTTTGTATGCTGATTTTTCATCCTGCAACTTTAATGAATTCATGTTTTAGTACTAACAGTTTGTTTTGTTTTGTGGAATGTATAGCGTTTTCTACATATAAGATCATGCCATCTGCAAGTAGAGATCATTACTTTTTTCTTTCCAACTTGGATGCCTTTAAAAAATTTTTTTTGACTAATTGCCCTGGCTAGAACTTCAATACTGTGTTGAATAGAAGTGGTGAGAGTGGGCATCCTTGCCTTGTCCCTTAGAGGAGAAGCTTTCAGTCTTTCACCATTGAGAATGATGTTTGCTATGGACTTTTCTTAAATGGCCTTTTTTATGTTGCAGTCATTCAGGATAAATTATCCATCCAGTAAGCAGCTGATAATAGTTTTATGATATATAAGTTCAACAAAACCCAGTCTTTTCCCCCAAAAAGATTTTGGTGATAAGCTTAGCCCTTTCTTTGTCTTGGTAAGAGATCATCTTGTCTAACTTCTTTAGATGAATCAATTTTTTTTTCTCTCCTCCCTTTGGTGACTTAGAAGAACCAGAATGATTCTGTCAGCTGTCGCTAGGACCTAGCGACATTATTATGTCTATTGGAGCAATAAAAAATGGTTAACTGGAGCATCCATAATTCTTGAACATATTTTCCTAAAATACACTCTTTATCTTATTCAATCTGGTAGGTTTGTTTTTGAAAATGACATGTAAATCAGATATAAATTATGTTAAATGTTCTTGCTGATTTACATTTTAAGAAGTCTTTATTCTTCTCTAATGGTTCTTGGTGCTCTTGTTTTGTTATTTTGACCCAGAAATCTTTGAGAGGTGATTCTTAACTTATATCCCTGGGTAGTTCACCACTGAAATGGTAACACATTTTGTATTATGATGAATAGAATATTACAGAGGTTAATTCTTCATTTTCCATTTTTTTCTCCCTGGCCATCTCTACCAGGAGCAGTAAGGTATGCCTAGAATTCACCTGTTGCTCAGTGTACAGAAAAATCTGAACTTGGTTTATTTCTTCTGTCTAAGGAAACTAAGCAGCAGATTACTGAAGGACTGCATGGGTACCTGATTGTCACTGGAGTTCTAAAGCCATATTTGACAAGGTTGAAAGGGGGCATTTTGATTTAGGAGGAGTTGATTTGATTTCCAGGTGTTTTTTTTTTTTTAAAGGCAGATTCATTCATTTAATTTATCTCCATTACTGTGAATAAAGAATAATTCTAAAGCCAAACAGTATATTTAAGAATCTTTGTCACTGCTTTCAGATTCTGGGGTATGTAATTAAAGGTTAGTATCTAAATTCCTTTTGGAGAAAATTGCCATTTAATATTAATTTAGATGTTATAATGGGTTTATTGGGAGTATTTTGGTTATCAGGATGTGCTGTGCTTAAGTGAAAGTATGCTAATACATTTATTATTTATTAGGTTACTGAATACCTAGTGTGTGGTGGACACTGCTTTAAACATTGGTGATGCAGCAGTGAACAAAAATCTTGTCAGAAACTTTGTTACTACAGGTGGAAGTAATACAGTAATCATGTGTGTATAAAATAATATCTTTCCAAATGTGGATTGTTTTTCTTCCTTCCAAGTAAAGTAAGACTTACTAGGCCTATTGGATATAGGGGATTGCTTACATTTCTTAAAGGGTGGTTCCCAAATGCATATGCAAAAATGTGAGACAGATGATGTAACAAAGCCACATGATCCTATGACTTTGAGTCCTTTTCCCTGTCTTCTGTGTCTCAGTTCTTAAACTTTCTACACCAGGAGCTACTAACCTGGATTTTAGAGGTCTGATTTGTGAGTTAAAATTTGCCCTTGTATGTTTTCGTGAGGGGGGAGAGTGTCCATATCCTCCCAGAAAAATTCATAATTTCCCCATTCTCCAAAAATTCTTAAGAGTTATTAATCACTCTTTAGGCCTTTGCCACTAATCTGGCATCGAGGATTTCAGTACTCTCATCCCAAACCTTTATTGGCCGTGTCAACCTAGTTAAGAATATACTCTCTTCCCAGAATATTTGTTAATTTGAATAACACTAAATTCTGTTATGTAGTTGCTTTTGAAACAAATAGTTTCCAGGCCATAGTTCTTAAAGGGATTCTGTATCAGTGTCTTACAATTTGACTGGTAGACTTTACTCAGCAATGATTTATTTATGCAACATTGATCAAAACCTGCATACCACTTGTTTATCCAAAAAAACCAAAATGCCTTATGGATTTATTTTATTACTCTGCTTTTAGAGAATGTAGCAATTTCCCATAATATTTTGAAAAATAAACTTTCTATGACCTGTTCAGTACAGAAAACAGCAAAATCTTGATTACTTGGAACTCAACTAAACCATTTATATTCTGTAATTTGTTTTAGAAGAGATGAGCTCACAGGAAAATTAAGTTTGAGTTAGGTATTTAGTCAGAAAATCACTTGTGAAGGGAATATTTTGTATCAGTATTCCTAACCTACTGTATCTAGATAATCCTAAACTGGATATTTCAGCAGTGTTTCAGTGGACCTCTAATATCATCTTTATCAATGAAAATCTGTATTCTATATTCTTTGCTGAATTAGGAACAACCAGTATATTAGTGTAGTTTAAGAACAAGGGCCTAAGGAAACACAAAAATTTTTTGGATAGTAGTTAACCAGAGAAGTTAGCTAACAAGTGCGTATAGTTCATTCTGCTGGTTAAATATGGTTTTATGATAGGTAATATGTTTTGATAAAAATACTAATCAAAATGCAGAATTTTGTGGTTCAGTAAGATAGTATTAAGAGCATAGTAAGTTGTATTTTTTTAAATTACTTTATTATAATTACCCGAATATGTCTTGATAGGAGTATAAATGCCTGCATGAGTCTTCCTCAGATTTTAAAGACAGAAGTGATCATTCAAAACTTACTGACTTTGACATCAGCTTAGTAGAATAAGCAAATTACCACCAAATTGACAGTCTTATTTTCAGTGATTGCACACATCTGAATAATTAAAATCAGAATGTTTCAGATGTTTGACAAAGACTATTTACCTATTGGATTAATTCTTTAATTTATTCATTATCTACCATTCATGTTCAAATACCATGGTCTGGACTGGTGAATCTTATTCTGTGGCCATGAAGGACAGGACAGGGAGGAATCCATGTGTGCACTAAGCATTTCTGTAGACTGAATTGATAGTTTCTTGAGTAAAGGTGTACCAGTGTTACTCAGTTATACATAGAGGATGGAAGAATTACATGTTAATGTTACATTCACATTATTATTACGGAGCATTTCACAACATAAAAATAGAATATTATAATGACCCTCATATCCATATCTGTACCCCATCCACCTCCCCCATCCAGTGTTATTTTGAAGCAAACCTCAGACTTCTTATTTCATTTCATCTGTATATATTTTAGTATATATCTCTAAAAGAGAAAGGCACTTAAAAATATACAATCACTATCTATATCTATATCTATCTATCTATCTATATATATATACACACACACACAATCTATATATATATATAACTGAATCACTTTGCTATGTACCAGAAACTCACACAATGTTGTAAATAACCATACATTAAAAAAAAAAATACAATCACTATACCAGTATCCCATCTAAAAGGAAAAAAGGAGAATAATGTAATTTTAAAATTCAGACTTTAAAAACATCGATGAATTTGTAATATCTTTTATAATATTTTCCCAATTAGTGGACATTAGCACAAATAATATCATGAAGGATATGCAAATCTTTTAATATTAATGTGGAACCTTTGTATTCAGATTGGGAATTGCTTGTCTGAGGCATTGTCTTTTTTCTGCATTTAATTGAGCCCTGTCTATAGACCTAAAAAGTATTTTTACATGAATACTAATTTAGGCTAGGATATAAAATTAAGACACTTAAAGAAATATGTAATATAGCTGAACATAATTATATAATATACTGAATTCATGGTAGACGTGTTAAAAATGAAATCATTTTATAAATATCAAAATAACTTCATCGGGGGGCAAAAAAGCCATTTACATTTAGTCCAATTGATCAAGGCTTGGACTTCCTTTTATAGGTGTGATATTGGGAAAATCTGTTGAACTCAGAAAAGCCCCTGTTTTGCAGCCAAAATCTAGAGTGGTATCTATGTTCCTAAAAATTGTGCTCTTAACCCTTTGTCTATCATGCTTGATGGAATTAGAGACTTGAGAGGAAAATTGTTCTTCGGGGAGGTTTTCAGTAGCAGGAGGTGGTTGGGAAGTTTAGCCCTGTTTAATAATTGGTCCAATCAGAAATGCATAACACGGCATACAAAGGCCAAAAATTTAATCTGGTAAAAATGTGGGACTGTGTGGTATGTAGTGAGATTAATGAAATAACAGATACCCAGCCACACTATCAAAATCCATTTCTGTCTGGCTCTGGTTTGGTGTTATCTGGTGGTAATTTTCTACTGACAGTTAAATGACCTGTGACTGGATCGAACTTCCAGGACAGTGGCAGCAATTTCAAGAAACTCCCTTATTTGACATCCATTTTCTTGGCCTGAGCTGAGGAGATTTGGGGTCTGAGAAGTCGGACTAGGGACTTGAGAACCGTTCTTTACCTCCCTCTTTCCCAAGACTGGATTGCTTGCTGTTTCTAGGCAGGGGCTGGGCCTCTCCATCTCCTCATCACCCCATCCTGTCCCAGGAGAAAGTGATAAGTTTAACTTGTTCCACCAGGTAGAAGATAGGAGCCAGCTGTCTTAATATTTGTTATGCTGGTGTATATTGTTTCTAGGCTTTATTGCATTTGGAATACCAACTCTCTTAGAGCTTAAAAACAATCTCCCCATGTGCCAGGGATACTGGATATTTGTCTTTTCTGACTCTTGATCACAACGATAGGTACAGTTTTTAGCTCACTCAAGTCATGGGATTGAACAAGTTCATGTAAGGCTCTTGAACCAGATTCTGAAAAATTATTATAATTAAATGGCACATAATTCTGGACTTGAATATCATTGAAGTATGTGCTAATAATGCTTATCTTAACATTCTTCTCCATTCTTAGACTGAGGTTTTTGAAATTAATTCATTTCTACATAAATGCAAAAATGAAATTGAACCAAAATTATTAGTACTTGGCTTAGATTTACTTGTATTATGTACTTCTTACTAGTTTGCTTGAATCAAATCTGTTTTTCAAGTACCATTTATTTATGGAGGAGACATCTTTCAAAAGATTCCCACAACAAAAGTATTCTCCTCGTTTCTGTAGATCATTTGGTTAGAAATGATTCCCCTTCTGAGGAGTATTTATCACCTGCTGCAAAGGGAGAGCAAGCTACTAGGTCTAAAACAAATCATCACACAGAAGCATTTTCTTTCTCTGTCTTACATATTTATTTAGGCAAGTTGCTCAATTTCTGAATGACACTTCCCTGCCCAAAACTCTCCAGTGATTTCTTTTATACTTAGAAGAAAATCTGAACTTTTATCATGACCTAGAAGGCTCCATATCCTCTGTCCCCTGCCTGCTTTCTGACCCTCTCATGAACTTTTCATTCTCCCATGAATCATAGTTATACTTGTCTTCTTTCTGTTCTTTTTATATATCACCATCCCTCCTGCCTCCTTTGTGGTTGCTGAGTCCTCAGCGTGAAAAGCTCTTCCCTCAAACTTTCAGCTCTTGGCTCAAAAGCCATCTTCTTAGTAAAGGCCCTTTCCTTACCAAGCACCTAATGTAGTCCCCCGATGTACTTTTTTTGGACCTAACAGTTTATACTTCATTACTCTGTTGTATAGAGTTGTATGTTGCATTAATTAGCTGAAATTGGCTTTTTTTGTTGGTGGTGGGCTACTCCTGGACTCTGCAACTAAGATAGACTGTTTTTCAGTCCTCTCTGTCTCAGTTACCTCATAGACGAAATAAGTTAATATACAAAAGCACTTAAAACAATGCTGTGGACATAGTAGCAGCATATGTTAGTTACCTGCTATTGTTAATATTATTATAATCATCATTATTATTTTGTTAGTGAGTTTGTCTGTCTTCTTCATTTCTGTATCCTCAGTGTCAAAAATAATGCTTAGCATAAAAGGTACTCACTTAACATTTGTCCAGTGAATCAAAATGACTCTTTTCTTTCCTTCCTCCCTCCCTTCCTCCCTCCCTTCCTCCCTCCCTCCCTTCCTCCCTTCCTTCCGGCATCCCATTGGAGGTTAGGGCCTCAACATATAAATTTGGGGTGGAGGGTGGACACAAACATTCATTTGATAATGGATGATTAAATCAACAAACTTATTTTTTCCCTGCAGGATAAGTAGGAAGAAAAATGTGGTTAAAATGCTGAAGCCATAATGTGACAACACATTGGTGCTCTGGCCTTAATATGATAGCTTGATTATGTAAGCTTGAACCGAAATTTTTTCTTCCATGTTATAGACACCAAATTGGAATAGACATGTGATTACACTGTAATGTGTTTTAAAAGATAGTATTATTAACTGTTTTATTTAAGTTTTGTGAACAAATCACCAAAGGGTATTGCAGACATTCCTGAAACAATTTTGAGTATACCCCAGAAATAAACTCAAAACTAACCAAAATGTCAGTTCAGTGGAGAGCCACATTCTTTAATTTTTCAGTTTAGGTATTTCCAAACTGACTAGAACCTAATGAAATTGAAATTGGAAAGCACCAAATGATAGTCAAATTAGAATTTCTTAGTCTTGCAGTGATTTTTCTGTTCAGTATTTGAATAGCCATTGGTCATAAATGGTTTTCCAAATTTGGGCAAGACCCATTGAGCATTTGTACTCATATCTGTTAGTAAATAAATTTCAGTTTAGACTCAATTAAGCTATGGTGGTTTATGTCTTATTTTTTTTATGTGAGAAAGGAATAACAATTTTTATTAAAAGCATGAAAGTACTGCAGAATCATAAATAGCTATAATGTTTAGGATAATGTGGTGTTCTAGTTAGCTGACTTTTATTTTTTAAGTCAACTATTATCCAAAAGGTGATTTTATTTATTTGCTTAATTTATTGTTTTGCAAAATTCTTTCCTATATATCTGACCACTTTCCTGACTCAATAACATGTATTTTATAGATTTAAACCCTTTATTGATAAAAGTTCTACTAAGGCATCATTTATAAACAGCATAGTTTAGAGCAGTGGTTCTCAACCAGGGTTGATTTTACCTCCCTGGGGACATTTGGAGATACCTGGAGTAGTTTTTTATCGGCATGAATGGGGATGGGAGGGAGATGGTACTGGCTTCTAGTGGATAGGGGCCAGGGATGCTGCTCGACATCCTACAATGTACAGGACAGCCCGCCACCACAAAGAATTACTGAATACAAAATGTCAATAGTGTCAAAATTGAGGAATCCTGGTTTAGGATTAATAATGATTTTGCCAACACTGCAGAAGTTAAAAAAATATTTATCATAGGCAGTGAAGGTAATTCTAAAATATTTTGACAGGAACTCATAATTTTTTTGAACAAACATCTGTCCTCAAAATGATTACTTTGAGAAATATGTTACTCATCTGAGCATGTGATGTCTGAAGTATTGTTTTTTAAACATTAGTCCTGTTTCTTTTTAGTTATTGCCCAAATGTGTGTATTCTAGCTCTCCGTCATACACACCTTTTGCATATTCATTGAAGACACAGCCTAAGACAACAGATTATAGGAGTGATTCAGATGTGCTTCATGAGTTTATAAGTTATTTCTCTGGCAACAGTCAAAGATGATTTTAAGGGAGCAGGGGAAGCCTCAGTTAAACCAAAGCTTATGAACTAAATTTCAGTTTGTGCTGCCCAAGAGTGAAGGCAGGTTATTTAAGATAAAGACAGTGTAGACAGTATGTCCTTTCCTTAACTCTAGCTTTCTTTCCCTATCCTAAATGTCAGCCCAGGCAGTGCAAACTTTGGTTTGGCGTAGCTGGTGATAGCTTTCCCCTTCTCCCACAGCCCTGAATTACAGGCGTTCTTACACCCACTTTCTATCTAGATCTTACTAGTATGTTTTCTCTTTATCTCTTTGTGGGTTCCCTCCTCCATTACGTATTTACACTGTCAGAGATGATCTCTGGTAAGAGTGAGTTCCAGACTTCACGTGAGAGTAAGAACCATCTGTGCTCAGGGAGGATGTTACCTGGAAAAGGGAGTGTGCCTTGGAGCCAGAGCTCAGGAGAAGGGCAATGCATGTCTCATCTAGAACCGTTGTCTCAAGCTGACTTCAAAATCAGTCAGATCTTTAGAAATCAACTTGTTAATGATTTTACATCATTGTGAATTAAAATTTATCTTGGAATTATGACTCACAGTTTTAGCTTTAACTTTTACATTCAGGTATTTTGTTTGTTTGTTTCTTTGTTTTTAAAGAAGATTTTCCTTTGGCTAGAAATGAAAGCTCTTGAACACATTTTTTTTTATTGTTGTTGCTTTCTTTATAGGTCCACTTCCCCAGCAGGACAGCATCATTCTCCTATATCTTCTAGACATCACTCATCTTCCTCACAATCAGGATCATCTATTCAAAGACATTCTCCTTCTCCTCGCCGAAAAAGAACTCCTTCACCATCTTATCAGAGGACAGTAACTCCACCTTTACGCCGCTCTGCTTCCCCCTATCCGTCACACTCTCTATCTTCTCCTCAGAGAAAGCAAAGTCCCCCAAGACATCGGTCTCCAATGAGAGAAAAAGGGAGGCATGATCATGAACGAACTTCACAGTCTCACGATCGGCGTCATGAAAGGAGGGAAGGTAAATACTCTATTGTGGGTTTTTTTTTTAGAGTTCTTTAAGTGGATATTTTCTTTATTAAAAAAATGGACTTTCAGATTTATTGTTAAAATAAGAGACAGAAGAGAACTGTGTTATATTACATTTCTGTAACACGTGGATGATAGCTCTTGAGGGCAATAGGAGGTGCTTAAGGACACAGAACTGTAAGCTACTAAATAGATGTAAGTGAGCATTTATATGTATGCTAAGTTGGTCCTTTCTTTAATTATGATGTTTTACTTGAGTACTTTCAAGTTCTAGAAATTTGGGATAGTATGATTCTTGGAGTGTCAGTCTAATTGCTTAGCTAATTCTTTAAAAACAACAGTGGTGAAGGAAAGCAAAGCAGCAAACCGGGGAGCAGAGTTTGAACATATCAGAAATATTTTGACTAAGAGGTGAGGGCTGGGGGAATGTTCAGAAAGTCAGTGTGAACCAAGTGATCAATATTCCAGGTCTAACTCAACCAAGAAGTTAAGCAAAGCAGTTTTCCTTTCTAGATCCCTGAGAATTATGTTAACTTTGAATTTGCTATTCCCTGTTCATGCTGAGATGTTATTATCATCAAAACTTGGCAATACAATCTAATAGCTCTCATCTCTTTCTGTATTTCTTATCTTAGCTTCTTGTCCTTGTTTATTTAACTTAAGTCTTTTTCCTGACATCTCCTGAGTTAGTTTTTTAACATAATGAGTACTCAGGAAATACAATACTTGTTGCCTTGCAACAACATTTCTGTTTAATGTGCATTTTTAAAGCATCGTACAGCATGCTTCTGCACCTCACACAAGACTGACAAAAAGTCACAATTTGAGTATCACATAGCAGTCGTCTATGAAACGTGTCGAAGTTAGTCTTTCTCTTCCAATCAACAGTGCAAGTTATTTTATTCAAGAAATGATGGGTGCATAGGTAGGCACTGGAGAGAGCACCTATTTTAAAGAATTATTCCTTGTGTACATGATTTTGGAACCAGATCAGCATAGCAGTATTTATGGAACATTGGTAAGATGGGAAAATTCTCTTATACCTATCTATGAACAACTACAGTTGACTGGGAATATAGTATATATTTCGTGACTACTTACTGAGTGAAAACTATTATTTCAAAACATAATTGATTAAATACCCTAATGAAGGGGAAATTTAGTTTGCAGTTGAGTCCCATAGGAATGCTTTTTTGTAGTAAGAGAGGTTTATGTTATAGGAGGAATCCTTTTAATAATAAACCATACATTTTTAGGTTCTTTGTAAAGAGGATGTTTCTTTAACCTTCCATACAAGAGATGTAGTAGGTGTTTATTCCTCTCTATTTAGAGGTCATTTTTTGAAATAAGAATAATTTTAATGAAAGGATGGGGAGGTAGATAAAGAACAAAATATAGTAACTAGATGTATTCATAAAGACATCTGGGGGTATCATAAAAAGAGAATCTAATAGTAAGTGAACAAATTTCTAGGCACAGTTGGTATTGGAGGAGGACTGGAAGGGATGGATGTGCACAAAAAGAGATGGGGATGTTGTCAGAATCTTGCCTAGTGCTTCTATCCTTATATGGCATTTATGGATGTAGGCATATGGGCAAAGTTATTTTGCAGGGGAGATAAGTTATTGATGAGAATCTAGGGGGTCTTGTGGATACTAGGCGGAGAAAGTCTGTGGACCTAGCCATAGGTAAATTTATAATGTCCTCGACCAAGAGCTGCTACAGTTGCTAAAATAGCCTCAGATCTTGGGGCTGTTCCAGAGTGTAAGAGCAATTTATGAAGGAATCTGATAAAAAGTACAGCGTTTGTTCTTTGAGGGTCTCTTGTTAATTCTTTCAGTTCATATCAGATTTATGCTGTAATCAATGTATACTTTTCTAGGCATCTCTAAAGAATAGTTTCTAATCTTTGCAGATTCCTGTGATGTCCAGGGCTGACTAAACCGTTTAAGCTCTGGGCCTCTGTTCCTTCATGTATACAGTGACAAGGTTGGATTAAATAACTGTTGAGGTTCATTCCAGCTTTTTTAAAACTGAAATTATTTTTTAAAAATTTTTCTATGACATGTTAGAAAATGCCTTAAGTAGAAAAATCTTCAGAGACAGAAGTGTGATTTCATTAAATAGCTCAAATAAATAAACAAATGAGAGAGAGAGAGAGAGAAAGAGAATAACAGTATGTGTTTACCAGCCAGCATACTAATTGTAGGCTAGTCTCAAGTGCTTAAGTACATTGGAGGTAGTCATGTGTGCTCTAGTCTGGCCTAATACTTGGTAGGGATGATTAAAGTCACTTGTGCCTCTGGATCTAAAAGTGATTTCTAAAAATTAGGCCATCATTGATAGATCAACTTACTTGTTTCAGTTGTTTAAGATTTGTAAGTATGGGTACGTTGATACGAGAAGATCGTGTTCAAAGTTTATCCAATCAAGACAAATAATCCAGGTGTTAATAAAATTACCTTTGGAATTTTAGCTTACAGATAGTTTTATTTTTCTCATTTGCCCATGTTTTCTCCTTTTATTTTTTGTAAAGAGTATGAATTACCATTGTATTAAAAGTTTTAAAGCTCTGTATTAAATACATTGTCTGGTTTCCTAAAATTTTGTGAAAGGAATTACAGTGTATTTCCAAAATTGCATTACAGAGACTAGAGGAAAAAGGGATAGAGAAAAGGACACAAGAGAAGAACGAGAGTATGAACAGGATCAGAGCTCTTCCAGAGACCACAGAGATGACAGAGAACCTCGAGATGGTCGGGATCGGAGAGATGCCAGAGATACTAGAGACCGAAGGGAACTAAGAGACTCCAGAGACATTCGGGACTCCAGGGAGATGCGAGATTACAGCAGAGATAACAAAGAGAGCCGCGATCCCAGAGATTCTCGGTCTACTCGTGATGCCCACGACTACAGGGACCGTGAAAGTCGAGATGCTCATCGAAAGGAGGATGCATATCAGGAAGAATCCCGAAGTTATGGCAGAAACCATTTGAGAGAAGAAAGTTCTCGCACTGAAATAAGAAATGAGTCCAGAAGTGAGTCTCGAAGTGAAATTAGGAATGATCGGATGGGCAGAAGTAGGGGAAGAGGTCCAGAGTTACCTGAAAAGGGTAAGGTTTTTGACTTGTCAGTGAACTGTATGTTGTATGTTCATAGAGAAATTATTAACCTCCTAAGATTTGTTTTCTAAAGATATTGTGTCTGACGTTCATTATCACTTTGTCAAAGTAATTTTCAATTAATTGAATTTGTGATTTTCCCTATAAGTTCCGAATAGGAATTGTTAGCTATAGTAGCAGAAGATAGATGGGGCCCGACTTAGACCTCCTGGTTGAATTATGTCCAGTCATGCCTACCGTCTTGTTTAATGTGGAACACTAAGAAAATTGCTATCAGGCAAAAAAGTAGCATCAAAAATAAATAATTTCTAATAAACAGGTATATAGATAAAATGATCATTAAAATGGGATTAAATGGTGGGTTTTCAAAATTGGTGGTGTCAGAAATGACTGACTTGTGTATTCATCAGTACTTGTGCTTGCTTCAAAGCCACCTCAGAACATCACATATATGCATCTTGAGCCATTTTTCTCATCTTCCTCTAAAAAGCATTTGCCATCACCATTGTCATCAATAACTACCTACCTATGTGTTTTTGACTGTCTCCGAACTGCCTTAACTGAGTTAGCTTTGACCTCTCTCTTCCTCCACCCACTTCGCTCCCCTTCCCCAAAACACTGCTGCAGAATTCTGACCACTCTTACTCTTGCCATAGGCCTGTTGGTTTATCCTGGTCAGTATTACAGTTTCACATTAAGATGAAGGCCCCTCACCTTCTCCTTCATAGTTGTCTTGGCTTTTCTTGGCCCTTTGCTTTTTCATATACATTTAAAAAATGAGTTGTCTTTTTTTTTAACTTCATGAAAAACTGTTGGATTTTTATTTCACGTACATTAAATTTATTGATTTGTAACTTTTTCTGTTAAGGTCTTGTACATGTTTTGTTCCTGTGTACCCTCTATTTTTGTTGCCATTGTAAATGGTACTTAAAAAAAATTCTCTCTTTTTAATAATGCATTCACATGGTTCAGAATTTCAAAACTGCAAAAGGATGTATAGTGAAAGCCTCCCTTCTATCCCTGACCTGGTTCCTTCTTTTGCCAATTTTGTGTGTATCCATCTGAAGAATATTCTACATAAGTAGATGTATATGTCTATTCATTTTCTCCTCTGGTTTTACAAATATAATTAAAAAAATTTTTTTATTAAAAAAAACCACACAACTATATACTCTATACCCTGCTGTTTTCACTTAAAAAATATCTTGGGGACTTCCCCGGTGGCGCAGTGGTTAAGAATCCGCCTGCCAATGCAGAGGACACAGGTTTGAGCCCTGGTCCAGGAAGATCCCACATGCCATGGAGCAACTAAGCCTGTGCGCCACAACTACTGAGCCTGCGTTCTGGAACCCGCGAGCCACAGCTACTGAGCCTGTGTGCCACAACTACTGAAGCCCACACACCTAGAGCCCGTGCTCTGCAACAAGAGAAGCCACTGCAATGAGAAGCCCACACACCACAACGAAGTGTAGCCCCTGCTCGCCACAACTAGAGAAAGCCTGTGCACAGCAACAGAGACCTAACGCAGCCAAAAATAAATAAATAAATAAATAAATAAATTCATTTTTAAAAAAAAATCTTGGAGATGGTTCCATATCAGTCAACTTGTTAAATAGCCACCTCCTTTTGAAAGGGTGCATACTGTATGTTGTGGGATATACCATAAAGTTAATAAATCCTATGTATTTAGGTGTTCTAATCTTTTCTTTGTTTTTGAATACTGCTTAAGTGAATAACTGTGTACAGGTGCACCAAATAATATATTTTAAAACATTTTTTCTGACGCTTATTGCTGGTATACGGAAATGGTAATTAATATTTTTATACTAATCTTACATTGTGATGTTGCTGTATTTTCTTAGTAGATCTAATTAGATTGTCTTAAACATGTATGTATGGGAACAGACAGATTTGGCTCTTCCTTTCTGAGAATTATTTGTTTACTGTCAAGTAACCTGCTGAGCAACTGTTTCAATGAACTGTTTACTACAAGTGATATAATGGGCTTCTTTGCTTTGTTTCAGATTTTAAAGGATTATTGCTGGCATTTCACCATTAAGTATAGTGTTTGTAAATTTTTAGCAGATGCTTTTTATTGTGTTAAGGATGTCTCCTAATTTTCCAAACTTAGCTGACAGCTTCTATCATGACTGTTTTTCTGTATCTTGAGATCATATAGTCAGTCTCTTTTACCTTGTTACTTATGTTAATGTATTTTTTTAAAATTTAGAACTATTCTTGCATTTCTAAGATAAGTACACATTTCACTTAAGAAAGTTCTAAAATAGGTGTGTTAAAATTTAATTTTGAATTAAGCATCTTTGTTTTTAATTGAGATTGGCATATAATCAGTGGTATGATGGTAAATATTTAACAACTTACTCTTCAGGAAAAAAGCCCTGGCTTGTAGCTAATGCCAATTTCCATGGTATAAATTACTCCTGCCATAGCAGATGTTGAGCTACTAACGTCACTCAGTGTGGACATGGGAAGAGGTGCACACAGTTGGCTCTTTGGAGCCAGTTAGTTAGCTGGTTCCACCATACCACTGCATAGCTTTTGTTTTTTATATTGTCTTTGTTTGGTTTGGAGATCAGAGTTATAGTAGCCGTATAAAATGTGTTGGAAAGTGTTGCTTCTTTTTTCTCTTCTTTGGAACAATTTATGTATAAATGATTAGTTATCTTTTTTTTATATATATAAATTTATTTATTTTTATTTTTGGCTGTGTTGCGTCTTCGTTGCTGCGTGTGGGCTTTTCTCTAGTTGCCGCGAGCAGGGGCTACTCTGTTGTGGTGCGCAGGCTTCTCATTGTGGTGGCTTCTCTTGTTGCGGAGCATGGGCTCTAGGTGTGCAGGCTTCAGTAGTGTGGTTCGCGGGCTTTAGATCGCAGGCTCAGTAGTTATGGCGCACGGGCTTAGTTGCTCCGCGGCATGTGAGATCTTCCCATACCAGGGCTCGAACCTGTGTCCTATGCCTTGGCAGGTGGATTCTCAACCACTGTGCCACCAGGGAAGTCCTAGTTATCTGTTTCTTGACAGTTTGATAACATTTATCTGTTCTAAACACTTTCTGAATTTTAGTATGATTTCTTCTTTGACTCATGAGTTGTATAGAAATAGGATTTTAAATTTCCAGTCATGCTTTTAAAAATAAATCCCCTACCCCAATTTTAATTGTCATTGGAGAAGATTGAAGTCAGTTTTTTGGCGTTTGTTTTTGTTGAGACTTATTTTGTGGCTCATCAGTCAGTTTTCACGTATTCTGCATATGCTTTTAATGGTTGCACAGTATGAAAGGTGTATCTCTAAGATCAAGTTTGTTAACCATGCTTTCAAATCTACATTTAATTTTTGTTCTAGTCTGCTTTTTTCTGTCATTACAGAGATGTGAGTTAAATCTTCCACTGTCATTTTGAATTTGTTGATTTTGTGTAATTTGATCAATTTTTGCTTTGAATATTTTCAGGCTTTGCTAGTAGGTACACATAAGGCAAAATATTCCTTTTATCATTACAGAATGATCCTCTTTATCCCAAATGGTGTTGTTGTTTTTTTGTCTAAAAATATTATCCCACTCACAGATTTCTTTTGGTTAGTATTTGTATGATACAGCTTATTCTGTCCTTTCAACCTTTCTATCTAAATAGCATATAATTAGACATGTTAGACATATGTTGAATCTTCTCACTGTATCTTCCTTGATTCTTAACTTTCAGATTTTCCATCTCTGTATCTTTCTTTCGTTTTCTGAGTTGTATCCTCAGACGTAACTTTTTTTTACTAATTTTCTCTTAGCAGCATCTGTTCTGACATTTAACCTTTCCATTCCTCGATGTTATATGTAGACCATTTGTAGTCTTTTTAAAAAATGTTTTAAATTTCTTCTTTCTGGTCTTTAATTATTAAAATATTCTTTACAGATATTTTGATTATTAAAATACCCCCGTTAAAATATTTAGAATTATGCTATAATTCTTTCAGTGCTCAAAGCCTATTATATGTAGGGTGTGTGTGTAGCTCTATACAGTTTTTTAAACCACTTTATTGAGGTGTATTGACATAACAGAAAGCTGTACATGGTTAATATGTACAACTTGCTGAGCTGGGAGACACGTAGACACCCTTGAAACCACCGCCACAGTCTGTGCCATTAACATGTAAACGTTTCTTCTCACGCTCTTTATTACTTGTCTGTTTGTGTGTGTGTGTGTGTGGTGAGAATGCTATTAACATATAGTCTACCCTCTTACCAAATTTTTGAGTTTCCAGTATAGTATTATTAACTATAGACACTGTGCTGTACAGTAGATCTCTAGGACTTACTCATCTTGTACAACTGAAACTTTGTGCCCTTTGACTAATACCTCCCTGTTCCCCCTCCCTGGAGCCCCTTGGCAACACCATTCTACTCTTTGCTTCTATGAGTTTGACTGTGTGAGATTCCACATATAAGTGATATGATGTAGCATTTGTCCTTCTGTGTCTGACTCATCTCACTCAGCATAATATCCTCCAGGTTCCTCAGTGTTGTTGCAACTGGCAGGATTTCCTTCTTTATAAAGGCTGAATCCATTGTATGTATATACCACTTTTTTTTTTACCACATTTTTTTCCCGTTCATCTGTCATTGGGCATTTAGGTTGCTTCCATGTCTTGGCTATTGTAAATAATCCTGCAGTGAACATGAGAGTAAAGATATGTCTTTCAGATCCTGTTTTCAGTTCCTCTAGCTCTATACCCAGAATTGGAATTGCTGGATCATATAGTAGTTCTGTAATTTTTTGAGGAACCTCCATACTATTTTCCACAGTGTCTGTGTAGCCTTGTATTACCATGGCCACAATCAAGATACTCAGCTGTATAATCACAAGACTCCCTGTGTTACCTCTTTATAGCCACACTCAAATCCCCTCCCCTATCCTTGACCCCTGGCAACCACTAATATGTCCATCATTTTATAATTGTTATTTCACAAATGTTACATAAATGGAATCCTGCTGTCTGTATGCTGTTGAGATTGGCTTTTTCACTCAGCACAATTTCCTTGAGGTTCATCCAAATTGTTGTGTGTATCAACAGTTTGCTCCTTGTTGTAATATTCCATCGTCTGGATGTACCACAGTTTGTTTAGCCTTCACCCATTGAAAAACATTTGGGTACTTTCCAGTTTGGGGCTATAACTACTGTGAACATTCTAAAATGTTACTACTGTGAACATTCATTTCCCAATTTTTTAATGAAAAATTTCAGGTACCACCTACTGTCAGCAAAGTACCTTGGTTCTGTATTGGAATGTTTTCACTATAAACTGTAGTCAATGCAATATATCCATATCCTTAATTATTTTTATGATATTTCTGTGATTTAGGTATGAATTAATAGTTTTTATTTTTTGTTGTTTTTTGGCTTAATTGAAATGAGTCTCTTTGTTTTGTGATTCCATTATATGTCCTTTTTTATAGATAGGGAAAACTGGTACTTAGCTTACCCAAGTCAGTCATTAGACACCTTGGGTGTTCTGATCCAACGTTTAGTATCCTTTTTGACAATGAATACCACACTTTGAAATACAAAAAAACCACACCAAAACCAAAAAAACCCTACATATCTTTATATGTTTTGGGGAGGAAAGATTGTGACTGACAACTTGTTGAATAAAGTGTACTTGTTAAATATTTGTTTGAATCTCCTTTGTTTAGGAAGTCGAGGCACAAGAAGTTCTCAAATTGATAGTCACAGTAGTACTAGCAACTATCATGACAGCTGGGAAACTCGAAGTAGCTATCCTGAAAGAGACAGATATCCTGAAAGAGACAACAGAGATCAAGCAAGAGATTCTTCCTTTGAGAGAAGACATGGAGAGAGAGACCGTCGTGACAACAGAGAGAGAGGTTTGTTAAATGAAATATTATTAAATAGTGACCAACATCAATTGGGAGAATTGGGGTTTTTTTCAACCATTATCAGTTTACTTTTTAACATAAAATATCTTTTAAGACTTTTGCTTGTTGACACATTTTAAATTATTATACTTATTCATATAATCTTCCTTTTTTACTTAGTTTAGGAGAGATTATGTAAATAGCTAGCTACCAGTACCTACTTGGTAACAGAGCAGGTACTGAATTAGTAGGTACTTGCATACTGCAAGAGTTAAGGTGCCTTGCTGTATGTCTCTTACCTTAACCAAACAGCTCACAACGTTTTAAAGAATATAGATGCTTGGGTGACATTTCAGGTATTTCTGATTAAGGAGGTAAAGTTTCTCACCTGAGTATCCTGGCCACTCACTCACTAGCTGTGATACACAGTCTTGTAAGGACTGCCAGGGAGAAACAAGAAAAAACTGATGAAGATAGGGCTGAGGGTTGTTTGGAGAAATGTTTTATTCGTGTTCCTTCCTGAGAATATGTAATACTTGGTTTAGCTAATTTTAAATTCTTGTATATTTTAAGCTAAAAGTGTTCTGTTACTCTACTAGATGATCTCTTAAATCAGTTTTTCTTAAAAAAAATATTTATTTATTTATTTATTTTTGGCTGCGTTGGGTCTTCGTTGCTGCGCGCGGGCTTTCTCTAGTTGTGGCGAGCGGGGACTACTCTTTGTTGCAGTGCGGGGGCTTCTCATTGTGGTGGCTTCTCTTGTTGCAGAGCATGGGCTCTAGACACATGGGCTTCAGTAGTTGTGGCATGTGGGCTCAGTAGTTGTGGCTCGCGGGCTCCAGAGCGCAGGCTCAGTAGTTGTGATGCACGGGCTTAGTTGTTCTGTGGCATGTGGGATCTTCCCAGACCAGGGATTGAACCCATGTCCCCTGCATTGGCAGGCAAATTCTTAACCACTGTGCCACCAGGGAAGTCCCTTAAATCAGTTTTGAAGCAACATACTAGAAGGCATTTAAGAAGGGTTATAAGTACTTTCTTTAACAAGCTTTTATTCTGTACAGATTAGGGCCTTTAAACATTTATGACCTTATGAAGGTCTTACTAACCTTGCCTGGTTACTAAAGTAAGGTTTGCTGTAATGCTGAGATTAATATAGTACAAGACTTGATGGAGTAGGGAATTGAGTATTGATGCTTCACAGCGGGCTGAATTAAATCAAATATTCTTTATAATGTTAAGTCAGAGAATGTATATTTTAAATCCTTTTATCTTTCAATATCCGTGAGTTTATGTATGATAAGAGAATCTGTGTTTCATATTTTAGGAGATGTGGGCTAAGAGAAGGGTAATGATTTTTCCAGTGTTAGAGAAGTAAGTTCTAAAGCTAAAAGTCAAACTCAGGTCTTCTGACTATGAGTCTTATTCCCTTTTTATTTTATTTTACTGTAACTACTTCGATAAATATCAGTTGTATGATTAAAAGAGAAATATATTTTTGATAATGATATATTCTACAAATGTTTATTGAGTACTCATGCACTTTGCTAGGTTTTTGGAGTACAACACTTGTGCTTGTAGAACTCTATAAAGGGGACGATATCCCCCCTGAAAAAAGAAAAGTGATTGTTGGGTGCTGTCAAGGAAACATACAAGGGATCCAGATAGAAATAAAGGATGAGAGGGACCTACTTTATTCAGATAGTGTGCTTATGAAAAATTTGCGATGACATTTATGCAGAGGCGTAAATGCAAGGGAAGAAGCTAGCATTGCAGGTATTGGAGGGTAAAAACATTCCATGCAGAGGAAAGAACGTGTGCCGATTCCCTGAGATAGGAAATAGCTCAGTATGTCCTAGAGTTTGAAATAAGATTATTGTGACTAGAGTGTGGTGAGCAAAGGGAGATAGATAAAGGTTGAAGGTAGAGATGTGTTCAGGACCTTGTTCTGTGCTCAGGAATTTAAATCTTCCCGTTAGTTCTTCACAGCCTAATTAGGGTACAAATAGACAGTTAAATATGATAAATACTACTACTAACTATATAAAGTTCTGTGAGAAGACAAAGATGCAGACAGAATACTGAGGCAATCTATAAAAGCTTCCTAAAGAAGAGACATCTGAATTAGGGCCTGAAAGGTAAATAGGAGTTGGCTAGAGGAACCATGGAAGAAACACTGCAGGGAGAGGGTGCAGCATGTGCAGACACACAGGACTAAAAGAAACATATGCTTTGGAGTAGTAAAGAGTTATGAGGTTGGAGTAGATGTGTGCTGTAATCGGTAGGGAAGGAAAGCAGCTAGGAAGGAGGATGCGTGAGAGACTACAGACCACGTTGTAAATGGCCTAATAAGTCAGGCTAAAAATTTTGGATTTATTTGCCTTTTTCATTGCCTATGAGATAAGTGCTTTTAAGCAGTTTTTTTGTTTGTTTGTTTAGCAGCTGGAAAAAAATACAGAGTTTTCCTCAAAAAAGAAAAAAAGGAAAAAGGTATTAAGGAGTCTGGCAAAAGACTGAAGGCAAGGATACCAACCAGTTAGACCATTGATAACATGGGCATCTAAGAAGAGCTGATCAGAGTCTAAGTTAACAATATTAATTGTAGGGCTTGAGAGAGGAAATAAAGAAATATTTTGAGAGTGAAATTGATGGTACTTGAATATGATGGTACTTGGAAAACTCAGAGGTTTCCAGCTTTCATGAATGGGTATACCATTCATTAAAATAAGGAAATACACGAAGAGAAGCACGCTTTTGAAGAACACATTTTTGAGGAAAGATAGGGAAGATAGTTGAGATGTGTTAAAGTGGTGTTCCTTTCCATTTTCTCTGAAGTAAGTAACCTTGTCATTGTGGTTGGGAAAGTAGAGTTTTTATTTGTCAAAAAAAGCTTGCCTGAGTAAAGGAGTCTGTTCCCTGACATTGCTATAATCAGGAATTTCAAGTATGAATTGCTATAAGTTGCAGTATTGAATTTGTTTCAGGTTGTTTTGTAATCATTGTGACATTAGTATGATCCCCAAACCAAGAATTCAGACAGTCTAAGACATGAGTGTACAGCCTTCCAGGAATCTAGAGTGCAGTACAATAGAACCATTTTAAATTTAAACTGGTTTCAGCAAAAGTAAAAAAGAATTTAAGAAAATTGACTTCTAGTCCTGATGTCCCAAGTATCTACCATCTCTGTGACTTTGACAAATCAACTTCTGACCATAAATTCTAAGAAGAAAAGGGGTAAAGGGGCTGGACAAGGTTTAGCTTTGTTTTGTTTTAGCTTTAAAATTCTGTGAATTTTCATATCTTGATCTAATAAATATGGATAATTCTTATCTTTTTCATCTGTGATAAGAAAGGAAATTCAAATTATTAGATTGAACCCTTCACTAAAAATATCCTAAAATTATTCTGCTTAATAAGTTGATGTCAGAGATTTCACTTACAAACCTGTTGGCCATATTCTAGTATGCCTTTTATGACTAACTAGTAAACAATACTGTGTAGTGTGAAAATAGAGACATCACAATAGCCTAGGTCATAGTACAGTGACCTATTTTCAAAAATGGCTATCTCTGTGGAAAAGTTCATGCCATTTTCTTAGACATCTTTTGATCCCAGACTAACTTTTTGCTCAGCTGGGCATACTGGGCAGCATGCATTTAGTTTGTGTTTATATGATTCATGTATTAAAAAAAAAAAAATATATATATATATATATATATATATATATATATATATATATATATATATATATACATAAATGTGATGGGGTTATCATTTAACATTTTAAGAAAACAGTTCTTCATCTGAGTAATCAGTTATATGATTAAATACAATTTTTAGTCAATCAGTAGTTATTAATTATATATCACTAATATGAAACACTTTTTACATTTGATTATTTCAAGATTGCTAAGCATCAGTACCCTTAATATTCTAGTTTATGATAAATTGATGTTGCAGCAACAAATATTGACAGATGTATTGTTCTACTATATTTTCCTCACATAATAGCTGCACTTTGATGTGTATATATTTCGGCCTGAAATTAGAGGTGTGACTTACGAGGGAAATTTTTTTTTTCCTTCAGCTCCTATCTTCTTCACCTCCTGCTGCCCCTATCCTTTGCCACCAGTGTTCTCAGGTCCTGCTGGGGGGACAGAGAAGATCAGAGGTGAAGGGTAGAGATGGCAGAAAGTGGGGTTGGAGCAGTGGGCTGGAGGTAGGGTAGGGAGCATGCAGAGAAGGATCAAAGGTGGATCAATGGGAGGCGGGAGGGGGGTTGATGGGGAGCAGAAAACATGGTAGTTAGAGGGCAAATAAAAATTACCTTTAAGAAAAAGAAATGTTTTTAAACATCTAGTGGTGATTATTTGGATGATTAAATTAAAAGTAAATACAGTACCTGATTTATGTTTGTTGCCAGTGTGACCCTATACACAGATAAAATGTAAGATTTGCCATACTGTCTTACCAATAGGTTATCTGTGAAATTAATCACTGACGAAACTTGGTTTTCATTGTAGATCAAAGACCAAGCTCACCAATTCGACATCAGGGAAGGAATGACGAGATTGAGCGTGATGAAAGAAGAGAGGAACGAAGAGTAGACAGAACGGATGATAGAAGAGACGAAAGGACTAGGGAAAGAGAGCGGGAAAGAGAGCGGGAGCGGGAGAGAGAGAGGGAACGGGAGAGGGATCGGGAGAGAGAGAAAGAAAGAGAACTAGAGAGAGAGCGCGCTAGGGAACGGGAGAGGGAGAGAGAAAGAGAGAAAGAGAGAGACCGGGAAAGAGAGAGAGATCGGGACCACGATCGAGAGAGGGAAAGGGAGAGGGAGCGCGACAGGGAAAAGGAGCGGGAGCGGGAGAGAGAAGAAAGGGAGCGGGAGAGAGAGCGGGAGAGGGAGAGAGAGCGAGAGCGAGAAAGAGCAAGAGAAAGGGAGAAAGAGCGAGAACGCCAGAGGGAGTGGGAAGACAAAGACAAAGGACGAGAGGACCGCAGAGAAAAGCGGGAAGATATCCGAGAAGACAGGAATCCAAGAGATGGACACGAGGAGAGAAAATCAAAGTAAGTGATTGTGAGCCAGTTTTTTACATGTTAGTGAGGAATTCAGAAAGTTCCATTTAATGCTTCTCGGGGGCCCCTAATATCCTCTTAATTCTTTTTCCTCTCTCCATTTTCCTGTATTTTAGTTTTATTATGTGTATTTGGTGTTCAACATCTTTTGAATTGTCTAGGAAAAAACAGTTTTCTCATTCTACTATTTTTGTATCCAAGATATATAGTTAATAATTCTTATTTACTGTTTGATTACAGCCATTTTAAAAAAATTAATTAAGTTATTTATTTTTGGCTGACTTGGGTCTTTGTTGCTGTGCACGGGCTTCTCATTGCAGTGGCTTCTCTTGTTGCGGCTTACGGGCTCTAGGCGCGTGGGCTTCAGTAGTTGTGGCGCACGGGCTTAGTTGCTCCGCGGCATGTGGGATCTTCCCGGACCAGGGCTCGAACCCGTGTCCCCTGCATTGGCAGGCAGATTCTTAACCACTGTGCCACCAGAGAAGCCCAGTTACAGCCATTTTTGATGGTACATTGGTTTATTTGACTGCTACAGACTTGTTTTTAACTGGAATCCAACCTAAAAGTAGTAGAATCAGTGGGTTTGTGTCCCATCATATCCACTTTATAACTAGTTAATGGAGTTGGCTTGTCACCAAGACATAATGCTTGTGCTATTCCTGATAATCCTTTATGAGTTTTGTGTACGTATACGTCTAGAGTCACTACCCCCAGGCTGCAGAAGCATTCACAGTGTCTTAGAACTGAGGAAATTCTGGAACCACTGCATGGCTAGAAGAAGATGAGAAATAGAGAGGTATCCTCTCTTGGGTTGTGGAGTTATAGTAGATTATTGGAATAAAAAGATGTGTTCTTATTATCTTATATATCTGAGGGCATCTTCTCTCTTCTCCTTTCTTTTCTCTCTCTTTTTTTCCTTTTTTAAAAAAAATATCAATAAGAATTTATTTGCTCTGGTATCTGGGAAGTCCAGGGTTAGTTTTTATTTGTTTTGATATGACTATATCCAGATTCTCAAACAAAGCATAGAGTGGTGTATCTCCACTGTTCTTTTTCTGTATTAGTTTTAGACTCAGAAGGCTTTTACCCAAATGATGGCTAGGATGACCCCAGGGTTATACCTATCAGCTCAGTAGCCCTCTCTGTGCTGGGGCTCTCATCAGTAGAGGAGTTAGATAAGAGAGCTAAGCCAATCACTATAGCCATGAGAAATCTGGACTCCGATTGGTCAATTTTGAGGTTTTATAGACATAAAACCAAACATATCAAAATTAAGTGCTTTTTTTAAAAAATACCAACTAGAATAGAGGGTATATTTAAGTTTGTTAAGACAAACTGGAAATAATTTATGTATATTCCATTTCTTTGCCTCTGCCTCTACCTCATTTGCCTCATGGTGAATACACTCTCTGCTTTAGGCTTTTTTCATCATTGCTATTATGGATTTTGGTTATAAACAAACAACGTAGCACAGAAATGGAGGCTTCTTCCATTAGGTCTTGCCTTCCCTTCAGTCTGCAGCCAAGGTTTTCTGCAGTTCACTCTCTCGCTTCCCTCTCCCCACATTAAAAAAAAAAAATCTCACATTAACATAAAATTGATAATACCTTTAACACATGCAGGCACACAGTACATATTATTTCTCTTCTCTCCTCTGACCTCTTTAACTCTCTATCTTCTAAGATTAAAATTCTGAAATCTTTGTTATTTATTTATTATTATTTAATCCTATGCTTTGATTATATTTTACTGCTCCTCATCTCAGCTTACAGTAGCCAAAATTTCTTCTAGTTTTTCATGGCTAGACATTCCAAGCATTGACAAGGGCCCCAGAAATTTAGGAGTCAACAGCTCTATAAAATAACTAGTTATATGAGGTTAACATCTTGATGTTTCATCAATTATATTGTCATCTCAGTAGTTGAATTTATCCAGCACTTTTGTTTTTAACCATGGTTATGAGGAAGGTTTGTTGAATTGCTGTAGTATTTATTTTACTCTAATTTTGTTTCTGTAGATACTTCCTTGAAATTAAATTTCAGTTTTTTGCATGTTTTATATTTTCTTATGTTATCAATTATCTCTTGCTGTGTATCAAACCACATGAGAAGTTAGAAGTTTAAAGCAACCACCATTTATTTGGTCTTGATTCTGTGGGTTAGCAGTTTTGTTTCGGCTCAGCAGAGTGGCTCTTCTCCTGGTCTCACTTGGGATCACTCATGTTTCTCCAGTCAGTCTGGCAGTTCAGCTGGGTCTGAATGACCCAAAATGGCCTCACTCACATGTCTGGCAACTGGTGCTGGCTGTTGCTTAGGCATCTTATTTTCTCTTCCATATGACCTCTCATCCTCCAGTAGTCTAAACTCTGCTTTTGCATATGATAGTAGAAACATACCAAGAAGGCAAAAGCAGAAGCTGCAAGGCCTCTTGAGGCCTAAACGTCCAAACTTAAACTGTCATTTTCACCGCATCTTCCTGTCATAGTAAGTCACTGGGCCAGCCCAGATTCAAAGAATGGGGACAGAGACTGCCTAATGATGGCAGGAGCTTTTGATAAGGAATTGCATAAGCTTGGGCCTGTGAGTTGTCATACTACATCTGGGGTCTCCTTTTCCACCTGGTTGCTCATCTCTATGAATGAGCTGTCAAGGAGATAATGTGCTCATGTGCTGCAGTGTTTCTCAACTTTTGGCCATAGTATTTACAAACATTGTTAGCTTAAAAAAAAAAAAGTCAAAATTTAACAAAAATATAGGAAAACACTAGAATAACTTAAGTATCCAGAGATATAAATCACTAGTCGTTTAAAGTTTAACTGAAGAACAAGAAATATAGTGAACATATGAATTATTTTATTAATTTGTCACCAAGCAGATGATTTGGTTCTAAGAGATGAGAAGAAACCGATTTTTACAGTGTACCCACAACATGACTGGCACTGGGTTTATGACATAACTAACTTATTCCTCATTGCAGTTTTATGAGATGGACCCCCATTTTTTTGCCTATTTTCAGATGAGAAAGCTAAGAATGACTTCAAGGAATTTACCTAAGGTTGCATAATAAGTAACATGACTAGAAGTTGAACTCAAGTCTTTTTTGACTCCAAAGCCAATACTAGATTTTCTCATTTGGCTTCCCAACATAAGGTATTTCTATACCATAAAAAGGTAAAACTAATGAATAAGTTTTAGTAGAGGGTACATTGATTCCTCTGCTATATGTTACCACTTTGTAGTAGTTAAATCTGGTGAATTTCAATGAGTGATTCTACATCTACATGAAAAAAAGAAGAGGTGGTGCCATGTATTTTAAGTCCACAATTGTAAGCCTTAACAAATGAAGAATTTTATTAAAGATGCTGAATACCCTTTGCATGATATAGATAGTTCTGAGAGTATTGGTTGTTGGTTTTTTGTTTTGTTTTGTTTTAATTGTTTTCTCTTTATTTTTTCCAGTGTTACCTTTATTTATTTATTTTTAATTTTTATTAGAGTATAGTTGATTTACAATGTTGTGTTAGTTTCAGGTGTACAGCAAAATGAGTCAGTTATACATATACATATATCCACTCTTTTTTTAAGATTCTTTTCCCATATAGGTCATTGTAGAGTACTGAGTAGAGTTCCCTGTGCTATACAGCAGACTCTTATTAGTTGTCTATTTTATATATAGTAGTGTGTATATCTCAATCCCAATCTCCCAATTTATCCCTCCCCACCCTTATCCCCTGGTAACCATAAGTTAGTTTTCTACAAACTCCCGTTTTGTGAATAAGTTCATTTGAGTGTTATCTTTACTTAGATTGCTAATTGTGATGGACATTTAAAGTTCTGGATGAAGCAGGAATACAGTATTTTTTGAGACCTAAAATTCATAATTTATTGATTACTGGATATTCATTCATTTATATAGTAGAAAATTACCATAGAATTTCCATCACTACCATTTTCTCATTCTAATTTTTTTGTTTCTTTCTTGCCATACTCCATCACTCTTTTTTTTTTAACATCTTTATTGGAGTATAATTGCTTTACAATGTTGTGTTAGTTTCTGCTGTATAACAAAGTGAATCAGCTATATGTATACATATATCCCCATATCCCCTCCCTCTTGCGCCTCCCTCCCACCCTCCCTATCCCACCCCTCTAGGTGGTCACAAAGCAGCGAGCTGATCTCCCTGTGCTATGCAGCTGCTTCCCACTAGCTTCTGATAGTATTATAATCCTACAATTATACATTCTAGTTACAGCAAAAAATAATAGTAAAAATGTAGTAAAGAAATCTTTTTCATCCCCTGGAATTTTATAAATTACATTTGTCCAATTTAGGAAGCGCTATAGAAATGAAGGGAGTCCTAGCCCTCGTCAGTCACCTAAGCGCCGGCGAGAACATTCTCCTGACAGTGACACCTACAACAGTGGAGATGATAAAAGTAAGCAGGATCTGTTTTCCACGTTTCTATAGTCATATTCATTTGTAACCATGAGACCATTCTTTCACATCAATAGGAAATGATGAATTAAGATTTAAACTGTTTTCTTGCTCTACTGCCTCTGAATATCTCCCATTGTGACTAAAGTATGTGTTAGAAATAGTCATTCTACCATAATGGCATTGTCATTTCCTACTAGTTGTAGTAAAGCCATATTTTTATTTTTACTGAAGTTGTTATTTTTAAACTTTTAAAATGAAAAGGGAGAGATTGGTTTATTATTTATAGGTAGCATGCAATATTGTTAACATGGTGAAAGTGTGATTACTTTTATCCTTCTGTATAGATGAAAAACACAGACTCTTGAGCCAGGTTGTTCGACCTCAAGAATCTCGTTCTCTTAGTCCATCCCACCTTACAGAAGACAGGCAGGGTAGGTGGAAAGAGGAAGATCGTAAACCAGAAAGAAAAGAAAGTTCAAGGCGCTATGAAGAGCAGGAGTTCAAAGAGAAAGTTTCTTGTGTAGATAAGCAGCGAGAACAGACAGAAATCACGGAGAGCTCAAGAACTCGTTCACAAGACATGATAGGACACCACCCATCTGAAGATCGAGACACATCTGATCGAGCTCATGATGAAAACAAGAAAAAAGCAAAAATTCAGAAGAAACCTATTAAGAAAAAGAAAGAAGATGATGTTGGAATGGACAGGGGTAACACAGAGACAACGTCTGAAGATGGTCAAGTATTTTCACCAAAAAAAGGACAGAAGAAGAAAAGCGTTGAAAAAAAGCGTAAAAGGTCCAGAGGTGATTCTGACATTTCTGATGAAGAAGCAGTCCAGCAGAGTAAGAAGAAGAGAGGCCCACGGACTCCCCCTATCACAACCAAGGAGGAATTGGTTGAAATGCCCAGTGATAAGGATGGCACTTTGGAGGATCCTCAGAAGAAAGAAGATACAGCGTTCAGTGACTGGTCTGATGAGGACGTGCCTGACCGTGCCGAGGTGACAGAACCAGAGCACGCCGCCACAGCTGCTACTCCCAGGAGGACTCCTTCCCCGTCTTCTCTTCCTCCTCCTCCTCCTCCTCTTGCCACGACGACGACTCCTGCTGCCACCACCTTCAACACATTGGCCACCACCATTTCCACCTCTTTCACCCCAGGCAACACCACCAACGCTTTTACCAATGAAGACTCACATAGAAAATGCCACAGAACACGAGTGGAAAAGGTAGAGGCACCTCATGTTACTATAGAAGATGCACCACATCGCAAGCCGGTGGATCAAAAGAGGAGTAGCAGCATTGGCAGCAATCGGAGTATTCGTAGTCATACATCTGGCCGTCTCCGCTCCCCGTCCAGTGATTCTGCACATCGAAGTGGGGATGACCAAAGTGGTCGAAAGAGAGTACTGCATAGTGGCTCAAGAGACAGAGAAAAAACAAAAAGTCTAGAAATCACAGGAGAGAGAAAATCTAGGATTGATCAGCTAAAGCGTGGAGAGCCCAGTCGAAGTACTTCTTCAGGTAATAAAAATGAATTATAATCTAACCACTGTTTCCTATGTTAGTATATTTGTATATTTTGTACAGTTTTATGCTTTGTTCAAATCATAATTTTAAAGTAAATGCTAAATTGGTTACTTTACATGCTGCCTTAAATTTCAAGGAACCTAAAAGCTTAACCATCCCACCAAAATGTTACCTGTTAATCACATTACTAGCAGCATTATAGTAGAGGCACATTCAATGAAGTCAGTTTAATATCAGGATTTTAGTAGTGTATCTTGGTGGAAGCACTTATGTATTCAAGTCCTCTGTTGATGCCTAAAATTTTAACTTTCTGGCTCTTCTTCCTGCAACCAGTACTTTCTCTTTTGACCACAGAAAATAAGGTAGGGGGATAGGAAGAGGTCAGATAATGAAATGATCATTTCTGTTACTGCTTAAACACTTTATGTACTTATTTCTTTGAAGATATTTTGTAGTTATAGTGGAAATAAGGAAACAAGCTTTTTACATATTTGAATTAACACTTTGAGAGATGGAATTTTTCATTAAGATGGGTCCTTTGGATAATTTAAAATAAATACAGAAAAAGATAAATTGTCAGTTTTAAAGGGCCTTAAAATGAAGCCTTTTATTTCCATTTTATCACGTGTTAACTCTTTGTATATGGTGTATTTATTTTAGATCGCCAGGATTCAAGAAGCCATAGTTCAAGAAGAAGTTCTCCTGAGTCAGATCGACAGGTCCATTCAAGATCAGGGTCGTTTGAGAGCAGAGATAGGCTTCAAGATCGTGATCGTTATGAGCATGAGAGAGAGCGGGAGAGAGAGAGGAGAGATGCACGGCAGAGAGAATGGGAGCGAGATGCCGATAAAGATTGGCCCCGGAACAGGGACCGAGATCGACTACGGGAACGGGAGAGAGAACGAGACAAAAGGAGAGACTTGGACAGGGAAAGGGAGAGGTTAATCTCTGATTCTATGGAAAGGGAAAGGGACAGGGACAGAGACAGAACTTTTGAGAGTCCTCAAATAGAGTCTGTAAAACGCAGTGAAGCAAAACTGGAGAGTGAACATGAAAGAGACCTAGAAGGCACTTCCCGGGACTCTTTAGCTTTGGATAAAGAAAGAATGGATAAAGAGCTAGGATCTCTGCAGGGATTTGAAGATACAAATAAAGCTGAGAGAACAGAGAGTATGGAAGGTGAGTGTCACACCTTTTTGTCTGTTTCAATGCTCCATTCCTTTTCATATTTCATAGCAAACAAATATTTCCTTTTGAAAGGTCATCTGATATGCATATTGACTCCGTTGTTTTAGGGAAAATAGAGTTTATAAGGAAAAGCCTTATGATACTTAAAAAATGTGTTCCACTCATTAGTACTATCAAGGTAGACTTGGTTCAGGTAAGCTTAAATGAAATAAATGATTACAGTCGTCCCTCAGTCCCTCAGTATCTGCAGGAATGGGTTCCAGAGCCCTCCATCGATAGTAAAATCTGGGGATGCTCAGGTCCCGTATTAAAATGACTTCCAGCTCCTAGAATGAGGGACCCTGAGAAGGCCACATCCACCCTTTTGCCCACTCAGAGCCAATCTCAGCTATGGACATCCACTCTCCAATCCTTCACCCCTGATAATGCTGTACAAGCTGACTTGCGCCTCTGCACGGGCTTCCTTCTCTAGCCTTCTCTGTACCTGCTCTTCCCATTGCCTGATAGGCCTTTTCTCTTTTATCTTCTCTTACTCAAACTGCAAGTCCCAGTTTATGCATTATTTCCTCTACAAAGCCTTCTCTGCTAAAGGTGCTTTACTCTTTCAAATCGCCATACCACCTTGTTTATACATCTTTAATAGCATCTCTGTGCCATATTATAATTATTTTTCCATAGTTTTCTCACCACTATACTGTACTCCTTTGTTAGGCACCATAGCTTTTCATTTCTTTATCATCAAGACTCTAGCAAGGATGCAATAAATGGCTGATGAATGAAAATATGTTCTGCTGTGCATACATGTTCTGCATCTTATTCTTTGGTGAATTATAGCCCAGGTTGACAATAGTAATGGCCCCCCTGAAAATTCTCTTGGAAATTCTGCCTCCATGAACTGTCCAGTTCTGATGCTGGTGCTTACACCATTGTTCTGACATAACCTCTCTACTTCAAGCCCCCAAGAAACTTCTGGGATACTTAGTACATCAGCAGTAATATTTTATATTCTTTTTATTTGCTGTATTGTAGCACTAGTCCCAGAATAAAATTCACATTCTTTTAAAACTATAAACATCCTTACATCTTTAGGTTATTTGGTTAGATACATTCCAATACGCCAACTGTTACATATTTTTTCTACTTGACAAAAACATTTCTGCCTCAGTGGTCTTCACATTTTTATCTCAAATTTGAATTTAAATGGCATCAATTTGTGAGCCATAGTACTATTGGAGGTACAGCCTTGGGGTATAATTGAATATAATTTTAACTAATCATTGTAATATCTCTCTTGTGATTGGAGTTCGTGCCCTTCATCCCTAAAATATACCATTCATTGGTTGTGATCACAGATAACATAGCATAGAAATTTAGAGGTGAATTACCTATTGTGAAATGCAAAATTTTATCCAGTTAAAGTAGGACAATGAGTTTGATAAAGCTTGAAAAGTTAAAAATCCTATTATTTGCATTTATGTTTAGATGTATATCTGTGTAATGAAGTTATTAAAATTGTTTACTTTAGAAGTGAATGGCGGGGGTATGAGGAGATTACTACAGAATTTAATAGAGTAGAAAATTATTAGAATGACTAGAAACATCTCATAGTTTATTATATTTTATTTGCTGTAAGTTTTATAAAGCATGCTGTTGCATTTTGAAAACTAGTGTTGTAAACTCAGTAAAGTGTATGGATAACACCTGATTAGAAATATTAAGTGTACTGTATAGTTTTATGATAATTCAAGTTCACAACTAAGTCACCAGGAGACAAAGCTTTAGCCTAGGTAGTTGAGAAAAGTTGGTAAATAAAGAAATGGAAGGTACACTAGTGGTTAAAGTTTCAAATAAATTTTACTAATTAGTTCGCAAGTTCTTTAAAATTAATGAGTTTATTTTGATAAAGAAATTAATGCATCCTTTTGAAATTAGATTTCTCTGGACTTAAAGTTTTATTATAAAAACTTAACATAATATCAACATTAACATGTTAGTGGTAGATTTTATTTCTCATTTTAATTGTAATGTTATAACCTATTTTGATATTGCTGTCCATATTGTGTTCTTGCCTAAATTTAATTTTTAAGTTTTCTTTTGGAGGTATCAAGTATTTTGAATAATTAAGAAATACAGTTTTCAAATAAAAAAATGCTTTTTGGGACTTCCCTGGTGGCGCAGTGGTTGAGAGTCCGCCTGCCAATGCAAGGGACACGGGTTCGTGCCCTGGTCCGGGAAGATCCCACGTGCCGAGGAGCGGCTGGGCCCATGAGCCATGGCCGCTGAGCCTGCGCGTCCGGAGCCCGTGCTCCGCAATGGGAGAGGCCACAGCAGTGAGGGGCCTGCGTACAGCAAAGAAAAAAAAAATGCTTTTCCACTTTTCTTAGTGTGCACAGCCTCTCCTCTTTGGTTTCACTTAGATATCCCTTTCCCTTAACACTCTCTTTGGCATGAAATTAATTTTTCTGTTTAGCAGGAGATGACGAATCCAAGTTAGATGATGTGCATTCGTTAGGATCTGGTGCTGGAGAAGGATATGAGCCAATTAGTGATGATGAACTAGATGAAATTCTGGCAGGTGATGCTGAAAAGAGGGAGGACCAACAGGATGAGGAGAAGATGCCAGGTAATCATTTGCAGAGGTGGTTGAATGTAAGAAATATTTAATTATGGTATTGTGATATTCTTTGTTCCCTTTCATGCTGTAAGAATTGATAAAATGCAGTTAGAATTTTCCCATTTGTTTTAATTAACATAGAAGGGCCAATAAAATGCAAATTATAGTTAATATGCTCTGCTCATTTTTAAGTAGACATTGCCTATAAATTGGAAAGGGCATTATTTAAAATAGCACAATTGTAAGATTTCCTGTCAAACAGTGATTGTCTAGCAGTGTTCTAGATGGTAGGTGTATGGTACAGAGCTTCACAACTGTGCTGCCAGAAACCAACTTTTGAAATGACCATTCAGAAATTTCGAAAGGTTGGGGTTATATTTGAACACTGTTTATATACTTCTCTCTCTCAATTTTCTAAATTCAGTAATTATTTCCATTTATAGTACTTTATTCGTTGCCAGAACTTACTCCAGTGACTGTACCATGAAGCAGCCACCTTCAGTGTTCTTGTTGAATCATCCCAATTAGTCTAGTTGTTACTAACAATTTTTTTTTATCATAGTGAGGGTCTTTGCTTTGTTTGGGTATACAGAATATTAAATTCTTATTTTGACTTAATTTGCTCTTGTATTTTACAGTTTTTTCTACTAATGTATAATGTATATATGAGTGTTATCTTTATTATTATCAGCTATTAGGTATTTCTGAATAGAACATTATTTTGTTAATTTCCTAAACTGACTTATCAGTGGATAGATTATTCTCAATTTTAATCATAGCCACTACCTGATTCTTAAATTTATTTCATAATGAATCATCTGTTTTTAAAAGGTAAACTGTGTCTGTGTATGCATGCACACATGCAGACTAAATACACTCCTGGATTTAACTAACCCTTGAAATGACTGGTACCAAGCTTCAAAATGTCAGACCTAATCTAGTGAAATGATGGAGTTCTTTCATTGAGGATCTCTCAGGCAATTTAAATGCATTATTTGTAGGAATGGGTTTGCTTAGGTGTTTGTTTGCTTGCCTTTTTTTTGGGGGGGGGGTGTTTTTTATTGAAGTATAATTGACATACATTAGTTTCAGGTACACAACCTAATGATTTGACATTTGTATACATTGCAACATGATCACCACATTAAGTCTAGTTACCATCTGTCACCATGCAAAGTTACCAAATTTTTTTTCTTGTGATGAGAACTTTTCAGATATACTTTCTAGCAACTTCTAATGTTGAAATACAATATTACTGACTATAGTTACCATGCTATACATTACATCCCCATGATTTTATAATTGCAAGTTTGTACCTCTTGATACCCTTCACACATTTGTCTAAACTTCACATTCCTTCCCCTCTGGAAGCCACCAATCTCTGTATCTATGAGTTTGGTTTTCTTTTTGTTTGATTCTTTTCATTTTAGATTCCACATATAAATGAAATGGGGGGGGTGGAGGCACTCGCCTGTGACCTCTTCGCCTCTTTTCCTTTGGTGAGAAAGTTATTTGTAGAGGTCCTTAAGATTCTAAATATTAGTTTTTAATAGAAAATCTTTTGTTTTAAGAATATGCCTTTTTTGATTTATATTACTTGTTATTTAATGCTTTCTGTGGCTTGGAATCTATATTTCTCTATAGATAACGAGAATATTTCTTGGTGTAATAAAATTCTGTTCTTCAACTTTTTTCTAGATCCATTAGATGTGATAGATGTGGACTGGTCTGGTCTTATGCCAAAGCATCCAAAAGAACCCCGAGAGCCTGGGGCTGCACTCTTAAAATTCACACCTGGAGCCGTTATGCTGAGAATTGGGATCTCTAAAAAGTTGGCTGGTTCTGAACTCTTTACTAAAGTCAAAGAAACATGTCAGAGACTTTTAGAAAAACCCAAAGGTAATTCCGTCCCACTTCGACTATATAATGTTTAATATAAATATTAAGGTGCCTTTGAAAAGGATTCTGTTCTGTTCTCATGTAGCAGTTACAGTATAAGAACTTTTTTTTTTTTTTTTTGAGGACTCACTTATTTTCAGTATTTAATCCTCACGGTCAAAGTCTGTTTTACTTTATTTTGAGAAAAATTTAAGCCTACAGAAAAGTTGTAAACATAGCACAATGATCTTACTGTATCAAAGTTACTTTTTAACAGGTAAGTTCTAATGTCAAAAGTGCTCAGTGGTTTTACCCAGGGCTAAATGAAATAGAGCCTGGGGAAGTGAACTAGATATTGTTCATATCTAAGCAAATTGGTAATTGGTTAAATTGCTTTTGTCCAGGTTTTATGATTATAGTATGATTAAGTTCTTTGAAGCTAAACTTTCCCAGTTATCTTAGTTCCTTTGGTTTACTTGTACTTATATACGTGTTTAATCTGTCTCGAGTTATTTGGTGCTGGTCAGTTCAAAACCAGGAAGAGACTAAGTTTAGACATGTTATACATTCTAGGGAGGTTTGCAAGTGTGTTTTATAGTCTACTGTTGTGAAAGCAGAAAAGATTTAAATACAAAGTAATTTGTCTTAATGAGCAATTTTCAAGGAAGTGCATGGACTCAATGGAGATTTCTTTATTTGTATCTATAGTAGATTGGTGGTGAATGTTTGGTGCTTTTTTTTTAATGGTGTGCATTATATGACTGTCATTGGTTGGCTCAAACATTGGTATGGCTGAATTACCTGAGGAACTGCCTTTTCCCCCCACTAAGGTATCCTAGTTCCAACTGGAGAGTCTGTAGGTCTGGTGGTAGAGCCCTGGCACTGTATTTTTAAAAACTCCTCAGATGATTCTGATAGACATCAAAGTTTGTGAACTATTTCTGAGTTTTTGTTTACATTTATTTTTGCTTTTGTTATAAACCTATTCACTAGGTGTATAACTTACCGACTAGGTATATTACATGAGACAGGTTTCTTGTTATCTAATCTCACTATTTATGCTCTGCAGTTCAGGAAATGAAATATGTAATGCAATTCCATTAATTCTCAAATGTTTGTTTTGTTTTTACCTAGGTGTTATTTACTATTTCCCTTTGTGGGCTCTAGCAATAACCTGTTTGATCATGTTGCTATAGAAACACTACCTGATACCATTCATACTCTTGGCCAACCCCTGGAACGTTAACTTTGAAGTTACTACTCTTTCTGTTATTTATTTAGATTAATGACTGACCCTATTCTGTAAATTTTGATTTCTTGTCTATTTTTAACTCACTCTATTTTTATTGTGTTTTCTCCCTACTTTGCATGTTATGACTTAAAACTAAGTGATTTTGATACATTGTCCCAGGTTTTTACAGTGACCAAATATTGGATAAAATTTGCAGATTATCTAGCAAACAGCTAATCCCTTTCCTAAGTTTTTTAGGGTTCACAGAATGTAGTCACATTACTACATTTGAATCTTGCCATAATAAAGTCCTGAATCTAGAACTTTTAGTAGTTGATGGTATGCAATATTTTGACTTTACTCATTCTTAACTTGAACTTTTTTCCCATAGTTAGTAATCCCTGTCTAAATTCTGTCTCCCAGTTCTGCTTTTCTTATATCTTAAAGTGGCTATCAGAGTATTTATTTTTGTTTGAGCCCAGCACCAAAACTACATGCTGGAGTTCTCTCACAGAGAACATATTGCCTTTAATATGAAATAGTTTTCACCACTGTTGGTAACTTTGATAAAGTATAGATAAACTTAGTATAGATAGACTTTGTGGAATAGTCATCTAAGCAGTTGATAACATTTCTATTTTCAGAAGCCTTAATGTGTTTATTTTTTATTGAAAGATGCAGACAATCTTTTTGAACATGAATTGGGGGCTCTCAACATGGCTGCATTACTACGAAAAGAGGAAAGAGCAAGTCTTCTTAGTAATCTTGGACCATGCTGTAAAGCATTATGCTTCAGGCGAGATTCTGCAATCCGAAAGCAGCTTGTTAAAAATGAGAAGGTACTGTTGTTTCCTTAGAAAAATTGGAACATGTTTGTTGAGTAGTATGGATGACATATTCTTCATTTGATTGATTGCTTTAAGGTGAAATTAAGGTCTCATTATCTGCTTTTATGAGTTTAGTTTCCCAGTCTTTTACACATGCAAAAGAAAGAATTTTATTAGAATTTGTAGTACTTTTTATTTTACTTTAATAGTTTTGAATAACATTTGTTTTGAATGACAAATTGTTATTGGTACTGGAAAAAATTTTAAATAGTCTATTCCTGTGAAATATTTTTCATTTGCGAAGTTTCTTTAGATAATGAAATATACTAGAAACTTATTTAAATTGAAGGTCAAGGAAAAAAATTTTCCAGATACAGAGTGGTGAGGAGATTATATAGTGTTTATGAGAATATACCAAATTGAAGAGAGGAAATAAACACAAGTGATTATATGTAAACATTTACTTGAAGAATAAAGGAAATTGAAACTCAGCTTATTTTTTGTTTGGTTCAGGTAAGGAACCCCCAATTGAGAAAGACAACAGGAATTTTTTTGATTGCAGTCATGGTTACTTGAATATATACATGAGTGAAAACTCACAGAACTATACATAAAAAGCCAGTTTTACTGTATCACAATGTATAAGATAGTTTTTATAATGCAAATATGGTCAAGGCATCACTCTTCCTTTAAAGATCCTAGAAGAGAAATAGCAGAATGCTGGAGACATTCAAATCTTTATTTCATTATACACATGGTTGGAGAACATTTAACAAAATTTTATGACAATAACATTCAAAACTGCTAATGTAGCTTTAAGTTCCAATACTAGAGATCTACATATCTTAGAACAAAGGAGATAGTAGTTTCTCTAGTAGCCTGCACTGATCGGCTAGCTGTCTTCTGGAGAATTTGTTCAGTTCTGGAGCCTACATCTTAGTGGCATATCAACAGACCAGTAAGGAGTATGGAATGTTCGGTGCTTCTCTTCAGAGAATTGATTGTCATGTGAAAGTAAGACTGAAATTAGTGTGTAGCTCCATAGAAGAGATTTTATTTCAAAATGTAGAAGAAATAGTACCATTCAACAATAGAATGTGCAGTGTGTTTTTCGTTGTTTTGTTTTGTCATCGGAAATGATGAAGTAAAAACTACTTGATTACCTGTCAGGGATTGTTGAGAAGATTCCTACTTTAAGCAAGAAGTTAGACTAGGCGCCCTCTAGAGATGGCTTTCTTTTCTAAGATTCCTTGAGTCTGCAAACATTTCTTAATTTTGCTTTTAAATATCCAATACAGCTAATTTAATAGTCATCACAAACTAATTTTTCTTATAACTGATATTTTTTTAGCAGTTAACCTGTCTTTTCTACTGTCAACTAATAATTTACATGTTTAATTTGTTTTTGTTTTCTCCAAATAGGGCACTGTAAAACAAGCTTATACAAATGCTCCAATGGTAGACAATGAACTCTTACGACTGAGTCTTCGATTATTTAAGCGGAAGACTACTTGCCAGGCCTCAGGACCTGAAAAGACTGAAGATAATAAACTCTCACAGTCCAGTATCCAACAGGAACTGTGTGTGTCTTAAGACTGAAGTCCAGGCACATTTTCGGTACTATTTCCCTTCATCAGTGCATATTCTTTTTCAAAGTTCTTTGGTTTGACAAGTGTTATTAGTGACAAAGGCAGAAAAGACTTATCAGCCATGCTAAAAGAGTGACAAACTTTGATTTAAAGACACTAGTTTGGCTAACAAGATTTTACAAAAATTTTTACACAGTACTTGATTGATACTCATGTAAAATAATGTGAAACATCTAGATATAGTAGTTTATTCTGTACCTTTTGTTAAAACTGAAGACTCTGGGGCTTCCCCGGTGGTGCAGTGGTTGGGAGTCCGCCTGCCGATGCAGGGGATATGGGTTCGTGCCCCAGTCCGGGAGGATCCCACATGCCGCGGAGCGGCTGGGCCCGTGGGCCATGGCCGCTGGGCCTGCGCGTCCAGGGCCTGTGCTCTGTAGCAGGGGAGGCCGCAGCAGTGAGAGGCCCGCATGCTGCAGAAAAAAAAACAAAAAACTGAAGACTTTGAAAACAGTCATCCCTGCTCTTCCAGCCTACACAGATTTTTTTTATGAAATGGAGCCACTGATTTATGTACTGGATCATCCTTACAGAAAGCAGGGCTGGGCCTGCATGCTGTGTGTAGGCAGGCGTAAGCCACAATCCTGTTTTCCTTTCTAAAATTGTAACAAAACTACTTAATGGCTCTTCGGTTTTTTTAATACATGTGCATTGTTACAATGTATATTGGATATATTTCGAGTCTGAATGGTTTTGTTTGTTATCAGAGACTGTGGACTATTTTTATTTTTAATAAATGTACCTTCCCTTTTCCTGTTGTAGATTTACTTGGCTCTTCATTAATCTTACTCCTGATGTTCTAAAACATTTGTCATCACCATTACATGTTTCATACTTCAGATATTTTACTGCTGAAGTTATTATTGGACAGCTGTGAATAATGCAATAATAGTTGAGGATGTACTTCAAATATAGCTCAGTAATACTTGAAACAAACCAAGAGTTAACCAACCTATGTAATCTGAGCTTTAAAATCCTACCATCATCCTTTTCAGAGCTATAACCTTTGATTACATTAACCTGCCTCCAGATACAGAGTGGTGGTGAAATTATATGAGAATATACCAAATTGAAGAGAGGAAATAATTACAAGTGATTTTATGTAAGCATTTACTTGAAGAATAAAGGAAACAAACATTATTTTCTGTTTGGTTCGGGTAAGGAACCCCAGTTGAGAAAGACAACAGAGGAATTTTTTTGAATGATGACACTTCTGATTGTGGTCATGGTTACTTGAATATATACATGAGTGAAAACTCACAGAACTATACATAAAAAGCCAGTTTTACTGTATCACAACGTATAAGATATTTTTTATAATGCAAATGTGGTCAAGGCATCACTCTTCCTTTAAAGATCCTAGAAGAATAATATATAAAACAATTTACTTTTTATAAATTATAATATATCTGCTTTATTTTGTATGTACGTATTTATCTCATGAAGTGGACTCTTAGAAGGATTTGAAATGGACTCCACTGCAGAATTTGTGGGCAGACAGTAATGATGATAATGAAGGAAAGCAATGAAAATTGTAATTTGATGATTGCCTTTCAGAGGTTTTTGTTAAAACTGTAATCCTGTTACCTGTCTCAGTAGTTGTGTATCCTTTTCCTACAGGTAACCTAATGTTACTGGTTGAAAGGTTATATTCATTTCAAGAAACATTCATTGTGCACTTAATTTTTACAAAATACTTACCCAGCAAAGGAAATAGTCTTATTTCCAAATGACCTGGAAATCATGTATAAGAAAACTACCTTCTTGGTTTTTGTTTTGCTACTTGTAAACAAAGATTCAGGTGTGTTTCCTCTTCCAATTGGTAAACGTTTTGAATAAAGAAAAAAAAGATAAAATTCTTTAATGACCTGGAGAATGAATAACCTTTAGAAAACTACTTCCTGTTTTAGTGGATAATATCATTCTCTGTAGCATAAAGATTTAAAGTCATAGAACCTCTAATATTAGTTCCAAGAATTGTGGAGTGTAACAGAAATAATGGTTTTCCTGTTTTGTGCACTGACTTTAGGAATATTTCACAAGTTATTTCTTCACAGAAATGAAAACTCTGTAGGTAGGTTTGCCATATAGTCAAATCCGTTGCCATTTTAGTTTTGAATATCTTTTTGTTAGGTTGTAAAAGAAAATGTTAAAACCATTTGTTTGCTTAGTCACAGTATTCAGAGCTTTATGCTCCCAGTGGGAATGTCCTGTTAAGTCTCATAATTTTAAAAAATTCAGGGCCTCCCTGGTGGCGCAAGTGGTTGAGAGTCCGCCTGCCGATGCAGGGGATACGGGTTCGTGCCCCGGTCTGGGAGGATCCCATATGCCGCGGAGCAGCTGGGCCTGTGAGCCATGGCCGCTGAGCCTGCGCGTCCGGAGCCTGCGCGTCCGGAGCCTGTGCTCCGCAACGGGGGAGGCCACAACAGTGAGAGGCCCGCATACCGAAAAAAAAAAAAAAAAAAAAAAATTCAAACATTCTGTGTATTGCTAATCATATACCCATAAAGTTCTTCTAAAGCAAATCTTTTTGTTGAATTTTCCATAAAAGCTCTTGGACCATAAAGTCTCAAACCAGTATTCCTGGAAACATCTTCCAATCTATAAATTGTTAGTACAGTTAATGGTCTTCTGTCTCATAACTGATGATGAACTTTGTCCATTTGCCATAACTGCACAACTGGACTCCAGCTGCTAGTGATAAGGAGTTGTCTGTCTAGAGAAGAGGCAGAGTTATGTCTGCCATCCAAAGTAAATAAAACAGGAGTTACCAGACACTTATATTTTGTTGAGTCAGTTGTTTGATTTTTTTTTTTGGCACATGTCCTCACTATTTAGTAAAGTCTTATACTAAACTTATAATAGTTGGTAGCTTCTTCACAAAAATTTTTAACTGTACTCAAATATGTTAAAATCTGACCCATCACTTCTCTTTATTCTGATCAGTAACTGCAGCTTATTGTCCCCATTCTTCCCCATGACCACTTACGACTTATCCTTATTAATTTGAAAATCTGTGGCATCAGCAGAACATCCCACATTATTCCTTACTGTAAGATTAAGGTAAATAGTATCTATATTGTCAATGATGCTTTTAAATCTCAGAAAGAAGAGCCAGCATCTGAACCTCAATTTGTTATTTTAAAAGGTGTATGGGTTCCAGCACAAGATAGCTACATAAGAGGATCCTAAACTCACCACCTCCCATGGCCACACTGAATCTACAGCTACATATGGAACAATTTCCTCTGGACAAAACCCAAAACTAGCTGAGAGACTCCTACAAGGAAGAACCCACATCTAAGCTAGTAGGAGGGGCTGAGACAAAATCTCACCATAAACCCCACTCTCAGTATGGAGACCCCCAATCAAGAGGGAACTTGCAACCTTGAGGTTCTCCCTGAGGAGTGAAGGGTTTGAACCCTACATCTTGCACCCCAACTTTTAAAACTTGCCACTGAGAGAGAAGTCCCCCAAACAACAACATAAAGAGACCCACACTGAGACACGCTGTAAAGTTCAAGTTAAAGACCAGGAGAGTATTTAAAAGCAGCAAGAAAAAAAAAAAAACGATACCTATAAAGGAACTCCTATATGAGTATCAGCAGATTTTGTCAACAGAAACTTCACAGACAAGAAGGGAGTGGCATGATATAGTCAAAGTGCTGAAAGGAAAAAACTGCCAATCAAGAATTCTCTACCTGACAAAGTCCCTCATAATTAAAGAAGAGATAGAGTTTCCTAGACAAGAAAAGCTAATGTTGTTAATCACCACTGGACTGGCCTTACAAGAAATGTTAAAGGGACTTCTTTAATCTGAAAAGAAGGGGTGCTAATTACTAACAGGAAAGCATATGAGTACAAATCTCACTGGTAAAGGTAAATGTATGGTAAAATTCAGAAAAATCTAATGTAACAGTGATGGGTTAATTACTTATAAGGCTAGTATGAAGGTTAAAAGACAAAATTAGTAAAAACTACAGCCATAATGATTTGTTAATGGATATACAAGATTAAAAAAACATAAATTTTAACACTAAAATAAAATGGTGGGGATTAAATATAGAGCTTTAGGTTGAGTTGATACTTATGTTTTTATCCACTTAAAATGGACTATGATAAATAAGTGTTGTAAGCCTCATGGTAACCACAAAGGAAAACCCTATAATAGATTCACAGAAGATAAACCTGAGCATACCGCCACAGAAAATCATCAAATTACAAAGAGAGAAGAGGAAAAAAAACAAAGGAATTACAAGACAGCCAGAAAACAATTTAACAAAATGGCAATAAGTACATACCTATCAATAATTAGATTATACATAAATAGACTAAATTCTCAAAAGACATCGAGTGGCTGAAAGGATAAAAAAAACCAAGACTCATCTAATATGCTGCCTACAAGAGATTCACTTCAGATGTGTGCACACACACAGACTGAGTGAAGGAATAGCAAAAGATATTCCATGCAAATGGAAACCAAAACAAAGTTAGAGTAGCTATACTTACATCAAACAAAATAGACTTTAAGACAAAAACTGTAGTAAGAAGCAGAGATGGTCACTGTATAATGATAAAGGGGTCAATCCAACAAGAGGATATATTACAATATTTATGTACCTGACAAAGAACCTAAATCAAATATTAACAAACCTACAGAGAGAAATTGACAGTAATACAATAATAGTAGGGTATTTTAATATCCCATTTCCATCAGTGGATAGATCATACAGATAAAAATTAATGAGGAAACATTGGCCTTAAAAGGAAGTATTATACCAGATGGACTTAGAAACATATCCAGAACATTCCATCTAAAAGTAACAAACATTCTTCTGAAGTACACTTGGAATATTTCCAGGATAGATCATATGTTAGGCCACAAAAAATCTTAATAAATTTAAGAAAATCAAAATCATATCAATCATCTTCTCTGACTTACAATGGTATGACTAGAAATCAGTTGTAAAAAAACTGGAAAATTCACAAGTGTGTGTAGGGAGGCTACTGAATGACCAATGGGTCAGAGAAGAAATCAAAAGAAAATTTTAAAACCTTGAGACAAATGAAAATGGAAATACAACATACCAAAAGTTATGGGATATGGCAATAAATCCCTATATTAAGAAAAAAGAAAGACCTCAAATATACAACCTAAATTTATACCTCAAAGAACTAGAAAGAGGACAACAAACAAACCCCAGAATTAGTAGAAGGAAGGAAATAACAAAGATCAGAGCAGAAATAAATGAAATATAAATTTAAAAGCCAATAGAAAAGATCAATGAAACTAAGAGCTGGGGGGTTTTTTTTTGAAAAAAATAAAATTGACAAACCTTTAGCAAGACTCACCAAGAAAAAAGAGAAGATTCAACTAAGTCAGAAATGAAAAAGATGTTACAACTGATACCACAGAAGTACAAAGGATCATAAGAAACTACTACAATTATTCAGCAGCAAATTGGACAACCTATAGGAAATGGACAAATTCCTAAAAACATACAGTTTTCCAAGACTGAGTCATGAAGAAACAGAAAATCTGAACAGACTCATACTAGTAAAGACATTGAATCATTAAGTAAAACCCTCCCAATGAAGTCCAAAAGTCCATGACCAGATGTTTTCACTGATGAATTCTACCAAACATTTAAAGAATTACTACAAATCCTTCTCAAACTCTTCCCAAAAAATACAAGAAGCAACACTTCCAAATGCATTTTATGAGGCCAGCATTACCGATACCAAAACCAAAATAGGACACCACAAGAAAATTACAAGCCAATATCCCTGATGAACATAGTTGTAAAAATCCTCAGCAAAATATTAGAAAACCAAATTTACCAATATATTAAAAGGATCATACACCTTGACCAAATCAGATTTATTCTAGGGATGCAAGGATGGTTCAACATCAGAAAATCAATCAGTGTGATACACCCCATTAACAAAATGAAGGATAAAATAGTATACGATAATCTCAATAGATGCAGAAAAAGCACTTGACAAAATTCAACAACCATTCATGATAAAAACTCTCAACAAAGTTGGTATAGAGAGAACATACCTTAACATACTAAAGGCCATATATGATGTGCCCACAGCTATCATACTCAATGGTGAAAAACTGAAAGCTTTTCCTCTAAGATCAGGAACAAGACAAGAATGCCCACTCTCACCACTTTTATTCAGCATAGTATTGGAAGTCCCAACCAGATCAGTTAGTCAAGAAAAAGAAAGAAAAGTCATCCAAATCAGAAAAAACTAAAACTCACTATTTGCAGATGATATGATACTATATAGAGAAAACCCTAAACTCCATCAAAAAACTATTAAAACTAATAAATGAATTCAGTAAAGTTGCAAGATACAAAATCAGTGTGCAATAATCTGTTGTGTTTCTATACACTAACAACAAACTAACAGAAAGAGAAACTAAGAAAGCAATCCCAACACATACAGATTGAAAGTAAGGGGATGGAAAAAGATATTCCATGCAAATGGCAAATGGAAATCAAAAGAAAGCTGGAGTAGCCATTCTCATATCAGACAAAGTAGACTTTTATTTTTTTTTTTTTTTTTTTTTTTTTTTTGCGGTATGCGGGCCTCTCACTGTTGTGGCCTCCCCCGTTGCGGAGCACAGGCTCCGGACGCGCAGGCTCAGCGGCCATGGCCCACGGGCCCAGCCGCTCCGCGGCACATGGGATCCTCCCAGACCAGGGCACGAACCCGCATCCCCTGCATCGGCAGGCGGACTCTCAACCACTTGCGCCACCAGGGAGGCCCCAAAGTAGACTTTTAAATAAAGACTATTAGAAGAGACAAAGAAGGACACTACATAATGATAAAGGGATCGATCCAAGAAGAAGATATAACAATTGTAAATATTTATGCACCCAACATAGGAGCGCCTCAATACATAAGGCAAATACTAACAGCCATAAAAGGGGAAATCGACAGTAACACACTCATAGTAGGGGACTTTAACACCCCACTTTCACCAATGGACAGATCATCCAAAATGAAAATAAATAAGGAAACACAAGCTTTAAATGATACATTAAACAAGACGGACTTAAGTGATACTTATAGGACATTCCATCCAAAAACAACAGAATACACATTTTTCTCAAGTGCTCATGGAACATTCTCCAGGAAAGATCATATCTTGGGTCACAAATCAAGCCTTGGTAAATTTAAGAAAATTGAAATTGTATCAAGTATCTCTTCCGACCACAATGCTATGAGACTAGACATCAATTACAGGAAAAGATCTGTAAAAAATACAAACACATAGAGGCTAAACAATACACTACTCAATAACGAAGTGATCACTGAAGAAATCAAAGAAGAAATAAAAAATACCTAGAAACAAATGACAATGGAGACACGACGACCCAAAACCTATGGGACGCAGCAAAAGCAATTCTATGGGGGAAGTTTATAGCAATACAATCCACCTGAAGAAACAGGAAACATCTCGAGTAAACAACCTGACCCTGCACCTAAAGCAATTAGAGAAAGAAGAACAAAAAAACCCCAAAGTTAGCAGAAGGAAAGAAATCATAAAGATCAGATCAGAAATAAATGAAAAAGAAATGAAGGAAATGATAGCAAAGATCAATAAAACTAAAAGCTGGTCCTTTGAGAAGATAAACAAAACTGATAAACCATTAGCCAGACTCATCAAGAAAAAAGGGGAGAATACTCAAATCAATAAAATTAGAAATGAAAAAGGAGAAGTAACAACTGACACTGCAGAAATACAAAAGATCATGAGAGATTACTACAAGAAACTCTATGCCAATAAAATGGACAACCTGGAAGAAATGGACAAATTCGTAGAAATGCACAACCTGCCAAGACTGAATTAGGAAGAAATAGAAAATATGAACAGACCAATCACAAGCACTGAAATTGAAACTGTGATAAAAATTCTTCCAACAAACAAAAGCCCAGGACCAGATGGCTTCACAGGTGAATTCTATCAAACATTTAGAGAAGAACTAACACCTATCCTTCTCAAACTCTTCCAAAATATAGCAGAGGGAGGAACACTCCCAAACTCATTCTACGAGGCCACCATCACCTTGATACCAAAACCAGGCAAGGATGTCACAAAGAAAGAACACTCCAGGCCAATATCACTGATGAACATAGATGCAAAAATCCTCAACAAAATACTAGCAAACAGAATCCAACAGCACATTAAAAGGATCATACACCATGATCAAGTGGGGTTTATTCCAGGAATGCAAGGATTCTTCACTATATGCAAATCAATCAACGTGATACACCACATTAACAAATTGAAGGAGAAAAACCATATGATCATCTCAATAGATGCAGAGAAAGCTTTCGACAAAATTCAACACCCATTTATGATAAAAACCCTGCAGAAAGTAGGCATAGAGGGAACTTTCCTCAACATAATAAAGGCCATATATGACAAACCCACAGCCAACATCGTCCTCAGGGGTGAAAAACTGAAACCATTTCCACTAAGATCAGGAACAAGACAAGGTTGCCCACTCTCACCACTCTTATTCAACATAGTTTTGGAAGTTTTAGCCACAGCAATCAGAGAAGAAAAGGAAATAAAAGGAATCCAAATTGGAAAAGAAGAAGTAAAGCTGTCACTGTTTGCAGATGACATGATACTATACATAGAGAATCCTAAAGATGCTACCAGAAAACTACTAGAGCTAATTAATGAATTTGGTAAAGTGGCAGGATATAAAATTAATGCACAGAAATCTCTGGCATTCCTATACACTAATGATGAAAAATCTGAAAGTGAAATCAAGAAAACACTCCCATTTACCATTGCAACAAAAAGAATAAAATATCTAGGAATAAACCTACCTAAGGAGACAAAAGACCTGTATGCAGAAAATTATAAGACACTGATGAAAGAAATTAAAGATGATACAAATAGATGGAGAGATATACCATGCTCCTGGACTGGAAGAATCAATATTGTGAAAATGACTCTACTACCCAAAGCAATCTACTGATTCAATGCAATCCCTATCAAACTACCACTGGCATTTTTCACAGAACTAGAACAAAAAATTTCAAAATTTGTTTGGAAAAACAGAAGACCCCGAATAGCCAAAGCAATCTTGAGAACGAAAAACGGAGCTGGAGGAATCAGGCTCCCTGACTTCAGACTATACTACAAAGCTACAGTAATCAAGACAGCATGGTACTGGCACAAAAACAGAAAGAAAGATCAATGGAACAGGATAGAAAGCCCAGAGATAAACCCATGCACATATGCTCAACTTATCTTTGATAAAGGAGGCAGGAATGTACAGTGGAGAAAGGACAGCCTCTTCAATAAGTGGTGCTGGGAAAACTGGACAGAGATATGTAAAAGTATGAGATTAGATCATTCCCTAACACCATACACAAAAATAAGCTCAAAATGGATTAAAGACCTAAATGTAAGGCCAGAAACTATCAAACTCTTAGAGGAAAACATAGGCAGAACACTCTACGACATAAATCACAGCAAGATCCTTTTTGACCCACCTCCTAGAGAAATGGAAATAAAGACAAAAATAAACACATGGGACCTAATGAAACTTCAAAGCTTTTGCACAGCAAAGGAAACCATAAACAAGACCAAAAGACAACCCTCAGAATGGGAGAAAATATTTGCAAATGAAGCAGCTGACAAAGGATTAATCTCCAAAATTTATAAGCAGCTCATGCAGCTCAATAGCAAAAAAACAAACAACGCAATCCAAAAATGGGCAGAAGACTTAAATAGGCATTTCTCCAAAGAAGATATACAGACTGCCAACAAACACATGAAAGAATGCTCAACATCATTAATCATTAGAGAAATGCAAATCAAAACTACAGTGAGATATCATCTCACACCAGTCAGAATGGCCATCATCAAGAAATCTAGAAACAATAAATGCTGGAGAGGGTGTGGAGAAAAGGGAACACTCTTGCACTGCTGGTGGGAATGTGAATTGGTACAGCCACTATGGAGAACAGTATGGAGGTTCCTTAAAAAACTACAAATAGAACTACCATATGACCCAGCAATCCCACTACTGGGCATATACCCTGAGAAAACCATAATTCAAAAAGAGTCATGTACCAAAATGTTTATAGCAGCCCTATTTATAATAGCCTGGAGATGGAAACAACCTAAGTGTCCAACATCAGATGAATGGATAAAGAAGATGTGGCACATATATACTATGGAACATTACTCAGTCATAAAAAGAAAAGAAATTGAGCTATTTGTAATGAGGTGGATGGACCTAGAATCTGTCATACAGAGTGAAGTAAGTCAGAAAGAGAAAGACAAATACTGTATGCTGACACATATATATGGAATTTAAGAAAAAAAATGTCACGAAGAACCTAGGGGTAAAACAGGAATAAAGACACAGACCTACTTGAGAATGGACTTGAGGATATGGGGAGGGGGAAGGGTAAGCTGTGACAAAGCGAAAGAGAGGCATGGACATATATACAGTACCAAACGTAAGGTAGATAGATAGTGGGAAGCAGCCGCATAGCACAGGGAGATCAGCTCAGTGCTTTGTGACTGCCTGGAGGGGTGGGATAGGGAGGGTGGGAGGGAGGGAGACGCAAGAGGGAAGGGATGTGGGAACAGCTGTATATGTATGACTGATTCACTTTGTTATAAAGCAGAAAGTAATAAAAAAAAAAGAAAGCAATCCCATTTATAATTGCATCAAAAAGAATAAAATACTTAGGAATAAATTTAACCAAGGAGGTGAAAGACCTGTACTCTGAAAACTATAAGATAATGATGAAAGAGATTGAAGATATAAATAAATGGGAAGATAATCCATGTTCATGAGTTAGAAGAATTAGTGTAAAAATGTCTATACTACCCAAAGGACTCTACAGATTCAGTGCAATCCCTATCAAAATTCCAATGGCACTTTTCACAGAAATAGAACAAACAATCCTAAAATGTGCATGGAACCACAAATGACCCCAAATAACTGAAGCAAATCTTGGAAAAAAAGAATAAAGCTATAGGCATCATACTCCCTGGTTTCTAACTATATTATTGTACAAAGCTATGGAAATTAAAACAGTATGGTATTGGTATAAAAACAGACATGTAGATCAATGGAACAGAATAGAGAGACCATAAATAAACCCATGCATATATGGTCAATTAATATATGACAAAGGAGTCAAGAATATACAATGGGGAAAGGACAGCCTCCTCAATAAATGAGGCTGGGAAAACCAGACAGCCACATGCAAAAGAAGGAAACTGGACCATTATCTTACACCATAAAAAAAATTTAACTCAAAATGGATTAAAGACTTGAATGTGAAACCAGAAACCATAAAACACAGAGAGGAAAAAATAGGCAGTAAGCTCCTTGACATCAGTTGGCAGTGATTTTTTGGAACTACAAAGCAAAGATAAGAAAAGCAAAAAAAAAAAAAAAACAAAAGCAAGAATAAACAAGTGGGACTATATCAGACCAAAAGCTTCTGCACAGCAAAGGAAACCATCAACAACATGAAAAGGAAACCTACCAAATGGAGAAAATATTTGCAGATCATATATCTGGTAAGAGGTTAACATCCAAAATATATAAAGAACTCACAGGACTCAAACCAAAAATCTCACACAGAAAAAAAACCCCTAACAATTCCATTATAAAATGGGCAGAGGATCTGAACAGACATTTTTCCAAAGACGACACACAGATGGCCAACAGGTACATGAAAAGGTGTTCAACATCACTAATCATCAGGGGAATGCAAGTCAAAACCACATGATATTACCTCACACCTATTAGAATGGCTGTTCTCAAAAAGACAAGAAACAACAATTGTTGGTGAAGACGTGGAGAAAAGGAAGCCATTATGCACTGTTGGTGGGAATGTAAATTGGCGCAGCCACTATGGAAAACAGTATGAAGTTTCCTCAAAAAATTAAAAATTAAATTACCATATGATCCAGCAATTACACTTCTAATTATTTATCTGAAAAAATTAAAAACACACACAACTAACTGCTGAACATTCATTGACAGGAAGACACTGGAACTCACCAAAAAAGATACCCCACATTCAAAGACAAAGGAAAAGCCACAATGAGATGGCAGAAGGGGTGCAATCACAGTAAAATCAAATCCCATAACTGCTGGGTGGGTGACTCACAGACTGGAGAACACTTATACCACAGAAGTCCACCCAGTGGAGTGAAGGTTCTGAGCCCCACGTCAGGCTTCGCAAGCTGGGGGTCCAGCAACAGGAGGAGAAATTCCTAGAGAATCAGACTTTGAAGGCTACCAGGATTTGATCGCAGGACTTCGACAGGACTGGGGGAAACAAACTCCACACTTGGAGGGCACACACAAAGTAGTGTGCGCATTGGGACCCAGGCGAAGGAGAAGTGACCCCATGGGAGACTGAACCAGACCTACCTGCTAGTGTTGCAGGGTCTTCTGCAGAGGCGGGGGGTGGCTGTGTCTCACCGTGAGGAAAAGGACACTGGCAGCAGAAGTTCTGGGAAGTACTCCTTGGCATGGGCCCTCCCAGAGTCCGCCATCAGCCCCACCAAAGAGCCCAGGTAGGCTCCAGTGTTGGGTCGCCTCAGGCCAAACAACCAAAGGGAGGGAACACAGCCCCCCCTCACCCACAACCCTCCTGTCAGCAGACAAGTGGATTAAAGTTTTACTGAGCTCTGCCCACCAGAGTAACAGCCAGCTCTACCCACCACCAGTCCCTCCCATCAGGAAACTTGCTTAAGCCTCTTAGATAGCCTCATCTACCAGAGGGCAGACAGCAGAAGCAAGAAGAACTACAATCCTGCAGCCTGTGGAACGAAAACCACATTCACAGAAAGATACACAAGATGAAAAGGAAGAGGGCTATGTCCCAGATGAATGGACAAGATAAAACCCCAGAAAAACAACTAAATCAAGTGGAGATAGGCAACCTTCCAGAAAAAGAATTCAGAATAACGATAGTGAAGATGATCCAGAACCTCGGAAACAGAATGGAGGCAAAGATCAAGGAGATGCAAGAAATGTTTAACAAAGACATAGAAGAATTAAAGAACAAACAAACATAGATGAACAATACAATAACTGAAATGAAAACTACACTAGAAGGAATCAATAGCAGAATAACTGAGGCAGAAGAATGGATAAGTGACCTGGAAGACAGAATGGTGGAATTCACTGCTTCAGAACAGAATAAAGGAAAAAGAATGAAAACAAATGAAGACAGCCTAAGAGACCTCTGGGACAATATTAAATGCATCAACATTCACATTATAGGGGTCCCAGAAGGAGAAGAGAGAGAGAAAGGACCAGAGAAAATATTTGAAGAGATTATAGTCAAAAACTTCCCTAACATGGGAAAGGAAATAGCCACCCAAGTACAGGAAGTGCAGAGAGTCCTATACAGGATAAGCCCAAGGAGAAACACGCCGAGACACATAGTAATCAAACTGACAAAAACTAAAGACAAAGAAAAATTATTGAAAGCAGCAAGGGAAAAAAGACAAATAACATACAAAGGAACTCCTATAAGGTTAACAGCTGATTTCTCAGCAGAAACTCTACAAGCCAGAAGGGAGTGACATGACATATTGAAAGTGATGAAAGGGAAGAACCTACAACAAAGATTACTCGACCCAGAAAGCGTCTCATTCAGATTCGATGGAGAAATTAAAAGCTTTACAGACAAGGAAAAGCTAAGAAAATTCAGCACCAACAAACCAGCTCTACAACAAATGCTAAAGGAACTTCTCTAAGTGGGAAACACAAGAGGAGATAAGGACATATAAAAACAAACCCAAAACAATTAAGAAAATGGTCATAGGAACATACATATTGATAATTACCTTAAATGTGAATGGATTAAATGCTCCAACCAAAAGACACAGGCTTGTTGAATGGATACAAAAACAAGACCCATCTATATGCTTTCTACAAGAGACCCACTTCAGACCAAGGGACACATACAGACTGAAAGTGAGGGGATGGAAAAAGATATTCCATGCAAATGGAAATCAAAAGAAAGCTGGAGTAGCAATACTCATATCAGATAAAATAGACTTTAAAATAAAGAATGTTACAAGAGACAAGGAAGGACACTACATAATGATCAAGGGATCAATCCAAGAAGAAGATATAACAATTATAAATATATATGTACCCAACATAGGAGCACCTCAATACATAAGGCAACTGCTAACAGCTGTAAAAAGGAAATCGACAGTAACACAATAATAGCAGGGGACTTTAACACTTCACTTACACCAATGGGCAGATCATCCAAACAGAAAATTACTAAGGAAAACAGAAGCTTTAAATGAGACAAGAGACCAGACAGATTTAATTGATATTTATAGGACATTCCATCCAAAAACAGCAGGTTACACCTTCTTCTCAAGTGTGCATGGAACATTCTCCAGGATAGATCACATCTTGGGTCACAAATCAAGCCTCAGTAAATTTAAGAAAATTGAAATCATATCAAGCATCTTTTATCTAACAATGCTATGAGATTAAACATCAATTACAGGAAAAAGAAAACAAAGAAAACACAAACACATGGAGGCTAAACAATACATTACTAAATGACCAAGAGATCACTGAAGACATCAAAGAGGAAATCAAAAAATACCTAGAGACAAATGACAATGCAAACACGATGGCCCAAAACCTATGGGATGCAGCAAAAGCAGTTCTAATAGAGAAGTTTATAGCAATGCAAGCCTACCTCAAGAAACAACAAACATCTCAAATAAACAATCTAACCTTACACCTAAAGGAACTAGAGAAAGAACAACAAACGAAACCCAAAGTTAGTAGAAGGAAAGAAATCATCAAGATCAGAGCAGAAATAAATGAAATAGAAACAAAGAAAACAATAGCAAAGATCAATAAAACTAAAAGCTGCTTCTTTGAGAAGATAAACAAAATTGATAAACTCTTAGCCAAACACATCAAGAAAAAGAGGGAGAGGACTCAAATCAATAAAATTAGAAATGAAAAAGGAGAAGTTAAAACAGACACCCAGAAATACAAAGCATCCTAACAGACTACTACAAGCAACTCTATGCCAATAAAATGGACCACCTGGAAGAAATGGACAAATTCTTAGAAAGGTATAACCTTCCAAGACTGAACCAGGAAGAAATAGAAAATATGAACAGACCAATCACAAGTAATGAAATCGAAACTGTGATTAAAAATCTTCCAACAAACAAAAGTCCAGGACCAGATAGTTTCACAGGGAAATTCTATCAAACATTTAGAGAAGAGCTAACACCCAGCCTTCTGAAACTCTTCCAAAAACTTGCAGAGGAAGGAACACTCCCAAACTCATTCTATGAGGTCACCATCACCCTGATACCAAAACCAGACAAAGATAGTGCAAAAAAAAGAGAAAATTACAGACGAATATCACTGATGAATATAGCTGCAAAAAACCTCAACAAAATACCAGCAAACAGAATCCAACAACACATTAAAAGGATCATACACCACGATCAAGTGGGATTTATCCCAGGGATGCAAGGATTCTTCAATGTACGCAAATCAATCAATGTGATACACCATATTAACAAATTGAAGAATAAAAACTGTATGATCGGGGGGAGCTTCAAGATGGTGGAAGAGTAAGATGTGGAGATCACCTTCCTCTCCACAAATACATCAGAAATCCATCTACATGTGGAACAATGCCTACAGAACACCTGCTGAACAGTGGCAGAAGACCTCAGACCTCCCAAAAGGCAAGAAACTCCCCACGTACCTGGGTAGAGCAAAAGAAAAAAGAAAAAACAGAGACAAAGGATTAGGGATGGAATCTGCTCCTCTGGGAGGGAGCTGTGAAAGAGGAAAGGTTTCCGCTCACTAGAAGCCCCTTCACAGGTGGAGATGGGGTGTGGTGGAGGGGGAAAGCTTCAGAGCCACAGAAGAGGGCACAGCAACAGGGGTGCAGAGGGCAAAGCGGAGAGATCCCCGCACAGAGGATCGGTGCTGACCAGCACTCACCAGCCCGAGAGGCTTGTCTGCTCTCCCGCCGGGGCAGCCGGGGCTGGGAGCTGAGGCTCGGCCTTCGGAGGTCAGATCCCAGGGAGAGGACTGGGGTTCGCCACGTGAACACAGCCTGAAGGGGGCTAGTACACACCAGCTAGATTGGAGGGAGTCCGGGAACAAGTCTGGAGCTGCCGAAGAGGCAAGAGACCTTTTCTTGCCTCTGTTTCCTGGTGCGCGAGGAGAGGTGATTAACAGCACCACTTAAAGGAGCTCCAGAGACGGGCGCGAGCCGTGGCTATCAGCACGGACCCCAGAGACGGGGGTGGGACGCTGGGGCTGCTGCTGCCACCACCAAGAAGCCTGTGAGAAGCACAGGTCACTATCCACACCTCCCCTCCTGGGAGCCTGTGCAGCCCGCCACTGCCAGGGTCCCGTGATCCAGGGACAACTTTCTGGGTAGAACGCATGGCACGCCTCAGGCTGGTGCAACATCACGCCAGCCTCTGCCGCCGCAGGCTCGCCCCGCACTCCGTACCCCTCCCTCCCCCCGACCTGAGTGAGCCAGAGCCCCCGAATCAGCTGCTCTTTTAACCCTGTCCTGTCTGAGTGAAGAACAGATGCCCTTAGGTGACCTACACGCAGGGGCGGGTCCAAATCCAAAGCTGAACCTCAGGAGCTGTGCGAACAAAGAAGAGAAAGGGAAGTCTTTCCCAGCAGCCTCAGGAGCAGTGGATTAAATCTCCACAATCAACTTGATGTACCCTGCATCTGTAGAATACCTAAAGAGACAACAAATCATCCCAAATTGAGGAGGTGGACTTTGGGAGCAACGATATATATATATATACATATATTTCCCTTTTTCTCTTTTTGTGAGTGTGTATGTGTATACTTCTGTGTGTGATTTTGTCTGTATAGCTTTGCTTTTACCATGTGTCCTAGGGTTCTGTCTGTGCGTTTTTTTGTTTGTTTTACTTAAAAAAATTTTTTCTTAATAATTATTTTTTATTTTAATAACTTTATTTAATTTTACTTTATTTTATTTTATCTTCTTTATTTCTTTCTTTCTATTTTTTCTCCCTTTTATTCTGAGCCGTGTGGACGAACGGCTCTTGGTGCTCAGGCAGGCGTCAGGGCTGTGCCTCTGAGGTGGGAAAGCCAAGTTCAGAACACTGGTCCACAAGGCACCTCCCAGCTCCACAAATCAAATGGTGAAAATCTCCCAGAGATCTCAATCTCAACTCCAAGACCCAGTTTCACTCAATGACCAGCAAGCTACAGTGCTGGACACCCTATGCCAAACAACTAGCAAGACAGGAACTCAACTCCATCCATTAGCACAGAAGCTGCCTAAAATCATAAAAAGGCCACGGACACCCCAAAACACACCAGCAGACATGGACCTGCCCACCAGATAGACAAGATCCAGCCTCATCCACCAGAACACAAGCACTAGTCCCCTCCACCAGGAAGCCTACACAGCCCACTGAACAAACCTTAGCCACTGGGGACAGACACAAAAAACAACAGGAACTACAAACCTGCTGCCTGCGAAAAGGAGACTCCAAACACAGTAAGTCAGGAAAAATGAGAAGACAGAAAAACACAGAGAAAATGAAGGAGCAAGATAAAAACCCACCAGATCTAACTAATAAAGAGGAAGTAGGCAGTCTACCTGAAGAAGAATTCAGACTAATGATAGTAAAGATGATCAAAAATCTTGGAACTAGAATAGAGAAAATACAAGAAACATTTAAAAAGGACCTAGAAGAACTAAAGAGCAAATAAGCAACGATGAACAACACAATAAATGAAATTAAAAATACTCTAGAAGGGATCAATAGCAGAATAACCGAGGCAGAAGAACGGATCAGTGACCTGGAAGATAAAATAGTGGAAATAACTACTGCAGAGCAGAATAAAGAAAAAAGAATGAAAAGAATTGAGGACAGTTTCAGAGACCTCTGGGACAACACTAAATGCACCAACATTCTAATTATAGGGGTCCCAGAAGAAGAAGAGAAAAAGAAAGGGACTGAGAAAATATTTGAAGAGATTATAGTTGAAAACTTCCCTAATATGGGAAAGGAAATAGTTAATCAAGTCTAGGAAGCACAGAGAGTCCCATACAGGATAAATCCAAGGAGAAACACACCAAGACACAATTAATCAAACTATCAAAAATTAACTACAAAAAAAAATATTAAAAGCAGCAAGGGAAAAACAACAAATAACACACAAGGGAATCCCCATTAGGTTAACAGCTAATCTTTCAGCAGAAACTCTGCAAGCCAGAAGGGAGCGGCAGGACATATTTAAAGTGATGAAGGAGAAAAACCTACAATCAAGATTACTCTACCCAGCAAGGATCTCATTCAGATTTGATGGAGAAATTAAAACCTTTACAGACAAGAAAAGCTAAGAGAAATCAGCACCACCAAACCAGCTTTAAAACAAATGCTAAAGGAACTTCTCTAGGCATGAAACACAGACAAGGAAAAGACCTACAAAAACAAATCCAAAATAATTAAGAAAATGGTAATAAGAACATACATATCAATAATTACCTTAAATGTAAATAGATTAAATGCTCCAACCAAAAGACATAGACTGGCTGAATGGATACAAAAACAAGACCTGTGTATATGCTGTCTACAAGAGACCCACTTCAGACCTAGGGGCACATACAGACTGAAAGTGGGGGGATGGAAAAAGATATTCCATGCAAATGGAAATCAAAAGAAACCTGGAGTAGCAATTCTCATATCAGATAGAATAGACTTTAAAATATTAGAAGAGACAAAAAAGGATACTACATAATGATCAAGGGATCGATCCAAGAAGAAGATATAACAATTGTAAATATTTATGCACCCAACACAGGAGCACCTCAATACATAAGGCAAATACTAACAGCCATAAAAGGGGAAATCGACAGTAAAACTATCATACTAGGGGGCTTTAATACCCCACTTTCACCAATGGACAGATCATCCAAAATGAAAATAAATAAGGAAACACAAGCTTTAAATAATACATTAAACAAGATGGACTTAATTGATATTTATAAGACATTCCATCCAAAAACAACAGAATACACATTCTTCTCAAGTGCTCATGGAACATTCTCCAAGACAGATCATATCTTGGGTCACAAATCAAGCCTTGGTAAATTTAAGAAAATTGAACTCACAACAAGTATCTTTTCTGACAAAAACACTATGAGACTACATATCAATTAGAGGAAAAAATCTGTAAAAAATACAAACACATGGAGACTAAACAATATACTACTTAATAACGAAGTGATCACTGAAGAAATCAAAGAGGAAATCAAAAAATACCTAGAAACAAATGACAATGAAAACACGATGACCCAAAATCTATGGGATGCAGCAAAAGCAGTTCTAAGACAGACATTTATAGCAATACAATTCTTCCTTAAGAAACAAGAAACATCTCAAATAAACAACCTAACCTTACACCTAAAGCAATTAAAGAAAGAAGAACAAGAAAACCCCAAAGTTAGCAGAAGGAAAGTAATCATAAAAATCAGATCAGAAATAAATGAAAAAGAAATGAAGGAAACGATAGCAAAGATCAATAAAACTAAAAGCTGGTTCTTTGAGAAGATAAAATTGATAAATCATTAGCCAGACTCATCAAGAAAAATAGGGAGAAGACTCAAATCAATAGAATTAGAAATGAATCCTGTGCTCCACAACGGGAGAGGCCACAGCAGTGAGAGGCCCGCGTACTGCAAACAAACAACAACAACAAAAAACAACAACTATGTTTGGGGCCTCCCTGGTGGCGCAAGTGGTTGAGAGTCCGCCTGCCGATGCAGGGGATACGGGTTCGTGCCCCGGTCTGGGAGGATCCCATATGCCGCGGAGCGGCTGGGCCCGTGAGCCATGGCCGCTGAGCCTGCGCGTCCGGAGCCTGCGCGTCCGGAGCCTGTGCTCCGCAACGGGGGAGGCCACAACAGTGAGAGGCCCACATACCGCAAAAAAAAAAAAAAAAAAAAAAAAAAGAAATGAAAAAGGAGAAGTAACAACTGACACTGCAGAAATGCAAAGGATCATGAGAGATTACTACAGGCAACTCTATGCCAATAAAATGGACAACCTGGAAGAAATGGACAAATTCTTAGAAAGGCACAACCTTCCGAGACTGAACCAGGATGAAATAGAAAATATGAACAGACCAATCACAAGTAATGAAATTGAAACTGTGATTAAAAATCTTCCAACAAACAAAAGCCCAGGACCAGATGGCTTCACTGACGAATTCTATCAAACACTTAGAGAAAAGCTAACACCCATCCTTCTCAAACTCTTCCAAAATATAGCAGAGAGGGGAACACTCCGAAACTCATACTACAAGGCCACCATTACCCGGACACCGAAAACCAGACAAAGATATCACAAAGAAAGAAAACTACAGGCCAATATCACTGATGAACATAGATGCAAAAATCCTCAACAAAATACTAGCACACAGAATCCAACAGCACATTAAAAGGATCATACACCATGATCAGGTCGAGTTTATCCTAGGAATGCAAGGATTCTTCAATATACGCAAATCATTCAATATGAAACACCATATTAACAAATTGAAAGAGAAAAACCATATGAACATCTCAGTAGATGCAGAGAAAGCTTTTGACAAAATTCAACACCCATTTATGATAAAAACTCTCCAGAAAGTAGGCATAGAGGGAACCTACCTCAACATAATAAAGGCCATATACAACAAACCCACAGCAAACATCATTCTCAATGGTGAAAAACTGAAAGCATTTCCTCTAAGATCAGGAACGAGACCAGGATGTCCACTCTCACAACTATTATTCAACATAGTTTTGGAAGTGCTAGCCACGGCAATCAGAGGAGAAAAAGAAATAAAAGGAATACAAATTGGAAAAGAAGAAGTAAAGCTGTCACTGTTTTCAGATGACATGATACTATACAGAGAGAATCCTAAAGATGCTACCAGAAAACTACTAGACCTAATCAATGAATTCGGTAAAGTAGAAGGATACAAAATTAATGCACAGAAATCTCTATCATTCCTATACACTAATGATGAAAAATCTGCAAGTGAAATTAAGAAAACACTCCCATTTACCATTGCAACAAAAAGAATAAAGTATCTAGGAATAAACCTACCTGGGAGACAAAAGACCTGTATGCAGCAAATTATAAGACACACTGATGAAAGAAATTAAAGATGATACAAACAGATGGAGAGATATACCATGTTCTTGGATTGGAAGAATCAACATTTTGAAAGTGACTCTATTACCCAAAGCAATCTACAGATTCAATGCAATCCCTATCAAACCAGCACTAGCATTTTTCACAAAACTAGAAAAAAAAATTTCAGAATCTGTATGGAAGCACAAAAGACCCCAAATAGCCAAAGCAATCTTGAGAACGAAAAATGGAGTGGGAAGAATCAGGCTCCCTGACTTCAGACTATACTACAAAGCTACAGTAATCAAGACAGTATGGTACTGGCACAAAAACAGAAATATAGATCAATGGAACAGGACAGAAAGCCCAGAGATAAACCCATGCATGTATGGTCACCTTAGCTTTGATGAAGGATGCAAGAATATACAGTGGAGAAAAGACAGCCTCTTCAATAAGTGGTGCTGGGAAAACCACACAGTTACATGTAAAAGTATAAAATTAGAACACTCCCTAATACCATACACAAAAATAAACTCAAAATGGATTAAAGACGTACATGTAAGGCCAGACACTATCAAACTCCTAGAGGAAAACACAGGCAGAACATTCTATGACATAAATCACAGCAAGATCCCTTTTGACCCACCTCCTAGAGAAATGGAAATAAAAACAAAAATAAACAAATGGGACCTAATGAAACCTAAAAGCTTTTGCACAGCAAAGGAAACCATAAACAAGACAAAACGACAACCCTCAGAATGGGAGAAAATATTTGCAAATGAAGCAACTGACAAAGGATAAATCTCCAAAATTTACAAGCAGCTCATGCAGCTCAATATCAAAAAAACAAACAACCCAATCTGAAAATGGGCAGAAGACCTAAACAGACATTTCTCCAAACAAGATATACAGGTTGCCAACAAACACATGAAAGGATGCTCAACATCACTAATCATTAGAGAAATGCAAATGAAAACTACAATGAGGTATCACCTCACACCAGTCAGAATGGCCATCATCAAAAAATGTACAAACAATAAATGATGGAGAGGGTGTGGAGAAAAGGGAACCCTCTTGCACTGTTGGTGGGAATGTAAACTGATACAGCCACTATGGCGAACAGTGTGAAGGTTCCTTAAAAAACTAAAAATAGAACTACCATATGACCCAGCGATCGCACTGCTGGGAAAATACCCTGAGAAAACCATAATTCAAAAACAGTCATGTACCAAAATGTTCATTGCAGCTCTATTTACAATAGCCAGAACACGGTAACAACCTAAGTGTCCATCAACAGATGAATGGATAAAGAAGATGTGGCACACATATACAATGGAATATTATTCAGCCATAAAAAAAAATGAAATTGAGTCATTTGTAGTGAGGTGGATGGACCTAGAGTCTGTCATACAGAGTGAAGTAAGTCAGAAAGAGAAAAACAAATACCGTATGCTAACACATATATATGGAATCTAAGGGGAAAAAAATGTCATGAAGAACCTAGGGGCACGATGAGAAGAAAGGCACAGACCTACTAGAGAATGGACTTGAGGATATGGGGAGTGGGAATGGTAAGCTGTGATAAAGTGAGAGAGTGGCATGGACATATATACACTTCCAAACGTAAAATAGACAGTGGGAAGCAGCTGCATAGCACAGGGAGATAAGCTTGGTGCTTTGTGACCACCTAGAGGGGTGGGATAGGGAGGGTGGGAGGGAGGGAGACTCAAGAGGGAAGAGATATGGGAACATAGGCATATGTATAACTGATTCACTTTGTTATAAAGCAGAAACTAACACACCATTGTAAAGCAATTATACTCCAATAAAGATGTTTAAAAAAACCATATGATCATCTCCATAGATGCAGAAAAGGTTTTTGACAAAATTCAACACCACTTACGATAAAAACTCTCCAGAAATTGGGCACAGAGGGAACCTATCTCAACATAATAAAGGCCATATACGACAAACCCACAGCAAACATCATTCTCAATGGTGAAAAACTGAAAGCATTTCCTCTAAGATCAGGAACAAGACAAGGAGGTCCATTCTCACCACTATTATTCAACATAGTTTTGGAAGTGCTAGCTATGGCAATCAGAGAAGAAAAAAAAATTAAAGGAATACAAATTGGAAAAGAAGAAATAAATCTGTCACTGTTAGCAGATGACATGATACTATACATAGAGAATCCTAAAGGTGCCACCAGAAAAATACTAGAGCTAATCAATGAATTTGGTAAAATTTCATTAGGTAAAAATGATGAGAAATCTGAAAGGGAAATTAAGGAAACACTCCCATTTACCACTGCAACAAAAGAATAAAATACCTAGGAATAAACCTACCTAGGGAGACAAAAGACCTGTATGCAGAAAACTATAAGACACTGATTAAAGACATTAAAGAGGAGACAAACAGATGGAGAGATATACCATGTTCTTGTATTGGAAGAATCAATATTGTGAAAATGACTATACTACCCAAAGCAATCTACAGATTCAATGCAATCTCTATCAAATTACCAATGGCATTTTTTACAGAACTAGAACATAGAATCTTAAAATTTGTATGGAGACACAAAAGACGCCGAATAGCCAAAGCAGTCTTGAGGGGAAAAAACGGGGCTGGAGAGTCCCTCCCATCAAGCCTCTTAGGTAGCTTCATCCACCAGAGGGCAGACAGCAGAAGCAAGAAGAACTACAATCCTGCAGCCTGTGGAACGAAAACCACATTCACAGAAAGATAAACAAAATGAAAAGGCAGACAGCTATGTACCAGATGAAGGAACAAGATAAAACCCCAGAAAAACAACTAAATCAAGTGGAGATAGGCAACCTTCCAGAAAAAGAATTCAGAATAATGATACTGAAGATGATCCAGGACCTTGGAAAAAGAATGGAGGCAAAGATCAAGGAGATGCAAGAAATGTTTAACAAAGACATAGAAGAATTAAAGAACAAACAAACATAGATGAACAATACAATAACTGAAATGAAAACTACACTAGAAGGAATCAATAGCAGAATAACTGAGGCAGAAGAATGGATAAGTGACCTGGAAGACAGAATGGTGGAATTCACTGCTTCAGAACAGAATAAAGGAAAAAGAATGAAAACAAATGAAGACAGCCTAAGAGACCTCTGGGACAATATTAAATGCATCAACATTCACATTATAGGGGTCCCAGAAGGAGAAGAGAGAGAGAAAGGACCAGAGAAAATATTTGAAGAGATTATAGTCAAAAACTTCCCTAACATGGGAAAGGAACTAGCCACCCAAGTCCAGGAAGCACAGAGAGTCCCATACAGGATAAAAGTAAGGAGAAACATGCCAAGACACACAGTAATCAACTTGGCAAAAATTAAAGACAAAGAAAAATTATTGAAAGCAGCAAGGGAAAAAAGACAAATAACATACAAGAGAACTCCCATAAGTTTAACAGCTGATTTCTCAGCAGAAAGTCTACAAGCCAGAAGGGAGTGGCATGATATACTTAAAGTGATGAAAGTGAAGAACCTACAACAAAGATTACTCTACCCAGCAAGGATCTCATTCAGATTCGATGGAGAAAGCAAAAGTTTTACAGACAAGCAAAAGCTAAGAGAATTCAGCACCAACAAAACAGCTCTACAACAAATGCTAAAGGAACTTCTCTCAGTGGAAAACACAAGAAAAGGATCTACAAAAACAAACCCAAAACAATTAAGAAAACGGTCATAGGAACATACATATCAATAAGTACCTTAAACGTGAAAGGATTAAATGCTCGAACCAAAAGACACAGGCTTCCTGAATGGATACAAAAAAAAGACCCATCTATATGCTGTCTACAGGAGACCCACTTCAGACCTAGGGACACATACAGACTGAAAGTGAGGGGATGGAAAAAGATATTCCATGCAAATGGAAATCAAAAGAAAGCTGGAGTATCTATACTCATATCAAATAAAATAGACTTTAAAATAAAGAATGTTGGACTTCCCTGGTGGCGCAGTGGTTGAGAGTCCCCCTGCTGATGCAGGGGATGTGGGTTCGTGCCCCGGTCTGGGAGGATCCCACATGCCTCAGAGTGGCTGGGCCCGTGGGCTGTGGCCACTGGGCCTGCCCGTCTGGAGCCTGTGCTCTGCGGCAAGAGGGGCCACAGCAGTGGGAGGCCCACATACTGCAAAAAAAAAATTAAAAATAAAAATAAAAAATAAAGAATGTTACAAGAGACAAGGAAGGACACTACAAAATGATCAAGGGATCAATCCAAGAAGAAGATATAACAATTATAAATATATATGTACTCAACATAGGATCATCTCAATAAATAAGGCAACTGCTAACAGATGTAAAAGAGGAAATCGACAGTAACACAATAATAGTGGGGGACTTTAAGACCTCACTTACACCAATGGACAGATCATCCATAATGAAAATAAATAAGGAAACAGAAGCTTTAAATGACACAATACACCAGATAGATTTAATTGATATTTACAGGACATTCCATCCAAAAACAGCAGATTACACTTTCATCTCAAGTGTGAATGGAACATTCTCCAGGATAGATCACATCTTGAGTCACAAATCAAGCCTCAGTAAATTTAAGAAAATTGAAATCATATCAAGCATCTTTTCTGACCACCATGCTATGAGATTAGAAAGGAATTACAGGGAAAAAAATGTAAAAAAACGAATACATGGAGGCTAAACAATACATTACTAAATAACCAAGAGATCACTGATGAAATCAAAGAGGAAATTTAAAAATACGTAGAGACAAATGACAATGAAAACATGACGATCCAAAACCTATGGGATGCAGCAAAAGCAGTTCTAAGAGGGAAGTTTATAGCTATACAAGCCTACCTCAAGAAACAAGAAACATCTCAAGTAAACAATCTAGGCTTACACCTAAAGGAGCTAGAGAAAAAAGAATAAACAAAACCCAAAGTTGGCAGAAGAAATCATAAAGATCAGAGCAGAAATAAATGAAATAGAAACAAGGAAAACAATAGCAAAGATCAATAAAACTAAAAGCTGGTTCTTTGAGATAAACAAAATTGATAAACCATTAGCCAGCTCATCAAGAAAGAGAGGGAGAGGACTCATATCAATAAAATTAGAAATGAAAAAGGAGAAGTTACAACGGACACCTCAGAAATACAAAGCATCCTAACAGACTACTACAAGCAACTCTATGCCAATAAAATGGACCACCTGGAAGAAATGGACAAATTCTTAGAAAGGTATAACCTTCCAAGACTGAACCAGGAAGAAACAGAAAATATGAACAGACCAATCACAAGTAATGAAATCAAAACTGTGATTAAAAATCTTCCAACAAACAAAAGTCCAGGACCAGATGGCTTCACAGGTGAATTCTATCAAACATTTAGAGAAGAGCTAACACCCAGCCTTCTGAAACTCTTCCAAAAACTTGCAGAGGAAGGAACACTCCCAAACTCATTCTATAAGGCCACCATCACCCTGATACCAAAACCAGACAAAGATACTAGAAAAAAAGAAAATTACAGACCAATATCACTGATGAACATAGATGCAAAAAACCTCAATAAAATACTAGCAAACAGAATCCAACAACACATTAATCCATACACCACAATCAAGTGGGATTTATCTCAGGGATGCAAGGATTCTTCAATGTATGCAAATCAATCAATGTGATACACCATATTAACAAATTGAAGAATAAAAACCATATGGTCCTCTCAATAGATGCAGAAAAACTTTTCAGAAAATTCAACACCCATTTATGACAAAAACTCTCCAGAAAGTGGGCATAGAGGGAACCTACCTCAACATAATAAAGGCCATATATGACACACCCACAGCAAATATCATTCTCAATGGTGAAAAACTGAAAGCATTTCCTCTAAGATCAGGAACAAGACAAGGATGTCCACTCTCACCACTATTATTCAACATAGTTTTGGAAGTGCTAGCCATGGCAATCAGAGAAGAAAAAGAAATGAAATGAATACAAATTGGAAAAGAAGAAGTAAAACTGTCTCTGTTTGCAGATGACATGATACTATACATAGAGAATCCTAAAAATGCCACCAGAAAGCTACTAGAGTTAATCAATGAACTTGGTAAAGTTGCAGGATACAAAATTAATGTACAGAAATCTCTTGCATTCCTATATACTAATGATTAAAAATCTGAAAGAGAAATTATGGAAACGGTCCCATTTCCTATTGCAACAAAAAGAATAAAATATCTAGGAATAAACCTACCTAGGGAGACAAAAGACCTGTATGCAGAAAAATATAAGACAGTGATGAAAGAAATTAAAGATGATACAAACAGATGGAGAGATATACCATGTTATTGGATTAGAGGAATCAATATTGTGAAAATGACTCTACTATCCAAAGCAATCTACAGATTCAATGCAATCCCTATCAAATTACCAATGGCATTTTTTACAGAACTAGAACAAAAAATCTTAAAATTTGTATGGAGACACAAAAGACGCCAAATAGCCAAAGCGGTCTTGAGGGAAAAAAACAGAGCAGGGGGAATCAGACTCCCTAACTTCAGACTATACTACAAAGCTACAGTAATCAGGACAACATGGTACTGGCACAAAAACAGAAACATAGATCAATGGAACAAGATAGAAAGCCCAGAAATAAACCCACGCACCTATGGTCAACTAATCTATGACAAAGGTGGCAAAGATATACAATGTAGAAAAGACAGTCTCTTCAATAAGTGGTGCTGGGAAAACTGGACAGCTACATGTAAAAGAATGAAATTAGAACACTCCCTAACGTCATACACAAAAATAAACTCAAAGTGGATTAGAGACCTAAATGTAAGACAGGACACTATAAAACTCTTAGAGGAAAACATAGGAAGAACACTCTTAGAGTAAAACATAGGAAGAACAATCTTTGAGATAAATCACAACAAGATCTTTTTTGATCTACCTCCTAGAGTCATGGAAATAAAAACAAAAATAAACAAATGGGACCTAATGAAACTGAAAAGCTTTTGCACAGCAAAGGAAACCATAAACAAGATGAAAAGACAACTCTCAGAATGGGAGAAAATATTTGCAAACCAATCAATGGACAAAGGATTAATCTCCAAAATATATAAACAGCTCATGCAGCTCAATATTAAAAAACCAAACAACCCAATCCAAAAATGGGCAGAAGACCTAAATAGATATTTCTCCAAAGAAGACATACAGATGGCCAAGAAGCACATGAAAAGCTGCTCAACATCACTAATCATTAGAGAAATGCAAATCAAAACTACAATGAGGTATCACCTCACACCAGTTAGAATGGTCATCATCAGAAGATCTATAAACAACCCATGCTGGAGAGGATGTGGAGAAAAGGGAACACTCCTGCACTGTTGGTGGGAATGTAAATTGATACAGCCACTATGGAGAACAGTATGGAGGTTCCTTAAAAAAGTAAAAATAGAAGTACCATATGACCCAGCAATCCCACTACTGGGCATATACCCAGAGAAAACCACAATTCAAAAAGACACATGCACCCCAATGTTCATGGCAGCACTGTTTACAATAGCCAGGTCATGGCAACAACCTAAATGCCCATCGACAGACGAATGGATAAAGAAGATGTGGTTCATATATACAATAGAATATTACCCAGCCCTTAAAAGGAATGAAACTAGGTCATTTGTAGAGACGTGGATGAATCCAGAGACTATCATACAGGGTGAAGTAAGTCAGAAAGAGAAAAACAAATATCGTATATTAACGCATGTATGTGGAACCTAGAAAAATGGTGCAGATGAACCGGCTTGCAGGGCAGTAATTGAGACACAGATGTAGAGAACAAACGTATGGACACCAAGCGGGGAAAGCGGTGGGGGACAGGCGTGGTGGTGGTGTGATGAATTGGGAGATTGGGATTGACATATGTACACTAATATGTATAAAATGGATAACGAATAAGAACCTGCTGTATAAAAAAATAAGTTAAATTCAAAATAACAAAAACAAAAACACTAACTCAAAGGGATATGTGCAGCACCTTGTTTATTTCAGTATTATTTACAATATGCAATACATGGAAGCAACATATGTGTCCACTGGTAAATGAATGGATAATGAAAGTGTGGTATGTATATAAATACACATACATACAATGGAATACTACTTAGCCATAAAAAAAATAATGAAATCTTGTCATTTGCAACAACACGGGATGGACCTTGAGGGCATTATGCTAAGTGAAATTAGTCAGTCATATAAGCACAAATACTGTGTGGTCTCACTCATGTGTGGAATCTAAAAAAAAAAAAATCTTAGATACAGAAAATAGATTGGTGGTTGAAGGAAGTGGAGGATAGGGGGTGGGTGAAAAGGGGGTGGGTGGTCAAAAGGTACAAACTTCCAGTCGTAAAATAAATAAGTCCTGGAGATGTAAAGTACAGCATGGTAAGTATAGTTAATAATATTGTCCTTATAAATTTGAAAGGTGTTGAGAGTAGATCTTAAAGTTTCTCATTAGAAGAAAAAAAATGTTATTACATGTGGTGATGGATATTCACAAGACTTACTGTGGTGATCACTTCACAGTATACACAAATATTGAATCATTAGGTTGTATACCTGAAACTAACATAATGTTATGTCAATTATATCTCAAGAAAAAAAAATTCCTACATGCGGAAAAAAAACCGTGTATGAACCCCTCCCACTTTCAAGGGGTGTTTCCTTTTATTTATTTCCCTAGCTAAAATTATACAGCCATCTTTCTAAATATTGTATTTAAATTTGAACTTGGACTTGCCTTAGTATCAGTTCTCTTTAAAAATTTCTAAACTATATAATAAACTGCATTTGTTCATTCATTCTTTTATCTATTTGAGTATTTTGAAAGCAATGGCATACTCTAGGGGAAAGCTGTACTTGGAGATGTGAAATAAGATTTTTAAAAATAACCTACATGGACCTACAGATACAACTTCCCAACTTTACTGAACTGTTTCGTCTTTCATATTTTCTATCATATTGTCTTGATATGCATTTTTGTGGACTTAGTCATTTTGAATAACTCAGACACATTCTTTTCCGAACTAACGCTCTTTTGGTTGTGTTAGAAATATAAGTGGAGTAGCTTTGGCAAAGATTGGGAAGTAGAGAGACATATGAATAAAATAATTGTAAACTGCAATAATTGCAATGAAAGGAAAAACCAGAGTCAGTTCCAGTCAGCTGGAAAATAATGGAGTGAAGGTTGGGGTAGGGTATTAGTTTAGATTGATGGTCGGAGAAGGTTTTATGTATATAATGAGACCTAAAACCTAAAAAGCAGCTAGCAGGACAAGGAATGGGAAGAGAATTTCAGGCAGAGGGATTGCAATGTGCAAAGCCCTGAACTAGGAAAAGAGCTTTGGTCCATTACAAGAACTGAAATCCTACTGTAGCTCACCTTTGGATGGAGTGGGGGGAACTGGGTGGGGGAAATGCTAGAGGGAGGGTCTAGGACAGTGCTATTCAACAGAATTTTCTACAGTAATGGAAATGCTCTGTATATGCACTGCCCAATGTAATAGCTTTACGTGGCTACTGAGTATTTGAAATGTAGCCAGTGTGTATTTTTAAACTTTTATGCAACATTAACTAAATTTAAACAAGTATGTGTGACTAGTGGCTACCATTTTAGGCAGTATTAAAGTGTTTTCCAAAGTGGTACACAAGACCTTTTTGTTGTAACTTTTATATTTAATGTTTGTTATTTCTATTTTCGGCAAGTGGTACAGATTCTTTTTAATTAACTGTAGCAATATGACATTTCCTTTTAGGATAAGTGGCTGAAGAAATTAAGTAGAACAGGTGGTATGGAGATAGGACAAAAATTATTGGTGCTCAAATAACTGAAGTTTAGAAAGTGCAGGCTACAGACGATATTAGAATTTTATCTCGAGGTGAACATTGAGAGGGAGAATGGGATTGTATAGGGCTCCGCCTTCTTTCTCTGAGCCAGACCATGTCCAGGAGGACTTCTACAGCCAGCCTTGCTCTTCTGCATCTCCTAAATGGTTGTTACAAATAAGGGACACAGCTTTTGCTTTTCAGAGGGGAACGTTGCATGTCCAGAGAGAGTATTTTTTGCTGAGATCTGGTGCTGTCAGGTCCCTGTTGACTCACTGCACTGCCTCCTTTCACTTTCTCCCCACACTTCTGCTCAATCTCAGCCCTTTTGGAGGCCCTTACGTCTGCTTTGGCATTTGAAGATCATATCGGTCTCCTAATTTGATGGGAAATAGAACTTGCGGAGTATTTTTACAATCACTTTGTTGCTTCAGTACAATTTAAAGGAGGAAAATCGGGATCAATATTGATTTATGCCACCATGTTCCTACTGAAGCCCTCTCCAAACCAAAACTGAATCCAATGGGCACTTTAATTCTCAGCTCATACAGTTCCATCAGGATGCATTCTGTCTTAGATGAACACCAATAATAAATACTTGGAATTATTATATCGATATAGACCAAATAAATGAAGGTTAGTTCATTTTATTGATGTCATTCTGATAGGTGGGAATTATATTTCCTCTCTTTGTCCACATTTCCTTTATCATAATTAACACATGGCCAACTCTAGAAGCAAAGGAAGCTGGGAAATGGAGTATTTCAATTTTCTAGCCCTTATATTGGAAATGACCAGAGGAGACGAGGGTTGGATATAGATGTTAGGTTTGCCAAAAATGGTGTCTTCTGCAATTTCAGTAGTAAGGAGGAACAAGGACACAGGTTCAGTCCTGTTGATACCAACCTCTTAAAACTTAACAGTAGTCCAGAGACCTGGGTTCTAATCCTACCTCTGCCACAAACTGGCAATGGGACCTCGAGCAAGCCATTGTACCTTGGCTTTCTCATCTATCAAGTAAGCAGGTGCTAGAGAATCATAAGATTTAGACAGAAAGCTGACATACAATGGCTCAGAGACAGGCCAGAGATGTGTCAGCTGGCTTGTCAGGAACTAAGAGCACAGGACAGGAAAAGGTCTCGCTGCTTAGCAATGAGAGTGAGAAATAGGACAGGATTTTGACTATGAAAATCCTCCAATGCTTCTCAATCTTCCTACATCACAAACTTTAATTCAGGTTATGGCTTCTGAAAAAGAAAAGTTATGGTTTCTGGGTCAGATTTTCCTCCTGACATTAATATAGATTAAATATATCTTAGCTAGCCAGCTAGACAGACAGACAGACAGATGCTCTATCTACTTATCTACTTCTCCAAGTAATAATTTAGGGAACAGAATGGGAGAAAAATATTTGCAAATGATGCGACTACAAGGGGCTTGATTTCCAAAACATACAAACAGCTCATACAACTCAACAAAAAAAAAAACCAGACAACCCAATCCAAAAATGGGCCGAAGACCTACATAGACATTTCTCCAAAGAAGAAATAGATAGCCAATAGGCACATGAAAAGATGCTCAATGTCACTAATTATTAGAGAAATGCAAATCAAAACAACAACGAGGTACCACCTTACACCAGTCAGAATGGCCATCATTAAAAAGTCTACAAATAATAAATCCTGGAGAGCATGTGGAAAAAAGGGAACCCTCCTACACTCTTGGTGGGAATGTAAATTGGTACAGCCACTATGAAAACCAATACGGAAGTTCCTCAAAAAACTAAAAATAGAATTACCATATGATCCAGCAGTCCCACTCCTGGGCATACATCCATAAAAAACTAATTTGAAAAGATACATGCACCCCATTGTTCATAGCAGCACTATTCACAATAGCCAAGACATGGAAACAACCTAAATGTCCACTGACAGATGAATGGATAAAGAAGATATGGTACATATATACAGTGGAATACTACTCAGCCATAAAAAAGAATGAAATAATGCCATTTGCAGCAACATGGGTGGACCTGGAGATTATCATACCAAGTGAAGTAAGTCAGAAAGAGAAAGGCAAATACCATATGATATCACTTATATGTGGGATCTAAAATATGAAATAAATTAACCTATCTATGAAACAGAAATCAAATCATGGACATAGAGAACAGACTTGTGGTTGCTGAGGGGGTGAGGTTTGGGGGAGGGATGAAGTGGGAGGTTGGTGTTAGCAGATATAAGCTTTTATATATAGAATGGATAAATAACAGTGTCCTACTGTAGAGCACAGAGAACTATACTCAATATCCTATGATAAACCAAAATGGAGAAGAATATTTTAAAAAGAATGTACATATATGTATAACTGAATCACTTTGCTGTATAGCAGTAATTAACATAACATTGTAAATCAACTATACTTCAATAAGAAAATAAAAAATAAATAATTAAGGGAACTCTTCTTGAACATGGGCTGGACATGATGACTCATTTCTAACAAATGGAGAAGCATGGATGGTGAAGGTGAGTGACTACAAGCTTAGGTCATAAAAGGCATTTTGGCTTCTTATTTGCTCTCTTGGATCACTTGCTCTGGGGAAGCCAGCTGCCACGTCACAAGAACATTTCCAACCACTCTTTGGAGAAGTCCATGTGGTGAGAAACAAAGGAAGGTTTTCTGTCAATAGCCATTTGAGTGTTCCATCTTGGAAACAGATCCTCCAGCCCCAGTCAAGCCTTCAAGCCTTCTTTCTAATTCTTTAGCTTAGTTCAGTGTGGTTAAACTGGATTTGTTCCTTCCTCAGAAGAGGTAAAAGATATGTCATTTAAATCACACCTTTTACATTTGTCTGTTTACATATTATACAGCAAAATAAGCTGTATCTAGAGATAGCTGGGATTTGAAGATTACTGGAATATAATTTGCAGATCTTTCAACCCGCATCCTTTAATCATTCCACATAAACTCTAATTATCAGCAGAATTTTTCTGTAGGTGCAGCTATATCCAAGAAAACATTGGACCAAATAACAAAAGTCTATTCAAATTAAATGAGATAAGCATTTAAAAATTGCTGTGTAAACTGTAATTTACTATACAAATGCAAGATACCTGCAGCTATCATTTTCATCTAACCAATTCTTTTTTTTTTTTTTTTTTTTTTTTTGCGGTATGCGGGCCTCTCACTGTTGTGGCCTCTCCCGTTGCGGAGCACAGGCTCCGGATGCGCAGGCCCAGCGGCCATGGCTCACGGGCCCAGCCGCTCCGCGGCATATGGGATCCTCCCAGACCGGGGCACGAACCCGTATCCCCTGCATCGGCAGGCGGACTCTTAACCACTGCGCCACCAGGGAGGCCCCTAACCAATTCTTTATAGAATAATGTTATGGGCTGAATTGCGTCCCCCTCACCAAATTCATATTTTGAAATCCCAATACCTCAGAAGGTAACATATTTGGAGATGAGGTCTTTAAAGAGGTGATTAAGTTATAATGAGACAGGATGGGACCCTAATCCAATATGACGGATGTCCTTATGAGGAAGAGACACCAGGGGTGTGTATACACCGAGGAGCAACCATGTGAAGAGGCAGCAAGAGAGACAAACATGTGCTCACCAAGGCGAGAGGAAGTCAACCCGGCCAGCACCTTGACCTTGGACTTCCAGCGTCCAGAACTGAGAAAAAATAAATTTCTGTTTTTAACCCACTCTGTGGTGCCATGCTATGGCAGCCCTAGCAGCTGGTCCCTTCTCCATCCTGTACATCCTTATAGCCCCAGTTCAAGTACAGGAGGTTCACATCATTATCTTTAAAATACTCAAAGAATAAAGTTTTTTATTAAACATTGCAAATTGCATCCAATAACAACCATTAAGTATACATACAACCATCTACCTACAATTAATTGAGCCCAACGGTAGTGCATTCTCACATAACCAACAAATTAGGGCAAAACACCCTGCCATTTATACAGGATTCCTAGCACTTGCAGGCAGGCAACGGGGAATTCCACTTTATTTAACTCATGATAAGAAGCATTGGGAGAAGTATATGAAAATGAATACAAAGGATGATTCTGATTTAAAAGCACAGTAAGTTTGGAAACTAAACAAAAACATCAAAACGACACAAAAACATCCATTAATACTAAATCCTCAGTCTCATTTCTTGATTTGGACCATGCTGCTTATTATTCAGACACCCCCATTCAGATCCATTCTCCCCACTGCCACCAGAATAATCTTTCTAAGTTACCCTAAAATACAGATGGGATCGACCTGTTTTCTAGCTGGGGTCTTGGCACTGTCAAATAGTAACCTTAAGCAAGTCAATTAGTCTCTCTTGAGTGTCACTTTCTCAAGCTATAAAGTAAGGGAGTTGGGTTGTAGGCTGTTTTAAGTTTCCAGGAATTTCTCTGTCACTCCTCCACTTAAAAAATCTGTGAATGCTTCCTGTTTTCCATGGAACAAAATCCATACACATGCTTGGTCTGTAAAGGCCCTTCACAGTCTCTCCCCAATCTACCTTCTAGCTGCGCCTCCCTCCCATCACGACCTCCAATGGCTCCGTGGGCTTGTTCATCCTCTGTGAGACTCTGAGCATCTTGGATACCGTGTCTTCATCTACCTTTGTGTGTCTGATGGAGGACACTGACAGGGTTCAGAACAAGCTACCCCAGGGCTTACCTGGTGGTCCACAGGTAAGGGAAGATCCCACATGCTGTGCGGCAACTAAGCCCATGCGCCACAACTACTGAGCCCATGCGCCGCAACTACTGAGCCCACGCGCCGCAACTACTGAAGCCCGCGCTCTGCAACAAGAGAAGCCACTGCAATGAGAAGCCCGCGCACCACAACAAAGAGTAGCCCCTGCTTGCCACAACTAGAGAAAGCCCACGTGCAGCTTTCAAGGACCCAGCACAGCCAAAGAACAAGCTACCCCAAAATATGGCACCTTGGTGTGCTGTTTTAAGCTGAAGGAATTTGAGAAAAACAGCAGCAGAAAGATCTCTGACCTTCCCCCACCCTTTTCCCTTGAAATAGGTCACAAGAGCCTTGTGTGAGAGGTGCCCTCCCTTATCTCCAAGATGGTGGGATGCTGAGAAGCATCGAAGCAAGCAGGTCTTGCAGAGTTTCCCCCAGTTTATTACACTTAGCTGCTACCCTCTTTGTCCCATCATATTTCTCCACAACCTTCCACTCTTCATCAAACCTAGCAGAAAAACACTCAAGTTTAACTGCTGCTTCGAGTCTTCATTTTCTTATGAAAGCTCCTGTGTCATATAAATTTATATCAAATAAATCTGAATGCTTTTCTCCTGTTAATCTATCAGCTTAATTTTCAGACCTAGCCAGGGATCCTAAAAGGGTTGAGGAAAACTTTTTCCTCCCCTACATCCCAGTGCCAGACATAGAAATACTTCCTTAATAAATGTTGGATGTTGCTTCTGCCCTGAATACCACCTGCCTACTTATCACTCCAGTGCCTCCTTTATTATTTATCACATTTGTATTTATCCTTTAGATACAGTTCAAATGCCACTTCGGTGAGTTTTTTCTTTTCCTGTTCCAAATTGAACACTCTGTTCTCTCTGCACTTTTTTTTTTTGTCTATCATAGCACATCTCCACTGTACATTATTAGAGTCCCTATTATGTCACTTCTGCAGTTACATTCTAGTTGGTTGGATATGTGTCCAGATTGTTTTCCAGATTAGGAACAACTTGTATTCAGAGACCATTTTTTGCTTTTGCTTTTTTTTTTTTTTTTTTGGCCACACCACTCGGCATGTGGGATCTTAGTTTCCCGATCAGGGATCGAACCCGTGCCCCCTGAAGTGGAAGCACAGAGTCCTAACCACTGGAACGCCAGGGAATTCCCCCCAGAGACCATTTTAAACTGAACTTTTTAGTCCCCATTCCCATGTCGTTCCAGTGCTTTTTCACTTGAACATAGTGTTAAATTAATTCAACAAGGAGGCCATTAGACTGAGGTGGTTCTAACGCCTTAGCAGCCTATGCAGGCAAACCAAAGCATAAGCCTGAAATGCTTCAAGGTTCAGAAATCAAAACCTAAGGACATATCATATGATACCACTTATATGCGGCATCTAAAATATGACACAAATGAACTTATCTACGAAACAGAAATAGACTCACAGAGAACAGACTGATAGGTGCCAAAGGGGAGAGGAGACGGGGGGAGGGATGGATTAGGAGTTTGGGGTTAGCAGGTGCAAACTATTATTTATAGAATTGATAAACAACAGGTCCTACTGTATAGCACAGGGAACTATAGTCAATATCCTGTGATAAACCATATGGAAAAGAATATATGTAACAATCACTTTACTGTACAGCAGAAATTAACACAACATTGTAAATCAACTATACTTCAATAAAATAAATTTAAAAAAAAAAAGAACAGCAAAAACAAAAACAAACCTAAGGACAACCAATCACGGGCAGCCAATGAAGCTTTCCCAGATGAGGCAACCACTTAAGCTACAGCCAATCAAATAAGTTCCTTGCTTTGCTTCTTTCTCTACTCTATAAAAGTCATGTTGCAGCTCCCCTTGGAGAAGGGGCTCCTAACCACTTCCAGTTTGGTGCTGCCCAATTTGAAACTCTTAAGATTCTTTTTATTGAAGTACAGTTGAATTACAATGTTGTATTAATTACTACTATACAGCAAAGTGACTCAGTTATACATATATATTCTTTTTCATATTCTTTTCCATCGTGGTTTATCACAGGATATTGAATATCATTCCCTGTGGTATACAGTAGGACCTTGTTGTTTATCCATTCTATAGGTAATACTTTGCATCTGCCAACCCCAAACTCCCAATCCATCCCTCCCCCACCCCCACCCCCCCTATTCTCAATGTCCCTGATTCTGTTTCTGAAACTCTTAAGATTCTTAACATGCTTCAGTTTATCTTTTAACAATAGTGAACACAGATATTTACTGAATCCAGTTGTGGTAGGTTAAAATTTTCTACTCTGGCATACAATTTTTTTCCTTTAAGTAAGGACAGGAGTTTTGTCAAAGAACCATTATACTTGGTCAGGTTCTAGTTAATTCCACTTCAGATTTTCATCCTTTTAGTGTAGTTTTTTTTTTTTCATATTAACATGCAAATATAGGTCATGGAGATTTTCTTAGGCCTCATTACTTTTTACTCTCTAGTTCCCAGACTTTAGGTCTCTGCATTATTTTTCCATGTCAATTTCATCTGTGACGGGGAAAAAGGACAAAATGATTAAAAATACTTATTTTAAACTGAAAACTAGGAGACAGGTTTTGACATCGGTGGCAGCAATCCCATTTCAATTATCATCTTCGTTCTTGCTCCGTCTCAGGCCCCCCCCCCCCCGTGGATAAAAGCCAGTGTTTTCCATCTGCACCGCTGTCTCATGTGTAATGTTTATAAATTCATTACAACTGTGCCAAACCATCAAGGGCAATTGAAGGCAGCAATAAACTTTGTCAAAACTGTTACTACGGTTAACCAGTTGCCTAGGACATTCACCGTCCTGGATTCAGCTTCAGGAAGTTAACTAGCAAACCTGGTTACAACCCCTAGTGAGCAGCCTTGAAGAGATTAGTGCTTAATTAATCTTTGTATTGTGCCAATGAAAATGTTAAGTAGATCCATTCTTGAATTGGATGGTTCAGAGAGAATGCGAATTCCCTAAAGGGCAAATGTGGACAGGTTTCCTATTAAAGTCAGCGGTCCAACCAAGAAGCTCTTTTAGCCATTTTGAAGTTCAAAGGGCTGGTAGATCATTTCATAATAAGTCCATGACATTTCTAGTGGCTACATGTTAGATATTTTTACCACCTCTCCTGAAGATCTGTGCCTGTTCCTTTGGAAAAGAATCTCATTATTACAATTCTTAAATAGATACTGGCTTTTATTTTCCATCAGACTCCACAGGAAAAGGCATAAATTAAACTTGGAGCACTTACCTTTAACAAGCAGACTTCGGTGGGGATGGGAAAAAAGCACGAGCCGCTGGTATCACTGTTCAATCAGGAAGCCATTAGGTTAGAAAAATTCTATCCAAAACTTTATATCATTAAACCAGAGGAAGGCCCTGTTGGATAGGGTTTTTGTTTTGTTTTTTGAATGAGGGGAGTCCTGTTTACTTTGCATTGGCCTGTCACGTGGGGCTCACGTGTGGGCAGAAGCAGCCCCGTTGGTCACGGCTTGTAGGGGCGCTCCACGGACACTGGTAACTAGTTAATCCCTAGTGTGTGTCCCAGGACTGCTGTGCTGGCTTTCTTTCCCTTTCAAAATGTGAATGAAATAAACAGTCATTCGTGGAAACAGGAAAGGACCCTGCCTCGAGGGTCGGGTGTGTTCAGGGAAGGAGACTATAAGCACAGGTTAAGGTAGGGATGCCTATTTCTCAAGGGGCTGGTAATTCCTTGTCATTAATACCATTCTCCCATTTCCCCCACCCACACTCCAAAAACCATCTGTGTGGGCATTTCTTTCCTCTGTGTCCGTGTGGGAAAAGAAAATTCCTCTGGTGTATGATACAGTGGATGGGTAGCAGGCACTCCTTTGATCTTGAACATGTTTTGTATTCATAAATTGAGAGTTACTTCAATTATGAAAATGTTTTTTTTTTCCTGCTGTTGGTACATAACGTAGAGTAAAGCCTTTTTGGTATTTTAACTGCGAGAAGAGCTTAAATACTGGGAATTGAAATAAACCTGCTGAGCGTAAGTAATAGACTTTAATGACTAACAATGAGTTTATAAAATGTAAGTTTAAATAATGAACTCTCTGAAATCTAACTGCATACATACTTTAAGCTGTAAGTAACTCAGGCTGGTTAAAGACTTATTCAGTTGGAAACAATTTTTAAAAATTGAAAATTGAGACCTAAAAACAACTGCACTGAATCAAAAAGATTTCAACCTAATCTTAAGCACAAGCGGGCTGAAATTATATTTTTATCTGAATGAAAATCCCAAATGCCAGAGGCTTTATGGATAACACTGAAATGTAATATTATTGTTTCATAACTCAGATATTATTGTCCTAATCATGATGCACTTTGTCTTAGATGCACACCCTATCTAGTACTCAGTGTTATGGTGTAGTAAAATAGATCAGAGAAGTGAAAGTTAAATAACACTGGTGTCCAGTGTTATTCTTTCTCACATTCCTATTATTATAGGCATTTTACATAATTCCTGGGATTCAGTTGACAGTGTTGAACTGAGCCTTGCCCTGTGTGTCCCAGAAATGGCTTACTGCAAAGAACCACCCTTCCCCACAGACTTAGAACGGACTCATGGATGACCCCTTTGTTTATCTATGACAAGGCTAGAGTGACTAGCCTTACCATGGGTTGAGTGACTGCTATGTGCCAGGCCCTTTCCCATTCTGTTCATTGAATTCTTGTCAACCTCTAAGAAAGATGTCATCAACCTCAGTTTTCTCATGAAGAAAGGGGGGTTCAAAACAATTACGTGATTGCCCAAGGTCAAACAGTGACAATATCAGACTTCAAAGCGTATTTTCAACCCTATGCCATGCAGACTTCATGCATGAAATATGCCACCATCAAAGCAAAACCAGTGTTGAAAAGAGGAATCCACATGTTAAAAGGATTCATTTTTGTGAAACTGCCATTCAAATTCTGAAGCTCGTCTTGTCTTTCCTCTCTTGCCCCCCAAACCTCCGTTTTTCCTCACTCACCCTCTACAGTTCTCTTCTTTACTCCAAACTTCCAGCTGCCTCCCTTTTTCCACGCTTGCAGAATTATACCCTCAACTGTTTATCAGCTAATCCTCCATAAGGTATTAGCTGAAGATAGATTGATCCTTTGAGAGTCATGAAGTCATTGACCCAAATATTTACTTAGTGCCCGTTATGTACCAAGCAGTATTCAGTGTGCTGAGAATAAAATGTTGAAGGAGAAAGACAAATTCCCTGTCCATGAAAGCTTATAATCTAGTAGTGTCAACTGACAATGAACAAGTCAATCAAATCATCATAAAATACATTTTTACCATAATAAGTACTATGATGAAAAGTGAACCTGGGTAAAGAGCAGGGGTGCCATTTTAAAGTAGTAACCTCTCTGAGGAATAGAGGCTTGAATACGAGATAAGGTTATTTTGGCAAAAACATTTCATGGGTGGTGGTGTGTACTTCCAAGAGGAGGCATGTGCTATCTGCTTATCTCTTTTTGTGATGGTACCATCTATTGACTATTATTGTCTACATCCATTACTTCATTATATGTTGCAAATATAATGATTTTTTAAAAAAATAAACACATGCATATATATTCAATTAATTTACAAAAAATGAGCCAAGATTATACAGTGGGGAAAGGATAATAGATTAAAAGACTTGAATGTGAAACCTGAAACCATAAAACTCATAGAAAAAAACCCAGGGGGTAAGCTTATTGACATGAGTCTTAGTAATGACCTTTTGGATTTGACATCAAAAGCAAAGGCAACAAAAGCAAAAATAAACAAGTGGGTCTACATCAAACTAAAAAGCTCTGCACAGCAAAGGAAACCATCAACAAAATGAAAATGCAACCCATCAACTGGGAGAAAATATTTGTAAATCATATATCTGATAAGGGGTTAAAATCCAAAAAATATAAAGAAATCGTATAAATCAAGAGAAAAAAACCTAAATAATCAGATTAAAAAATGGGCAGAAGATCTGAATAGACATTTTTTCCAAAGAAGATATGCAAATGGCCAACAGTTACATGAAAAGATGCTCAACATTAATCACCAGGAAAATGCAAGTTGAAATCATAATGAGATATCATATCACACCTATTAGAATGGCTATTAACAGAAAAACCAGAAATAACAGGTGTTGGCTAGGATTTAGAGAAAAGAAAACCCTCTGGCACTGCTGGTGGGAATGTAAGTTGGTACAGCCACAAAATATTAGAAGTATAAATACCATATGACCCAGCCATTCCACTTCTGGGTATTTAACTGGAGGAAATGAAATCACAATCTTGAAAAGATATCAGCCCCCCATGTTCACTGCAGCAGTATTTATAAGAGCCAAGACATGGAAACAACCAAAGTGTCCATCAGTGGATAAATGGCCAAAGAAACTGTGATATATGTAACACAACTGAGTAGTAGTCAATCATAAAAGAAGGAAGCCCCATCATTTGCAAAAACATGGATGAACACTAAGGGCATTATGCTAAGTGAATGAGGTCAGACAGCGACAAATACTCTATAATCACACTTATATGTGGAATCTTTAAAAAAAAAAAAACAACTCATTAAAACAAAGAAAAAACTCATAGATACAGAGAACAGATTTCTGGTTGCCAGAGGCAGGGAGTAGGTAGGGGTAGGCAAAATGGGTGAAAGTGGTTGAAAGGCACAAACTTTCAGTTATAAGATAAATATAAGTCCCGAGGATCTAATGTACAGCATAATGACCACAGTTAATGATACTGTAGTGTATATTTGAAAGTTGCTAAGAGAGTAGATCTTAAAAGTTCTTGGGCTTCCCTGGTGGTGCAGTGGTTAAGAATCCACTTGCCAATGCAGGGGACATGGGTTTGAGCCCTGGTCCAGGAAGATCCCACGTGCCGTGGAGCAACTAAGCCCTTGCGCCGCAACTACTGAGCCTGTGCCCTAGAGCCCATGCCCTAGAGCCCAAGCCCATGAGCCACAACTACTGAGCCTGTGTGCCACAACTACTGAAGCCCATGCGCCTAGAGCCCATGCTCTGCAATGAGAGAAGCCACCGCAATGAGAAGCCTGCACACCATGACAAAGAGTAGCCCCCACTCGCCACAACTAGAGAAGGTCGCACACAGCAACGAAGACCCAAAGCAGCCCAAAGTAAATAATTTATTTTTTAAAAAAAGTTCTCATCATACACACAAAATTGTAACTATGTGTGGTGTTGAATGTTAACTTACTGTAGTAGTAATTTCACAATATATATTATATATCAAATCATTATGTTGTACACCTGAAACTGATAGTTATATGCCCATTATATCTCAATAAAAAATTCTGCTTCCCAACATCAGCATAACTACTCACATCAACATAACTAGTCATTTACTCCCAGTAGCTCATGTAATAACTTCAGAATACTGATACAAACACTACTACCAATAACATGATTACTAAAATAGGTTTGCAATTTTTTTTCAGTTTTCACCCTTTTATTTTTAACCTATCTGAATCTTTGTTTTAAATGAAATTCTTTAATACAGCATAATTTTTTATTTTGCTTTGTTAGTCAATCTGAAGATCTTTTTATTTTTATTTATTTTTAAAATATTTATTTATTTTTGCTGTGCTGGGTCTTAGTTGTGGCACGTGGGACCTTCCTTGTGGCATGTTTAGCTGCAGCATGTGGACTTCTTAGTTGCAGCATGCGTGTGGGATCTAGTTCCTTGACCAGGGATCGAACCTGGGCCCCCTGCATCGGGGGCATGGAGTCTCACCCACTGGACCACCAGGGAAGTCCAGGTCTTTTTATTTTTATAGGTAAATTAAGCTCATTCACTTTTATTGGTATGATTGAAATATTTTGCCTCATATTCTTTGGTTATGCGACCTCCTGTCTTATTCTCTCTGATGTATCTTTGTGTTTAGGAAGGTTTGTATTTTTTGTCCTTTAAACGAATGCTTCCTTTTAATACCCTTATTCCACTTTTTTGGACACCATCTATTTTTTACTTTGCCCAATCTTGACAGTAGCAAAGTAACCTCTTCTTTCTCCTCCTTTCCCTGTCATCCAGCATTTAATCTGAATATTATTTTTACTCACAGTAAATATTATAAAGCTGTCAATTAGCTTTTCTAGCTTCCATATACTCTCCATCTTCTCTCTTTATACTTTGACGGTTGAGCTACATACACCTTGTCAAATCATAGTTCTTACTACCCTATCTCCCATATTTCTATCATTTAATATTAGTTCTATACGTAAATATTTAATATTCACCATCAGTCCTTATGCCTATGTCTCACCCATCCTCTCGGTTGGTTCAAGCTTGTTCTCAAAATGATTCCTCATAGGAATGATAGTCCCTAAATTCAAATATGTTCATAACAATGTGTCTGTGGATGTTATACTTGAAGGCCAGTTTGTCTCAATATATAGTCCTTGGCTTACATTTTCTTTCCTTGGGTGTTTTAAATTTCCTACCCCTTACCTTCTGGTATAAAACATTGTAGTTCAAAACTCGGATATTAGTGTTATATGTTGTCCTTTAAAAGTGACTTGATTGCCCGTCTCTGGTCAGTGTATAATTCTGAAAATAACACTCTGTCTTGGCGAGCTTGAGAGATGGGTTACATCCTCCTTCCTCTGAATTACAGCTGTGGGACCTCAGCTAAGTTATTTAAACTTTATATGCCTCAGCTGCAAAGTGGGGCTAGAAATGGCAGGAAGATTATTCTGAGGACTGGATTAGGTCATGTCTGTAAAGGACCCCAGTCTTTCCAGGAAGCCAGCTGTACCAACAGGTTCCTTTTGAATAGCACTTCTTTTTCGGTAGAGTTTAAAAACTTAAGACTGAAGTTTTTGGAGCCACCAACAAATGACAGTCAATAGTGACTCACATTTCAGTAACTTTGTAAAATGCTTTTGTGACTGGCAGCTTAAAGAGCAATTAGTTTTAAAAAAAAGAGCAATTAGTTTAGTATTGAAGAAAAATGGCATTATCTTCCTGTTTGTTATAGTCCTTGTTTTTTAATAGGATTTTTTGGTTTGTTTTTGGCCTTGCTGCTTTCAACTCTTGCCTTTCTCCACAGTCAGAAAAGACATCTCAATTAGTGCAGTCCCTTGAGTTCTTTAAATAATACTGATCAGATGATCAATATTTAACCAGCTTTATCAGTTCTCTGGACAGACCCATTAACTAATGAAAACATCTGTTAGCATGAAGGGTGGTCCAACAGTCAGAAGAAATTTGTTTGCTAGATTCTCTCTCTCTCCCAGGATTTCTTACCAGGTATCTAAATTTCCAATCAAAAAAGCACTCTGCTGGATGTTCCCTAAGGATGCATTTCTATCATTCAGAACAAGAATCATCTCAAAATGTGTTTCTGGTGAGCAGGGTTTATTTTGCATGGGCTGACACACAATGACAAGCATCTGGGAATTCACAGCATCACTGATGCCTTGACGTAGGGCTTCTACATCTAACAGCCTGATGAACAGTTTTGGCCTTTGAGGCCAAAGCTGGCAAAGAGGAAAGGAAAGTCCCTAATCCTGGATGGATGCGACAGCCCCTCCCTGTTTTTTTTTCTTGCTCTAGATGACCTTTTTAAAAGTTCTCACTGGGACGTCCCTGGCAACCCACTGGTTAAGACTCCATGCTTTCACTGCTGAGGGCCTGGAGTTCAATCCCTGGTTGGGGAACTAAGATCCCACATGCTGCACGGCAAAAAAAAAAAAAAAAAAAAGTTCTCACTGGAGCTATCATCTTTCGAACAAGCGGGGCACTGATTGGGCACAGGGGGTGCAGATATACTCTGCCAATTGCTTTTTTCATGCAGGAATAAACCGACACCTGCCCTGTCCATTTGTGAGCCCAGCATACACGCGGACGGACTTGGTTTTGCTGAGCGCAACCTTTGCCTCCCCTTTAATTATCCAAGGAGCACCACTGGGTTCACTGCTGTTCCTTCAAACACCCTTGCCCTGTGTTTTATATGCACATCTGAGGCTTAAAGAGATGCTCTGTGTGGGGTTCCTTTGCTTGTCAAATGAAGCTTCTGACATTCAGCGACCCCAGCAAAGGATCTCTTTGTCTTGAGTGGGATGAATCCTGAGGACACGACTGCCAGGATAACTCTTTTCACACAGTTCTGAAGTCATTTGCTGCCTGAAACTCTCCACGGTTCTACACAGCTGTCAGGACAAACTCACTTTGTGATGTAACGTCCTAGGCCCTCACGCTCTGCCCCCAGCCCCCGCCACCCCCCCCCCCAGTGTCCTCCACACGCCTTTCCCTCTGGTCCTTCCTCTGCTCATCCTTCAAATGCTACACGGGGCCCCTTTCACAGCCCTGCGGTGCTTTCCCACATGCCACCCTTCTGCCTGACGTCACTTCCCCGTTACTTTAAATAATGCTTATTTTTCAAAATGCGCCACATCCAAGAAGTCTCCTGGGATCACTACCTCAGACCACATTTTTAGATGGCAATTTTTTGTGCTGTTGGAGCACCTGTGACATTTTGGACATGTTCGGCTCAAATGCGTGAGGATGAGCAATGAAGCGTGGAGGACCCATGAGCTGGGTAAAGATGCACATTTGTGATCAGCTAGAAGAGGGATCTTGTTAGTGTGCAAGCAGCTCACAACAGTTGCTGCACCAACCCCGAGAGAGTGCAGAGATGAAGGGGAGAAGAACGGTGTGCCTGGGGAGCTTGAGGGGAATGGACACTGCATTGCAGGCTCACTTTGGCTTTGGAAGATTCCAGGCAAGGTAGACCAGGCTGAAAGGGATCTATGTGCTGCACTAAAAGCAGGAATTGCTCCAGGTAGATGTGCCAGGGGAAGAGGCAGGCAGCTCTGTGCATTCAACAAGGAAGGTTCAGGCACAGCTGGATCCAGGACCTCAAGCAATGACATCAGGGTTTTCTCTTCTCTTCCATTCTCTCTCCAGCTCCCCCATCCCTACAGCTGCCACTGAGGTTGTGCTTGTCTCTGCTAGTCTTTGCTCAGCCTGCAGGCTCTCTGCAGTTGCAGGAGAGATGTTTTCAGAAGCCCCAGCTCATTCTTAATTTAGCCATCATGCCTCTTCTCTGAGGTCCACAAATCAAATGCAAGGAAAATTTTCCTCGGCTGGCCAAAAGCAGGAGGAAACTGTTTGACTTCAGGGATCTACCCAGCACCCTTGGTTCTTATCTGATTCTATTTAGGACTCATTCATTCAAAAACCCATTTCTTGAACATGTACTCTGTGCCAGGCATGGGATACAGTGGTAACTAGGGAGAGCAGAGGGAAGGAGTTGAGTGATCTCAGGATGGAGTGGGGAGGAAGAAATTCACTGTTCCTATTTTGGTGATACTCACAGGCTGATGCTCTGAATGATGTTGATTCTAAGTAGCCATGACAAAGTATGTTGGGGAGCATGTGATCCACCAACGTCTCCTTGTCAAGTCCCACTGCACCCCTCCAAAAAAAGACCAGAAACAAAAATTTTTTAAATTGACATTTTCCCCAATAGCTAAAGAAACAGAGACTAGACCTGAGAACCAAAGGCACAGTGAGTACGAACCACTGTCTCGTGCCCAGTGAGGAAAGTGCTCCTGAGCCATCATCCCAAAGAGAGGCCAGATATGCTGCTCCCCCGAGGAACCGTTCCCTGGCTGGGCAGGGGCAGGCCTCCAGGGCTTTATTTCCCTGAGGACTTGAGGGAACTTCTGGGGAAGACCTTTGATTTAAAAATAATTTAAGATTCAAAAGAAGTTGCAAAAAAAAAAAAGCATCGAGAGTTTCTGTGTACCCTTCCCCCAGCTTTTCCCCAATGATAACATCTTACACAACCATAGTACATTTCCACAACTAGGAAACTGCCATTGGTACAATGCTATTAATTAAACTGTAGGTCTCAGATGGCTAACAGGCACATGAAAAGATATTCAACATTGCTAATTATTAGAGAAATTCAAATCAAAACTACAGTGAGGTACCACCTCACATCAGTCAGAACGGCCATCATTAAAAAGTCTACAAATAACAAACACTGGAGAGGGGTGGAGAAAAGGGAATCCTCCTACATTGTTGGTGGGAATGTAAATTGGTGCAGCCACTGTGGGAAGCAGTATGGAGTTTCCTCAGCAAACTAAATACAGAGTTGCCATATGGTTCAGCAATTCCACTCCTGGGCACATATCCAGACAAAACTCTAATTCAAAAAGACACATGCACCCCTATGTTCATAGCAGCACTATTTACAATAGCCAAGACATGGAAACAACCTAAATGTCCATCAACAGATGAATGGATAAAGAAGATGTGGGGTGTGTGTGTGTGTGTGTGTGTGTGTAATGGAATACTACCCAGCCATAAAAAAGAATGAAATAATGCCCTTTGCAGCAACATGGACTTAGAGATTATCATACTAAGTAAGTCAGAAAGACAAATATCATATGATATCACTTATATTTGGAAACATAAAACATGACACAAATGAACTTATCTGTGAAACAGAAACAGACTCACAGACATAGAAAACAGACTTGTGGCTTCCAAGGGGGAGGGGGTGTGGGGATGGGATGGATTGGGAGTTTGGGGTTAGCAGATGCAAACTATTATACACAGGATGGATAAACAAGGTCCTACTGTATAGCACAGGGAAATATATTCAATATCCTGTGAGAAACCGTAATGGAAAAGAATATGAAAAAATGTATATATACGTATAACTGAGTCACTTTGCTGTACAGCAGAAATTAACACCACATTGTAAATCGACTATACTTCAATAAATTTTTAAAAAGATAAACTGTAGGTCTCATTCAGCTTTTGCCACTTTTAATATGCACACGTGTGTGTGTGTGCACAGCATGTGGTACTATGGAATGTTAGCACACGTATAGATCTGTATGACCGCCACCCCATCAGGACATGGAACTGTGATGAGATACTTCTGCATGTCAATGTCTTGAATGTCAATCCTGAAACAGATCCTGGCAAACAGGGAAGACTGGGCCCCCAACTCCTCTACTGTACCTCCCTCATGGCAAGGAACTTGAGACAGTATCTGGTGGTAGAGGAGGAAGGATCATTTCCAACAAACACAGGGAGGTACTGGCCTCCCTGTCCGGGCTCAAGGTGGTTGTAAAACCGGGGCGCAAACACCAAACACAAGGCCACAAATCTGGCGAGTCTGGTAACTGCTGCTCCCATTCAGTAGAGGAAAGTGGTCTCATCAGCACCGGTGAGGACAGGAAAGGTGACCCAAGGCCCATCCGGTGAGGTCACCTCACCAGCAAGCTCTGCAGCTGGAGGTCACCCCCCACCCAAACCTGGGCTCAGAAGGAGCTCTCCGGGTGCATTACCAGAGTCTGTGTCCTTTCCCACCATTGCCCCTAGGGAGTGGGCAAAATTACAAGGGTAAAAAACGACAATGTGAAAGTCGAGGTGTTCTCTGGAGCTTTGCTTGACACCCTGTAGGCTACTGAGAGCTTTTTCCCTCCTCCCTTAAAGAAGGGAAGTTAAAAGCCCTAGGGGTCTTACTTTTGTGAAGGAAACACTATTTTCTCCAAAGTACTGATAAAGTGTAATCGTTTTCCTTCACAAAAAATTGGCTGAAAACTCAAGGCCAAACTAGGGCACTGCAGAGAAATGTCTAAAGAAAAGAAAGCCCAGGAGGCCTCAGATGAGAAGTGATTTCATGGTGGGAGGGGGGAGCTCCTGACCAAGGATCTTGGAGGAACGGGCGGTCAAGGTCACAGCTCCTCCCAGGGCCCATTCCCAAGGCGAGGCTGTGTGTGATCCTCAACAGGCTGGGCAGGCAGATACAATGGGGTGGCCCAGAGTAGCCCCATGGGGTCTCCTCTCCTTGTTGGCAATGATGGGGATGCTCTCTCTGTTCTCGATGGATTGTCCTCCCCTCACTCTCTGTAGAAGTGTAGGGTCTGCATCAGATCAGCCAAGAGCTCAGGGGCTTATCATCTGGACACACTAGGTACCAGTCTGGTGTCAGCCACAGCGCTTTTCTAGGGCCTCTGGTCTAAGGAGGGAACTGCCTTGATTTTTCTCCCAGAGATTTTGGCCTCAAAACACCTCCACTTCCCAGAGCACAGTACTGGGAGATGCCTTAGATGGTTAAGACTTCAGCTCTCTGAAGGCACCACGTGTCACTGTAAATGCCATCAATCAATGCCATCAACCAAGGCTCTGAGGACAGGAGATAAAGAGGGGAAGGAACAGACATTTAAGACCTCACTGTGTGCCAGGCACAGTGCCTGATGCAGTATCTGTTACAGCACGAAATTCTCATAAAGCTGTGTTGATGAAAAATTAATCAGTCAACCTAGGAAAGAAATGGAAAATTCTATTTGAGCCAAACTGAGGATTATAACTCGAGAACAGCCTCTCAGAAAGCTCCGAGAACAGTTCTACCCATTAGAGGTCAAAGCATAGTTATAAGTTTTGGTGACAGGACTGTATATTAAGTGACGTGTTATTGATAGTTGATACAGTCTAGCGAGTAGTAGGTCATTGTGGCTTCTTACAAGATTAAGAAGGAATGTTGTCTTTTAAGGGGCTGTCTTGATGACGGGAGAATGGTGCTCTTTATGGTTGAGCAGGTATTTCCACCGATGGGGAGAGGTTTGGTTGATGCACAATGCAGATGCACAGTGCGGGGAGAGAGGATGCCAAAGGGCAGAGAAGAAATTTTATGTTTAAATTTTTCTTGTCTTGCCATAAAACATGAATTTTATTTCACAGCTGCAACGAGGGCTTTTACCTCCATTTTCTACCAAGCAAATGGAGGTGAAGGTACATGCTCAAGATCTTCCAGCTAGAAAGCAAAGGCAACAGAATTGAACCTGGGTCAGCCTGACTGCAGGTCTGCCTGCTGTCCACAGCCGGGCACAGCTCCCGGGAAGCCACTTCAGCTGATCAGATGGGAAAGGCAGCTGTCAGACACAAGGAGGGAGCAAGTCTCCCCCAGATCACTGCTTTCAGTTTTCCCAACACTCCTGTATGTCTCCTCCCTGGAGGCCTTATTGGTGTGCACCCAGGCCAAGGGCAGGAAGGTGAGTGTTCAGGTCTTCTGCTCAGGCCTTGATTCTGGCCAGAGATGCGTCCTCTCAACCTCACTCTCTGCCCCCAGAGCCCCCTCCACTTCTCTCCCAGTCCTCTCCTCCAAGCGCCCAGATTTCCAGCGACCTTCAGATTTGATATATTGAATGTTTCCAAAGGATATTCCCATTGACATTGAGCATGCCGCTGTGTGGAGCTCAGCAATAAAAGGGGGAAATTAACAGGCATTTAAATTCTGAAATTAATGATGAGAGGTCAGAGATTTCCGAACATCTGTTTCCAGCATTTTCAAGGGGGCCTTCAATTTGCAGGCAGCACTGAGCCACACGGTTATCAGCAGTTACTTGTGACTTCACACAGTGCCACATCCAGGAGCTGGGAGTGGATGGTGGGACCCAGCCACTGCACTCACGTGCTTTGTGGCTCAATCCAAGCAGTGTGTCCACTGAGGTTCAGGGTCCCGGCCCTGCTTGTAGGATTCTACACACCCGTCTGAAAACCCTGAGTCTGGATTTCCCCAAGCGTCAGAGTTCTGGAAACTGAGGATTCAAAAAAGAAGTCCTTGTGCCAAGGAACGGAATGGAACGGAATGTTTCTAGGGCTGCACCATCCAATAGGACAGCAGTAGCCACACGAGGCTGTTAAGTATCTACAACATGGCCAGTCGGAACTGAGATGCACTCTGAGTGTAAAATATATACTGGATTTCAAAGACTTAGTATAAAAAAAGTAATTATCTTTTATGTTGATTATGTTGGTGAAATGATAATATTTTGGCTAAACTGGGTTAAAGAAAATATATGATTAAGTCAACTTCATGCAAACTATTATATAGAGAATGGATAAACAACAAGGTCCTACTGTATAGCACAGGGAACTATAGTCCATATCCTGTGATAAACCACAATGGAAAAGAATATGAAAAAGAATGTATACGTATATATATAATTGAATCACTTTGCTGTACAGCAGAAATTAACACAACATTGTAAATCAACTACACTTGAATGAAATAAATTTGGAAAAAAAAGTCAACTACTTGGCTTCATTCTACTTTTTTCAACAGAGGTAGGACAATTGAAAATTACATTATGGGGCTCACACACTTCTATAAGTCACCATTGCTCTAGAGTTTCTGTAGCTTGGTGTTTCTTGGGCGGTGGGGAGCTGTTGTCACCCCTAGAGGGCCTTTTAGAAACTCTGGAGGATCTTTGGTGTCACACTGCCTGGGGGAGGTGCTCCTGACATCTAGTGCGCTGGGCATGAGGAACGGGTGAGTCCGGTAATTACCAGAGCAGTCTGACGCAACAGAAGAGTTATTCATGACTCCACATCACTCTGAATGTCCCACCAGACATGAGATAGATGAAAAATTGGTTATAATGATCTGAGCCTAAACCAAATTCCATTTTACATATAAACACAGGTATCTGGTTTTTGCACAAACTAAGATTTCCAAGGACACAGCTGCTGTGTAAATCAAACAAAGATTGCACTGTGGGGCTTCCCTGGTGGCGCAGTGGTTGAGAGTCCGCCTGCCGATGCAGGGGACACGGGTTCGTGCCCTGGTCTGGGAAGATCCCACATGCCGCGGAGCGGCTGGGCCCGTGAGCCATGGCCGCTGGGCCTGCACTTCCGGAGCCTGTGCTCCGCAACGGGAGAGGCCACAGCAGTGAGAGGCCTGTGTACCGCAAAAAAATAAATAAATAAAATTTAAAAAAGAGTGCCCTTTGTTTCATCTGTAACATTACCAAACACCGTTCATCATGTGTTAGAAATTCCAAGCACCGTTGGCAATACTGCTCATGTGCTGGAGTTGCCGACATAACACGATCGTCTTCGTCATTCACTGTCACTCCACGGAGAGGTGTAATTTTCTGCCTGCTTCACTCTATCTCCTAGTGCTTGAGCACTTGTAAACGGAAAGGCATTCCATTTTATTTAAACTACTTTCCCTTTGTTTCTTCTATATTACAATTAGGACTTTATATTGGTTTTTAAAAATTATGCGTGTAGGTAAATTACAACTGAAAGGGGTCTTGCATACAATTTTGTTTTAAACAGAAAATGGCATATTGCATCTGATAGAATTACAAACCATCACTCAAACCTAGTCATGCCGCTCTTGACTCAGAAGAGTCTTTGCCTCTTAAACACCTTCTCATTCTTTCTATCTATCTATCTATCTATCTATCTATCTATGGCTGTGTTGGGTCTTCATTGGTACACGCAGGCTTTCTCCAGTTACGGTGAGCGGGGGCTACTCTTCGTTGCAGTGCGCAGGCTTCTCATTGCAGTGGCTTCTCTTGTTGCGGAGCATGGGCTCCAGGCGCACGGGCTTCAGTAGTTGTGGCACATAGGCTCGGTAGTTGTGGCTCGCGGGCTCTAGAGCACAGGCTCAGTAGTTGTGGCGCACGGGCTTAGTTGCTCCGTGGCATGTGGGATCTTCCCGGACCAGAGCTCGAACCCGTGTCCCCTGCATTGGCAGGCGGATTCTTAACCACTGTGCCCCCAGGGAAGTCCCAAACAACTTCTCATTCTTTAGGTTTCAGATGCAGTGGTCCTTCCTCCAAATAGCCAAGATGTCATCTGCTCTGTGCTTCCCTGCATTCTGCTTCTCATCACCCCATCCTTCATCACACAGATGGTACTGCCTGTGCAATTATCTTCCTCCCTGGACTGTGGGCTCCAAGAGGGTAGGTTATGTCTGTTTGGTTTATTGCTCTATACCCAGTGCCTAGCTCATGGCTGAGCACACTAGTACATACTTGATATTTAGTGAGTAAATGAATTAATAAAGATCAGGGTGAGTTAGTATCTAGAGATCTATAAGGGTGAATGGGAATAAGGGCCAGCAGCAGGGTAGAAACAGATGACAACACCAAGGGAGCCCAGTGCCTTGGATGCTGGTAAAATGGAGAGCCTACAGCGCATAGAGTAATGCACTTTGAAATCAGGTAGATTTCACTTTGAGTCCCAGTTCTGCCTTGTACTACCCTTGGTCATCTTAGGAAAGTCCATTGACTTCTCTGAAAGAGTGATAAGGGTACTTCCCTCATTTGTTGGGGGACTTAACTGAGAACTGCCTGGAAAGCACTTACTGCTGTGTCTGGCAAATAGTAAGGGCTCAGTACATGTTCTTGCTATTAAAACTCTTTCATAGAGGCTGGGTGTGCCTCTAACAGAGGCCCTGGTTGCCCCAGTGTCAGTGCCCATCACCAGTAGGGAACTTCTACAATTCAAAATCAAAAAAACAAAAACAAGGACAAATGACCTGATTCTTAAATGGGCAAGGGAACTGAATAGATATTTCTCCAAAGAAGACATGTGAATGACAAACAGGTACGTGGAAAAGGTGCTTAATATCAGTAATCATTAGGGAAATGTAAATCAAAATCACAATGAGATTTCACCTCAACAAGTTAGGATGGACACACACACACATATATACATCTAACCATCATCTGAGCCTTCGGTGAGTCATAATCTTTTTGCAATATTAACAAAGATCACTGATCATAGATCACCACAGATCACAAATATAATATACTTGAAAAATTTGAAGTTTGAAATATTGCTAGAATTACCAAATGTGACACAGAGAGAGGAAGTGAGCAAATGTTGGAAAAATGGTGCTGATAGATTTGCTCAATGCATGGTTGTCATAAACCTTCAATTTGTAAAAAAAAAAAAAAAAAACCACAAAAAACAAAACAAAAAAACATAATATCTGCAAAGTGAGATAAAGCAAAGCACAATAAAAACCAGGTCTGTCTGTAGAACTACCACATGACCCAGCAAGCCCATTTCTGGGTATATACCCAAAGGAATTGAAACCAGGATCTTAAAGAGATATCTACACACCCATATTCACTGCAGCACTAGTCACAAGAGCCAAGACATGGAAGCAACCTCAGTGTCCAATGATGGATGAATGGATAAAGAAAATGTGGTATATACATATGATGGAATATTATTCTGCCATAAAAAAGAAAATCGTGCCATTTGCAACAACATGGATGAACCTGGAGGATAATATGCTAAGTGACATAAATCAAACACGAAAAGGACAAATACTGTTATACACAACACCACTTGTATGAGAAGTCTAAAATAGTCAAACTCAGAAAAGCAGAGAAGAATGGTGGTTGCCAATGGCTGGGGGGTGGGGGAAACAGAGAAGTACAAGGGTACAAAGTTTCAGTTATGCAAGATGAATGAGTCTTAGAGATCTACTCCACCAAAAGTACCTATAGCTAACAATCCTGTAGTGTACACTCAAAAATGTGCTAAGAGAGTAGAACTTAGGTTAAGTGTTCTAATCACATGCAATAATAATGATGGGGTGGGAGGGAAAGTTTGGGCATGATAGATACACTTATGGCATAGATTGTGCGATGGCTTCATGGGTATACATTTATCTCCAAACTCATCAGGTTGTATACATTAAATTTATGCAGCTTTTTGAATATCAACAATGCCTCAATAAAATGGTTTTAGGAAAAAAATAACAAAGATCAGTTGGCTAAAAAGATGTTAACTTCGAGAAACTGAGCTATTTGTAATGAGGTGGATAGACCTAGAGTCTGTCATACAGAGTGAAGTAAGTCAGAAAGAGAAAGACAAATACCGTATGCTAACACATATATATGGAATTTAAGAAAAAAAATGTCATGAAGAACCTAGGGGTAAAACAGGAATAAAGACACAGACCTACTAGAGAATGGACTTGAGGATATGGGGAGGGGGAAGGGTAAGCTGTGACAAAGCGAAAGAGAGGCATGGACATATATACACTACCAAACGTAAGGTAGATAGATAGTGGGAAGCAGCCGCATAGCACAGGGAGATCAGCTCGGTGCTTTGTGACCGCCTGGAGGGGTGGGATGGGGAGGGTGGGAGGCAGGGAGACGCAAGAGGGAAGGGATGTGGGAACAGATGTATATGTATGACTGATTCACTTTGTTATAAAGCAGAAACAAACAAACAAAAAAAGATGTTAATTTCATCCAAAAACACCCTTACAGAAACACCCAGAATAACATTTGACAAATATCTGGGCACCCTGAGGCCCAGTCAAGTTGACACATAGAACCAACCATCACGGTTTACATAAACGTGTCCCCACTAAGCTGAGTTGAGAACTGGTACTAGGGTCTTTAATCTGAATCTCAAGGTGGAGCACAGACAATATCATTTGCTGACCACGTGGACAGTGGTTCTGGCCCTGATCAGAGGACTCATATTTCTAGGTAAGAAAATGCTACCTCCTCACAGATACCCAATTTTCCAAGTCTTCCTTCATCCAAAAGTCATTAATTCTTAGGTCTAACAGGAAGCCTTGAACTGTTCATGCTGAAATGTAAGCCCATTAAATTTTGTATAACCTTCAGTGGAGGAGAGAGAACAGCCTATCCTGGCCCCCCAGTATTATAACAGCATCACCGCAAGCAAAGTAGGACAAGCTTCCCTGTTCAGTCTTCCTGTTCATCCAAGATGACTACGCCTCCCTCATGGGGGAAAGTCATCCAATGGACACATTTATACAAAGAAAGGAGCTAAGATTTCCTGAAGGATAACTGTGCTACATACTATAGGTATATTATCAAATTTAATCATAACAGCCGTAAGTAGTATTCTTTACTCCGACAAGTGAAGAATTTCAGAGAAGTTACTTAATTTATAGTCAAGTGGTGCCACTTGACTATATGCTGACCCTCTATTATACAGTGGGAATGGGCCTTGGTGGGAATCCAGTTTTAGCTAGTTCTGTAGCTCCTGGTCTCTCCAGGACTCCACGCCGCCCCCCTGAATTGTGGGGCACAATTGTCCTTGTCATCTCTGGAAACAAACAGGATTGCCTGGAAAGAGCCTTAGGACTCTCCCCGGGGGGCCTGCAATGAGCCAGCAGATACCAGAAGCTTCTCTTTCCCCAGAAGATGGGCTGAGCCAAGCTCCCCCAAGGTCTCCAGACGTGGGCAGGTGACTTTCCCAAGCATGGCTGTAAATAGCTGGTAACCAGACTCAGATCATTTGCTGCCCAAACATAGACTGGACTGGAAGCTCAGGGCAAAACCATTCTCAGGCTTATTCCAATGAAAGGGAGTGTGTTAGTGGGAGGAGTATCCTCTACTGACCACCACACCTGTGCACCTGGGTCCCAGGGTACCTCTCCCCAGGCTGTCAAGGGGCAGGGATGCACGACGGTTGGCCTTTCCACTGGTCATTCCAGTGTGTACCAGTGAGGCCTCCTGGCGTACACCTGACCCTGTGTGCGGCCTCTTCACCTCGCCATCCCTCACTTTTTGATGGCACTTTACAGTTTATTTTCACATCCATTTCTTGCTTCCTCTGCTAAATCAGGAGTTGGCAAGCTACCGCCAGTGGGCAGAATCCTGCTCACTGCCTATTTTTGCTACTGGAATACACCCAACCCCATTCTCTCATGTTTTGTCTATGGCTGCTTTCCCCAAAATGGCACAGCTGAGCAGTTGCTGCAGAGACCATTATGGTCTGCAAAGCTTAGACTATTTACTATGAGGCCTTTTACAGAAAAGGTTTTGCCAGCCCTGCTTTAAACAATCCCAGGAAGCAAATGCAATTATTATCATTATTTCCAAGTGACAGGTGGCAAAAAAAACCTGGGATGAAACCAAGTGGCTCAGAAATGTTTTCTTAAGGACACAGAACTGGTTGACAGAGCTGAACCGAAAGCCAAATGCCTTTCCCCCATGTAAGGATTCACTTTGAAGCCAGTCGGACATGGGCGAGGCTGGGCACCAGAGGGCGGTCCTTTGAGAAGGCCTTTCCGGCCAAGTGACATTGACTTGGAGAAAAAAAAGAGAGGCAGGTTTGTTCTCTAAAACATGTCGGACAATCAACACTTAGCCTGTGGATGTTGAGAACCAGCCCTGAGCTAGTGGCTGCAGGTACTGAAATACCAGCCAAAAGGGTCTGGAATATTCAGAGTTGATATATCTTTTTAAAAAAATTATTATTTTTTTTTTATTTTTTATTTTTTGCGGTACGCGGGCTTCTCACTGCTGTGGCCTCTCCCGTTGCGGAGCACAGGCTCCAGATGCGCAGGCTCGGCGGCCACAGCTCACCGGCCCAGCCGCTCCGCGGCATGTGGGATCTTCCTGGACCAGGGCACAAACCCGCGTCCCCTGTATCGGCAGACGGACTCTCAACCACTGCGCCACCAGGGAAGCCCTTAATTATTTTTTTTTGGCTGCGCTGCACGGCTGGCAGGACCTTAGTTCCCTAACCAGGGATTGAACCCGGGCCCCCGGCAGTGAAAGCACAGAGTCCTTACCACTGGACCACCGGGGAATTCCCCAGAGTTGATATTTCATTAACTTTTTATCTTCCAATTAAAAAAGGAAACAAAACCCTTACAAACCATAGGTATGCGAGAAATAAATGTGAAAAAGATACACGTGAGGAAGGAAGCCATAAGCTCTTCTGGTGTCACCAGGGAAGCAAACTTCCAGGAAGTGGTTTTTCTTATGTAAGATTGTCTCCTCCCTCCCACTCCACCCCTCACCACACACACCATTTAAGTGACAGTCAGGGTCAGAGTCATCACCTCCCCACGCTGTCCAGGACCAGAGATGCTTCTCCTGGGCTCTTCTCATGATGATTCATGTCTATAACAGAGACTTGGAGGCTCCTGTTTCTGGTAAGAACCGATCATTTCCTAACGGTATTTAGTAGCAGCCGGATGTCATCTCCTTGTGGCTTTAACCCAGGACAGTGTCACTCTCCCCCATCACCCGGGGGTATTTAGAATGGTCTGGGAATGATGGTGATGGGTGAGAGGGCCCACAGGAGACTTTGTGCTCAGTCCTGGAAACCAAGGGTCTGTGGAGCTCTGAGCAGGCAAACCCAACACTGTGTAGAGAGAAGGGCTTCTGAAGAGGAAGCAGCCCTCACTCCTGAGGCAAACGTTTAAAGCAAGAATGCCTTGGAAGAGAGAAAAAAAAAAAAGAAGGCAAGGTCTAGGCTAGAGGGCGAGGTCAACCAGGGAGAGAGAAGGGAGGAGGTGGTTGACAGGAGTCAACTCCCCTGGGCCAGGTGAGTGGTTGCATCTGTAAATGGCACCTCCTGGATTGTGCAGTGCACAGCCTGTGCAACCATACACGGCAGCTCTGAGAAGCACCAACTTGGCTCAAAAATTTCCAGAAATAGATTTTGGAAATATAAGGTTGAGTCAAGCTTGGGCGGGTCGGGGGTGGCCGTGCAGAGAGAGAGAATACACACATGCATGCATACACACATACAGGGGTCTTTTGTTAAATAAGTATGAAAGAAACAGAATAAAAATAAAATAAAATGAGCACCTCCAGGCTCTTTCTGCTGAGCTGCATGATTAATCATGAAGGCCTTGCCTGGGAGACAGCAAAATAAGACATTTTAAGAAGTCATTTTGCATGAGCAGGTCAAAGGTGAGGATCCAGGAGAAGGCCAATTTGAGAGCCAGGTTTCTCCCTGGCACCTGTGATTCCTCTTGTCTCAACCAGAACCTGGAGACAGACCCGTGTTTCCCCAGCCAGCCCCAGCTGTAGCCGAGTTCATGCAGACGTTAAGGAAATGAAACACTGGCTTGCTGGAAGATATGAGGGTAGTGGTTCTCAAACTTTCATGTGCTCAGAATGCCCTGGAAAGCCTGGGAACACACCAATGATGGGCCCCAACCTCTGAGTTTCAGACTCAGTAGTTCTGGTGGGGTTGTGGGGGGAGGGGAAGAATTTGCATTTCTACTATATTCCCAGGTCAGGCTGATGCTCCAGGGACCACACTTCGGGAACCACTGGATGACAGACTAGTCAGTTTCACAGCATAGACTTGGGAGCCAGACTGCCTGTGTGCAAGTCCTGGTCCCCTGCCTATCACTACCTCTGTGACCTGGAGCAAGGTACTCAAACTCTCTGCATCTATTTCATCAGCTAAAAAAACGGTGTTTTGACAGGGATTAAATTAGTTACATAATACACACAGATCCCAACCCACAGAATACAGTAAGCGAGCCACTCTCTCTCTCTGCCTCATTTGAAAAGGGAGAAGGAAGAAAACGAGGCGGTACGTTAGGGAGGGGGCCGGAGGGCAGACAGGCAGGGCCAGGGGGTGGCCAGGGACCCTTAGCTTTGTCTGCATGGTGGCTTGGGCTGTCCCAGCCATCCTCCACCTCCTGCTTGCAAACTGCCCACGGACAGCTATGTTGCTACCTTCCCATCGCCAGGGGAACGGGAAGAAGGGGGAGTGGCCCGCATCATGATACGTTATCCGCAAGGCACTGCCACACCTGCTATGTCACGTGGTCTTCTCCACCTCAGGCCTTCTCAGATGCAGAAACCTGAGGCTCAGAAAGGTCAGGTGACTGCCCAGCAACAGGAAGCCAAGGCACCCGCTGGCTCCAAAGCAGCGGCCCCATCAGGGGACCTTTTTACAGCACGACTGGCCAACACTTCAGCTAGATCCTCCCCTTCCCTTTCTCTCTCCTTCCAGAGCCAAGAGTCAGGGTCAGTGTTCAAGGGCTCTTCCTGGGAACGGGGCCTGGCAGGAGGACGGCTGAGGGTGACCCTCCATGAGGGAAGGTGCTGGGACTTCCCAAGCTAGCGCTTCATCATCCCCGAAAGAGGCAAAGGGGACAAGTACACGGTGGGCCCCTGTCCCTGAGCTTGCCCTGCCGCGGCAGGCCACGTTCACAAAGCGGTCACAGGACAGGGTGGCACGGCTGGCCTGAGGGCACTCACTGGGGCCCAGGCAGCCATGCAGAGGTCTGCCCCTGGCGTTTGGAGAGAGAGGGGTAGGGCGGTAGCTGTGAGGCCAGGGAGGCCCGAGTGTTTCAGGCTCGGGGTTCCACTGCCCTGGACCACGCTCAGGCTGGGGAGCACTGCCCCATTCCATTAAGCGGTGGGTGTGTGTGTGACGGGCAGGGAGGTGGCAGCGGAACCCGGAACCTTCTTCCTCGGGTCTACCTGCTCTGTCAAGGACTCTCCCTGCCCCTCCTGCTTTGCCCCAGGCTTCAGCCCTCCCCTCCGTTTGTCTCCTCTCTTCCTGTCTCACCATTGCTTGGGCCCATGACCACCTGGCAGTTGACCTCCCCTCCCATGAACTGGCCCAAGGGCAGTGCCTGACCAGCGCCCGCTGCTCCAAGGCTCGCTCTTTCTTTTTTTTTTTTTTTTTTGGTACGCGGGCCTCTCACTGTTGTGGCCTCTCCCGTTGCGGAGCACAGGCTCCGGACGCTCAGGCTCAGTGGCCATGGCTCACGGGCCCAGCCGCTCCGCGGCGTGTGGGATCTTCCCGGACCGGGGCACGAACCCGCGTCCCCTGCATCGGCAGGCGGACTCTCAACCACTGCGCCACCAGGGAAGCCCTTTCTATCTTTGCTTGGTGCACCCAGAGCAAGTGGACAACTGGAACGTTGGGCAGATCCTGAGAAACTTCCCAAGTCCGAGGCTACATCCTGCCCGTATCTCCTGACCCACTGCCTTTCTGTTTAGAGACAGGTGTCATTTTCTTTCCAATCTGATTTCAAACCAAGGAACAATATCATCAGAGGGACTTGAAATGCCCAAAGCCACATAGGCTGTCATCATGAATCTCTCTCTGACCCAGTCAACCCAAAGTATGATTCCAAGAAGCATTGTAAATTGCAGCTAGGTGACAGCTAAATACAACACAAACATGTCACAAACCTCATAAGCACAGTGAGAATGACAGAAACAGGCTGAAAAATTAATATGTCACACACACATCTCTGACTTGTCTGTTTTTTCTGATTTAACCACACTTATGCTTTTACCAGCATTAGATAATCTTCAGACACTAAATTGTCCTTTTGGGATTGTAAATGTCTTTGAAGTAAACATTTCCACACAGAACTCCCCTGATGTATAAGAGTTTGAAGGAGCTTTTTGATGTGATTTGAAAAGTGCTAAAAGGCACCCCCTATCCCAGACCTTCTTCATTGCCACAGTGACTGAAATTCCCACAGTTAAAGGGGTATGACCTTGAGTTCAGAAGGCATCTGCTAAAAGTCAATTCCGTTAACAAAACAGACCAAAAGGGCTCTGAACTGAGGTCCCAGGCCAGCCCTTCAGTGGTTTCCTGACAAGATCTGTCACTTCAGTGCACGTGTTACATGCATATAGCCCTCTAGAGAGAGGTCTCTAACTCCCATTGTATTTTCAAGGAGGTCCATGACTCCCCAAAGGGTAAGACTCATTAAATTTGTTGTATTTGACATTTTAAAAGGTTAGCCCAGGATCCTAAAAAAGAGAGACAACCAGCAGGTGACCTGGAAAGGGACTGCCAGGAAGGGCAAACCAGTTGGAGGACCACACAGCAGACCCCGGGGAAAGGGGTCAAGGTCACATCTGAACTTCTTCATGATTACGCCTAAAGAGGACCTCTTACGTCCCCATCTCTCCTCCTTACCCTCCCGCCAACAACTACATGTACACTCTGCAGAATAACACTCTATAATTTTTTATGTGCATACGGCATGACAGGTACTATGCTTAGCATTACTTCTGTTATCTTATTTAATCCACAAAACAAACTTCTGAGATCCGTGCTATCACTCCCCCATTTTACAGACAGTGAAACTGAGGCTTAGAGTATTGGGTACCTTGGTGAGGTCACCCAGATAATAAACAGCCAAACTGGGCTCAGGTAGCCTTAATCCAGAATCCATGCTTTTAACCACCATGTGTGTGGCTCTCAAACATGAGTGGGTATCAAAACCACCTGGAGGGTTTGGGAAGCACTCAGATATCTGGCCCTACTCTAGAATTTCTGATTAAGTAGCTTTAGACCCGAGAACTGGCATTTCTAACAAATTCCCAGATTTTGCTGATGCTGCTGGTCTGGGGACCCCTTGCCACATGGTGAATCTCCCTCCCTTGCACAGGCTCCTAAAAATGTGTTCATAAGATCACATATTTTTGTAAAATTTAAGAATACAAGACTTTGTGTATTATCGTCTTAAAGAAGATCCTTAAAATTGTATAAGCTTTGGGCCCCCCCAAAACCTGGATTTGCCCTAGACCCTGGAGCCTTCCTTCCATCACGTTGCTCCTGATTTTATCTCAGACCTGCCTCGTGTTAACAGTCCACACCCAAGAGCATTAGCTACCCCCAGTCCAGCAGGCTAGGATTTCACCAAGTTCTTCGGTCTGTCAGAGTCTTATCTGTGAACACGATCTGTCTGCAGGTTTCAGATAAAGACAGGAGGAAAGCAGTTTTATGTATTAAAGTGACCGCCTCAGCCATCAAGACACCCTGGAGGGAGTCGGAGTTGGGATCTTAAGGATGTCACACATGTCCCTGCAGGAAGGGAAGGGAGATGGGGAGGCCCCTTCTGGCGCCTGGACTAGGGAGAGTAGAGAGAGAAGCCCTTCTTTAGTACCGGATGGTGATGGAGGAAGTGGGTGTTCACACAGGTTGCTTCAAATCTCCCCCTGGCAAGAGGTCACCACCACCCCACAAGTCAGTGAGCATGGTGTTTGGGATGCAGGAAAAAGAGGAAGGGGAGAAATGAAAGCCGGACAGGACCTTTACTACATTTGTGCCCCCACCCCCTGTCCTGTCCCCTTCACCGTCTCCTTCTCCCCATCCCTTCCAGGCCAGCTTCTTCTCCGTTCTGAGCCACGTGTCAGTAAACACTCAGCCACCCATAACCAAGCTTTAGAGCTTCCATTTCAACCACCAGAGGGAGGCTGGCACAACTCTTGAATCCCAATTCTAGAAGCCCACTTGGGGGCCTCTTTGGCCCTGCTCGCCCAGGTGTCCTGCCCTGGATAAATCATCGTGGCCAGGCCTGGGAAGTCACAGTACATACTCCAGTGTCAAAGGATGTTGAGAATTTTCCTGTTGCCTAGATTTGGTGAATTCAACTCCAGTTTTTTTGTTTGTTTATTTGTTTGGGTTTTTTGTTTTTGTTTTGTTTCTAAAGGAGGCATTAGTACTTGCACTTTGTGAAGAGCGTCATCTCCAGGGCATATCCCGGAGATTGCCAAGCTGACCCTACCATCGTGCTAGATGGGCCCTCCTAACCCCTGTAAGATGACTGGAGAGAGATAGAGGGGCTTTAGACCTTGAATGCAGTGAGATGATTCAAGGAGAGTGGTGCTTTCCTGCCCCCGAGCCAAGGGAGAAGGGAGGCTCTGAGAGAATCAGGCTGGAGAGGTGGGCCAACGAGGATGGGAGCCTGGCACTCAGGGCCAGCTTCGTGGGTGGGGGAGCTGTGCAGTCACACAGGGCCAGCACCCAGGAGGGGCCCACACTTGGTTTAATGTTCTGCTGTTACCATCTTGGAATTCTTACTAGCTCAACAGTTTTGCACTGGGTCCCGCAAATTAAGGGGCCCATCCTGAGGGCAATCCACTCTCTATGGGGACATTGCCCAGGCAGTGAACTTCCTGTTCTATCCTTGTGCCTCCATGAACAGGAGAGAGATGGCAGGACCGAAAGGGTGGCACGAGGGCACTCAGTACTTCCTCCCATTTGAGGTGGCAAGGATATATGGGTTTCCGTTGGTCAAGGAGACACAGTGATAGAGAGCCAAGAGTAACCCATCTTGCTGATATCCTAACAGAAATCCATCTCCATGCAAAGGGACCCTGGCAGCAAGAAAACTGGGGCCTCCTGATGGTGGAGGCTGAAGTGGACTAGGGAACGATGTTGGGCTTAGCAGGCCCCCCCTACACCAGGGAACCGAGCCATGGGGAGGCCCTACAGGATCAAGGAACTCAAAGTCTTCATGTGCCTCATGAGAGGGCCATTGATGGGACGTCTGCCTCACCGAGGGCATCAAAAGAAGCAGTGCCGGACCCCGATGAGAAGGGGCTGCAGCTGAACCCCAGTGCAGAGACGCTTGCCTCTCCCTCTACTCCATCCACCTTCCCTTCACTCCCTCAGTTCCTGAGAAGAGAGACGGAGGCGGCAACTCAACAGCAGATCGTGCTGCCTTTCCTACTTTCCCACCGCAGGTCCTGGCACTCCGGGGAAAGGACAAGGTGAGCTAGGAAATGCCCGTGAGACCGGAAGTTTCAAACTGGGCTGTAATGAACATCTACAGTCACCTGAAAGGTACGGCGCGATCTGGCCTGGATGCTCTGAAGGAATCCTCTACCCAACAGGGGTACGGTGAGCGTCCACAGAGCACGGCTGGGACAGCAAGAGGAGGAAAGACACATCTGCTTTACGTATACAGGCGGCTGAGTTGAGATCATTATGCTGACACGGCAGCACCACAGCACCCTTGATGAAGGGGCCCTGGCAGACCTTGCCAGATGTGCCCACATCAGGAGAGGGTGTGATGCAGGCCCAGGTCCCCTACTTGGGCTGACAGCCACTCCCGCCTTCTGATGCCCTTGGGGTCCTGGCATCACATAGGAATGGTGCTCCCCGAGATGGCCTGCTTTGTGTCCCCTATCGCACAGTCTGGGGCTCTGCATTCAGGAGGTGCTCACTAAGTGCACTGAGTCACTACCCAGAAGAGCATCCAGCCCTTTCTGTAACAGTTGAGAACAGTGGTTCTCCAACATCAGAATCTCCCACAGGCTGACTTGTTAAAACACACACTGCTGGGCCCCATATCGGGTGCTTTGGATCAACAGGTCCAGTGTGGAGCCTAAGAATCTGCATTTATAGCATTCCCAGGGGACCACCCTTTGAGACCCACTGGGTTCAGTACTGATTTCCTCTACCTGAAAGCCACACCAGCCACCAGAAGGGGTTGGAGGTGCTGAGAGAGGTGGCAGGTGGGCGAGTGGTTCTCTTCCTGGTCTGCAGGGCTGGCATGCTGGTGGGTAGGGGACTCAGCCTGAGGTTTATCTCCCTCCCCAAGCCCCTTTTCTACTCTGATGGGGGCTGCAAGGTCTGTCCTGGAGGTGTCAGGGGCGTGGAATAGGAGGCAACCTGAGAGTTGCCTGGAGAGACCCGGTGTGATTCCCCTCAGCCTCCACACCCCTCTGGACTATTTGAAATAACGTCTAAGAGCAAGGTTGCCACTGCCTGACCAGTCTCTTCTCAGTCTCCCATGGGCTTTTTTGTTTTTAATGTGGTAAAATATACATAACACACACTTACCATTTCGATTGATTTTAAAGTGTGTACAACTCAATGGCGGTAGGTACATTCACATGGTTGTGCAACCATCACCACTACCAATTTCCAGAACTTTATCTTCCCAAACAGAGATACTGTAGTTAAACAACAACTCCTCATTCCACTCCCCTCCATTCTACTTTTTATCTCTCTGAGTTTGCCTATTTTAGGTACCTCATATAAATGACATCATACTGTATTTGTTCTTTTGTGTTTATTTCACTTAGCATAATGTTCTCAAGGTCCATCCGTGTTACAGCATGTGTCAGAACTTTATTCTTTAAAGCTGAATAATATTCCATGGGATGTATGTACTACATTTTGTGTATCCATTCATCTGTTGTTGGGCATTTGGGTTATTTCCACCTTTTGGTTACCATGAATGCTGCTGCTATGAACAGCGTTGTGCAAATACATGTTTGAACCCCTACTTTCAATTCTTTGGGCTACATACCCAGAGGTGGAATTGCTGGAGGATATGGTAATTCAATGTTAATTTTTTGAGGAACCACCATACTGTTTTCCAGACTTTAATCTACCTAAGAATTGTTCACCAAGAACAGGGATCTGAGAACCTCACCAGTATACTCCACAGAGGATTTGAGGCTGGCCTCTGGCAAGAGGCTTATTGCCCTGAACTGCTATTGGAAGTGGCATAACCACCCCCCTTATTTAACACAGCCCTGTCACCCAAGCACCCCTCACTCTATGAGATGAGCAGGCTGTAGCCAAGAGAGGTGAGGCTGCTCTATAGCTTTGCTGGCTCTTCACTCTCCAGGGTTTAGCCCAAACACCACCTCCGCAGAGACCCTGGCCACCCCTCCCCCTAATCATTTTTTAGCCTTGTTTTACTTTCTGCACATTATAAGCTAAAATTACCTTACATATTTGTCTCCTTGTTTATTCTCCTTCTCTTCCAAGTAGACTTAAGTCAGGGTAGGAACCTCGTCTGTCTTAATCACAGCACAGGCCTAGCATCTAGAACTATTCCTGGCACATTGTAGGCACTGAGTTGTAGGCACTCAGACAATCTGACTGATCGAATAAAATATAAACACCCTATAAGGAGGTATATATAACTCTGATATATGTAAGAAATCTTCTGTGACCTTCACAATTCTCCCAAGCATATTATCTTCCCCATAAAACCAGTTTTTTGTTTTTTTGTTTTTTTAAAGACAAAGTCACACTGAGATGCTCGCTAAGTGACTGACTCCGGCTCACCAGTTCTTGCAGAGAATCTAAGACTCAGATGTTAACTCTGCAAATGCCAGGTTCTCCGCCCCTTCCACAGTCCTGGGATGGTCAGGGAAGGGTTACTATTCCATTAACCAAGGTCTCTGGTTGTGATCACACTGGTCATTTTCTTTCCATTAAGATGTTAAAGCCCTATGATTTTCTAAGTAATGGTTTCTCCTGGTGTCAAAGAAAATGCTCTAGGTAATGAGAAGAAAGGAAAAAGAGAGGAGCTTGACTACATAGATGGGGTGAGAGGCCAATCAGCATTGCTGTCCTTGGTCCTGATGTTTTCACAGGCACACACCACAAATTGGGGCAGAATTTCTAGGAATGGTTTTACTATTTTCACGTCTACTGGTTGAAAACTGAACAGAGAAAGGTGAGACCTTGTCCTGAGCCTGAAGTAGAGGTAACTGGTGGGGCGGGGTTGGAGGGGGGGCAGGAAAGCACGGCCGTGAGCCGTATGACACAGACCCTCAGGTTCACGGGGCTTGACCCAGGAACTAGGAATTTCCATTTGTGGCTTGGAGCTCCCCTCGGGTTCCCACAGCCTACCCATGACACACAAACTATGTCCTGGTCTCTGAGTTTCCTGTGCTCTACTGTGGCTGAGTTGCTTGCGCTTTTCCAGGCTCAGCTGTTCACCTTCCCCGCAGTAGCAGTGGGATTAGACAGGGGCAAGAGATCCAGCCCAGAGGAAATCAGTCAACAGGACCAGGGTGTGGCTTTGCAGAGGTTCCACCTGGTGCCACTAGGACGATACTCGCCAATCACACCTCCTTTCTCAGTGTGGTCTGTCCTCCCTGCCTCCTCTTCACTAAGCCATAGGCTCCCTCCAGAGTAGCCTCCTTCTAATGAATCTATCTGACTTAGATTACCACACTCCCTCTGTGATTTTATTTTTCAGGTTTTTACGATCCCATATGTTTATTTCAGATGGGCCTGACTTCTTTGAGGACAGTATCTGCCTCTTCCACTTCCTCATAAGCCCTTCCTGTATTCAATAAAGTACAGAGGGGTCATGGGGAATTGGAGCAGTAGAGAGTGAAAGATGCTGAGGAAGAAGAGGGCTTCAAGGGGAGATGAGGCAATCAAACACAGCAGACACACACACACACACAGAGAAGACAAAGGCACAAAAAGGGGGATTTTGGATTCAAGAATTAGAATCTCACCTGAGAACGTGAAGAGCAATTTTGGCATAGTTTCAAGAAAAAGCTAGATTAAAAGGCATTAGAAGTGACTGAAGGATGGTATCCAGTGCTCGTAAGATTTCAAACACAGCTCACCAGGTATAAATTTATGTAACCATGGTTTGAGAGCTTTAAAAATATTCATACCCTTTGGCTCAGAATTTCATTTCTAAGCATGGCTATAGACAAAGATGCGGGCATAAGAATGTCTATCACAACAGTACTTACAACCATGAGAAAATGAAAACTACCTAAATGTCCCAAATTGGTTATCAAAGGTGAAATATTAGTCACTACCACTAGTATGTGTACAAAGGACATTAATCACCTAGGATTACAACATCATGTTTAATCAAAGCTCAGAATATAAAACATATTTAGTATGAGTCAAATTTTGTAAAATAAAAAATCGGTATCTATTGATCTATTTACATACCTACCACTTATGCACCTAGTCTCACAGATAAAAAGACTAAAAAGGAAACTTGCTAGAACATTAGTAGTCATGGTTATATCTACATTGTGGGCTTATAAGTGATTTTCACTTTCTTTTTTATAGTTTCTGTATTTTCCACATTTCTGTACTAATTATGAGTCATGCTTACACTCAGGGATACTGTAAAAAGTTTGCTGTAAAAATAAAATGAGACGGTGGTGAGGAAGTAGAAGGAAGGAATGAAGATTATCTTTTAAAAAGTTCAGAAGAGGCAAGAGGGTTTTGACTCGATGTTAAACATAGGAGGCTCCTGAATTAACTTCCTTTCAAGGAACACCACATCTACAGCTACATATGGAACAATTTCCTCTGAAATATATCTGGAAACTAGCTTAGTGGCTCTTACACATATGGCAAATGAGGAAAAACCCACAGCAGGGTTTGGGTAGGAGAAGCTGAGAAACAGTCTCACCATAAACTCCACCCCAAATGCAGTGACCCATAGCTAAGAGGGAACTAACTCACAGCTTCTCCCTAAAGAGTGAAGGGTAATGGACCCCATGTCTGGTGCCCAAACTTTTAAGACTGCCACCTGAGAGATGGACCCCCAAAACATCAAGCTTTGAAAGCCAGTGGGGCTTGCACCCATAAAACACAAAGCTATGGGGAACTAAGACACAGTTCTTAAAGGGCTCCTGTGAACACACTGTGGCTAACCCCACGGGACCCAGGGCAGAAGCAGCAGACTGAAATGAGCCAGTTTTTCTGTGAAAGAGACCTGCTTGCCCATCTTAAAAGCTTCAGCCTGACAGCTACATGTCAAAGAATGAAATCAGAACACTCCCTAACACCACGCACAAAAATAAACTCAAAATGGATTCGAGACCTAAACGTAAGGCCAGACACTATAAAACTCTTAGAGGAAAACATAGGCAGAATACTCTTTGACAAAAATTGCAGCAAGATCTTTTCTGACCCACCTCCTAGAGTAATGGAAATAAAAACAAAAGTAAACAAATGGGACCTAATTTAACTTAAAAGCTTTTGCACAGCCAATGAAACCATAAACAAGACAAAAAGACAACCCTCAGAATGGGAGAAAATATTTGCAAACGAAGCAACAGACAAGGGATTAATCTCCAAAATATACAAACAGCTCATGCAGCTCAGTAGCAAAAAACAAACAACCCAATGAAACAGTGGGCGGAAGACCTAAACAGACATTTCTCCAAAGAAGACATACAGATGGCCAATGAACACATGAAAAGATGCTCAACATCACTAATTATTATAGAGATGCAAATCAAAACTACAATGGGGTATCACCTCACACCGGTCAGAATGGCCATCATCAAAAATTCTACAAACAATAAATACTGGAGAGGATGTGGAGAAAAGGGAACCCTCCTACACTGTTGGTGGGAATGTAAGTTGGTACAGCCACTACGGAGAACAGTATGGAGGTTCCTCAAAAAACTAAAAATAGAACTACTATATGACCCAGCAATCCCACTCCTGGGCATATACCCAGAGAAAACCATAATTCAAAAAGACACATGCACCCCAATGCTCATTGCAGCACTATTTACAATAGCCAGGACATGGAAACAAGCTAAATGTCCATCAACAGAGGAATGGATAAAGATGTGGTACCTATATACAATGGAATATTAATCAGCCATAAAAAGGAACAAAATAGTGCCATCTGCAGAGACATGGATAGACTTAGAGACTGTCATACAAAGTGAAGTCAGAAAGAGAAAAGCAAATATTGTATTTGTGTGGAATCACTTATGTGTGGAATCTAGAAAAATGGTACAGATGAACTTGTCTGCAAAGCAGAAATAGAGACACAGATGTAGAGAACAAACTTTTGGATACCAAGGGGAGAAGGAGGGCTGGGATGAGTTGTGAGATTGGGATTGACATATAAAACTACTATGTATAAAATAAATAACTAATGAGAACCTACTGTATAGCACAGGGAACTCTACTTAATGCTCTGTGGTGACCTAAATGGGAAGGAAATCTAAAAAAGAAGGGATATATGTATACGTATAACTGATTCACTTTCAGGTGCTGTCCACCAGAAACTAACACAACATTGTAAATCAACTATACTTAAATAAAATTTTTTAAAAAAGCGTAAGCATGAGGGGAAGGCTTCTAATTTAACACACATTTAGGGGATACCACAACACTCTCCAGAGACTGGGGAGGCCAGTAGGCACCATCTTTGTGCTCCCCCTCTGCCTTGCTCCAGGTCATCAGTACCTCCTGGAAAGAAGCCTGTGCACATGTCTGGTACCCTAATTTTTGCTGCTGCTTCTTGAGGGATACCCCTTGATAGCCTGGCTCTGGTGGCCAACAGAGCTTACATTCTCAGGTCTCACTGGACTGTAACAAGCAGAGAAACAGTACTTAACTGGCCATCTCCTCACCCCCAGGGCACAGCAGAGACAGCAGACAGAAACATCCATCCCCAGTCTTCTCCTGACAGAAGTATATTAGCATACTTTAAAAGTTGCCACCTAAGTGTCCAGCTTCCAATCAGCCTGCATCTAGGTGGTGACTGAGATCCTCCCCTTTAGTACACTTACAGATCTTGGCATACCCTCAACTACTGGAGCCATTAAGAACAAAGAAGGCTGCTCAGACCATCACAAAGGTTTGAGAGACAACTAAGAGCTAGGGCAAGGTTGAATAAGTTTTTTTTTTTTAACTGAAGTATAGTTGATTTACAGTGCTGTGCCAATCTCTGCTGTACAGCAAAGTAACTCAGTTATACACATATATATATAATTTTTTTTAAATGTGATGTTTGTTTTTATATCCTCTTAGAAAACTGAGAATAACTTGGAGGGCTCACATATCAACAGATTCAACATCTTTTTTTTTTTTTCCCCCAGCATGCTGCACGGCTTGCAGGATCTTAGTTCCCCAACCAGGGATTGAACCCATGCCCCCTGCAGTGGTAGCGTGGAGTCCTAATCACCGGACTGCCAAGGAATTCCCTATACAGTCTTTTTAAAAAATATATTCTTTTCCATTATGGTTTATCCCAGGAGATTGGATATAGTTCCCTGTGCTATATGGTAGGATCTTGTTGTTTATCCATGAATGATAAGTTTTATCTCCTAAATGAGAGCACTCCATCAAGACTGGGAGAGGTGGCTGTTTTATCTAATGCATAGAAACCAACACAGAGAGTGAAGGAAAATGAACAGAGGAATATGTTTCAAATGAAGGAAACAGATAAAACTTCAGAAAAAGACCTCACTGAAATGGAGATAAGTGATTTACCTGATAAAGAGTTAAAAATATAAAGGTGCTCCCCAAGGTCAAGAGAACAATCCATGAACAAAGTGAGAATTTCAGCAAGAGACAAAGAATATTAAAAAGTACAATGTAAAATCACAGAGCTGAGGAATATGATAAAAACCTGAAATATTTTAAAGAGGAATTTAAGAAGACTATGTGAAGTGGAAGAAAGGATCAGTGAACTCAGAGCAGTTGAATTCATCCAATCAGAGCAGCAAAAAGAAGAATGAAAAAGAGTGAAGATATGTTAAGGGACTTATGAGACAATATCAAGTGGACCAATACTTGCTTTATAGGGGTCTCAGAAAAAGAAGAGAGAAAGGGGCAGAAAGCTTAGTTGAAGAAATAACAGCTGAAGAACTTCCTTAATCTAGGGAAGAAAAGATATACAGATCCAGGAACCCCAGAGAGTTCCCAAAAAGATAAATCCAGTAGATCCACACCAACACAAATTATAATTAAACTGTCAAATTTAAAAACAAGGAAGAATCTTAAAAGCACCAAGAGAAAAACTACTTGTTACATGCAAGGGAGCCCCATAAGACAATTTGCAGATTTTTCACCAGAAACTGCAGATGAGAGAGAAGTGGCATGATATATTCAAACTGCTGAAACAAAAGAACTGCCAACTAACAATACTCTACTTGGCAAAGTTGTCCTTCAGAATTGAAGGAGAGATAGAGTTTTCCAGACAAGTAAAAGCTGAAGGAGTTCATCATTAGACAGCCTTACATGAAATGTTAAAGGGACTTATTTAGGCTAAAATGAAAATGTGCTAATTAGTAACAGGAAAACATATAAAAGTATAAATCTCACTGGTAAAGGTAAATATATCATTAAATTCAGAATAATCTAATGTAATGATGGTGAATAAAATCACTTATAAATCTAGTATCAAGGTTAAAAGACAAAAATAGTAAATACTAACTATACAATAAATTTCATAAATATACAAGATAAAAGATGTAAATTGTGACATCAAAAATAAATGTGGGTAGAAGGGGGAATAAAAATGCAGAGCATTTGGACTTAAGTTATTATCAGCTTAAACAGACTGTTATAACTGATATTTTATGTAACCTTTATGGTAACCACAAAGCACAAACCTGTAGTAGATACACAAAAGATAAAGAGAAAGGAATCTAAGTGTTTCCCTATAGAAATCAAATCACAAAGGAAAAAAAGAAAAAAGGAATTTCAAAACAGCCAGAAAACAATTAACAAAATGGCAATAGTAAGTCCATACCTATCAATAATTACTTTAAATGTAAATGGACTAAATTCTCCAACCAAAAGACATTGAGTGGCTAAATAGATAAGAAAATAAGACCTAACCATATGCTGCCTACAAGAGACTCACTTCAACTTTAAGAACACACACAGATGGAGAGTGAATGGATCAAAAAAGAGATTCCAAGCAAATGGAAACCAAAAGAAAGTTGGGGTAACTATACTTATGTCAGACAATAGACTTTAAGATACAGACTGTAATAATAGATGATAAAGGTCATTATATAGTGATGAAGGGGTCAACCCAACAAGAGGATATAACATTTGTAAATATTTATGTACCCAACGTAGAAGCACCTAAATATATAAAACAAATATTAACAATCCTAAAGGAATCAAGAGAAAGCAATAAAATAGTATAGGGGTTCAGTTCCCCAGTTTCATCAATGGATAGATCATTTATACAGAATATCAATGAGGAAACTTTGGACTTAAACTACATATTAGACCAGATGGACCTAGCAAACATATACAGAATATTCCATCCCAAAGCAGCAGAAGGCACATTCTTCTCAAGCACACATGGAACATTCTCCAGAATAGGTGATATGTTAGGCCACAAAACAAGTATTTCTATTTTAAAAACTTTTATTGAAATATAGTTTATTTATAATATTGTGTTAGTTTCAGGTATACAGCAAATTGACTCAGTTATATATATATATATATTCTTTTTTAGATTCTTTTCCATTATAGGTTACTACAAGATATCGAGTATAGTTCCTGTGCTATACTTGTTGGTCCTTGTTGGTTATTTGTGCTATACAGTAGGTTCTTGTTGGTTATCTAAGTGTTTATAAATTCAAGAAGATTTAAATCTTGTCAAGCATTTTTCCTGATCACAATGGTATGACTAGAAATCAATCACAAGAAGAAAACTGCTGAAATTCACAAATATGTGGAGATTAAACAACATGCTATTCAAAAACCAATGGGCCAAAGAAAAAATAAAGAAACCAAAAAATATCTTGAGACAAATGAAAATGGATTTACAACATATCAAAACCTCTGGGATGCAGCAAAAGGAGTTCTAAGAGGAAAGTTCACAGCAATAAATGCCTACATTAAGATACAAGGAAGGGCCTCCCTGGTGGCGCAGTGGTTGAGAGTCCGCCTGCCGATGCAGGGGACACGGGTTCGTGCCCCGATCCCGGAGGATCCCACATGCCGCGGAGCGGCTGGGCCCGCGAGCCATGGCCGCGGAGCCTGTGTGTCCGGAGCCTGTGCTCCGCGGCGGGAGAGGCCACAGCAGTGAGAGGCCCACGTACAGCAAAAAAAAAAAAAAAAAAAAAAAAAAAAAAAAAAAAAAAAAAAAAAAAAGATACAAGGAAGATCTCAAATAAAAGAGCCTAACTTACACTTTAAGGAATTAGCAAATGAAGAACAAATGAACCCCAAAGTTAGTAGAAAGAAGGAAATAACAAGGATCAGAGCAGAAATAAATGAAATACAAACTAAAAAGCCAATAGAAAATATCAATGAAACTAAGGGCTGGTTTACTGAAAAAAACAAAATTGACAAACTTTCAGCCCGATTCACACAAAAAAAGAGGTGATATTACAACTGATACCATAGAAATACAAAGAATCAGAGACCATTATGAACACTTAATATACCAGCAAATTAGAGAACCTAAAAGAAATAGACAATTTTCTAGAAACATACAACCTACCAAGACTGAATCATGCAGAAATAGAAAATCTAAACAGACTGATTACTAATAAGGAGAATGAATCATCAACTAAGAATCTCTCCCCAAAAAAGTCCAGGATCAGATGGCTTCACTTCTAGCAAACATTTCAAGAAGAATTAATACCAATCCTTTTCAAACTCTTCCAAAAAAATAAAAGAGGAGGGAACATTTCCAAAACTTATTTTATGAGGCCAGCTTTACCATGACTCCAAAACCAGACCAGGACACTACAAGAAAAGGAAATTATAGGCCAATATCCCTGATGCACATAGATGCAAGAGTCTTCAAAATACTAACAAACCGAATTCAACAATATATAAAAGGATCATACATCATGATAAAGTGGAATTTATTTCAGGGTGCAATGATGGTTCAATATATGTAAATCAATCAGCATGATATACCATATTAACAAAGTGAAGGCTAAAAGTCATATCATCTCAATAGATGCAGAAAAAGCATTAGACTAAATTCAACACCCATTCATGATAAAAACTCTCAGCAAACTGGGTATAAAGTATCTTAACATAATAAAAGCCATCTATGACAAGCCAACAGCTAACATCATATTCAATGGCGAAAAACTGGAAGCTTTTCCTCTAAGATGAGGAAAAAGACAAAAAAAAGCCCACTGATTAATTCCACAGCCCTACCTATGTTCTCTGTTGCCTAATGCTTGTAGGACAAGGAGATGCACACACATAATCACCAACATAAAAATTTTAAATGACTCAACTAGTCAACCAATATGGTAGCTCACTGGTGGTGAGAAAAGCTATTTGAACCAGAAATTTTCAGCTCTTTTGAACACCTTCTGGTTTAGTTCAATTAAATGGAAGAAAATTGCTTTCCTAAATGCAGAATTTCTTAATACTTGGGAGATCACTGGTGTACCTAAGAGGTCACCAAACCAAGACTGGAAGTCATAGTGGTTATATCAGGACTTGGCTGGAGTCGGTGGCTTTAGTCCAACAGTTCATACCTGAGGGGGATCATGTGGAATGTATTGAAGTGGCCAATTGTTCCTAATAGGGAGAGATGGTTTTTGTGCCCCTATATATTTGTTAAAAGCCTATAGATACTAAAGATTATGGTGAAATGTAGTTCTCAGGGAGTCCCACAACAAGTATAGGTTCTTATAAAGAATCTGAAAGGATGCATACACCATGCCGTTTACACAAGATTGTTTAAAGTTGTCTGAGGTAGTCCTGCAATTCCAGAGAGGCCAAATCAGAGCCCCTGACCTGTCAAGATCAGCCTTCATTTCAAGAGAAGCCAAGAGACTGTGCAAAAGAATGGTCTCAGTTCCGGGCAGACCCAGCAAGTATCACTCTGACCTTTCCCTTTACTATTCTTTCTACTCTCCCTCCCCACCCCACACCCAGGCTCCTGCTCTGGTGGGTTTATGTTATAAAGTGGAAAAAAAAGAAAAAAAGGTCATACAGAGACCCTGTCCCCAGTGCCACTATCAGCGGCACCTACCTATCACTGACTCACAGTTTGCTTGCTGGCAGTTTGTGTTCCGTGGCTACTGAGCTCTCCAACCAGCTCCTGAGAATCATTGCAGCATGACCCTCTAGGTGAGGAACCCGACACCGCTGCTGTTCCTATGATTGTTTTCCAAAAATAAATAACTGTTGCGTTCCATGTAAAAAATAAATGGCAGGGCTTCCCTGGTGGCACAGCGGTTGAGAATCTGCCTGCCAATGCAGGGGACATGGGTTCGAGCCCTGGTCTGGGAAGATCCCACATGCCGTGGAGCAACTGGGCCTGTGAGCCACAACTACTGAGCCTGTGCGTCTGAAGCCTGTGCTCCGCAACAAGAGAGGCCGAGATAGTGAGAGGCCTACGCACCGCGATGAAGAGTGGCCCCTGCTCGCCACAACTAGAGAAAGCCCTCGCACAGAAACGAAAGCCCAACACAGCCAAAATTAATTTATTTATTTAAAATAATAATAATAAAAAATAAATGGCCATTACTCTTGTTGTATAGAAAAAAAAGCCTGAAGGAAATATACTAAACTATTTTTGATGACTTATTTTCTTCTTTGTGCATTCTTACATGTTTTACATTTTTTTTGTTTTAAACAATAAACATGTCCTTTTCTCAGAGAAAAGAAATAAATGTTGCCACAAAACATTCAACCCTAACAAAAAAGGAAATAGTATTTAAAAGCTTCCTGGTCAAATTTCTATTAAAAGCATGGCTGTGCATTAGGTACTGAGGTGAGTCATTTCCTGCTTTGGTCATGCTATTTTTTCCTACTAACTCTGGAGCCTTAATCCAAACAAATATAGGGGGTTCTGCCTCACTTCAACTTCTCCTAGCTTCAGTTTTCCCTGAAGGAGTTAGATTAGCTGTTTCTAAGGTCCATGCTAACAACAACTTCTGTTTCAAGAAATGAAGTTCTAACCAGCAGAAAGTTGACAATACCTACAAGAGGATTTTGCCAGTAGAAAATTTGTTTGACTTATTTTTTTTGATGACATAATACTTCAATTTAGTATCAATTTAGGGTCTACTTTTAATTTGAACAAATTTTTTTAACCCCCAACATTTGGCATTTTGTAATAAACCTGCCAGTTATTTTATACTGGTCATTCATTGTGAATATAGAATAAAAGTAATGGTCAAACTGTCAAAAAAAAAAAAAAAAAAAGGAAAGAAAGCCCACTCATGCTGCCTGTATTCAACATAGTCCTGAAAGTTCTAGCCAGGGCAATTAGGTAAAAAAAGAAAAAAACATCCAAATCAGAAGAAGTAGAACTGTCCCTATTTGCAGATGACATATTATACATAGAGAACCATAAAGACTTCCCTCAGAAATTATTAGGACTAATCAATAAATTCAATAAAGTTGCAGGATACAAAATCAATATACAAAAATCAGTCATTTCTATACACTAATAACAATCCCATTTACAATTGCACCAAAAAGAATAAAATACCTAGGAATAAATTTAACCAAGGAGGTGAAACTATAAGACATTAATGAAAGAAACTGAAGATACAAATTAATGGGAAGAATATTGTAAAAATGTCCATACTACAAAGCAATGTACAGATTCAATGCAACCCCTATCGTAATTCCAATGGCACTTTTTTTTTTTTTAACAGATATAGAACAAACAATCCTAATCCTATATGGAACCACAAAAGACTCAGAATACCGAAAGCAATCTTGAGAAAGAAGAACAAAGCTGGAGGCATCACACTCCCTGATTTCAAACTGTATTACAAAGCTATAGCAATCAAAACAGTATGGAATTGGCATAAAAACTGACACACAGATCAATGGAACAGAAAAAAGAACCCAGAAATAAACCCATGAATATATGGTCAATTAATTTATGACAAAGGAGCCAAGACAATAGGGAAAGGACAGTTTCTTTAACGGATGGAGTGGGAAAAAATGTACAGCCACATGGAAAAGAATGAAACCAGAACACTATCTCACACCACAAAAATCAACTCAAAATGGATGAAAGACTTGAATGTAAAACCTGAATCCATAAAACTCCTAGAGGAAAACATAGGCAGTAAGCTTCTTGACATTGGTTGGTGATGATTTTTTGGATTTGATGCCAAAAGCAAAGGCAAAAAAAAAAAGCAGAAAATAAACAAGTGAGACTATATTGAACTAAAAAGCTTCTGCACAGCTAAGGAAACCATCAACAACATGAAAAGGAAGTCTACTGAATAGGAAAAATATTTGCAAGTCATATATCTGATAAGGGGTTAACATCCAAAAAATATAAAGACCTCACACAACTCATTAGCAAAAAAACAAACAATCCCATTAAAAAACGGGCAGAGAATCTGAACATTTCTCCAAAGATGACACACAGATGGCCAACATGTACATGAAAAGATGCTCAACATAATTAGTCATCAAGCAAATGTAAATCAAATCCACAATGAGCTATCATCTCACACCTGTTAGAAAGGCTATTATCAAAAAGACAAGAAATAATAAATGTTTGTGAGGATGTACAGAAAAGAGAACACTTGTGCATTGTCAGTGGGAATGTAAATTGTGCAGCCACTATTGAAAATAGTATGGAGGTTCCTAAAAAAATTAAACGTACAACTACCATATGATCTAGTAATTTCACTTCTGAGTATTTATCCAAAGGAAATGAAATCACTGTCATAAGATATTCGCAACCCCATGTTCATTGCAGCATTATTTACAATAGCTAAGACATAGAAACAACCTAAGTGTCCACTAACAGTGAATAGATAAAGAAAATGTGGCATATTTATATAATGATTATTCAGTCATAAAAATGAAGGACTCCAGCCATTTTCAGCAATGTGGATGTACATTAAGGGCATTAAGCTAAGTGAAATAAGTCAGACAGAAAAAGACATATTGTATGCTATCACTAATATGTGGAATTTTATTTATTTATTTATTTTTGCGGTATGCAGGCCTCTCACTGCTGTGGCCTCTCCCATTGCGGAGCACAGGCTCCAGATGCGCAGGCTCAGCGGCCATGGCTCACGGGCCCAGCCGCTCCGCAGCATGTGGGATCTTCCCGGACTGGGGCACAAACCTGTGTCCCCTGCATCGGCAGGCAGATTCTCAACCACTGCACCACCAGGGAAGCCCTCATTCATCTTTGTATAACCTACAGTTCTCAGCAAGTTGTAGGTATTTTGTAAATATGTACTGACTTGATAATCAAATTGTTTGTTGATTTATTAAATGAAGTTATGATGGTGAATTTTCTGGAGTCGGGGCAGGAAGTTTTTTTGAGCACATGGCCCTTTCTGGCACCCGAATGATACTACATTGGTCATTTTCTAAGTACAGGGCCAGCCCTTGGGGCTGTAGATAGAACAAATTTAAATTAATGATGAATTCATTTAAAAAAAGTCCAGGGCAAGAAATCTTTCAGGAGCACTAATGACACCCCCATTTAAAACCGACCTAATTCTGTATGGTTTAAATGCTGTTATAGTGAAGTGCAAACGAACACAGTTGTGATGAGGCATTGCTTTGGAAAAAAGAATCTGTGAAGTGAGTCAATCATCATAGCTTAGCTGTTCATTAATACTACTTGACATTTTCTATCTTACATCTCTTCAGTTCATGTATTCCTCTCGTATTTACGGAGCACCTGTTTAAACAACGCAGGGGGCTGGGTGCTTGGGAACTGGCACAGAAAGGTAAGTCTGCTCTGTAGGTCTTCGCTGCTCCAAGAGGAGCAGAGATCCAGCATGTGGAGAGTTCAGCTAAACTGCTCCGTGATATTGCTGCCTTGGCATCCACCTTGTGCAGCCAAGTGGCCCGCAGGGGCCTTAAATTGACATTAGCCTCTCATGCAAGTGCATGCCCTGGATTACAGCCTGTAGATTCACAAGTACATTTAAGTTCCCTGTGACTTCTCTGATGACCCTTGTGATAAACGGTGTCTCTGCCTCCCAGGGCCTTCCCCTTGTGTGCCCCTTAGATAAGACCCCCAAGCAGCTTACCAAAACCCTGCTCTTTTGGTTTAAACTCACCAATGTGGCCTTAGCCACAGAACCCCAAAGCACTCCACCCACCCACTCTAAAAAGGCCTGTAGCCCAGGTCCTAGCACTCTGCCCACATCCCGCCTTGACTTCCCTGCCTGGCCCCGCGAGGCATGCTGGGTACCGCCTCCAGGACCTGTGGGTCGTAAACCTCTGTTTCAACTTCCCCTGTGGTCTTTTGTTGAACCTCACCATCGACACCCTGTGGCTCTACTTAACAAACGTTCATCTGACAGACACAACGCAGCAGCAGCTGGGAGCTTGTTAGAAAGGCAGGATCTTAGACCCCATCCCAGACCTATGGAATCAGAATCTCCAGTTTAACAAGATCCCCAGGTGATTGGAATGGACATTACAGCTTGAGAAGCACCATAAAACTCGCCAACATCCCACTGGCCATATAGGACAGTCAAATGAGATGATTTCTCAATGACTTAAAGCCTTTTGAATCATGTCTACTCTATACATGTATCAAGTCATTTTGTTGTACACTTTAAACTTACACAATACGATAAGTCAATTATATCTCAGTACAGCTGCGGGGGAGGGGAAAGGCCTACCCTGACCAGCCTATTTAGTCCTACCACCTGAATCCCTCACGCCACCACCCTCATAGTCTCCTTGCCCGGCTCTATTTTTTTTTTTTTTTTGCAGGATATTTATCACCTAACATGTAATGCAAGTTTATTTTGTATATAGTTCACTGTCTCCTACTGGAATTTAAGTCCACAAGGGCAGGGGTGCTTCTGATAGTCCTCTAGCCCCCAGCTCAGCCTGAGGCTAAGCTGAAAACAAATGCTTAATAATCAAACGAAGAATAGATGGCTGCTTCCAGGGCCCAGAGACCGTTCCTAGCACATGACTTCTAGTCTGTCTACCGGTTCTGAGTCAGTGAAGAGCAGCCTGGAGTCCTCGTGCCTCATGGGTAGCACGGCCATGGCATTTAAACTGGGATGTGGGTAGCACGGCCATGGCATTTAAACTGGGATGCTTTTGAGATGGGGAGAGGAGGCACTATTAATCACTCTGCAGATACAACAGGTACATAACTGTGGCCTCACTTACGGGGCCCACTCTGTTGCAGCTGCAATCCAGTCCTAGGGAAGGGATCATGTCATGTATTTTTGTCTTAGTCTGGAATCATCGAGTTGCAAGAAACAGGATCCAACTCAAACTAGGTCAGGTTGAAAAGTGCCTTATTGAAGGTTATAGGAACATCTGGCAGAACCAAGTACAGGAGTTGCAGGCAGGCCTGAGCGCAACGGGAAAGGGGGAAGCACTCCCTTGCTGCTCCGCGAGCCCACGGTCCCCTCATCACTGTGCCTCTGTCTCCCTTCTTTGCAGCTGCTTCCTCTCCACGCCTGTACCCCTGACTCCTAACCAATTCTTTTTTATACTTTGTGGTTGTCCTATGGGCACACCCCTGGCAGCTTGGGTGGGACAATTTTTTTCCGTGTATTTTTATTTGTAATATTTTTTGTGATGTTTGTTTTATTGTGGTAAGCACACAACATGAAATCTACCCTCTTAACAAATATCTAAGTGTACATTACCATGTGGTTTACTATAGGCACATCAAGAACTTATGTCTTGCGTAGCTGCAGCTTAAACAGAAACTCCCTGTTTTCCCTTCCCAGTGATTTAGGTGCTTAAATCTACTTTAGATCTTCTTGACTTGCTGATTCTCCACCAGGTGCTGAATTATTTGCTCACAACCTCACAGTCATTCACAGAATGGATACTTCTTGATGTATGGCTGGGTAATAGTATGGTTCAAGTGTGGAGTTACCTACAGAGACCTGGTTTTGGCTTCTGACCATCCTGGGTTCAAATCAGAGTTTCTCTGCCTGTGAGTTGTTTGGCTTTGGGCAGGTCGACTAGTCTGAGTTTCAGCTTCTTCATCTATTACAAAATGGGGAATAAATATTTACCTGGCAGGGCTATTGTGAGGATTGAATGTTACAACGTTTGTAGAGTACCCAAAAGTTTCTGGCAAACAGTAGGTGCTCAATGAAAGGTCATTTCTCCCCATTTCCCTTTCTCTACCTGGAAGCCTGCTCTAGCTTAGGTGTGAAAAGAAAAGGGCATTCCCTGGGATATTTCTGGCTTACAGCAGTTTGGGAAAAGCTAAGTAATCTATGGGAGTAAGGGAGAGAGGAGAGGATGCTATGATATTTTTGGCATGTGTTCATGGCTTGGCATGGCCTAAAACTTGGGTCAATTAATATTCCTTTAATATGGAATGCTTTTTCTTCCCTGTCCCTCTAAACAGTCCATGTCTTCCACCAAGCCTTTTCTTGTAGCACTTTTGGGGTAGGACAACTCTTTACTGAGCCTGTTGTCCGGTGCAGAGTTGCTGGTTATTTAGCATCTCCTGCCTCTGCTCAGTAAATGCCAGTAGCACCTCCTTACCTATTCATTGTTACAACCTAAAATACCTCCATGCATTTCCAAACACCCCCAACTACATGATAACATAGGTGTAGCATCCACTTCCAACAGACTGTCAGGGTCTCAGTTCAAATTCCCAGGAGAGAAACTGATCACTCTGCAGCCACTGAATTGGACCCTGGTCCATCCAGCCATGACTGAAGTGTGACCGGTCAACCACAACCACAGGATACACGCAAGGCTGCCAAGACCTGCCCCCTCCGTGGAAGCTGAGGGCAGGAATAATTCCCAGAGAACGGACTGTGCCTAATCAGCCTGTTAGATTAGCTAAGGATGGGGCCAATGGAAGGAGTTCCCAGGGATAATTACACTTGCTCAGGAGGCGCCAGTTACAGTGCTCAGTACCTCACCATGTTTTTCGAATCAAAGCCTACAGGTCATTTATTTTCCCTTCCTTTCTCCTTGGAACGCAAACCTCACCCCACCTTCTATTTTCTCCATTTCCACTTTCTCTCATCTTGTACTCGTCTATGCCTCCTCCAACCTTTACGTCCATAAACATGTGATCTCAGCGGTTCCGGCTTCTCTTGCATACCAGATAACGTTAGTTTACTGAAACTTGAGCAAGCTATTTCATAGTGGTAAGAACGCAGGAAAATGCCCTGATTTACCCCCAGTTCATACACTTTTGGTGTACGTATTTGCCTTGCACAGCTGTTCACTATTTGAAGAGGCCATCACAATGCTCAGAAGATAATCAAAGCTACTTAAGAATAACATGCTGTCTTTAAAAAAAAAAAAAAAAAAAAAAAAAAAAACAATGCCCATGCTGAACTCAGAATGATAATGAGCTCAGACAGGAACCCAGCTGAGATACTTGCATTTTATACGAACCTTTTTACGATACTATAAAGTTCACATTTTTACAGTTACAGGTCTTAATCATCATGAAAACCATTTCTGCACGTATCTTTGGTAAACGGAATTCAAATTTCCACATGATCTGGAAATACTAAATTGTTAATAGCTTCTCTAGGGTCTTGTGGCTTGTTCCGACCTCTTGGATGATTTCATCATTGTTTATGCATATAAAAATCACAATCAGGCTCACATGCCTAATGTTAAGTCTCCCAAGCATTTTTCAGCCCATTTTTGCTTTCTGATACTCTTTAAGATAGAGGACCAGGGGTTTGAAAAGCAATGAGTGTATTGGTTGAGGCTTCTAAATCCTCCTCACAACAAGTTTTTTCAATAAGCAACACAAAATAGTACAAAATCATGGAGATATAATATACGCTGGGCTTACAACTTGTAAATACCACTGTATCTATTGTTACACTCTAAAGCATTCATTTGTAACATGCAATCACAAGGTCTGACCCGTAACTTTTAGTTGTTTCACTCAGTATTTGGCTCTTCCATCTGCTTTTCCGTTTATAATCTTTCTTAAACATTGCTCTAACCTCATTCATTTGAGATTTTGAACCTGCTCTTTCTACATCTGCTTACTTTTTAGGTCACAAAGCTTTCTGTAGCAGACTCAAATTTCTTGGATCTAAGGAAGCATTTGATTTAAAAGTTATCTCTGAGCCGTTTAGCAGCGACTTATGGACATTGTATGCTACTCTATGGGAATTCTTCTGAATGTTGCATTCATTTGTATTTTATCAGTTCCATACGTTTGGGGGTAAAGAACATAAAATAGGGGATGTGGTCACAAGACAGTAAATTTAACAAGCTGTTTTTTGACTTAACCATAAAACAAAAGTTTGTGCTGCCTTGAATACATCCTTCACATAAAATGAAGGCCTTTATTCCATGGCTGTTACCTGCCAGAGATGATCAAATCCGTGGTAAACGCTGTCCAGACTGGCTCCGCGGTCAGGCCTCCATCCACGCCGCCATCTTGAGCCCGGCTTTGAGAAGCAGGGAACGCCTTGGTTGAGGCTTATAAACCCCTTTCTCACACCAGGTGTGTGCGGTTAATGGTGCAATGGGGGCAATAGAGAAAGCGCTAAGTTTCCATGGGAACAAATGGAAACTGAAGAATTTGGACACACCTGTAAAGGATCTGATGGGTCCTGCCTGGGTGTCTGACAAAGCCCTGTTGTCCTGACAGTATTGGTCCATAAGGGATGCCGGGTCTGTCTTTTGAATTAGTTTAAGAACTTCCTAGCGGATCTTGCCTGCTTCAGCCTCAACAACGTGGCCCCTGGTTTATCCTTCTCAAATGTAAATGTGATTCTATCGTGTCTTCTTTGAAACACTTCAACGTTTTCCTATGGCTTGCAGGGAAAACATACAAATGAGTTGGCAAGACGGCTAAAGCTAGCGTCCTTTGGGCCCAGCCATCCCTCTGGCCTTGCCTCAAAGCACTTCCTATTAGTCTAGCCCATTCCAGCCCTGTGGAGTTGCATGCAGCCATTCTCCTTTCACGTGTACATATCTGTCTAAAGGGACTCTCCCACCCCATCCTGCTTTTACCTGCCCTGGTAACCCCCTAGCAAACTCCTATTTATCCTTCAAGACCCAGTGCAAGCATTACTTCTATGAAGTTTTCCCTGACCACCAACCCCCTTCCAACAACTGCATTAGTAGTTCCCTCCTTGCTGACGCAGCTCTGTGTTCATATATCACATACTGTTGTAACTATTTTTTCTCCAATGGGCCAGTGGTTGTCTCCTTGATTATATAACAAAGTCGCTTGAGAAGATTTTTTTTTTTCATAATACCTATGAAAAAGGTATTTTAGGCTGCACCTTTGAAGATTCCTGGGGTGGGACTCAGGAATTTTTTTTTTAAGTGCTCCAGGTGATTCTTTTTTTTTTAACACTTTAAAAAAGTTATTTATTTGGCTACGTCGGGTCTTAGTTGTGGTGTGAGGGATCTTTTGTTGCAGTGTGCGGGCTTCCCTCTAGTTGTGGCGCACGGGCTTAGTTGCCCTGCGGCATGTGGGATCTTAGTTCCCCAACCAGGGATCAAACCGGCGTCTCCTGCACTGGAAGGCGGATTCTTAACCACCGGACCACGAGGGAAGTCCCAAGTGCTCCAGCTGATTCTGATGTGCACAATGAAACTCACTGTCGAGATTGTTGAGAATTACCATACTGAACTGTGAGCTCTGGGCAGGCCAGGACTGGGCTTTGTTCATTGTTTACCACACATCTCGCCGCCCCCCATCTATGGCAGAATGGCACTTAATAGATTCTCAGTTGATACTGGGTATGGGTGGAGGGAGAAGGGAAGGAGAGGGGAAGAGAGGAAGGAAGGAAAAGAAAAAGAAAAAAGGAAGAAGGAAGGAAGGTAGAAAGAAAGGAGGAGAGAGAGGGAAGAAAGAAGGAAAGGGGGAAGGGAGAAGGGAAAGAAAGAAGAGAGGAAGGACGGGGAGAGAAATAGAGAGGGAAGAGAGAGAGGAAGGAGGGAGAGAGGGAGAGAGAGAAAGGAAAAAGCAAGGGAGTTCTAGGCTTATTGGAAGCATCTTGCCTCTGGGGGAAAATACTGCAAGTTAATACAGGTTGTTTTTATAAAAAGAAACCTCCTGGTTTGGCCATAAGCACCAGATCTATCTCTCAAGAAGATACAAGCCAGAAGATATACACTTAGAAAGGTGAACTGTGGGCACAGTTAACCATGGAAGTTATGAATGGGTTGGCCAAAAAGTTCATTCAGGTTTTTCTGTAAGATGTTATGGAAAAACCCAAACGAACTTTTTGGCCAACCCAACATAAGCCCCTTATAAGCACCACTCTGAATCACCCATAGAAAACACATCAATCAGCCCCTTGAATTTGGCTAGCTGTACATCACTCCTCTGACAGCCTGGCATCTGGCTTAAAAACGTCTCCCCCTTCTGTGAGTCACAAATTATTCCCAAGACCAGCCAAGTGTTTCCATTCTCAAACCAGTTTTTTGACAATCAGGTGGTCCTCATAGCAGCCCCGCCCCTGCCCAGAGCCACGGCCAGGCTGCTTTGGTCTGGCAGCAGAGATCTGCACTCAGCAGGCATCTTGTACAAGAGGACTGGAGAGACAAGAGAAGACCAGAGCGGGATTAGAAAGAAATCTTCCCCAGCTCCCGAGGGGTTTTCCAGCAGCAGGATTAGCACGTCATTTCCCTCTGCACTAAATACCAGGATTGGGGCTAAGCATCGTGCAAACTCAGCCCCCCAGGGCTGCCAGACTGGTACAAAGGCAGATCTTTCCCAGCTTATGGGATAACCCTTTCACACTCCTGGTTTTTGTAATTAGTGCAAAACAGACCTCAGGACTTTAGCAACCAGTCAGAGCTGACGAATGGCTAATGACTGCGGGTTTTTGTCTTTAAATATATGCCCTGGTTAGGGAAGGAAAACTCATTGCGCAGGGCGCAGCATTTCAAGCACAAACGTGATCTGGGGAAGAGTTATGATTGCAGCAACCACTGCACGACTCCCCTTTGGGGCTCTGCCAGAGTTCCCATAAAACTCTCCTTTTTCTGGCGTCTACACCATGAGCTCTTGTGTAATCAATTTAAGAGGCTTTTATGAGATGCCAGAGCATGTTACTTAAAGCATTCCCATTTACTTTGCCTTACTTTATGTTTTTATTACATAGAATTTGAATTAAATCCATTTGGCAATGTTTTACAGTGGAGAGAGGCGGGGTCCGTCAGGAAGAGAAAAGGAATTTGTCATGAGGGGAAAGTTCTAGCGGTCAGGCTGTTCAGACGCCTTGGAGGAAGCAGAAGTAAAGGTGCCTCAGGTGGGAAGCACACCCTCCCCGCAACTTGGTGAGAATGGACAGTTCCTTAAGCATCACTAGGCTTCCCTCTCTCCTACCATCAGTGGTAATTTTTCCAGAGGCTCTCTCTGCCCACCACTGTTCTGTTCAACACCCTTCAGTGACATCACATTGCCTTCAACATAAAGCCCAGATGCCACAGTGCGATGTTTTTCATCATCTGTGATCGGCCCTCGATCTGCTTCTCCAATGTGACTTACGTTCTTCCCTTTTGCTTCTCGCTCTCCGGCTAAACACGCACTCCCACTCACTCCCACTCACCAGCCTTCGAATCCTACCCGATGGTCAAGGCCCAGACACAACGTCATCCCAGACTCAACATTTCACAGAATACTTCTGGAAGGAAGTAGTTGCTTCCTGTTCTGAATACCTGCGGCATTTTGTTTTTACATCTTTATGACAATCATCACTTTTTATCTTGACTTGTGCACGCATCCCTTTCAAAAAATTGTAAGTCCAGAGCAACAGCTGCCCACATGTTTTATCTCTGAATTATGCTCAGCACCTAGTGGCCTAACTTGAATATCCGAGGGACCCAATACATACTCCTTGAATGGCTATGTCTATGCTGGTGGCCCCAGTAAGCAATTTCAGAATTAAGAAGCACTTGCCACTTAAGTGGAAATGGACCCAAGTGCTTGATTTAGAGGCTGCTCCCAGAGCCACAGCTGTTCACACTCCCCCGCTCCAAGAGCAGTCCTGGCGATCACACAGATCAGCCTCACGGCACCATTGGTTCAGCTCCGCCCCAGCCCAGAGCCAAGGCCAGGCTGATGTGCTCTGACGTCAGAGATCTGCACTCGGATGGCATCCTGCAGAAGAGTACTGAGTTACTGAGGACCAGGATTGTTTCACCCGGTTGCAGTAAAGAGGATTCTACTTAGGTATTACATAAAATCAAGCTCATCTTGAGGATCCAGACGGAGCTGTAATCAGGCCAAGCCCCTCGTGGACACACCTGGGGTCTGGATCTGGGGCCCTTCATTCTGGTGCCCCACCTTGGTCAGACACCACCTCACCTCAGATTCTACCTGCTGGGTCACCCGCAGACCCTCCACCTAGGCGAGGTCTCCCCATGCCCAACTCCACTGCATGGCCTTTGAGCTGGAGCTCTTGCAACCAGCCAGTGAATGCATCGTCTCTCTTTTTTTTTTTTTGCGGTACGCGGGCCTCTCACTGTTGTGGCCTCTCCCGTTGCAGAGCACAGGCCCCAGACGCGCAGGCTCAGCGGCCATGGCTCACGGGCCTAGCCACTCCGCGGCATGTGGGATCTTCCCGGACCGGGGCACAAACCCATGTCCCCTGCATCGGCAGGTGGACTCTCAACCACTGCGCCACCAGGGAAGCCCCCGTCTCTCTTGTTTTTAGTTTAGAGTTCTGAGTAAAGGCATTTGATTGGTCTAGTGCATCTCTGTAAGCCAGGTGACCACGGCCCTTAGGTCAGGTGCCTTCCGTGGAGTCCAGGGACTCGCGTGCATCCCTGGGTGTGTGCAGTGGAAGCTACTGGTCAGGCAGGCACTGCCACGTACCTGTGGAGGATCGTGCCCTGCCTCCACCGTGATCTTGCGCCTCGGTGAGCGTGGGAAGCACGGCTTCTGCTCCCTGTCTGAGCAGCAAAAGAAACACAGTGATCAGATGTGACCCCTAATTTACCCAGATGTCCAGGCTTTGAGGAGGTGAAGTGAGAATTGGGGGCAGTGGTGTGGGGAGAATGAAATCACCACAAGTGACCCCAGACTTGTTAGGAAATAAAAACTAAAAACATACACAAGGGAGAAAGAGAAGAAATGAAGGCAACACCATAATTAGCAGCTGAAGGCTGAGGACAGTCTTCTGTACTGAGTGATAAACTCAGTGCCTTATTTAGAACCTTAAATAGAGCTCATTTGGTTCTCCTGTATTTTAGATTCATATTCTATTCTGGGTCCTCATTTTTAAGACATTTGAGGTTTGCTGTTGGATATTTAAAAAGAAAACAAATCATAAGCCATTGCCTGATTAATGCCTAAGACACAGCCGTTTCTGATGTTCATTGTAAGTTGTGCCTCTAGAAGTGGCTGATGCTTGTTCAATTTTTACCTAACAAGCTCTCCGTTCTCAAGTCTCTGGTACTTTATAATCACAGATGGAGAGCCACGATTAGCTGTGCAATCTGGTGACCACAAGCACTAGTTATTTCTTTTAGCACACTCAGGCCCTGATGTATCTCTGAAAAGAGTCTAAGATCTGATCACAGGGCACTAATGGTCACGGAGGCCCTAGTGCCCTTTCCCTCCCCCCTCCCATGCTTCCTTCTCTTTCTTCCTTCAGGAATCCTTTGGCTCAGAGGATGAATCCAATACCGATCTTAAGAGTCAATATCTATTGAATGCCTAATCTACACCGGGCACCCTTGTAAGCATGTCCCATAATTACCTCACTGAATCCTCACGACAGCCCCACGGGGTGGGTACCATCCATACCTCTAATTTACAGAGATATTTTCAATGGTCTCCTTCCAATCTGGGCCGGGGATGAAGTGGGGGTGAGGAGGAAGGTGGGTACAGGAGCGAGAAAGGCAGGACACATGCCGCACAAAGCCGACTTGATAAAACTTACTAGGTTGTGAAGTAAAGTGAGTGATTCAACGTCTCCATGCCTCAGTTTCCTCATGTGCAAAAGGAGAATAACAGCACAGACCTACCTCACAAAGAGGTTGGGAGGATTAACTCATGCCTGGAACAGACACAGAGCCCTGTAATTGGCAGTGGTTGTAAGTATCCTATCAGCTCATCATGCTCTACCCCAGTGCCAACTGTGGCCCCTCCCAGGAGGGCCTTGCTTCCCAGAGTTCTAGGAAGCAATCTGAATGGCTGATTTCCAAAGAGATGCACTAGGGGGAAGCTTCCTGAGGATGGAATTCCTGGACCTACAACGAGGTGATTAAAATAGGTCGTGGCACATAATATTAGTTTATTTAATTTGCACAACAACTTCTGAGATAACAGATGACTTTATCCTCAGTTTACAAGTGAGGCACAGTGAAATGAAGCACTTTGCCCAACATCAAAGTTGGGCGAGCGGGGGCTTCCCTGGTGGCGCAGTGGTTGAGAGTCTGCCTGCCGATGCAGGGGACACGGGTTCGTGCCCCGGTCTGGGAGGATCCCACATGCCGCGGAGCGGCTGGGCTTGTGAGCCATGGCCGCTGAGCCTGCGCATCCGGAGCCTGTGCTCCGCAACAGGAAAGGCCACAACAGTGAAAGGCCCGCGTGCTGCAAAATATATATATATATATATATATATATATATATATATATATATATATCAGCTTTATTATTAGTAAAAGCTGGATTGGAGGATGTGGCTTAGCTATGCAGCCTCTTACTATTTCCCACTCCTGCCCAACCTCCCCCGGAGAGCCAGCCTCCCGCAAGGGGCAGAGCGTGGATGCCCAGGGAGCTGGCCCCAAGCTGAGAGCTGACAGGCAAACCTCCACGGGGGCCAGATCTGAAAGAGAAAGGACCGTACCAGTCTCAGGCCCGTTTCCAAGCTCACAGGTTCCATACACCAGTTACTCCTCTGCAAAGAAGGAACAGTGAGGGCAGGAGGAGGGCCAGGAATGTTGTTCTGGCTGAAGCCCCTGCACCGGGAACTAGAGACGCACCCTCATAAACACGTTCCCTCCTCTCATGGAGAGGACAGCCCAGCGGGGAAAAGGAAAAGAAGTATACAGTGATGGAGGCAAGATCATTGCTTTACAGAGTAAGGGGGTCTCTGGGCTAAGGCCAGAGAATGAGCGGGGCCCCTACCAGCTGGGCAGGTTGCGGAAGACTCAGATGCACGAAGGCTCAGAGCCTGACATAAAGCGCGTGAGTGCAAGATGAGAGCGGATGTGGGGAAGCGACCAAGGTGGACTTCCCCCTCCTGGCTCTCTAAGGACCAGCTTCCTCTGCCTCCATGACTTTTGCACTCAAGGAATAAGGAAATGAGCACAGGACCCAGGAGGTAGATGCTCCAAGGGCAAAGGCAGGCTTGCTCACGTGCCTGTGGCGGCCTGGTACATGTAGCTGCTCTGCAAGTATTTGTTCTTTGAACTCACATCACATCCCTCCAGCAGCTCTCTGCCCCGCCTGCAGCAGGCCGCTTTTCCTTTGAGCCTGTTTCTTTTAGCTGCAGAGACTCCAATCTGAGTCACCTTCCCACTTCCTCAGCCTCTGCTGTGAACAGTCCAGAAGTGATGTTTGCATAAGCCTGATGCTCTCAGAAGCACGGCCCTCTGTAAATACAGTTTTATTATTAGAAGACGATGAATTTTTAAAATGCCAATTCCAGCGTTTTCATTGTGACAGAGTGTAACTCAAGTCTGCATATACTTTGTTCTTTCTTTATCAGAAAACTTGCAGGTCTCAGCTCTGGGCTGAGGACACGACTCTGGGCAATGGTCAAGGCCACAGGTGCCCAGGGGAGACAGGGTGGTCCTGTGAGTGATGGAGCTTGCCCAGTCGGAGCACGGCCACCCAGCTCCTAGGAATGTTCAGGAATATAGGTCTGGCCATAGCTTGTCAACATTTTCAGCCTTATACTCATTTTTCCTTTCATGATTCCAATTGGAGGACTTGTCCTAATTAAGGTTTTATGCCTTATAGCACTGATTCTTAGCCAAATCGGGTTGGAGGCACACAGGGCAGAGCCTGTGATGTCACACCAGTTTTGGTTCAAATCCTGATTCCATCGCTTAGTGGCTGTGTGATTTTGGCAAATCATTTAATCTTTTTGGACCTCATCTGCAAAAGCGGAATGTTCATAATCCCTATTTCAAAGGATGACTGTGAGAGATACCACAGGTAAAG